>NC_091790.1:191130000-192380000 GCF_041296235.1 Equus asinus | reverse complement strand
CACCATAAACAAAAATTGACTCAATATGGATTAGAGACTCTTTGACGTTAGTGTTAGAATGATCTTTTCGAATACCATATCTGCTTGGGCAAGGGAAACAAAAGAAAAAATAAACAAATGGGACTTCATCAGTCTAAAGAGCTTCTGCAAGGCAAAGAAAATCAGGAACAAAACGAAAAGACAACTCACCAACTGGGAGAAAATATTTGCAAATCATATATCCGACAAGGAGTTAATTTCCAAAATATATAAAGAACTCATATAACTCAACAACAAGAAAACAAACAACCAGATCAAAAAATGGACAAAAGATCTGAACAGACCTCTTCCCAAAGAACATATACAGATGGTGTACACGCACATGAAAAGATGTTCAACATCACTAATCATTAGGAAAATGCAAATCAAAACTACAAGGAGATATCACTTTACACTTGTTAGAATGTCTATAATTACCAGGACAGAAAAAAAAAAGCCCAAATGTTGGAGAGGATGTGGAAAAAAGGGAGCCTTCATTCACTGCTGGTGGGAATGCAAACTGGTACAGCCACTATGGAGAACAGTATGGAGATTTCTCAAAACGTTAAAAATAGAAATACCATACGACCCAGCTATTCCACTACTGGGTATTTATCCAAAGAACTTGAAATCAATAATTCAAAGAAATTTATGGCCTCCTATGTTCACTGCAGCATTATTCACAATAGCCAAAACATGGAAGCAACCCAAGTGCCCACTGACTGATGAATGTGTAAATAAGATGTGCTATATACATATATACAACGGAATACTACTCCGCCATAAAAAAAGACAAAATCATGCTATTTGCAACATCATGGATGGACCTTGAGGGTATTACGTTAAGCAAAACAAGCCAGACAGAGAAACACAAACACCATATGATTTCACTCATATATGGAAGATAAACAAACACATGATCAAAGAAAACAGATTAGTGGTTACCAGAGGGGAAGGGGATTGGGAGGTGGGCATAAGGTATAAAGGGTCACATATATACGGTGACTGGAAAATAGTAATGTGCAACTGAAATTTCACAATGTTATAAACTTATGACCTCAATAAAACAAAAATAAATTATTTAAAAAAAAAACAAAAAAATTTTATTTCACTCCCTCCTAGTGAGTTATATGGGTTCATGAGAAGAAGACCCTTTTATTTTCTTTGCTGAGGAAGCTTCACCCTGAGCCAATATCTGCTGCCATTCTTCCTTTTTTTGTGTGTCAGCCACTGCCACAACATGGCTACTAACAGGAGAGTGGTGTAGTCTGCACCTGGGAACTGGGCCCAGGCCACTGATGCAGAGCACACCAAACTTTATCACTAGGCCACTGGGGTTGCCCCTGGAAGAGGACCCCTTTTTGAATGTTCTAAGCAAGAGCAAAAATGACTCTGGGATTAAGCACTTGAAAAATACTCCCTAAAGAAATATGTTTTTCTGTTATTTTAAAATAACTTGTTTTTTCTTATTACAAAATTACTCAGTATTCACCATGGAAATTTTGGAAGATACTGAGAATTAAAATGAAGAAAGTGCAAATTATCTATAAATTTATAAGCAAGAAATGACACCAGTTAACATTTTGCTTTTTAAAAAGTGATTTAACCAGTACTGAAAGATAATACGGTAATGGCTGAACTATGAATAGATTGGAGAACTAGATAATAAGAAATCTGTAGATGATAATTGTTGAAGCTGGATGATGATTTTATGCATGTTTATTATACCATTCTATTTTTGTGTAGAAATTTACCATAATCTAAAATAAAAAAGAGACATCTATTTGAAAACTCCCAAATTCTTTTGTATGGCCGTACTTTTAACTGAAATGAATTAAAGACTGGGGAGTCAATATTTATTTCAATATAAAAGGTAATTTGCATTTATACCAGTTAAAACTAAGTGGCTTTGTGTATGTGAGGATACTGAGAAAAGTAACTTATAATCTCTGCTATTGTAATTGTTTATTTGGTGGGAAGATAATTGGAAGATCAGAAAGCAATATAAAGATAATAAAATGTAAACAGGAAAAATACCAGGGGTTGCAACCAGGTCTGAAAGAAGGAAGCCCTGAGAGAAGGAAGTTCCTGTGTCAGCCAGCCACTGAGGTGTGGGGTCCTGGGAAGGTCCATTTCAGTTCATCCCCTAGTGCTGAAGGCAGCCTGCTAGCAAGAGCTAAAGGTGGCATAGGGTTGTGTGCTTCAGAGTCAGCAAGACCTGCATTTGAAACTGCCTCCCTTGCTTCCTACCTGTGTGACCTTGAGCAGGTTAGTTAACCTCTCTGAGTTTTAGTTTTCCCTCTGTAAATAGAGGTAATAAAACCCATCTCACCAATTTGCTTAAGACTCGCGCGAGATCATTTACAAGCAACAGGTAGGATAACAGTGATTAAGCATGCAGCCTCAGGAGAGACTGCCTGAGTTCACCTACTTGCTTTAGCTGTGTGACCTGAGCTAGTCACTACACCTCTCTAAGCTTCAGTTTTCTCACCTGTAAAAAGAAAATGATAACGATAGTACTTCACTCCTAGGTCCACTGGTTGTGAAAGGTGAATGAATTATACAGAGAAAGTATTTAGAATAGTGCTGGGCACACTGTCAGAGTGCTGTGACATGTGCTTCAGTCTTCATATTATTTTTTTAGTGAGATATAATTTGCATGCCACAAAATTCACTATTTTAAAGTGTACAATTTAGTGATTTTTTAAGTATATTCACAAGATTGTGCATCAACATTATGTAATTTTAGAGCATTGTTATCACCCCCAAAAGAAACCTGTCACTCCCTGTTCCCCTTTCCCAAACCCCTGGCAACCATTCGTCTATTTTCTATCTCTATGGATTTGCCTGTTCTGGACATTTCATATAAATGGAATCATGCAGTATCTAACCCTTTATGTTTGGCTTCTTCAACTTAGTATAATGTTTTCAAGGTTCATCTGTGTTAATAGATGTACCAGTACTTCATTCTTTTTGATGGCTGAATAATATTTCATTGTATGGATACACCACATTTTGTTTAAGTCTTCATATTATTTAAAGCACTTAATACATAGTAAATGCTCAGGGTCTGGTGCTCTTGTTAATGTCCCACCCAGTGCCTTGGGCTTTAAGGCACAGCCTCAATCCTATTCCATCTCAATTCTAGGTGGAATAGTACTCAAGGAAGAAGCCCAAGCCATGAAAGTCCACCCAGATGCAGCCTGCTGCTGGGCCTCTGCCTGCCACGCCCGTTCCTGCCTTGACCTTCCACACACTGGTCTCCAAGTCTCAAGTTCTCTGTTATGTATCTCTAGCTACACACAACCTGGTAACCTGTTGTAATTCCCACTCCCTCTCATCTACTCTCTTCACCTAATCTGTTCTTTCAGTCCTGTGGACCTGATTACCTACCCAGTTTCCTTAAACAGTCCATATTACGAGCCAGCCCTCATGGCCTAGTGGTTAAAGTTCAGCCCTCTCACCGCCTCCGGCCCAGGTTCATTTCCCCCTTGCAGAACCCCACCACCCATCTGTCAGTTGCCATGCTGTGGTAGTGGCTCACAGAGAAGAACTAGGAGGACTTACAACCAGGATATACAACCATGCACTGGGGCTTTGGGGAGGGAAAAAAAACAGAAAAACAGTTCATGCTGCTTCATGTTTTGGACCTTTGTTATTTTGTGTGTTTGGCTGTATTGTATTAATTATCCATTCCTGCATAAAAGTTTGCCCCAAAACGTAATAGCTTAGAGCAATCAATATTCTTCTCTCTCATGGTTTCTGCTGAGGAGCTCAGCTGGGTGGTTCTGGCTCAGAGTCTCTGCTGACATTGAAGTCAAGCTGTCAGCTGGGGCTCTACTCACCTGATATCTTGACTGAGGCTGAAGGATCCCATTCCAAGTGGCTCACCCACATGCCTGGCAAGTTAATGTTGGTTGTTGACAGGAACCCTTTGCTCCTTGCCACGTGGATCTCTCCAGAGGGCTGCCTGAGTGTCCACACAACCTAACAATGAGCTTCCCCAGAGTGAATGATGAAAGAGTGAATGAGGAGGAAGTTACAATGTTTTGTATGACTTAGACTTGTAACTCACACTGCGGTTTCTGTAATATCCTATTCATTACACAGACCACGCCTATTCACTATGGGAGGGGACTACACCAGGGTGCAAATATCAGGAGGGGAAACTTGCTGGGGGCCAGCTGACTGCCACATCAGGCCATCGTCACCAAGTCAGCCCCACCTCCGGATTACTACATGCCCATTGCCTCTGCCTTCAGACTAGTGTTACTAGAAGGTTTGCAGCCTGAAGTTCCTCATTTTAACACCACCAAAGCAAAGTCTGTAAATTTATTCTCAAAGAGGGAAATGCCTTTCTCCCTCTAAAGGTAACCCCTCCACTATACCTACTGCTCCATCCCTCCCCAGTTCAGTTCTTCTGAGGGAGCCTCGCTGCTAAGCAGATTCAATCCAGGGAAAACCCCTCTGCCTGCTCCTCACCTCTTCTGCCCTGCCCTGTCTGTCTCACCGTTTGACTAACACCTCCCTTGACTCCCACATTTCCTGGAGAACACCTGTTTGCCGTGGACTTTGGACATTTCATCTGACTCAACCCTCTGATGTTTATGTACTTTTAATTTCTATGACTTAACATAGCTGACTCATCGCTGCCTTGTGTGTGTTTTGCTTCCTTCTCTGATTGGTGGTTCAACTGATTCACACAGCCTGATATCAGGCGAATGTGTCCTAGCAACTGCAGCTTGGCATGCTCCTCCAATTTATTTATTTATTTATTTATTTGGTGAGGAAGACTGGCTCTGAGCTAACATCCATGCCCATCTTCCTCTACTTTCTATGTGGGACGCCTACCACAGCATGGCTCGCCAAGTGGTGCCATGTCCACACCCGGGATCCAAACCAGTGAACCCTGGGCCACCAAAGCGGAACTTGCGCAATTAACTGCTGTGCCACCAGGCCGGCCCCCAGGAGAATTTCTTGGTGTAGGAGCACTCTCCCAGGATACAAGAGTTAGTATCCTGGCAAGGACCAGGAGATAATGCAAAATTGCTGCCAGGGGGCTCCTAGAAGCCTGGGAAAGTGATGGCCAATGAAAAGTGAGGTTGAATTGTCTAAATTTCTGGGGTCGACAGTGGAGGAAAGGATTAAAAGACTCAGAAAAGTGGATGTGCTGGAATAGATATATCATGTTAGGCCAGAAGATGCACCAGAGGATTGGGCTCCACAGGATGGCTCAGAGGAATCACATTCATCAAAGCTCTCAGGAACATACTGGTGAAAGGACACCAATGTCACTAAGAAGTTCAGTGATGCTTCCCCTGAAGGACATAACTGATGGAAGGAGGGCCTGTCCTGGAACCTGGCTCGCTAATACCAACAGGGATGATAGGCCCCTGATGCAATAGACACCATGTAATGGCCCTTCACGGCAGAAGCCAGGGGCTCGTAGCAACAAAGGCAGAGTGGCAGCCAGGGGGCCTGACCTGTAGAGAGCTGTAGAGACTGTGAATAGAACAGAGTTTCCCTAGAAGGAAAACAGATGTGTAGCATACAAAATACTGTTTAACATATGCAATCTAAAGAGAACAAGAATTGATAAGCAGGACAATGAGGAGGACAGTTACCCCAATAAAAAGTCACAATTCCTGTCCCAGTTTCCATACCTGAACGAATGTACAGACTCAGAACCAAGTAACTGAAGAGGTGGCCAGGTCCCCAGGGAGAAGAACCTGCAACACAATGGCAAGAATGAGCTATGGTTGTTCCTCCAGTCCTTCCCCAAGGAGATCTACAGCATTTATGGGGATGACAGAACACTGGGCAGGGAGTACCCAGACATTTTGGTGACTGTTGGGCACAAGGTCAGAGGTCGACTGATACTCTGCCAACTGAAGCATCTTCACGACCCCCGTGTTAGAGTGGGAGCAAATAGGTCCATCTTACGACAGGTCCCCTGGGTCCATGAATGCACTGGTTGTCATTCCTCTAGCTCCAAAATGTATAGTTGGCATTGACGTACTTGGAAGTTGGGCTAACCCTCTATTGCATCCTTGTGATCCTTCCGTACTGTGATAGCTCTCACCTGTTAATGTACCCAGCCTTTGTCAGAGCCCCCTCTCCCCTCACTGCTGTATGATGGGTGCCTGAACAAAGAGGCTATGGTGGCAGAGATGGAGGTGATGTACGGACTGTCATTTGCCCAAATGAACACAGTTACTGCCACCTCTGAATGTCCAATCTACCAGCCATAAAGACCAATGCTAAGTTCTATTCTTTAAGGAGACCAATAGGCTACTTGGTGACCAGTTGACTACATTGGGCCCCTTTTGTCCTGGACAGGCCAGCTGTTTGCTCTGACTGGAATAGACAATGATTCTGGGTATGGGGTTGCCTTTCCTGCCTGAAGGACCTCAATAGCACCACTCTCTGGGGGCTTAAAGATCGCCTGATCCACAGACATGGAATCCCACATAACATAGCATCTGACTAGACGACTCTCTTGATGGCACAGGAAATGGGGGAGTGGTCCATGAACATGGGATCCGCTGGTCATATCACACACCTCACCAACCAGGAGCTATTGGATAAATAAAGTACTGGAATGGCCAGTTAAAGATGCAGCTCAAGCTCCAGCATCAAGGCAGAACACTGCAGTGATGACATCTTCTCCAGGATATCATCGGATATGTGGTCAATCAGACAACTTAATATGGTACTGTGTCCCCAAGAGTAAGAATACATGAGTCCTGAAACAATGGATAGAAGCTTGAGTGGCCCCCATTAGCATCATTCCAATGACCCACTTGGTTCCCTGTCCCCACAACTCTGGGCTCTGCAGAATTAGAGATCTTAGTCTCCAAAAGGGGCACATTCTCAACTGGAGCACAGCAAAGGTCCCATTGGACAATTTATGGCTGCCACCAGGCACTTTGGCCTCCAAATGGTCAGAGACTAGCAGGTAAAGCAAGGAATCGCTGTGTTATCAGAGGCAAATTGACTTGGTCAGCAGGAGGAGGTAAGGCTGCTGTTAGAGGGGGCAGGGAGGAATATGGATGGACTCTAGTGACCTATTTGGGTGACATTTGGTACTCTTTTGCCCAATTGTGACTGTGATTGGACATGACAAGAGCAGAAAGCCAGGTCTGAGATGGTGCTCAGACCCCTTAGGAATGAGGATTTGGGGTTCTCACTCAGGTAAGCTACTGAGACCAGCTGAGGTGGTGGCTGAGGGGGAGGGGAATTAGAATGGATAGTGGTGGATGGATATGATGAAGGCAAGTTGCAAGCTTGCAACTGATTGCAGTGACAGGGGCTGTGGTCCATCCCATTAACTTCTCTCTTCTAAGTTTTCTTTCAGGAAGAGTGGCCCATCAGAACTCTGAAGGAGCTGTTCCCTGAATACGGATGGAGAAATTCATCCACATGGCACAAAGGGTGCACAATAGCGGATTCCTCAGGGCACTAATGGGTTACTCAGATCCTCCTTCAAGCCAGGCCTTGCTGCTCATCTGCAAGGAGTATGTTTAGCTGATAGTCTCCAGCTTTAGCTCCTTCAGGATCCGCCCCACGGTTTGAGCTGAAGTCACACATTTCTTCATGGCCGCCACCAATGACCAAGCAAGACAGGAGTACAAGGGCCTGGGCCTTTCTGCCCAAGGCTAGACTCCTGCTCCCCATCGGGCTGGCAGAGACTTTGTCAAGTCTGCACCACCATCTGACAGCTCACACAGATCAGTCCTGCCTCTTCCGTTGACTTTCTCTGTTTTACGCTCCAGGAAATCTTCTGTACTCTTAATTCCATATCAGTATCTGCTTCTCGGAGAAGCCAACCTGTGACAACACAAATTTTAGTATTTCCCCAAATGTCTGCTTTTCCCTTCCCACAACCCCCTACATGGTTTTACGTGGCCTTGAATTGAGGGGATTTTATAACTCTATTCCTAACCACTCTGGCCAAACCATGCTCTTTCTTTTCTAATCTCCTATAAACCCACTGTAATATTCAACCACTGATTCCCTTGTGTTTTACTGTTTTTTCATGTCTTCCCAAACACAAGCTCCTTGAGTACAGGGACTATTTCTTAAACTTCTGCATGTTGGTGTGACTAAGTAAGGGCCACACAGAAGATGCTATGCTGAATTTAATTGATTTGATAATGAAAGCTCAGTCCCTGGGAACCTGTCAGACCACAAATAAGGCCAAGTGGAGTGAAAGGCAACTGTAGAAGAAATTGCTAAAGGGAACAAGAAGTCAGATGACCCTGTGTGGGCCCCAGGTTTGGCTGGTTTTCATTACTAACGTACTCTATTCCTGAGATACAGTTCATCTCCCACGAATTACCAAACTGAGGAGAATTCCCAGTAATCAGTTTGAAGAATTTCTAGTTTGACAACCAAATTCTACCATTTTAAAAATAGGTTTATTTATTGATTTGTTTAGGTGAGGAAGACTGGTCCTGAGTTAACATCTGTGCCAATCTTCCTCTATTTGCATGTAGGACACCACCACAGCATGGCTTGATGTAGGCCTGCACCTGGGATCTGAACCCACGAACTCCAGGCAGCCAAAGCAGAGTGTGTGAACTTAACCATTAGGCACCAGACAGCCCAAAAAAGGTTTCTTTCTTATCTGATCAATGACCCATTTTTTTAATCTGGAAACTAGGAGCAACAACTCTCTTCCAACTTCCAATTTTTTCCTCTTCCAACTTGGGTCCAAGGATTGGAGGCCTGCAAATTAACTGAAAATAGACAGATTAACAGGAGAAAAAATAAGATTTATTTACACAATGGGATGAGGGGAGCGCCCAGTAATGGAAAACTCCTGGAATAGCCAGAAGTAACTTTCTATGTCTCAATTTAACAAAAGGAGGGTTCTTTAGGACTTCATCGGGAGAGTATGGAAGGTTCTATTGGGCTTTTTGATGCTAATAGAAATGGGCAGTCTGTCTCCAAGGCAGCTGAATTAGCAGGAAACTCTTGGAAAAGGGTTAATGGTAGTTGTATTTTCAGGATGCTTTGCTTTAGCAGATCAAGAGAAGGTTAGATAAAATTTCTTTCTGCGTCCTCTGTAGCTCATATCTTTTCACTTTAAAACAGTCTTTGTACTAACTCTGGGGGCCGAGTGGATCCCTGCAGAGGGAAAAGGTCTTGTTCAAATATCTAAAGAGAGTAACCTATCTGAAATCTTGGTCGATGTCTAAGCGTGCTCGTCTGTGACTACTTGCTACCCGGGACTAACCGGTGTCCAGGATACCGCTGTTAGCGTTATAGACAGGCAAGAACGTGTCAAGAAGTGGTTTTTCAAAAAGCTTGTGGGAAGGCAAAAAAGAGGGAGAGTAATAATTGCTGTTCTTTAAGAGGGTATGGTGGTGTGGGAGAAAGGGCACGTCGGTCGTGGCCAGATGGACCACGATCTGGGGCCGGGGGCCAGCTTTGGGAATCCTCGGGTAGCGTCCGGGGTCCAGCTTGATGGCTGTGCATGCTTACTCGTTACTTATTCACGTACAGAGTCAAGATAATAATGTCTAACTCGTGGAGTTGCTGTGAAGATTCACTAATATCAAGCGCCCAGCTCGGAGGAAGTGCGCACTCAGGTCTGTCCGTTCCAGGGATGGGTGGGGTGGAGAACTGAGGACTCCTCGAGGGGCTCCCAAGACTCGCGTCATTCGCCACTTTCAGCTGGCTTATAAAAACTCCACCAGCGCCCAGAGATCATTTTTAGTTTCTCTTCTTTCCGAAGAATCCTCACGGTGCTCAGCTGGCGAACCTCGCCCTCGCAGAGCCTGGAACCGACAGGGAGCTGTCCGGGCGGTCGGGGGCAGATTTGCCCGCGCTCGTTCGCGCTCATTGCATTCGGTTGCCGTCGCGATTGGCTTTAAATCTAACACAGGGACCGGGTCGGTGAGATCTGGCCTCCACCCAGAGCCGAGTGTGAAACCGAAAGCGCTGGGCTCTGCTAACGGCGGTGGAGAGTGCGCGCTGGCTCGCCCCGGGCGCGCCCAGCCGGAGCCCCGCCCGCGCCCGCCTCCCCCCCCCGGGACTCTTGTAAGTTTCGATTCTCCGCAAAGCAGAGTCCGGTGCCGCCGCCAGCCCAGAGCAGCGCGCCATGGCGGACCCGGAGGTGTGCTGCTTCATCACCAAAATCTTGTGCGCCCACGGGGGCCGCATGTCCCTGGACGAGCTACTCGACGAGATCTCGCTCACCGAGGCGCAGCTCTGCGAGGTGCTGGAGGCGGCCGGGCCCGACCGCTTCGTGGTGTTGGAGACCGGCGGCAAGGCCGGGGTCACCCGATCTGTGGTGGCCACCACTCGAGCCCGGGTCTGCCGTCGCAAGTTCTGCCAGAGATCCTGCGAAAACCTGCACCTCTGCAAGCTCAACCTGCTGGACCGGTGCCACTATTCGCAGTCGGAGCGGTGAGTGCGCAGAGATGGAGGGGCGGCTCCCTGGGGTCTCGGTCTGGGAGGACTGTCGCGGCGGCTGCTCCGCGAGGGGCGCGCCTTCGCGGGGACCTCGCACCCGACAGCCTCTGCCTCCAGCTCCTCATTTCTCTGCTCTCCTTGGAGAGCCCCTGCTAGACCCGCGCTTCTCTTCTTGGCGGTTCCCTTCCCTCCAACGCCTCCAGACCTTTCCTCGATTATGGCTAACGCGACATTGCCCCGGTGAAGTCTCTGCTTAACTCTCCACCCCCATGAGAATAAAATTCTTTGGGGCAAGCCAGGGCCTAGAGAATTTGGAGGCAGGTTTGGGAACGAAGGAATACGCCTCGACTCTCTGGAATCTTGAGTCTTTCCCTCTGTCACCTTCGTCCCCAGGCGTTTTGCGATCTTCCCAGCACCCCAGCCGAGCTCAGCACCTGGATCCGTCTCCACCGCCTGGAGCCAGGGATCTCTGCTTGGCCGTCCATTCTCCTCATTATCACTTTTCTCATATCTGAAGCTAACCAGCATCACCTGACCAGAATGGTCCTCTTCAAAGTTACCAATGATGCAGTGTTCTCAGCCGGCTCTCCTCCCCGGTGGTCTGCCTGCGGTGGCCCCAACCGGCGCTTGCAAGCACTTTGAGATAGTGCGGCTTAGTCTCGGGCAGCCACCTCCATATTTCCACTTGTTCTTTTTTGCCTCCTAGATGTAGGTGTATCCCAAGGTTTGAGTTAGGCCTTTTGACCTGTCTTCCACGTCTCTCCCTAAGAGAGCTCACTCCCTGGGGTTCAGCTGTCACACATACAAAGATGGCTTCCATATGCACATCCGCTGCCCAGACCTTCCTACCGAATCTAGGTTCTTCGTCTCCCAGTGTCTGAGGAGCATCTGTACCTGAATATCCTGCCAATGCGAATCGAACTCATCTTCTTTGCCCCAGGGCAGGCTCTCTGACCTTCCGTTCAACCCCTTCTTCATCCTTCACAATACCTTAATCACCGAGGCCTTTTATTGAAGTCTCCCATCCCTTCCCCCGTTTCTCCTTCCCATCTCACTTCTGAATGAATGCCTTGTTGAATTAGTGAATGATCTCTGACCACAGTCTTTCTCCCCATCTTTTCTGTACCTATGTACTTCCGCGCAATTATTTTTCTTGATATAGTACTTCACACACTTTGCCCCTCCTTAAAAACTTTAAGTGGTATCCTAGTGTCCCAAATGGTGGTGATCAAACTTTTGATCATGCGCTTGTTAGCAAAAAACTTTAGATTACTCACCCCCAATGTATGTGCAATAAAACGTACAAAAAACAGGTAATTTAAATGGATGAGGTAGATGAGATTATTTTTTTAAAGAAATTTATTTGTTTAGGGCAAAAGTATAAAATTTTTAAAGTGCTTGAATATGCTCCGTTATTTAAAAAATATTTATTAAATATGTTGTGAGGCACCAATCTGAAAGTCTGTTTCTGAGTTTCAGAAGTTATGTGTATAGAGAGAGTCATCTAAATCACAACAGATGAAATCAGGAAGGAGGGGAGGGTGGAGAATAGAAAGAAAAGGAAGGAACATTCTAGCACTGTACTGAATGACAGAATTGGAAGGCTTTATCTTCTTGTCTGTTCTGTTATGAAAAATTATTCACCAACTAGTACTGGCTTTTAGCTTTAAATACATATGCTTTTTTTTTTTTTTAAAGATTTTATTTTTCCTTTTTCTTTCCAAAGCCCCCCTGTACGTAGTTGTATATTTTGAGTTGTGGGTCCTTCCAGTTGTGGCCTGTGGGACGCTGCCTCAGCATGGCTTGATGAGCGGTGCCATGTCGGCGCCCGTTATCCAAACCGGTGAAACCCTGGGCCTCCCAAGCAGAGCCCGCGAACTTCACTACTTGGCTACGGGCCACCCGGATATGCTTTTTATCTTTTAATTTTTTACTATGAATTTTCAAAATATACTAAAGTAGAGAAATAGAGTCATGATCCTCCCTGTACCCATCATTTCACTTCAACAATTTTCAAGAACCATGGCCAATCTCGTTTCATTTATTTGCTCCTCCCCATCCCTGTCCCCAGCTCCAAAGTGTTATTTTAAACCAAATCCCAGAGATCATTTGCTTCGTAAATACTTAAGTATCTCTAAACGATAAGGACTCTATTTTATTAACATACCCACAGTACAATGATCACCTTTTTTTTTTTAAGATTTTATTTTTTCCTTTTTCTCCCCAAAGCCCCCCGTACATAGTTTCATATTTTGAGTTGTTGGTCCTTCCAGTTGCGCTGTGTGGGACGCCGCCTCAGCATGGCTTGATGAGTGGTGCCACGTCGGTGCCCAGAATCTGAACTGGAGAAACCCTGGGCCATCAAAGTTGAGCGTGGGAACTTCACACGGCCTCGGCTGGCCCCTACAATTACAATTTTAATATCATCTTGTAACTAGTAGGTGTTCAAATTTCCCTGAAATTGTCATAATTTGACTTGTGTTTTCAGGAAAAGTCCTACACAGACATAATCTGTAATTGTTTTGGTATGCTACATATCCAATATATTTAGACATTTTGTTTCAGTTTCTTAACACAGTTTTTTGTTTTATGAATTTTATTATGGTGTGGTTTTTTCTGCCTGATTTGAAACATCAAAACCATTTAAACTCATAAATTGGGTTGTTAACCTACACTTTCTATATTTAAAAGAGTAGATATAATACAGAGATAATTTGGTCTGTGCAAGTTTGGATGGATCCTTTGGGGGAATTCATTAAACTCTTTTTTTTTTTTTTTAGTGAAGTGATAAGTTCTTCTTACATTTATTGATCTAGTCATATTTTTTATTTCCTTTTACGTCTCTTTTGAATTTGAGAATTACAGATTTTTATTCCATTAATGTACATTGTGTCCTCATAATAAGGACCTTTGGGAGAATTTTTTTTTTGCCTCAAAGCCTAGAAAATGTTTTTTTCTCCAGGTATGTTTTAAAAATCTTCTCCCCTGGCAGCAACTTATAAAACCTTCTCTTCTAAAACTTGACATGTGGGAATGTAAGGACTTGCTTTGTAGATAACAGGTTCATGGGATCTGTTGATCAATTGATACCCATGTTGAGATTACCATTCAGTCTGATAAACTATTCTCTGCCTGAGGACAGTTTGCGTGCTGGACTTAGAAAATTTCTTCTATAGTGCTATTATCCATAGATAGGATTTCTCTTACTTATTCTGTAGTTACCATCTTTTCTCTTACATTACTTTTAGCTATATATTTTAGTCAACAGCAGGGCTTGCTTCAGTGTTGCATAATTATTTGTTTTGATGTATCACTTTGGATATTTCTGTTTGTTTTACCGAAATATATGCCCACAGGTGGAGTTGTAACCCCAGTTCTGACAGGAATAATAGCTACCATTTATTGAACAAATAACTACGTACCAAGCACTATGACAAGCACTTTAGAGACAGTATCCTAGTCAGTCTTTCCCAGGATTCTTGAGGTAGGTATTATAAGTCCCAACTTACTGTTAGGAAACAGGCCTAGAGCTGTTTAGAAATTTCCTGAGGGTCACATAGCAGATAGCTTTCAGAGTAAGGGTAGAACCCAGATCTGCAGACTTCCTAACTAGTCCTTGTGTAGTCACGTAGCTGTATGAAACGCGATCTTTCATAATTCAAGTTATTTTTCGCAAGCATGATTTCTAGTTAACCGTTTAAAACAGGCTTGTCTGAGTGTCTTCAACTAGCTTTGTGGTTTCTGCCAATGTGGGTGTTTCCTCTGGGCTTCCTGTTTGTATGCCTTTCTCTTTTGCTTAATTGAAACTTTGGGTGGGGGTGGGTAGGTGCGGAGAGGATTAGTTGACTATTTCATAAATTGAAAAAGAAATACCCCAAAATGCAAAGAATAATGTAATAAACATAAGAGTATATAGATTCTGATTATGTAACAAAAGTTATATTATATAAAAGAATATATGGTATAATAAGCTTATAATTCACCTCCCAGAATAAATATTTACATTTTTCATTTTGCTTCTTATCTTTTAAAATAAATAAAACCCACAAAAGGCCTAAGGGTATTATTTTTTTCTCTTCCCTAGTGTCCTTCCCTTCTCTCTCTAAAAGCAACCTCAGTCATGATTTTGGTGTGTATCCTGTCCTTCCATGATTTTATAATTTCCTTGTATGTATATTTGCATCCATATACAAAATGTAGTATTGTTTTATGTGATTTAGAATTTCTACTCAACGTTGTGTTTTGGAGATCTACTCCTGCTGTCATAAGGATCTAGTTTATTAATTTTAACAGCTGTATAGTATTTCATCATCTGATTAATACCACAATTCAGAACCTATCCCCTCAATAATGGGCATTTGTGACATTTCCAGTTTTTTGCTACAACAAACCATGCTGCCAAGAATATACATGTCTCTTGGTGCTCATGGCAAGAACTTCTCCAGTGTAGACCATTAGGAAATGGAATTACTAGGTTGAATGTTTGCACAGCTTCCACTATTCCAAATTCTGACAGGTTAGTGTTAAAGGTGGTTGTAACAATTTACACCTCCATGTTTGAGAGTCCCGGTTTCCCCATTTTATGGCCAACTGGCACTTGGTATTACAGGACTGTTTTGATTTATGCCACTATGAAGGGTATAAAGTAGTATCTTATTATTTTAATTTTAAAAGAATTTTCTCATGAAAGTTCTTTTTTTTTAAAGATTTTATTTTTCCTTTTTCTCCCCAAAGTCCCCCGGTACGTAGTTGTATATTTTTAGTTGTGGGTCCTTCTAGTTGTGGCATGTGGGATGCCGCCTCAGCATGGCTTGATGAGCGGTGCCATGTCTGTGCCCAGGATCCCAACCAGGGAAACCCTGGGCCGCTGAAGTGGAGCGTGCCAGCTTAACCACTCAGCCACAGGGCCAGCCCCTAAAGTTCTTATTATGTGATATTTAAGTCTTACGAAAATATATAAAGCATGCAATGAATATGTGTGTACCCACAAATCGGTTTCAGAAATAGGATATCAACAATCCCTCCGGAATCCCTCCGGAATTCTCTTCCTTGATCATCTTCCCCATCATAGAGGTGATAACTAGAGAAAAACACTGTTCTTTTTTTCTCTCCAGCTTTATTAAGGTATGATTGACTAAGAAACATTGTATATATTTAAGATATACCACATGATATTTTGATATATGTATACATTGTGAAACGACTCCCTCAATCGAGCTAATTAACCTATCCATCACTCTCTTTACCCCCCCTTTATGATAAGAACACTTAAGATCTACTCTCTTAGCAAATTTCAAGTATACACTACATTTTTATAAACTATAGTCATCATGCTGTACCTTAGATCTCCAGAACTTATTCATCTTATACTTGAAAGTTCATACCCTTTGACCAACATCTCCTCATTTCCTGCCCTGTCAGTTGCAGGCAACCGCCATTCTACCCTCTTTTTCTATGAGTGACTATTTGATAGAGTCCACGTATAAGTGAGATCATGCAGTATTTGTCTTTCTGTGTCTGGCTGATTTTGCTTAGGACAATGTCTTTTAGGTTCATATGTGATGTCATGTGAAATGGCAAGATTTCCTTCTTTTTATGGCTGAATAATATTCCATTGTATTCATATATATATGTGTGTGTGTATATACATATATATAGACCTCATTTTCTTTATCCATTCATCTGTATCAACAGATGACACTTAGGTTGCTTCCACATCTGGGCTATGGTGGATAACGCTGCGTTGAACATGAGAGTGCAGGTGTCTCTTTGAGATACTGATTGTATTTCCTTTGGATATGTACCCAGAAGTGGGATTGCTGGATCATGTGGTAGTTCTAATTTTAATTTTTCAAGGACCCTCCATACTGTTTTCCATAATGGCTATACCAGTTTACAGTCCCACCAACACTGTTCTGCTTGTGAGGTTTATTTTTGTCATACATTTATTATTTTTTCAAATATGTGTGTATTTCTAAGCAGTAGTTAGGATTGTTTTGCCTCTTTTCAAGCCTATAAATTTCATCAGTACTAAGTGTGCAAATACTTGCTTTATTCGCTCTTGTTTGTGTAGCAGGATGTTTCTGAGACTCACCCCTAAGATACAGAGCCTTATTTCTGTAACACCTCAAGACCTGGGCAAGATAGGCTTCTGTCCTGGGCCCTCTGCTTTACAGGTCCTAGTTTGGGCCTCCTCCAGTTGTGTCCCTACGTTTTTTTTTTTTCCCTAAGGAAGATTTGCTCTGAGCTAACATCTGTGCCAATCTTCCTCTGTTTTGTATGTGGAATGCCACCACAGCATGGCTGATGAGTGGTGTAGGTCCACACCTGGGATCCCAACCTGTGAACCTGGGCCGCTGAAGTGGAGCATGCAAACTTAACCACTATGCCCCCAGGCCAGCCCCTGTATCCCTACTTTCTGAGGAGTCTGTGGAGCCAAGGAATCATACTCCTCTAGAGCCTGTGGCCCCCACTCTCATTCTAGACCATGCTCTTGGTTCCTGGGACCCTGGAATTCCCAAGCCCACTTCCAGAGCCTGAGTGGGCTTCTTCCCCAGGTCTTCCTACATGTGGGAGGAATTTGGATGTACAGGCTGACGTGTCCACTGCCTCTGTGTGGCGGCACTAGCAGTGTGAGACAGAGCCTGGGGTGGGAAGAGAAGTGGTAGGCCAAAGTTGGGAGCCAAGGCTGACTTTCTTCATTCTGCTGTATCCTATCATAGAACTCTCAGGAGTCTGAGAATTCTAAATTCCATCTTGGCCTTCCAGGTTGTTGTGAAAGTACGTTTGTCAAGATAGAAAGGTAGAACATATTTTCTTGAACCACTTATTAGCTTGATTAATTGCTTTTAAGTATTTAGACACTCGGTGCCTGGGCCTCCATTTTATCTTGCCCCGAGCCCCACCTGTTTTAGGAGAGGACCTGCTCTAGGTCATTCAAATGGATAGTTTTCTTTTGTATGAAGGTACACAATTTATATATCGATTTTCGTTTTATTAAAAGATAGAGTGTTTTCAATATTTTACTATTACAAACCATGACGCATTGAACATTTTGGTACATGTTTCCCTGTGTGCACGTGCAGGAGTTTCCGAAGTATCTAGGAGTGGAACCCCCACACTGAAGGTTTGTGAGATAACCCCAAATTGTTTTCCAAGTGTGTATTCCCAGATTTACTCCCACCAGAAGTATATGAGTATTCCCTTGCTTCATATCCTCGCCAATTGATATCATCAGCCTTTAAAAATCTGTGCCAATACAAGGAGTGTGAAATTGTACCCCGTGTGGTTTTAATTCCTTATGTATTCTGGGCCTCTAGCCCTTTTAAGCCATAATGCTCATTTTTTAAGTTTGTCGTACTTCATGTCTAATTCCTAGTAGTTGCTTCTTATTTGCATTTTGTTTTTTTTGGTCATCTTAGCACTCTCTTTTTGTCTGTAATGGCCTTTATTTTATTTTATTTTTTGCCGTTTTAAAGTGTGCAGTTCAGTGGCGATAAGTACATTCACAATGTGCAACCGTCACCACTATTTAGTTCCAGAACAGTTTTATCACCTCAAAAAGAAACTCACACCCAGCCACAGTCACTCCTCATTCTCCCCTCTCCCCAGCCCCTGGCAACCTCTAATCTGCTTTCTGTCTCCGTGGATTTGCCCATTCTCGATGTTTCCTATAAACAGAATCGTATAATCTTTGTCTCATTGCGTCTGGCTTCTTTCACTCAGCATGATGTCTCAAGGTTCACTTTTTACTTTTGCGTGTGACATGTCATTTGTGTGGGTGTATCTACCCAGGAGGAGTCTTCCTGGAAGCTCCTTCTGTCAGTAACTGTGCTCTGTCCATGGAGTCTCCTTGTCAGGCTGATTGCTTTGGAGACACGCCATTTTCTGCAACATCGTGGCATAAAAGGGTGTGTACCCAATAAGAATCATTTGGGAATTTTTGTTCTCTTTTCAGATTTGCTTCATGTTTATTTTAATTTGACTTTCAATTTCTGTGGGCTTTCTGCAGAAATTAAGCTAAGAAACAACATTATAAGGGATACTGTGAATTGTGATAAAATCTTAAATAAGTGACAAGCATTTGATAACAGGGTATTTTCTATTTTTCACATTGTATAGAGATGGCAGAATTAAACATTTAAAATAAGTGTAGATTTGTCTTCCTTCCATAAAAGGGTTCTAATTTGCTTACTGCTCCTGACCTCATTTACTTCCAAGCAGGGATCTATGATCTTTACCTACAGGCTACTTTGGAATTGGCAAGGCCCCAGGATGGGGGTGGAAACAAGCAAAAGAATCCAGAAGGACCTAGGATTTCAGGCCCAGTGAGAAGTCAGTTTAACCAGGTTTTGGAGCAGAGGAGCTAGACTCAGGGTGGGAGGCAAGAGTGGAGACCCATTTCATCATCTCTTAACACCTCCCCACTGAGGAGAGATTTCAATCCGTTTCAGACCAACTCAGAGCATCAGGTTAAGAGAAGTCCCCTAGGGAAGTAGTTACCAAACATTTTCATTCCTCACTCCCGTCAATAGAGAACACTTTAAGCATGTACTCGTATTATGTGTATATTTATTTAAAAATCATACGCACAATGTGTAACTCTTAATTTGTATGTTAAATATTTCCTAACTTTTTACCTTTAAAAAAAAAAACTTTAAAATCAACTTTATTGACGTATGAGTTACGTGCAATAAAATGTACCCATTTAAAATGTACAATTTGAAGACTCTTCGCAAATGGATACGCTCCTGTAACCATCACCGTGATTAAGATAGAGAAAATTTGGGGGCCGGCCCCGTGGTGCAGCAGTGAAGTGGGCACGTTCCACTTTGGCGGCCCGGGGTTCACCAGTTCGGATCCCGGGTGTGGACATGGTACTGCTTGGCAAGCCATGCTGTGGTAGGCGTCCCAGATATAAAGTAGAGGAAGATGGGCATGGATGTTAGCTCAGGGACAGTCTTCCTCAGCAAAAAGAGTGGGATTGGTAGCAGATGTTAGCTCAGGGCTAATCTTCCTCAAAAAAAAAAAAAGAAATAAATGCATTATCTCATTTAAAAGAAAAAAATTTTCCATTAGTACTGAAGGTTCTTTTGTGCCTCTTCTAAGTTAACCATTTAATCCTTCCTAGTCCTCTACTCTTTTCAGCCCAGGCAATCATTTTTTACCTTTTTAGATAAAAAATAAATATAAAGAGTTGTAACATTTTTTCCCTGCACCCTGATGGATCACCCTTGGGTACCCAGCTTTGGAATATATCTGAATTATTTCAATGGCTATCTGAATCACTTGGGGGGAACGTATTAAAATGCAGATTCCCAAGTCTCACTCGGTACAGCTATAGACTACACACAGATCCTTGGCCCCCCACCCCTCCCATCCTCAGCGGGCCTGGTCCCTTCCTGTTGCCCTCTGCGGCCCCGAGTCTCGCAGCCTACCTGATACAGTCCTCTCCCCAGGCTGAGGCCTGCAGCCGCCTGCACCTTGGGCTCACCATGTGGCAGCAGGCAGCTGGATTTCTCTTCTTTGGGCCTAGTGAGTTCTGGGTCATTCAGTTGTGGTTAAAGCAGGTCCGTTTCTTCAGCTCCTCTCTGCCCCCAGCTGCTCCTTACTCTGCTTCTGTGCTCTCCTCTGATCTCCTGTGATTCTCCCCCATCTCACTAGGGGGGTCCAGATTCGGCAAACCACCCTGCCCTCTAGTAACATGGCAATTGAATCTTGAACATTAGAAGTACAAACAACAGGAGTCTCATGGCTTTAAAATAATACTTCGTTAGCATTGTTTTTGATTGATGACATTTTATTTTTTAGATAAATGTTCTCTAGATTTTATCTTTCACACAACTGGGTTCCTTTTTCACCTGTCTTATATCATGGTGAGCTATTTCCTGTTTTCTGTGAAAATCAACTATTTCTTTGTTTTGATCACCGCCCCCCCAAGCCCCGCCCTCCCCAACCCCGTCGAGGTGTTGGAGAGCAGAGGGGATGAGGAGGAGAAGCGTAGGAATATTCTGATACAAATTACTGTCAAAAAATAAGACTCTCCCTTACATTATTATCTTTTTCTCGCTGGTCTGCTTGTTGAGGTCAGAGCTGGCCCTGTGTTTACCGATGTGTGAAGTGCAAGAGCTCAGAGGTGAACATCTCATTCAGGAAACTAATTTAGAAACTAATCTGACAAGCCCAACCAGCAGATCTCAGCCCTGACTGCACATTCGAATTACCTGGGGTCCCACCTCCTGTCAAATCAAATCAGTCTCCAAGGGTGTGGTCCAGGCTTAGGTATTTCCAAATACTCCTCAGTTGATTATCCTGTGTAGCCAAGGATGAGAAGCACTCTGCAGGCTAGGCCTCATCGGTGGTGGGGGGAGGATTTATTGCCAGGGTTAAAATAACATTTTGTTCTGTGGCTGGGAGAGAAAAGTGAAAAGGTCATTTGTTTTTAGTCTTTTGGCCTGAGATTCTTGAAAGAGAGACAATTTTGCCTCTTTCAAGGCCATCTTTGCTTTTTTTTTAAAAAAAAATTATCATATCCTCTCCCAACTCACACTGTTTGAAGTTTATCTGCTCCAAGTGCCGGCAGCATTCTGCAAATGCTTGTTTTTCCCTGGGCCCTTCATAATAGCTTCTCGGCGAGCTCTTTCTGTGCCAGGAGGTGGGGAGACCCTGCGGGTACGAACCAACTTCTGTGGGATCCATTGTCCTTTGTTGGAGGAAGAAATCTTGAGCCACGATACTCCAAGTGTACTCATTAGACCAGCAGCATCAGCGTCACCTGGGAGCTTGTTAGAAATGCAACTTCTCGGCCCCCACCCCAGACCTGTTGATCAGAAACTCTGGGGGTGGGGCCCCAGCAATCTGTGTTCTAACAAACTCTCTAAACGATTCTAATGCCCACTAAAACTTTGAGACTCACCCAGTAGGTCTGGGATGGAGCCTGAGAATTTGCATTTCTGACAGCCTCCCAAGAGATGCTGACAGTGCTGGTCCGGGGACCTCACTTTGAGAACCACTGGCTTAGAGAAGCCCAAGAAGCCATGGGGGGCTTTCACACTATTTCCTGGTGTAAGCCTCCCAACCAATATTAGGGACCTGGAGCTGGGGCAGAGTGATCATAAGAAAGTGGGAAGGAAGCTCCTGTCACCTTAAACCGAAACACGACCTCCATTGAGCCCTAACCAGGATCAGTGCTGCTGAACTTGTCTCCTCAACGCCCATCGGAAGAAATAGTTTGTATCATTTGTGTCCCTGCGACACCCTTTATATGATTTATATGCATTCTCTCTTCTTATACTCTGCTCTCAATTTTCCATTTAGTCCTGGGGAACAGTGGCCTAAATAATCCAGAGTGCCTTTTTCTTTCTTTCTGATTTGGAAAAGTTTCAGATACGTCTATTTTTGTTTGCTTTTTGGGATCTGGGTTCAGTTACCAGATCTTCCTCTTATTTGAGTCACCTTTGATTTCTCATTTTATCCCACCTCAGTTTCCCAAAGTGAAAAGTAAACTGTTGTCTCATAGGATTTTTGTAATGACTAAATTAAACAACAGATGCAGAGTTCCTGTCACTTAGTAAATTGGTCATAAATGTTAGTTTCTGTACTTCTGCTCTCACAGCCAAATACTGTACAGTACAAACTGCCCCACCCCCGTGGCTGATGAATATGCTGACATTAGGGCAAAGATGAAGCCTCTGAGAAGAAGTTGGGAGAAGTCTAGGCAATGTGGGGAAACAGCGGGGCCTCCCAGGGAGTGGGCTGCAGGTCAGAAACCAAGGCTAGACCTAGATGTGGCCAAGTGAAGCTGGGTTCTAGCTGAGTATCACAGAATCTAGAGGAATGAGCAGTTTGCCTGAGGATGGAGATGAGAATGCAAAGTGAAACTGGGCCCTCAGGCGGGCAGTGTGTGCTGAGTGGGCTCTTCCTCTAGGCTTCAGTGTCTTAGGTGGGCTTGGAAAGCCTGGACACTCAGAGTTCCAGGCAGAGGGGTCCCCATTGGGCTGCCTGGCTGCCTTTAGTGATTTAGAGGAAAGGTTCACTTCCGGGCCCTAGGAAGTACCCCACTCCTCCTCATCTAGGACAGGGCAGGCACAGGGCAGGTGTGAGCAATGCTGCATCTTTCTGGGTTCTGGAGAGGGGCAGAGCCCTCATCTGTGACCCTAATTTGGCCACAGGAGAGGTACCATAGTCTTGGCTCCGTGTTCAGGCTGTCTGGCCTAGAGCTAAAGGGAAAGCAAAGATTCTTAATTCCCTCTGACTAACAGGTGTCAGGCATCTCTGGGCCAGAGGGCAGAACCTGTCTAGTGGTCAGGAGTTGTCATTTTCAGTTCCATGTCAAGAGGATCGTTAGTGGCAATGGCCAATGGAGTGAGGATGCTTTATGAGGTAATGAGGTTCATAAACTTCTCATAAAGCTATAAGGGAGGGGCTTTCTGCTTTGGGCAGGAAGCTGGGCCCTTCTTGCTGTAAATTCTCTTCAGATTCCCCCTCCCATGGGGGTTGGGAGAGTGATGAGGTGGAGTCTTTGTCCAGCTGCTGAGGGCTCGGATGGTGGGGCCTGCTGGGTAGCAGTTATCTGAAACCACAGAACCCAAAGCAAGCAGAGAGCTGAGGTCAGCCTTATCAAGGAGTGTCCAAAACACACTAAAAGCCAGGGACACCGGGTGGAGAAAGCAAGGAGAAGGCCTGCCTGAGAAAACAGCTGGGAGAGAGGCTGTAGCCAGGGTCTGACCAGCTGCCCTTGGCTTCTCCATGAAGCAAGGTGCAGGGGAGGGGTGGTTGGATTTTAAGGGCTGGTGCTGTGGCTGACACAGTCGGCGATTCTGTGATTTTTCTTATGAGGTTCCACATCTAGATCTGAAGGCAATTGCAGAGGGTTTCAGAAATGCCTACGCACAGGCAGCAGCATCTGAGTGTGACTTTTAAAGATTAATTCTTAGAGAATAACTTTTACCTAGATGTTTACATTTTGAGAAAAATCGTTACCAATTTCAATAAGATGATTTTGCAAAGTCACTTGCATTTCTGTTTACTAGTGACAAACAACTAAAAAATAATAGTGGCAACAGATAAATGTTTAATATTTGGAAAATGAGTACTATTAAAAGAAAGATTTTAATTCTCAATAAGAAAAATAGAACAGACTTGAATAAATGGAGAGATATTTTATATTCCAGAATCAGAAGATTTAACATAATTAAGATGATATAATATCCAATCTAATTTATGGAGTCAACACGAATTAGATTCTTAATATGATATTTTACGGAAATTAACAAAACCATAATAAAATTTCTATAGAGAGAAAATAGTTAAGCACATTAAAGAGTTTTTTGAAGAGGAATAAGCCAATGATATGATAAATTACTGTTAATATTTAAAATATGGTGCAAAGCACGTTTAAATTATGTAGTATGGGTTTCAAAGCAGAGCAGTAGATTGATAAAATGCAATAGGGATTCCAACAGTTCTAAATTTATTAAAAGGTTAACACACAATAGTCCAAGATAATACAATAATAAAAAGGAATCCTATTTAATATACATTAATGAGAAAAGTTGACATAAAGCACTGCTGTTCCCCGACACCACTTGTCATAATAAGCTCCAATGTTTTAAAGAATTAAAGTTGAAAATATCTCCTTTAAAAATGAAACAAAATGTTATAGCTATCCAGCTATGGTGGAGGAATTAATTTCTTGGTATTTTAATAGTAGGCTAGGTTATGAATGGCAAACTGGAAGGATCTGATCATATAAAAATTCAGCAACAACAACTTTAATAAGTTCTTGATAAAAAGGGAAAAAGTGAAAAACTGTTTGAAATCAGGCTCAGGATTAACATCAAAAAATATAAAAAATATATATATAAAGAACAATTACAAGTCTGTACATCGGTACCCATTATCCACTAGATAAACAGTTAAAGGATATGAACAAATAGTATAAGTAAAAGGAACTATGAGCATCAAGCCAACATTTGGGAATATTTCAGTCTTGCTAAAAACTAAAGTGCAAATTAAAAGCATAAGTCTATTTCATAACTATTGAAGGAGCAAAAGTGATAAAACTCCATGTGAATGTCTTTGCAGGGAAATAGACACACTCACAGATTGCTGGTGTGTGTTCTAGAGAGCAGTAGATCAAAATGAAACTCAAGCTGCCAAGAAAATTATTCTGTCCTCCCAAAGGAGTAAATCCCAGGAAAATAATGTAAAAGAAAGGTTGTTTGTATAAAGGTAATTGTAGTCACACTTTTTATAGAGTGAAAATCTAGTCATTACCTAGCCACCCGATAATTTGATAATGATTGTGCAAACTAGAAAATATTAATATCCCATTATATTAGTAACTATTAAAACCACGAATCTGAGGACTTTGCGTTATTATAGGTAGCATACATGAGTTAAAAAGTGTAATGAGTGTGTTATGTGGACATTGATAACTATCAAGTTACGCTTGTTTAATGAAAACATCATTTCTATTGGGCTTTCTCAAGGATCTAAATCAGTGCTTCTCAGACTTTAATGTTAATAAATCATATGGGGATGTTGTTGAAAGGCAGATTTTGATTCAGTAGGTCTGCGGTGGGGCCTGAGGTTCTAAATTTCTGATAAGCTCCTAGGTAATGGGGATGCCACTGGTTTTCCCACAATGCTTTGAATAACAGCGATCTAAATCTCTGCTATTCAGTATGGTAGGCATTACTGTGTGTGGCTATTCAAATTTAAATTAATTAAAATAAAGTAAAACAGCACATTTAGTTCCTAAGTCTCACTAGCTATATTTCAAGTGCTCAGTAGCCACATATGGCTTCCATCTTGGAAAGCTCAGATTATACAACATTTCCATCATCACAGAAAGTTCTGTTGGACAGTGTTGACCTAAATCATCAATGTCTTAGAGTAAAGAGCATTTTTATTTCTTTTTCTGTGGAGTTGTTTGAAATATACAATTAAGAGCTTGTTCCATTCCTTTGTAGGAAATCTTATAGGTATACATTGGTGTGTAAGACACAGAAGAGATAAAGCAATGAACAATTTCATAGAATTAAAATGTTTGATAAATGGAATTCTCTTCCCATTGATTTTATTGTCAGTCCATAGATGTATCTCAATTATTCATTGTCTCTCAGTGGGCAATCATTTCCAATGAATTAGTTTCAGTTTCTTTGCCAATTTTTTTCTCTTCTCGCATTATTAATATATACTAAGAAGAGGTACTGTTTAAAGAAGCATTGCAATAGTTTAAAGCATAGATCCCCCCTATCTAGCTGTCTCATCAATTTGCCTTTTTAAAGTATGTTCTTGGGGCCAGCCCCGTGGCCGAATGGTTAAGTTCGCACGCTCTACTTTGGTGGCCCAGGGTTTCGCCGGTTCGAATTCTAGGCGCGGACATGGCACCACTCATCAAGCCATGCTGAGGTGGCATCCCACATGACACAACTAGAAGGACCCACACCTGAAAATATACAACTATGTATCGGGGGGCTTTGGGTAGAAAAGGGAAAAATAAAATCTTAAAAAAAATTAAAAAGTATATTCTTTAAGTAGGATCAAGCTGTGTAGATAACAAAAGATATGGGCATTGATCTTCAATGGCTGAAAGTTCCCTGGATGATTTCTTCTGTGAAGTGGAAACACTGACAGTTGTCCTTTCTTCCAGGAATTTATGCAAATATTCTCATGATGTTCTCTCAGAAGAGAACTTCAGAATCCTGAAAAATCATGAGCTCTCTGGACTCAACAAAGAGGAATTAGCGGTGCTCCTCCTCCAAAGTGACCCTTTTTTTATGCCTGAGGTGAGTTATGATTTCTTAGTTTAAAAAGTAGGGAGAATATTGGCAGCGTTGTGTCATAGATGTGTTGGAATAGGAGCAGACAAAACGCATAAGTTAGCCTCAGGGCTCTGCAGAAGGCAGTTAAGGCTGTTGCTGAGTGACCTAAGAGATTCCAGCAATTTCCTTCCTATTTGAAGTTTTATAAGAATTTGCCTCCTCCTCTCGGCTGCTAAGGAACCCTGTGTGAGCTTGTGTGATCTGAAGATATGCTAGGAGGACTAATTGATGCTTTACATCGGGGCGGCCTCCTGGAAGAGATGGGCTTTGAATCGAGGTTTTGGAAGATGACAGGGTATATTGTTTGAGGCTAAGCTGTTGTTACAAAGAGACCCCAGAATGTAGTGATTCAAATAAAATATAATTATTGCATCTCGTTGGCCACAGCTTATCACATGGTCACACTGGAGGCTGGGAAATGTAGTTTCTGGCTGGGTAACCATATGTCCAGTTAAAACTTGGAAGCTTCTGTCACTAGGAGAAAGGTAGGAACAATGGTGGGTAATTAACAGTCTCATCCATTGGCTTGAGAATCAGAGGATGCTGTTTAAAGAATGGTATCTGACCATTCTGAGAAAAATCTTTGAGTAGAGAAGTTAGCCTCACACTGAAAGAGACGCAGAAGCATAATGGAAGACCCAAGTGGAGTGGGTGGAAGAGATGGAGATATGATAAACAAGGCTGAAATTCAGGTGCACTTTGATATATGACAATATAGCTATTAGGGACCTCTGGAGGGTTAAACATGTTTTGACTCTAAGCTCAGTGTGTTTCCCTGAGGACCTAAAAAACTTAGGACATGAAGGGTGGTTTTGCGTTTAAAAAGGTCAGGAAAGGTTCCGGCCCGGTGGCGCAGCGGTTAAGTTCGCACGTTCCGCTTCTCGGCGGCCCGGGCTTCGCTGGTTCGGATCCCGGGTGCGGACATGGCACTGCTTGGCAGCCATGCTGTGGTAGGCGTCCCACGTATAAACTAGAGGAAGATGGGCACGGATGTTAGCTCAGAGCCAGGCTTCCTCAGCAAAAAGAGGAGGACTGGCAGTACTTAGCTGAGGGCTAATCTTCCTCAAAAAACAAACAAAAGCTCAGGAGAAATAGGAATGCAAGGCACTCTATATAAATATATTCGGGGAGGGGGAAGGGAGAAGGAAAATACATCCTATTTCTTCTCCCCACCTCATGCATTCTTTCATCTAATCTCTTTGTCTCTGTTCCCAGGAGCCCACGGTTTAGAGATCTTGGGCTGTCTTTGGCCCTTAGCCTGTGTGCCAACCCTAGTCTCCCATGGCTACCAGCATGAGGAAATGCCTTATACCCCAACCTTGTTAAAGGTCCCCTTGACAAGCAGAGGCATCCCCTTCTTTTCCTTTTTTGTGAAGGAACGATGAAATGAAGACTTGTTATGACACTTGAGAAGATCGTAGACCTGCGGTCTAGTGCTAACTTGGAGGCTTGGAAAGGTCACGCATCGGGTCTGAACTCTGTTTCAATTCTCCAAAATCACCAAGGACTTTTTATATCAGGCCCCACATCTGAGTCGAGGCCCTGGAGAATAAGGGGCGTGGCAGCTCTACCCTTTTCAAGGGAGGAGGTCAGGAATTAGGAATCCAAGAGAGGGTTCCCAGAAGAGCTGATTGACAGAAGCGCTGAGAGGGTCCTCCTGGGAAATGCCCCTCATCCTTTCATCAGAGACCAAAGAAGGGGGCAGTGTCACCTGAGGCTCCCTTTCCCTTTTAAGAATTCAATAGCGATGATTAATGGGTGGGGTGAGGAGGGTCATGCCTGAAGTTTATTTTTAGCTAATAATTTAGTTGCCATTTGCCACATGTCAGGGTTAAGATCACAGCCTGGGAGATTGCACTGTTTCCTGAACTAGGTCTGAGGAGCTGGTTCCTGTAGTGGAAAATCGCCCAGAGCATCACTAGCATAAGTTCTATTGGAAAATACTGGGCAAGAGAGGTCTCTAACGGAGTGTTTTAACTTGGGAGAGTAGGGCGGAATATTTTCACAGGGTTTACAAGGAGGGGTCAGCCAGAGTTCAGCTAGTTTCAAGAATAGTTGGTCAAGGAAGGTCCTTCCGTGCTCTCAAAGTCCTGAGTCTGCCCCAAACTACCTGTGTGATCGTGGACAAGGCATTTCATCCTCGGGGTCTCGTTTCATTTTGCATTTGTTCAGCTAACACTTAGGAGTGCCTGCAAGTGGTAGGCACTGAGTTAAATCCTGGAGGCAGCAGTGAACCAGACACACTCCATGCCCTAAAAACAAAATATTCACACTTTTTCACTTCGCTTTGACCTGTGAGAACATAAAAGCGTCAGGAAAACCTGACTTCCTGGTATATAAACTTGTAAAATTGAAATGTGCTTACTAATGGAGGACATGCTTTCATTTGTTTTGGCTTAATTAAGGCAGGAGCATTCGTACTTAAACAGCAGCATGGTAATAGGAATGTTAATCAGAGCATCATTTGTGAAGTTACTGATTGTCCTTTTTTTGTTTTTTGCTAGAGCCTCTAGGATACTGGTTCTTAAGCTTTAACGTGCATCAGAATCTTTTGGAGGGTTTGTTAAAAAACAAATTGCTGGGCCCCACTTCTGGTGGTCCTGATTCTATAGATAAGGGGAAGGGCCTAAGGATTAGCATTTGTAAGTTTCTGGGTGGAGCTAATGCTACTGGTCCAGGGACCACGCTTTGAGAACTGCTGGTCTAGAGTCTAAATCTAGATAATAGGCTCTATAGCAATGGCAAGTATTTGAATCAGGTTTTAGAAGTTGTCTCTGTGGCTAAATCGTTGTTGCCAGAGTCTAAGATTCCACGTGTTTGCCGCCTAGATAAGTCACAGTGAGCCATGTTGATCTGGTTTACTCAGAGTCTATTGAAACAACTTATAAATGTTTTAATCTTGAAGATTCTTCATATAATGACTCAAACATTTGCATCACATTTTATATTTTGCACAAGACATTCACATATTTTATTAATTGGCTCAACAACTTGGTTTAGGTAGACAAAGCAAATATTTTCCTACTTTATGGCAAAAGAAACAGAGGCTGCGAGTAAATAAATAATTCAGATGAGGTCACATAGCTGGTTCCAGGGCTGCAGAGTTTTAAACCAGCGTCTTCCAGTTCTGCATCATATGGTCTGGCCTCAGTGACAGTATTCTTTTTGCTCCTTTCAGTAAGAACCACATCTCTGTAGAGCTAGATATGTAAATATACCTATTTACATAGAAATAGAAAAATTATCTTATTTAATGCTCTTTTGAGAAACTTTGCCACATTCTGTCTAGCAGAGACTAGATTCTGAATTCCGAACAGTTGCAGGTAAGATCCACATGTCCTTTTAATTGCAGAATGAGTTGATATCCAAAAATGGGCCTTCCTCTTTTGGGTTCCTCTATAACGTAGGGCTCACTTGGGGTTCTGTTTGGTCCTTTCTATAGATGACCATCTTATTTTGATTCTTCCAAAGGCTTATAAAATTCATGTTCTTTTTAATTAGTGTGCTGGCCTCTTCTGCCCCAAATAAATCATCAACTGCATACAACCCATCCAAGACTGTAGAATACACACGCATTTTTTTCCTCTGGTGTATCTCTGCTTGCTTCCGAAATGTTTGCATACTTGGACTTTCCTTAATGACTATGTGGCAGATTCAGGAAGGTGTTTTGTCTCTGCTGTGCTTTCCTTCTTCTATAGATATGCAAAAATTATAAAGGAGAGGGGCGAAGACAGATTTGCAACCAGCAGCCACCGTGTGAGAGGCTCCACATCTGTGAACACTTTACCCGAGGGAATTGCAGTTATGCCAACTGTCTCAGGTCCCATAACCTGATGGACAGAAAGGTGCTGGCAATCATGAGGGAACACGGACTGAGCCAGGCCGTGGTCCAGAACATTCAGGACATCTGTAACAACAAGCATGGCCGAAAGAAAGCCCCTGGGTTAAGAGGTAAATGCTTTCTACTTTTTAATTAACAGAATAAACAGAAATAAACAGAAATCACAAGGAAAGAAAAACTTTACCTATAATCACTCTACGTCACCACATAAAACTGTTTAGTTTTCTTTCAGACCTTGTCCATATGCATTCAGAATTTTTGCATAATTTTAATCATAGTATGTAGGCGATTTTGCCATTTGATTTTCATGCTAAGCGCTACTCCCCCTCCACCAGATTTTTAAAAATGCTTATCATTTTTCTAAAAGCTAATGGTTAAATCTTTTTTTAAGGGAAAAAGGTAACATTTTTTTAGAGTCAGTTGTTAACATTTTGTCACAATTGTTTTATCACTTTTTCTCAATTATATGTGTATGTATAGATACCCACACACACATAATATATTTGTAGTTAAAGCATTTGAGGGGTGCAGCCATCAGGAGACTTCACACCTAAATATCAGAGTGGACCTCCTCAAAACAAGGCCATTCTCTTACATAACCACAATATAATTAATACAGGAAATTTAGCATTGATGCAAAACTATATACAATTTAATTTATAGTCCTCAGTACTATTTCATTAAAAATTATTTTTGTTTTTTAAATTGTGGTAAATATAACATAAAATTGGCCATTTTAACCATTTTTAAGTGTGTAGCTCAGTGGCATTAAGTACATTCATGTTGTTGTGCAACCATCACCATCATCCATCCCCAGAACGTTTTCATCTTCTCTGCTGAAGCTCTGTACCCATTAAACCTTAACCGCACCCCCTCCTCCCCCCAGCCCCTGGCACCCTCTATTCTACTTGCCGTCTCTATGAATTTGACCACTCTAGCAACCTCACAGAAGTAGAATCATACAGTATTTGTCTTTTTGTGAGTTGCTTATTTCACTTAACATAATGTTCTCAAAGTTCTTCCATGTTGTAGCCTGTTTGAGAATTTCCTTTCTTTTTAAGGCTGAATAATATTCCACTATACGGATAACCGCATTTTGTTGATCCATTCATGGATAAACAATGACATCCAACAATGGATGGATACTCCTACCTGTTGGCTATTGGGAATAATGCTGTTATGATCATGGGTGTACTAATATCTCTTTGAAACCCTGCTTTCAGTTCTTTTGGGTCTATACTCAGAAGTGGAATTGCTGGATCACACAGTAGTTCTATGTTTAGTTTTTTGAGGAACCATCATACCATTTTCCACAGCGGCTGCACCATTTTACATTCCTACCAGCAATGCATAACACTTTGTTTCTCCACCTCTTTGCCCACACTTGTTATTTTCTGGTTTTGGATGACAGCCATCCTGATGGGTGTGAAGTGATCAGTACTATTTCTTAAGCATTTTCCTGTGTTTAATGGTATTAACAGTTGCCAATTTTTAATGTCTTTATGAAGTGGATGTAGAAGAGGTGAATTTTATAAAGTAAGTAGAATACATAATTCTAAGATTCTGTAAGAGGTAAGAAACAATTACATCTTATATTTGAGAAATGCTTTATAGTTTACACGGGACTTTGACCTAAAATATCTCATCATTGTTCCTCAGAGCAAAAGCCCGAAGAAAGGCGGGTGTATTATTAGCCTCACCTAATGGATAAGGAAACCGAGACTCAGAAATTTTAAGTGACTTTTATTGCAAGCAGCCTTAATTCATTTTTAAAAGAATGAAGGCTAATACTATGAATAAATAAAAGTATGTTTCCTAGGCCTCACACCACTAGAGAGTAGCAGGGTTCATGTGTTCTGATTCCACATGTAATGCTTTTTCCCGCACACCACAATGCTCTCTGAAAGGGGAATATCTGGAGGGGTGATTTTTGGGTAGTTTCCCAGTATAAATTTATTGTATACAAGAGAAATCTTTATTTATGATCACAAATAGTTAATCTACCTAGTTAACTATTTTGTTGACTGGAGGATGTTGGTTTTTACTATATTCCTGCTGCCCCCTGGGTTTGGAAGAGAAAGGATCTCTCTTCCTTCCCTTCTCTGCACACAATAATACAACCCACACCACACACACGCATACAAAGCACACATACCACATATATATATATACCACACGCATGCATACACCTCACCTATATCACACACACGCATACCACATGCTTCACACACACACACAACACACATACCACATATATAGATACCACACGCATGCATACACCTCACCTATATCACACACACGCATACCACATGCTTCACACACACACACAACACACATACCACATATATAGATACCACACGCATGCATACACCTCACCTATATCACACACACGCATACCACATGCTTCACACACACACACAACACACATACCACATATATAGATACCACACGCATGCATACACCTCACCTATATCACACACACGCATACCACACGCTTCACACATGCACGTACCATACACAGATACGTGCATTCACACCACACACACACGCTTCACGTACTCAGGTACCCTGCACACACCACACACATATATCTCACCCATGGACACACCTCATACACTAAGTATACATATACCACATGCATGCATCTCTCTCTCTCTCACACACACACACAGTACACCACACATAAACATCACATGCATGTATACCACATGTACACACAGACACACACGCTCACTCCCTGCCTCGTCTCTGCTTCCTGGTAGGTGTGATTTCTAGGTTCTAGAAAGAAGCCAATTCTTTTTGATATTACTCGCTTAAGCTTGGGCTCTTGAGGGCTAGATGAAGAACACTGGAAAAATTTCCAGCTTAAATGAAATCAGACCTTTACACCATAGTTTCATTCTTTTTGTTTGTTCTAAGGATTGTGAATCCTTAACTTGTTAGGTACACCTATATCTCAATATGGGCAAAATCTAAGTGACTTTTGGAAAATTCTCCCTGATTTGCACTAGTCTGTCTCTCCATTCACCATAGCGGTGAGTGCTGACTTGAACCAGGGGATAGTGGATAGCCCCACTTAAGATTTTGGGGGTTTGGGGACTGAGTCCCAGGAGAGAAGCCAAGCAGAGCCAGGGTCAGTCCGACTGTTATCCTGGGCCACGGGATGGTGCCTTCCACTGTGCTAGCAGAATGGCAGGATCCCTTCACAGTCATAACTGCGTTTCTCAAGATTTTTACACGCCAGATTAGGACAAGTAACTTGGTAGAACTTGGATGGCAAACCTGGAAAAGCTGAGGAGGAACAGGGGTAAGAAGTCAATCGTGCTAGCACTAATTTTCATTGTTTTGTTTTCTCTTCCTAGCTCCTTCCTCACATCGCAGAGATGCGCCATATAGAGGTAGAAGCAAGAGTAGAGACCGATTCTTTCATGGCAGTCTAGAATTTCTTCCATCTGCCTCAGCTTCTACTGAGAGGTCCTGCACACCCAATCCAGACCAAATCAGCGGCAAGGCTCCCCTGGATGATGTACCTGTGAAGGATCTCACCCACAACTTCATGCGTTTGGGGAGTCAGGATTGCCCGCAGCCAGCCTTCGTCTCGCTTAAGCCTTCCAATCTTGGAGGAACAGGTCAAGTGGGAGGAAACCAGAGGTTTGCAGAGAATGGGAGTCCAGAGCGTCTCTTTCGCGGGAATCAAGGCAGCAGTTACCGCACTTCTGATTCAACACCAGGTTCCATCTGGAAGGGCCCCACATCCCAGCTGATTAACAAAGCTGCCAGTGCAGAGATTTTGTTTCCTCAGAATCAAGCTGCCTCCTGCTCTCCTCTTGGTTCTCCACAAATACCAAAAATCATAACCACCAGAAAGAGCACGGGCATGTTTTCTTTGGACGACGAGGGCAGAAGTGGGAGTCAAGATGTCCAGCGTTTTCCGCTTTTTAATAATAATGTTGATGGAATGGCCACAGATGTAACTTCCACAAGATCTTTCAATTACAAAACCACAACCAGTAGACAGAGGGAAAAATCGTTACCCAGGAATCAGGACACTGGAGCTACTCACAGTAATCTCCAGATCACTGGCAAAATTACAGACAGTGATATTTCAGCATTATTTGTTAACGATAAACACGGAGAGAAGAGATTTGGGGCTGGTAAATCTTACCATAACACGCCAAATGGCTCTAGTAAAGTTACAGATGAAACTACTGAGGTAGCTAGAACCGGTGCCACCAGTTTTGGCTTACCATCGGCAGTCAGAGGGGATAAGGACATGTTATGCTCTGGAAGTCAGAATCTGAGAACCCAGGTCCTGCCCACACCTGGGAAGACTACTGCCCCTGTGCAAGTCAGCACTCTGGCCAAGGGGTCACCTTCTATACCTTCTTCAAGCAACAGAGCTGCAGCCTATGGGACCCATGGTCAGAACTCTGCCCAAATCTCTGTTACCCCTGCTAATGAACTTTCGAGAAGGACCCCAGGCTCTGCACTGAGTAAGTCACAGAAGGACAAAGAGGGCCCCATGTCTTGTATCTGCAGCAAAGTGGCTGTGGCTGGTGATTTATCTTTGGATAAAGGGCGTATAGTAAGAGGGTTTTGGTTAAAGGGTAGTACTGGTGCAGAGACTGACATGAAGATGGAAGGACCAACCAGTAGAACCATATGGAATAAGTTGCTGCACTCATCAGGGACAGGAATAGTTTGACCATGGTTTAAGAAAGAAGCATAACTCTCATGTGATCATTAATGTTTATATTCGCTTTTATGGAGGAGGCATGTAGGCCTTCATCAATAACACGTGAATCATGGGAATTTTCTTGAACTTGGCCCCAGTTTCAGATATTCTTTCCCATTGTGATACCGGGTATCTTGATTTTTGGCTTAAACATTAAGATCAGCATACACGTATCCTCTTTTGTTTTATAGATTCCATATCGGACGTTGCGAATACCACATCTTCCAGGATGGATGATCATGACTCAAAGGAAATTTGTCTTGACAATCTGTATAAGGGTTGTCAACGTAGTGAGTAACTTAAGGACTTTCTAGAAACAGAAACTTTATTAATAGTAATATGGTTAACATTACTGAGTGTTTGCTGTTTGTCAGGCACAATACTAAGAACTTACATGCAACCTCTTTAAATTTCACATCGACTCTAGACGTAGGTGCTGTTCTTAACTCATTTTATAAACGTGGAAACTGGAGGCGTAGAGAGGTTAAGACCTCACATGCACAAGTAGCCAAGTTGGGTTTTGACCCTAAATCACCCAGCCAGCCCATGTTCTTCGCTACTGCATATTATACTTTCTCCTTTGCAATTCAATTTTAGGTGAAATATTACACTTGATCAGGGACCCATCTTTTCATATACTAAAAGCAAACAAACAACAAATAATTCCAAAAGACAAAAGTATCCTAGCAGATGCATTTTCAAAGTTTGTTTCCTCTCATTATTTAGGCACTGTCTCTTCTGGGCCGTGGGCTCTTTCCCATTGCTCCTCATGCGTGTACTGAAGAGACATGGGTGCTCCGTATGACTGATGACGTGTGTGTCATTCCAGTTGAGGAGCCACACCTGTTCACTGTCCGGTCCCACCAGGCTTCCTGTAGAAATATTTCCCACGGGACTGTGCTTGGGACGAATTTCTGTCCTCTCCTTCTGCCCTGTTCTCACGTTTCTGCCTCTATCTCAGGCCTGGGTATCACACCTGATTTCATGTGCTCGATCACTTAGTGGTCTTAGACTTATTTGCCTGGTGTCCGAAGAGGAAGATTCTGCCCTGTGTTCTCTAAATCACAAGTCTTTAACTTAAAAAAAAATTTGTTTTTATTTTTAATTGTGGTAAAGTACACGTGACGTAGATTTTCCCATCTTAGCCATTTTTAAGTGTACAGTTCTGTAGTGTTAGTTACATTGATATTGTTGTGCAGTCTCCAGGACTCTTTTCATCTGGGAAAACTGAAACTCTGCACCCACTCAACCACAACTCCTCCGTTCCTCCTCCTCCTGACAGCCACCACTCTAGTTTCTGTTTCTATGAAAATGATTACTCTGGGTCCCTCATATGAGGGGAATCAAACAGTTTTTGTTTTGTACGTGTGTGTGACACTGGCTTATTTCACTTAGCATAACGTCCTCAAAGTTCACCCATGTTGTAGGCTGTGTGAGAATTTCCTTCCTTTTTAGGGCTGGATACTATTCCAATATTCCACTGTCTGTAGATGCCACATTTTGTGTATCCATGCATCCATCAGTGGACAGTTGAGCTGCGCCTGCCTTTTGGCTATTATGAATAATGCTGCTGTGAACATGGGTGTGCCCATATCTGCTCAAGACCTTGCTTTCAATCCTCTTGGGTATATCCCCAGAAGTGGAATTGCTCGATTATATGGTAATTCTGTTTAATTTTTTGAGGAACTGCCACACTGTTTTGCACAGCAGCTGCACCGTTTTACATTTTCACCAGCAATGTACAGGGGTTCCAGTTTCTCCATATCCTCACCAACACTTGTTATTTTCTGTTGTTTTTTTTTTGTTTTTTTTTTTATAGCAGCCATTCTAATGGGTGTGAGGTATGGACTATAACAAGGGGCTGTGTGTTTTTGAATCAGCCAAATCTCAGGCAGTGCCACTCTGTGGCTTTCCCTGTGATGTCAAGCCTGCCTCTTTTTGTTTTAAAGTAGTCACACGTCTTTTGGATAGTTCAAAATGATTTAAACATAACAGAGTGCAAATGGTGAAAAACAGAACTACTTTCTATTTTCCTGTATTGTAGACTTATAACATTAATTTATCATTCAGCAAACATTCATTCAATAGCCATCTTTTGCATGCCCAGCCCTATGCCAGTCCTGCAAGGGAGATGTAAGCTAAACTGTGATGTAAGCTTTTCAGTGAATTTGTAATTAAGGTGGGGCATCAAACCATCCGCAAATGAGAAAATTATATAAAATAAGTAGATACATAAATAATAAAGCACAAACTGCCTACTGAGTGCTGGCTAAGGGAATGTGAAATCCAGCTCAGATGAGAACAGAATGAGGTTAGCGAGGCCAGGGTTCCAAGGAAATACAAGCAGGTGTCTATGCTGGAGAGCATTTTGTCTCCATACATCCACATGTGGAGTGCAGAAAGAGTAACTATAAATTTAGAATGATCTGAAATTTCCATGTAGGTAAAGAGACCTTTTGGGGAGTGGGGAATTTTTGTTTTCTGATGAGTCTCCATGAATAATAAAGGAACCGGGAGATAGGAATATGGGGCAATACAAGCAGGAGCCAGCATGAGCAAAGGTACAGATGGGAAGTGTGCTTGCATGCAGGACCGGCAGGGTGGGAAAGGCAGGTCTTTTGGGGGAAAGCCAGCAGTGAATTTGGTTGAATTGCTTAGAACCCCCGCTTAACAAACCCTCAGACCTCCTCTCTGTCTTTGTAGAAAGATGCAACAATGTTCACTTCCACCTGCCCTACCGGTGGCAGATGTCAATTGCAAACACCTGGACAGACCTCCAGCCCATGGAGAATATTGAGAAGGCCTACTGTGACCCCAAAATCATCTTGTAAGTTGGTGGCTGGACTCTGGCTTGTGAGATCCACGGCATCATCAAAGGAAAGCATAGTACCAGGCTTATGTAAAGGAGAAAAAACAGTTTTCCTTCAGAATCCTGTTCAAGTTTGAGATAACTCTTGAGATAAGTGGCAAATGCCTGCTGAGTTAACGAAGAAAAAACATAAGCCAAGGGGCTGGCCCAGTGGTGTAGCAGTTAAGTTTGTGTGCTTTGCTTAGGTGGCCGGGGGTTCACCAGTTCGGATGCCGGGTGCTGACTTACGCACCACTTATCAAGCCACTCTGCGGCAGGCGTCCCACATATAAAGTAGAGGAAGATGGGCACGGATGTTAGCTCAGGGCCAGTCTTCCAAAAAGAGGAGGATTGGTGGCAGATGTTAGCTCAGGGCTAATCTTCCTTAAAAAAAAAAAAAAAAAAAAAAAGAAAAGAAAAAACAAAAGCCTGGTAGATTTTCAGTCACTCAGAGCCTGGCTAATACTAGGGATTCTGGGAATATTTGCTAACTCAAGTGAGGTAAACAGTGACACAATTATTTGTTTAGTTAATATTTGTCAATGTGTCCTGCAGAAAAACACAATGCAGAGGTCGGTGTGTGTTCCGATCCCCTCATCGTAGGATTATTAAACATGCTAAATGATTAACTCAAAAGAGCCTTTGGCTTAATTTCACAATTTTAGGACATGGTTTGAGTAATTTCATATAGTCTAGTGCAGAATTTTGTTGTACAGTTGAGCATTTTACACCTGCCTTCATGTTAACTGATTTCTCTCTCCTGGAGCTATCCAAGAGGAGACTTTCTGTTTCTGTTTCTGTCAGGGCTAAAATGGGTGATCCTCCACACGGCTGTGTTTATAAGATGCATACTAGTTTTATAAGAAAATTCTCTAGGGGGAAAAATTACATGCATTTCATCGTCTGCCAATTTAGTGATTTTGGGGTGGAGATTCTGTGTGGCTGCATTTTGCCACTAGAGGGAGGCATCAGCTATTTTCCCATTTCTAGGTGTATTTTTTTTCCCTGCTAGGTAAACCTGAAGTAGGGTTTCTCAACCTTAGCATTACTGACGTTTTGGGCCAAATAATGAATTGTTTGTGGGGGAGGGGGGTGCGCTCTGTTTAGCAGCATTCTTGCCCTCTGTCTACTAGATGCTAGTTGTGGTAACCAAAGATGCCTTTAGTCACTGTCCGATGTTCCCTGGGTGGGTAGCGGGGGCAACATTGTTCCGGCCTGAGAACCACTGATCTATGAGGTCCTCGTTAGAGCAGGAATCCTCAGACTTTTTGGTCTCAGGACCTCAGTTTACATGCACTCTTAAAATGTACTGAGGATCCCAAAGAGCTTCTTTTTATATGGATTGTAGCTATCATCCATATTTACCACGTTAAAAATAAAAACTGAGAAAAATTAAGTATTTATTGATTCATTTAAAAATAACAATACAGTCATGCATCGCTAATGACAGCAATACATTTTGAGAAATGCATTTTTAGGCAATTTTGGCATTGTGCAAACATCATAGAGTGTACTCACACAAACCTAGATGGTATAGGCCACTACACACCCAGGTATGTGGTGCTAATCTTATGGGACCCCACTGCATATGCAGTTCGTCATTGACCAAAACGTTCTTATGTGGCACATGACTGTAAACTCATTACGTTAATGTAAATAACATTTTTATATAACTATATTTATATAACATATAGTTATATGCGTATAACTGTATATATGAATAAATATCAAAATAACTTTTCCAAAACAAAACAAAAAATTCATTGAGAGGAATGACACTGTTTTATATTTCTGCGAATCTCTTTAATCTATTGTGAAATCACACATCCTGTAGCCTCTGGAAAACTCCATTGTATACCTGTGAGAGAATGAAAATAAAAAGGTCAATTAATGTCTTAATATTATTATGAAAATAACTTTGACCTTGCTGGCTCCCTGAAAAGGTCTTGGACCACACTTTGACAACTATTTAAACAACAATAATTGAAAAAACTGACCTCCTATGAGTTTCTAACTCACTTTTTGACGTTGAGCTCATCAATTGTTTTGTGGGCACAGTTTTATTTGGGGATATTTTTTGAAGGAAGGACACTTTTTGTGACACCATTAAAAATGTAGGGTAGGGGCCAGCCCTGTGGCCGTGTAGTTAAGTTCGAGAGCTCCACTTCGGTGGCCCCGGGTTTCATCGGTTCGGATCCTGGGTGCAGACATGGGACTGCTCTTCAAGCCATGCTGAGGCGGCATCCCACATGCCACACCCAGAAGGACCCACAACTAAAAATAAATACACAACTATGTGCTGGGGGGCTTTGGGGAGAAAAAGGAAAAATAAAATCTTTTAAAAAAAAATGTAGGGTAGGCAAGTTACGTTCCCTCTCTGTATTTCACAGTTTTTTCTTTTATGTGTAAGACCTGGAGCTGTATAAAGAAAATTTGAAGATCTCTTCCAGCTCTAAAGTTTTAATTCTGTGCTCTTGTTAGGGAGGACCAGGGTATAGAAAGCAGTGGTCAAGGAAGCATTTTAACTTTAAACTTTTCCCTCTTAGCATTTCTATTGGAAATCATAGAGTCAATTTCCAGAAAATGACTTGTGATTTTAATCCCATCCGACGTATCTCCACGCCTTCATCTGTCATGATGCCAGCCAACTGTGTCTTCGCCACAAAATGGATTTGGTACTGGAGGAATGAATCTGACAAATGGGTTGAATACGGGGAGAAGGTGAGTACTCTTCCTCCTTGTGGAGGCTCTCATTTAAACTTGCCAACTTCAGAAAAAAACTGTTAATAAAATGTTTGCTGCCTATGTGCTTACCCGTGGAGAGTGCATGGAGTAGAGGAAATGGTGCTTTTTTACTTTATACACAGCAGTATTTGCATTTTTTTAGCAAGCATGTACTCTGATTATAATCTTAAACAAAAACTTACATTAATTATTCTTAAGGAACTCCTTGAGACATGACTGAAGTGGAACCTTGACATACCTTTCCATGTATCAGTACAGTCATGTGTTGCTTAATGATGGGGATATGTTCTGAGAACTGCGTCGTCAGGCGATTTTGTCATTATGCGAACATCATAGAGTCTACTGAACAGGAACAAAATTTGCCACCCCAAAATACGTCTCTTTAACACGATTATTTTAGGCTGTTTATTTTTAAGAAACATGAGACTCAGAATGTTTTTGTTATCTCTCCCTTGACTGCTTAAAAGGATTCAGATAAAGAAAACCTGTCTTGGGAAGCAAGCTATCACCTTAGCATGACATGAGCCAGGTAGTAGACAGGGAGGAACCTAGAAAAGCCAGTTTGTTGGGCTCCCCTCTGTGTTCTTCTGTTTCTGTGTGGCTAAATAAACACTTGTTTTCCAAATGTTTTCTCCTTTTCACCTACCTGTGAATTACTGTCCTTCCCTTTGAAGTCCCTGACTCTCCCCACCCCCAACATCTTTTGTGTTTAGCTGAGGACAATATTTAAGGTGAGGGCTTTGGCCATTTTGGCAAATTACTCAGTTTTCCTGGGTTTCTCCCATGTATACATGTTATTAAACTTTTGTTTGTTTTTCTCCTGTTAATGTATCTCATGTCAATTTAATTCTTAGACCAGCCAGAAGAACCTAGAAAGGCAGAGGATAATTTCTTCCTCCTCTATGGTAGCTATACAAACCTAGACGGTCTAGCCTACTACACACCTAGGCTATACGGTACTAATCTTTGGGACCACCGTTGTCTATGTGGTTCATCACTGACTGCAGTGTCATTATGCAGCGCATGACTGTACATAAATGTACAGCGACTCCTGCTTCCAGCCAGAAAAGAAGGCAAGAATGAGAAGTCAGAAGACTGATGTAGATGGTCACTAGGATTCAGTCAGAGTCTGGATTCAGATGCCCTTGAAAGACTGGAACTAGAAGATTCTAGGCTCACCCACACAGGGACATAGTAATAGAGGATAGAAGTCTAGATAAGCAGAGCTTCTGTCTAGTGTCCCTTCCTCCCTTTGATTCATGGGATTAAAGAGAGTGCCCTTAAGTAGATAATGAAATCAGAGTGTTGAGAAAGAGATTAACATGAAGAAGACAAGCCAGGGACATGGAATGCCAGCATGAGGTTCCATGCAGTTAGAAATCGATGGGCTAGAAATTTATCTCCGAGCTGCCTAGTTGCCAAAGCAAACAAAGAAACACAGTCTATAACAAGATCCCCAGTGCCTCTGTGGGAAGAAGACAAAATTTACTCAGGAGAAGCACCACTTTTTCCTGTTAGAGAGGCCTGAGAAAACCATCTCCTATGGGACCACATAGAGGGGCCCGTGTATGCTGTGGTGAGCGAGGTCCTCAACAGCAGTCCTACCGTTGCGACAGTAGCACAGTGGTTTCCCAACTGTCTTAGCAACGGATACATGTTATCAAACGATCTTTCACAGAATCTAAATGAGCAGATTCGGGTAAAGCAGAGCTGCCCTGTGGAAATAGGGTAGGGGCTCAGAGTCCAGTCTCTTGGTCCCTTTCCTCTTGGCTTTCTTCTCTCCCGCCGTGGCCTGTGGAGCCCCTCGGTGTGAAGGCTCCTGTGATGTTGAGCTTTGTACAGATTCTTTTACGTTCAAGACAAGGATGTTGTCAAAGTGCATTTCTATAAAAGTGACTCTGCGAGGTGTCTGTGGAAATAGAAATTATAAACTCAAATTGATTAGCCTTGGTTAAAATAAAAATAAACTATAGGTCTTGGTTCTTATGTCAAATACCTGCAATTTTCAGTAAGATAAGGAAAAAAGCTTGGAAAACATTTGCATTCTAGTGACATCAGGGTCCCAGAGACCAAAGAGAACTCTGAGTGGGGACTAGATGATATTTAAATTTACACAAGTTCCGTCACTTATGTTCCCTAGTAAAAACATTGGGAAACTTCCTGATAAAACTTCTTTAATACAAAGTTCTCCCTTGGGACATTCAGTCTTTGTTAAACGCAAAATTCTAGACTGTATCTTTCAACCTGCAAACACATAAAATGTTGTTTTCATTTAATCTGCGGCGTGTGTCTATTATAAGAAATATTCTTGAAGATGTGAATAAACGCTGGCTGTTTCATATTAATTAGACCCATCATTCTATAAATTGATTTGGCTCTTGAGCTATTTAAAAAAAAAAAGAAAGCGGAGGAAAAACAGACTCTAAGTTTAGGGTTTTCATTGCTGGCTGTTCAAGCAAAATAAAAATGATGGTTCCAGGAGATGTGAGCCACCATCGTAACGAGCAGCCTGGTCTCCTTCACGGTTCCATGTGTTGTGGTCCATGTTTTCAGCTCTTCGGTGGCCTGGTTTGATCCAGTGTATAGGTTAGAATATTTAGAGAAAAGAGGCGACTGTATGGCCTTCAGAGAGGACCCTACAGGTTTTATTTCCTGTAACTGAATTTTTAATAAGAGTTAGGCAACTGAGCTTTCCAGGTTAGGAACCTCCCTATTAGGAACTAGGAGAACAGAAACTTTTACCAACAAAAGGTAGGTGCATATGCTTTGACAGTGAACTCTCTGGAAGGTAGAATTGATATATGGGAATTAAGGTGCTTAGCCAGGACCAGTATCTACATAGACGGTAGACACGGAGAGGACGTGGGCCTGGGAGAGGTGATAATTGAACAGCTGGGCAGTCAGGCAGCAGTGGGGCAGGATGGAGCCTGGTAGTCATGGGGTTTGCATCTGGCAGGCGGTGCAGCTCCAGACCCTTGGAGATGTTTACCAGCAGGTAGCGAAGCTCAGCAGCGGTGAAAGCTGGGGTCCAGGGGCGGGAGACCATGGCCTGAGAGAATTGCCCAAGGCAAGGGCAAGCCACAGCTCTAGAAAGCTGAGATCAAGGCAGTCATGTAGGCACAGGACGAAAGCCAAGCCCTGGTTGCTGAAACTGAGACATAAATTCAAGTCTTCTGGGAGGATAAAGGATTGAAGGCTCTACCATTCATTTGTTCACTCAGAACTGGAGTCCAGTGTGAAGGCAGGGCCAGAGGAAGGCCTGAGTGAACTATGCTAGGCTGTCCGGATGCTCAGACACTGATTTAATGGCCTCGTTCTGTTCAGTATGACAGCAGCTAGCCACATGTGACTATTTAATTTTAAGCTTAATTTAATTTAAATAAAATTAAGAATTCAGTTCCATGGTTGCACTAGTCACACTTTAAGTGCTCTGTGGTCATATATAGCTAGTGGCTACTGTATAGGACAACACAGAGAACATTTCCATCATCACAGAAAGTTCTAGTGAATCGCTCTGGTCTAGACCCTGGAGCCTTGCTAGGCAAAGTCAGGTCCACAGACGAGCCGCATCAGCATCACCCGGGAGCTGTTCAAAATGCAGAATCTAAAACTCTTCCCCTGAATCATAGTCTGCATTTTAACAAGATGCCTGGGGGATTCACGCTCCTGTTAAAAGTTTGAAGGCTCTGGCCTTTGTAGATTCTTTCCAGCCGGGAACAGGGTTCTGCAGAGCTGAGCAGGCAGTTGATGGATACGAGGCTTCAGCTGCGGGAACGGGAGATGAGGGCAGAGATTTGAGTCGTCAAACTGGGGTGCCTCACCCCACCCTGTGCTCGCAGGGGTTTGTCCACTTTAGCTGCTCCTTGGGGTCTGAGGAAGGTGTATGGTTTACCAGCACATCATCTGATCATGGAAACAGTTTCCCACTGCCCACGCCAGAGGGCAGTCTCTTTTACAATCATGCTGACAGATAGTGTCCCAGCCGCTGTTGCAACAGTCTTCGTATTGTGACTTAATTGTTGGATGCTGTAATTCAGAAAGTTCTGCTAAAGATGGCCCTCTGGTCCCTTCCTCCCATTTGTCCTGGTTCTACCTCCTGAAATCTTCAAGTTTATCCCCACTTTGCACTGTGCGCAAATATTCGAGTCCAGCTTTCCTGCCCCCACCATGTTCCTCTCTAGGCTAAAGGGACCTGGTTCAGGCTCTTCTCCACCCAGGGCCGTTTCCTTGGATGCTTTCGTTCTGGTGCCCTCCCCTTACATCCAGCAGGCATTTCCATTAGGGGGATGGGGTAGGGGCTGGGGGGGCGGTGTAGCTGAAAGCTGCAGAGTCTGGAATGTCATTAAAGGGACTGGGAGCCCCCTCCCACCACCGGCTGCCAGCAGGATTTTTTGTCATTAGCTCCTCCATTCTAGATCACAAGGAACAAGTATCTCCTCACCATTAATATTGGGAACCCATGCAGTTAGGCGCTTACATCCTGTCTGCCCTGGTCTGCACCCCTGCCATAGGATGGGGACAGTGGAATGGTGGCCTACCCGGCCCCCTGGCTAGAATCAATAGACTTCCCTTTACCCACCCATTCTAATGTTCAGACCCTTCATATAGGCCTTGAGACCAGAGGTTCTATCTTTTCATTTGGGGATGTTCCTCCCCCCTTTCATTTTAGCCCCAGTTGGTGCAAATCCAGGTGCTTTTTCCATGTTGTTGACTGAGTGGAGGCTCGGTTAATTTTATTTGCTGGCTCAGGGCAGAGGAGAAGGAGTAGGTCCCTTACATTCGGATAGCAGGACACCTGTTGGCGCCTCACCTGCCTTCACCGCAGCTCTCAACTGTGCTTGCTCGTCAGGTGATAGGCGAAGAGAGCTGTGTGTTCTGTTTCATGCTGGAGTGTTGGATTCTGTTAGGTAGCCGGTGTGGACATGATGTCTGTGCCATGGGCACAAGTGATCTGTACACTTGGGTCATATTTATGGAAGGTGTGAAGAGACTATTGCAAAGAGCTCTATTTTTCAGGCATCCACCAAGCGTATGGTCAGTTTCTGCAGGAGACTGCTCTCTCCTAGCCCGGTGATGAAGAAGACGACAAAAGGCTGTGGGGTGACTCCAACCTGGAAGCCTGTACAATCTGGTTTGGGAGGCCAGATGTGTTTCTGTTCAAATGCCATGGCTGAAATAAAATTATATAAGATACAATGGTAGAGATTTCTTAAAAACCTCCCTTGAAGTCGTTACCTTTTTTTTTTCTTTCTGTAATTAGACAGACAATCAGGAAAGTTCAAGCATCGACTCTTCATACCTGGAGTCTTTCTTTCTCTGCTGTCCGAGAGGAGTGGTGCCGTTTCAGGCGGGTTCACGGAACTACGAGCTGAGTTTCCAAGGTAAGTTTTGCTTGGTTTGAATCCAGCACGTGATGTACTTGCAGGAATGGGAGCAGAGCAGATGTGCAAGCTACCCCCAGAATCAAGGTTCTTTTTAGCAAGGCAAGCAGTTCGGTGGTGTGGAAGCCAGTGGCGATCAGAAGACCCGTGCTCTAGAGCCTCGGCTCGGACACACAGTAGCTGTGCAACCCTGGGAACAGCACCCGGCCTCTCTAGGCCTCAGTTCCTTTGTCTGTAAAATGGGGGGACCGGACTAAGTGGTCTGTGGGGGTATGTCCAGCTCTGTTGTTCTAAGTTGCTGATTCTGGGTGGGCTGCTTCCCAGGCTGAGGCAGGATTTCCAGGTGCTGATGACTGCAACAGAGACCCCGGGCCTGTGGGTGCCTTCAGAATTTTAGAACTTTGCTGTTTCTTTTGGGCTTCATCATAGGTCAATGGTTTTATCCATCACATTGACCAAAGTCTTTGCCTTCTGCCATGTTCATCTGAGCCACCATGGGAAAATCTGGTTAGCTTCTACCAATCTGTCTGCTGTATTTAGTAAGAAATCAGGGTGGGAACTGCCCTCCCTCTGAATGTACCATCCCGTCAGCTATACCCCAGGATGCTCCCTGAATATGGTCAGATACTTGCCCTTTCAGGACCAGCTCTGTGAGTCTTTGGAAGTACTCATGTCCTTTACATTCCCAGATGGCATCTGAGATTTGAGCCCTCTACCAATTACTGTGTTAAGTAATGTAGCTTTGAAGTACCATTATACTAACTATTTTGGAAAGCAACCTGGTAATACATATCAAGAGTTATTAAAATATGATTTTTTTTTGAGGAAGATTAGCCCTGAGCTAAGATCTGCTGCCAATCCTCCTCTTTTTGCTGAGGAAGACTGGCCCTGAGCTAACATCCGTGCCCATCTTCCTCTGCTTTATATATGGGATGCCACCACAGCATGGCTTGACAAGCAGTGCGTAGGTCCGGACCCAGGATCCGAACCGGCAGACCCTGGACTGCCAAAGTGGAACATGTGAACTTAACCACTGCGCCACTGGGCAAGCCCCAAAATATAATTATTTTTTCATCCTCTCAGGAATAAGAAGAAAAAAAATCTATGGGCATGAAGATATTTATTGAAGCCTTGTCTAGAGTACTTAAATAGAGGAATATTCTGTGGACCACTAGGGTAGTGACTAAACAAATTAGGGTCTTAAATTTCAGAGGAGTATTGAGTAGTTGTTAAAAATTATGGGTATGAAAACAATATAGTGAAAGTGAAATTTGATATTATTAAATGAAAAAATCAGAACCCCAAATTTAAGTTTCTGAACTTTTCTGTTTGTGTTATCTTTAAAATGGAAAAGATTTTTAAAAAAATTTAAGGTGCCTGAGAAGTGCAACAATGTATGCATGTGGACCAAGAATTCAAGGCAATAGAGAAGAATAAAAATCTCTTCTGTTAGGTGGTGAAATTAAAAATGACTTAAATTAATACAGGCTCACCTCACTAAACAAGAAAAAGCTCACATAAGCAACTTCAAACGACACCTAACAGAACTAGAAAAAGAAGAACAAAGCCCAGAGTCAGTAGAAGGAGGGAAATAATAAAAATAAGAGCAGAAATAAACGATATTGAAACAAAAAAGACAATAGAAAGGATCAATGAAACAAAGAGTTGGTTCTTCAAAAAAATTAACAAAATCAACAAATTAGCCAGACTCACCAAGAAAAGAAGAGAGAAATCGCAAATAAATAAAATTAGGAATGAGAGAGGAGAAATCACAACAGATACCATTGAAATACAAGGGATCATAAGAGAATACTATGAAAAACTATATGCCAACAAATTGAACAACCTGGAAGAAATGGACAACTTCCTAGACTCCTACAACCTCCCCAAACTGAATCAGGAAGAAATGGAGAATCTGAATAGGCCAATCACAAGTAAGGAAATAGAAACGGTAATCAAAAACCTCCCCCAAAATAAGAGTCCAGGACCAGACGGCTTCTCTGGAGAATTCTACCAAACATTCAAAGAAGACTTAATACCTATTCTTCTCAAACTATTCCAGAAAATTGAGAAAGATGGAGTACTCCCTAACACATTCTATGAAGCCAACATCACTCTGATCCCCAAACCTGACAAGGACAACACAAAGAAGGAGAACTACAGGCCGATATCACTGATGAACGTAGATGCAAAAATCCTCAACAAAATTCTGGCAAACCAAATACAGCAATACATCAAAAAGATTATACACCATGATCAAGTGGGATTTATACCAGGGACACAGGGATGGTTCGACATCCGCAAGTCAATCAACGTGATACACTACATCAACAAAATGAAAAACAAAAACCACATGATCATCTCAATAGATGCAGAGAAAGCATTCGACAAGATTCAACACCCATTTATGATAAAAACCCTCAATAAAATGGGTATAGAAGGAAAGTACCTCAACATAATAAAGGCCATATATGACAGACCCACAGCCAACATCATACTCAATGAACAAAAGTGGAAAGCCATCCCTCTGAGGACAGGAACAAGATAAGGGTGCCCACTTTCACCACTCCTATTCAACATAGTACTGGAGGTGCTGGCCAGAGCAATTCGGCAGGAAAAAGAAATAAAAGGAATCCAAATAGGTAATGAAGAAGTAAAACTCTCGCTGTTTGCAGACGACATGATCTTATATATAGAAAACCCCAAAGAATCCATAGAAAAACTATTAGAAATAATCAACAACTACAGCAAAGTAGCAGGGTATAAAATCAACATACATAAATCAGTAGCATTTCTATACACTAACAATGAACTAACAGAAAAAGAACTCAAGAACTCAATCCCATTCACAATTGCAATGAAAAGAATAAAATACCTTGGGATAAACTTAACCAAGGAAGTGAAGGATCTATACAATGAAAACTACAAGACTTTCTTGAAAGAAATTGATGACGACATAAAGAGATGGAAAGACATTCCTTGCACATGGATTGGAAGAATAAACATAGTTAAAATGTCCATACTACCTAAAGCAATCTACAGATTCAATGCTATCCCAATCAGAATCCCAAGAACATTCTTCACAGAAATTGAACAAAGAATCCTAAAATTCATATGGGACAACAAAAGACCGCGAATTGCTAAAGCAATCCTGAGCAAGAAAAACAAAGCCAGTGGAATCACAATCCCCGATTTCAAAACATACTACAAAGCTACAGTGATCAAAACAGCATGGTACTGGTACAAAAACAGGTCCACAGATCAATGGAACAGAATTGAAAGCCCAGAGATAAAACCACACATCTATGGACAGCTAATCTTCGACAAAGGAGCAGAGGGCCTACAATGGAGAAAAGAAAGTCTCTTCAACAAATGGTGCTGGGAAAACTGGACAGCCACATGCAAAAGATTGAAAATTGACCATTCTTTTTCACCACACACCAAAATAAACTCAAAATGGATCAAAGACCTAAAGATTAGGCCTGAAACAATAAGTCTTCTGGAAGAGAATATAGGCAGTACACTCTTTGACATCAGTTTCAAAAGAATCTTTTCGGACACTATAACTCCTCAGTTGAGGGAAACAATAGGAAGAATAAACAAATGGGACTTCATCAGACTAAAGAGCTTCTTTAAAGCAAGGGAAAACAGGATTGAAACAAAAAAACAGCTCACTAATTGGGAAAAAATATTTACAAGCCACTTATCCAACAAAGGGTTAATCTCCATAATATACAAAGAACTCACATGGCTTAACAACAAAAAAACAAACAACCCGATCAAAAAATGGGCAGAGGACATGAACAGACATTTCTCAAAAGAAGATATGAATATGGCCAATAGACACATGAAAAGATGTTCATCATCGCTAATCATCAGGGAAATGCAAATCAAAACTACACTAAGATATGACCTTACACCCATTAGATTGGCAAAAACATCCAAAACCAAGAATGACAAATGTTGGAAAGGTTGTGGAGAAAAAGGAACCCTCATACACTGTTGGTGGGAATGCAAACTGGTACAGCCACTATGGAAAACAGTATGGAGATTTCTCAAAAAGTTAAAAATAGAAATACCCTATGACCCAGCCATCCCATTACTGGGTATCTATCCTAAGAACCTGAAATCAGAAATCCCAAGAGTCCCTTGCACCCCTATGTTCATCGCAGCATTATTTACAATAGCCAAGACGTGGAACCAACCTACATGCCCAGAAACTGATGATTGGATAAAGAAGATGTGGTATATATACACAATGGAATACTACTCAGCCATAAAAAAAGACAAAATGGGCCCATTCGCAGCAATGTGGATGGACCTCGAGGGTATTATGTTAAGCGAAATAAGCCAGTCAGAGAAAGACGAACTCTGTATGACTCCACTCATAGGTGGAAGTTAATATATTGACAAGGAGATCTGATCGGTGTTTACCAGGGAAAAGGGGGGGTGGGGGGAGGGCACAAAGGGGGAAGTGGTGTACCCACAACATGACTAACAATAATGTACAACTGAAATCTCACAAGGTTGTAATCTATCATAACATTAATAAAAAAAAATGACAAATTAAAACATTTTTTTCTTTGGTATTCTATTGTTTTGACAATTTTAAAGGGTGATGGAGAGATGAGAAGCAATGTACCTTGTTTATTTTGACCAATAATTTTGTTCACTTGGTTCGTAGAAACTAGTTCAGAGCAGTTTGCAGTGTTCCAGACAATTTTTTCTATTTCCTGTATTCTCTCATTCATTAAACTAGTATTGGCGTGCCAGCTGTGTGTCAGGCACTGTTCTAGGTGCTGGCAAACCAGGCAATTTCAGAAAGTGATAACAGCTATGGGGCAAGGTGATGAAGCAGCGAGAGAATGGAGGAGTCATGGGAGAGTGCCTACTGTTATCTGAGGGAGAAACTTTGGGAGACAGGGCGCAGCCCACGCACATGGGAAAGAGGGCGCTCCAGGAGAGGGCAGAGCTAGCGCCAAGGCTGTGGGCAGCAGACAGGCTTGAGGTTTCAAAGAACAATAAGAAGGTCTGTAAGAGATGAGAGCAGAGATAAAAAGCTGGATATTTATGAGCTGGAAACCACAAGGTTTCAAGCGGAGTCGTGGCATGATCTGATTTGTTCTTTTTGTTGTTGTTTATTTTGTTTTGTTTTACAACAACTACACTGAGGCATAATTGCTACACTAAGATACAGCCATTCTAAGTGTACCGTTGGATGAGGCTGACAAATGCATGCGACTACTATCCTAATCAAGATACAGAACATTCCCATCAATCCAAAAAGCTTCCTCATGCCCATTTGCAGTCAGTCTCCCCCACCCCAACTGATTTGCTTTCGGTCATTACAGATTAGTTTTATCTGTTCTAGAACTTCATATAAATAGAATCTTGCAGTATGTGCTCTGCATATGGCTGACTTCTTTCACTCAGAATAACGTTTTTTAGATTCATCTATGTTGTTGCACGTGTGGTGGTTCTTCCATTTTCGTTGCTGAGTAATATTCCATCGTAAGGATATCCTGTGGTTTGTTTATCCATTCACCTGTTGATGGATATTCGGGTTTTCAGTTTTTCGTTATTGTATATTAATGCTTCTAGGAACATTCAAATGCAAGTCCTTGTGTGGCTATGGGTTTTCATTTCTCTTGGGTAAATAGCAAGGAGTAGGATTGCTGAATCACATAGGCAGTGTGTATTTAACTTCATAAGAAACTGCTAAACTATTTTCCAAAGTGGTTGTGCCATTTTACGTTCTCACTAGCATGTATGATGATTTACTTTTTAAAGAGATCACTCTGGCTGCAGCTTGGACAGAAGTCTACAACATGCATGAATTGAAAGTGACATTTCACACTTAATATAGAAAAAAACTTTGGGGGCCGGCCCGGTGGCACAGCGGTTAAGTTCACACGTTCTGCTTCTTGGCGGCCCAGGGTTCACTGGTTTGGATCCTGGATGTGGACATGGCACCGCTTGGCAAAAGCCATGCTGTGGCAGGCGTCCCACATATAAAGTAGAGGAAGATGGTTATGGATGTTAGCTCAGGGCCAGCCTTCCTCAGCAAAAAGAGGAGGATTGGCAGTAGTTAGCTCAGGGCTAATCTTCCTCAAAAAAAAAAGAAAAAACTTTGAAGATGTAGCTACCACATTCCAACTGTAATCACTGATGCCTGGTTTCGGGCAGCTCACATGGATGGTGTCTTGTTATCTGGCTGCCCCAGCCCTCCTCTTTACCATCTGACTTTGATTTCCAGATTAGACTAATTGCAGACTGTTCATTTACCTTTTTGTTTGCTGGGTCTTATAATAAGGGCAGTTGAAGGATTCAAGTTTTTATCATGAGCAATTTCCATCCAGAAGGATTTTCTCTGTTCATACATGTACACTTCAGTCATGAATATTTGCTGTGTTACTAGCTTCTGAAAAATAACAGTAAGTCATTTTCTGGGACTAATTCTTGATTCTTGTTTGTTTTCTTTTTTCCGTCTAAAGGGATGATTCAGACAAACACAGCTTCCAAGACCCAAAAGGATGTTGTCAGAAGGCCGGCGTTTGTCTCTCACCGGGATGTGGAGCGGATTAAAAGTGGGCTAGAGTAAGTGTTCTGAGGCACTGCTTGCTGGCAGATGTTTGAGATGTTCATGCATTGATCTCATCGAGTGGCTCATGGATCTGGATCCTGTTTTCTTGAAATGTTCCTGCTTGTGTGACAGTGCAGTTTCCTTTTGCATTATCTATGAGTAAGGTACTTATTAAGCAGCACAGTGTGACTGCAAGAATTCTAGAGCAGGAAATCTGGCTTTCCCTCTAACTCCCAGGGGACTTGGGGCAAGTTTCTTAAATACCCTGGGCCTCAGCTTCTTCCACTGTGAGTGGCTGGCTTAATGGAGTTTCTTTGGAAAATAATCAAATGTACAGTTGCTGGGTTTTTGTTTTGCTGTGGGTTCTTCTGTGTATCTTTAGTTTTGCTGAGTGGCTTTCTAGAGGGTGGAGGTTGAGAAAGAGATGGAGAGAAACAAGGGACGAGGTAGCTGGCCGAGCAAGGGCTTTGGAGAAAGATAAAGTGGATGGAAGGGGGTTTGTAAAGGAAATTTTGCTGTGGGGGATTCAATGTAACTCTCCTGTGTCTGCTCATGAAACTCAGTAAAATCTACTTTGTTCGTGAACATTTTTGGAGTTGGATTTTTTTTTTCTGGGTGATGTGTGGTTATGTAAAACAGACTTCAAGACAGGTGCAAAATCAAGGTGTTCTAATTAGCTTCTTTCGGTTGTAAGAATTAAGGTATTTCATGAGAAAGGGAAGTTACTAAAAGGATGAACGTGGTGTCATAAGGAAAACAACATTTTGTAAGAAGCCAAGGACGGGAACTGAGCTCTCTCAGGGCCCCAGGAATGGGCGTCGGTTCCAATTCTGCTTCAGAGCCTGAGCAGCCTGGGGTCTTGGATCTTTACCTGTGACCAGGTTCACGGCCCAGACTCTGGATCTGCATCCCTAGTTCAGATTCTGCCTGCTACTCATTAGCTGTGTGGATTTGGACAAATGAATCACTCTGCAACCCCTCATCTATAAAATGGGCCAGGGGCTGGCCCCATGGCCTACTGGTTAAGTCGAATGCCCTCTGCTTCAGCGGCCTGGGTTTTGTCCCCAGGTGTGGACCTACACCAATTGTCGGCGGTCATGCTGTGGCAGTGACCCACATACAAAAATAGAGCAAGATTGGCACAGATGTTAGCTAGGGGCGAAAATAATAATAAAATAAAATAAAATAAGATGGACTTAATACTGGCACATTCCTCAAGGTTGCTTGATGAATACATTCAAGACCCTTGGAAGAGTGGCCAGCACATCAGGGTGTTCAGTAAATGTTAGCAGCTTTTCTTCTTATTTTTATTCTCCTGCTATTAATAGACTCAGTGACCATATCTATATCTATACCTATATATCTGTATCTACAGATCTCCTAATACTTTGGCTAATGCTTGACAGTTTTAACCTCAGAATTCCAATCTTCGTATCCATTCAGCATTACCTCCTGCCGTTACTGCCTAATTTTCTCTGAATTCCTTAATTCAAACTCCCTAGAATTAACCAGATTGGCTTAGCCATCTAAGATCCCTTCCAGTCCTTTCAATATTCAGATTAATAAAGTAAACGTATGGCTGGGTTGGGGGGTCAAGTTCATGCCCCATGGAGCTTACATTCTGGTGGATGAGACAATCTGAGTAACTGTTTCAGTTAGTGCTAAGTGTTAGGTGAGGGGGAAAGGCAGAGCAGGAGGACGGGATGGGGGTACCATTTTCACTGAGGCAACTAACGAGATCATTGTAGCTACTTATTCATTCAAATGATTCTGGCAGAACGTCTCGACAAAATTTTGTTTAAACTGCGTTTCCTTAAAGCAACCTGTAATTCTGACTTTTTAATAATTCTTATACTCCCATTGAGTCTTAACCAGTGAGCCCATACTTTGTTGCTTTGCTGGACAGCAGAAACTGTCCAGACTGTGTACTTTCTTGACTTTGAGCTGGATGGCTCTTTCTGTGCACATATATTTACAAAGGAAGAAACTGGTTTGTGGCATTTCCAAATATCTCATGGAGTCAGTCCATTGTCACAATAATTTACATATGTCACAGTTGGCTTATGCTTTTCCATTTGCTCTGCCCCTTCTCCAGGAACATTCTTCCCCACCACTCCTATGAATCCGGCATCTTTCGTGGCCCAGCTCAAATGCCACTTTTCCCATACAAACCTTCCTTGAGACTGTCCTCCAATCCTCTCCTTAGTCCTCCAGTAACACTTTGTAAGTCTCTTATGGTACTTACCCCATTCCACCTTGTAATACAGTATTTGTGTAACCATCTTCCCTAGGACAGCCCTCCATCCACTTCCCTCCCTTCCACAATTATCAGCTCCTCAAAGCTTTTGAAATGTTTTGCATGATGAATGGTATCGAGTCATACTAAATAGGTAGATAAGTGAGTAAATGAATAAAATGAACTGAGAAACCATGGTAGTGGGAGGTCATGATGAGAACCAGCTTTAAGCCTGCTCTTACTAGCCCAGAGGAAACCCACTGGCTTTCAGATGGAGTAAGAGCCGTGAGTATACGCTGGGCAGTCTGAAGAGAAAGGAACTATAGCATACTTCACTGTTGGTGGGCACCTTAACACGTATTAATTTAATCTGCTCTGCACTATACACATCCAGTATGGAAATCTGAGCTTAAAATACAGATAAATTGGGGCCAATCTCTCTCATTCCAAAAGAATTTTCATTTTACAAAAGAGGGTCTTTAAAGAGTTTTTTCCTTAAAGCATTTTTTAAATTTAATTTTTTCATTATGGAAAATTTCAAACTTAAACAAACTAGAGAAAATTGTACAACAAACCCTTATGTACTTGTTAGTTGGGGGGGGTCATGTAGAGAACCCCAAAATGTATGGTTACCCTGAAATATAGTTCATACAGAAAAGACAGGATTCTTTCCCCGTACCCCTAATATACTCAAATGTTTATCATTTGACAAAGAAGTGTAAGACAGGCGCCGGCCCCGTGGCCGAGTGGTTAAGTTCGTGCACTCCACTTCGGCAGCCCAGGGTGTTGCCAGTTTGGATCCTGGGCACAGACATGGCACTGCTCATCAAGCCATGCTGAGGCAGCATCCCACATACCACAACTAGAAGGACCCACAACTGAAATATACAACTATGTACCAGGGGGTTTTGGGGAGAAAAAGGAAAAATAAAATCTTTAAAAAAAAAAATGTAAGACATACTTAATGCTAACATATTAGGACTTTGAAGGTCGAACATAAATATCAAAAAGAATCAATGCTTTTACATTTTATAAGTGAATGGGAAAATAGCATTTAATTAGTTTGCCTTAGTATGAATAATTACTGTGTTTTATAAAAGCATGATTACTGGTACATCTATACCAGGAATATTCAGGGATGTATTCCAAAGAAAAATTCCAAGAAAAAATTCTCTGAGAAATCTTGGCTCAGTGGCTGGAAGTTAAGGACAGAAAGTCACTTGGGCATGTGGACCAGGGAGCCAAGTGAATTCTTACTCTCTCTTATTTGTAGCCACCAACTGGCGCAGACCCGATCAGAGCCTTTAACCTCAACATCTCTTCATCAGTCGGACATGGGTTTCCCACCCTTGAATGGATATGAGGTACTTGCTTTTTACTTTTTGGTGGGTGAATTGTTTAAAGGTGGGGAAAAAATACTTCACTACAAAGTAGTGTATTTGAGTGAATGAATGAATGAATTGCTTCCGCAAAACTCTTGAATCAAGATTCAAAGGCAGACATCTAAATGGTGATCGTGTCACTTTCCCAGAGAACAACTACTCTCAATAGGGCACCTCATTGTTTCCAGAGTCCAGCCACACGTGATCCTCACAACAACCCTGTGAGATCTATATTAGATTCTCTACTTACAGATGAGAAAAGTGGAACTCAGAGACTTGTCCATTAATTGGAGTTAAAAAAGCAGATTTCTATGGGAGTCAAACAAATTGTGGTTCACCTCGTCACCTGGCCTGGTTGGGGCGAGACTTCCTAAGTGGTTTAGCTTCCGCGTCATGTTCTAGCTTTGTGGGCAGGCCGCTCTGCTTGGGCTCCTTGGGCACGTTCCAGTGCCTCTGCCCCTGCACTGGCTTTGTGCAAGGAGCTCGCTGGGTCACACCTTGGGGGACCTGCCTTTCCCTTTAGGCTAAATGCTTTGTTTGCCTTTCCTCGGCCTGAACAGATGGGACCAGTGCCATCTAGTTCATTACTGGAATGAACTGCCAGGTGTACAAGTTCTAAACCAGCTTATTCCACCTGCTGTCGGAGGCCTGGTGAGGATACGCCATAGCATAGGGGGCCACACATGTGGAAAGCTCATGCTTTTAATGTTTTCTGTTTCACATTTCTATATTTTACAATTTTTTTAGTTGTTTGAGATTCATAACCAGTATCCAGAATATGCCAAAATAAGTGAGCGTTTTAAAGCTTCCATGAAAAATTTCAAGATTGAAAAGATAAAGAAGATTCAGAATACAAAGCTCTGGAATACTTTTGAAAGGTTGGTGGCCACATTATCAAGTGTCTTTACGTAAAGTTTGAAAGGATTACTTAAGAGCTATCCTTTAACATCTATATGCACTGGTTTATTTTAATAGTCAACAGTTTCTTCAATCTGTGGTTGTTTTTATTATGTAAACTCGAGCTTCTCTCTTTCAGCTTTAGTTTTACAATTCAACGATTTCACATGTCTGTCATTTAAAAGTTTTGATAAATTTATTCTTTTACACCTGTTGCCTTAACGTTAGTAGCTCCATTCTGAAAGCTGGTGGAATAAAATTTTAAGACGATTAGACTTTAGTTGGGATTAATGTTATTAGCCAGAGTGGGAGAGGAATGTTCTCAGCATTAAGTCTCACATTTCCTCCATTAGGAAAAAAATGAAGATGAATAGAAATGAAGAAATCCTGTTTTGTGCAACCGGCCGTGCGTACGTGGAGTCTATCTGTGCGAATAACTTTGACTGGATCTTACATGGAGCTCATGAAACCAAATATGGACAAGGTTTGTGCTGGAATAGAGAAGCCTAACTAGTAGAGTCATAACCCAGATGCTACCCGTGCTTCTATTATGAGGTGTATGTGATTATTTTGTATCAGCCGGCATGTCCAGGCTTTCTGTCACGGAAACTTGCTCATAACATGAGCTCCTGTTAACCTTATATGCCCAAATTAGAGTGCTAAAGTGACTTGGGACCTGATTGCTTGCACCTTAGCCCTGCTCCTGTTTTCTGTTTTTTTGGGGGGGAGTGACCAAAGAGTCCATATATGCATGCAAACTTCTCCGCCTGTTGGCTACGTTGCCCACCATGACTACCCAGTTCTGGCTATGGCTCTTCCTGACCTATGTCCTTCCCTGTGAAGTCGTCTGAAGTTGCCTTCTGTTGCCACTGATGGGTTCTAATTACAGATGGGAGAAGAAGCCTCTCCCCATCTCAGACCATGCTGATTCACCTGAAGCGGCACAGGTCTACCCACACCTGAAATCTTTTCAGCTCTTTCTTTTTGCTCCTAAACTCCTTCATGCAACTCTTAAAAACAAACAAAAACCAGAGTCGCTCATCTTAAGGGAACAAGTAATAGTTTATCACAGGTTCAAAGTGAACTCAACTCATATAACTAAGTTAAATTCACACACACCCCCAAAAAGCAAGAAGCCAATCAGTCAGTCAATGAATATTTTTGAGTGCCTTCTGCACACTAGATGCTGGGGACGCAGTGGTGAACAAGTTAGACATGGCCCTCCCCAAATTGTTTCACATAATTAAGTGATTGCAAATACGTGGCTGCTGTGGATGAAAAGAACAGGCCCTGTGGACACCTAACCTGGCTGGAGAGGTGTTCCCAAGAAAAGGCACATAGTTCACCTGCCACGTAGAGTCATCGTGAAGAGTAAGGAACAAGTGGTGCAAGATATGGCCACACAGTAAAGAGTTCAGACTTGACCCTAAGGGCGTGGGAAGCTAATGAAAGGTTTTGAGCTGGGGAATGACTTGATGAGAATTTCATAAGTTTATTAAGTTCAAATGCATCACTAAAACTTACCTAGAAATGTCTGGAGAAAGCAAGGTAACCATCTTGAGTGAAATATGACATTGGTGAAATTTAAACCCTTCGGTTTCTCATGAGTCTCTCTTATGTCAGAGCTCAAATATTTATCCTAGAAAATGGAAATATAGTATACTATATATGTTCCCAGTTTTGGGCCATAACTGGCTCTGATAGTGACAGGTGCTTAGTCTGTTTCTCCTTTTTGAATAAACGGAACAGTACTGAAACCCTCTCAAAATATTTAGGTGGTTGAATAGTATTACTCACTTGCTATCATTTTTCCTTTAACTTGGTGAAGGGGGAGAGTTATTAACAGCCAAGAGAACATCCTTGTGCAGCATGGAAGAAAGAGGCAAGGATGTAGTCTGCAGTTCTCACAGACAGGCAAGGTGTTTCTCAAGGAACTTTGCCCTTTTTCCCAGGCCCCTCTCCATTGTGAAGGTCAGGGAGTGATCCTGCTACTTGGCTTGTCTCCTGTTACACAGAATTAGGAGGTGTTTTTGTTTTGTTTGCATTTATTTTTAACGTTGGCTTTCCGTTCCCATCACCCACGATGCTGTTGGTACCGGCTAGATAGACTGATATGAACCACTGGGCCAATAATCCTAGAGGTCAGGCAGTAATCCTAAAAGAGGCCAAGTGGTAGATCTCAAAGATCCTGCTACTCTCTGAGGGAGAACAAAGCCCCCTGTTGCACGTGGGCAGCCACTCTGGTTAGGCTGTTATCTGTGAAATTTAGTGTGTGGCTGTGAAAGGGGAATTAGACATGCCTGCAAAGATAGAAGGGCTCTGGGCTCCACCTTGATAAACTGGAGGTGGAAACCAGGCCTCTAATGGGAGATGGAGGATAATGGTGGAAGACAGGTTAGTAAGAGAGTCCGTGAGAGCTGGGAAGTTGGGCCAGAACTTCTGGTCAGTCTGGACCGAGGATAAGAACTGCAGTGGTAGGTAAAAGCCACCCAACTTAACAGTCAGAGGAGATTATAAAAACTCAGATTTGGATTAGAAGTAGAAGCAAGGTGAAAATAGAAAAGGAAGCACATGTTTGGAGGCAGCTAAGCAAAGAAGGATCTGTCCTGGTACAGACTGGATGCCAGAGGCTAGATGGGAGGCATACAAGGCCAGGAAACGTATTTAGGATCCAGAGTGCAGCAGGCATCACAATAGCTATCAAATCTCCTAAGCTTCTGCAACCCAGGTGCCTCAAGATGCTAAGTGGGTGGAAAGGAAGAAACAAAAATGTTATTTTTGAAGATAATATGAGTGTCTATGTAGAAAACCCATAAGAATCCACAGAGAATTGGAATGTTGGTGTTCTACACAGGAAGTGGGTGAGACACTTGCTTTCCTCTGCTACTGGACTCCTCTGTCACCTCGGACTTCTAGCCACTCACTGCCCTCTTGGCCCAGGCCCAGGATGGTGGGGCTGAGGTCCCTGAAGGACTGAGTCAGAGCCAGCTTGTCTCTTTTTGACTCAACCTAGAGAGGGTTCCTTCCCCTGGTCTTATTCAGAGTTTTTTCTAGTTAACAAAGTCTGTTTTTTTGTAGTGCATTTCTAGATCCTATTTTGCAAATCAGAAGCTGACCATGATTTCTCCTTTTTCTTTATATATTACTTTCAATGATTCTAATTCTCTTTGAGGCGAAAAAAAAATGTGTCTGGCTAAATAAAAGATGGTTATGTATAAAGAATTGCAAAAAAATAAAGAAAAAAGCACAATGTTTTTGACAGTATTATCACATTACATCAATTATACTGAATGAAGGAAAAAATGAATCAAAGTAGATTACAGAAAAGCAGCATATTGTGAAGTCTAAGTGCGACCTTTAGAGCAAACAAAAGCTAGCTAGGCAAAATAAAAAATAAAAAAAAGTTGGGAGAAGAGCGTTTATGAAGACGAGAAACTGACAAAGGCCGGGCAGGCTGTGGCCTGCATGGCACATTTAAGGTGTGGTGGGAATGACAAAAGCTGAGGCTGGAGCTGCAGGTTGGAGTCGGATCCTGGAAGACCTTGTAAGCCATGCTAAGTGGTGGGTTTTATTCCAAGAACAACCATGAACCAGCCAATTGCTTTAGGAAGGGATTGACATGATGACGCTGGCTGCGATGTGGCGAAAGAGTGGACAGGACCAAGACTGCAGGTGGAGAGAACAGCGAAGAGGTTGTTTCAAGAGCCCAGGCCAGGGGCCAGCCCAGTGGGGTAACACAGAATCTCGTGCGCTTGCTTTGGTGGTCCGGGGTCGCTGGTTTGGATCCCAGTGAGGACCTACACACCACTTTTCAAGCCATGCTGTGGCAGGCATCCCATATACAAAATAGAGGAAGATGGGCACAGATGTTAGTTCAGGGCCAATCTTCCTCAGCAAAAGAGGAGGATTGGCAGTAGATGTTAGCTCAGAGCTAATCTTCCTCCAAAAAAAAAAAAAAGAAAGAAAAGAATCCAGGCCAGAAATGAGGTTACCTAGATCTAGGTAGTAGCAGAAGGGATGAAGAGGATGTTGGGGTTCAGGAGAGATCTATTCTCTGTCAGGATTATTTGCAACAAGACAAAGTCCAGATCTTAGGAGAGTGGGCTGTAAAGTTGGGTGTTAGGGTTGGATCATTTAAGCAAATGTAGATTCTGGGTTATATAAGAGGATTATAGAAGCATGATTTAAAAACAACTGATGCTTCATTTAAAAAGTCAATTGTTTAGGATAATAGTTAATTTTTTTCTGAATGGAGAATGATAAAGTTGCTTTCCAAAGATCTATAGTACCTGTATAAAGAATCACTTTTCATTGACTTCACAAGTCTTTCATTCCATTATCATTGATAAAAATTGAAAAATCAGTACTCAGACTTTCTTATAAAAAGAAAAAAAATTAACAAGTATAAAAGCAATCCAGTGCCATTAAAACAATGTACTACTATCTCAATGTTGAAAATGGGTTTTATGGCTTAATAAGCAATTAAAACGCACACTGAAGAAAAATATGGATGAAATTGGATGAATTTCCTGTCTATATGTTTAATTCCATTTGCTTTAAGTCAAACCTATTTTTACCAGTAACTCCATACTGTTTACTTTACACATTTTACATGCGTAACTGGAATTCACTTATCTGGAAATGTTAGCTTTCTGGAATGTAACTCAGAATTTGCAAGAGTGAACAACTGTGTTATGAGCAGCCCAAGCTGTTGTCATAAATTCCTATACTGAAGATCATGTATGTTTTCCTTAGGAGCTCCTCAGAATCCATTTAGCCTTATTTCAGAAGCAGTGTTTTTTTTCTCAGCCCAGCAAGTGTGGAATGGGAGTAAAGAGGTGCTAGGGGCGGGCAGCAAGAACAAAGTGAGCTTTTAGGTGGGGAATGAGGGGAAGTGATCTGCAAGACACAAATGCAACATTTTTTTCTCCTGCTGGGGCCATTAGTTTAGGAGTAAATGGCTCTGTCCACCCTAGTAACTCAAGAGGGCATCCCTATGTTGTAACATTATGTATCAGAATTCATATCTACATCTGCTGTATCAGGAAAGGGTAAAATGAATTCGTTCTATTTAAAAAATGGACAGATATATATGCTTTAGAAAGGTTTCTTTCCAAAATTAGCTTCAATTGTTTAGAAGTTCTGGAACTTGGAAAAAAAAGAATGGCTCTTTGCAGACACTTTAGAAATGAGGTAGATGAGTAGTGTGAATCAGAATATGTTGTGGGTCTCCGTCACAGTGAGAAATAAGTCAAATAAAGAAGGCACAGCCTCTCCCCCAAGCTTGCTTGCAGAGGCTATGGCAGAGCAGTGTGGAATGCAGCTGTCATTGTCCATCTGTTAAAACTGAGGAGCTGGAACTAGCTAGAAAGGAGGGTCACTGGCAGAGACAGAGCTGGAGTGGGTGGCACAATAGAAATGTGGTGGGTGGATGATTTTTGTTTGTGTCCTAGTCGTTTTCTAGCTATCTACTGGTCCACTTTATAAGATTGCAAAAAGATCCTGGTGGACGTACTGTCTTCTGAATAGAAGCTTGTTTTGGTCACACATCAGTAAGAAAAAGACAATACAACAGGAAAAAAAAAAGACATGAAAAAGCAGTTCAGAGAAAAAGCATATGAAATATGCCAATAAGCATATGGAAAGATGTTCAATGTTATTAGTATTCAGGGAAATGCATATTAAAACCATATAATTTTTTCTGCCTAGTATATTGACAGAAATTTAAAGGACAGATAATATCCAGTGTCGGCAAGGATGTGGAGAAACAGGACTTTCTTCATTGGTGCTGATTCAATCTTTAGACCACTTTTGGAGGACAATTTGCAGTATTTGTCAAAATTTAATATGCTCATGTTCTTTGACTCAGCCATTTTTGCAGTCTGTTCCACAGAAATATTCATACACATTCTCAAAGGTGTACTTACTAGGATGTTTTTGGAAACATTTATTTAGAAGTGTTGTTGGTAATAGCAAAAAAGTGAAATCAACCTATGTTTTCATCAATCCAGGAGTAGTTACATTAAATGATGATACCTCCATACAATGAAACCCTATGCAGCCGTTTAAAAGAATGAGGGGGGCTAGATGTACTGACATAGCATGATTTCTAGGACTAAAGTGCAAAAAAGTTATAGAACGGTTCATAGAGTGTGATCCTATTTGTGATCAAATAAATGAGCATAAAACTGTGTCAGAATAGGTGCATGCGTGTATGCATATAAATACATAGAAACAGGTGTGAGAGGATTCCCACCGAGCTGTTAACTGTCTGAGTGGGACTGGAAACGGTAGGTCAGTATAGGTGGTCTTTCATTTTTTTTATTCTATTTTTTATTTATTTCTATTTTATTTATTTTTTTGTTTTGTTTTTTGCTGAGGAAGATTCGCCCTGAGCTAACATCCACTGCCAATCTTCCTCTTTTTGTATGTGAGCTGCTGCCACAGCATGGCCACTAACAGATCAGTGGTGTAGGTCCATGCCTGGGAACCAAACCCAGGCCACTGAAGCCACTAGGCCATTGGGGCTGGCCTGTCATTTTTTAAATTCTAAATATAGTTGAACATCATTAACCCAGAATATCCAGTATCTGACCTATTCAAGATAAGCAGTATTTCTGGGATCCAAGTATCTTAATTGTTTTTAAAAAACCAATAATAAAAAAAAAAATGAAAAATGTGTTAAACATTTGTTACCATAAATGAAACAAATTCATTTGACTTACTAATTTTTGATAGAAAAATCAGAATTTGCAACATATACCTATTTCCTTTAAAAGGGCAGAAAAGCAGCTGGCAATGATAAAAATGAAACTAGGAAGTTTTAAGTTGTCCAGAAATCGTTGTTCATCTGCTGAGTATGGAAACATCAGTGATTATCAGAGGTTTTTTCAGAGCTGAGGATGATGGATCAACTGTCTTTGAAAAGCTCTGCTGGAGTGAACTGCTTGCTCATGCTACATCTCTCCTTTTCATGTTTTCCAGGACCTTCCCATCAGTGTTAAATGACCTTTGTTCCTTAAAATGTATACCATATAAAACGGCCTCTGCTGGAGTATCTTTGGTTCACCAGTTACAATTCAGCTCACCCTGCCTAAATTGGGCTGCTCGGTCATGGTGCCCAGGCTCACACCATCACTGTGAGCCCCACACAGTAGCAAATGCTTTTGTTATTTCAGTAGGGTTATATACTATATTTAAGTTTACTTGTATAATAAATATTTTTTTAAGTACAAAGAAAAGTTTGTAAGACTCCATAAGGCATTATTGACATACGCTTAGTCAATGCCCGTCATCTGATTATGTGTAAATAATCTTATAAACTACATACCTTCTTTTATAATAATTCTTTCTTTCTTTTTGGTGAGGAAGATTGGCCCTGATCTAACACCTATCACCAATCTTTCTCTCTCTTTTTTTTTTTTTGCTTGAGGAAGATTGTCACTGAGCCAACATCTGTGCCAATTTTTCTCTATTTTGTATGTGGGACACCACCACAGCATGGCTTGATGAGTAGTGTGTAGGTCTGCACCCAGCATCTGAACCTGCAAACCTGGGCTGCTTCAGTGGAGCATGCAAACTTAACCACTATGCCACCGGGCTGGCCCCTAATTCTTTTTTTTTTTTTCAAATATGGAATGCTTCATGAATTTACAAGTCATCCTTGTGCAGGGGCCATGCTTATCTTCTCTGGGTCACTTCAATGTTAGTATTTGTGCTGCCAAAGCGAGCACTTAGAATAATTCTTAACCTTTTTCTTTTTCTGATTATTTCTAGGAAATTACTTCACGAAAGATGCCATCATTTCCCATAAAAGTTGCCCAGGTGATCCCAAAGACATCGTTATGTTTGCAGCCCGCGTTCTGGTTGGAGATTTTATTGAAGGAAACATGAGTTACACGAGCCCTCCTCCACCGTATCACAGCTGTGTGGACACAAGTTGTAATCCTTCTGTTTTTGTTATCTTCCAGAAAGATCAGATTTATCCAGAATATGTGATTGAATATACCGAAACAGACAAACCCTGCGTGATTAGTTAGAAATGATGAAGACAGAGTCATAAAGAATGCCATAACCACTCGGTCCACTTATGGAACCAGATTCCCCAGATAGTAGTTGGACTTTACGTTTCCCCACCTAGTTATCCAGTGCCTGGGATCAGTGGTTCCCAAACTTGGCTGCACATCTGACTCATCCGAGAAACTTTAAAAAATTCCAAGGTCCAGATTGCACCCCCTTCCAGCTAACTCTCTGTGTCTGGGGCTGAGGGCCCCGCAGCAGTATAATCCCCTAAGGGTTCAAATATGTTGTGAAGTTTGGGAACCACTGTCTTAGATGCACCTGGTCAAGACTGATTTCTAAAACTTCTGTAATTGCAGCAACCTTTTTCTCCCAGCTCCTCGTTGAGTTTACTGTACGGCATGGTTTTGTTTTGGTTAAATTGAAAAAAAACTAATTTGGGAAGTTCAAGAGAAATCTAAAAATGCCTGTTGAAATAAGTTCATAAGACAGTAGAGCTGTGGATGGAAGATGAAAAGTTGGGGGACAAATGCTTAAGAACACACTAGGGGAAAAAGTAGAGGTCATCTAAATAGCATTACAGACGTAACTGCTGTGCTGTCCCTTTGTGGTGAAGCTGATTCGGGGCACACAGTTCTTTATCTCTACGTTTATTTAGGGGACTCCATCCAGGTTGACTCTTTCTGGAATGCAATAAAAAGGGCTGCGATGTGTGGCTCAGAGAGAAGCAACCAACTGGAATTAATTGCCCCATTTGGGTTTTTATATAATTATGGCAAAGTAGACGTGTATATTCTAATCAGTAGGATTGCAGAGAAGGCTTTTTTCAGGTCAGACTTTCATGAAATGTCTTTATTTCAGGGGGACTGAGTTGCAGTAGCCTGATTCACACAAGCATGACTGATAAACCCGAGTCCTAGTGTAGTCGTTCGCTGTGGCAGATCAGGCTCACCAAGGAATTAGGAGCAGGGCCATCTTACTCAAGGATGGGCCCCCTAGCGAGGTGAGATTTGTTTCCTGGTGAGCACAGAATCAGAACAAAGAATACAGTGCCCCAAATAGGCCTTGCACCTGCAAGGGGCTTCTTTTTCTAAATATAATGTATTGTGCTGAATTGTAGTACAGTCAGCTTTTAGAGCAGTTGAGGTACCCGGACCAAGAGTTCCTTCCTTCTTATGAGGCAGGTTTTTCCTTACAGTTTTCCTTTTTCTTTCTTTTTTTTTTTTTTTTGCTGAGGAAGATTCACCCTGAGCTAACATCTGTGCCAATCTTCCTCTACTTTGTATGTGGGTCACCACCACAGCATGGCCTCTGACAAGTGGCATAGGTCTGTGCCCGGGAACTGAACCCAGGCTGCCGAACTTAACCGCTAGGCCATGGGGCCAGCCTCCAAGTTTTCCTTTTTCAACATTCTGTACCAGTGGCCAAAATTTCCTGTTATAGTTCCTTCCATCAGACAAGTTATAAAAATTAGCATTAGAGTTGATTTTCTGTTTGTCAGTTTAGATCAGTGCAAAGATCTCCACAACTCTTTGGCTTAAAGGACTCCAGCAGTAACAAATGTATAGAGATTTTTTAGGGTAGGGTTATTTTCTGGGAGGCTTGCCACAAATAGTTACTCTCATTCACTTATTTTTTTGGTAGTAGCTTCCATTTTGGAGTTTTCATTTCCTGATCTTGACCCTCACATTGCAGAGATGCAGTTTATACAACTCTATCCAACTGCCTACAAAACATCTCTAACGGGATATTTCACAGGCATCTCTAATTCAGTATATGAACAATGGAACTCTCGATCTGCCTCCCTCAAAGGAATCAGTTCCTCCCCAGCCTTCTGTATATAAGGAAGTGATGTCACCATCCACACATCCGCTCAAGCAGAAATCCAGAGGGGGTCCTTGACTCCTTCCTCTCCCTCCCCCTACGCATCTACGCTGTTCCCAAGTCCAGTTTTCCCTCTTAAATATCTCTTTGTCCTCTTCTAAGTTGTTCTCTACTTAGCAGCAAGGATGGTCATATTTAAAATTTTTTTATTTAATAAATCTTTCAAAACACAAATCTGATCATGCCTTTAGAATAAAGTTCAAAATCATTATCACGGTCCCCCATGATCCCTCCCTTCCCTACCCTCTGTCATTTAGTTTCTTCCACACCAGCCCTTCTGGCTTTCTTTCAGGTCTTTAGTACCCCTTTTCCCCCAGCTCAGTGGTTCTCAGCCAGCACTCCTGCCTTTTTCTTAATGAAAAATACTTTGTAATATCCACTTTATTCAAAGATTCAAAATGCAATTCAGTGGTAATATACTCTGCCTAAACACAATTTTAGAAGTAAATTAAAATTTAAATAAAATTAATATTAACATAAAAGGGAAATAAAAGGTGCGTAACTGGGGCACAACTCTACCAGAAGACCTAATCAGGCAGTCAGATGTTTGTACCTACTCATAATGAATAAATTGGAACTTAAAGAAGGCAGGAGAGCAGAAGCTATTCTGTACAAAGAAGTATGGCAAAAGGAAAAAGCAAGGATACGAGTGGACATTAGAATAGAAACTAGTGATACAATAACTTTTTTGCATATGATAATACTTATTTCTATAAGAGAAAGAACGAAATAGCCTTAACTGAAATAAAGATATTGTGCAAGAAAATCTACAGATTGTCGAAATAGAGAAAATGAGGAAATACTATATTTTTGCAGACGAGCTGTAGGTCATACATGAATGTCTAGTAAGACATTCAAAATTCGTATAGGGTGCAGAATAATTCCTTATTGTGAGGAACTGTCCGACATATTGCAAGATGTTCAGCATACTTGGCTCTCACATACTCAAGGCCAGTAGCGCCCTTTCCTCCCCCAGACTACGGTGGCACCCACAAACTCTATCAGATCAAGTCACCCTTTTCAGAGAGGTAACATTTTGTAACATCCCCTTTGCTGTCCTGTGACGACTCAGAGATTATATATTCTACTTACACACATGAATTTCTTTAAAAAATCAATTTAATGCCCTAACTCTATTATAATTGAGAAACAGAAGGAAATAAATTTATAATGAAGATGAAATGAATTTCAATATGTAAATGCTCGGGCATGACTACGCTATACGACATCATGATAGACAGACACTTACTCCTACTTACAATGAATAGGTTTGGATTTAAAAGTTGATCAGAGGCTGCTTCCTGTAAAGTACAGGAAAATGAAAGATTAGAGGTATGGGTGACACTAGGATGAAGACCAGTATTAGGGTAAGTTTTAACAGCCTATAAACCTTATCTGCATATGGTAAGGGAAAGAGCGAAGTTACCTTAATTGAAATAAGGATAATAGGACAAGAAAATTACAGATTGTCTAAGAGGAAAAAAATGACTATTATTCTCTTAAGCGAGCTGTAGTTCCTACATAAATGTCCAGCAGGACGTTAGAAAATCGTATAGGGTACAGAATAATTCTTCGTTGTGTGGGACTCACCCATACACTGCAGGACATCTGTCATGCCTGGCTGCACGTACGCAATGCCAGTCATAGTCCCAAATATTATGAAACTAACAACCCATCAATTTCCAAAATACCACAGTGAACCACTGACTTAGTTAATGTCTAGCATCCTTAGATTAGCTTACTTTTACCCCCATAAGGAGTCCTCCTATAGATTAGATGGAATGCTTGCTTCTCAAACCCGTTTTTAAAATACTTTGCGCCTTGCTTGGTTCATTATAGCATCTATCCAACTTGAAGTTGTCTGCTTTCCACATTAGAATGTAAGCCAGCCTGCCTTGTTCCCTGTGCCACATGTGATGCTTGGTTAAGTGCTTTACTTGTTACATTGGATAAATTTTGTTGATTAAAGTAAGCTCAACTATTTATATTTCAGTAGTTGAGTTGTATTTCTTCTTATTCTTCAAGCTTAATTTGAGATTATCTAATAAAAAGAAATAAATATTAATTTTGCTCTGCTGCCTTTATTTGCTGTATTTCTAAGTATCCCCAAAAAGATAATCAGCTGCAGACACCGGTTTATTCAGTGGGGGATAGAGGATGTGTTTTCCCGTTCCAGCTTTATCATTCCGGGACTCGATGACTGAGGAGCCTTTAGCACACTGCCAGGGAAAGGCAGGGTGGCGGTGACGGAGAAGCCTGCCGTTGTCTGGCACATCTTTTGTCTAGGAGCTTAGAGAAGGACAGGCCAGAAGCTGCTGACACACCTTTCTCCCACTGGTCCTGGAGGTTGGAACAGGGCCAGGCTGAGGCACAAAAGTTAAAAATGTAAACAGTTACCAGCAGAATTGTCCTAGCAGTCACTCCTTCAAAAGCCCTTCTCCCCTCATTCTTTTTTAATCACAAAGCTTGGGATGGAGAGAGAGAGGAGGAAAATCCCTGTATGGTGGAATAGATTTGATTAAAGTGAAGTAGAACTACCATTTGATTTGGACCTCAGTATAAAGAAAACAACGTATAGCCAACACGTTGCTGTCAAAGCATCCACACTCAAATAAATGAAAATGCTATCAAACCGAGCATGAGCAGATGTTTGAGTTTTTCCAATTAGTTATTTGTTCTATTTGGTTTTTCAGTTTGTCATAGCAGGCTCTCAATTTTTCAGAAATGTTCATTTGAGAAAATGCTATTTAAAGTTTTGATTTTTTGTCCTACAGTTGGGAAAATCTGCCATTATTTCATTTCTGTGGTGGAACCCCTCAGTCCAGCATTTGGGGGAAGCAAAGCTAGATCGCAGCCATTTCAGAGTCACACCTTCACTTCTGTAAAGATAACTACTGTCGATGCAAATAACCCACAATCAATCTATAAATCAAAATTGGGGTGAGTTTCTTTATATGAGCCAGGTCTGAGGACCATAGCCCAGAGCTTCCTTCCCCAGGAGAGGAAGCACTCCAAAGAAGTGCGGTGTACAGAGCGGTTATGTACCATCTTGGAACACAGAGCAGACATCACGTACAACAGGAATATCTCTTTTACTACTGTCATGAGATGCTTAGCTAGCACAACAGGTCAGAGGTCAAAAGGTGAGCACAGCAAGTAGTGGTCAGCAGGTTGGTAATCAGTCCTTAGCTTCTGGGAAGAAATGCTTATCCTGAAAGAAATGCTGATATGGGGAGGCAACATGCCTAGAGCGTCATTCTTGGCTTTGGGACATTGCAAATATTTAAAGCAGACGTACAATGCACATTCAACAGGCCACGTCAGGCCTTTCTGGAAAAACAAGGTCAGGCTGAATTAGTTTTAAACCAAATGGCTTCCTCACATACTCCAATATATCCTCTTGCTTTTCATTCATTCATCACTACCATAAAAGGCAATGAATGCTGAGTGCTGAATGCGTGGTTAGGGTCCCGGGGCTATGCTGAAGGACATGGCTGGGAAACAGTACAGGGCATAACAGGAAGATTTCGTTTAGAAGGTTATGACAGTGACATTAGTGCACGTCCTTGGAGGGACGTGTTCAAAAGCTTGTGCTAGAGAAGTGTGCCAGGAGCGGTCATCAACATTTGTTTGAGAATGAGCTTCAGAGTCTGAGTTGGAGGGTATATCAGAACTTAGAAGGAACTGCCCAAATCCTAAAAACTCAAATCCTGAAATACCACCCTTAGTCTCAACCTCCTGTGTTTCTCGTTTCCATCCCCTTGTGAGTCCGGCATCTTCACCCAGTCTCCGATTTCTCCCTTTTCTCCTCTAACTCCACATTGCCCAATAGTCTGCTCCGGATCTTTTTTTTCTTCCTTTACACACTTTCCCATGAATGATCTCATTTATTCCCATACTCCAATTATCACACACTTCTGACTCCAGAACTATACTCTGCTGAGGCTCAAATAACTTACCCAAGGTTTCATGGCTAAGGAGTAACAGAACCAGGATGATGGACCCCTAGAGTCCAGCTCCAGAACCCACATATTCACGACACTGCTGTGCTAGCTCTCTACAGAACAGTCTCGACTCCTTCCCTCTCACTTCCCCACCCTTCCCCAAGAACGCCTACATCTACTCCTGGTCGTGCCTCCACACCCATTGAAGACTTGTTCTGGCTCACGGTCTTCCTCTCCACTGCAGTCCTCCCACCTTGCTTCAGCATTCGTTGTGGACAACCCCCCCAACACTCCTAGCCTTAGCGCTCCTCAACCTCTTTGTCTTCACCGTCTTCACTCGACTCCGGACATCCACATTCATCACCACACTGTCATTAGTCAGAATTGCTCTAGGACCACTCTTTTCTGGAATTGTAAACTTGTATATTCTACCTCTGACTCACTGTTTTTGCTCTCTCACATTCCCTGCATCTACTTTCCCCACACCCATTCAGCCCCTTCCTGTCTTCACTTCCTTATCTAGCCTCCAGCCCATTCAGCACCTGACTACTCTTTCAATTAATAGTTTCAATCACCCAGAACCTTTGAAAGTATGTCCCATCCATTAGGCAAACCCAACAGTGGATTAATCAAATTCTGTTTCTAAACATTGAGTATTGTTAGAGAGAACTGCAGAGCTGTTTGCATTAATACCACTACACATTCTTGGTTCTCATCCTTGGCAAAGCCTCTGCACTCCATCACCCCTACCTGTCAGCATTCTCCCCATCCCCACAGGACAGGCTTGGTAAATCTTTACCAGCCTCCTCAAGCGACTCTTCCCCACCCATTCTTTGTCTTGTCTTATACTTAATAACACCACCACAACACAAGCAACTATTGGGGCTTTTCTACTTCATCTTGAGCCTATGAACTTTCCTTTTCATGCACTCATCCTTGCCTCTTTTCCTCTTGTCTAAATGGAAGAGGTAATTCTCCTTCTGTCTAAGGTTAATTCTTCCAGTGTCCCATTTTCTCCCAGTGTCATATGAACCTCACCCACTGAATTACCGTTATTCTTAGCCATATTTTCAACTTTCTCCTCCTGTTGGCTCTTTTCACTTGACATATAACTATGCTTGTCTCTACTATAATAAAATACCTGCCTCCATCTTACGTCTTCCTCTAGTTCTCATTTTATCATTTTACCTTTTCAGATAACTTATTTTAAAAAGTAGTCTATCATTCCTTGACTTCTCCATTCTCTTTTTTTTAACCTACAGAAATCTGCCTTTTCTCATTATACCTCTGAAATAAGCTTGCCTAGTTCATCAATACCCTTGTAGGAAACCTCCCTGCAGTATTTTGTCATGCTGACCATTTCCTCCTTGAAGTTTTCTCCTCTGTGTGTGTATAAATGACTCTCTCTCTCCAATGATTTTTCTCTAACCTCTCTATCAGTTTATATCTTAGGCTGGATTCCCTCAGAAGCAAACAGAACAAGATTGGATGCAAGTGGTTTATTTGGGAGGTGATCCCAAGAAACACTGATAGGGGAGTGATGAGGTGAAACAGGGAAAGGAAGGGAATATAAGGCATGCTAACAAGCAGATTATAGCTGTGGGCAACAGGGGCTCAGTTCCACTGAGGAAACTCTGGGAGACTATGGAATATATACATGAAGTTGTTCCACCTGAGGAATGATGCCCTGTGATATTTATCTACTATCTGGGAGGGAAAATTATTCCTCTACCCTCTTAGGTTCAGTTCCCGGGGGCCTGCAAATTTAACAGACAGATTAACAGGAGAAGAAACAAGTTCATTCATATGCATATGAAAAAGAAGTGACTCCTCAACAGTTAAAAAGGAGGTTTATATGCCTATCTTAACAGGGGAGAGAGAGTGGGCAGAAAGGCTTCTATGGGGAGAACAAATGGGTTTCTAGAGGAATAAACAAGAGATAAGGAAATTTGTGATGTTCATTTATGCAGATGCCAGTGATCTCAGTTTTATTTTTCTTCTTCATGGCCATAAAACATCCCCAGAGAGAGGATCTATGGCAGCCTCATTCCCAGAAGTTTCTGCTTTTTTGAAATAAGAGAAGCTCTAAGAAGGCTTCTTTCTGTATCTGTTTGAATCTCGAATGTCTTCAGTTTAAAATAATCTTCATACCAACTATGGGGGTCCGAGCAGATCCCACACCACCAATGCCCTAACATCACTGGTTGAGGACTCTTCTTGGTAATTTCAGCCTGTCTCTACTGCCAGCAAGCTTGCTCCTTCTGCGGGGGAAAAAGACCTTAGGCAGAGCGTCCAGGTGCAAATGCTGAGTGCCAAAGGCACATAGGCAAGACATTAAAAGCTACTGCCAGTTTCCTTCTGAGTTTTCTCCTCCTCCCTCTGTTTCTTTAATGCAGCTATTCCACAAAGTGCTATCCTCTCACCTCTGCTTTTCACGCTCTTCATTTTTGCTGGGTGATCTTATTAACCCTCACATCTTCAATGACCTAATAATCTGATGTGCCTCAAATCTATGTTCCCCTCTCATCTTTCTTAAGCTCTAGATGTGTGTATACAACTGCCTACTGAGCATCTTATCTTGCTCCACACAAAGTGCACTGCAAACTCCACACAATAAAAACGAAGATTATAGTCCTCAAAGCCTGTTTCTCTTCCATTATTCCTTATCTTGTCTTGCTTTGCTAGAAATCCATTCTTATTGCTGCCAGGCATCTTTCTAAAACACTCATACTACAGTCCGGCCAGGCACTGTTTGAAGTTTGGAAATACAGTAACAAACAAAACAAACGAGATCCTGCTTTCATGGGCTTGACTTCCACAGATATATAAATAAACAAAAAGAAAAATTATCTGTGATATGTTCCATGCAAAGAACGGCGAACTACTTTAGATTTGCACGTCAGGAGAGGCCTTGCTGAAGAGAAGACATTTAAGCTCAGAGCTGAATGACAAAAAGGAAACATCTAGATCAGAGGGAAAGCATTCTGGGCAGAGGGATGACATCACTCCGAAGCTGCAATCTCTTCAGTGGCTTTGCAGTCTTGAGCACGTGTGTAAGTCCACGTTTCTCAGCATGGCAGAGAAGGCCTCCGAGCATCTGAGCAGTTGCCTTCCTCTTGAGCTTCTGACATGACATTAAGCCATTTAACCCTCACAACCACCCCGAACCATAGAAACCAGGCTGCTCGAGTTCCTCGATTATGTCTTATTCATCTTTGTACTCTGTCGCTGCATTAGCAGGTGGCTCAAAAAATGTTCATTGAATGAGCATGGTGTCGGGCAAAGGACAGCTACTCAATAAATGTACAGGTCTAGACCAGTGCCGTCCAAAAGAAACATAAAGTGAGCCACCATACATAACTTAAAATTTCCTCATGGCTACATTGGAAAAGTAAAAGAAACAGATGAACTGGTAATAAAATATTATTTATCAATTTAACATGATTAATATAAAGTTATTAATGATATTTCACATTCTCTTCATTCTAAATCTTCGAAATCCACTGTGTGTATTTCACGCTCCTACCACATCTCAGTTCGGACGGGTCACATCTCAAGTGCTCAACAGCCACAGCGGCTAGTGGCCTGCCGACTCCCTAAGGCACCCAGCCACGCACCTTCTGCCACATTACCTATTTCATCTTCCTCGCAGCCCTTCCCAGCACTCAAATTCCCTCGTGTGCTTGCATGTCCTGACTGCACCGCACACGTCCCTCAAGGCAACGCCTGGCCCCGAGCAGGCTCCCCGTAGACGCTGTCCCCGCCTGATGGGCGTCCAGGGGAGGGCCGCGCGCCCGGGGCCCTCCTTCCACCGCCGCGGCCACGGCCGCCGCCCCGCCTCCCCAGGCCGGGCCGGAGGGGGCTCTGAGCCGTGGACGTGACTGGGAGGAGTCTGCCCGCCTCGGCTCGCGCGCTGGCCGCCCAGGCCCGGGCGGCGAGCATGGCGGAGCCCACGGTGTGCTCCTTCCTCACCAAGGTGCTGTGCGCCAACGGCGGCCGCATGTTCCTCCAGGACCTGCGCGGCAACGTGGAGCTGTCGGAGGCGCGGCTGTGGGCGGTGCTGCGCCAGGCCGGGCCCGAGCGCTTCCTGCTGCAGGAGGTGGAGATGCGGGAGGGCCTCTGGGACGCCGAGGCCGAGGCGGCGGCGGGCGCGGCGGGCGCGGGCGGCGGCGGGCCCTCGGCCTGGAGGGTGGTGGCCGTGTCCTCCGCGCGCCTCTGCGCCCGCTACCAGCGCGGCGAGTGCAAGGCCTGCGACCAGCTGCACCTCTGCCGCCGGCACATGCTGGGCAAGTGCCCGAACCGCGACTGCTGGTGAGGCGGCGGCGCGGCGGACGGGACGCGGCTGCCTCCCGGGGCGGGGGCGCGATCGCCGCGCGGGGCCGCGGGCCTGGCCGGTCCGGCTGCAAGCAGAGCCCCGGGCAATGGGAAGAGGGCCGTGGGGCCGGGCGACCCCCTCCGGCGGGGCGGAAGGGAAGGGCCCTCAGGGTCCTCCGGGGAGGCCTCCTCTGCGCTCCTCGCCCCCGCGCGCCGTGAGGCGGGGGTCGTGTCCATCTGGGTTGCTCACACCTCTCGCCAAAACCTTGCAGCCCCTGCCCCCGGGTCCCGCACAACATGGCCGGGATCAACCAGGACTGGCTTGGGACTTGGGAGTTCATTTACTCCAGTGGGCCTTTCGGGGGCGTTGCAGGTCCCACGAGCCCCGTGGCCTCTTTATTCAGAGATTGCTCCTTCCCACCTAAGACACAGTTTTCCAGAAGCGAGGCTGTGCTCTCTCCATGTAGAAAGCCTGATCTAGTCTGACCCCCGGGAAACTGAGGGCGGGATGGTGTGGGGAGGTCGTCGGGGCTGCCTCCTGCCTGCAGTCTTCTTTGGTTTACTCCAGCCCCCAAAGCGAGCTGGGGGCTCTCGCTCTTCTGAGCGGTGGTGGGCTGGGGGGGGCGAGCAGCTGTTAGGGGTGGAGAAGACCCGTGCGGGCACCCACAGAACTGGTCAACACCGTCCGTCCAGGCAGCAGGCTGGGACAGGGGTTTCCTGGGCTCCGAGGCGGCCTCATTTAAATGAAAATGACCCTGGGAGGGGAGTTGTTTCAACCCAGCTTTCTCTTTGTCAGAACTTATTAGGCTGCGGTATCTGTGGTTCATGGAAATTGTTTAACTTCACATGCAAGTGGCAAGTGGCCCTAGGCCAGGAATCTGACCGACTGGCCCTCCTTCGCCTGAGCCTCTGATCAGAGCTTCGTGTTCCCCCAGGTCTACCTGTACCCTCTCCCATGATATCCACACACCGGTCAACATCCAAGTCCTGAAAAACCACGGCCTTTTCGGCCTCAATGAGGCTCAGCTTCGGATCCTGCTTTTGCAGAACGACCCCTGCCTTTTACCAGAGGTGAGTCAACAAAGAGTCACCCGCATATTGCCTGTACCCTGAGAGATGTTGGGGGGAACATGGAAAGTCTACTTGCAGAGGACAGCCTGAGGTGTATAGGGGTGTTATGGAACAGTGCTGATTTTTCTGGAATGTCTATGGTTTTATTGGGCTTTGATACACAGGGAGTGATGGACTTCTGTGGTATAGAAATAATCATGGCTACTGGTTTTTTGAGTGCTTACTGAATGCTAAGCAATTTGTATACCTTAGCTCATTCATAACCTGTGAGTGAGATGTTCTTGTCCCCATTTTACACGTGAGGAAACTGAGGCTCAGATAGATTAAATGACTTGCCCAAGGTCACATAGTAAATGGCGAATTTGAATTTAGCTCTGTCTGACTATGAAGTCTGTGTTTTGTGAATTGCCTGTGTATGCTTTTGCCTATTTTTCTGTTGAGGCACTTGTCTTTTCCTGTTAATTTATAAGATGTCTTTCATAATATAAATCTCTTTTTTGGTCACATTTGTTGCAAGTGTTTTCCCCATTTACTTTTTTGGGGCTTTAGATATTAATTTTAATTGCTTTGAAACAACATGATTTAGTTTCAAATGCTTAAAAAAGTACCCATTATAACAGCTATCTTGGTAAAATTAGCATGTTTGTATCTGTTTAGCTGTACACAAGAAATATATATACATATTTTTTTGGTGAGGAAGATTGTCGCTGAGCTAACATCTGTGCCAATCTTCCTCTATTTTGTGTAGGATGCTGCCACAGCGTGGCTTGATGAGCGGTGTGTAGGTTTGCGCCCAAGATTCAAACCTATGAACCCAGGGCTACCAAAGCAGAGTGTGGGAACTTAACCACTATGCCACCTGGCTGGCCCCACACAAGAATTTTTTTAAAACAAAATAGTTGGACCCCTAAAAGAAGGTATTACAAGAGAGCACAAATTAAAAGTAGAGTTTTCTAATCTAGCAGAATGATTCTATCATAGTCATTCTCATTACCGCACAAAATTGGGATTCTCTTCCTGATGTGCATTACAAAACGCCAATTATTATGGCATCAGCTTTGGGGAAAAGAAATCAGCTTTATTTTGTGAGATCAATCTGCCAGGAGACAGGGTTATATGCTCTCAGATCTGTCTCCCTGATCCAGGGCTTGGGGCACACTTTATGGGATGAAGGGCAGGGCGGTCTGAAGTGTGGAGATAATGATCAGAGGTAAGGAGAAGTGAGGAAATTGATGATCTGCGTGAGCGTAGTCAAGCTTCATGCCTCTACGTAGGATGCATGTTCACAAAATGGCGGCATTACCATGATCTGAGGGTGGAGTTTTTAGCTCCATGATGTCAAAAAGTCACTTATCGAGCATTTTCGTAGGCCCCAGTGATGGGTTGGTGGTCTCAACTGGCTTGAACTGGACAAGAGGTGTCAGTTCCTAAAAACCCACTCTTTTTTTTTTTTTTAATATTTTTGTTTTTTTGGGATGTACATCATATTTCAAATTCTAGATACATTACATTGTGTTCACCACCCGAACACTAATTATAGTGCATCCCCTCACATGTGACCCTAATCACCCCTTTTGCCCTCCCCTCTCCCCCCTTCCCCAATGATAACCACCAGTCCAATCTTCAATGCTATGTGTTTTTTTTTTTTTTGTCGTTTTTATCTTCTACTTATGAGTGAGATCATATGGTATTTGACTTTCTCCCTCTGACTTTTTCACTCAGCATAATACCCTCAAGGTCCATCCATGTTGTCACAAGTGGCTGGATTTCATCATTTCTTATGGCTGAGTAGTAGTCCATCGTGTATAAATACCACATCTTCTTTATCCATTTGTCCCTTGCTGGGCACCTAGGTTGCTTCCACGTCTTGGCTATTCTGTATAATGCCGCAATGAACATAGGGGTGCAAGTATCTTTATGCCTTTGTGTTTTCAAGTTCTTTGGATAAATACCCAGCAGTGGAATAGCTGGATCATATGTAAAAACCCACTCTTAATTACTCTGTTGATAAGATGAGGTCAGTTAACTGGTCCTGGAGGGCCCGAGGTTATATTCTCAAGTTGCTGGGAGAGGGGTGGAAAAAAGGGAAGGTATTGGGAAAATAGAGGGTAGTTCACGATTGTGGTCCCATTTTAACTCTAAGGAATTTCAGGGTCTAGAAGGGAGGAAAGACAAGGCTGGAGGTATGAGCTGGAGCCTTTGGTTCAGATGGCAGAGGCTGCCATCAAGGCAGCAGTCTGTACCCAGAAGGCAGCGCTGGAGTCACCCTTAGGAGCCAAGAGCTTTCTTCTTGGCATCCATCTCCTTTCTAATTTCTTCAGGTTTTGAAGCCAGGTGTGGTAGGTCATGGTTATGAGCCAGATACATTCCAGCCATGTTGCCAGAGGTCATCCAAGCAGCAGGTGGAGCAGGTGATGGGCAGGAAGGGAGAGGAGGATGGCAGCGGCTAGGAGGCAGGGTCCATTCCTTCCTCTCTCAGAGGGAAGGGGCAGTGCAACCTCTATTTACCTTTAGTTTTTATGAATTTTTTTGCTTATAGAAGTTTCACGTTTTTATGTTGTTAATCCTATTGAATCTCTTTCTTTATGCCTTCTCCCCAGTGTTCTACTATACTCCTATACTCCTATACTCCACTTCAGTGTTTTGTGAGCAGCCAATGGGTTGGCTGCACTTAGGACAGGAGCCCACCCCTGGTCCCATCCGCTGCGTCTGGAGGCGTGTGTCATGTGGCACAAAACATGGCCACTTGGACAGCAGGGACCATAGACGAGCACGGTGGATGAGGCACAAATGGTACCTCACATCTCTAGTGTGAAAATGCCTAATGACCCCTTTTTACCACTCTCCTCAAGATACAGTACATAATACAGATGTGGTACACGATGAAAAATCAATAAGGGACGAATATTGTGATTTATAGTAAGAAATCTATATTTGGTCTTCATCCCTTTTCCTGGCACAGAGCCCCTCAAACCCTTGGAATTTCCTAAGTGTTGAGAGTGATGCAGGTTTTTGAAAAGCCCCTCGGTCACCTAAGGATGGGGGCTGGTTGCCAGGAGAACCAGCCATGTGATCAGCGGGTTGGGACTCTCAGTCCCACCCCCACCTCCTAGGAGGGGAGGGGGGAGTTACCAGTGGCCAATGATTTAACCAGTCCTGCCTACGTAATGAAGCCTCTGTAAAAACCCAAAAGGGAGAGTGGAATCTCCGTGCTGCTCTCACTTACCTTCCCCATGCATCTCTTCCATCTGGCTGTTTCTGAGTTATATCCTTTTATAATAAACTGATATTCTAGTAAGTAAAAATGTTCCTCTGAGTTCTGTGACCTTTCTAGCAAATTAATTGAACCCAAAGGGGGGTCCTAGGAACTTCCGATCTATAGCCAGTAGGTCAGAGGCATAGGTGACAACCTGGACTTGGGATTGACGTTTGAAGTAGGTGCAGTCTTGTGGGACTGAGCCCTTACCCTGTGGGATCTAGTATTTATACTATCCCGGAGATAGACCTGGAGATAGTGTCAGAATTATTAAATTTGTGGGACACCCGGTCAGTATGAGAATTGCTGGGTAGTGTTGGAAAACACACACATTGGAAATATGAAAATGCTCTAGTGATATATTTGAAAACTTACATGAAATGGACAAATTTCTAGAAAAATATAACTCATCAAAATTGATTCAAGAAGAAATAGAAAGCCAGAATAGTTTTTTGAAAATAAAGCACTAAAATAAAACTTTTGAAAACCCAAAAAACCAGAGTATTAGTTAAAAGTCTTCTACAAGAAAATGTTAGGGGGCCGGCCCCGTGGCTGAGTGGTTAAGTTTGCACGCTCTGCTTTGGCGGCCCAGGGTTTTGCTAGTTTGGATCCTGGGCGCAGACATGGCACCACTCATCAAGCCATGCTGAGGCGGCGTCCCACATGCCACAACTGGAAGGACTCACAACTAAAAATATACAGCTATGAACCGGGGGGCTTTGGGGAGAAAAAGGAAAAATAAAATCTTTAAAAGAAAAAAAAGAAAATATTAGGCTCATAGTTTTACCATTCAGCTCTAACAAATCTTTAAGAATAGGTGATTCTGATTTTGGGGTTAGGTCTAGGATCTCTTTTCCTTATCTCCTGTACATTCTTCACATGTTATCACACTGTTGAATTAAAGTGGTGTGCATTTTAATATATGATGGTACAAGTCTATGCCCATTATTCTTCTTTTTCCATTTTTTTCTTTAATCAATTCTCACTTGTTTCCTTTTTCAGATAAGTTTTAGAGTCATTTAAGTTCCTAAAACCGTTTTATAGGAATTCTTTGGGGGAGATGGGAATTGCTCTAATACTATGAGTTCATTTTAGAAAAGTGGCATCACAGTTATAGGTAGGATACCATTTTGTTTTAAACCAGGTCATCTGTGTCCAGTAGAACTTCCCACGCTTTAGGTTTGACTGATTGCATTCCTCTAATATCATTGAACAAGTTCCTCTACCCCCTGAGTTTACTATAAATTGATAGTTAAATCTGGAGGATTGACTGGGTTTAGGTTTGATTTTTGTAGCAAGAATTTTTTGTACGTGTGGTGCATTGTTAGGGCAAGTCCCCGCTTGCCTGGGACTGAGGGGTTTCCAGCGATGTCAGACCTTCCTGCTAAAACCTGGACATTTGTGTTTCCTAATGTGTCCCAGCAGGAGGTACGCAATGTTGGGTTATCTTTTTCTGTGCGAGGTTAAGATTGATTCGTGGTTTTAGGGTTGACAGGCTGATCCGTCATTGTGAAGTTCCCCATCCGGAGGCGCTTGGTTTGCCTGGGACAGACCCGGTTTACATTAGTTGTCCCAATGTGATATTAATACTGCTCCCTGAAAAATGTCCTTGTCTGGATGATAAGTTATCTGCTCGCGCCGCCTGTCTGGATTGGTTTCCCTGGAAGCAGAGCCTGACTTGGGGATTTAGGTGCCTGTGATTTATTGAAGGTGGGCTCCTCGGGAAAATTCTGTGAGGTGTAAAAGACCGAAGCAGGATACAGGGAAGGGAAAGCTACAAGCAGGGTAAAAAGTCTGACCTTGACTTGATTCTTCGCAAGGTTCTGGAGCAGAAATTACACTGAAGAATTGTTCTGGCCTTGAGGCAAGGGGGCCAGCCTTTTGTACCTGCCTAGAATTCACTCACTGGCTACAGGATGTGGGTGAAGAGGCCGGGTCAACTGAGGGTCGAGATCAGAGAGGAGCAACCTGTGCCTCAGTGGAGCTGGGGGAGGTCCGATGGGGGTACCATTAGAGTACCCATCTGCCTTTCATCCATTGATTTAAACAGCCATTCATGACGAGAAGTTGCCATTTAGAGAATCTATCATTTATTGGCTTAAGAGATACAGTGAAAACGACTGTTTTAAGTGTTGCCTCATTGCTCTACCAGGTCTGTTTACTCTACAACAAAGGTGAAGCGTTGTATGGTTACTGCAACCTCAAGGATAAATGCAACAAGTTCCACGTGTGCAAGTCCTTCGTCAGGGGGGAGTGCAGACTTCAGAAGTGCACACGGTCCCATCAGCTCATTCACGCTGCGGCCCTGAAGCTGCTGCAGGACCAGGGTCTGAATATCCCGAGTGTCGTTAACTTTCAGATAATCTCCACCTACAGGCACATGAAGCTGCACAAGATGCTCGAAAATAAAGGTGAGTGGATCAGAGGGAGATAAAGCATTGTCAACGATGCAGTTTTGACCTGAAAGTGAGTCTGGGGAGAAAGCACTTCATAGGTTAAGTGCTGCTCTGTCTTTGGGGAAGCTTACTTAGGACGTTGAACATTTTGTGGTATGGAACTGTGATTCTAACACAAGGAAGGAAGGGATGGGGTTTATTTTCAGTGCTGCCAGCCACAGGCTTCTGCCCCAGTGTTTGAGCAGTGTAGCTCCTCAGTAAGCGCCAGTCAGGGAGGAGGTAGTTTCGTTAGGGAAAAAGAGGAGGGAGGTGGGCCAGTGACTAGAAAAGAAAGGATAATGCAGGGAGGGCTTTCTTGTATTAAATCGAATTAAAGTTTTTTCTTTTTTAATTTTTAGGAAATTTTAACCACATTACAGAAATATTTGGAAAATAGAGAGTAGAAATAACAATTGCACATGACTCCACTCTCTCTAATCCACAGTAATTGTTACCATTTAGTTGCAGGCTCTTCAGTCCTCTTACTATACAAATACTAGTCCAGTTGTGGTCAAAGCGTGCATCAGTTTAGCGTCTTAAATTTTCACTTTATCTAACATCGCAAATATCTTCCCATATTGCTGTGTAGTCTGTCATTTCTTAAGGTCTACCAAAGTGTGGTTTGGTGTTCCTTTAATTCTAATGCATTCAGGTTACTTGTTAGATTTGCTTTCAGTGGGTTGTGGGCTTAGGAGAATTGCTGATGGGAAAGCCAAATCACCAAAGTCAGGGTCTCTAAGCTTTTAAGATGGATTTTCTCATGTTGGGATGGTAGTGGCTGACTTTATGAGCAGGTGGTTTGAAAAGAGGCAGGGCTCTAGGGAACCCTATGTGGTGGCAGACACCTTCTACATTGTGCTATGTATGAGGTCTGTCATTATCTTCCTCTGGTCTAATTTAGTGGGTCTCTCCCATGAAATAGTGTCTTTCTGCTTCTGTTGAAATACATAGATAGATACTTTTTTTTTTTTAATCCAGAAGACACAAATGCTTCAAATCAAGAGTGTTGAGAGTTTTGTCTGAGATTTGATTAGCTGGGCTGATGTTCCCCAAATAAAATGAAATTTAGAGTGATAAAAGTGGTGTCTTAGGAAAGCTCGTCTCTTTGCTCATCTTTTTAGATAATTCAGCTGCTTCTGCCGAGCATTCACAGGGCGTTGAGAAACAAGGAGTACACGTAGCTGGGGCTGCAGGAGCCAGTCCTCCTGTTTCTGTCCCTGCTCAGTCAGCCAAGAAGTCGTGTGCAGGTAAACCTTAAAGGACGGCAGTGAAATGAGAAGAAGCTTGTCCAGTTGGAAGGTCTGAAAACAAAGCTTCTGTTGAGCTTTAATTTGTAACCATTTATTCATTTAATTGTTTATTAATAGTGGCCTGGATAAAACCTACCTCCCAGGTTGTTGTGAGAATTAAAGAAGATGGAAAAGGAGAAAATGTCAGATTGGGAGGATAAACTTGGGAATGGGAGGTTGGGGATGAGGTTGGACATTGTGCAGGCAAACAGGGGGTAAAACCTGAGTGTGCGTGGGGTCAGCCCAGGGCTGACCCTGGAGACGGCGTCTCTGCCTGCAACCCCCAGAGCTTTCCCCAGGTTGCCTGGCCGGAGCTCTGAAAGGGGTAGGTTTCTGCTGCATGTGTGACCCAGCCAAGTGTTTTTCCACATATACACACATTTTACCTTCACACACACATTTATGCATTTACACAAATGTATTTATAGAGTGCGTACACTTTATACTCTTTATTTTTTTTACTTGTTATTCCATAAGTGTCTTTCTACTTTGTTCACATTGATCATGCATGATCGTTTTTATGCACAGATACACTAATATAGCCTAGTTTACTTAACTGTTTCCCTTATTTGGGGATATTTTGATTCTTTCTAACGAATTTTGAATATAACTCTTTTCTTAAAATCCACACAATATTGAATTTTTAAAGTTATTCTTTACTTTTGCTTAGCTTATAGTTGCTAAATGATAGCATCTTTTGGTTTGCATTTCTTTACATATATGTGCAAGTAAATATTTTTCCGTGTGTCTGCCTTCTGTATGTATTTCGTGCATTTTGTCCATGCCCTTTAATTACTGGAGCCCTCCCCTGCAGATGTGGGATGACTTTTAATTAGGCTCTTTGATTTTCATGAAAGGATGTCATCTGTGCTGTGCTCATGTGATAGCTAACTCTTGTGGATGTGGATCCATCCTCACCCATCACCACAGAGTATATAACTTCCGCGTGCTCACCAGAGATTTCTACCTCATTCTGTCGACACTCTTATCTCTTATTAAGCTTTTACCGAAGCCCAAATTGCTATAGTTTGAAGGATGTGTAGTTTGTCCATTCCTCTGCCTTGTATCTGTTTTCTGTGGATCAGGATGGACCATCAGAAATCTATATACCTCACCCATTTCGTGTTGACTCTCTCCTTCCTCCCTTCTCTCTGCCCCGACCCGCCCAGCTGTCTTCATCAGATTGTACTGAGATGTTTGGTTCTTTGTTTTTGTCAAGGGGTACCACAGAGAAGCAACTTTATGAAATCCTTTCCTGTGTTTGCTGTAGCAGTATTCCCCAGTGTCATTGTGTAGTGTTTTTAAAAAGATTTTACCTGTCCTGCAGGAACATAACATTTGAGAAATAGGGACAAGGTAGCGAGTTTTTCGTAAAGCTAAATTTATTTAACTTAGAAATTTTTTTTATCAAAAATACTGTCTTGTCTATTGTGCAGAAATGTCCTTTTTAAAGTGAGAAATTGCTATGCTTTCTCCTAATGGACGATAATGGATTCACGCAACTTATGTTAATCTTTTCACTTTGATTGTCAACAACACTTTCTGAAAGCCCTTGTGTTCTGCACATCTGGTTTCTTTTTTCTTAGTTCTGATTTCTCCTGGTGCTAAGTTTTTTAAGAATTGTTTTTACATTTTATTATTATTTGCATTATATCCTTTTATGATGTATATTTTTGTTGTAAGCCACCTGAAGTCCTTAATGGCAATAGTGTCATGTGTAAATGCATACCTCTCCCATTAAGAGACTTGGTAGAATTTTACCTTATTGTGTACTTTTTATATATTTTATAATTATGATTTTGTATATGAAGTTATTGACCCTCTCTAATCTTTGTTGCAACATTTTATTCAGTTCTATAATATTCCATTTTGATCTTAGTTCTGTTGGTATTCATTCTATAAAGGTCTTTTATATAACCATCCCTGTCTCTCGTCTTTTTCCCTGATGATTCAGCTGTTAGAGAGTCGTCCCATTAGAGCTGGAGAGAGGTTTTCTTTGGCAGTTTATTGGGGCTTGTGAGATGAAGCTGCACATCCGTAGGGTCCACAAATCCAACATACCCTCAACTCAGAGATTAACTTTCCTCCAGATTTGTTCCTCCTTTGGTTTCTTTCTTTTGGCATGTCACCACCTATGGCTTAAGCCAAAAACCTACAAACTGTCCTATACTCTTCTTTCTCCTTCTTCCCTGTGTCAAACTGGTTACCCAGTGTTGGAGATTTTTTTCCCCCTCAAAAATCTCTTGAATTTGTATGCTTTTCTGCCCCTTTCTTTCCATCTGATACACACAGCCTTGTTTCACACCTTCGCCACCTCTTGCATTTATTTCACAGATGCGTAACTCGGTGATTTTCAAGTCATCTTGCAAGGGTTTTTTGTAGAAGCTGCTAGGGGGCCCCCTGCTCCACTTCAGTGCTGGTAGCCCCCTTTTAATTTGTAACATAGTAGGTAGGCTTTTGTGCATTTCATTGATCTCCTAACCCCCCTGCTCTCCCTCTGCCTTCCGACCTGCTGCCTGGTTGATCTTTTGAAATGCATACCTAATCATACTGCTTTTTCTACCATAACCTTCATTGGTCCCCGTCACGTGGAGTAGGAGTCATAAACTCAGATGCCTCCAGCCACCAGAAAGGTGAGTTAAATGGATGAAGTGAGCTGACTGTAAGAGGAATGGGGGAAGAGAGCAAGTGCTTTGGCAAACTGTCCTGTCTAAAAGAGGCAACTACCTCTTGTTTCCATGTGGGAATGTGGGCCCGTATTGTCCATATCATCCCATTTGTCAAAAGGAGCCAGAAATCCAGATTTTTATGAGAAATTTTCTGACTTTTAAATATTGACTCTTGTTTTTAAAAGATTTTATTTTTCCTTCTTCTCCCCAAAGTCCCCCAGTATATAGTTATATATTTTTAGTTGTGGGTGCTTCTAGTTGTGGCATGTGTACGCTGTCTCAGCGTGGCCCGATGAGCAGTGTGAGGTCTCCTCCCACCATCCAAACCAGCGAAACCCTGGGTCAGTGCAGCAGAGGGCGCGAACTTAACCACTCGGCCACGGGGCCGGCCCTAAATATTGACTCTTAATTGAGTTTTTAAAATGCAGACCAATATTGTGTGTCTGACCTACCTGCAATTTCTGGAATGTGCCATTTTATCTGCGACTCTGTGTTTGTAACGATGCTCCTTCCGAGTGCCCCTCCCTCCCTCCTCCTGCCTCACAGCCTGGCAGAGTGAGATTTGAAATGCCCGTTGAGCCTTTCCTGAGCCCAAGAGAGGTGGCTCTCGGCGCTCGCGAAGCTCCAGCATAGCACTTACCGCAGTGCATTTCAGCGCTTTGTGCTTTTATTCCCTAGCTTTGAGCAAAAGCATTGATTAGTCTTCTTGGTAATTCTAACTCTTGGTAGTTAAATATTTTTTGCCATATAATAAATTAAACTCTGCATTCGAATCCATTAAATCAATATATTGGTCTTCATTGTTGTTTTTTTCTCCCCACACGTGTATATTTTTAATATTCAAAAAAATCTTTTTTCCCCTAAGGAATGTGTTATATAAGGCAAACGTATTTTTGGTGCTTCAGTTTGAATTGTCTAGGTCTAAAATTAACTTTTCAAGACTTATGTTCATGATACCAATTCTTTCCGTCAAGGAATTGAGTCTCTCCATTATTGATACTTCTTGATTTCTTTCATTATAATTTGGTCTTGCTTTTGTCTGGGTCTTATATATCCCTTATATAAATTCTTTCTTGGCTAAATGTGTCTGTATTGATACTCAGTATGGGACTCTCTATCATTAGAATGCTATTCATTTTTTAAGTATTTGTTTTTGGGTGACTTGTCCTTGTTCTAACAGTGTTAGATGGCCTATTTGTTTTTTCTAAATGTAAAATCATAGCTGCAAAAATATTGGTCTTTTCTTATGTATTTCTGTTTTGTTTTTGTGTTAAATAAAATTGTGATAAAAAGATATTTTTTGATATTTCTTCATTAAATATGAAGTTAATTGTTGGCTTGAAACAAATGTTCTCTGTTTAATAAGGAAATAACATCTCCTATTGTTTCTTAGAAGCTTTTAATAGGAATTGGTCTCTTTTCATATAATCACAATTTTATCATTTAAGTTACCTAAAATTATATTGGTTTTCATGATGTTAAAACATCCTTAAGTTCTGAGTTAACTCTACTTGATTATGGCATATGTTCTTTTAATGTATTTTTTCCTATTTGTAACTATTATAACTATATACATCTATATATTCATAAATAAAATGCATTTATATGTTATGTGCGTGTGTAGTAGTTTCTTTTTATTTTTGTTGCTATATGCTCAAAATATAAATTTTATTCTAAGTGCCGTTTTGAGTTTTTGTAAATTGATTTGTAATGTCATTATTATTTTTATTTTTTCCAGCTTTATTGAGGTGTAATTGATGTATACTATTGTGTAAGTTTAAAGTGCACAAGGTCATAATTTGACACATACATTTACTGTGAAATGATCACCACAGTAAGGTTAGTGAACACGTCCATCACCTCACATTCATTATTATTTTAGAAATAGTGTATTACTGTATCTTGAATTACTCTATTGTTATTTTAGAATATTTTTACAAAAGATTTTTTTGGAAAATATAGTAATTAATCATTGTGGAAATTTTGGAGAATACAGAAATGTATTAAGGAGGAAGTAATAATCACCCATAGTACCACTGTGGAGAGACATTTACTGCTACTACTTTAGGATATTTTTTTTTGGTCTTTTCATGCACATATTCTTCTGTATTGAGGATAGACTATAACCACAATTTCATATTATGCCGTTTTGGATTGATATTATTTTGTAAGCATTTTCTGACATAAGTGAAAGCATTTGCAGGTATATTTGATGGCTGTATTGTATTTTTTATATACCATTTATTTAATCATAGTCCTATTGTTGGTATTCATTGTTTGCTACATTTTAGTACATAAATCTTTGCATTCTGATTATTTTCTTAGAAATAGACTTTTAGACATGAATACACTGTGCTAGGAGATATGAATATTTTAAAGACTCAAAAGTATTTCAAAATTGTTTTCTAGACTGGTTATACCAGTTTGCATTCCTCAGCAGCATGGGAGTTGCTCATCTCAGTACACCTTCAACAGCGTGTGTTACAAACACATTCTGATGAAAGACAGAATACACTTCGTTTCCTAAGGGGTTCTTCTGGGCAGATAGTTAGAAAAATACATTTGTATCAATTGTACATTGAAGGCTATGTTTTAATCTATTTATTCTGCAATAACAATTAAGCTTTGTGCAATTTCTGATGTTTTGTCTTTACTGAGATTTTCTTTTTGCTTTACATTTGCATGGTCAGTTTTTTTGTGAACTGATCAGGCATTCATCTTGTACAGGTCCTATTTTATTCTCATGGTGCCTCATAGGCACTGACTCTCAGATAGTTTCTCCCAGATGAATTTTTGTTTCATTCAAACAGGGACTGCCTCCCTCTAGTATATGTAGCAAGCTCTCAGTTCAGGGAAGACGTGTCCACTAACCTGCGTTGACTGTACCAGCTTCCAAAGTCTGGAGAGGCCACTCTGACCAAGGAAAACTTGGAAGTGCCTCAGATGAACCTTCCTTTGGCTGATACCCTTCTATATGTCCATAAAACCAAGCCAGAAAACACAGGCAGATGCTCTCATGAGGCATTTTCCTTATCTCTTGGCTTCACATGTTCACATTTCCCCCTCTGGCCTCTCTAGGAGTTGGGGTTCCTAACTTCTCAATCTTGCTTTCTGGAACAGTGTCCAGCTTGGCTTCTTTTAGTCCCTACATCTCCAGCCTTAAGCCCCTGCACCCACTCCAGTCCTGTTTCTCACACCTAGCCTACCAGGTGAGACGGCAGGGGATTAGACATTTTGCCAGCTGACTGCATTCCTGGGCTCCCCATCACTGACCTAGCTGGCTGAGAGAGCTCCTGCACTTGAGAACAAGGCACAGTGACGGGGGATTGCTGGGCTCCATGGCAGATTGCTCTGTGAGTTATCTGGGTGATGGGGACTACAGCAGAGTTCCCGTCTCAGCTCCTCTGGCACCGTAGCCTATCATCCTCTCCCCTCTGGTTGAGACTCTGAAGACAGGTCAGGGAATGTCCTGGACTTCCCAAGTGAAAGATACAGGAACAATCAGGACTCATGAATAGTGTAGAGATGTATCATCAGATAGTTTAGCTTATGCTGCAACAATAAATGACCCCCAAATCTCATGACTTACAAGAGTAAACGTTTGTTTTTCACTTGTGTTCATCATAGTTTCAGTTCTATGCCATGTCCTTTTTGCTTTTGGATCCAGGGTGACAGAGCAGCCCTCATCTTGGTGTCGTGTCCTGGCAGGAGGAAACCACAAGCTGGCTCTTAAAGCTTCTACTTGCCTTGCACTGGTCAAAGAAAACCATGTGGCCACCCTGTGCACAACAGGGGGAGGGTGTATAAGCCTACATGGAGGGCCACTGCAGATCACATGGCCAAGCCTAATACCAATGGGCAGGAACAACAATGTGCCCTCAGGGAAGGGCAATAAGTGTTATTAACTATAATACAGTCAACGAAAGGAAGAAGCTCAGACAGCCAGCAGTGTATGAGGGTTCCCTTTTCTCCACATCCTCTCCAACATCTGTCATTTTTTGTCTTGGTAATTATAGCCATTCAAAGGGGTGTATGATGAAATCTCAGTATAGTTTTGATTTGCATTTCCCTGATGATTGGTGATGTTGAACATCTTTCCACGTGCCTGCTGGCCATCTGTATATCTTCTTTGGAAAAATGTTCATATCGTCTGCCCATTTTTTGATTGGGTTGTTTGTTTTTTTGTTGTTGAGTTCTGTGAGTTCTTTATATATTTTGGAGATGAACCCCTTGTTGGAAATACGATTTGTAAATATTTTCTCCCAGTTGGTGGGTTGTCTTTTCCTTTTGTTCTGGTTTCCTTTGCCTTGGAGAAGCTCTTTCATCTGATGAAGTCCCATTTGTTTATTTTTTATTTTGTTTCCCTTGCCCAAGTAGACATGGTTTTCGAAAAGTTGCTGCTAAGACCGATGTCAAAAAGTGTACTGCCTATGTTTTCTTCTAGGATTTTTATGGTTTCATGTCTTACTGTCAAGTCTTTAATCCATTTTGAGTTAATTTTTGTGCATGGTGTAAGATAATGGTCTACTTTCATTCTTTTGCATGTGGCTGTCCAGTTTTCCCAGCACCATTTGTTGAAGAGGTTTTTCTTTCTCCATTCTTGGCTCCTTTGTTGAAGATTTAGCTGTCCATCTACTTGTGGTTTTATTTCTGGGCTTTCAGTTCTGTTCCATTGATCCATGTGTCTGTTTTTGTACCTGTACCATGCTGTTTTGATTACTATAGATTTGTAGTATATTGTGAAGTCAGATATTGTGATGCCTCCAGCTTTGTTCTTTTTTTTCAGGATTACTCTAGCTATTTGGATTCTTTTGTTGCCTCATGTAAATTTTAGGATTCTTTGTTCTATTTCCGTGAAGAATGTCATTGGGATTCTGATTGGGATTGCATTGAATCTATAGATTGCTTTAGGTAGTATGGACATTTTAACTATGTTTATTCTTCCAATCCCTGTGCATGGAATATCTTTTCATTTCTTTATGTCATCATCAATTTCTTTCAATAATGTCTTATAGTTTTCATTGTATAGGTTTTTCACCTCTTGGGTTAAATTTATTCCTAGATATTTTATTCTTTTTGTTGCAGTTGTAAATGAGATTATGTTCTTGAGTTCTCTTTCTCTTAGTTCATTATTGGAGTTTAAAAATGCAATTGATTTTTGAAAGTTAATTTTTTACCCTGCAACTTTGCTGTAGTTGTTGATTATTTCTAATAGTTTTCTGATGAATTCTTTAGAGGTTTCTTATATAAAATCATGTCATCTGCAAACAGTGAGAGTTTCACTTCCTTCTTGCCAGTTTGGATTCCTTTTATTTCTTTTTCTCGCCTAATTATTCTGGCCCAGACCTCCAGTACTATGTTGAATAAGAGTGGTGAGAGTGGGCACCCTTGTATTTTTTCTGTTCTCAGAGGGATGGCTTTCAGTTTTTCCCCTTTTGAGTGTGATGTTGGCTGTGGATCAGTCATATATGGCCTTTATTATGTTGAGGCACTTTCCTTCTGTACCCGTTTTACTGAAATTTTTTATCATAAATGGATGTTGAATCTTGTCAGATGCTTTTGCTGCACCTATTGAGATGATCGTGTGGTTTCTATTTCTCATTTTGTTAATATGGTGTATCACATTGATTGATTTGCAGTTGCTGAACCATCTCTGCCTCTCTGGTACAAATCCCACTTGATCATGGTGTGTGAACCTTTTACTGTATTGCTGTATTTGGTTTGCCAATATTTTGTTGAGGATTTTTGCATCTATATTCATCAGCAATATTGGCCTGTAATTTTCCTTCTCTGTGTTGTCTTTGCCTGGCTCTGGGATCAGGGTAATGTTGGCCTCATAAAATGTGTTGGGAAGTATTCCATCTTCTTCAATTGTTTGGAACAATTTGAGAAGGATAGGTATTAAATCTTCCTTGAATGTTTGGTAGAATTCTCTAGAGAAGCTGTCTGGTCCTGGAATTTTACTTTTTGGGAGGTTTTTGATTACTGTTTCTATCTCTTTATTTGTGATTGGTCTATTCAGATTCTCTATTTCTTCTTGATTCAGTTTTGGAGGTTCTTTGATTCAGTTTTGGGAGGTTGTGTGAGTCCTAAGAATTTATCTATTTCTTCTAGATTGTCCAATTTGTTGGTATATAGTTTTTCATAGTATTCTCTTATAATCCTTTGTATTTCTGTGGCATACCATTGTAATTTCTCCCTTTCATTTCTAATTTTATTTGTTTGAGACTTCTCTCTTCTTTTCTTAGTGAGTCTAGCTAAGAGTTTGTCAATTTTATCTTCTCAAAGAACCAGTGCTTAGTTTCATTGATCCTTTCTACTGTTTTTTTTTTTGGTTTCAATTTCATTGATTTCTGCTCTGACTTTTATTATTTCCCTCCTTCTGCTGAATTTGTGGTTTGTTTTTTCTTGTTTTTCTAATTCTTGTAGGTATAGTTTAAGATTTCTTATTTGAGATTTTTCTTGCTTGTTAAGGTGGGCCTGTATTGCTATGAGTTTCCCTCATAGGACTGCTTTTGCTGCATCCCATATGATTTGGTATGGTGTATTTTCATTTTCTTTGTCTCCAGATATTTTTTGATTTCTCCTTTTTTCTTCAATGATCCATTGGTTGTTCAGTAGCGACCATAAGTCTTCACATATTTGTCATTTTATCTGCTTTTTTCTTGTGGTTGATTTCCTGTTTGATAGCATTATAGTTGAAAAAGAAGCTTGTTGTTATTTCAATCTTCTTAAATTTATTGAGGCTTGCCTTGTTTCTCAACATATGGTCTATCTTTGAGAATGCTCCATGTGCACTTGAGAAGAATGTGTCTTCTGCTGTTTTGGGATGGAGTGTTCTATATATATTTATTAAATCCTTCTGGTCTATTTTTTCATTTAATTCCACTATTTCCTTGTTGGTGTTCTGTCTGGATGATCTATCCATTGATGTAAGAGGGTTGTTAAGGTCTCCTACTACTATTGTGTTGCTTTTAATATCTCCATTTAGGTCTGTTAATAGTTGCTTTGTGTATTTGGTGCTCCTGTGTTAGGTGCATATATATTCATAAGTATTATGCCCTCTTGGTGGAGTGTCCCTTTTATCATCATATACTGTCCCTCTTTGTCTCTCATTGCCTTTTTTATCTTGAAGTCTACTTTTGTCTAATATAAGTATGGCAACAGTTGCTTTCTTTTGTTTGCCACTCACTTGGGGTATCATCTTCCATCCCTTCACTCTGAGCCTGTGTTTGTCTTTAGAGCTCAGTTGTGTTTCTTGGGGGCAGCATATTGTTGGGTCTTGTTTTTTAATCCATCTAGCCACTCTGTGTCTTTTGTTTGGAGAATTCAATCCATTTACATTTAGAGTGATTATTGATATATGACGGCTTAATGCTGCCATTTTATCACCTGTTTTCTGTTTGTTCTGTATTTCCCTTGTGCTTCTTGTCCTATGTATTTCTGACTGCCAATTCAGTTTGGCAGCTCTCTATGATGATTTTCTCAGTTTTCTCTTTATTTATCATTGTGTCTCTGTTCTGATTTTTTGTTTAGTGATTACCATGAGGTTATGAATAAAAGATCTCGTAGATGAGATAGTCCATTTTCTGATAGGCTCTTATTTTCTTAGTCTAAGCAGTTTCCCTCCCTCTCCTCTTCCCCACCTAATTTATTGTTGTCACAACTTATTCCATTTTGTGTCGTGAGTTTGTGGGTAAATTGCAGTGATGATATTTATTTTTGATGTTTTCCTTTACTTTATCTTTAAGGTCATAATTAAATGTTTGCTAACCTGTTTTGGTAGCTGCAATTTTCTGATTTTGTCTGCTTATTTATCTCCTTGATCAAGGCTTTGTAAACCCTTTCTTTTTTTTTTTTTCCAGGTATGAGGCCTTCTTGATCATTTCTTGTAGGGAGGGTCTTGTGGCAATGAACTGCCTCAGCTTTTGTTAATCTGGGGAAGTTTTTTATTTCTCCATCATATCTGAAATATATTTTTGCTGGATAGAGTATTCTTGGCCAAAAGTTTTTCTCTTTCAGAATTTTGAATGTATCATTCCATTCTCTCCTAGCCTGTAAGGTTTCTGCTGAGAAATCTGCTGAAAGCCTGATGGGGGTTCCTTTGTAGGTTATTTTCTTCTGCCTTGCTGCCCTTAATATTATTTCTTTCTCATTGACTTTTGGCAAATTTGCTAATGTATGACTTGGAGAAGGTCTTTTTACATTGATGTACTTAGGAGTTCTGTAAGCTTCTTTTACTTGTAATTCCAGCTCTTTCCCCAGGTTTGGGAGGTTCTCAGCTATTATTTCTTTGAACAAGCCCTCTGCTCCTTTCTGCCTCCAGAATACCTATAATCCTTATGTTGCATTTCCTAATTGAGTTGGGTATTTCTCAGAGAATTTCTTCATTTCTTTTTGGTGTTAGTTCTCTCTCCTCCTTTATCTGAAGCATTTCTATATTTCTGTCTTCTACATTGCTAATTCTGTCCTCCATAATATCAGAACTGTTATTTAAGGACTCCAGATTTTCTTTATCTCATTCATTGTGCTTTTCGTCTCCAACATTTTAATTGGGTTTTTTTTTTTTATGGTTTCAATCTCTTTGTGAAAAATTCCCTGTGTTCATTAATTTTATTCCTGATTTCATTGACCTTTCTTTTTGAGTTTTCTTGTAACTCATTGAGTATTTTTATGATAGCTTTTTTTGAATTCTCTGCCACTTAGATTGTAAATTTCTGTGCCTTCAGGATTGATTTCTGGGTGCTTGTCCTCCTTATGGGCTGGAGTGTTACTATACGTCTTCATACTATTTAATGGGGTGGATGTACCTTCACATAGTGGTAGTATCTGGTTGCAGATTCCAGGTGTTGTGTACTCTGGGTCCACCATGATCCCTGGCAGCTGTGCCTGTCCCTGGAAGCTATACTGACAGGGCTTGTCTGTGTTTGCATGCTCACTGCTGGTGCTTTACAAACCTATGTGCAGGCACTCTTGCAGGGGTCCCTTGCTCAGGCCATCTGCCTGAGCTGATGCACCAGGCTGGGGGAGGGACACTTTATTTTGAGTGCATGATCCCAGGGGTATTTCCACTCTGCACTCGCTCTCTGCCCTCCTGGGCTGCTCAGCTTCATGAAGATACCCTCCCAATTGCTTTTGCTCCTCAGTGTGAGCTTTCCCACAGGCTGGGAGGTAACTCAGAGAGCAAACATGTTCCTGAAGAGGCCTGCTCCCTCCCCACTCTGCTCTCAGGTCCATGCGTGGTCTTAGTCCCTAGGTTGCCGCAGTTGGGGGAGGGAGAGTAGATCTCCTTACCTCCTTCTACTTCCTCCCAGAGGGTCCAGCACCTCACCTTCAGACGTATGGCTGCATGGGTCTCTCAGACATCCATTGTGTTGTGTGCATGTCCTCTGTTGGTTTATGAATATCCTTTTTCTTGTATCTTAGAGGGGAGAGTCTAAGGGAAGAGCTCACTCGGGGATGATGCTGACGTCAGTCTCTTGATGACTTTTATTCTGACTACTGGGTACTCTGGGTACTGGTTAATTCCTCTCAATGGTTTTACCTATTAGCCTTGACTCTGGCCATGGATCATACAGTTCCTGCAAACAAGGCAAGCAGTATTTGTTTTAAAATATAGATTTTGTTTCTATTCAGGTATGCTGAGGCCAACAGATCAGAAGATTGCCATTGCAAAGATAGTATATTGCTCACAATTCCGAAAAGGAGGGTGCAAGACACACCATGCAGAGCCGTGTGAGAGAGCACCAAGGTTGGTCACAGGTAGAGAGAGAGAGAGAGGGAGAGAAGGAGAAAGAGATGGAAAGAGAGGGAGGGATAGAGAGAGAAACAGGAATGGGTGAGCTGGCTAAGCAGCTTTAGGACTGATCAGTTTGAATAACTTCAGTGGGCTCTAAGGTGTAGGGGCTGCCTCTAGTTGTCTGATGCCTAGCCCTGGGGTGGTTAGGGCAGAAGAATAGTGTTAGAGCAATAAAGCAGGAGGTAGGAAAGGTGTGGTCTCTGAGTTGGTTAGTTTGCATACAAAAGGCAAAAGAGAGGAGAGGAGGGGCAGGAGGTTGTTTTCTATCTCCAGGAATCCTAGGAATCCTCTAATCCTGGGAGGGGCAGTCCCTCCTTAGTCTGCAAGGCCTCAGATGTCAAAATCTCAGATACAGAAACTAAAAAGCATGGTTAATACAGTATTTTAAATACATTCAGCCTTTCATAGGCAGGTCTTAGCATTAGTCATCCACTCAAATCCGATACTAGGTGATATATTGGTGGTCACTTCACCCTGGATTTGCTGCCTGGTTATCCATAGTAATAACATATGACATTTACTGAGCACCTATTATGTGCCAGCACAGTAAAGGCACCTATAATGATAGATTGGTTGGAAAAATGGCCTAATACTCTACCCCTCTGCATATCTATGTCCTTTGCAATGTGACTTTGTAGCTCCTCTCATCAAAAGATGGAGTTTCTTGGGGCCAGCCCAGTGACATAGAGGTTAAGTTTGCGCACTCTGCTTCAGCAGCCCAGGGTTCACCATTTTGGATCCTAAGTGCAGACCTACACGCTGCTTATCAAGCCATGCTGTGGCATGCATCCCACACATAAAGTAGAGGAGGATGGGCACAGATGTTACCTCAGAGCCAGTCTTCCTCAGCAAAAAGAGGAGGATTAGCATCAGATGTTAGCTCAGGGCTAATCTTCCTCAAAAAAACCCAAAAAAGATGGGTTTTCTTTCCCCACCCCTTAAATCTGGGCAGGCCGCATGACATATTTTGATAAATAGAATGCAGAGGAAATGACGGTATGTCTGTTCCAAGCCTAGGATTCCAGAGGCCTTGGACACTTCCATTCATTCTCTTGGAACCCTATGTGAAGAAGCCTGGACTGTCCTGCTGTAGGATGAGAGATCACATGGAGGACAATCCATTTGTCCTAGTTGAGTCCATCCTAGACCAGCCTCTAGCCTGCTGTCCCACAAACATGTGAGAGAGCTTGGTCAAGATTAGCAGAGCTGCCTACTTGACCTGCAGTTTACCATTAGTGCATGAGCAAGCCAGGACCAAAAGAACTGCCCAGTCAACCTCTAAATTTGTGAGCAATGATAAATGCTCTGTTTCAGCATTCCTGTGGGTTAATTGTTTTTCTAAATGAGTAGATACATTGTATACATATATATATATATATTTGTTGTTGTTATATATTTTATTTTTAAAAGCTGATAGAACTATATGATTTTTTAATAAAGACTTTATTTTTTTAGAGTTGTTTTAGTTTTATAGCAATATAACACCATTTGATCATGGTGTATAATTCTTTTTATACTTTTTTGGATTTGATTTGTTAATATTTTGTTGAGGATTTTTGCATCTATGTTCATGAGGAATACTGGTCCGTAGTTTTCTTTTCTTGTAATTTCTTTGCCTGGTTTGGGTAGTAGGGTAATGTTGGCTTCATAGAATGAATTAGGAAGTATTCCCTCTGCTTCTATCCTCTGAAAGAGATTGTAGAGAATTGGCATAATTTCTCTCTTAAATAAGTTTGGTAGAATTCACCAATGAATCCATCTGGGCCTGGTGCTTTCTATTTTGGAAGGTTATTGATTCAATTTCTTCATTAGATAAGTGCTGATCTATACGATCTTTAAAAAAATTACCCAGATGTACTACTTTGCTAAACACGATAAAAAAATGTTTAATGACATGAATTTTAAAAAAACAGAACAAAATTCTAACTATGCTGGCAGTCACTGTCTACTGAGCATGATGAATGGGATATTCAGAAATAGGACATGGAGATTTATCCCAATGATTCCCCTTCTGCAATTCAATAAAGATCATCCTGATACTTGGCAATTGCTAGTGGAAGTTTTCAGCAGGAAAAGAATCCTGTGCAAGTAGGTGGCATGAGAAGCAAGTTCTCATTTGCCACCATTTTGAGGAGACTAGGCTTTTCTTAAAAGGAAAAGAACTGAAAACATTTTCCTTAACAACATTTACCTCACCAAAATGAAGCTAACTGCTAAACTTTGCTTCTTGCTTCCTATTTCATTTAATTAAAAAAAAAATTTTTTTTTTTAGATTTTATTTTTTTCCTTTTTCTCCCCCAAGCCCCCCAGTACACAGTTGTATATTCTTCATTGTGGGTCCTTCTAGTTGTGGCATGTGGGATGCTGCCTCAACATGGTTTGATGAGCAGTGCCATGTCCGTGCCCAGGATTTGAACCAACGAAACACTGGGCCACCTGCAGCAGAACATGCGAATTTAACCACCCGGCCACGGGGCCAGCCCCTATTTCATTTAATTTTTAAAATACTTTATAGATAAAGACACTGATATAATTAATGATGATGTCATTAAGAAAACCAATACATTAAAGATTTTGTTGTTTTTTTTTTTAAATCTCAAAGATCATTCATGTGAATTGAAGGTTTCTAACATGGTTGATGCCCTAAGTATAAATTTACCTTTTCTGAGCCTGTCTCTAAGGTATAATGGATGACCTGTAAAATGCAAACACACTTTTTTGTAGTATCTAATGGAACTGACAAAATCCTCTAAAATACCAATGAAAGCATCTAAAACAAAAACTTCAGCATCAAAAGTCAGTAGAAAAACACTCAGCGAATAATGAAGAAAGGGAAAAAAAATAGCCCGAGACCAATCAAAAAAAGTTATAGTACAAGAAGAGCAAAACTGAGCCAGCCCTGATGGCCTAGTGGTTAAAGCTTGGCGCTTACCGCTTCAGCGGCCCAGATTCACTTCCTGGTCGTGGAACCAAACCACACCACCCGTCTGTCAGTTGCCATGCTGTGGTGGTGGCTCACATAGAAGAACTGGAATAACTTACAACTAGACTATACAACCATGCACTGGGGCTTCGGCGGGGGAAAAAAGAAAGAGGAAGATTGGCAACAGATGTTAGTTCAGGGAAAATCCTTCCCTGAAAAAAAAACACAAGAGCAAAACCAAAACCAATTGTAGAAAAAGAAATTCCAAGCAGAATGTTATGACCATTTGGGATCTCATGAAGATACTAGAGAAAAAGCAGATTAGGATGAAAAACTATTTCAGTACATTTGTGAGTGCTATAAAAATTAAGATAATACTTAATTGTTTTATGCTTATTAAAAGTATAAAACTATGGAATTAAATTTACAGTACAGCCAATCAGTAATGCCAAAGATTAATTGAAAAATCAAATCCAAGATACAGAAAGATGGAGTAAAGGAGTTATAATATTACCAGCAAAATTACTGACCTGGGCAATAGAGCACAGAACTACAACCACAGATTAAAAAGAATTTCTGAGGAAGTTCTGGACTAGCAACTTAATCAGGGTTGTAATAAAGGAGCATTTCTTCGAATTGGAAACAAAAATTCAGTTAAGCCAGAAATTCAAAAGTGTACCCAAGGTCTTGTCAAATATTATAATTTAAAACAGTAAACCTGAATAAATATTTTAAATTGTTGAACATTAATAACAAGGAATATTTTAGGCAACTAAGAAGGGGTAGATAACATTTAAAGCAATACCAAATAGAATTATTTTGGACCTTGGAATCCAAATGGAAAGCCACAGAGACTGAAATCAGTATTTTTTTAATGTAATTATTTTATTGAAGTCATATTTGCTTATAACATTGTGTAATTTCAGGTGTACATTATTATAAATCAGTTTCTGTATGGACAGCATCGTGCTCACCACCAATAGTCTAGTTTCTTTTTTCTTTTTCTTTTTTTTTTGGTGAGGAAGATTCACTCTTAGCTAACATCCATTGCCAATCCTCCTCTTTTTTTTGCTTGAGGAAAAGTAGCCCTGAGCTAATGTCTGTGCCAGTCTTCCTCTACTTTGTAATGTGGGATGCCTCCACAGCATGGCTGATGAGTGGAGTAGGTCTGCATGCGGGATCCAAACCTGTAAACCCAGGCCGCCAAAGCAGAGCACATGGAACATTAACCACTCGGCCGTGGGGCTGGCCCCATCCATAGTCTAGTTTTTGTCTGTCACCATACATATGTGCCCATCTACCCCTTTTGCCCTACCTCTCACTCCCTTCCCCTCTGGTAAACATTAATCGGTTCTCCTTATCTGTGTGTTTGTTTATCTTCCACATGTGAGTGAAATCTTATGGTGTTTGTGTTTGTCTGGCTTATTTTGCTTAGCATAATACCCTCCAGGTCCATCCATGTTGTTGCAAATAGCATGATTTTGTCTTTTTTTTATGGCGGAGTAGTATTCTATTGTGTGTGTGTGTGTGTGTGTGTCTATAGTTGATGGGCACTTGGGTTACTTCCATGTCTTGGCTATGTGAATAATGCTGCAGTGAACATAGCGCTGCATAAATCTCTTTGAATTGTTGATTTCATGTTCTTTGGATATATACCCAGCAGTGGGATAGCTGAGTCATATAGTATTTCTATTTGTAATGTTTTGAGAGATCTCCATACTGTTTTCCATAGTGGCTGCACCAGTTTGCATTCCCACCAGCAGTGTATAAGGGTTCCCTTTTATCCACATCCTCTCCAACATTTGTTTTTTGTCTTGTTAATTATAGCCATTCTGACAGGTGTAAGGTGATATCTCCTTGTAGTTTTGATTTGCATTTACTTAATAATTAGTGATGTTGAGCATCTTTTCATGTGTTTGTTGGTCATCTGTATATCTTCTTTGGAAAAATTTCAGTTCAAATCCTCTACCTGTTTTTGATCAGGTTGTTTGTTTTTTGTTGTTGTTGAGTTGTGTGAGTTCTTTATATATTTTGGAGATGAACCCCTTGTCAGGTATATGATTTGCAAATATTTTCTCCCAGGTGGTGGGTTCTCTTTTCATTTTGTTCATGGTTTCCTTTGCATTGCAGAAGTTTTGTAGTCTGATGTAGTCTCAATTTGTTTATTTTTTATTTTGTTTCCTTTGCCTGAGTAGACATGGTTTTCGAAAAGATGCTGCTAAGACCAATGTCAAAGAGTGTACTGCCTCTGTTTTCTTCTAGGAGTTTTATGGTTTCAGGCCTTACTTTCAAGTTGTTAATCCATTTTTAGTTAAATTTTTATACGGGGTAAGATAATGGTCTACTTTCAGGAAATCAGTATTTTTAAGATACGTAAAGCTAATATGTCTCATCCATGATGAGAAATAGTGATAATTATAATAGCTTCCACTTATTGCTCCTTTACTGTGTGACAAGTGCTGTTCTAAGTCCTTTAGATATACTACCTTGTTTAATTATTGAGTAACAGAGATGAGGTAGATCAAGACTGCCCTTAAACCCTCAGACCTGGGCAAGAGGGGCCCCTGCCCTGGGCCTCTGCTTTAGAAGTTCCTCTCTGTTCATGATTTACACCATTTAGGCCCCAGGGAAATGCTTCCCCATGTCTCTTATCCTATGTCCTCAGCACAAAAGGTGATTGCTTCTGAATGCTGTGCAGGTGTATGGGTTGTACCACTGCCAACACTGGAAACAGATATCGTTTTGGACTTGGCGGAGGATTTCAGTGGTGGAAATGTGTAGGTAAGCAAAAACAAACTAACTTGTCCAGTCCTGCCTTTCAGATAGCATGGACACAGTAGAATCCTACAAAATGATATAGCTTTTCCCAGTAGTTTCCAGTGTCCACTTTCTCTCCTCTTTGTGGTCTAATCAGTGGTTCTGGAGGTGCTCACAAATCATATAGTATTTGCTGCAAGTGCACGTGGCGGCTGGGAAACATTTTGCACTATTAAACAATTTATACTACTTCTCAATATTTATATAGGTTGTTTTCCATGTAATATTTGAGAGACAGGACACTGATTCCTTCCATTAGCAATTACATGCACATTGAATGTGGTATTGAATATAATTTTTATAAAAATATTCTTAAGATTTAATTAAATTTTCAAAAAATTAAGTGGGGAGTTGCACTTCACCTCATGATGTAGAAAGTCACAAGAGAAAACCAGATAACCTACAAAATCATAACTTTTCTTAAACCCATAAGAGAGCTGTGGTCAGAAGTCAGCCAAGTTAACTGAAATCCAGAGAGTGACAAGGTTCTGCAGAGAGAGATGTGACACAAAAACTATTTCAGCTTTGACAGAGGCGAGGGGAAGAGATGGCCCCCATAACATGGGTAAGATGAAATCAGGTATAATTTTAGTGAATTCTTAAAGGCCATGTGGGCTAGCATGTCAATTTGTAACAGGTAATAGCAGAGGAGGACACTGAGAAAGTTACACTGGAACAACCACAACAAGTGGACTGCACTGATTACTAGGTAATCTTCCCCCATCACCCGCTTTCAAAGATGAGATGATCTCCATGTTATAGAAATGTTTATGACCACAACAAAAGATGAGAAGAAATTATAATGCCCAGTTGGACAAGGGGCCTGAAAGCTGATGCTCTCATGCACTGCTACAGGAAGGATATATTGGAAGACAGTTGGTAATATTATAAAAGGTCTTAAAAATACACATGCTCTTTGATCAAATAATTCCAGTTTCAGAAATTTATCATGGGATGATAATAAAATATGTGTAGAGGAATTTAGTTCCAACGTCATTTGTATTTGTTAGGGTCCTGGCAGGGAACAGATTGGCATACTTAAAGTGGATAAGTAGGGAGAATTTAACAAAGGACTCTTTACAAAGATGTGGGAAGGGTTAAGGGAAACCAACAAAGGATGGTGGGGTGCTTGGGCTACCTCTGATGGGGACATCATGCCACCTTCAGCGTGAAAGTGCGACGGGAGGGAGCTGTTACCGGAACTCAGGGAGAGTAGCCATAGGAGAGAAGCTCCCACTAGGTGCGTTCAAGGTCTTATGTTCAAGAGCCCAGCCAACCCAGCCAATTGGTAGCCCTTCTGGGAGGGAGCTGGGGGAATAAACACTCTTGCCTCCCTCCCTTTCTCATTATAAGATTTCTTGCTGATGCTTCCCATTGACCAAACCTGCAGGAATCCAGAAAGCGAGGAAGCCCAATGCCAGAGTCTTGCGAAGGTCAGCTTCCCAAAGCAAACAGCATGGTGGAGAAGGGTAGAGGATGGATGTGGGCTAATAAAAATATCCAGTACAATATTTGGTGCAGCATTGCTTATAATGGTAAAATATTGGAAACCACCCAAATGTCCAACAGTAGGGAATTTGATGAACAACTTATATAGGTTCATATTTTGGAACACAATACCACCATTCAAAATGATGTTTTGGAAGTATTACTTATTAAGGTGAAAAGATGTTTATAATGTTGAATGAAACAAAATATTCTGTACAATCTGATCCCAATTTTCTATCAGTATTATACGTGTGTGTGTGTGTGTGCATTCATGCATTTAAAGTGCCTGGAAGAGCATATGGTCTAATGTTAACAGTGCTACTTTTGGGGTGGTGAGATTACAGACAATTTTTATATTCATGACTTTGCTTCTCTGTATATTCTGCTTTTTCTACAATGTGTAATAAAAAATTAAAGTTCTTTTTAGAAAAATGTGAAATATGGCATGATCCCAAATAATTCTGAGTTAAATAGGTGCTATTCTCAACACTGACAAGGAAAATTCCTGAAAAATTCTATTAGAAACCAATTTCATTTTTGAACATAATTACAAAATTCTTTCTTCTTATTTTTTTAACAAAATTCTTAAGTAAAATTACAGCAAAGAATTGAGCAATAATAATTATCATTGTATATTTAATTAGATGCCAGTTATAAATCTGGGTGACTTACCTGATCCTCTAACTTATTTTCAGACACCACTATGAAGCAGATATTAACATTTCCATTTTTAGGTAAGAAAACCAAGGCTCAGAAAAATCATGCCCAAAGGTACATAGTTATTAAACGATAAATCAGTATTCAAAGTCAGATCTGTTTTCATCTAAATCTGGTGTTCTCAACCACACCATGACTAAGTAGAACTTATCTCCAAATGCAAGACTAGCAGATCACAAAGAAAACTCTGAATATAGTACATAACATCAACAGAATGAGTAGTGAACATCCGATTACATTATAGACATGGCAAAATCATTATATAATATTTACAAGACTCTTAGAAGCTAGAAACAAGTAGATGCTTCATTAACTTAGTGTCTATGTCTTTAAAAACAAAAGTCAACATCACATTAACCATAAATTAACTGGCCACTATTATAATTATTTAGCATATTTCTAGAGATTATTGTCATTGCTTTAAGATGGCCAAAAGTGGATGGAAAAAAAAGATCAAAACATTACTATGGTAGCCTGATGGAAATTCAATCATTCATTCAGTAAGTAGTTACTAAGAACCTACTATGTGTACCAGGCACTGTGCCAGGCATTGACCACATAGCGGCAAAGGATAACAATAGCTAACTGTAATGTAGAGTTTGCTATATGCTAGGCTCTTTTCTAAGTGCTTTGTGTATAACAACTCATCCAATCTTCATACAACCCCACGAGGTAGTTACCATTATTGTTGTTCCATTTTATAGATGAGGACACCAAGGCACAGAAGGGCTAAAGTGTCATAGCTAATCAGTGGTAGAACTGTGACACAAATATATATAGACTTGGCTCGAGAGTCTGAGGAATCAACCATTGTGTCAATACCCCTCTCTGAACAAGAAATAATGGTCTTTGTCCTCATGGAGATTATGATTTAGTGGCACAGATAGACATGATACCAAACACAGAATTAAATAAACAGTTTCAAATAGTAGGTGCTAAGAAAGAAGACACTAACGGGAATGCCTTACTTAGGTGGGGACAGGGCATTTAGGGGAGGCTGGGGTGAGGAGAGCCTGTCAGGTGAAGGGTGGGTGAAGGGCTAAGGCCAGAGGGAAAGCCTGTGAAGAGGCCCTGGGGCAGCGCCTGGAAGGATGGTCCCTCTGCCGTAGATATCAGTGCCTATCATGGACCATGTTCAGGACTTATGGCCAATCTGAATAGCGTGATATAAATTGGCACCTTCTATACTTAGTTTAACACATGGCAGCCATCACACCTTTTTTTTCATGGTCTAGAGCTGTGCTGTCCAATATGGTGGCCACTAGCCACATGTAGATATTTAACTTTAAATTAATGAAAATTAAGTAACATTAAAAATTCAGATCCTCAGTCACCCTAGTTACACTTCAAAATGCTTGTAGCCATTTGTGGCTAGTGGCTACTTCATTGGTCAGAGCAGATTTATAGAACAGTTCTGTCATTGCAGAAAGTTCTTCTGAACTGTGTCGGGCTAGAAATTCCTTAATTTGCCCTTTTAAATAGTGGATGAGTTCCACACAGAGCTGTTTGTGGGCAGATAGTTTCATCATCCAGCTTCTCACAATTTTTATCCAGAGCCTATACAATTCAAATTTTGTAAACATATTTTATTGTTTGGAGACTGTCACTTCCTAAAGGGCAGAGATTGTGTTCTTCTTCTAATTCTGTGAAGAGCACTAAATTTAATAAACATTTGCTGATGCCAATTACTGTAGCTTACTGAACGCTGTACAAGACCAAGTTAATATCACGTCTGAAGTGACCTTTTATGTTTTTAAGCAATCTCTGGTTGGTGTTTCATAGTGTATAGCAGAGGAATCCAGCATTTCTTGACATCCTTTGATGTCTGAGAAGTTACTCTATCAGTGTAAGAATGAATAAGTAGGTGCCATGGCACATCCCTTCTGGCCCTGGTACCACAGAACTGTGGACAAACTCGTGATTAATTAACTAGGTTAATTGTTAATTGGGGACTAGGGAGGGATGAGCTGAGGGAAGAGACTGACTTGGAGCTTAGTTCTTGTACTTCCAAATGGAAGTACTTGGGATGTACTTCCAACTAATTCAACAAGCATTAATTGAGCCCTCCAACCTGACAAGGCACTGGGGAATAAAGAGATGAAAATGAGGAGGTCTCTGCCCTTGAAGAACTTACAGACATATGAAGATTTACTCCGTGTGGTCAATGCAGTGACAGAGGTATCATGGGGACTTACGGGAGCACAGAGGAAAGGCAGTAAACCCAGCTCAGGGAGACCAGGGAAGGCTTCCCGGTGAAGTGATTTCCTGCCCACAACTACAGAAGGCTCAGGAGCAGAGATCTCTCCTAGGAAGGGTGTCCATCTAGAGATTTGAGTGAGGAGGAAGTTTTCTAGAGAAGCAGGGAAATTAGGAACAGATATATAGTTAGTGGGTTTGGCTTTATTTATTCATGTAATTGATCTGAACTCATGACAAGTCGGAAGAACAAAGAACTGAGCTGGACTACTATCATTATTCTCATTCTGAATTTGAGCCAGAATTGATGAGTTTTAGAACACAGTCATATGTGGGTTGGAGTTAGTGGAATGCCAGAGAATGAGGGTGATTCTAAAAACAGCGTTCGCCAACTGTTGCCATGATTCTACTGTGGAGTTTTGCCATGCCTCAGGAGAGCTGCCCGTGGATTTGGGGCTATTGCGGGAAATGACCACGGAGAGTGTGGGCAGAGGACTGAGCCAGTTGATCTGTAGCAGCTTGTGTGTTGGGAGAAGGGAGGTGGGGAGAAGGAGGTGAGGGAAACTGCAACAGAGAGGCAAGGCCTGGAACCTACTTCAGAAATGTTCTTACTTGCCGTTATTGCTGCCAAGCCATGCAAGAGGGACAGACATTTTCAGCCCATCCCAAGGGTCCTGGTTGTAAACGTTGTACCTGCGGTCATAGGTACTTTGAAGCTGTTTCTCCCTCCACTGGCTTCCACTATGACAGGCAGGATTGAGGTAAATAGAGGTAATTCTTTTGTTTAGACCATGGCAGGTCTAAACTCTCTGCTTGCTACATTATGACCATATCCTACTTATTTTCTTTTTTGTACCAAAGTTCGTCTAAATAGCTTTTCCTCCAGTTAGGTAAGTGATCCATCCTGGGCCACATTCTGTTCATTTCTACCTTCTTGCCTGTGCAATTTCTACCTTGGCTTTGTCTTTCTACCTTTCTTTTCTCTACAATATCCTCTCTCTTCTCCTTCTTCCTTCCTTTCACAAGTGTCACCCGTTTTTCCCATTGTTTAAGACTAAGCTTGAGCCCCATGTAGTCTGTGAAAATTTCCCTATCTGCTGTAGCTCACCTCATCTTTTCCTTTTCTGGCTTTTTGCATTTATAGTCTGTGAAAGATGACATGAGTGGAGCCATAATAAAATAGAGCCAGAGCAGTCATTTCAGAGGAACTGTCTTGCATGTCTTGTTTTCTTTATCTTCCAAATTGGACCCAACTGCCAATGTTTCAAGAAGTTGGTAAGGACAAGAGTATCTTGTTTGTAAGGACTGATGAAATTGGACTTTGCTGATGACTGAATCTCAACCAATCAATGAAGTACAAGTCTAGCTTTTTGCCTGACGACTGAATCCCAAGCCAATCTGTGAAGTGCAAACCTAGTTTTACCTCATCTAGCACCAATGAACTCTTCTTTAATACAATTCACCTCATCCTCCCTTTTCCCCGTAAAAACCCTAAGACCTTCTCCTGTAATTGGGACACTATTTGGATTTCTATTGGGTCTGTGCTCTCTAAACTGCAATTCTTTGAGCCCAAATAAACGCTTTCCCTGTTAAACAGGTTTCTGTTTTTGCAGGTTGACATATGGTGTCAGAAGTGGGATCTGAAGCGATCTCACCTTCACAGACTGGCATCCCCTGGAAAAAGGTTCAATGCCAAAACCAGCCCCCTCGTGACTAAGCTGCTTTCATGGACAGCCAACTCCTCCGATCATGGGATCTCTCAGGCTTGGACCTCCCTCCCTTTGATTGAGGTTAGTGCCTTTCTTTGGGATCAGTGAAGCCACTTTCACCATCACAACAGAGATTTCTCTCAAGCAAGCAGGGGACTCCCTGGTTACGGTGCCGATGTTACTTTTACTGCGGGAGAGGATTCCGTCAGTAGATAGGTGAGTACTTTGAATTTTGGAGGGGATTCCCTTGGTAAAATTTCTGCTTAGACAAACTTTGCTGTGGGTTAATATGCATATGAGGTAAAAGCTATTGCTAAGGGACATCTTGGAAGATAAAGCCACAAAATTGGTGGGCATGGATTGAGCATTTAAGGACCATTACGGTGCTCACCACCTCAAGAAGGCTCCCACGGTAGGATAAGTTGGTCACGGAATAGGCTAGATTGATGCTAGGTCACCCACCAACCTCAAGAAAACTTCTGTGCAACAAGGTACACTGTAAAAACATCACACAATCCCCAACCTGCAGTACATTCCTCTTAGGTATTAGTTTGGCGTCAAGAGACCCAAGGCTTAGCCAACCCTGTTAATGTGCATATAAAAAACCCTATTGTCATTCTAAGTTGCACTTTTTCTTTACCAGGGACTTTCATTTTCTAAAGTTTCCAGAGAAGTTCCTCCATGGGGAACTCCAGCTGGTTTTGTGTTTAAGAACTACAGTCCTTCCTCTTATAAATTTTTGTCCTGGTGGACTGATAATACTCAAGGTGATTTAAAATTACAGTGGCCACTTTGGGGCTCCTTTAAGCTTCCAAAAGTTGTCTTTTTGCATACTGGATTTGAGAACCATGCACCAGGCAAATTAAATGTAATCTTTAATTTCTAAAGTGTCAAGCCCTCCACCTTCTGCTACGTCTGCTTAAAAACTATGGTCTCAGAAGCTGTAAATATGCACAAAGAAGAGCAAAATCCTACTAAGCTTATTTCATGTCCAAAGAGCTTGGCTTGGTAACCGTCAGACTGGGGGCCGCAAAACATGGTGAGACAGTAACAAAGATTGCACCTCATTTATGGTCAGATATGGCTGGACAGAAATATAGATTGATCTCCATTTTTGGCTAGGGTCCTACCAAACTCCCACCAGCCTCAGGGGAATTCTGTTGGCCATTAGAAGGAATGTTCCAATTAGGTAAGATTATTTAAGAAGTGCACTTGAAAGCAAAGGCTTCGAAATTCCAAAATAGCCTTATTGAAAGTTTCATTGCAAAAAGCTAATGAAAAATTATGAAAGAGGTACCGAAAAGACTGTACAAAAGTCCATTAAGTTAATGCCTTTACAGATCCCCCATATCTACCTTCAAAGGAAGGCCCTATATGAGCCCCTCTCAGTGTTAACAAGACTCTGAGAGATTTTCCGGCAAACTGCTACATTACTCCCTTAAACAGCCAAGGGAAAACTAAAATTGAAAATTAATGGAGAACGGGGCCAGCCCCATGGCCGAATGGTTAAGTTTGTGCAGTCTGCTTCAGCAGCCCAGGGTTTTATTGGTTCGGATCCTGGGTACGGACATGGCACCGCTCATCAGGCCATGCTGAGGCAGCATCCCACATAGCAGAAGCAGAAGGACCTGCAACTAGGATATACAACTATGTACTGGGGGGCTTTGGGGAGAAGAAGAAAAAAAAAGAGAGAAAAAAGAAAAATTAATGGAGCTGTTGTTGTTGAACACTGCCAAAAATATTTACTGTCTGTACTGGCTGAAACCTGACAAGGTGTTTGAAAGGATTTAGTAACTGATGATCAGAAATTTGGCCAAATCGGAAGCTGATATTTGGAGGATGGTAGGGATTTTTTTTATAGGCCTTCTTCCCTAAGTTAAAATAGAACTATGTACCCAGAAGCAAATTAGGAATGATGTAGTTTGACAGGTAGATCAACTTATTATATCATTTAAGTTACAACCCCATTTTTTTCTTTTTTTTTGATGAGGAATAGTGGCCCTGAGCTAACATCTGTTGCTAATCTTCCTCTTTTTTTTTTTTTTCCTCCTCAAAGTCCCAGTACATAGTTGTATATCCTAGTTGTAGGTCATTCTAGCTCTTCCATGTCGGATGCCACCACAGCATGGCCTGACGAGCATTATGCAGGTCTGCACCAGGATCTGAACCAGCAAAACCCTGGGCCACCGAAGCAGAGAGCGCAAACTTGACCACTCGGCCACAGGGCCGGCCCACAAGCCAAATTTTTAAAATAAACAAATTAGTTTTACTGCGATTATCTTTGGTTAAAAAATGAGGGCAACTGTGGAGAGAAAAATTATGTTGGACCTTTGTAGATGTGAGATTCTAATCCTATTAATTATCTTTGAGGTTGTGTTATATACCTGTGGACTGGACTCCCCTGGCCGAGGGTAGTATCTTTGGTCTCACTGACTGTTCACAGTGCCCTTTTTGGAAAACCTGAACTGACCCTACACGGGATGGTCACCAGCAGATCAGTGTCTGTTGGTACACAGCCTTCTGCTGATCCCCAGTTGTCTTATGCTAATACGACCAGCTCCTGTAAGTCTTATATTCAAGCGTATCATCAGGGTTAAAGAAGCTTTCCTAGATTCCAATTTAAAAGACCCTGTTGATCACAGTCTAGAGGCTGGTGACTGGGTATTCTGAAGCGATATCAAAAGATACCTCTTGAGCCCTGTTGGAAAGGATCTTACCTAGTACTCCCGACCACCAACACTGCTGCAGAACTAGAAGGCCTTGAACCTTGGAGATACACCTCACAGCTAAAGAAGGCTCCACCTGACATCCAGCCCTGTACAAATGCTGGAGACCTCCAAACCAAATTAACTAGGAAGAGAAGCAGCTGACATCCGAGGCAGACAGCTTTCCCCAAATGGCCGGACCAGGCCTGTATCCCTTTTACTTGCTGTTGTTTACCTTATCTTCTCCTTCCCTTTCATGAAAAGACTCTTATCAGCATATCCTAATCTACGAAAGGGTGAGATATTTCTGACTCTTGGGTTTGTCATCAGAAGCCTCAGCCTGTATGTAAACCTGGAGAATCTTTTAGTACACTTAATTACCAACCTCTCTGCCATTCCTCCCCTAATTCATTGTACAAAGTGTCTAGAACTTCTTGCCTAACCAAGAAACCTCCAGAGATTTAGGAGGTAACATTTGTAACAGTTGCAAATACCTCTTGTTTTACTTGGGTAAACACCTCTGGCAAGTTAGAGACAGAACTAGACAGAATGTAGGCACAAGCCAAATGGTTACATGCAGTGCCCATTGACATCCTGTGGTTCTTTGATCTCTTTAGCTGGCTGCCCTCAGGCATTGCCTCCTGGTTCAGTTCTATCCTCCAATTTAGACTTAGCATTTTGTTTGTTGTTACAGGAATTCTCCTTCTTGTAAAACTTTGTCTCCTCTGCAAGTTCCATGTTATAAAAACACCACTTGGATAATGGTCCCTTGGTGCTTTGAAATGATTCCAAAGGCTTGTGAAACTTCATAGGAGAAACCTGAAAGAACTGCAGAAGATGTCTGCCCTTGAAAGAACTTGACAGTAGAGCCTTCCTCTGCTCTGGCACTCTTGTTCCTCAATTGTGGCCTAAAACCCCCTGAGGAAACCACTCTCCCTCCTACCTGGGACATGAGGTACCAGGAATGAGCCTTCTTGGTGACAGGGGACCAGTGGTGCTTTGACGCTGATCAGCAATGCTTTCCAGTATTTGATCAGCGATGCCTTTGGAGAAAGATCTTGATCAAAAGAGGAAATGTGAAAGATGACAAGAGTGGAGCCATATTAAAATTGAGCCAGAGCAGCCATTTCAGAGGAATTGCGTTGCATGTCTTGCTTTCTTTATCTTCCAAACTGAACCAAACCACCAACATTTCAAGAAGTCACTAAAGATAAGAATATCCTGTTTGTAAGGAGTGATGAAATTGGACTTTGCTGATGACTGAATCTCAAGACAATCTATGAAGTACAAACCTTGTCTAGCACCAACGAATTCTTCTTTAATAAAACTCACCTTATTTTCCCTTTTCCCATTAAAAACCCTAAGCCCCTCTCCTGTAATCAGTACACTGTTTGGGTTTCCGAATTGCAATTCTTTGATCCTAAATAAATGCTTTGCCTCTTAAACTGATTTCTGTTTATGTAGGTTGACAAGTTCAAATTCTGTCATCTAACACTGAGACTTACAGTGTTGAAGAGGGAGAAATCACTTAGAGACTACATAAGGCCCATCTTGACCCATCATCCTTTATCCTTTCTCTCTTCTCTTGGAGGAAGACATTGCCTTCTTCTAAATATTTTTTTATTGAAAAGACATATATAACAACAACATCAAAGGACAGAATGTCCATAATCTCATTATCTTAATACACCAAATTTAAGTATTGTGCAATTCCATTCCGGTCATACATGTTGTTTTACATCAGTTTGTAAACTATTTTATATTTAGGTTTTTTCCCCATTTAACATTGTAACCCAAACACATCCTTTGTTTCTTCACAGTTATTGTTACAGAAGCATAACATTCCCTCTCATTACTCTACTATAATTTTATCAAGCCACTCTCCTGAGACTGGACACTAGGTTGCTGGCTCTGCCTTTTCGAAAGAATTACAAGTTGCTCTTGATTCTGTTTCCTCTTAGCTCTGAAAATTTACTCTATCAGTTATCCCTTCCTTGCATTTTATTCTCTCACTGTCTTCAGACACCTTCTCTTCTATCTACAGGGATGTTCAGTCCTATCTATCCTATAATATATCCCAGCCCTGCTGTGTATCATTCTCTGTAGCCTCCATTATTTCCCAACCAGGTCATTCTTTTACCCTCATTATTGTCTCTTCCCCTCCCTGTTTCAACAGAAATTCTCTTTTTTGATGACGACATCATCAAGTCAAAGAGATCTTCTCAGTCCTTACTGTCCCTGACGTTGACCATTCCCCTCTGAAATTTCCCTCCAGGCCTTTGGTGACATCACATTTCTGTTGTTTTCCTCAGCTCTCTCTCAGAGGCTTTCTCTATCTTTTTCACTGACTGTTCTTCAGCTTTTCCAAAATGAAGTCCTTTCTCGAGGGCCTATCCTCGGCCCTCTTCTTTTCCTCTCTCCTCTCTTCCCAGGCACAGTCATTTCCTCTCACATCTTTAGCTAATAATTCTGTGCCAATGATTTCCATATTCGTATTTTTAGCCCTACCTGCCTTGTCTCCCTATCCTGAGGCTCATCTTCTCCACCCACGGCTGTGCCAACATTGCTCCCCGGGTGCTGGCCCAGCTCCTCACTGCCAGTGCTTTCAGCACTCAATGCTGCTTCTTTGACCTTAAGCCAGCCTCTCCAGCTGACTTCCTTTTATCTATCCTTGCATATGTGGCCTCAAAACCTCTGAATCATCTTTTATTCTTTTCTCTCCTCATATTTCATCAGTTGATTTAACATCCAGAATGTGTCTCATCCATTTTCTATTTTCCATTCAACCCACAAAATTTTTACTAAAAAAAATTAAATACAGAAATAGTAATGCCTTGTGTTAAAAATTCAAATGATGTAATATTATTGTAATCAGATGTATTAATATATAGAGTAAAAAGCGAATGTTCTTCTTCATAAAAGAAAAGATTCCTCTTCACATATTTACTTCCTAACCCCTCTCTAAATTATATTTCTTTTTCCAGTGATAATTGCTGTTTATACACATACTTTTTATAAAAGTGGATTTACAATTACAGTTTTTTTCCTTTAATGGGATTACGCTATATAGTGTCTTGCTTTCTTCCTTCCCCCATGTAATAGATAGATCTTTCATGGAACAGAATAGAAAGTCCAGAAATAGACCTGTTACCAAAACCAAAGTGGGTTCACCTCCTTGTGAGTCAAATCAGACTCTCCACCAGAAATAAGTTGTGTCACAAAGTAGGGTATATTTGCTGCAAAGAGGAGACCATGAGGAATCACTTCCAAAGTCATGGCATCCCCAAACAAAGGGAAGCAGGGACATTTATTTCAGGTGGGGAATGAATATTCAAATGGAGAGGTGGGTATTAGCTTGCGCAGGCTCAGTTGGAAAACATGCTTCCATATACACTGCAGGTTACGGTAATAAGGCCTAAGCTCCTCCTGGAGAGATCTTAGCATTAAAAATAAGGCAAAAGTCATAGGTGTAGCTCTGGTGGTGAGGCTTGGTCTGCTTCAGGGAGGTTGGTGATTGCCTCTCCTTAACATAACAAAAGGAAAAAAAACACTTTGGAAAAACAGTTAAATCTTCCAAACCCACCCTTGAGTTCCTTGCGGGCAACTAGTCAGTGGCAGACCCACACATACATGGCAATTAATTTTGAGAAAGTATACAGTCAATTCAGTGGAGAATAGTCCTTTCAACAAATGGTGCTATAACACCTGGGCATCATACAGAAAAAATTAACTTTAACCCTTATCCTGCAAAATATATAAAAGTTGACTCAGATGGATCATAGAGCTAAAAATAAGAGCTAAAGCATTACATTTCTAGAAGGAAACATAGGAGAAAATACTTGTGGCCCTGTGTCTAAGACCTTGTCTTAGATAGGACACAAAAAGTGTGAGGCAGAAAAGAAAGAAAAATTAAAAACTGGACTTCAGGGGTTGGCCGGGTGGCACAGTGGTTAAGTTCCCGTGTCCTGCTTTGGTGGCACAGGGTTCTCCAGTTTGCATCCCAGGTATGAACCTATGCACCACTTGTCAAGCCATGTTGTGGTGGCATCCCACATATAAAGTAGAGGAAGATGGGCACGGATGTTAGCTCAGGGCCAGTCTTCTTCAGCAAAAAAGAGGAGGATTAGTGGCAGATGTTAGTTCAGGGCTAATCTTCCTCAAAAACCAAACCAAACCAAACCAAACAAAACTGGACTTCATTAAAGTTAAAAACTTCCACTTTTTGAGAGATACTTTTAAGAGAATGAAAAAAGCTAGGGACTAGGAGAAAATATTTGCAAAATACTTATCTGAAAAAGGATTTGTATCCAGGATATATAAAGATACTTACTATTTGATAATAAGAAGGCAAACAATCCAATTATAAAATGAGTAGAAGATTTGAACTGACACTTGACCAAAAGAGAAATATCAATGGCAAATATGCACATGAAAAGGTGCTCAACATCATTGGTCATTAGGAAAATGCGTAAGACCACAAGGAGATATCACTACATACCAACTAGAATGGTTCAAATTAAAATCACTGAAAAACCAAGTGCTGAGAAAGGTGTAGCACAACTGGAACTCATACATTGCTGGTGGGAATATAAAATATATATCCACTTTGGGAGACAGTTTGGCAATTTCTTATAAAGTTAAATATACATTTACCACATGACCTAGCAGTTCAACTCCTAGGCATTTACCTGAGAGAAATGAAAACAAATGTTCACTCAAAGACCTGGAAACAAATGTCTATAGCAGCTAGCTGTATTCATAATACCCCCAAACCAGAACAAAACAAAACAAAAAACTGAAAACAACCCAAACGTCCACTAGTTGGTGAATGGCTAAACAAATTGTGGTATATCCATTTAATGGAACACTAGTTAGCAATAGGAAGGAACAAATTTCTGATACATACAACAACTTGGATGAATCTCAAAGATATTAAGTTAAGGGGCTGGCCCCGTGGCCGAGTGGTTAAGTTCGTGCGCTCTGCTGCAGGCGGCCCAGTGTTTCGTCGGTTCGAATCCTGGGCGCGGACATGGCACTGCTCGTCAGACCACGCTGAGGCAGCGTCCCACATGACACAACTAGAGGAACCCACAACGAAGAATACACAACTATGTACCGGGGGGCTTTGGGGAGAAAAAGGAAAAAATAAAATCTTTAAAAAAAAAAAAAGATATTAAGTTAAGTAAAAGAAACCAAGTACAAAAGGCTACATACTGTATCATTCCACTTACATGAAATTATTGGAAAAGCAAAGCTACAGAAACAGAAGTCACGTCAGTGGCTGCCAGGGCTTGGGGGAGAGGCAGGATTAGATTGCAAGCTGGCACAAGGGAACTTTTAGGGCAACAGAAATGTTCTATGTCTTGACTGTGGTGATGGTTATAGGATTTCATATCTTTGTCAAAACACATTGAACTGTATACTTTTAAAAAGGTGAATTTTATCTGATTGAATTACCTGTCTGAATTAAACCTTACTAAAAAGGAAAAGAAAAGAAAGAAAGAGGGAAAAAAGTAGGAAAGAAGTAAAGAGAGAAAGAAAGAAACACAAAAGCATCTATATATTTTGAAGTGGAATTTTCTGCACCAGATAGTGAGCTGATTTTAAATTTTGATAGATAAGGCCAAATTGTCTTCCAAAATGGCCATACCAATTTACACCTCCACCAGTAGAACCTAAGAGTGCCTATTTCTCCACACTCTGGCACAAATAGATATAATCAATTTTTCAAAAGTTCTATTTATGGTGAAAAATGTTCTGATCCTTGATACTTCTTGCACACAGTTAAGATCTTGTCCTAATTGGTCTCTCCACTGGCAGACTTTTCTCTCTCCAAATCATCTTATACATTGTTAATACAGTAATCCTTCTTGTGCTTAGTTCTAATAATACCTCAAAAAAAGTCATTAATGACACCATTGCCTACAAAATTGTCTACACCCTTTAGCCAGATATTTGAGTCTTTGTTCTACCCAAGCTGCCCTTTCTCTCTTCTCTACCTCTTTAAGTATCTGTTTTATCATTTTTAGTAGAAAGGTTGACTCTTAAACTTCTAGCTCACTGGTTCTTACTCCTATTTTTCCCCCCCAGCTTTACTGAGGTACGACTGACATATAACATTGTGCAAGTTTAAGGTACACAATGTAGTGATTTGATACATTGTAAAATGTTTACCACAATAAGGTTAGTTTGTGCCTCCTGTAATGACCATTTTGTTGTTGTTACGGTGGTGAGAACTTAAAGCTCTACTCTCATAGCAACTTTCAAGTACACAATACAGTATTGTTAACTGCAGTCACCATGCTGTATGTTAGATCCCCAGAACTTATTCATCTTATAACTGGAAGTTTGTACCCTGTGACCAATATCTCCCCATTCCACCCGCCTCCCCCGACTGCCGCCCCAGCCCCTGGTAACCACCAGTCTACTCTCTGTTTCTATGAACTCGATGTTTTTAGATTCCACAAATGAGTGGAGATCGTACAGTATTTGTCTTTTTCTGTCTGACGTTATTTTTCTTAGCATAACGCCATTAAGGTCTATCCATAAGGGCTAAAACACAAGAGCTAAATGTTTCCAATTACAGGATTTCCTTCTTTTTTGTGGTTAAACAATATTCTCTCTATACACTACATTTTCTTTATCCATTCACCCCCTGATGGACACATAAGTTGTTTCCATGTCTTGGCCATTGTGAATAATGCTGCAACGAGCACAGGAAGGCAGATATCTCATCACAATAATGATTTCCTTTGGATAAATACCCAGAAATGGGATTACTGGATCATGTGGTAGTTCTATTTTTAATTTTTTGAGGAAACTTCATACTATTTTTCAATGGGTTTTTACTCCTCACTGCACATCAGACGCCTAGGGAGCCTTTCAAAGACATGCTTGCCCAAGCCTTGGCTGCAGAGATTTAACTTAAGTGGTCTGAGGTATGGCCTGGGGGTGTCTTTTTGTTTTGTTTTTTGGAGTCCAGATGATTCTAATATGCAGCCAGAGTTGTGAACCACTGCTCCCACTGACTCAGTACCCTAGCTAGATAAATCCCCTGCTTTCCTGCCTTGATGCCCCTGTTCATACCACCTCTCCTCCATCTGGAAGACCTGTCCTGTCCCGTTTAGCTGTCCAAATCCTCCTCATCCTTTAGACTGGCACCTGAGCTAACAACTGTTGCCAATCTTTTTTTTTTTTTTCCTACTTTTTGTCCCCAAATCCCCCCAGTACATAGTTGTATATTTTTAGTTGTGGGTCCTTCTAGTTGTGTCATGTGGGACGCCACCTCAGCGTGGCCTGATAAGCGGTGCCGTGTCTGCACCCAGGATCCCAACCAGTGAAACCCCAGGCCACTGAAGTGGAGCGCACGAACTTAACCACTTGGCCATGGGGCCGGCCCCCCTCCTCATCCTTTAGGGACCCCACAAGGCCCACTCATGTGCAACTCCACAGTGAAACTTTCCTTGATCTCTCCTATCAAATATGATTTCTCCCTTCTTTGAACACATTGTCACTTCCTTTGAACATTTATTAGGTTCTGCTTTGCAACATAGTTATTTTTTTAAACTTATTTTTCCTTAAGATTGTAAACTCTTTGAAAAAACTGTGGCGAGTTAATCCTGCTCATCACTGAGCACATTGCTCTGTGGGCACTTACTCGTAGGGGCTCAGGAAATACTTTCTCAATTTTTACTCTGTTCTAGCTTCTTCTCCACTTTGCACAGTTGCTACCTCTGCCTGGAACCCCTTCCTCAAATATGCCCTGGGCTCAGCGTCACCTTATTCGAGTGATCACCCTGACCACTCTATTTGACACAGTAGCACTGTCCCGCCCCACACCCCGCCTCGTCTCTGTTACTCTCCACATAGCTGTCATCAGCTGAATACTCATTTCTTTGCTGATTGCCCTTCTCCTCTCACTAGAATGCAAGCTCACTGAGACAGAAGCTCTTGTTTTGTTTGCTGTTGTATCTCAAGGGCCCACTGCAGTGCCCGGCATATAGTAAGAGCCCCAGAAATATTCACTGAATTTAATGAATGAACTTTATGGACATTTATCTTATTTTGTATGATCCTTATAACAACCCACAGCTAAGCAAGGTAGGCATAATCAAGCCCATCATCAGATAAGAACAACTGAGGTTTGAGAGTCTGGATAAGGCTTTGACCCAGGATGACAAACTTTTCTGTGACACACCAGAGCTCAGGACTCAGCTGTTCTGAGTCCTGGTCCGGGGTTCTCAGTACTACCCCCTAGCAGCTTCAGTCATCCTCTCACTATTCAGTGTGTCAGTCTTTCCTCCCAATTCCTATCCAGGCCCAACGGTAAGAATTGAGGGGCCCAGGTCAAAAATACAAATGCAGGCTCACATACCCTACAATGCAACATCAGAAAATTACATGCTAAGCAAGCAAACTATTAAATAAGATATGTCTATCCTTCTCCCTTGACAAATATACCTTCATAACAACTTCATAGTTGCATTCCCAAAAGCAGCATTCTCAGACTGCTTGGAGTTCTGAGCAGGAATATGGCAGTGAAGTTGCCACATGGAGATGGAGCTTGTTCTGCCTTCTCTTCCCACCCTGGTCGTTTGCTTCCCTCCTTTAGGCTTCATGTGCTCCTCTCACCCACCTGCATGTCCAAGTTCTACTACTCCCCTGCACACAACTACCCTTGGCCACCCCTTGGAACCGGACACTCTATCTGGTGGCTCACCCTTTGGGAGGAAGAGGCCACTCAGGCCCTGGAAGTGAGCCTGGGGTGAGGGGGCAAGGAATTCTGGAGTCCTGGCTACACAACCATGGGGGAAAGCAGGCTCCTGGTGGCGTGTTCCCTGGCCTCTTGGCCTCCTTGTCCCACAGGGGAGAGGAGCAACTGGAGGAGGCCCAGAGTGCGGCCATCCAAAGCTGGGGCCCATTTTGTGTAGGTCTAAGGGGGGACTGATCCTACCTCTCCTCCTTCCCAAACCAGACTGTAAGCCTTTTGATGACCAGGCTAATTCTCCCCTCCCTCAGAGGTTGTGTGGCTTAACTAGAAAATGGATGAGAATTCTAGTTGGGTCTGAGCCCTAGGTAAATAAACAAACCTCTCTGGCTTGTTTATCTATAAAATGAGAATTAGATGAGATGATCTCTAAAATCGCTTCTTTAATCTTCTTTCCTATCCCCCCACAGCACTAACAGGTCACGGCAGGTGCTCGGAAGTGTCCCCTCGCTTTATTTGTTGCATAATTTGGTACGAATGCCCCAAGGCCTTGTCTTAATCCCGTCTCTTCTCAGACACAAATGCGTGCAGGTGCGTGTTTATACGTATACGACTTCAGAGCTCGGAGACTATGGGGCCCTAGGGATCTCGCTTTCCTTAGAGAGTTGGTGACCTTGGGTCATTTGTATTACCTTGAGGTTGCGATTTTTATTTCCAACTGATGTCAGTCCCTTCTTAATGGATGGGCAAACACTTCATTTTCCTTAAATTGGCTGAGAATTGAAAGGGAGCATCCTTTCTCTGACACTCGGGGTTCTAGTGTAGTAGGAGTTTACTGGAGGCTGGGGCCAATTCTGAAAGGCAGAACCTCTTCACTGGGCAAGCGGAGGTTCTAGTCCAAATCAACAGACGTATAAGGAGGGTTTATTGGTGCTACAGGAATCCTAAGCAGGACGGCATGGTCTTCTAACTTCATATTAATTTGACTGGAGACGTAAGGCATAAATTTATAAAAGATAAAATAATATAACAGGGCAAGACAATTTAAGAATCCCTGCAAGCCTGTGGTTTGTGGTCAAATGAAGCATTTACACCATGAGTTCAGAGAATGAAGAAAAGTGTGAAGACGAAGTCCCAGATCTAAGGCCCTGGTATTTGGGGACTAGACACGCCGGTACAGGCAGTGTCTCCACATAGGTACTCACCCGGATTTAACAAACTGGAGGTGAGGCATGCAAAGCCTTCTGTTGGGGGGCAGAGAAGATCAGTTGCTAAGAACAGGGATGGTTTCTGATGAAGAGGCATAATAATATACAAAACAAATTAGGGACGTCAACAAAAGCTATCTTGAACCTTTATTCTCAATTATCTCCCTTGAAACTAACAGGCGGGTACTTACAGAAGGGTGTCTCAGCCCTGTTCTGAGGAAGAGCTATTACCGATTCTCCAGTAATCTGACCTGGAGCAGGGCAAGACGCCTGGATGGGTTGGAGCCGCAAGGCAGGGCCTGGCAGGGGAACCCGACTGGAGAGCAACGTGGGTCCCTTTGTCAGTGTAGACGATTCACATTTTCCACTGTCCACTATAATTTCCCGGGCAATAAGATAGCGTCCCCACCTCACACCTTTTGTATCCTGTCTGGTGCAAACACTCCTACGGGATGCAAAGATCCAAAATCGCCAATTTCACATTCCAAGCCCTTTAAACCACCAGGCGTCTTCAGAGTTCGCTGCCGGGCACACAGCAGGTCCTCGACAAACGTTAGCTCCCTTCTTCGCCTTCCTCATTTCCCCCGGGAACTCTAATCCCTAAAGGCTAATTCTCTGACCTTCTCTGCACCCCACAAGAGCACAGCTTTCCCTGAAAGGGCGTGGACGTGCTTCACTCCGCTCCGCTTCCGTTCGGTTCAGCAGGCGCCTCCTGAAGGCCTACTACGTGCGGGGGTGGCGGGCCTCCCAGGCCCAGCGCGGCCTGACCCGCGTTTCCCAGGGACCCGGGCAGGAGGCAGAAGCTCAGGAAGGGAGGAAGGCTGGCTAGAGCCCTGCGCGGCTTTCCTCGCCCCCTTGCTGCACGCCGGCCTCCTTGGGAGGGAGCCCGACCTTTCCTCCGCTTTGTCCCCTCGGCAGCCCCGGAGGCTGTCACACACGCAGGCGCCCCGCCCACACCTGCTGCCCCGCGCAGAAGGCAGCGGAGCGGAGCCGGAGCGAGGGCCCGCCGCCCGGGCCTGGCCAGGCTTTCCGGCTCGGACCCCTCCTCGCGGGCCTCCCTCCCCGGGCGCCCCCGGGGGCGAACGCGCGCGTCCCAGGGCGCCGGGCCCCGGCGTCGGCTGCGGGTCGGGGCAGCGCGGGCCGCCGGCCGGGCCCAGGCCTCCCGCGTCCCCCCGGCGCCCCCTCCCGGGAGGCGGGTCCTGGGGAGCGCCGGCCCGGCCCCGCGCCGCGCACCCGGCGCCCGGAGTCCCGCGCCGCCGCCCGGCCGCCCCGCAGGCAGGCGCCCGGCCGGCCGGGAGGTGGTGCTCGCCTCCCCGCGCCCGGGCCCGCGCGTTGCCGGGCAGCGGCGCGAGGCTCCGGAGGGGGCGGAGCGGCGAGGCCGGCGTGCGGCTGGCGGCCCCTGTCCGCGGTTCCGGCCCCCGGCCCGCCCCCGCCTCGCCGGCCGCCCTCCGCGCCGGTGCGCGGCGCCCGGTCCCCCGCAGCCGCAGCGGCCGCCCCTCCCGGGCCGAGAGCACCGAGCCGGAGCCGGGCCGGGGCGCCGCCGCCGAGGCGCGGCCATGGAGGGGAAGCCCCGCGCCGGGGTCGCGCTGGTCCCGGGGCCGAGCGGCCGCGGGCCTTCCGCCCGCCGCGCCCGCCGCCGCCGCCCGGGGCTGCTGCTGCCCGGCCTCTGGCTGCTGCTGCTGGCCCGGCCGGCCTCGTGCGCGCCAGGTAAGCCCCGCGGGGACCTCCGGCCGCGACCCTGCCTGCCTTTATTGCTGTTATTTTTCACAAGCCTGCTTTCCCCGCCCATCCTCTTTTATTCTCCTCCGCTCCCTCGCCTGCCTTCCTTGAGATGCTTTTCCATTCTTCTTGGGCCCAGCAAATAAAGGCACGGAGGAAAGGAGGCGAAAAAGCCAGCGGGTTCTGGACAATCTTGCTTGAGGTCTGCAAAGCTATCCTCCTGTTATCCACCGAGCCCGAGGCGGGTCTTGGTGGCTTCGTCTCCGAATGTACCTTTATTTTCCCTGCAGAATGCAGGCGCTGGGATTGTATTTGTGCATGGCTGTAGGAGTGTGGTCTATCAAATGTTTGGGAATACTTTATTGTCGGGACGAAGGCGTACATTCGGTGTGTGTGCTTTGAAACGGGATTGCATTACTCTGAGTGGCCCTGCGTCCCCCAGATGCGGGCAGGCTGTCCGTGTACCCCGGTGCACCAGGACACAAAGAACACTGAAAGAGTATCTCTTGGAAAGCGCGCTGGCCATGGATCTTTCCAGGGAAATAGCTATTGCTATTACTTCTGCAGAGGCATTAGTACAATCGAGTGTGAAAATATTGTGATTCTTAAGTGTCAGGGCATGAAAGGAGTAAGGGCTGTTTTCAAAATAGATGCAGTTTACTGACTGTTCGACAGCATGGAATTAAGAGGCATGATTTATGAAGAAGCATGTGGGCGGGTTTTGTTGTTGAGGAAATGATTTAATTCATGTTGCTTCTCTGAAATGTTTATTTGTCCACCCTGAGCATACACACAGGATGGTCTGGAAACCATCTCTGAGCTGACACGCTGCAAGCCAATGATTGCGCCGGTGCTCACACTTGACCACTTTGGGGGCAGAAAAGGAAAGGTAGAACAAGCAGCTCTGGGTGGAGAGCGGCTGCACACAGAACAAAAACAGAAAGCCAGGGGAGCTCCTCCAGATCTTCCTTTCTCATGGGAGCAGGGCCAAAGGACTGCTAAGTGGCTTTGGAAGGAAATGGAACACGTTTGAAGGTGTCCCTTGGACTTCGCTGTTGGAATTATAACCAGTGCCATGTAGGGGTTGGTACAATACATGCTCAAGAAGGGACTTCAGGGATCATAGGAGGGAACTACTCCTCTTACGAAAGAAGAAAGTGACACAGAGAAATGACTTGCCCAAGGTCACAGGCTAGTTGGTGTGGAGTCATCACTTTTTTATTCTCCCTACTGCCCTGACCCATAGATTTAGACACACCTGAGGCCTCCAACGGAGATTTCCCGGAGCCGGGTGGCACCCTACCTGAGGGAGCCACACCAGAGCTGAGGGCGACCGAATGGGTCTCTTTCAGGCAGTACACAGAGAGTGCAGACAACTTTGCCTGACCGAGCACTTCAGGTCTCAGTCCTGCTCTCTGCGTGTTCCAGCCTGTGTATCCAGAGGAGAGGAGATTCTGGGCTTTTTTCTGTAAGGAGAGAGAGTCACGAGGAGCGCTCTGGACTTCAGTCAACAAGGAAAGCCCATCTGATACTGATGGCTTCATCTGCTGATGGACAGGGTGTGCTAATCATTTCATTTACTGAGTGCCCCCTGTGTGCCAGGTGCTGCGGTTTATATCCACGATCCAATGACGTTAGGAGTTAGGCATCGTTATTCCCATTTTACAGATAAGGAGACTAAGGCTTCAGGAGTGTAGGTTGGTTGGACTCCTAACTCTATGCGTTTATGCATAGAGTACATCTGTGTACTCTGTACAGCTTCCCCATGTGACTGTGGCCATCTGAATATACTGCAGGTGACGTAGATAATGTAAGTAATTCTTTTGATAAATTTAAAATCAATAGTGGAGCTGTTTGTACTGTCCCTCCATAACTTTCTCTTCTTTGGAAAGTCCGTTCCTGCTTCCTCTCAACCTCCAGTACAAATATTCAACCTGGAGACATGAAATTAGTTATTTTCTGCTCTAGAGCTGGCATCGTGGAAGCAGAGTCTTCATCCTTTCACTGATGTGTATATTGGGCTCCTCTGGTTCATACAGCTGCGTCTAGGCTGAGTAATAGAATAGGAACGGAAGAAGTGGAGGACCTGGCTCCTGTCCTCAAGGATCCAGTTGGAAACACAAAGCAGTGCATAAGCAAGTGCAGACTCCAGCACAGACCATTCCCGGGCAAGAAAGGCAGTGAGTGAAAGGGCTCCTCAGGGAAGACCTCTTAGCGGTGGCCCCTGGTCCACTTCTTGAAGGCTGTGAGGGGTGATACTGACGGAGGGTGGCTTCCTGATGTAGGATACCTGGGCATGGGGAGTGCTGGTTGATCCTGGGAAGAGGTTGCATTTCAGTTGTTCAGTCCACGTTTCCTCTCTGTGCCACTAGGACCCTCTGCTTCCCAGTCCTGAGTGTTGTATTTTCACCATCTGAGTGGGAGGGGGGAACTGTGCTGAACCCTGCCGTGGAGGGATTCTTTCTAAAGAGTAGGCGGTGTTAGTCAGAAAACGGCATGTCTTAATCCTGTTTTGGATTCCCTGGGTGAGGCAGCAGTCCCTGCTGTGGCAGTCTGAAAACGATCTCCTGCAGCAGGTTTCTCTTTCTTGTTAACTTTTGTTAAATGGAGTCCACCTTCCAGTTGGTCCCCTGATTTCAGTCTGTCTTTAAATTTCTGTGTTTTATTGACTTCTTGTCTATTTCTGTTTCATTCATCATTTTGAATGTGCCCTTTTGTGCTTGTTTGTTTAAACATTTATAAGTTTAGGCTTGACTGTTTGCTGTTGTGGAAACAACTTGTAATACTGTGACTTGGCTTTCGAATGTAGTGCCTTTAGGAGATCCGACATCCACAATATAAAAAGAAAGAATTGTGCCCCATTTCTGCATCTTATTCAGAGATAAGTCTTTCTTAAAATAATGCTTATTATGAAAGTGATAACTTTGCATAGAATTTAGAAATTACTGGAAGGTGGAAAACAGGTACCCGTAATCCCACAACCCACGGATAACACTGTAGTTTGGTCTTTTCTTTGTTAACATTACAAAAATGAAAATTGAATTATATGTACAATTGTATTTACTACTTTTTTTCACTCAGTATTTACGTTAAGCATTTTCCTATTGATTAAATATTGTTTGAAAACACAATTTTCCATCCTAATAATTTACTTAATTATTCTTTTATTATTTCCAGCTTTTTTGGCTCTTGTAAATAATGCTGTGATGAATAACTATGTAGCTAAGGCTTTGTATTTCTTTGTGTGTGTGTGTGTGTGTGTGTGTTTTTAGTATACATTTCTAGAAGGGAAATTAGAATGTAATTTAAATCTAAGGCCCACTAGGCTGGATCTTTGCATGTTTTGTTCAGTGTGCTGGGTGCCTAAGAGGTGCCCAGCAAGCGGTTGTTGAATGAATCAACGTTTTATATAAAGCTGTAATGCTCAAATAACCCCCAGCAGTTTATGCAGTTGCCTGTTTCACTTCATTATCACTAGCATGGAATAGTATTTTTAAAACTCTGTTAAATAAATTTGTAATACATTGCTTTAATTTTTTATTACTTTTGAGTTGAATGTTGTTTATTTTGTATTTGTATTCTGTGAATTTTCTCTGTTTTTGCTCATTTATCTGTTGTGGTATATATATATTTAAATTTTTCTTTATATTTTAAGGTTAGCAACGATTTTTTTCTATTTGTTGCATTTTCACCCTTCCAGTGGATTTTTAAAAAATTTTATATAATTTTGAAATTCTGAGGTTTTGATTGTTTTGATTAGCAAAATCTGCCATTTTGTTTTTCTTTTTGTATTTTTTCATTGCTTTTATGCTTATGGCATGTTACATTTTTATGTTAATGTGCTATTTTATTATAAGCCATTTTGAGGTGAATATTTGTTATACTTTTTGAGTGGTTTAGTATCCTATAAACAAAGACTTAGATAAATATTTCAAATGTGTGATCCCTAGGCCTCCTGTGTCAACATCGCTCCGGGATCTAGGGGCGCTTGTTAAGAATTTAGATTTGTGGGGCTCACCCTTGACCTACATTAGAATCTTTGGTCCTGGCGCCTGGGAATCTTCATTTTAAATAAGTTCACAGCTGATTTTTAGGTACTTTAAACTGTGGAACCACCGATCCAGATACTATAAACCCAGTAACTGAAAATTAATAGCATTTTGGGAATATACTACTTACTATCTTGCAATTGTCTTTTCACTGTTAGAACAATTGATTTAAAATCGTGCCATTGAAACTGCCTTTTGTTATAGCTAGTTTGCTTGGTTTTCTTTGGGTTTCGAGTCGAAGGGCTTAGAGGATTTCATTTTAGATTCTCACTCCTGGCCACTTAGGAGCAGCTGCTGCAGCCTTTGTCAGGAAATGCCTCGCTTAATCCTGCAAACAGAACCCGCCCAGGGAGTTGTTAAAAGTCACCAGGGACCTGGGAGCCACAGGTTTTCTATCAGTGCCCTGGGTGCTAGAGGCAGCTAATTACTGTAATTATAATTACACTAGGTTGATTTTCCCAGATAGGAAGATACTGTTCTAACCGATCTAATTTGTTTCCAAGTTGTGACCACCCACCTTTCATCTGCGGCTTGCAGCGGCTCACAGTGACACGATTTCTTTCATGTGCTTAGGCAGCATGGTTTGTTGGAAAGCACATTGAACTGCGAGTTAGCAAACCTGAGTGTGCTCTTTGCTGCTGGTACCTTGCTTTGTGCCTGCGGACACATTACCTTGTCCTGGGCTTCTTCATCAGCGTAAGAAGGGGTCAGTGAGATTATCTCTCGGCTCCCTTTCAGCTCTTATATTTAAAGTCCGCATGTTGGATACCTTGGAATGCACTTGTTATGGACAGCAGCTGTTCTGTTTCTATTGAATATATGTGAGTGTCACTAACTCACTGTCCTGTAGATGTTCGAGCCAGTGACCTGCTGAAGGCACTTCACTCCTACCATTGCATTCAAAATTGCTCACTTTGCTCTCTCTTATTCTTTCTCTTTGTGTCTTCCTTTTTTCCGTCTTTGTTGATAATGCTTTAGGCATGCCGGGCTATGGCTTATAGCTTCAGGCACTGCTTTTCCTCATTAGTGAAAAGCTAACCTTGCTACTGAAAGTGTGGTCCGCAGACCTGCAGCATCCTCACCATCTGATAGCTTGTTGGGAATGCAGAATCTCAGGTCCCACCCTAAACCTTCTGAATCAGGATCTGCATTTGCACAAGATCCTCAGATGATCTCGCGCACACCCTTGAAGTTTAAGAAGCACTGGGCTATGGTAATGCCTCCTGTTCCAACCTTCTGTGAGTAGGTGGTGTTGGATCACTGGGGCCTGAGTCAGCCCAGACTACTCTGGAGCCAATCTAGATCTTCAGAGACCTTGAGATACACCTGCTTTTGGGACTGAATCTATGTGAATAGTTTGCAAGAGCCCTGTTCTATTTGACCAGGCAACTTCAGAACAGAATGGTTCTCTAGACCTGCCCCGATTCATAACCTATTCATTCATTACGGACATTTGGCTGGTTGTTAAAATGCTGAAATACTACCATACCAGCTCCCAAATAGCTGTTATGCTGAGCATCGCCCACCCCCCAAATGCCTTGGGCCTCCATGCCCTCCCTCAGGGCTCTTCTACCAGGAAACTCCCCAACCTCCAGCAACTCAAGGGTTAATGTGCAGCATAGCAGGAACCTCAGGACTCTGGTTTAGAACAGCACGCCTTCCCATTGGTCAGTGCTCATGCCCCACCTGCTGTTAAGTGTGTTGAATATTACCAGAACATTCAGTCATTCATCCATCCCAGATCCAGCACTTAAAAAAAAAGTTTGTTAAATGGATGTGTTTGATGGTGGTTGAAGTCATGGGCCTGGAAGACTCTACCGAGGGGGAGCATGTAGAGTGGGAGGAGAAGGCCAAGGGCAGAGGCCTAGGAAACTAACATTAAGGACTGGGGAGGACAAAGAGGAACCCACAAAGGAAACTGACTTCATGGCAAAATAGTGTCGTGAAAGCCAGAGGAGGAGAGAGTTTTTATATAGGTGAGTGACCCATCATGTCCAGTGCTACTACACCAAACTGTTTCTCAAAGGATGGTGTGAGGGCCACCTGATCAGAATCATCTGGGTTCTTGGTGAAAACCCAGACTCCTGGTCAAGCTAGACCTACTGAAATAGGTGGTGCCTGAGGTTTTGTAGTTTTGACTGTTCAGGAACCTCCTCAAGTGATTCTTCTGCACGGTGAGCTTTTAGTTACCCCTGTAAGCTAATGGTGGCATGGGGTTGATGGAGGTTTCAAAGCATGTTATAGACTTGATCATGAATCAGTAGAGATATAGTGGTTGAAAATTAAAGAGTAGAAGTAACTGGAGGATAATTCACCAAAAGTGAGCAAGTTCATGTGGATAGGCAGGCTCATAAGGAGAGTTGGGGAGAAATAATATTGGGAGAAGGAATCAGAGGGGACTGGTACAAGGTTGGGAGCGAAGTCTAAGGTGATGGAAGAAATTCGTAGTGATGCCAGCACACATGTGATGTGATTTTTGTCCTGTAGCATCTGACATTCCAAGTGTGGCCAGGGAAACATGAGTGATTGGCTGGAGTCAGGGTTGGGAATTGTAGAGCAGGTATGTGAAGAGCCAGGGAGACCTGAGGGATCTGGCAGGACGTGGTCTGGATGATGCCGTTTGGAATCTAGGCTGGATGAGGAAGGTGCAGTTAGTGAAGGACTGAGAAAGGGGGTCCAGATGAGACCCTAGAGCAGGTGTGTGAGCAGTGAGGTGGGGAGAGGGCTGGAGGGATTGGGGTTGGTGCTGTTGGCATTTAAGGTTTCAGAAGTGGATCAACTCCGGTTTTGGTCTTTGTTAATGACCCAGGGTGAGGTATAGCCATGGGAGTCAGTTGTTGAAGTGGAATGTGGATGAGGGCTTTTGCGTGAATAATCTGTGGATGTTGAACTTGCCAGGAGTGCAGTAGAGAGGACTGTGAGCTGGGCACAGACTCCGCAGTGAATGAAGGGAAGTGACCGGGCGACTACGCAGGATAGGGGAGGAAATACCTCTGTCCTGTCCACTGTTCTCTACCGTCACCACTGCCCCCGTCCTTGTTCAGGCTCCCATCCTCTTTTCTCTGAGTTACTGACATGGCCTCTGCTTCTACTCTGCTCCATCCAGTTCATCCTCCACCTTTAGCTGGAGGGTCCTTTTAGAAACAAATCTGGTCATGCCACTTCCTTCTTGTTTTACCACCTGCAGTGGCTCCCCATGGTTTTCATGGTACTCCCAGTCCGAGCCACAGCCTGTGCTCTCAGGTGCTAAGGTTTTGAGGTGGGTGGGAGTGGGGATCGAGGATGTAGGGGCTCTTGAGGCAGTGGGCACACTGGGTGCAGAAGATGCAAAATGTTGGTGCCGAAAGGGTCCAACAAGAGGAGGGAAGAGATGTGACTTGAAGACTGAGTTCTAACCTCTTAGATCGAGGGTCCGCAGCAGAGAGGCTGTTCTTCACCTCCAAGGTGTGCTTTGTGGTGACAAACCTGCAGCTGACAGAGGGCCAGCTTCTGCTTTGGGGGGTGCTGTGTTTGTTCAAGGAGTGAATAAGGCAGGAAGTTAGGGGAGGGCAAAGAGGTGTGCTTAGGTAGGGGTCACCTGTGCAGGTGAGGCAGTGTAGAGGGAGAAGCCAATCCGGGGTGGGGCTGGAGGAGAGAGATGTTCCTGGAAAGGGAGGCAGACAGGGTAGCAGTGAAGTCCCTCAGGGGTCCGGAAGAGATGGGATCCAGGCAGGAGTGGAGGGATTCATTTTAGAGAGGAGGAAAACAGAAGGGGAAATCGGAGGTTGGATCTGGAGACAGACGTGTAGGAGCAGGTGACTGGTCCTGGGGGTGGGGGTGAGACGATCTTCTGAGAAGAGGGCAAGCCTGGGGGGAATGGGGAGCTTCGGAAAATACAGCTGGTTTCCAGACAAAATTGAGGAGAGGTGGATGAATGAATTGCAGGCAGGGGCAAGGGCCCTGTTGAAGTTGGAAGGCTGGTCTCGGGAGCAGGCCACGTGGGCGCTCTCTGCTTGCTCCTCCAGCCGCCGTGGGGGCCCAGAGCCTGGGTGGAAGACGAGCAGGTGACAGCGGTCCTGGGTTGGCCATCGGTGTCTCTTGGTGGGAGGTCAGGGGCTTTGAAGGCTCCTTGCTCCTGGTGATTGGCAGGGAATTCACAGCCCCGCAGAGTCATTTGGAAACTCTCCTTGCTTCTTTCTTTCTTCTCTTGCCTGGGCCTGTGGAAGGAACCCTTCATCGCGATCGTTTTGGGTGCTAGGATTAACTTTGGAGCCAGAAAGCCTGAAGGGCTGCTTTAAAACACTGGATGAATTCTGCTAGGGAGCTTTCAAAGTGGGGGGGGGGGGGGGGCTCAAACATACAAAACAAACCACCTTCTGAAGCCAGGTTCTAGGGGAACTTGGGCCAAGCCTGGGAGACAGGTGTGAACTGGTGGGAAGTCGCTAGGCCTTTTCCGCTACAGGTGTGGGCTGAGGATCAGCAGCATCAAGACCACCTGGGAACTCGTTAGAGAGGCAGAATCTCAGGTCCCACCCTGGATCTCCTGACTCTACCCTTTCAGAGCATCACCTGGGGATTTGTATACACACTAATGTTTGAGAAGCTCTGGCCTAGGCGGTGTCTCAGTGAGGTGTGTGCATTTTAAAGACTTTTGGTTGTTACCTAATTAGTAGGGAGTCTTTAACTGGTAAAAATCCAGCGCAGATTTTGAGTTGATTGGGAAAACTGAGGGAAGGAGCAGTAGCCGGTTCAGAGCTGAGCTGGGGCCGGGCTGGATGTGCAACTCAGAGAACTGCTCCTGCTCCGTATTTGCCCTCAGGGCCCGAGCATGTTTGGAAGCCTTTTGTCTGGTCCTCGGTTTCCCTGCACTGGCCTCAGCAGGAGTCAGGGCAGTGACTCCCGGGGATACAGCAGCACCTGGAGATGGTTGAAGCAGCCCAAGTGTCCATCCGCAGATGAGTGGGTGAGCGAAATGCGGTGTATCCATACGGTGGAATTGTTATTCCTTCCTAAAAGGGAAGTTCTGACACATGCTACAACATGGATGGACCTTGACATTATGCTAAGTGAAATAAGCCAGACACAGAAAGACAGATACTATAGGATTCTACTTGTATGAGGCACCTAGAGTTGTCAGAGTCATGGAGACAGGAAGTGGAATGGTGCTTGCCAGGGGCTGAGGGGAGGAGGGAGTGGGGGCTAGTGTTTAATGCTGCAGAGTCTCAGTTTTTCAGGATGAAGAGTTCTGGAGACTGGTTGCACAACACTGTGAGTATACATAACACTACTTAGCTGTAAACTTAGAAATGGTTACTATGGTAAATTTTATGTTATCTGGGTTTTGTTTGTTTGTTTGCTGAGGAAGATTAGCCCTGAGCTAATGTCTGTGCCCATCTTCCTCTACTTTGTATGTGGGTCGCTGCCACAGCATGGCTGACAAATGGCGTAGAGCTGCGCCTGGGATCTGGACCCATGCTGAAGCCGAACTTAACCCTCTGCCTTGGGGCCGGCCCTGATGTGGGTTTTTTTTTTTTTTTTAACCACAATTATAAAAAAACCTGAAGTGGGGCTGAGTTGGAACTAGCTGGTTGTGCAGCTGGAGTGAATGGTTTGTCAGAGCTGGGAGCCACAGTGGCCTGGGCACAGGGCAGGAGTGCACGACAGGTGCTGGCTGTGGGAACAGGCATGCTGAGGCAGGTGGCAGGCTGGGCTGGGAGGGCTTCTGGAGACCACCAGGGGTCAGATCTTGACTCAGGCAAGTTGGCAGCTGGTCACACTACCTGCATTTGCCTCTGTGGCACCAGCAAGGCTCTCCAGGCCTCTCTGCCTCAGGACTGCTTCACCTCACTTTGCACTTTACCTCTCACCTCACCCCTCCCCTCACACCTCGCTTCTCACCTCACCCTTTACCTCTCACCTCAACCTTCACCTCTCACCTCACCCCTCCCCTCACACCTCACCATTTATCTCTCACCTCACCCCTCTCCTCACACCTCGCTTCTCACCTCAGCTTTACTGCTCACCTCACCCTTCCTCTCACACCTTACCCTTTACCTCTCACATCTCACCTCACTTCTCACCTCAGCCTTTACCTCTCATCTCAAACTTTAACTCTCACCTCACTTCAACCTTTACCTCTCACCTCTCCCCTCACACCTCACTTCTCACCTCACCCTTCACCTCATACCTCACTTCTCACCTCACCTTTTACCTCTCACCTCACTTCTCACCTCAGCCTTCACCTCTCACCTCACTTCTCACCTCAACTTTTACCTCTCACCTTGCCCCTCCCCTCACAGCTCACTTCTCACCTCACCCTTTACCTCTCATCTCACACCTCGCTTCTCACCTCAACGTTTAACTCTTACCTCATCTCTCACCCCACCCCACACTGCCTCACCTCTCACCCCGCTCCACCCCACCTCACCATCCTTGCATTGTTGAGTGTTTTTCTCCTGAGTAGCTGTTTGATGGAGGATGGGCTGGGGGACGGTGGGGGAAGGGGGCTCTAGGAAGAGGTTGGAATTTTTGCCTGGGCCTGAATAGAGACTGAATAGTCTTAGGAATATTAAAAAGTCAGGTTCTTGTTCCTAGCCCTTGGAATTGGGTTTTTAAATATTTTTTATGCATTTTCAGGATTACAATAGCTTTCCTCATTTTTTTTCTTAATTAGAAAAATGACATGTGTTCTTTGCAATAATTTGTACGTACTGTTCCCTCTGCCTAGAACATTCTTATCTCAGATATTATCTGCATGGTTTACTACGCCCCTTCCTCCAGGTCCCTGCTCAAATCTCCTGTAATCAGGCGCCTTCTCTAACCGTGTTTTAAGAAAACAGCCTCCTCCGTCGTTCCTGCTCCTGACCCTGCTCTGTTTTCTCCATGGCACTTATCACCATCTTGTATGTGTCTGTTTCTTCTCTGGCTCCCTCCTCGCAACAGTGAGCTCCGTCAGGGCAGACTGGATCCATTTTGTCTTTGTTGTTTGTTCATTTATTCGGCAAAACTTTCTTGGGGGCCCGCTCTGTTGGGCACTGTGCTGGCTCTTGGGGGACGTCAGGGAACAGAGTTGACGATGCGGTCTGTTACCAGGTGAGACGTGCCATGAAGAAATGGAGCAGACGAAGGGTTTGGGAGCGAGGAACTGAGGGTTCAGCCTGGGTGGTTGGGGAGCCTCATTGAGAAGGTGACTGTTCGTTTGCTGGGGCTGCCGTGACAAAGCGCCACAGACTGGATGGCCTGAACAACAGAAGTTTATTGTCACGTCGTTCTGGAGGCTCCAAGTCCCAGATCAAGGTCAGCGGGGCTCTGCTCCCTCCTAAGGCGCTGGGGCGGGATCTCCCCTCAGCCTCTCCCCTCGCCTCTGGTCATCCTCTGGCTCGTGGCAGCGTGATTCCAGTCTTCACGTGGCATTCTCCCTGTGTGTCCCGAGTGTGTCTTCAAATCTCCCCTTTCTGTAAGGACAGTCGTATTGGATTAGGGGTCCGCCCACTCCAGTATGACCTCATCTTAACTAATGACATCTGCTGTTACCCTGTTTCCAAATAAGGTCACATTCAACATACAAATTTTGGGGGGACATGGTTCAACCTGTAACAGTAACATTTAGTCTAAAATTCAAAGGAGGCAAAGGAGCGAGCCAAGCTTTGGGGGACAGTGTTCCCCGCAGATGAAGTAGCCCGTGTAAAGTGGGCTACTTGGTGTTGGGGGGTGGGGAGGAGGCGAGGCTGCCCGAAGCAGAGAGCGGAGGGGAGGGGGGCAACAGGCGCTCAGGTGTGAGAGGAGGCGGGTGCTGGGGAGCAGCATCTTCAGCCAGCAGAAAGACTTCGGCGGTACCCTAGTTAAGGTGGGAAGCAGTTGATGGTTCTAAGCGGAGGAGTGATACGAGGAGGCTTGAAAATGTAAAATTTATTGCACATTAAGTGAATTCAGCTGGTATAAAAACATGTATGTTAGAAAGTGAAAATCGCCCTACTCCCACCACTCAGAGATAGCCATTGTGACATTTTGCTGTTTTTTCCTTCCAGGCTTTTTATCACACATAGAAGCACATTTACGCAAAGTAATGGTATCATGTTCTGCATGTTGTTTGCTGACTTGCTCTTTTCGCTTCACACTTTATCAGAGAATCTTCACGTTGTCTGGAAGTACAGATCCACATGGCGATCTTATCTGATGTGTGGAGTTTCTATACTTTATTTAACCAGTTCTCTGTTGATGGATAATTATATTGCTTTCAACTTTTGCTGTGATAAAAAACACTGCCATAAGCATCTTTTTACATCTATCTTTATACACTTTTCTAATTATTTCCATAGGATAAATTCCCAGAAATGGGGTTGCTGGACTAGGCAGTATTCCTACATTAAATTTTGATGTCTGTTGCCAAATTGCTCTCTAGAAAGGTTGAAGCACTCTGCATTCTCTCTAGCAATGAATCGCAGGGCCAGTTTGCTTCCACCCTCCATAATGCAGCCTATGACCAATCTTATTATCTTTGCCAAACTCATAGGTAAAAAATATCTCCTTCACAGTTGCATTTCTTTGATTGTGAATTGGCATTCGGCCTTTGATGGCAGCTCTCCTTGCAGTCCTTTCTCTGGTTCTCTCCTGCGGAAATCTCAGGGCTGACCTGGGAATAATAACAATCCCCAACAATTGCGGAGTGCTGGTCATGTGCCAAACATTGTGCTAGGCCCGGTGTATCTGGATTAACCTCTGAGCTACTTGATGAAGTAGGCACTGTTATTATCCCCATTTTACAGATGAGGAAGGTAAGGATGAGAGAGGTTCACTAACTTACTCAAGGTCACACAACCAGTAAGAGTCCTCCTAACCATGGGGGGTGCACCGGCAGCCAGGGTTTCCTTTGCTCTGGGTCCATCTTAGAGAATGACTCTATGAACTCCACCATTGAAATGCCCACTCACAGGCTCCGCTCACAGGTAGAGTGAACTCTGAGGATGGAGAGCTGCAGGCAGGGCCATCATGGCCCCTGCTGGGCCCCTGTCTCTCTCAGACGCCCTGGCTATGAGGGCACGCCCAAGATCCGGCACATAGAAGCTGCTCACCAAATGCTGGTTAAGAGAAATGGAGGCAGACTTTTAAAAGCTACAGTATTGTGTGGAGGTACCATTTTGTTTTATTTTAGCTGATTAAAAATTGAAAATTTTAAAAACAAAAAATTTCAGAACGTTAACATTTATATTATGAGCCCATATTCCATATCTTCCACTACAGAGGATAATATTTTCCTTAATACCAAGTGACATTTTCTTACTGCATTTCCTCTCTTATCATGTCCTGGATCATATCCTTGTGGTTTTGATAATATTTCCACTTTGTTTTGATTATACTATTTTTCTCTGGTTTGTTTCTGACAAAAGTGTGTGGTTGTAATATATCCTCTTTGTTAATAAATTGGTGTATACCACTGATTTAAAATCAATTTCTCTTTAATTTTGACATTTTGGTGGAAGGAAGTTGATCCCTTAAAGTGCTTTGTTCAAAACCCAACCAGTGCGCCCAGCTGTCCTGTTTCCATTGTTTCATATGCCCCTCGAGTCTTTTTAGTGCTTCATAAAATACAGTGCATTAACACCTTGAGTTCTTGCCTGGAGCAGGTGTTAAAGTTTAACCTTCTAAATAATTTCCAGAAATCTTAGGCCTGAAACTCTTCTTTTTTTTTCATCACAATTTATGTTGATTTTACTCATTGACAGCCTTCCAATTCCTCTTCTCCCTCTTCCAGTTCAGGGTTCAGCTCCCCATAAGGGAAAACAACATATACCTGTAGAATATGTGTTCTATCAGGCAGGGTAAACTAGTTGTGCTGCAGAAACAACTCCCAAATCTCAGTGGATTTCAACTTGTGGCTTCTGACTCCACCACGCTGATCTTTCCCTTTATCTTTTTCCTGCACGTGTTGAATTTTGTCTGGTTCTGGAAATTTTATTTACCTAGATACTACGTTTTCTTCTTCCATCTTTGTCTTGGGTTTTCCAGTGACAGAATGCATGCCTGCAGGTAGACCTGTTGTGTGGAGATCTCATTCACTCATGCATGCATGCTTTATTCAACTGACATTTTTCAAGCACTCACTACCATGTGCTGAGCGCCATCCTGGATGTTGGGATACTAGGAGAAATATGGCAGTCACTCGTGGCCTTCAAGGAACTCAGTCCAGTAGGAGAGATACTCCTATACATAAATGACTGTCCAACAGTGGTGCTAAGTGCTATAATAGAGGACTGAAATGGTGATACAAAGAAGGCAGTAACTGGTGGAAGATGTAGGATGGAATAACTGTGTGGGATATTTTGTTTTCAGATGGGATGTCAGATGGAGCATTCTTTTAGTGCTCAAGGGGAGCATTGTTTCACGTATCTATGTTGCATGACAGATCACTCAAAATTGAATGGCTTAAAACAATAATGATATACTATTTCTCTTGGATCAGGAATTTGGACAGGGCTCAGATGGGCGATTCTTCTGCTCCCTGTAGCCTTGACTGAGGTCACTTGCTTGGCCACATGTGGTTGGCATTGGGACTGGGCTGGAAAGTCCAAGAGGGTTTCACTTATGTGTCTAGCATCTTGGTGCTCTTTCACATACCCTCCCTCTCTCTTCCCATGTGACTGTCTTGGGCTTCCTCAAAGCACAGTGGTCTCAGGGTACTAGGAGTTTGTATTTGGCAGCAGGCTTCCAAGAGGGATGAAGCAGAGGCTGCTAGTTCTCTTAAGATCCTGGGCTTGAAAGTTTCCCAAAGAAGGAAGAAGAATGTTGCCTCTGCTGCATTCTGTTGGTCAGAGCAGGTCACAAGCCAAGCCCAGATTCAATGTATGGGAGGGAATAGGAGCTACCTATTGATGGATAGAATAGTGTACACTTATAAATTGATGGTGGTCTTCTTTGGAGATTATCTACCACAAGCACAAGATGGTTGAAGATAATGGAGAGAAAGATACAGTTACTGGAGCAAGTTCTCAGAGGAGACAGCAATAAATGATAACAATAGGTATTATAATAGCTAACTGACATTTAATGTGCACTTAGCACATGCCAGGCATTCTTCTAGGCACTTGCCATGTATTAACTGCATGAATTTATTCAATCCTGACAACTCTGTCAGGTACAATTATTAACTCCATTTTACAGATGAGGAAACCAGTATACAAGGAGATGAAGTAACTCGCTTCAGGTCACACAGCTAGTACCTAGGAGAGGAGACATTCAAACTCCAGGGCGTCCTTGGGCAGAAAGAGTGGAGCCTCTTCCACTGAGACAGGTGGGAAAGGAGGCAGTGACGGGTGCAGGTTCATGTGCGGGGGGCAGGTGAGGGATGGGAGGATGACGCTGTTGAGGAAGTTAATGTCTGATCACCTTTTTTCTTTTCCATGGTGGCATGGTTATCACTTATGTGCGGTGGGACAGGAGCAGGTTGGGCTCCGTGAAAAGAGTGGTTTGTAATTGTAGTGTCCGAGGCTCACAGCGGAAGGAGTAGAGCAGGAAGCTCCAGAGGGATTGTTGTATGGTCAGGGGCCCACGGAGGTGAGGACTGTTCGTGTGCAGCAGCACCCTCCCTCGGTCCTCTGGGCGTTTCTGCAGCAGGGTTTGCCAGGTAGCGAAGGTACCTCACGGGGCTGATCCCAAAGTGACTCTCTCAGCCCGTGATAAAAATCTAATAGATCTGTTTTCTGTCCAGCTGCTGTGATTGCCTCAGTTGCACAAGATTTCCCTGGTAGCTCTCAAAAAGCAGCATTTCCATCATGGATTTGAAAAGAAGAACACTAAACGTCCCCCTGCGTTGACCCTACAAATGTTTTTTGACCTTTCATTGGGTGCCTGTTCAAGGTGCCCTTCAAGTGCCAGATGTCACGTCTTGAGACTGCTCATAGGACAACTTGGAATGGGGTTTTCTCCACCCGCTGTGCCCCAGGAGAGACTCACTCTTTTTGGTGGGCTAAAGGATGTGGGTGTTGACTGTCACCCGGATCAAAGTGAGAAGCAGACGGCTCCTGCTCTTCAGGCCATGCTGATGGCCTGCCAGGGGCCTGTCTGTCCACAGAAGGGCACAGGGAGAGGTGATGAGGGTGTGGAGGGAGAGTCTGCGTTTTGTGTCCCATCCATCCCCTTGAATTGCTCGTGTTGTGCGGGGTGTGCCGTGCACCTCCACATGCCCCTGTAGTCCTGCAGCACCTTAGAAAGCATTTCTTGAGAAAAGCACATTCAATGTGGAAGGAACAGCTTTACCCCCAGGAGGCTCTGGAGCAGCTCCTGTGAGGTGCCTGCCGTCGCAGATTGGGCTCCAGCCTGGGGGACTGGGAGGGTCAGCCCTTTGCTGGTGCTGGAAACATTTTAGTGTGTGTTTTTTGACACATCATTCTACTATCTCCTAAGCCGCAGAGCTCCCAGGGACGAATTCTGTTTCTCCTGGACCCCAGTGGCCCGGTCAGCATTTGACCAGTTGAGGTTGGGATGTCACTTTAACTCCCGCTTTGATTCACCCTATCTCAGCTTAACTTTTGTGCTGTAAGCTGAAGCCTCTAACCAGACCAGATCTTATCCACGTCTCTTTTCTCTATCCAGCCGTTTTCTCTATCTTTGCCCTCCGGTCCTGAGAACTGACCCGATACAGCATGGCCATGACATTTTGAGTTGAAAATGGTTAGTCATTGAGACTAGTGTTGAAAGAAGGCTCATGTCTGATTCAGAGGCACAGTTCCCTGCACCGTTGCTCTGTGATCATCACAAGTGGGGTTGGCCTCATACCTCTGACCTGGCAGTTCAGCTCTTAGGAATTTACCAAGTTACAACTCTTTGATAGTAAAATTTACATAAATTTATAAAGAGATTTGTTAATGGATCCTAATCAAGAAAAATAGTGTCTCTAACTTAACATAAATTTAAATAACTTATTTTGCAATCAAACTTTCAAGACATTTCGTGCTAAAATAATTAATAACCAACAGCAGGGTTAAAAATGATCATAACAATGATTACATTTTCTCCTTTTACAAAATCTAGATTTAATGGCAGGCTTTTTATGGCAAATAAATATAAAGACCTTTTGCCCTGTGCCTCTTGGGCCTCTCCATGATAAACCCCCACTCCCTGTTTCCCATGGTGGGAACGCTGTCAGTCATCTTTTATTCCATAACGCCCAACACAAAGTGTTGTACTAGTAGGTGAATGAGTGGGTGAACAGTACTTTTTCTAGTTGTCCGTGGTCTTGATTTGTGGTAGTTTTTAGTCTTGTTGGTTAATTGCTGAGAAGGAATGAATTAATATACTTCGAGTTTTTATAATACTATGATGGTTGTTTGGTTAAAAAATTATGCGTTAGAACTTTTGGCCATAGTGCAAGAACAAATCTGTATTTCTCTGATAGTGTAGCTTGTACACCTGCCTGGACAGGAACAGTTTCTGAGCCATATCACATTGTTTGGATTGTATTGGATTGTTGCTGAGTGATCCAGAAGTGTCTGCTGTCCATGTTAGTTAGGGGTTACCAGGCAGACGCCAGGTCTCTCTGGACCTGAGAGAGCAAGAGTAGCTGATATGGGACAGCGGAGCAGTGATCAACTGAACTGGGGAGAGAGAAACAATTTTAAACAACAATCCCAGGCAAAGCCTTCATTATGGGAAGTATGTGAGATTGTAAAATAGTTCCTGAATCATGGAACTTTACATCTGGGAAGTTATGTAAATATTTGCATATATGTCAATTTCTACTTCTGTGACCCTGACAAGATGCCCCCGCGCCTGCGCCTTCAGGATCCAGGCTGTAGGAGTTAGAGACTGTTCCTTCAGGGCATAGCCTTTTTATTATTCTATTGAGATTCAAATTCTGGGGAGAGAGCCCAGGGCGTGGGACAACTTGGCCAGGAGAGAATGGGCATCTTGGGTGAAAGACATACCTACATTTTGTGTGGTGGGGGGAGTGTTCCCCAAAGCCGGCCTGGGGAGTGGGTGCCAGGCAGGCTGAAACCACAGATGTCCACTCCCGTGGCCTACATGTGTGAGTCACATGCCCACTTCTGTGCAGCACATCTTTCCACCTATGTGTACACACATGCACACACATAATCATGCACGTATACCTAGAGGAAGATGCTCATGCAAAGGTGAGGAAAGACAGAAATACGTATGATAGACATTTTCACAAATACAAAATATGCAAAGACACGAGTACATAAAGAAGCATCATGTGTCCAAGTATATAGTTTAGTAGCAGTATATACAGAGATGCACATACATGGAAATACATACATGCATAAATACAGACCGACTCATGCCCACAGCAAAGAGCATGGGTGCTTGGAGAGAAAAGGAGCAGAGGCAGGAAGGCTGAGTAGTAGAGGGTGGATAGAGGAGAGAGAATAGAGGGCCAACAGAGACAAGGAGGGGACAGCAAGTGATGTAGGACGTGAATTGGGTGAATTGGGTCTTTGTTAATATGCCTTAATAAAGTAGTTGGCTAAGATTTATAATCTGACTTTGCGTTTCTGCTGGCGTTCTTCATAGGCCTCCTGGCCCTGTTCCTTGTTAGTGTCTTCACTGATCAAGTTCGTTTGATCAAAGGACAATGTGATGCCACACATGACAATGTCCCTTGTTTGTTCGGTCTCGTTTTACTTGATCTGCCTGTGTTAGTGGACTAGCCTCTTCCCCTCTCTTGCTTCATTTCTTAGCCCCTCCTCCCACCACTCTGCCCTGGCCATACGGTCACTCCCATAAGGGGAACCATGTTGAGTTCTTTTATACCTCTGTGCCTTTACACATGCTGTTCCTATGCTGTTCCTTCTGCTTGGAATGCTCTCTCCTCCTCATTTGTCTGATTTGATGACTCCTTCAAAATCTGAGTCCAGCCATCACCTCCTCCAGAAACCCTTCTGCAAATCCCAGATGCCACAAATCCACATTTGTCCACGTGCACCCCTTTTAGAGCACTGACCACCCTGTGCTGTAATTGTTTCTTCCTAGATCAGAAGCTTCTTGAGGGTAGAGATGACACATTATTCAACTTTATATCCTCACCACCTAGAACCACACCTGGTCCTCAGTAAACATTGGTTGAATTGTTAAATGAATGATGGAAGGAAGGAATGATTCTATGAATGAATGAATGATTGTATGAACCAGAATAGTAATGACTTGGTTGGTTCAGTACCCTAGACTCGTAAGCCGCTTCATAAAGCTGGACTTCTTTTTATCTTTCACTGCCCCTTGCCTGCTTCCTTGTAACTCCAGAACTCCTTTTTGTATCCTCTCTTCTTTCTTGAAGACCTTAATCAGTACCCGCCAGGTGGTCGAACCTCAAAACTGCATCTTCTTAACTTAAACCCCTGTAGCTAATTAACTGTCATTTGAAACTCAAAACTATCAATGTCCAGGTTCCCTGTGTGATGATTCCTTCTCTGTTGGCGTAAGAAAGGTTTATTTGTCTCATGATAAGTATTACTCATTTTTATATACTTTGGAAAATATGGAAATATATTTAGAAGAAAATAAACATCTTTATTTCTACCACCTAGCAAAAACCATTTCATGAACCATTTGACATGCATCTTTCTAGTCTTTAAAAAAATGTACATGTATGTATATATAATAGATGACTTTTTCCATAAAATGGGATCAAACTGTCTATATAATTTGCATCTTGCAATTTTCATTTTCTTGCAAACATTTTCCATGCTATTACATGTTTGAAATATTTTTTGATGGATGCATGGTATTCCTTTGTAGAGCAGAATTTTTCAAGTCGTTCTTTAATTGTTTGGTATCTTTATTGGTGATCATTCTTGCCATTATATACAATGCTATGGTGAACCACTTTGTACGTAGATCTTTGAGCTTCTAGTTATTTCCTTAAGATGGGTTTATAGAAGGAGAATAACTGGGTCAAAAAGGATAGGCTTTAAAAGAAAAAAGCCTTTGTGTGTGAAAACCAGAATGCGTTCCAGAATAACTATTCCAACATATGCCCTCTGTGTTGGGATTTTAGAAATAGGCTTATAGTTTGTATAGTTCAGCAATTTTCCAGAAAGAGAGTACCTGACTGGGACTGTTGTTTTTCCAAGCTCTGTTGACTGTTAATGTTCTGTTTCATTTCTCATTGTGAGCAGGTGTTTACCACCCTATGCACACCTTTAAAGATCCAGGGATCAGGAGTCAGAGCGTGTTTGGTGTTGGAATCTTGGCCACACCAGGGGTGTGAACAGACCAGCACTGTTATTTCCTGGGGGACTGAGGGTGTGATCTGGGGGTGAAAGGATTGGAGTTAGAGGATCACAGGACTCTTTTTCTGGGGCATCCTGTCTGCTGTCACCCAGCCCAAGCTCTCTTTCCTTTGTTAAGCCTCTTTCCTGCCCCTGCTTTGTGTCACAACTGTATTCATCATCTCTGTTCTGACTGTTCCCATTGTGTGTTACGGTGATTGATTGATTGATTGGTTATTGTGGTAAATATACATAACACAAGATTTACCATTTAACTATCTTTATTTTTTTTGCTGAGGAAGCTTAGCCCAGAGTTAACATCTGTGCCAATCCTCCTCTATTTTGTGTGTGGGTTGCCACCACAGCATGGCTGCCAACGAGTGGTGTAGGTCTGTGCCTGGGAACCGAACCTGGGCTGCTGGAGTGGGGTGCGCCAAACTTGACCACTGGGCCACGGAGCCGGCTCCATTTAACTGTTTTTCAGTGTACAGTTCAGTGGTATTGAGTACGTTTACATTGTTGTGCAGCCATCACCACCACCTATCTCCAGAACTTATCATCATCTCATACGGAGACTCGTAGAGTGACTTATTTTTAATTCTGTTTTTACTACCAGACAATGAGCAACTCAGGGTTGGGGACAGTGTCTCCAGATCCCAGAAATCTGGTGCTGTCTCTGGCACATAGTTGCCGTCAGTGTTTGAAGAGATGACAGAGCCACCTGAGGGCACTTCAGAGCAGGGACATGTGTGAGTGACTTAATCTGAGTCCTGGCTGTACTGTTTGGGGGTCTTTCCTGTTGTTCTCTGTGGCACCATTAGCCTGTCAGGCATCGTGGCTCCAAAGCTCAATGAGTTAGTTGGCTGTGATAGAATTAAATTGCACTAATGTCTTCTGCTTCATATTCTTTCAGCAGTTTCTGTCTAATACATTCATTTGCCCTTATTAAGAACTAATTATTATTATTATTATTATTTTGAGGAAGATCAGCCCTGAGCTAACATCTGCTGCCAGTCCTCCTCTTTTTGCTGAGGAAGACTGGCCCTGAGCTCACTTCTGTGCCATCTTCCTCTGCTTTATATGTGGGATGCCTACCACAGCATGGCTTGCCAAGCGGTGCCATATCTACACCCAGGATCCAAACCGGTGAACCCTGGGCCTCCGAAGTAGAAGCTGTGCACTTAACTGCTGTGCCACTAGGCCGGCCCCCCTAATTTTTATTATTATTAATCTAAGTTTTTATGCTTACATCCTGTCTCTTTATCTAGATTATCAGCTCCTTGACAGCATAAAGCCTTGCACACAGCAGTATTACTGCCGATTGCTAATAGAATATTTCATTGAAGCTAAGATGCCATTGATAGTGTGATGAAGCATTTATTTTCCATACCTCTGAGAAAGAAAAATCATGGAGAAAAAACACTGCCACTTAAACCACGACACACCATTGGCTGTAAATGCATCCTAATTTCAGATACCTTAGAACGTGAAAAAAAAAGTCTTGAATGGATGAATCATGATAGGTGTGAAATAAGTGCTTATTTAGTTTATTTCATTATGTGTATATTTGTGTTATATGGAAGATAGATGAGAAAGTTTATAAACATTACAGGAAATGGCCTTAAAATGTTATTTTGTGAAAATTCCTAGTTAAATTCTCGTTGATTGTCTTCTTGGGGACGTGGATCACATAGCTTTCCCTTTTGAATTTAGCCCTATGATCTTTCCTAAGGTGGCTTTCCTAATTTTATTTCACTCATGTTTCTTTCATATTTTTATTTTTCACTGTAGATTTTTCAGCTTGTTTGATGTGTTTTGTTTTGTTTTTGGCAGTGTTTCATGGAGGAAGGGTGACCCTTGTTTTAAAGGCCTCATGGAATCTTCTAGAACACTTCCTCAGGATCCAAAAAATCTCAAGATTATCTCAAAGTAACAGAAGTGATAAGAGCCAGAGTTAGTGTCTCTAATGCCAAGTGCAAATTTCAATGGGCAAATTTCAATACGTTTTTAGACTAGAGTATAAATATTTTGCTAAAGTGGCCCATTAGGTGATTATTATATTAGCAGCTGGTTAGAGCTTCAGGCCCTGGGAATTCACATCAACAATTTACAGTTCCTATTGCTTAACTCTGAATGACTTTAACAAATGTCACTTGATATACAGAGTCCTTAATTTGTTCCTGGGAACTACATTTTTCTGATTTTACTAAGAATAGGAACAAGAAAGCCTGTTTGTTTTTATGTGCCCTCAAACCCATTTCCACTTAAGCTTCCTGATTATTAAAATACTTGCTTGCGTAAGTCCGATTCTTTTATGTGCCTAATCTTGTTTAGACCTATTTTTCTAGGCCATGTTATCAATAATTATACTAATAGCTATCATTTTTTTTTTTTTTTGAAAGCTTGCCACGCATTAGTTCAGTGGCTCTTGACCTTGTGCACATTAGAATCACCTGGTAAGTTTTAAAATTCCAGCCTCTACCCGGACAAATTCAGTCAGACTCTCGGGGAGTGGAACCCAGGCATCAGTATTCTATACGGTACTGCGGGTGATTCTGACACGCAACCAAGGTTAGCCCTGTCCACGCGTTGTCTCATTTCATCTGCCCAAGGGCCCTGGGAGGCAGGCGTTCTTTTCCTCGTCTGACGGACAGAAACAGAGCACAGGATTGATTAGCCGAGCGTTAGTGGAGTCTCCAAGCCAGTTTGTTTGATTCCGGGTATTGTTCTTTCAATACATATTAGTTATGCAGTGGAGCCAGACTGTTTGGTTAAAGCAAAGCAGTTGCGTTCTGCAATATTTATAAAGGTAGCTCTTTAACGTCAGTTCATGAAGTACTTTTAAAGTCTTGGCTGTTGTGCAGACATCTATATTGTGTTCTTTTCTCTTGTAATTTGCTCATCATGATGCACAGAATTTCCACTGATTCAAGAGTATTTGCCGAGTTGGCATTCTGTTGATTCAGATTGTCCCTGAATGATCCTAGAGGAATGGCTTGTTAAGTTTTTGGTGCTTTATTAAAATCTGTAGTTATTTTAAATCACCTGTTTTGTGGAGAAAGCAGAGGTCATCATCCAACCCAGTGGGTTTTAGTGTAAGCCAGCGCAGTTGCTCATCGGGGAGCAGCTCCCAGAACTGCAGAGGTGGCCATAAACGGTCCCGAGGGCCAGCCTTGTGAGTGCAGACCTGTCAGAGACAATGCAGAGAAGGGATGCCAGTTCTGCATTCCAGGAAATGCCCAGGGAAGAAAAGAGAAGGGAAAAAGAGAAATAGTGGCTGGGGCAGCAACAGGGTTAAGGAGAAAATGTTCTAGGGAGAGAAGGCCTCTGATGTTTGAAGGAGAGAGAGATCCTAAGGAGGTGGGAGAGACAAAGATGTGGGTGGAGGGAAGGGCTGTGAAGCCTGCATTCTGTGATGCCTTGTTTGGGATTCAGGTTACTCAGAGAGGAAGACATGAAGGTGGGGGAGGGGAGAGGCGCACCTGACCTTAGGGATGAAGGAATGATAGGGAAGTAACTGTGGTGACACAGATGGGCTGAGGTGAGGGTGAAGGTGGTGGGGGACCTCATGTGAGATGGCACTGATAATTTCAGCGAAGTAGGAGAGAGGATCTGATGAGAGGATGAGGTTTCAGCCCCGGGGGAGTGCTTAGCACAGCAGCTGTAGTGAGGAAGGAGATCACTGAGCTGGTGGGCCGGGTGGTCTCTGCCTTCAGGGGTGCAGTAGGGGATGGTGCGGAGGGGCACTGGAAGATAAATTCAAAGTGATTTTTCTTGTGCTCAGTAGTTTTACAATGGCCAGGATTCCCTAAGGCATTTAAATATGATTCAGAGGGGCCGGCCCAGTGGCTGAGCAGTTAAGTTCACGAGCTCCACTTTGGTGGCCCAGGGTCTCACTGCTTCAGATCCCGGGTGTGGACATGGCACTGCTCATCAAGCCACGCTGAGGTGGCATCCCGCATGCCACAACTAGAAGGACCCACAACTAAAATATACAACTGTGTACTGGGGGGCTTTGGGGAGAAAAAGGAAAAATAAAATCTTTAAAAAAAAATAAATATGATTCAGATTCCAGAGGTGGTTTCCATACAGCTTTTCAAGAATTCCTCCCATCACACAAATTAAGGCTCACAGAGTGTATGCTCTTTTCCTGAAGATTGCAGGCAACCTTTCCTTTTCTGAACGATTGGTTGAGTCGCTTATCTAAGTGACCGGCTTAGTTAGAGGGTCTGTTGGATTTGTTAGAAGTGTTTTGCAAGTTTTGACAGAAAATTAGTTTTTGAAATTTTATATATCTCAATCTCTATCTTCACCTTTTACTTGTAACTTAAAGTGTAATATATATACAGAAAAGTACTTTTAGGTACATAGCTCAACGAATTTGTGCAAACTGAATATAGCTGTATACCAACACTTGGATTAAGAAGTGGAACATTGCCTGCCCTTCAGAAGCCCCCGTGTCCCCTTCCAGTCTCACGCCCCTCCCCGCAAGGTAATCCTTATCCTGATTTCTAACAGGTGAAATACTAGCTTTGCGTGTGTAATCACCTCATACACAAATCTGAACACAATAGAGAGCACCAAAGTGTTAGCTTATGTTTCTGGGTAACTTGTTTTTGTGGAGATCTCCAAATAAGATGGCCTCAGCATCTTCTCGAAAATGTGGCATTAATTAGGATTGTGGCTTGGCACAGTCTGTCGGCTTCAGATCTGTTCATTGCTCTCGTAAACTTGCACAAGCTGCCCCCAGTTCCCCTGCGGGGGGCTGGCTCAGAGGTATTTGCCTACCATGCCCATGGGTCTCTGGGAGCCCGGTGTGTTATAGGCAGCTCTGGGATCTGTCCCAGGTCCTCGGTGCCCCCGGGCCTCTGCTTTCCTTCCAGGGAACACAGGCCATTGTTAGGTAACTTTGGAAACTCTTAATCTTGAGGCAGACACTTCCTGGTACTCTTCTTTCCAGTTTGAGCCTGAAGAAGTGGTTTCGTTGGCCTGCAGATTTATCTATTTTTAAATGTTGAAAGAATTGCCAAGATTTGAAAATCGAGAGATTTTACATCAAAATGTGGATTTCTGTCTTCTCTGGAAAAGCTGAGTCCCCAGCCTCCCCAAGCACACTTTCCTGGATCGTGGCACTGTGCTGGGGTGTCTCTGCAGCCCCATTGCCTTGATTCCATGCCCTTTAGTTTGCGAGGTTCACTCCTGGACCTCTTCTCTCCCTGGCTTCTCTAGGCATCTGTGTTTGAGTCCCCTGAGGTTGCAATGTGAGGATTTGGAGAAATGTTGCAACTTTTTGTAAGTTTGACTTAGGGTTGTCTCAGTACTGAGCAACTTAACTATTTTTCAGCAAATCTATTATCGAAATCGTGCATCACAAGCTTCCAGCCAGAATTAGCAGGCATGGTATTGTATTCTGTTGTTTTGTTATTTTGATTAATCTAACTTTTATTGAATAGGTTATACTTTCACATGATTCAAAAATCAGAAGGCACAGGTCACAAACTCAGATTCCTGGGGGGAGGAGCCAGGCAGGTAATAAATAAACGAAGCAGGCTGAGCAAAGGACGATAGGGGATGGTGGGGTTTAGTGGAGAATGCCCCTTGGGCATTCAAATTCAAAATTTTAAAAGCAATGTGCAGGGCCTGGCCCTGTGGCCCAGTGGTTGAGTTTGTGCGCTTCGCTTCGGTGTCCCAGGGTTTCTCCAGTTCAGATCCTGGGTGTGGACATGGCACCACTCATCAGGCCAGGCTGAGGCAGCATCCCATGTGCCACAACCAGAAGGACCTACAACTAGACTATACAACTATATACCAGGGGACTTTGGAGAGAAGAAAAGGAGAAGATTGGCAACAGATGTTAGTTCAGGTGCCAGTCTTTAAAAAAAAAAACCACGTGCAAATAGTTGTAAGAGTCAGAAAGTAGTTGCCTGGGAGTTAGGGATTGAGGATGTGGGATTGGCCAGAAGGTTCTTGAGAACTTTCTAGGGTGATAGAAATGTTCTGTGTCTTGCTTTGGGTGGTTTCTGCATAATATATACATTCATCAAATAAAAAAATTCAGAAGGCACAAATGGTAAATAGCAAAGTGTCCCTCCCATCCTGCCACCCAGCCACCTAATTCCCCTTCTTGAAGGGCATCAATGTCTTATGTATCCTTCCAGAGATACTTAATGCAAATACAAACGAAAATATGTGTGTATCCCTTTACACAAATGATTTACCATGCTCACTCTTCTGTACCTTTTCATTTAATAACATATCTTAGAGATTATTCCTTATTAATACTTAAAGAACTTCCTCATATTCTGGTGTATACATCGGCACTTCTAAAAAGAATTTTTAGAATGATTCGAGTCTGGATGCTTGAGATCAGTGTGTACTTTCTAGTTCACCCAAAGCCCCACCATTCCCTAGAGTCTCCCCCTCTGCTGCTTTATGTTCATGTCTGCTCCCTGCTGGGCCCTGCAGGCATATGCATTTGCTTTGCAGGTCCAGCCATCCTTCGGTATTGACCTAAGTCCTGCTTATGCTGTGAAGGCCTTTGCCAAGTGTATCTCACATTATTTCTGGAAATTCTGTTGCTCTTGTAATCACACGTAATTGTTTTGCCACCCTAAGAATTTTCATGTTCCTTGTGGCTATCTTTTTATGTTTCTGTGGCACCTAGCAATTTGCTTCGTACCTAGTAGATGCTCAGTAAATAAATGTTGACCCAATAAGCCTGGCTTACTTGACCTTTATTAACTCACAGTTGGTTGGCCCCTTGGCTAGTGGTTAAGATGCTAGATGGGTCCTACAGGTTTGCAGTAGCATCCTGTCTCCGCCATGTAATGAGACAGCAGTATTAGGCTTCTGGGCTCCACGGTGGGGCAGGGGAGAACATGAGAACTTCTGCTTATTTTTAAAAATATCTATTTTGCATATCAAAATTAAGATTTAATAGTATGTAATGTATTGGTTGACCCTGATGCTCTCACTTGGTCTGTATGACAGAGAGTTTCATGTGACATATGGAGAATAAAATGTTCTGAGGGATAAGCAGGAGTCCTGGGGCATGGAGGGGTTGACAGTGGATCTGTCCTGTTTGTTGTCCTTCAGTGGCGTGGAGTGGATGGAGGCATATGAATGCTCTGTTCAGTGGATTTTCAAAGTGTATCTAAACAGTTTCTCCTTTAGTAGACAAGTGGCTTGAATGATTTTTCCTGAGGGGGTGGAGCCCCGTGGATTGTAGTTTTGACAGTGAAACACAGTGAGCAGGGAATGATAGCACATGTGCGCTTCTGCTCCTGGTATGAGCTCTTGGCCAGCCTCACCACTGTCTATACGGTATCTGTAATATCTGTATTACAATATTGCATAGTAATACAGAGTCTGTATTATTGCCTAGGGCTGCCGAAACAGAGTACCACAAACTGGCTTCAAACAGCAGAAATGTATCGTCTCGCAGCTCTGGAGGCTGGAGGTCTGAACTCAAGGTGTCGGCAGGACCCTGCTCTCTCTGAAGGATCCTCCTTTGCCTCTTCTAGTTTCTGAGCTTTGTCGGCAATTCCTCAGTGTCCTTGGCTTGTAGATGCATCACTCCAGTCACAAGGCCGTCTTCTCCCTGTGTGTCTTCATGTCGTCTTTCCTCTGCGTGTCTGTGTCTAAATTTCCCCTTTTTATAAAGACCAGTCGTATTGGATTAGGGCCCGCTCTAATGACCTCACTTTGACTTGACGACCTCTGTAAAGACCCTATTTTCCAACAAGGTCAAGTTCCGAGGCCCTGGGGGTTAGGATTTCAACATTATCTCATTTAGGGGACACAGTTTCACCCACAGGTGTGTCTAGTCAGCTGTGATAAGAAATTGGCCCCTGAAGATTGAAGTTCATCAAGATGACTGCAGTAGCGTTTACACCTACAGTTGTTATCAGTGAATGCCAGATAAGGTTGATTTTGCCTTCAGATCTTAGCAAGTGTGATTCTGAATGTCATTTATTGCATGCTTACATCATTCTTTTAAAATTTGGTTTTGTGTATGATTTATAAGATTTGTAATTAAAACGGTAGCCTATGTGTATAGTTTTTGGACAAATACAAGTATATATGTGGAGGTGTGCTGGGGAGTGTTTTATCAATGGGATGTCAGTTGGGACACCACCACCGGGGCTATCTGACCAGCAGGATCAGGTGCACAGGGCTGGAGGCCGGCAAACCGTGTGCAAATCCCAGTTCCACCACTGACTAACAGATGGCCCTCGCAGGTTCCATAACTCCTCTACCTTCAGTTTCCTCATTTGCAAAATGGGTTGCTGGAGAAATTCAGTGCTGTAATGCCTGAAAGGTACTCAGCACAGAAGTTGGCAGTCAATGAACATTAGCTATCATTGATATTATAAATGGATTTTTGTTTTTTTCCATGGTAGTTTATTTTATTTAATATTTCATCATGGGAAAATTGGTCAACATAGGGGCCACACATGACACAAGAAACACAACTGGATGCACATTGTTTCTGTACTAACAGACTTAAAAACAATGAGATGAGTGTGGAAGGGAGTGAAAGACTTTACCTCATTCGCTCCCACTTGGTGCGCATGTTGATAAATAGGGTGCAAGTGAATGATGCTCTCCTGTGGTTTTCCTAGACCAGTTGGCAGTGGGGCTGCCGGGGTGACTGGGGGTTGTTCACCTGTTCTCATCCGTCGCCCTCCCCAGGCCTCCCCAATAAAGATGCATTGCATGCCAGCGATTCTCAGCTACGCAGTGTCACCCACAGGGGCATTTGTTGTTGTCATTGTCAGAATGTGGGGGCATTACAGATAGTGCGTGGGGTCAGGGATTCCAAAGAACTGGGGATGTCTAGATGCCTTCGTATAGGGCTGCTATAAGGCCTTTATTTTTTTTAAGTTCAAGTTCTGTTTTAGAATATTTGGTCTGTGAGAGACTTTTCTTCCTGTCCCTATAGCCAAGCAAAAGAAGGAGTGATTGTATCATGACAGTAGAGTGGTTTAAAATCTCACTGAGGATGCCCTGTGTTCCTTATTTAAATAGCATCAGTAACCAAGAGTCTTTCTCTTAGAGGCCACTGATTCCTCTAGAGAAATCAACCAAGGCTTACATTCATGCAGAAAAATATTTTTAAAGAACAAATTAGAACTAGTGTTTAAAAGCAGAGAATAAAAAACCTTCCTCAGTAAATGTAACAATGAATATAATGTATTATTTGGTTTCATATTCTTATGTTAAACCGGTTGTGGAAAGGGAGGAGAGGCAGATAAGAACACAGGGACTGGGGAGAGGCTGGCAAGGGAGGAGAGAGATGGGGAGGATGGAGGGAGGGGTTAGTGAGCTCCGACGCGGGGGAACCAGCTTAAACATGTTCTTTGCCAAGCTTGCTGTTGACCCAGACTGTAGATATATTTAAAACTTGCCACTCATAAAAACAAACTCTTTACAATCTTATTTAAAAATTGGTCTGTCTTAAGGGGTGATTTTAATATGCCTAGAAGAAAACATGTTAACAATCTGATTTTAAGTGAAGATAGTCAGAAATCAATCACGGTCTTTGGGCAAGATGGCATGTGTGAGTTCATGCTTTAAATATGAACTGTATTTTACGTACATAAAGTTGATAGACGAAATACAAAGATAGAAAACCAAAAAGTCTCATCAGTCTCAAAAGCAAGCTAACCACCTCTGTGGACCAGAAATGGCACAGGACTGCAAATAGTTAGAAGGGCCAAGGTCAGCCTCTGCCAGGTGGAGGGGCTTGACCTGGAAAATGCAGCTGAGAGCTAAACCCAGGAGATGCTGCCAGCTCAGAGGTGGTACCCAGACAGCAGCTGTCAGCATGTAGGAAGCAAGTGATTAACACCTTCCTTTTGAGAAGCTCTGAAAACTGGCTGGAAGGGCAGGGATGGGAGTCTTAGGGGTGGTGCTAAGGCACTGGGGTGTGTGTTAAAATGTGCATTCCTGGGTCCCAAGGAGAGTCTTGGGGGAGGCCTGGAAGTCTTTTTTTTTTTTTTTTTTTGGTGAGGAAGATTGGCTCTGAACTAACATCTGTGTCAGTCTTCCTCTGTTTTGTATGTGGGAAGCTGCCACAGTGTGGCATGATGAGCAGTGCGTAGGTCTGTGCCCAGGATCTGAACCTGCGAACCCTGGGCCACCAAAGTGGAGCACACAAACTTAACCACTACACCACTGGGCTGGCCTCCTGGAAGTCCATATTTTTTTAAAAGATCTTCAGGTGATTCTGAGAGCAGGACCACTCTGAGAAACACCACACTGATGGAAAGGAAAGTCAACTTTAGAATAATAAGCTTACCAAAGTTAAACTGGGAAAAGGATATTTAATTTGTACCTAGGAGTTTTTGTATTTGAGCCCTAAATTGATTGCCTTTTAAAAAATTGTATAAAATACACATAACCTAAAATTACCCTTTTAAAGTGTGCAGTTCAGTGGCAATAAGTACATGCATAATGACGTGCAACCATCACCTCTGTCTAGTTCCATTGCACCCGCCCCCAGCTCCTGATGGCCACTAATCTTTCTGTCTCTGTGGGTTTGCCGATTCTGGATATTTCATGTCAATGGAATTATACAGTATGTTTTGTGTGTGTGTGTGTGTCTGGCTGCTTTCTCTTAACATAATGTTTTCAAGGTTCATCAGTGTTGAAGCATGTATGAGTACTTCATTCTTTTTTATGGCTGAATAATGCGGCATTGCATGGATATACCACATTTTGTTTATCCATTCACTGGTTGATGGACATTTGGGTTGTTTCCACCTGTTGGCTATTGTCAGTAGTGCTGCTAGGAACATGCCTGTGCAAGTTTTTGTTTGAACACCTGTTTCCAGTTCTTCTGGGTATATACCTAGGCGTGGTGAAATCAGTGGGTCATGCAGTAATTGTTTAACTTTTTGAGGAACTGCAAAACTGTTTTCCTCAGCAGATGTACCAGCAGCGTATGAAGATTCCAGTTATCCCACATCCCTCCCAACACTCCTTTTTTTTAAAATTTTATTGTGGCCGTCCTAGTGGGCATGAAGTGTATCTCATTGTGGTTTTGATTTGCATTTCCCCAGTGATTAATGATACTGAGCATTGTCTCATGTGCTTTTGGCAATTATATTGCTTTTCAGTTAAAATTTATTCAAGTGGGTGTTGTTTTCTTAATCCAGGGTGGTAGTTTTGTATGTTGACTGAGACTGCAGGTGCCAGAGGCCGACGGACCAGGGTCCTAGTCCTGACTCTTGCCAGGCTTTGGGCAAATGAGAACTCGTGGTGCCTGCCTTTCCTGTCGGTGAAACAGTGACAACAGTACCTTCCCTGTAGGGCTTTGTGAGGATTGAGGGGAACACGTAACGCATGTAGGCACAGAGTGAGCACTGTCACAGATGAGGCCATCTGTCATTAGAACCCTGCTTCTTTCTTGAGGGTCTCGCCAGCGGCCTTGGATTGCTTAGCGGTTGAGGATGGACACCCTGGAGGGACGTGTTGTAGTAGCCCACCCGGTGTGTGAGGCCCAGGGAACCATTCCTATGTTGCTGGGGGTAGCAGGTCCTTTGTATTCCTTGCCTGAGTTTTCTTGCTACCCGCCCAACCTCCAACTTGCCCTTGCAGGTAAGGGAGCAAATGTGTCACCAGCACAGTGCCTGGAAAGCCCATCACTGGGGAAGTTCCCGTGGGCCTAAGCAAGCATAAGCAGCTACAGGGTCCTCCCGTGGCAGCACCCACGTGTGGTCCTCATGCAGAGCTGACCCCAGGACCCAGCCTTGTGCCCCTATGGATTTAGTGTCCGAATGTTTAATGTTTTGCTCTTTTCGATAGTGTTTAGTGTGCCCCACGTTGATAGGTCTGTGTTGACATGTAGGGAACATAGTTTTCTTTTCAAGCTGGGAAGCTGTTTTTAATATGTAGAATTCTTGTTTGCCTTGTAATTGTGAAGACTTTTGTGTCTAGCGATTCAAGAATGATAATCTAGAAATGCCCCTTGAAACTGTCACGTGCAGTTTAAAGTACGTCTCTCCAGAAAGGGAGTGTGGAGGTGTGTAGAGAGCAAGGGGTCTTGGCAGCAGACGGATCTGGATTCAAATCCTGGCCGTACCACTTACTCATTGTGGGCCTTGGACAAGTTACCTCAACTTTTGGAGCCTCAGTTTCTTCACCAATAAAGTGAGAAGGATCATGGAGCGCAGCCCCTGACATGGAGTGCTGGTTATTGCTGGCACAGGCCTCTCAGTTGACTGTTGCAACATTTTTTCTTATCATGGTGGTAAGATATACATCACATAGAATTTACCATTTTGATTATTTTTAAGTACTCAGCTCAGTGGCATTCATTGCAACATTTTTAACATTTCCTTATTTCTTTTCTTCATGGCGTTCAGGCTCCCTCATCATCATCCTTGGAGGTCACTGACCCCTGATGGCAGGGCTCCCCGCTTCCCTCCCCTACTGCTTGCCCAGGTGGTAAAGTTCAGTGTGCTGCAAACTCCCTAACCCAGGGGCAGCTGCAGGCGGGCCGGGGCTGGGCTGTTCACAGAGGCTGCCTCAGGGTCTTTACATGATTCTGTGGGAGGCGTGAATGAGCCCCCATGTTTGGAGGTTGGAAGGATTCTTGCTTCTGTTCACACAGGTTTTATATTGTGTATTAACCCTTCTCTGAGTGTGGGATAGGGAAGAAAAAGGTTCAGATTCCCTTTGGCTGTTTTCTGGAAACTCTGGTTAAGGGGTCTGTGAAGAAGTGGAACTTGAAACTGTTTAAGCATCATGGTTTAAGGTTATTTTAGTACTTCATCCATCTCTCCTTTGGGAAGGGACTGAAATAAATGTGCTGCTTTGGAAATATTCTGACATTTCTATTTCCTCCTCCCCTCCTTCATAATTGTCATAATTTCCAAGATTTCCTTTATTCGCTATCTTTTTGGAACTTTCAACTTCAGAGAGAAAGAGAGGGGTAGGGCTTTATTCTAATCCATGTAGAGTCAGCAATCTATCTGTAATCTTTCTAAAGAGTAATACAGAAATCAGCATCTTTGTATTGAATTCCTAATCAAGCGACTTAAGAAATGTTCTCCAACACACACAAATAGGTTGTTTCAGATGCCAAATAATGGTTATTCTTTCTCTAATTATATCTCTGAGTGTTAGGAATATCTTTATTTAATGCAGGCTTAAAAAACTCAACCTCGCTAATGAAATAATGGATGTAAGCAGTGTTCATTTTGACTGCTTAATCATTAGGTGAAAAGTTGATGAGGCACCTTATAATGGATAGAGCAGGCTGTCACCACCTAAAGCCCTTGATAAATTTTAGTGTCACTCAAAGTGGGACAGCCAGGCATTAGGCACCTCCCGGTGTGACACAATAGGAAGTATGAAAGACCACCTGGAAGATATTCTTGCTAAAAATATTGATCCTCAATCTAATGAAGCCTCTCGATCTAATGAGCAGTTTCTAGAAAATTTGGGGGTTAGAAGAACATGTTAAATGACACCATGAGAGTATAATCAGCCAAATATAGAATATGGGCTGTCCACAGGGGCAAATGACCTTTTTCTTTAACATGTAAATAGTAAAAGCTTGAAAGAAAAAAAGGAGGGGAAAACTATTATAGAGTAAAAGAGACTCAGGAGACACATCAGCCAAAGCGATGTGTGCGCCTGGTTTGTGTGCTAATTTAAAAAAAGCAGTTGTACAAAATATTTTGAGGCCATCAAGGAACACTAAGGATGGAATGGATAATTAGATGACACTAGGGATTATTTTTAATTTTGTTGGCTGTGATAATGGTTGTAGTTATGATTTCTAAAGATCCTTATCAGAGATACTGAAGTATTTATTAGTGAAATGAATGGTGTCTGGGATTTGCTTTACTGTCGTTTGAAAAAATAGTCATGGGGAGTAGATGAAATGAGCAGAAAGTTGGAGCGGAAGCTGAGTAATGCGTTCTAGTCTTTTAGCTTTTTGCATATGTCTGAAAATTTCATAATAAAAAGTTAAAAATGCCGAAATTAGTTTATTGGTGGCGTTTAAACACTTTAAATAGTAAAAACAAATATAGAACTCTCCACACTGGTGAAACCTCAATTTTGGAAAATTGCCTTTTGGCTTATCTGCATATTTGGTCTGGTTATTTCCTTTGCAAATTAGTATTTACATTAACTTCCTGTTATTCCTCATCCTAGAGTCCCAAGGACCCCTCGAATAAACCAAAGGAAGTCATAATTATAGATACTTAGAGAGTTAACACTATGGATAATTGCTAATCAGTAGGCTCTTCATACCAATAAGCAGGCAGAAGAGGGGGTTTGGGAAAGATTGTCAGTGAATGGAAATAAATTAAGTAAGGATGAGAATAATTTGTGTGCTTGACTGGGTTGGATTGGGGAAGTCTGTGTAAATAGCATTCTATTTGGTATGATTGCTAAAGGTGGCCCCTTCCGACTGCTGCAGAGCACTGGGTTCTTCTGTTCCCGCTTCAGTGAACGTGGCACTCGAGGTGTGCAAGGCAGACGTTTCTCTCTCTTCCTCGATGGGGCCATTTGACTTCAATTATCATCTTCCTGCAGATAATCACCACATCTGTGTCCTCAGCCCAAGTTGCTCTCTTGAGCACTAGAATCACATTTCCACCCACCTGGAATCGTCTCCCTGCCTTTCACACCAGCCTCGCCCGCAGCCAGGCTCCTCTTGCTGGCTCTGCACCGTGCACAGCAGCTATTTTCACATCTGTCAAGATCTTTCTCACTTCGGGCCTTTACACACACCATCCCCTCTTCCTGGAGCCGTCTCCCACTCTCTTTTTCTCAGATGTCACCTGCCCAAAGTCACCTTTCCTGACCTTCTTTGTCCGTCATTCTCAGTCACTCGTTTCCTTAGCAGTCTTCTCAGTTTATAGTTACTGTCTGTCTCCTCTTCTCCACTGTAAGGTCTATGAGCAGGGGACCTTCGGTCTGGCTTGATACTTCATACCCTGCCCTTAGCCTACATGGTCAGTAGATATTTATTGGATTTATGAGTGAATGAATGAACATGTTAGGCTTTGGGCTAGACATGGGAGACAGACTGATGAAAGATACAGTCTTTTTCTTCAAGAAGCTCAAGTCGACTGGGGAGGCAGATGAGCAAGCCAAAAATTACAATGTAAGTTTTATGAGAAAAGCTCACACAGGGTTCTGGGAGGGATGGAAAAGGAAAGTCTAGGGGCATGACAGGGGTTAGGGAAAGAAGGATGGGTATTCCCAGGAGAAGGAACAGCCTTTGCAAAAGCATGGCGGTCAGAGAAAGCGTGGGTTGGTTGTAGGGGAGGTGATACCAGCAGGACAAGTAGTGACCCAGAGGTGAGGGCTCTTGGGTGACAGCCGAGGACTTTGCGTTTCTGAAGGCTGTTGTGATCCATTGGAGGATCTTGGAGGGTGATGAGATAAGATTCTTTTCTCCCTTTAGGTAAACCTCAGATATACAGAAATGGATTGATCAGGTCTGCGTGTTAGAAAACTCCAGATGGGTTGTGCGGGCCAGAGGAACCTTCATGGTTTAGGGCAGGTTATGGCTGATGAAGAGAGACCACAGCCCCCACTGATTTCTGTTACCAGAAACACACTTCTCATCTGGCAGGGACAGTTAGAACATTTCCCAGCACAGCCTTCCTTGGCCCTTAGAGCCCAGGGATTGGGGTGCATGGGAGTTGGGGGTCACATAGCACTAGCGACACTGTGCACAAGTAGAGAATTGTCATGTTGGAGGTGCTCAGCCCTTGCTGGGCCACCACCCTTTGTACTCGGGACACCGTTCGGGAAGCACTTATCGAAGCAATCTGTTCTTTGCCGTTTGAAGGATGTTTATGGATGCTCTGGGCTCTCCTGGTTCTTGAACCAAACTCACAGTGAGCAAGGAAACAAGGTGGGTGTCCAGGGTCTCAGAGCATCTCTGCCTCCTGTGCTCCAGTAGCCTGGAAAGCCCATCTCCTCATGGAGGCTGTGCCAGGCTGAGTTCTGAGCAAGTAATGATAGGGGCCCGAACTACATAGTTTGGAAAGGGGGATGAAGGGAGTTGAGAGTTAACTAGACGAACCTGGCTGTGAGAGTGAGTTATTGGTTGGCACATGAAGGAGAATCAGGGTCTTTTAGAGGCCTGTTGGATACTCAGGTGGAGTTGTTGATACTGGCCTGTTGAATCTATGACTCAGAATTGCCTTGGACTTTTTCTTCTCCCTTGCTGTGTCCATCCCATCAGCTGCTGAGTGTATCATCTGTTTTGCCTTTGTGCGGTCTCTCTTACTTGTAACTTCTTTTCCATTCCCCTCTGATCATATGCTCCTAACTGCCTGCCCCATTCGTTCACTGTGTGGCTGAACATAAGATAGGTCACCATTTTGTGCTTCTCTCCACTCTGCCAGGTTGATGTTTCTGCAGCATAACTTTGTTAAAAAGGCCACTTTGCTCAAAATATCCAATGGCTCCCATTGTCTGCTGACATTCTCACACTCCTCGGTCAACTTTCCTAGTGTTCTCTCCAACCAAGTGGAGCCACTAGTGTTTCTTACGCAAACACATCCCACATTGTCCGGACTTGGAGCCTTTGTCCATGCTGCTGCTTCCAGCCCGAATGGCTCCTCTCTCTCTTTTAAGCCTCCTGCTCCCCTGATATCAAATAAAAGCTTAATTTAGAGCTGAATTAAGAAATTGAGCCTGTAGCATAAGCTGTTTACTGTGTGTTGGAATTAGACCCACCCCGTGAGACAGCGAGGTCTCCTGGTCCTTGGTTACAGGCTTGTGCATCTGTGTGGAAATAATGGCTGCTGGGTCCTGTGTTTGGGAGGGAAAGTGCCTCCTCATGCTTAGTCATGGCATGTCGTGTGCCATTCCAGCTCTGAGTGTAATTGGAGACAGAAGATTATCTTGAAGCTGATGGTGTCCTTTTCCCTGTTGTTATGGGACTGTGTTTTGAATTAAATTATTTTAGAAACAGATGGCTGACTGAGAGTTTTTCCGTCTTTGATCTTAGTGAATTGAGTATTTAGTTTGTTTTGGTTACTTAAAGTCCTGACAGTCTCATTTTCCAGGTTGGTAAAGAGGATTGCATTTTATTTAGGAAAGAATAAAACAAAACAAAGTGAAACAGACCATCTTCCAATAAATACCCTGTCCCATGCTTTGAATTAAACCAACATTTAATGTCCTTATCGCGTCGAATGAGAAAATCCTGCAGAGAAACTGCGTTCCTGAAACTCAGCATAAAGCCTGTACGGATGCTTTAACTGTCGTAGTGTGAATTTTTAAAAAGCTTTGTAGTACCATTATTTCAGTATGGTTTGGTTACACTTGTTTTCTGAAGTTGCTCTTCATGTTTCAGTGAAGTCACTAATTGTTATCTGTGTCCTCATCTCTAGAGGAGGAAACGGAAGGTGTGATTAATTATAAGGGATTTCTCCAGGGGAACTGAGCAAGTTTGAGATACAACAGAACCCAATTCTGGTCTCTGTGGAACACTCTAGAACTTTTTGCCCTGTTGTCTCCCTCTCTGATTGGGATTATATTGTACTAGCGCTGAAGAGGTGTGCTTTTCATTAGCTTGGACTTTTCCAGCTAAAATGAAGCCTCCTACTACTGATGCAGTGGCCATTTGTCCTTTTGGGGGACTACCCTTTTTCTTTCTGGGGAATCCTTCATACATGAGGATCAGAAGGCTGCAGGGTTGATGAGGCAATGTGACATATGGCCTAGGCTTCGCCAGGGGGATACTTCCAGCTGAACTTTGAATTTTAAAGGGGTGCTGCCATGAAGCAGAGGAATGGAGGGTCCATTGGCAGCTGTGCTAGTGGCAGTCCCAGCTTGGTGTCATCAGTAGACACTCCCTGCAGTGAGACCCCAGTGGGCTTCTCTGTTGCTCAGCCTCACTGGGCTCTTGACTGTGTTCTGAACCTGAGCCACCTTGTCCGTTCTGTGGACTTGCTGGTATTTTCCCAATGAATCCTCCTCTTGCTTATGGAGCCAGTGTTTCCACTGCAAACAACAGAGAAGCCTGACTGACAAAACCTTACAGCATAAGCATAGGGTCCTATTTCAGGTCTATCCATAGAAAGTCAACACTTTAACCCCATTTTTCAGCTAGTAATTTTCAGGAACCATAAACCTTCTTAGCAGAAGAGGGAACTGAGACCTAGGAATGTGAAGGGAGTTACTCAAGGTTGGCAGTTAATTAGCTTGTGGTAGACCAGGGTGAGACCTGAGGCCTGCAGGGTCTTGTTTCCGGTAATCTCTACTCCATCGTAGTGCCTCTTGTTTGAGTCAGGAATGAAAGATGTTGTCTTAGTCACTCGGGCTGCCATAACAAAATTCCACAGACTGCGTGACTTACACAACAGAGTTTTCTCTCCTTAAGTTCTGGAGGCTGGAAGTCCAAGATCAAGGTGCCAGCAGGGTTGGTTTCTGGTGAGGCCCCTCTCCTCTGCTTACGGATGGGCCCTTCTTGCTCTGTTCTCACGTGGCCTTGGCTCTGTGCGAGTGTGTGGAGAGCGAGAACGAGCTCTGGGGTGTGTCCCTCTTCTGATGAGGATGCCAGCTCTGTTGGATTAGGGCCCCACCTTTATGACCTTATTTAGTCATGCTTACCTCCATAAAGGCCCCGTCTCCAAATGCAGTCACGTTGGGGTTAGAGCTTCAACCTATGAATTTTGGGGATGACACAATTCTGTCCATAACAGATGTGAACTATGGCAGTCCAGATATTTTAATGTTGTCTGTGACTTAATTAAAGTTGCGAAACAAAAGATGTCACAGGAAGATTTCTAAAAGAAGTGTTTACATGGTATTGAGATCTTAAAGTATTGGGAGTTGATGCAGTTACTTTTCATTCGCCCTGAGGTTGGTACTTTTCTGTGCAGAGAGCTCATCAGTGTTCTTTGGGTATATCCCCACATCCAACTGTAGCCTAAAATGCTGATTTGGGAAGAGCACTTTTTCCTCAGATGGGAAACCTCCATAGCAGAGCCTGGCCGTCTTGTTTCATGTCTGCCGGCAGCCCTCTCTCCCTGCTCCTCCGTGTCTGTTTCACACATTCTCCACTCTCCTGGTGCGCTCTTCCATCCTCACCTGTGACCACGCTTCCCTTAAGTTCTCACCAGCAGATCCGTACAACTTACCAGTCTCTGCACTCACTCCTCAGTTTCTCTTCCAGTTGAGGATCAAAGGCCACACCCCCTCTGGGTTCCATTACTTTCTTCCTTCTCAGCCACGTGAGCTCATCACTTGTCCTTTGCGTCTTCTACCTCTTCCTAGTCCAGCACTTTTCAAAGAAAGGACCCTGTACTCGCATTAGAATTAGCCATGGTGTTGGTTCGAATCAGACTCCAGAACAACAAGAACAACAGCAAGCAAACCCGAACCCACACACCAATTCCTGAACTCAACCTACTGAATGAGGACCTGAGTTATTTTAGTTTTTATTTTGAAAGGATTTGGACATACAGCAAAGTTGCAAAATTAATACACAGAGTTCCCATATACCCTTTATTCAGCTTCCCTTATTAACATCTTATAGAATCATAGTAGAGTTAACAAAACTAAGAAATTAACATCGGTGCAACACTGTTAACTAGACTGCGGACCTTATAGGATTTCACCAGTTTTCCTGCTATTTCTGTTCTGGAATCCAATCCAGAATCCCACATCACATTTGGTTGTCACATCTCCTTCCTCTTCTCTAGTCTGTGACAGCTCTTTACTCTTTCCTTGTCTTTTATGAGCTTGAGATCTTTGAGGAGTCAGGTATTTTGTAGAATGTCCCTGGGTTTGTCTGATGTTTTCCCTTGATTAAATCGCCATTTTGCATTTTGAGAAGCTTGCATCTTTCACAGGCTCCTCAGTGATTGTTGTCTATCGTCTGAGAACCAACCAACCTTCCCTGGACCCCTCCACTTGCCGTCTGTCCCTCCCCTGCCCTGTGCAGCTAAATCTCTTGAAAGAGTGGTCTGCACATAATCCCCATTTCCTTACCTGTCATTCACTCTTCAACCCATGGCAACCTGGTTTCTGCCACCACAAGGCCAAAGAAACCTGTCACGTTGAGGACGTGCTTCTCAGCCTTCATTTTCTTCATCTCTTACGGTCATTCCATACAGGTGACCCCTTCCTGACTCCTAAAGACCTTTTCTGTTTTCTTGTCATCTCACGTTCCTGGTTTCCCCCTGCCTCTAGGACTTCTCTCTCTTTTGCAGGTTTATCTTCAGGCTCATGTGTCCGCTTGCAACCTTGGTATCTCCACGTGGATTTCTCTAAAATAAACCTCAGGCTGGTGCTTCTCAAACTTTAACGGGCCATGAATCACCTGCAGAGCTTGTTAAAAGCAGTTTCTGACTTAGTAGGGTTTCCGTGGGCTTAAGATGTTGCAGTTCTAACACACTCCCAGGTGATGCTGATGGTCTGCGGGCCACACAACTAGCAAAGTTCTAAAATCTCAAGCTTCAACTACTGTGACCATGTAACTGATCTCTCCACGTCTCCTCCTGCCCTGTTAACCTCTTCTTCACACTGCGCCAGGAAGGATTTTAAAACTATTAGCCTCATCATGTCATTCTCATGCTTTTAAATGCCTTTGGTGGCTTCCCGCTGCGTTCATGATATTGTTCCTTATCCTCAGCATCGTGGCTTCCAAGCCTTGCATGGTCTGATCCCCTACTTTCCTCTAACCCCATCTTGGAGCTCTTTGTCTTTCCTTCCCAGACATACTGGTCGTCCTCTCTGTGTTCTTCCGTGGGCTGCATTACCGGTATTTCCCCCACCTCTCTGGGGCCTCGCACAGATCCCACTCCTCTGCCCAGATAGTACTGTGAAATGAGCTGGCCTGCAAACTCTTGTTTTCCATCCGAGATGAGATAAGGGACCAGAGCATGAATTGACCCCTCACAGGGTGTGCTGCCTGGTTTAGCTGACATAGTTTTGCAGCACAACCTACTCTCTGAAGGAAGAGTGCATTGAGTTACATATGGCTCAAGCACCTTATCTCACTGTAGATGGGTAATGAAAAGTGCGACCACACTTTGAGTGACATTGGCCCAGGACTTTCTTGTCCTCATCCCTACCTCATGTGCACACACATACACATGCATGCATGCACACACCTTATACCTCCAGGCACATTTGACTTGAAGCGAGAAAGGCAAAACCTTAAAACTTTTAGAAGACAATATGGAAGAATATCATTATGCCTTTTAGTGTAGGGAAGAATTTCTTAAACTTTCCATCTTAAGACAGACACTCATGAATCTCAAACAGTAACAGAAAAGAGTGATAAATTTTGACCACATTGAAATTGAGAACTTCTGTTCATGAAGACCATATAAAAAGAATTAAACAACAAGCCGCAAACTGAGTGAAGTTATAACTGACATAAGACTAGTATCCAAAATATATCAAGAATGCCATCGAATCAGAAAGAAAAAGACAGACAACCCAATAGCAAAATGGGCAGTAGAATTGAAAAGACACTAGAAGAGGTGACATGAGTGGCCAGCAGATAGGAAAAGGGGCTCAGCCTGTTATAACCAGGGAAATGCACATTAAAATCGTAAGATTTCATACCAGCCAGATTAGTAAACATGTGAAAGTTTAGGAGTGTTAAGTATTGGTGAGGATTTGCAGCAATCAAGAGTGGGAATATAGGGGCCGGTCCCTAAGAATATACAACTATGTACCGGAGAGCTTAGGAAGAAAAAAAATAAAATCTTTACAAAAAAAAAAGAGTGGGAATATAAATTGGTTTAACTGCTTTGAAAGATTATTTGGTATTATTTAGTAAAGTTGCAGATGAGCATGTCCTCTGACTTGGCAGTTCCATTCGCATGCATACATACATGCATACACACCCATCCACCCACACACATATACACAGATGTACACACATGCACACATATACACAGACATACTTACAATATGCACATGCATACACATATACACACATAATACATGCACATACACATATGTAATACTTTATATATGCATATATGTACCAGAAGATGGGTAAAAAAGTTCATGTCAGAGATGTTTCTAATAACAAAAATTGACAATAGTCCAACTGTCCATCAACAGTAGATAGATAAATTTTGTGGTATATTCATATTCAGTGGATATGAATGAATATATTCAATGGAGTTTCTGTTGAAGTGAAAATGAATGAATTACAGCTACAAGGAAAACAACGCTCATGGATGAATCTAAAAATACGGAGTAGAAAAAATAAGTTGCAGTAGTATATTTGCAGTATAATTCCATTTTGATGAAGTTTGAAAACATGCAAAGCTGAAGAATATACTCTTTAGGGATACATACATATGGTAAGACTATAAAGAAAAGCAAGAATCTGAGAAGTGCATAATTCAAAATAGTGGTTCCATTGGTGGGAAGGAACGGGGTACACAGAGGATGCCAGAAGTAAGGGTCATAGTCTTTTTTTAAAACTAGATGATGGGTACTCAGGTATTCTTTATATTATTAGCTATACCTGACAAATATAGTTTTATAAATAGTATTTCTTATCTACGTGGTATTTGACAATAAAATCATTACCAGGTGGAGGAGAGAGTAACCTGGTAGAAGATGCAGTTGGTTGGGTCAGCTCTAGTTCAAGTGGTGACTTCGCAGTCTTAGAAATTCCTCTGGATAGTATCCAGTTGGGGTTGAATAAAGAAAGGGAAGAAAGACTCTATTTTCTAAATCAGGGAGAAAAATGAAAGGTGAGGAAAAGGGGGAGGATGGCTTTCATAATGGCATTGAAAACCTCCATTTAATAATGGCACTAAAAGCCTGAGAACTAGAAGAAGAATAAAAATTGCTAAAGATTTGCCAAATTGGATAGTGGTTTAATTATCAACTTTTGTTTTTAAACTCTTAGAAATTCTAGGGGGCTCTTGTTTTGCAGTAAACTCAATATCCACAGAGAGCTGAGATGACTCATCGTGCTTTGAAAACACCACAATTTAGCAAAGAAGCAAAAATCATGGTTCTGTTTGGATTAAAGCTGTTTAGAGATTTTTGATGCTGCTATTGCTTGGGTTTCCCAGGCCAGCCCTCAGAGGATGTTTTGTTTTCCCAATGCCCATGACTGAAGCTGTGAGCTGCCCCCAGGTAGATGGTGGGCCTCACAGCTCTAAAAGTGTGCCTTTGTATGAGTTTTTTGAGGAAGATTATCCCCGAGCTAACATCTGCTGCCAATCCTCCTCTTTTTGCTGAGGAAGGCTGGCCCTGAGCTGACGTCCGTGCCCATCTTCCTCCACTTTATATGTGGGACGCCTACCGTAGCATGGCTTGCCAAGCGGTGCCATGTCCACACCCAGGATGCCAACTGACAAACCGCAGGCTGCCAAAGTGGAATGTACACGCTTAACCGCTGTGCCACTGGGCCTGCCCCTGCATGTGTTTTATTAACAGAATTTAGCATGTGCTTCAGCTCCATTATAATATGTTTTTCAACATAATTTCTTTGCTAGCAATTTTAATTAAATGGGCTGATTTGGCTAAATGTGGTATGGTGTAAAGAGCATTCAACCACTGAGAACTCAGAAACCTACCTTTCCAGGCTGGCCCTGCCCTGGGTGCTATTTTGAGCAAGTCTGCTTAAACTCTTTGAGCCTCATTTGCAAAGTGAGGGGATTGGACGTGGTCTTAAAGGATCCATTCAGGTTGAAAGGTCTATCATTCCATGATCGACTACTATATTTAGGGAAGATTTCCAGATAGAAAAGTATGACTTGGAAAAAAAAGATAAAACACCAAATTATCTTGCATGTCTGAGTAAGACCAACAACTTCCTAGAGACAGGCATCTCCCTCAGGAATTTTTTAAAAGTTTTTAAAAAGCTCTATGTGAGTTTTTTTTTTTAAGATTAGCACCTGAGCTAACCTCTGTTGCCAATCTTCTTTTCTTTTTCCTTCTTCTCTCCAAAGCTCCCCAGTACTTAGTTGTATATTCTAGGTGTGAGTGCCTTTGGTTGTGCCATGTGGGACACCGCCTCAACATGGCCTGATGAGCGGTGCCATGTCTGCACCCAGGATTCGCACCAAGGATTTGAACCGGCGAAACCCTGGGCCACTGAAGCGGAGTGCACAAACTTAACCACTCAGCCTCGAGGTGGCCTCTATAATGTTTTTTTAAAAAAGACTTTAAGAGCACTTTTAGATTCACAGCAAAACTGAGGGAAAGTACAGAGATTTCCCATATACCCCCTCCCCTACACAGGCATAGCCTCCTCCATTATCAACATCCTCCATCAGAGCAGTACATTTGTTACAATGGACAAACCTACATGACACAGTGTTGTCACCCAAAGTCCAGAGTTTACCTTAGCGTTCACTCTTGATGGTGTATGTTCTATGAGTTTGCCTTGTGAATTTTTAATCACCGTGAATCAGCATGGCAGGAGGGCAGTTCCTGCTCTGTTCCATCAGCATGGCAAGAACTTAGCCCAGGACCCGGTACAAGGTAGGCACCCAGTAAGTATGTGTTGTGCTGTCACATGGGAGAAGTGCCTCAACACTTGCTACTCAGAGTATGGTTGCAGACCTGGCCCCACCTGGGAGTGATGCAGAAGCTCAGCGCTCACCCCAGCCCTGCTGGACAGCCTGCGTTTTCACCGTTATTTCGTTCGCGTACATGCAGAAGTCTGAGGAGCACTGTGTCACCCAACCCTGTTCCTTTCCCTCTGTCATCACAGGGAGAACCTTTCACTCTTCTATGGACTAACGCGTTAGAGCTTGAAAATTGATCTCCAGGGCTTGAAATTAGAGTCCGCACAGACTTTTCTGCTGGGAGTGAGACTCACCTGGGTTTTCTAACCTCTTCCTGAATTAACTCCAGAAGTAATTCCCCGTGGCATTTCAGCTGCTGTGTCTTCACAGCTGGTTTCTCTCTCTCGGGGCTTGGCTGAAGGCGGGGAGTGGGGGGGATGCATCCCAGCTTGGCACACTTCACAGTTCTTAATAGGAAGCTTTTGTTCCTCTGTTTCCCTAGTCAGGAGAATGTTTCGTCCTTTTGACCACTTTGCCCTTCCCTGCCCGCTGCCCTCTGTAGGCAGAGTTGACTGAATTCTAATTTGCTTCAGATACTTGGGCTCATAAATTAGCCACTGATTGTTGCTTTTCTTTGCTATTTTATCTCTTGCCGTCTTCCAGTGCACTTACAAATATGTTTCTGATTCATTTTAAAATATATCGTTCTCTCAGATCTTATATTTATTTCAAAATAAAATATAGCAGAGTTTTAAAACAGACACACAAGATGATTTATCCTTAGGAAAACTTTCAGGTCTGTGTGCTACAAAGTTACACAGAAAGTTGATTTCATTACTTCTTAAATTTGTAACTCTTTAACCTTCACTGTAGAAAAGAACAGCTGCTCCTTTACCCAGGTTGTAATAAGTATCATGTTTACTTTTATCCACACTTGGCATGGGACAGGTAAATAGTAAAAGCATATAGACAAGAAATCCTACAGCCAGCTTGTATAGAAGGCAACACATGCCTAATAATATAATAATAATCTCTAAGAAATGGTTTCCTTCTTTGGTCGCTTATTCCTTTTTAAAAGTCATATTACATAGAAAGGAATGTGACCCTTTAAATTAAACAGCTTGTATCTGGTGTAAGTTTGTGACTTTCAGATGCTAACGAACCAGCTAGAAATATTTGATTTGTATAAATATGTAGCTAAATGTTGTTTACAAATTTTAGTGTATGCATACAAAGTCTATTCACAGAGTTTTGTCTTACCTCTTGATTTCCATCTCTACTGGTGAGTCACAAGTACCCCTGGATGCCCCTTTCGCAGCTTCTGTGCAATTGTCATAAGCTATTTTAATTCTGTGTTATGTTGTTTATAACCTCACAAATTATGTAGTAGTATTATTGTTCATTTATACCATAAGTGTTTGTTTAGATTTAACCATGTCTTTATCACTTATTTATTCTCAGTTCCTTCTTCTCAGATCTTCTTTCTGGGATAATTACCTTTCCTCTAGAAGTAATCCTTGTTTAGAGAGGCTTCTCTCTAAACAAGAAGGTCTTCTGTCAGTATAACTGCTTTTTGTTTATCTGAAAATGCCCTTATTTTAACAAATAGAGAGTATTTCTGGCTATTCAAATCTAAGATGTCAGATATTTTCTCTCAGCACTTTGAAGATTTTGTTTCATTGTTGCTTGGCTCCTAGTTCTGTGAAGTAGTTATCTGATAGTGTAATTGCCATTCCTTTCTCTGACTGCATTTACAGTTTCTCTTTGTCTTTGGTGTTCTATGGTATCATCATGCATAGATATGGGTTTTTAAAAAATTCATCCTGCTTGGGATTTCTTGGTCTTTCTGAATTTCGTCTCTTATTAATTTTGACAATTCTTAGCATCACGTCTTTGAGCATTGTCTCTACCCAATTCCTTCTATTACTTCTTTTAAAAACTTTGATCACATGTACGTAGGACTGTCTCATTCTATCTTCCATGTCTCTTAACTTCTCTTTTTCATATTTTTCATCCTTTTGTTTCACTCTGCTCCATTCTGAGTAGTTTTCAGATCTATCCTCCAGTTCACTAAATCCCTCTTCAGCTATGTCTAAATTGCTGTTTGTTATATATTGTATATTGAGTATTAAAATTTTAATTATTATGTATTTTCATTTCTAAATGTTCTTTTGGTTCTTCTTAAATCTTTCTGGCTTTTTTTTTTATAGCCTCTTGTTCTTTGATCATGTTTTCAGTCCCTCTTTATTATTTTAAATTAATTAAACATACTTTAAAAAATATATCCCATAATATCTGGAGTCTTTACAGATCTGATACCATTTGTGTGGATTTCTTTTGACTTTTTTGGGGGGAATTTCTCTTGATTTTTAAAAATAGTACCTTATTTCCTTACATGTTTTGTAATTTTTAATTTTGCACCCATGTTTGTTTGAACTCTAGCTACAGGAGTACTTTGATGCCTGGTTTGAGAGTGTGTTCTTCTGGAGGTGGTTTATGTTAGCCTCTGATAGACACTGGAAACCTGGTCCACTTTATTATTTTTATTTTTTTCAGGTTTACATCATTATATTTTGGTTTCTGTGTAGATTACTTCATGTTCACCACCCAAAGACTAATTACCATCCATCACCACACATGTCTGCCCAGTCGCCCCTTTCTTCCTCCTCCCTCCCCACTTCCCCTCTGGTAACTACCAATCTAATCTCTGTCTCTATGTGCTTGTTTGTTTTTATCTTCTTTTTATGAGTGAGATCATACGGTATTTGACTTTTTCCCTCTGAGGTATTTCTCTTAGCATCATAGCCTCAAGCTCCATCCATGTTGTTGCAAATGGCAAGATTTCATCTTTTTTTTTTAATGGCTGAGTAGTGTTCCATTGTGTATATATACCACATCTTCTTTATCCATTTGTCCATTGATGGGCATCTAGGTTACTTCCAAGTCTTGGCTATTGTGAATAAGGCTGCAATGAACATAGGGGTGCATATATCTTTATGCATTTGTGTTTTCATGTTCTTTGGATAAATACCCTGCAGTGGAATAGCTGGATCATATGGTAGTTCTATGCTTAATTTTTTGAGGAATCTCCATACTGTTTTCTATACTGGCTGCACCAGGTTGTACTCCCACCAGCAGTATATGAGCATTCCTTTTTCCCCACATCCTCTTCAACACTTGTTATTTCTTGTCTTGTTAATTATAGCCATTCTGACGAGTGTGAGGGGATATCTCATTGTAGTTTTGATTTGCATTTCCCTAATAATTAGTGATGTTGAACATCTTTTCATGTGCCTGTTGGAGACCTCGTCCACTTTAAATTACAATTCTTAGTGTATAGTTTTTAGGACCATGCAAGTCTTATAGGTTGCAAACTTGGGGAGACTTTTTGTAAAATATCTGCACTAAGTCAAAGTTGAGACAGATACTTTTTCTTGCAGTCCTCTGAGGGATGGATAGTTTTTTTTTCCTAATTCTTTCCCTGAGAGTATGGCACTTCCAAGGTCTCCAGCTTTTAGAGATGGTCCTCATTCTGGTTTTTATCCTGTCCAAACCCAACACTTGTCCCTCATTCCCCTGTGGCCTAAGATTAGCTTTAATTAGGTTAATTAGATCAGATTAACCTATCTGGTCCACTGTCCCTCTAGCCACTCTGTGACTTCAGTGTTTGATGACCTCCCTAGTCCAGCTCCTGCTTTGCTCATGTGCTCAGCACATGTCCCCTATTGTCTTGCAGGCTCATTCAGTCATGGAAAAGGATGTTTGAACATTTTTTAAGGATAATTCAGTGTTAGGAAGTGGGAAGGCTTCAAGATCTCTAGTCTGCCATATTGCCAGGAATAGAATAGAAATTGCTTACTTTAAAAAAATAAAAAGAGTGAATTCAAGATTATCCCCACACTATTGCAGACACTTGTGTTCTGACAAACTGGATAAGTGAGAGGAGGGTGGTGTTATGGGTCATGAGAGTTGCTCAGTCCCCAGCCTGTGCTGCAGTGCATGGTACCCTGTGCTTGGGTTTTCCTCGGGGGTCTGGGCCATCACATATCCTGCCTCTCTATGCAGCATATATGAATTACAGGTGGAGACATCTAAACCACTTAAATGATAATAACAGCTATACAAGGATAAAGAATATGAAAGTTTGAGAGGATGATAGGATGCTTTTGACGCAGAGCAGAACCTTGTCCTTACACACCATTCGTTCATTCATTTAACAGATGTTTATTGAACTCTTACTATGTGTCATTCACTGTGTTGGGCACTGGGACATAGATCAGTAGTCCCTGTCCTCAAGAAGCTCACAGTGGAATGAGCAGTTAATTTTAGTGGGGCATGATAAGGAATATGACACAGGTAGAACCCTGGGGAGAGGCCCTAACCCAGCTTTAGAGTATTGAGGAGGGAGGTAGTGTCTATGCATCTGCAGGACCAGTAGGAGTTATCCAGGTGGAACCATGGAAGGGCTTCCCGCACACAGGGATAAGAATGTGCAAAGTTGCCAAGCCAGAGAGAATCTGGGTTTGGGGAACTGCAGGTAGCTCATCTGGCCAGAGCATAGTGGGGAAGGTGTGAGAGTGGAGCAGGGAGTGATGAGAGCTGAGCCTGGAGATAGTCTGTGGCCTAAATGTGGAAGGCCCTATAACTTAAGAAACTGTTGAATTGTCCTCCCTGGTAATGAGTCATGCTGTCAGAGTCGTCATGTTTATTTCTCTTAAGGGCCAACTCTTATGGAAGAGAAAGAACTGGGCTTAGGAGTCAAGGAAGGCTTATATTCAGATTTCGCTCCACCTCTGTCTGGGTGATCATGTAATCGACTTAAGTACCTTCTCTGAACCTGTTTCTCGTGTGATAAATGAGAGAGAATGGACTAGAACCTCCTAAGGCTGCTTCCTTTTCCAGTATTCCGTGGAGGTGTTAGGAAGTAAGAGAAAAAATGTCAATGTGTTCGCATACACAAGCTTAAATAAGGTGGTACTCAGATTTATGAATATTTGCAGCTATTACCCTGACAGTAATTCTGGCTTCCAATTAGCTGCTTAACTTCTAACTATGAATTGTGGATATTCACAAAGAGTGGGTATTTGTTGAATGAGTAAATTTTTGTATCTGAAACAAAATGTTAGCAGTATGACTTTCATTGCCTTGCAAGTGACCCAGCTTTTATTTTCTTTTGTAGATGAGCTCTCTCTGGAACAGCACAACCTTTCTCTATCCTCCGTGGAGCTCACGCTGAAGAAGAGCACCGTGCACAGCACTGCACATGTGGCCTTAACAGAAACTGCTCCAGGGTCCCAGCAAAGCCCTTCTCTCCACGTCATATCATCTCCATCTACCGCTCCTTTTGATACAACCTTTTTTAACCAAGGAAAACTGACCCAAAATACAGCAGATCACAGCATCTTTGTGGCAAATTACGTGTCAGTGACGAGCAACGAGGTGGTCATAAATGATGATGAAATGGATAACTTTTTGCCAGAAACTCACTGGACCACTTCCCATGCGGTTTCTTCAATACAGGATGTCACAGTCGGCCCACTGGGGCTGCCCGAGGAAACCTTAGACTCTGTGCTGACTCCATCATTACCCGCGATTTCTTTACAAGATGAAGAAGTGACGTCAGCCTGGCAGAACACAGTGCAGCAACCAACAACGAGTGCTGAGGCCCCCAGTCATTTCGATGCTTTTCTGTCAGCTTTTTCCACTGCTGAGGGCATAATTCCAACTCCTGGGAGGAATTTGGTGCTTTATCCTACTGACACTTATGGGCACTTACCAAGCAGGACTTTGCCAGAGATCGTGGCTTCAGGAACAGAGGATGTGGAAACCCTCCCTTTTAGCGCGCCATCTTCAGTGCCTCGGCTGTTAGGCGATGGCATTACTCAACAGCCATTTCCCCGCTTGGAGGAGGTCTCACCGTCTCCAGAGGATGTCCTGGCCACAGGTGCAGACAGATACCCTGATGTGACCACTGCTTTGCTTCAAAGTCTGAAAGAAGCCACCTCTCCAAGAACGTACTCTGCTGCAGCTGTATCACAGACAGCCCTTGCTTTCAGCAGCAGCAGCAGCACAAATTCAGATTTGTTTTCAACTCCTCTTGCATTTGTATCCTTTTCTACTCAACCTGCTGATGTTTCATATAACCCCTTTCTTCCCGGCAACTCCATCGAAACATCACAATCGCCTGGCAATTCGGTGGTCCCAAGTCATGTGGCCAAGACTCACGTTGGGAGCCCCATGTCTTCACTCAGACCGTACACATGGTGCATGTCCTGCACTCTGGCGTCGCCTCAGCACGTTCTGTCAACGAGCCTCATGGAGAAAGACGTGGGATCTGGGGACGGTGCTGAGACCCTGTCTGTGACAGTATTGGAAGTGAGCAGCATCTCTCCACTGAGCAGCGTAGTAGTGGACTTCTCTGAATTTGAAGGAGAGCCTCAAGAATTTAATACACTTTTTCCCTCAAGACCGATAGTTCCACTTTCTTCTCGATCTGTGGAAATCTCGGAAAGGAGCACTGGTATTTCAGCCGAGGTGGATATGAGTATTGTTATGACCACACCAGTGTATCCTTCCCACGGCCACCTCTCTGTACCAGTGTCACTTGATACTGCTACTTTGGGCTTGCCCTCTGTCGCTGAAACACAAGTAATGCCATCCAGTGTAACAGCTGTGTTTTCCTCGGTCAGCACCAGTGTTCTCCTTGACTCATCTTTCCCCGTCACAGCAAACAAAAACACACCATCGCTCGCTCTCAGAGACCCTAGTCTTTTTGCGTCGTACACTTTGGCTCCTTCAGTAGAGTCTTCACTTTTCCCTGACCGAGAACCAGCCAGTTTTTCCCAACATGAAACTGGAAGTATTTTGGATTTTGCCTCTAGCTTTTTCTCAACTCCACCGCTGGAATTCAGCAGCTTGGTCCCCCTATCTTCAGAAGTACTTTCTTCTCCATCTCTGATGTCAAGTGATTTGTCAGTCTTCTTTTCTCAGACTTTTTCTACCTTGGTTGAGACACTTATCTTGTCTGACTCTATCCACTTGCAGTCACCTCAGCTTTCTGTTCCTAATTCCACAAACCTTGGATTTTCTCAGCTCCTGCCAAGTTCAGACTTGCTTTTAAATACACTCACTGTTCTGCCTAGTTACTCTGAAACATCACTACGGTCCAGCTTCCCCTCTGATTCTCTCAAGTTCTCTGAAGCATCAACAGTTTCACTGGCAGATTCTGAAAGTCATTTTACCTCAGCCCTCACTGAAACTACCTCCTATTTTGAGTTTTCACTCATCTCCCATGAATCCGCAGTCACCACACTGGGGCCCTCCAGTTCTGAGCCCACCCTTGACATTTGGACTGCTGGAACTCACTCAACCTCACTTTTGACTGCTTTTCGTACTACACCCATTTTAACAGAGTCTTCTCTCTTTTCAACTCTGATACCTTCCAGTGATGATATCAGTGCTACAAATGATCACGCGTCTGTCTTTTCCTCTTTCTCCAAAGTCATTCCTACCACTACAGTACTGGTCACTGCCGTGTACTCGTCATCAGCGTCCTCATTGGTTTCTGAGCTGACCCCCTCACCTCTGCCTACAGAGCCGATCTTTGTGGGCCCGTCATTCACACCCACAGACCTACCGATGAACACCTCCACTGAACTGAGCACATCTAATACCAGTGCTGCCCCTGATAATACCATTGGCACCACCCTGAACAGCAAAACTGCAAGTCAGAATCCCCACGGAAGCAGCACGATGCTCCCCCTGCCATCCCTTCATCCGGTGATCACCCCCACTCCTCAAGCACCAGTTGATACTCCAGCGCTGGTCACCACCAAGCTGCCATATGTATGTGATATTACAGTTCCTGATGCCTATTTGATCACAACTGGTAAGGCCCTACTTCAAGTCACTTGGTTGGGGTGATCCTTCTAAGGTGCTTGTATGAAATGCTTATTTGATGCGCAGCAGCATGGTAGAGAGTGCAGGCTTTGCCCCCGGGGAACTCCTGGGTTAGTAATCTTCCCTCCTTTGCCTATCACCTGTGAGTTCTCTGGACAGTTACTTAGCCTCTCTATGCCTCAGTTTCCTCAACTATTAAATAAGAATGATAGTGGCACCTACTTCATTGGGTTATGGTAAAGACGAATGCATTAATATGTATAAAATATTAACCCAATGTCTGGCACATGAGAAGCACCCATAAAGTATTACATGTTAGTAGTAGCAATAAGAACAAATAAGTTTTCAACAAGCCTTAGAAGCTTTTCGCAGGATCTTTGTCTTGGGAGCTCATAACCCAGTGGATGCGTAGATGACAATGGTTAAAACTAACACCTTCGTGTTTAGTTCCACCAGTTAACTGGGCAAGTGTGTAAGGGCAACCATTGCAATTTCTTCCGAATTTATTATTCTAACTTTTCCTTGAAAGGAGGGGGCACTTTGCTCTTATATATTCCCATAAAGGTCACTTGGATCCTGAGGAAAGAAACATGGAGTGACTAAATATCCTCTGAATTCAGTCACAAGCTTTACCCTTCTCCCCTGTCTGCAGCCTGAGTGACTACTGAACAAGCGGCAGCTTCCCGGCTGCTTTAGTCACATGAAACTGGAGTACATTTGATGTCACGTCTGTGCAAGTCCCCTGACTGTGGCCTGCTTGATCAGGCTCTCCAACTTGTTCTTCAGGAGAAATGACAGGTTGTGCGTGAAGTCTCGTGACCTGTTAATATACACTTAAATACAACATAATATTGATGAGCAGCCTGGCTCTGTGTGTTGATTTTGATGAGGTTGGGGATAGAAATGAAGAAGGGGGAAGAAGGTGGTGGTAGAGGTAGGAGAGGAATGGAGTGAAGTGGACGAGCAAAGAGGAACAGGGAAAGGTGGAGTGAGGAAGGAGGAGGAGAACATGGTTGCTCTTTTTTCTCCATGCTGAGGGAGGTGGGCCAAGGATCCTCTGCTCACCGTGGTGGTGCTACCACCCTCTGAGGTGGTTGGGAGCAGCTGAAGCTTTTGCTCTCCTAGCTCTGTCGCTCCCTCAAATAAGGAACCACTTGTCAATTCACGTGACAGGTAATTACTGAGCACTGGGTATGTGTGAGGTGCTTTTAGAAGCTTTAAGGGACATCCAGATGAATGACATGGTCCCATCCCTCAAGGAGCTTAGAGTCCAGAAGGGCAGGTGCTGCCATGTCTTCCTGGTAGCTGTGATGAGAATGGTTGATGCAGAGTTCTGTAAGAGTGACTATTTGGGATGATCGGGGATGGGTCTGGAAGGACGTGAATTGGAGGTGCACGTTAAAGATGAGTAGAAGGCTGTTATCTGGAGACAGAGGGAAGTGTTCTCCAGGTGGAGGGTATGAACACAGGTGGAGAAGTTCGATGGCCCAAGGATGTTCAGCTTGGCTGGATTAGACTGTGTCATGGGAGGAGAGGTAGTTATGCTAGGAAATGAGGTTGGGACAAAGTGGTGAACCTTCGTCTGCAGGATTAAAGTAGTGCAGAGGAGAGAGAAAAGAGTTTCTCATAGACACGATACTTTTCTTCCTTCCCACAAAATTATTACATAATAGCTACAAAGTGATCAGTTACCAGAAGCTTATTAAAGAACTACTGAAAGTTTCTTTATCTCTGGAATCCCATGATACTTATGACACTTATAATTGTAATGCGTCTTTTAGAATTTTTCTGCAAATAATTAGAAACCATTTTAGAAGTATCTGGAAGAATATCAGCATATATATAAAGCAATGATCAACTTTCATATAAGACATACATTTAATGAATTTGGTGCCGTTTTTTAGGGATCCATGTATTTCTAATAACTTTTTGGGGTAAAATTCACGCATTGTGAATGTATACTTTGATGGTTTTAGTAAATAGGTTTGTGCGTAAGTATTCATACTGTTATATTGCCTTTTTCAGTGGAGATGAGGCTGTTTTGCTCTCATTGATATTTTTGGCCCAGAGCGAATATCACCTCGTTTAGAATCTTTATTTGGATTTGAGCTTGCTGCGGTTTTAGCTCTCACCCCAATTAACTAGAGAAGGTGGAGGTAACGTTAGGGGCCACGGGCCTATTTAGAGTGACTGTTGGATGGTTGTCCTGAGCGATTCCTTTAGCCGGAGGGGCTACTTACGATATGTGCTTCCTCCTTCCCTCTTTAGGGTTTCCTGTCTCTGACTTTCCATTCTCCTCTACTTTCCCCAAGTTTAGCTCTTCAGACCTTTCCTTCCTTCCCTCCCTGCCTCCCCTTTTTCCCCCTCCCTCCCTCCCTGTCCCTTTTCCCTTTCTTTTCCTTCCCACTCATTTTTATCTTTCCCTTTAAAATGTGAACTGCAGTCTGGTCCACTTGGAGCCCGTGTGGCCCGAGCCGAGTTGGCTGCTGGCGTGACTCAGCAAGGGGGTCAGGGGCCCTGATCTCTTCTAATGGTCTCGTGAACTAAAGAAGTCCCTCCTTACTTTTAATATCAAGGTCACTGATCAGTAAAGAAAACAGTCAAACGTAACAAACACTTGTTTTTTAAAAGAATGAAAGTTACAGAGTGATTCTGTCTCCAGTTTAAAAAATTCAGAACAGGAAATGGAAAACCAAATAATAATATCAAGTGTATTTTGATTCTGCATTGTGAGAAGTTAATGGAAGAGGAAAGAAAAAATAATAGGGAAAAGAAAGGGGAGCAGGACATGCTTCCCGAACACTGAAAACATCCTTACTTATTGCAGATTTTTAAATAGAATGTGTTAGGTGTGGAAGGAAAATTAAACATAGCTAGATTTTGTTATAAAAAATATTTCCTATGTAAAAGGTTAATACGTAGGAATTGTGAAAATCTTTTTTTTCCCCTTATTGGTGGTGAAAACCCTTCACTTGCTATGGTGAAAAGTTGGGGTAGGAAACCTCATTTTACAGAGGAAGACGTCATCTAGTTTTCTTGAGTAACGTCTGAAGGCCTTTTAAAATATTACTGCTGACAGTTTTTAAAACCTTGTATTTTACCATTAGGGGCATAGCCAAGGGAAAACCTGGTCTTTGCCCAGATGAAAATGAGAACTCCATGCTCTCTGTCCCCTGGCTGGGCCACAGCCACTGATTCCTGGTCTCAACCACCGCGGCAAAGAGAGTCGAGGGTTCTCTTAGCACCTGGTACCTTCAAGATGCACTCCTCTTCCTCTGTTCTTTCCAACTCTGGTTCTTATTTTAAAAAATGATTTTGGGAGCTGCTGACATGCTTGGGCCCAGCACAGGCTCTGCTCCGGGGTCCAGAAGTGTGATGTCTGCATTACTCGTGACACTAAACTGCGTTTGCTGGTTGGCTTTGCCTCGTAGTGCTGGCCAGAAGAGCCGTGCAGGAGTACATCATCACATCCATCAAAGAGGTGTTGAGGATTCACTTCAATCGTGCCGTGGAGCTCAAGGTGGGTCCCCGGGCGGGGGGGTCTGACTCGGGAGCCTGGGTTGAAGGCAGTTTCTAATGGTAGTGGAGCATTCTCCTTCCCTCCCTTCTCTTAGTGAACCCTTGCTCATCTTTGGATCTCCACTCAAACATCACTTCTTCAGGGAAGCCCTTCCCGACCCCACACGAGGCCAGGTTTAGTCAATGAGAGGGATGTGTTAGCAGAGTTGGAACAAAGGGGCTCTTAGCCTAGAGTTTGGGGTGAAGACCTAATGATTTTGCTTCCCTTGATTTACGTGAAAGGAGTTGGATTAGAGTTAAATTAGACTTTGGAGTGAGTCCGTCTGCGTGTTTCTCCACATTCAGTGGGATAGGGATAGATTTCCGGACGTTTTGTAGTGGACCCCGAGCTAGTGCCTCCCCTCCCGGCTGAGCTCAGACAGCCACACTCTAGACCTGCACCACCCCAAACGGGGCCACGAGCCACATGTGGCTATGGAGCACGTGAAATGGGGCTCTTCCAAACTGAGGTGTGCTGTAAGTGCCAAATACACACCGGATTTCAGACTTAGTGAGAAAAGGAATGTAAAATATCTCGCTAATAATTTTTTGCATTGACTACCCATTGAAATGATATTTCATATATATTGGGTTAGCTTCTTTTTATGCTTTTTAATATGGCTATTAGAAATGTTAAAATTGCTTATGTGGCTCACAAATTTCTTTTGGACAGCACTGCTCAGCAGAGAAGTGCCCCTTTGTATGTGGGTTAGATACGATAAACACTTTGAATTCTCCGTAACTCGTTATTCAGTTCATGTTATTGGCTGTCCTTCTTTCCTGTCCTTGCTCTTGTAATTTGCTGCTGTTTTCGAGAAGGTTGGCAGATGTGTAAAAGGAATAACTAAAGTAAAATTTGAATTATCTGTGTAACAGTACCCCTTCATTCAAAACTACCTATTTATTTTTTTACCTTACTTTATTATTTTTCTACACAATACAGCTGTTTTTAAGTTTGAATTTTGGTACTCTCAAATTTGATAATGATTGTCTTTCGTATTTTTTGCTTTCATAGGTTTATGAACTATTCGCTGATTTCACTTTTCTGGTAACATCTGGTCCTTTTGTTTACACGGCAATATCAGTCATAAATGTACTTATAAATAGTAAACTTGTACGTGACCAAACTCCTTTAATCCTGGCTGTGAAACCTTCCTTCCTTGTGCCAGAGTCCAGGTTCCAAGTCCAAACAGGTGAGAAAAATGAGCATAGTTGTTTTGATTTGTAAATAGAATCACATTTTCTTTTTTATGTTTTTAAAAAATTGGGGGATGATTTAAAAAAATGTATTTAAATTTTCAAAAAACTTTATGGAAAATTTCCAGCATATGCAAAAGCACATAGAATAGTTTAATGAACCCCCATTGTATGGCTTCAACATTGTATGACTTCAACAATTTTCAACTCCTGGCCAGTTCTTTTTACATCTATATGCTCATCTACATTCCCTCCTCTCATGTTATTTTGATATGGCACCGTGTCATTCATAAATATTTCAGCCTATGCCTCTAAAAGATGAAGATTATTCAATAAATACATACACCCCGCCTGTATATGCATACGTAGACCCACACACACGCATGTATGCATATATATACACAATACATATATATGTGCATATGTACACGCATATGCATCTGTGCACAGTACCATTATCATACCCCTAAAATTAACAGCAATTCCTTAATATTATTTTAAATTTTTTATTATAAATGTTTTCAGACATGCAAAAGTAGAGAAAGTAACATATTTAGCCCACATATGCCCATCACTAAGCTTAAAAGATTATCAACATTTTCCTAATTTTGTTTCATCTATCCCTCACAACGTTTTTTGAGGAAGTTAGAGTGTTTTAAAGCAGTAGCAGATAACAGGTCATTTCATCCATAAATACGTAAGAATTCATCTCCAATGGATTTATATATATTTGAAATGTTTTAGTTAGTTGCATCTTTGGATGCTCAAATTGTTTTCTTAGGTATGTCTCCATTTAAAAATGATGACGTCACCATCACATTGCATCTATTCATTTGGTGCAGAGTTGGCTTTCTGCATTTCCATGTTATGTATATATAAATAATGCATGGTAGTAGTTAATCCTGTACTATGGATGAATTAGTTGATTTAGATATTGTTTTCCCCTCTCCTCATTCCTTAATACTAAAGAAATGCCTGGTTCATGGCACTGATTGCTCTCCTTCTTTCAGTACTTCAGTTTGTGCCTCAGAGTGTGGATACTGGCTTCTGCAACTTCACCCAGCGCATTGAGAAAGGCCTGATGGTAGCTCTCTCTGAAGTGAGAAAACACCACCAGGGGACGTACAACCTCACGGTGCAGGTGAGAATAGCACTGAATGCAGAGCAAGATGCTTTATCCTTTAAAGAGGAGCTAGTTTCATTTAAGACACACTTAACTGTTACTAATTCCCTCCAGTGGAAGAAATTCAGTTCACCTGGGTCAGGGTGATCTCTTTCCATGGCATCAAGTCCACAGAGCATGAGTAGGGTGAGCGTATTTGAAGGTGGTGGGGGGAGGGCAGGGTAACCCGAGAGCTCAGATGTGGTGAGCTGAAGAGAGATGACCACATGCAGGAAATTCAGGAATGTTCTAGAAAGGAACTGTATCAACCTAAATACCCAATGTGGGGAATGCCTAAATACCCTAGTGTTTCGTATTATGGAATCCCATGAAATGCTGTGCTTCACTCTAAAGACAGAGACTATAGCTACTGATCAAAGAACAGGCTTTGTGTGTATTGTGTGCAAACTGCTGATGTTTTTGTTTTTCTTTGATATTTTTTCCTTCCTATTCTTTGTTCTTTCTTTCTGGAATTCATGTTAAATAGATTTTGGTACTCCTGGAGTCACCTTCTGGGTTTCTTATTTTTTTCTTATATTTTCCATCTCTTTTTTTTTAATTCCCTATTTTTACAGATTTTGTAAACTTTGTCCTCCAAGCCATTAATTGTCTTCAGCTGTGTCCATTATGTTATTCAGACCCTCTATTGAATTTTCTTTTAGCCATCATTTGTTTTCATTGTTCTTTGCTCCTTTTTCATCGCAATCTTTCTGTAACGATGCAGGATTATCTTGAATAAGGATGCAGAATCACTTTGAAAGTCTCCGAAGACATTATTTAGAAGTTTTAAAAAGTTGTATTCCATTTCCTGTTATCTCTGTTTTCTCTGCAACCATTGTTCTGTGTTGATCTTGGTCCTTTGCTTTCGTGCTGTCAGTTTTCTGTAAATATCTGGAGGCGGTTGGTTGGTTGTCGTTAGAATGAAGAAGCAGGTGGTTAGTTTGCGCAGCTTGTTGAGCTTCCCCTTCAGCTGTGGAGTCTGTGTTTATATCAGACCTGCCTCCTGATAGGAGAAGTCATTGGAACACTGAGTACTGGGCAGAGAATATGGCTGGTGGGCTTCTCTCTTGGGGCTGTGTGTGGTCAGAGACAGGCAGACTTGGACCTCCTGCCCCCAGTGTAAGATAAGGAAGTTGTTCCCTGGAGATGGAGCACTTTAGTGGAATTTTCATGGCAATGCTGCTTTTTCTTTCCTTCTTTCTCTCTTCATGCACTGGAGTTATCTTGGTCTCTACCCACCTGCCTGCTTAGGGGCAAACCCACAGTAGGTCTCTTAGCCCTCTCTGACAGGGAGCTTATTTTCTTTAGGGAGCAGTTCTTTGGGCTATTCTGGTGAAGATGTGGCTGCTGCTGGCACCTCTGTGTTGGCCTGGGTGTGGCAGTTAGAAAGGAAAGAAAAGGGAGGTGGTTAACTCTGCTCTGTGGCACACAGTCTTTAATTATACTGATAGTGTTCTGGAGCCTACTGTTGGTCTAGTTCCTGCCATCTCTGCCATGGAGCCTCTCCAGGGCCCCTGGGGAGAATGGCTTTCAGCTCTACTGCTGTCTGTGCCCGTGTATGTTTTGGGTCTCGGTTCCCTCAGTTCTGGTTTTTATCAGTGTGATCCCATCCTCTCTCCATCTTCCAGAAATTTGACACGATCTCTGGTTTTCTTCCATTCTCAGTGCTGTCGTGGATTTATTCTCCTTTGTTCAGCTGATTGTAATTTCAGTGGGATTTGGGGCGGGAGGGAGGGGAGGGATTATGAATACAGGTGCTCGGTTCATCACTAAGTGAAAAAGCATTTTCAGTAAATGGAGAATTTAAAGTATTGCAAAAGGGAACCAGGTTGTAAACCAGTTAGTTCCTTTGAAACCGTCACATCCTTTTAAAAACAATCAATGAGAGAAATTGTGAGAGGGAAATCATAGTCAAGCTTTTAACTGAATGTTTTAATCTATTTTAGAAGCTTATTCCAACTTCCTTCTTTCAGATCTTGAATATCACCGTGGGTTCTTCAAGGGTGGCTCCTCGGCGGGGCCCAGTGAACATCGTCTTTGCTGTGAAAGGCTCGCAGGGGTTTCTGAATGGGTCGGAAGTGAGCGAGCTGCTCAGGAACTTGAGCGTGGTGGAGTTCAGCTTCTATCTGGGATACCCGGTGCTACAGATCGCCGAGCGTGAGTACTGCTCTCCTGTGAAGCACTGGGAAAGGGGCCGCGAGTGTTTTCGTTGGTGGACCTCTCTCGTTCAAATGAAATATTTGGGTGAAACCCAGAATATAAATCAGATCAAATTGGAGCTTCTCGACTCAAGCCAGGGTGGGTCTCCAAAGCCTTCCTCTCCTCAGCCACCGGCCCTTACCACCTTATTCTTCTCTTTTGAGAATAAAGGGGCAGAGTTAAAGACAACACCAGTTCTGGAAAAGGTGAAACCAGAGGACAGAGAACAGATCTGTGGTTGCCAGGCATGAAGGGTGGGAGGAAGGCTAGACCTCAGAAGGGTAGCAGAAGGCAATTTCGGGGGAGCGATGGGACTGTTCTGTATCTTTATTGTGGTGGTGGTTCCAGGACCCTATGCATTTGTCAAAACCCATAAAACTGTGTACCAGAAAGAGTGAATTTTACTGCATGTACACTTTAAAGAAGAATAATAAATGAAAGCAAATAAAGCCTTTCTTCCTGGGTGAAGCAATTAGTCACGGTGCAGTGGAGTAGGGTGGGGGTGGGGGGAATGTTTACTTCAAAAAACAGTAGATTCCAGAGTTGCGGTCAGGCAAAAAAAAATCAAATTCTTTTTCAAAATGTAACAGCCAAATGGTCTGTTGATTCTTAATCTATTTTAGTGTACTGTTAATTAAATGAAAAAGAATAACTTGTAAAATGCAAAAGTAGACAGGTAAAATTGTTATTTACAAATAGTAACTTTCAGTTATGTACAGTGCAGGTATGCATAAAATAATAAGTATGCTGGACAACAGCGGTCTGCTGGGACCGTCCCAGACAAGCAGGACATGGGTCACTTTACCATGAGTCATTGCTGGGAAATGCTAGCGTTCTGGGGGAACAGAGTGTGAAAACTCACTGCTCTGGAACAGTGACATTTCAAGGGGAACATGTGGGGGATCACCGTGAAGCAGTGTCCCATGATGTCGCTCCAGCAAGTCCTTTCTTTTTCTCCCTCTTTCTCCTTGAGACTCGTGCTCAGAAACCGCTTTCTGTCCATGCCTTCACACCGATCTGGCATTTTGCTCTTCCATATGTGGCACTAAATAGTGTGGGAAAGGCACTGTTGTGACGTACTCAGCCCTCCCTAGAACGCTTACTTTCTGATTGTTGCAAACGAGATTTTACAGATTTTTCTCCTTCCCTAATCCTTTCCCTTTTATAGCCTTCCAGTACCCACAGCTCAACTTATCTCAGTTGTTGAAGTCCTCTTGGGTGAGAACAGGTATGTTTAACTTACATAGCATTTTGGGAACTGTAAGCCTAAGAAGTCTATGTGGGTGTATTGAGAATGATACTGCCTTTCCTGCTTCTGAACCCTAAATTCAGGGCAAAATGTACCTTAAATTCTTGACTAAGAATGAATGAGAAAGGGATTCAAATTTGGCTGTGGGAATGTGTCCCACTGAGTTGTGGGACAAAAAGGATCGGCTTTCTTTAAAATTCATACATCAAGTCCAGGCCAAATTCTAACAGGAATTGACAATCTTCTGACCCAGAACAGAGTGAGGTTCGAAAGCCAGAATCTCTTTTTTGGTTTATAAGGACAAATAAGGTAGCTCAGTGAGCAAATAGGAAGCTCTTTTTAAAGTCTTGCAGGCCTAGGTCAGATATTTACAGCTATGGCATCGCCGATAAAGGCTTTCTAACCTGGTACACAAAAGTGTGAGAGACAGTCACATGCCCACCGGGTGCCCAGCGCGTAAGCGGCACGGTGAGTAACTGGTTGTGGGGAGGAGACACATAAAGGGGTGATAGTCACCATTTACACGGTGCCATACCCTGCAAGTTCCCCTTACTTAACATACAACGTCCCACATAAAGGCCCCACCTCTTTGCATGGCACAGTGGCCCCATTTCCAGATAATTTTTGTAGCAGTTATTTGCCCCTGGTCCTGTTTCAGAGGGGATTTGAACAGTTTTGGCTGAAAAGTGCATGCTTTTTTCTCCTTTACCACTCTGACAATCCGATTGTCTTTTTAGATAATCTTGTTTATAGCAGATGTCTGAAGATAGGCACCCTTATATCCAGTCAGTTTATGAGTCCAGGTCTTGAGTCAAGATAAGATATGAACTCAAACCATTCCCAGAAGTTTTGAAATAAGTGCAGACAAGGCATTTGGTCTTGTGTGGGAGCTCTTAGCTCCACAGCTCCTGCACTCCTGGGCTTCTAGCCACCGGTCTGCATTACACTTGGAGCTTGGAATCGTATATAAGACCCATGAGCTACACCTGCTGGACTCTCCTCCACCCTGTTCATGTCCACTCTCCTCTCTAGGGACTGGCATTTTATGGTAATCCTATGTTAATTTCTCTTATGCACACCCCCTTTTTTCCTCCACCACTAACTTGTTCTGGGGCCTGTGTGTTTCATCTTCAATGTAGTCCTCCTGGGCGTCGTTGAGAAGCAGCTCCAGAATGAAGTGTTTCAAGCTGAGATGGAGCGCAAACTGGCCCAGCTGCTCAGTGAGGTTTCTACCAGAAGGCGGATGTGGAGAAGGGCCACCGTCACTGCCGGGAACAGCGTGGTGCAGGTATTCTAAGAAGGTCAAAGGAGGAGGGATGGAGAGAGAGAGCCGTCTAAAAATGTGCTGTATTCTCACGCAAGTGGGAAATGCCGGGAGAAAATGATGATTTTGACTGATTGCTCTATTAGGTAGCAATTGAATGTGGCAGCATTTCAGTTCAACTAGAGTCTGGACAAATATTTACCAAGTCCTTAGTGAGTGGTCGGTGCTACAATAGACCTTGTGGCAGCACAGCAAAAGAATCATGTCACTGGGTTGCCCTACCATTGGGTGGCCTTATTTTTCAAAATGTAGTCTTTAATACCAAAAATGTAGTCAGTTTTAATGGAATGGTATTATTGATACCATCACAGAGATTAATCATTCAGCTGAAAGCGACCGTAAGAGATCAGAAAGAGGCAAATTTTCTGCCCTCTATTCTAGCGTTGCATCCTTCCCATCTCGCCCAGCCTCGATTGTCTCATATTACCCAAAATCTTCTTCCCCTTGTCAACCGGCAGAAAGGTTACACATGACAGATTTGTTTGAATTGGAAAGTGACCCATTTTAAAGTGCACGTCCTCAGAGAGTTGGAGGTGGGGCTGTGGTTTATTCCCATCTCAAGGTGCATTATGTTATTTTGGATTCTTTTCTTTACCAACTGCTGACTTGTAGAGCTAGGAAAGTGGGATATTTAGAGCTATGGCATTTCAGAGACAGGAAACCAGGGTGAAGCCCTGAGGGCAGGGGCAGAGAGGCTGGTGGTTTAGAGGCATTAGAGAGAAAGGTGCAGAACTGACCCTGGGTGGGGAGCATGGCACTTTGCCTGGATCTGGCATCATTGTCGCTCAACTCCTTTACCGAGTTTCCCCTTGTAAGCATTGTTCTGTTTCCCCTCCGGGAAAGGTGGTTGTTAAGTTTCCAAAATAGTTCCTTTAGCAGATACAGTAGAATATAGAGAAATCTCAAAACTGATAAAAAATTGAGAGTAATATGAAACAAATAAGGATAAAGCAAACAATACAAATGAATTGTAAAAGCTTTGACTTATTCAGCAGCCGTGTCTTCATAGAGCTCAAGGTCTGGGCGGAGGTTAATTTATGCACATAAAACAGTTGTGGAGCACCATAAGAGTACATAATGAGGTGCTAAATTAGATAGGAAAGCTCCCTGAGGTAGGAATATTGAATTTGTGAAAATTAACCAAGCCACCCCAGGCTGACGGTGCCATCAGATGGATTACTTAGAGACCGTGCCCAGCTCCTCTTCTGCCTTTGGGTGGCCAAACATGAAGGTGTGGACAAGGACTTATGTCCACAACGCAGGACTCTTTGTCAAACATAATTTGTAAAAGTGGAAGTATTGAAACAACCTAAATGCCCAGCACTTGGGAGATCGGTAAATAAATTATAGTGAATCCTTATATATTTTGGAATATTATGCAGCCAGTATTTTTTTAATTAGTGGGAGATATAGAAAAACGTTCAAGGAGAGAGAGGCTACAAAAGAATGTATGCCATATAATCCAAATATTAATATAAAGCTCATGAAAAAAATAATGGAAGGAAATACACCAAAATGTTTACAATGATTTTCTTTGGTTGGTTGCACTGCGAGTGATTTTTATTTTGTTCTTGATATGTTTTTTCGTGTTTTTAAAAATTTCTCCAATGAGCGTATAATTTCTATAGTGAGCATGTGATTTTTTTTTATGATGAAGATTGTCGCTGAGCTAACATCTGTGCCAGTCTTCCTCTATTTTATGTGGGATGCCACCACAATGTGGCTTGACAAGCGGTGCCAGGTCTGTGCCCGGGATCTACACCTGTGAACCCTGGGCTGCTGAAGCAGAGTGTGCAAACTTAATCACTACGCCACCGGGCTGGCCCCTGAACATGTGATTTTAATCAGAAAATAATTTTAAAAATGCAACTGAAAATGTTGCCCACAGTGATGACTCCATCATACCATGGTTGTATGGATTCCAGATATGAATCTGATAACAGTCATCTAAAAAGGATGTTGGAATTAGATTTTATTGACTGTTACTTTCAGATTGGACAAGCTTGTGGAATCGTTAATCAAGGTGGCTACCACTGGATATTTGGGTATATGGTTCTGCAAGAAGAAACCATGCTTCTAAAATTTATCAGAACTTCTCAATGGAAGAAATAGGCACATAGGTAGAGGGACAGGTGGATATAATCTACTTGCTTTTCAGTAGCCTTTTGATAGTATTCCATTCTAAAGGCTAATAAAAAATTAATAACTATTGCACTGTTCAGGGGGAGGGAGAAGGTGGTTAGGGAACAGAAGTGGTCAGAGAACAAGCAAAGGACAGGACAAGTGAGCCCTTCTCAGGGTGGAGAGGAATAAAGAACAGTTTCTCCAAGGATGAGAGTTTGGACCTGTGTTGTTAAGGATCTTAAACATGGTCTGGAGGAAGGCATTCACTGTGAAATCATGAAATTGTTGATTTGCCAAAAGTTTCCACTGGTGAAGAAGGAGTCTAGCCGCCGTGTCCAGAGCACAAGGCAGTATTACAAATCCATACGCGTGGGTAGAAAAATAGCAGTTGCGTTTTGCCAATGGCAAGTGCAGAGATCAAAAATTCAAATTGTGTGTATGAAACAGAGGGCCCTGAGTCATTGTTGATCATTTTCTCAGAACATCAGTCTAGCGTTTTGCTCAAATCTAAAAGGGCAATAAAATTGTTGCATATCATTAAGGGAAATAACAAAATAGAAAGCTGTATTTATGCAAAACTGTGATGTATCAAGTGTACTGGATTCTGGAGTATTAATGTGAAAGGGCTACCCTAACACCAGAGAGAGAGATTTGGGGACAAATCAAAGTACTATGTGACCCAGCAGATTATGAATTTGAGATTTTTGCCCCCAATTTGATTGAGATATAATTGCCATATAACACTGCGTAAGTTTAAGGTGTACAGTGTCATAACTGGGTATAAGCATATATTTCTAAATTACTACCACACTAAGGTTGGTTAACACATCCATTGCTCACAGTTATCTTTTTTATTTTTTTTTTGCCGTGAGAAATTTTAAGATCTACTGTCTCTTAGCAACTTTCAAGGGTACAATACAATATTGTTAACTGTGCTCACCATGCTGTGCATTAGATCCCCAGAACTTACTTATCTCATAATTGAAAGTTTGTACCCTTGACCACCTTCACCCTTCCCCCCGACCCCCTTGCCCCTGGCAACCACCAGTCTACTCTCTGTTTCTGAGTTTGGTTTTTTAAGATTCCACGTATAAGTGAGACCATACAGTATTTATCTTTCTCTGTCTGACTTATTTCACTTAGCATAAGGCCTTCAGGGTCCATCTGTGTTGCAAATGGCAAGATTTCCTTCTTTTTATGGCTGAATAATATTCCATTATGTGTATATATATATATGTATACACACACACACACACATTGCATTTTCTTTATCCATTTATCCATAGATGCACACTTAGGTTGTTTCTATGTTTTGGCTATTATAAATAATGCTGCAGTGAAGAGTGGTGTACGGATATCCCTCTAAGATACTGATTTCATTTCCTTCATATATATACCCAGAAGTGGGATTGCTGGATCATATGGTAGTTCTATTTTTTAATTTTTTGAGGAACCTCCAAACTGTTTTCTATAATGGCTGTACCAATTTGCATTCCCACTAACAGTGCACAAGGGTTCCCTTTTCTCCACATCCTCACTAGCACTTATCTCTTGTCTTTTTGCTCATAGTCATTCTAACAGGTGTGAGGTGATATCTCTTGTGGTTTTGATTTGCATTTCCCTGATGATTAGTGATGTTGAGTATCTTTTCATGTACCTGCTGGCCATTTGTATATCTTCTTTGGAAAAATGTCTATTCAAGTCCTCTGCCATTTTTAAATTGGATTGTTTGTTTTTTTGCTGTTGAGTTTTATGAGTTTCTTATATATTTTAGGTATAAACCCTTTATCAGATATATGATTTGCAAATATTTTTTCCCATTCCACAGGTTGCCTTTTCATTTTGTTGATTGTTTCTTTTGCTGTGCAGAGAAAGCGCAGCTTTCCCTCTTTTGCTGTGGGAAGAATATGTATTCTGCTGCTGTTGGATGGACTGTTCTGTAAATGTTTGTTAGGTCCATTTGATCTATCGTGTGGTTCAAATCTGCTGTTTCTTCATTGCTTCTCTAACTCTGTGATCTATCCATTATTGAGAGCCGGATATTAAAGAACTTATAAGATTTATTATTGTGACAACAGTGGCTCTCACCCGGGGGTGATTTTGCCCCCCAGGTCACATTTGGCAGTATCTGGAGACATTTTTGGTTCTCACAACTGGCAAAGGAGGGTGGGCCGGTGCTACTGGTATCTAGTGAGTAGAGGGCAGGGATGCTGCTAAACATCCTACAATGCACAGGACAGCCCCCTACATCAAAGAATTATCTGGACCAAATGACAATAGTGCCAAGGTTGAGAAACCCTGCCCTAGAGGAACAAGGAGAAAATGCTAATAGATTCAAGAGGGGATTGGACAGAACCATTAACAGTTTTGGAGAACCAGGGATGTATCTGACCCTTATGGTCGATGCTAGGACAGCAGTACCCTCTCACGACAGATGGAGTTGGATGATAGCAATTCTAGACTCCTGGACTTGGCAATCCTATGTTCTGTGTATCCTACTTGGCCCTTTGACTCAGAGAAGACTGAGCAAGACAAAGGTCATTCATTATTCCACACAGAGGAACTTTCATTTTAACTGTCCCTCTTCCCATCCAGACAGCATCATGGTGATTCTGGGACCCAGAATGGTGTAAGGAGCTTATTCTGAGAGTTGTAATAAATCCTGAATAACATAGTCAAGACTGAGTGCCCTAAGAAAGGACATCTGGAAACGTGAGCTTCTGAGATGCTAATGGTTTCTGCTATCTTCCAGGTGGTAAATGTGTCAAGGCTGGAGGGAGATGACAATCCCGTGCAGCTCATCTACTTTGTGGAGGATCAAGATGGAGAAAGACTCAGTGCAGTCAAGTCTTCAGACCTGATCAACAAGATAGATGTCCAGAGAGCAGCCATTATCTTGGGTTACCGAATTCAAGGCGCTGTTGCCCAACGTAAGTGCCTGAGGCTTGACCCACAGTCTGCGCTGTGCTGACGTGAAACTCCAGTCTTTTTCTGACAGTGAACTCTGAATTTAAAGCACTCTTGTGTGTGGATGGTAGATTTACGTCTTAAGCCCTTATTATTAAGTGGCCCGTGTATCAGATGTCAGTTAAAATCCGTTTGCCAAGACCTTCTTTAATTCAATTGCTCGTAGTTGTAGCCTTCACTGCTGTTTTTCCTACCTAGCATTTTGTATTCATGGTGTTATAGTGAGTTCTAGTAGCTTAAGTTAGCTTTAATATTTTTTTCCCTACTCCTGTACTATTTCAGTTTTAAAAAATTTAAAAACAGGTAAAATAACCTGTTTTCTCTGTATTTATTCCCAAATCTTGTATGTCATATTTTGAACGTTGGTGGGAACAGTGAGTCACACAGGAAGCTGGGAGGCGCCCTCAGCATTTACTGGCTTCCTTCTGGGTCTTTTAACACAAAGAAGTCCTTGATCCTTACTCTTTTCAATCCTGTTTCTCTCCCACCCTAACCTCACACCACTCCACAATTTAGAAAGAGGTTTTTTGATATTTCTTTATTATTGTTGGAAGATACTAGGCTCCTGCCCCCTAGCAATGTCTGCTCTTTTTTTCCAACTCACAGATTTTGGGTATTTAAAATGAAGAAAAGGAGAGGCACAGAAGAGTGTATTTCTCTAAATATATCTTTCTGAATCAGACTGCTGTTTTAATGTGGATGTTTTTCCTTTACGATCCATAGAGCAGTCTTGTAAGAGCTTGGTGATGCTTGCTCCCAGTAGTACAGGGATAAGTAAACGTTTAGAAGGAATTGAGCGTCGGAGAATATTGAAAAACTCTTTATAGGGAATAATACATAGGAGGCAAAGGCAGTTTTAAAAAATGACAGCTTCAAAATAATCCTCAATAGTGGAAGATCCTTTGTGAAATCTATACTTGTCCCTGGAAACTAACCAGGATGAGGCCTAATAGGCACCTGTCCTCCATTTTATAGAAGGTGATGAGAGAGCTTAAGCAGATAACCATTGGTGGTTTGTGTATTTGAGATATGATTGCAGGTTAGTGTGTTCTATTTCAAAGCAGTGAGAAAAAAATAACAAAGCATTTACTTAACGTTTCTTTACATTTGACATTTCTGATTGTAGGAGAGGTGCCCCACGCCAGCTAAGCACTTTGCCTTTTAAAAAGATTAATTGCAACAGGGTACAGGCACCTTCAAGCCTGCTTCCATCTGCTCTTTGCACCCTCATTCCTCAGTTTCACGCTAAAAACCACAGGGGTAGCAATCCTGGGATCAGAAGCCTCAGCCAACACCAGGCCGGCCCCAAGCAGCTCTGCATGGACCCCGGTGTCGGGGCCTTGATTTGATCAATCTGTGCCTCTCACAGGGTGTTACTAGGTTAGAACTGAGAAGAGTGTCCAGTTGTCCGAGCTCATCAGTGTGATTCTGTCCCTCTTTCTATATTGTCAGTTGTTTTCATGCAAAATGAGCTCCATATATAAACTATATTCGGGCCACATTAAAAAATAAATTTTGAATGCTGTCACTTTTTCCATTTCCCACAGAGTCTCTGCTCTCTGATCTGTGCTTCTTTCATAGTCCATATGCTTTGGAGTGCTTGCTCCCCTTTCTTGTCACTCTCTCAGGGGCCTAAACCTAAACTGAAACCAGTACCAAGAATCTTTTTTATTGTTACATCTTTGAGCAGAAACGTTTTGATCCCATAGCATGTGTTAACCATTATGGGATATGGAAAGAGCGTAAAACTTACTCCCTGCCCAGGAAGACTGAGATGTATTCGAAAGACAAGACTTCAAGTCATGACCATATTAATGAGCAAAGTATAGTGTATCAAGATGATACATTTATGTAATAAAATGAATTTTAAAAGAATAGTAAGGTGCCATTGGCAAGACAAAGACAATCAGAACAAAAGAACTCAGTAAGGGGGAAACGAGGGCTGTCAGGGAAAGGTTGTTATGAAGCAGCCCGAAGGGATGAGGAAGGGGGCATTTTGGATTTTGGAGCCTGATAATTGGAAGCTCGGCTTTCGAGGAGCTGAGTCCTTTGAGAGGATGAGCATGGAATGGAGAGGAGAGGTTCCAGTCGGTCCTGAGAGGCAGGGTTAGGGAAAGGAGCTGGTGAAGGAAATTAAGGAGGACAGAGTGATTGAGGCATAGTCATGAGGCCATGGAAGATGGGGGCTGAGGCAGGGGTGGGGAATGGTGGATTCAAAGTGAGTCAGTTTGATTTAATGTAATTTAAAATTGACAACTGATACCTTAAGTAAAGCAGTGTCGATTAAAAGCCATGTTTCAAGGGTTTAGGGAGAGACATAGGTGAGGAAATTAAGGACGTGCTTACAGACTACTTACTGGGATTTCTGATTTTTGGTGTGGAGCTTTCCTGTGGTGAGAATTTAGGGAGAGTTGGCCCAATAAATTGGAAGTCAGGAGACCTGGAGTTAACGCAGCTTTGCCATTGAATTAGCCACATTCCTTTAGACACGTCGTGTGTGTCACTGTGTGTCACTGTGATTCCTTACGTACTGTAGATGTAATATGCTGTGTTGTGTTTGTTACTGTGTCATGTTTCCTGTCATCATTTGTCGTGAGCTGAAATGACAGGGACTGTCCAGGTTTCTCATAGAAGAAGGCACAGTCACTGCACAGAGGGCTGTCCAGCAAATGAGTGCAGACGAATTACTGAAAGACCTTTCTCCCTCGTGTGCAGCCGTGGACAGGGTAAAGAGGCCGTCCCCAGAGTCTCAGAGCAGCAACCTCTGGGTCATTGTGGGCGTGGTCATTCCAGTGCTGGTGGTGATGGTGATCGTCGTCATCCTCTACTGGAAACTCTGCCGCACGGACAAGTTGGACTTTCAGCCTGACACGGTGGCCAACATTCAGCAGCGTCAGAAGGTAAAGGGCAACCCCCCCAGTGTTCACATAGCAGTCTGTGGGCTGGGATAGGGCCAGGTCAGGCTCTTGATACTGAAAGATGGGGAGAGAGCTGGTAAGGAAATCTTCGGGCTTTAAGGGTGGTGTCCATTTGCCTTCACGTTTGCTTACTGAAACCCCAGTTCTTCTGTGGTATTAGACATATGCCAAGAAGATGAAGCTGATAAAGGCTTAGCAATGCCAGGCTTAGCTCTGAGTTCCACTGTAGTTTTATTTTTGAGATGATCAGTTAGAAGATCCCCTCCATTCTGTGTATGAATTCTGATCTATTTTAACCCTGGATATCTTCAGAGAACAGGAGCCAAGGGAGGTTTTCTCAGATCTGTCTATCTATCTCTTTCATACCCAGCTCCACTGGACGGCTCCTTCATTTTCCATCCACCATATTGCAAGCCCACTTACCCACCTTGATCAAGACCACTTAATTGTTAAAAATGGTAGTACATGCCTTAAACATTTTGACTTAAAATATATAAATGGGTCTTTATTTGCCAATCTTTTGACATACTCCAAGTCTTTCTATTAATTTTTTATGTTTTGGAGTGTTGAATTCTATGTGGTCTGTCTTGTAAGAAACAGCACTCATAATGCATCAACTGCAGTTTCCAGTTTGGGTTTCTTTAGAGAAGGGCAAACCAACCTGAGTGCAGAATTCTCTAGATTTTTTCAGTACTCTCCTGTCCCGCCCTACTCTGCAATCTTTTAGAGTTAATTCACCTACACCTAATTTTACAGTTTTTTTAAGCAGCTCCTTTTCCGTGCCTTTCCAGAGCATTCAATTTAGTTTTTATAGTAATAGCAATTCTCTTCTCCCACTTAGGTTTCAAAAGTTTCTGCAATATTTAATTGTCACATAAAAGTTGCAAAGAAATTGGCTCTTGGTCACTATCTACCTCACCTGATGTGAGCAAAAACATGCCGAGTACTAGAGAAGAACTCACTGGCTGCAGACATTTAGCACAGCATGCAGATCAGCCATTACCAAGCACATGGAAAGTGGTCATCAGTCTACTATATTTACTAACATGTACCCTCTGGGGGTCTCTCAGATTTAGAGGGCTCAACTCGAAAAATTTGATAGGAAAAAGCAAGTCGCAAAAGAACAAAAAATAAAGGCTTGCCCCATTAACCTTTTAATTTTAGTCTGATTTTATGGGTATAAAAAATTCTGCACATTACAAACCCAGACGTGCTGAATGAAAAAAATAAGTAGTGTTTTTTATTTATTTTACTTTTGTGAAAGTAAACGAAGAGTATTCTTTGTCTTATGAATTAACTGAGATATGTGGAATCTTGATTAAATTGCCAGCTTTTGGTTATCAAGAATATTGGAAGCATTTTATACATTAAGATTATATTTATTACCTATCTTCATTTATTATTTCCATAATCTGCTAAGGATATCTTGTTGTTAGACTAGTGAATGGCATGGGAAAAACCTGGAAAAAAGTGCTTGATATCCTAAATGATTCATAGTGTGAATTTCATTGTAATGAGATCCACAATAGGTTTGGAAATGTTTTTGTTTTGGAGAAAGACTGTTGTTACAGGGAGATTGAGTCAGTATAGACAGTTCTGCATTTAGGTCTTTTTTGTTCCATACTTCCTAACATGAGCAGTCCCACTGGAAGCCTATCCATTATCTGTTCCTTCTATACACTATCAGAGGACAGCATCTCATGAGTTCAAAGCAGGATGTTCCCCAAGCTTTCTCTTTCTGCCACTTTTACTTCTGAAATATTTTCACGTCCCAGATGTTGCTATAAATCAAATGGACAGAGTTTCAATAGAACTTCCAGCCTTAGGAGTTGCTCTTTTTCTGTAAGTGCTGCAAGGATTTTTGCATACATTTTACATCATATTTACAGGGAACGTCTGCGTGGAGGGTTCCCTGAGACTGAGTGTCTTCTGACACTGTCAGGAGGGGAAAACCTCAACGATGGTTCAGAAGCATGGTCTTTGTTTTGCTGGCATAGGAACCCACCGTATAGATGTTGATAATAGGAAAAGAATGATCTCCTTTTAGTTTAAAAGCAAATATAAGCGTTTCTTGTGAGAGTATCTGGCAATAGCAACAGGCCTCTAGCCCCTTCCTTTGGGCAGTTTGAAAAGATGCTATTTTCCCCCATGACTGTAAAAGTTCTTTCTCCTCCTTGTGTGGCTTTCTGTTTTTTCTCTCTCCATTCTGGTCACCCTGCCCCCTGACGCTGCCTCTCCACTACTCTCAGAAATCTTTTAGCAAATCCCAGAGCTACAAACATCTGGAAACAATAAATCTGCTGACCAAAAATCCACACCCCCTTCCCCTTGTAACGAGAAGGAAACCTCTTCAGATTGTCTGGGAGTAGATTAGTTTTGAAATATGATAAGAGGGGGAGGCCATCCTGTCACATTTTGAGGCAGGGTCCTTTTTTATTTCTAATAATAAAGAAAAAAAAAAAAAACCCCAACCCGTGTCTTTCTTTTATCTATGTTCTCTTTAATCTGTAGCCCAAAGTCATCACTTGTGACTGCTTCCAAAAAAACTCCAGCTTGGATCCGCCTCACCCTGTTGAGCTTCTATTTAAAGATATGAATGGCATTGGCTAGATGCTGCTGGTCCCATGGAAACTTGTTCCGTCTGACAGGGACAGTCCACACCCCGTTGTTGGCGTAGGACCATAGTTCCTGGCCGGCTAGCACTGCGGGCAACCAGATGGAGCGGCCTTAGACACTGCACTTTCATTCATCAAACACTGAGTATTTGCCTTCAGCCAAGCAGTCCAGGCTGGGTTACAAGCACAGATAAGAGGCAGTCCCTGCCTTTGAAGGCTTTAGCGAGGGAGAAGGACAAGCGATCCAAAGGCTGACATGCAGCAGGCTGAGGCTATTTAGGGTGCCATGGGAGCACAGAGGAGGGGAAGCCACCTCACTCTAGGTGGTGGCCTGCCTCTGCCTTCCGAGAGGAGGTGATGCTGGGGCTGAAGCTCAGAGGTTGAGGAGAGGAAGTGTGCCTAGGTGGGGGGAATGGCCCATAGCTCAGGAAGGATGGAGTAAAGGTTGTATGGAAGGGTGCAGCCAAAATGGAGGCAATGGAGGTGGGCGAGAGCCAGGCTCTGAGGGGTTTGTGGGACATAGAAGGGTTGGAAGTGATGCTGTAGGCAGTGGGGAACCACGGAAGGATTTCAGCAGGGAGAGCAGCTTGAACATATTTACATTTGCTACCATCACTTCGGGAGGCACTGTGGACAATGGATTGGAGAGAAGCTCCAGGAGCATTTCTTCCATCTCAGTCAAATTCAACTCACTCCCTGCCCCTGCAGTTGCCCTTTGATTCTCCGCAAGGATCCTACTAACACCTAGTGCGTAGGTGGTTCCAGTTCATCTGTAGTCAGCTGACCGGGACTTGCTGTGGCCCGAGGGCTGGAGAATCTTATAGTTCTGCTCTCCCAACCTCCAAGACTTGAGGGTTACCACAGGCCCTGTGCTGGGCCGTGGCAGAGACACACAGATGGCAATAACTTCACCTTGTCTTCACTTTCTAAATGAAAACAGCATGGTGGGTGTGATTTTTTTTCGCAGATCACATCCATCAAATGGTAAATGCTTACAATGGCACTCTTCATGATGGCCAATTTTTATTCAAACACTTTTGGGATTTGCTCTGTGGTTTCAATTGTCATCTTAACTGCTCCTTCTCAGGGGTTCAGGCTAACACGGGTACTGGAGACTTCACTCCGCCTTATTCCATCCGGTCGGATTATATTTATGGCTCACATGTTTTAAAATTCATCAGGCGTCTCTTGTGTTACTTGGCTGACCTGCTGCACCAGTCGTCCCTGATGTGTCGGCGATGTGTTCCGGTGGACACAGACAATGGGGCCTGTCCCCTCTGTGATATATTAGAGAAAGAAGGAACAAAAGAGCCATCCTTCTTCAGAAATAGCTGGGTTCTAATATGAATATTGAAGGCTCTAATTAATCATGACTCTTCTTTTATAAAGTACTGATTGAAGCTTATTCTGCAAGTGGCAGCTGGAGAGACAATACAGCCAGACTTACTCTAGAGTTTTTTTTTTAAAACATGGAAAAACTAGAGAAAGTGTTCCAGAAAGCAGGGATGAAACAAAAGGAGCTAATTCTATAAGGGAGGCACTGTTTCTTATAATTTTTTCCTTCTGCGTGTAGATGGCTTTTGTTTTGTGCATAAGCACGAATTAAATTGCCAAATTTCTATTGTTATGGAAGGTGGTGACTCATCCAGCCTGTGAGAAATGCAAGGAAATGATAGATTTAAAGATGTTAGTTGGAATCAACAATAAACAACAAGGCTTCAAGGCTATAACGGATGTATATTTCATTTATGACATATATCCCTTTCTTGGTTCCCCACAAAATCCAGCAAGGTTGGTGTTTCAACTGACATTTTTGAAATTCATTCAGTCATCAAATATTTATTGAGGGTCTACCATGTGTCACATCCTGTTGCTGAATTACAAAATTTTGTATCTAAATTATATCTATAGCTTTATCTGATGCCTGACAGCTCCTGGCTATTTATATTAACTGCTTGGTGTTTTATCAACTAACAGCAATAATAACGCTGTCAATCTCATTTGCATGGTACTTTCGCATTTATGAAGCATTTTGACATATACTTCTGTTTGTTTCTTGCATGAGCCCTGAGAGTGTGTCAGGGAAGGACATTTAGTTCATAGACTTGGGGGAACACATCAGAGAGGCAGCGTCGTGTGTATTTTTCCCTTATTCTCTTTGGAGACCTTTGCTTAGAGGAGGCAATCTGTGGCTTTCCCTTCAATTTTGACAAAGCAAGCCATCCATTAGAGACATTTACTTTCTTACTGGGAAATATACTAGAAAGGATTTTACCAAGATTTACCAAAGGATGTTGATGGTGATGGTTAAAGAACTGTTGAGGCTATCTGTTAGTCTTTTGTTTAGAAACACCTTGTTTATGGGGCTGAAATGAGGTGCCGCTGGAGTGAAAGCGGCCTCCTGGGGGAGAGGTGCCCCTCTCTTCTGTAAAGCGGGAGAAGGACCCTTATGAAAGGAGGTGGGGAAGGGGAAGCAGCATGGTGCCTACACCACAGGCTTGCTCTCAGGAAAATCCCTTTTAGGTAAGAGCCTATACAGAGGTCGTCCATCTGGAATGTGATTCCCATGAAAGGGCTGCATGCCCCTAGGAAAGGATACAGCCCAGGGATTCAGGGAGCCCAGCTGAGGATCACTGTGCTAATCCACAGTCTCATGGATGAGGAAATAGACTTTCCAGGCTGGTTGGGGGATGGGGGAGCCATGGAGAAGCAGGTTTGGGTTCATTGTTTGCGAAACAACATTCCTGAGCCAAGGGGCAGGTGCCACTCACAAAATGCCCGTGTGGTGGAGTAGCCTGCTCCTGTAACACGATATCATTAATTTAGGAAATACAGGCACCCCAGTCTATGCCTTTTGTTTCCAAGCAATGTCTTTGTAAACTATATTTACAGAAAGTTTTATCCCCCTCTGGTGGCATAAATCATTATTACAGACTACTTTCCTTCTACCCATTGATCCTAGATTTTTAGCACTCAAAAGACCTTAGAGATCACAAATCTAAGCCACTGGTGGTGTCGTTCATCTGCGCATAAAGTTAGCACAAATACGACGAAAGCTTTTGCTTCCACACATACGGTGTCATCTAGAATAGCTCCTTAGATGGGCTTGGCCTTTGTCGTTTGGATAGGGCCATGTATGGGTGTGGAACACAGCCTGGCCAGGGGGGCTTGAATGTGCATGTGGCTTTCCTTCTGAGGAGACCCTTGGGACAACTATTTATATGCAGTTTATTTTCCTATACTCTGCAGGCTCGAATTACGCAAACTTAATACCCAGCCCTGGCACTTTCAGTGTCCTCAAAAATGTCATAAAAAGTGGTGCCCGGCCTTTATTGCCCTTGTTTCTATATACCTTTCTTGTCTAGCACAGGCCTCGAGGCTGAGGCCTGGACTCTGGGGTCTTGGTTGTGGGTTTGGCGTTGGTACTGCGTATCCCTGGGTAGGACTCCTGCATGCGCCAGTGTGAGAGGTGGACTTTTTTGAGACTCCTTTCTCCTTCAGCTTTGGGTTCCCATTACTTCTCTTGGCCACTCCCTTCTAGAATTTCTTCATTGCCTTGACTTCTGTTACATTAAACTTTCCAGATTCTTCTGTTTCTTTGAAGTCACCTTTTATTTCTTCCTTACTTCTTTTCCTCCTTTTAGGCCCAAATTGGCAAATGTTCTCCAACATTTTATCCATAGAATATGTTTTCATCTTGAAAAATCTCACCTCCCCTACATGTCACCTTCTGTACAGATGCTCTCAATCTCCAGCCTGAAGTTCCCCCAGGCTGTGGTCCGCCATATCCAGCTACACCGAGCTACTTTCCTTTGGCGCTTTTTCTGCCATCTCAAACCAAGCATGAATGAAGCGAAACCTGTCTGTTTTTTCTCCTCAAGTCTTCATTCCTTCATGACTCACCTCTTTCCCTCCATGTCACTTCCACTGTTCACGATGCCCTGCCTGTAACTTCAAGTCATCACTGGCTTCTTTCTCTCCTTTGCCTCTCACATCTGTTCGGCTTCCAGGTCCTTCTGCCTGGTCTCCAGAACTGTTTATTCCACCCCATTTTCTTTGCTAAGATTTTGGGCTCAGGATTTCATCATTTCATGTACATGGTATTGTTGGGCCTTCTAACTGGTCCCTTTGGCTCCTGTCTGCTTGGATTTTAGAAACCTGCCTCTTGAGAGGGGTTTAGTGGTTTTCTGCTCTAGAAGCTGGCGCTTAGAGTCATCCACAGACGGGCCAGCCTTCTCTCCCCTACAGTCTGACCCTTGTAGTGCAGCAAATGTGATCAAGCGTTCTCTGGTCCCTGACATGATCTAGAACACACTCTGTGTAGCCACCTCTTTTTATTTCCAAGATCTGCCTGTCCTCCAAGTCCTGGCACGAGGACTCTATACAGAATGTCTCGCCCGTGCTGCCCTCTCTGGAATTGGTTATGCTGCTATGACGGCAGGTCAGGCATTGTCTGGTGATGTCTCTTGTACCATGGTGTAGTTACTTAATCTTCATAGTCTTCTTTAATCTTTCACAAGTATCCGTCTTTTCTGAAAACTCTAGATATAAACAGCACCTCACGTACAATAGATGTTTCAGAGAAGCTCATTGAGTTAGATTGGTGGAATTGCGAGCACAATCTTGAGTCAGAAGTTGGCGCTCCCTTGCCAGCCCTCACAATCTCTTTTTACAGCCCTCAGATTGCAGCTTGACTGTCTCACCTGTGTGTGTCTGTGTTGGTTTTAGTTGCAGATCCCTAGCGTCAAGGGCTTCGATTTTGCTAAGCAGCATCTGGGTCAGCACAATAAAGATGACATCTTGATTATTCATGAGCCAGCACCACTGCCAGGCCCTGTGAAGGACCACACCACGCCCTCTGAAAACGGAGATGTGCCGAGCCCCAAGGCGAAGATCCCGGCCAAGAACGTCCGTCACAGAGGAAGGTTCTTATTGGGCTTTCTGTATTTTTCTCGATCGCAGAGCATGTTTCTGTTTTCGGTTTGTCAATTTCCAGTATCAGAAAGGCTGACGGTGAGTATTGCCCGAGTCTGCAGCCCAGGAGACTGACGATGGCTTGCCCAGTGTTAACGAACCTGAGGGCTCTTGATCCACTCTAATGGACTACCAAAGGAGGCTGATGCTTTCCTTCCCCAAAGTGTTCAGAATTAGGAATCACTGTCTATCACGGTTTGGTGGTCCCCCTGGGACTTGATGAGGGCTTGACCAGCTCGTGTGTGTCTATTCTGGGGTGAGCAGGCTAGGCCCTCTGCGGAGGATATCAGAAATAGTGTATGAAAAACGCATGGCACTTGATACCTCCTCAGCCAGCGTTGGCTTTGCCCTTGCCTGTTATGCCAGTGGCTGGCTATGACTTCATTGCTCCCTCTGCAGGTGACCTTCATCACATCCTTCTTTGCTTGGTTTTTCTCCAGCTGCCGGTGTTGCACCCTTGTTAGCATGTTTGCATGGACTCTTCACGCCTCCTCCCTGCCCAGCTCCCCATATCCAGTTTATTTCCATTCCTCCCATCAAAGTTGAGCACATGGAGAACTGCACGTTAACACACTGCCTGGAAGTCCCCGTCACCCTCTGATCCTGAGACAGGCTGTGGCCGTGTTAAAGAAGACCAAATTCAGAGTCAGGTTTCGTGAAGCTGACTTTAGATCATAGCATGATCACGCTTTTGCTATGGAAGCCTCAAATCATCAGCCTTCCTTTGAGCTTTGGAACTCCAAATCCTGATTTTCTGCTAAGAGGAAAAAAGTGTGATTATACCAACATTCGAAATGAGGTCATAATTTCTGACTTATCAGAAAACCTACCCCGGGGGTTCTGGCCTACTTTTAAGAATTTAATGCATGTTAGAATGTGATCTTTACTAAAGAAAATGAATTATGTAGAGAGATGTTATTTGCTTAATTATCTTGCAGGCTAAGAATAAATCAAATCATTAAAGATTATTGAATATCCTGGTACAATTTTGCAAAGTATTTTTTTCTCCCATGGTCGTCTCATCCTAAACATTTAGTCACAACATCTCAATGGTCTGCACCGCTAATATAATATTTTAGCATCCCTCAGGGGCACCAGAATGTCTCAGCATCTCACATTGCAGTTTAAGCCAGGGAGTGCAAAGAAGAGGGGAGCTAAGTGGTTAGAGATTTTCACTAGCCTGGTGCCCCCAGGGATCTGTGATACCCTTGCTTTTTATATATAGAGTCAAATCTCAGTGGTGATCATTGCCTTTGTGTTGTAAGTGTAGGCTTCTTGCAAAGATCTGGAGTTATATGGGGTGACTGCAGAACTACTCTGGCTTCCTAGTGATGCAGACCCAGTTAACCCAGAACCCCAGATCCTCTGATCCCACCCACGGCAGACCCACACTGCTGGTCCAGCCCTGGTAGCTGAGGCACCATCCTCCAGCCTGGCACTTACTTTCCTAGCATTTGTTGAAATGCAGCCTGCTGACCCAGTTTGTAAGTCATGTTATGCTGTCTTTAAGAGGTAACTAGGTGCTATATATTAATATTAGGTCCTTGAAGATGCCATGCCACAAAATAATTTTTTGGATTGTTTGATTTCTACCAGTTTTGCCTGGAGGCCTGACTTCCACATCCAAATTAATGTGACCTTTCCCCCCATCCTTTCTTTCTTTTTCCTAACGTTTGCATTTGTTTTGTGTCTGCAGAGTTTCTCCCTCAGATGCCGACTCTACAGTGAGCGAAGAGTCCAGCGATAGGGACGCAGGAGACAAGACGCCAGGAGTGGTGAACGACGGCAAGTCCCACAGAGCCCCACAGAGTGGTCTGTGACTCTTCTCGTTTTCCACGTTAAAACCTTAATTACAAGGTTCCAGTAGGCTAGGGTTTTATACTACAAATGCTGAACCTTTTTTCGTTCTTTTTTTTTTTTTTTTTGGTGAGGAAGATTGGCCCTGAGCTAATATCTGTTGCCAATCTTCCTCTTTTGGCTTGAGGAAAATTGTTGCTGAGCTAACATACTTTTGTACGTGGGATGCCACCACAGCATGGCTTAATGAGCAATGTGTAGGTCTGCACTCAGAATCTGAACCTGCAAACCCCAGGCCACCATAGTGGAGCAGGCAAACTTAACCACTACACCACCAGGCCAGCCCCAAATGCTGAACCTTTTAAAAAAAATCTGTGCAGTGGAATATTCTTCATTCATATGGTGAATTTCTCAGCATTGGTTGTCAACATCTGACATTGTATTGGTGCCTGCACTGAGGCAGAGGACCTGCTAGAGGTTAGGGATTCACCAAGGTATGTTTTGAGGTTAATAGTCACATTTCTTTCTAGTTCAGAGTCTTAAGGATTTTCCTCCCTGAAGGACAAGGAAGAATGGCACTAAAACCAGAGTCCCAAAACTGCTCCCAGGATTCAGTGACCTTCTTAGGATCCAATGCAAGTGTTGCACAGCTGTCACTGTCAGAAAGCTGTTTGTTTATCATAGGTCCGAGCGCACTATATTTGGTTCTGTTCCTAGCTCCTCCTTCCATTGGGAGTTCTATGTGATCTGATGGTTTAGCAGATTTGCATTTGGAGTCAGAGGCCGTGCTTCTTAGGGCAGGTCCGAGATGCACTTCACTCCCATCCGAAGGGTCTAACCATGAGGCTCATGTCCTGTAATGAAACAAAGCCCATGGGTCTTACGGACTTGGGAGCATTTTTTGGCATGATGACAAAGTAGTTAGGTTTTAGCTTAATAGATTCTGTTACATAAATGTGCTAATACGGCTGTTGTATTCGCTGGAGTTTTATTCAGCTTTCAGGATTGTGTTTAGTAATGCAAAGGAAACTGGAATGCCTCAGGATGTTATCTTTAATAGTAATTTTTGTACTCACATTTTTGGTCACAGATTGAACCGTATTCTATAAATGAACAGATTCTGGATGAAGCCAGAGGCCTCTTCTGTCGCTGTCACGCTGGTGACCTCGCAGGTCCCTTAGCCTTTGGGGCTCCTGTGAGACTAAACGAGCTGATATTTGAGATTCCTTCCAGTTGTTTCATTTTTGATGTTAAAGAAATACCCCTAAGAAGAAGGGAAGAGTTTTTTCTTTGGATCCAATTTCACAGAATCTTAAAAATTACTTAACACCACGGTAACAGGGGCACTGTTTCAGATAGATAGGAATAAAGTCTAATTTTGATCCTGGGAAAGAAATATTTGGAGAAAAAAAAGTCAGCTCTGGAGTTTCTCAATTTCTCTTCATTGCTTATCTGAGAAAACCTTGCTTTTAGTTCCTGCTTTTAATTCCTTACTGAAAGTATTGCAACCAGAATATTCTATATTCTATATAAAAAATCAAATATCACTTTCAATATGTATTCAAAGTTACAGTAGTAAGCATGTCAGCTTTGGGACTGGGAGTTGTCCATGGAAGGAGACAAGTGGACTAGATGTCCCGGTGAGTGAGTACTAGGAGCTCAGTGACTGCTATTATGAAGAGACACCAGAATCTGTACATTATCTTCGTGTTTTAGAGAGATGATCTTCTCCCTACAATTATCAATTCACTTATAAAATTTTGTTTACTTGTTTAAAACTTGGATGCTGCCATAAAGGCATTTTATTACTAGCATAGAATTAATTTAGTAAAATACCCTCTAAAAACGATTCTGAGTTCTTAATCATAGCTTTTGAATTCTTTTGTAATTCATGTAGAAATCCTTCTCTTGTTGCAAGTCATGATGAAATGCAAATTAATGGAGCAGGAGGGTGCTTGAGAACCGCTCTGGGACCCTCCTCCATCTCGCCCTGGGCCCAGGGTCCCTCTCACCACAGTGGGTGGCACGCCTGCTGGGTCTCTAGAGATTCCTTGGCAAGGCTTTGAATGGCTGTTACAGGTCGTGTGGCATTTTCAGGACCCACCTTGCAAGGGAAGCTGAGAAAAGACCATTGTTTTGGTCAGTTTGAGGCTGTGCCTTATTTCCTTTCCAGCTGACTATTTTTGAAGGTGGCTAGACCATGATGCATGACCTTTACAACAATCCAAGGACCCTTATGAGATTATTTGCTCAAATGTCACTGTCTTCTCAGTTATTGCAGTTTTAGAATAAGTCTCGTCATAAGCACTGGTTCCCCTTAGCAAAGTTATGAAGAGAGAGATGAGGTAGGGAATAACACACCTCCCTTAAGTCAAGGTGGCTACGTTCAGTTGCTTGTTGTGCTGCCATTGCTGTGTCCAGGCATAATTGTGGTTTTTTCTCTCTTCTTCTTTTTTTCAATTGTTTAAACTTTTTATTTTCCATTGAGGTAAGATTGGTTTATCACATTATATAGATTTCAGGTGTACATCATTATATTTCGATTTCCGTGTAGACTACATCATGTTCACCACCCAAAGACTAATTACTATGCATCACTGCACACACGTGCCCGGCCACCCCTTATGCCGTCCTCCCTTCCCCCTCTCTTCTTTACCATCAGGAATAAACCACGTAGATAAGGACTGCAAAATGCTGAGTATTTTCTTTATGTTCTCCATAGGTCGCATGTGTGTGATTTTTAAGTAATTAGAGCTTCATTAATTTGAATTCCACAAATCCAAATTCTAGAATTTCACCCAGTCATTTACTTTTGCATGTGCTAAGGAGTTTGCAAAACAAATAAAATTTTTAACGAGATTGCAGGGTAACTATTTTGACTACAAATAACATCAGAGTTTTTCAGGTAATGGTAGACTACCCATTTATAAAATGATTGCGATCATAAATCATAATTCTCCTCTTTTCATTAAGGCAGATTCCCCAAGGTCTCTTTAGGTGGAATTTTATACAGGTGGTTGAGGTGACTAGTCATTTAGTCATCCATTCAGCAAGTGTCTACTAAGTGCCTGTGGTGGCTTCGGTGCTGGGATAGGATGAAGAAGAGGCAGATGTGATCCCTGCCTCACAGGGTGTTAATGTGGGTCACGGGCATCGGTATTAATGCAGTTTGACTGCACTTACCGATAGATAATGGAATTAATAGTTCTTTTAAAATCTTCTATTGCTTCGGCATTTTAGTAATTTGGATTGCTCTTTCCTCTGTCATTCTTCGTTGACATTATCCTATACTGTAGTTTCTATCATTACATTTTTTTGTTTGTTTTATAATATTTGAAGAGGAGGCACTCTTCAAAAGTACTCTTCCAAAGGCCCTACTTGCCTTAAGGCAGGATTCACACAGCATTAATCTCTATGTATCCATTGTACTTTCCAGTGACTGTTATTATGCAAGTAGTTTTTTAAAAAAATTGTGCAATGCATAGCAAACAATAAAAATAACCAGATTATATATATAAACTGAGATATATGTATATATGTGCACAGATAGATAAAACAAATAACAAACCTTTTTTCAGCCTTTTAAAAGGGCTGGACTCCAAGGCCGTATGGAAGCTTGAGGGTTTTCTCTGCATCCTTTGTTTCTCTGGTTGCAGTTGGTGAACTGTGGCGCAAGGAGCCATGACCACAGTTGGGGGGTGGGATAGGGCAGTGACAGGAGCCAGTCGCAGGCCTGCAGCTCCGTGGTACCCAGGCAAGCAGACAGCACAGAGGGAGGGGACTTTCTTCCTCTGCCACCTTTGTGCCCTGATCTTTTTACCATCTTTTTACCAGATTGGGGGAAAGCAACCTCACCTTTATGTATCAGTAGCTTAATATGGGCTACCCTTTGTGACATCTGCTGTCACTTTATGAGTGTGGGTTAGCAAGGCTAGCCTATCTGGCACAGCTAATTATCTCCGTTTAGGCATTTTGCCTGTAATTTGAGTAGCTGCCACTGGATGCATGGTGGAGCCTGGCTGTGCTTACGTTGCACAAACAGGCTCCCTCCGGGCCCAGGGTAGGGAAAGCAAGCCCAAGAATAGCCGGAATCCAGAAACCTATGCCTCCTTGCTAAGAGAGATGGCGTTCATTCACAGAGTTACACACATCATTTCTAGTCGCTTGGGATAACAAGTGGAGATAATTCAAATTGAGAGGAAATACAAAGACTGACATACCACTGATGTGCATTCCTTATGTAAAACCTCAACTACTTTTCTTCCTGCTTTGCTCAACTTTTTCTTTTTCTACACGGAGGAGAAACCTCTATATTTTTCACTTATGCTTGAAGTTTCAAACCTCATGCTTTTGTTTACAAAAAGTTTCTGCATGCCCTCATTCCTTCTCTTGGGCTGTTGGCCATTTATTTTAAAGCGGTGTTCAGAGCGTCCGGAGGTGCCTGGCTTATCAGAGGGAGGGCCTCAGTGACCTCAGTGCGTCTCACCAGCTCTGTAGAGCTCTTCCCACCTACTCAGCCCCTCCTCGCATCTCTCCGTCTTTTTTTGCCTTTTTAAAATTAAAGCTTATTGGGATTATTTCTACTATAAAAGTTATACTCAGAGAAAATCCTCATTACAGAAAATACAGGAAATTGGAGAAAATCACCCATTATACCAAGATCCAGTATCTGTTAACATTTTAAAGTGTTTCTTTTCTATCTTCTTTCTACACATTTAATTTTTTCTCTCTTTTTGCAGTTCTGATTACTTTAAAAAACTTTGTCTTGGTAAAATATACATGCCGTAAAATTTACCCATTTAACCATTTTTAAGTGTCCTCTTCATCTCTTTTTAAAGTAGGACCAAGTCCCCTGTAGGCATCAGGTTTTTCTTCTTATGCCTCTTCACCTTAATTTTCTTTCCACGTCAGAACCGAAGCGTTCATTGTTAACCAGTACATGCCTGTCTGCAGTCCCCTCGACTTTTGTTTCTCAACAGTATAATCACCTTGGCAACTAAATTTTTATTGCTCCAAATGAGAGTGGAACTTCAGAGATGCATTACATGTTTTTTCTAAAAGTTCTGTAAATTGCTATTGACTGAGCAACTTCAGGTTCCTCCTGTCTGGAAGACTCTTTCTTACTGAAGACTCTGAAACACCTTTAGACAAAACAGGCAATTTTTGGCACAAAGTGTCATCAGGATTTTCATTTCTTTTCTAAGAATATTTGTAATTTGTAATGAGGCTGAAGAAGACACTATTTAACCCAGACAGCTTAAGCTCAAATAGTGACATTTCAAGTCTTCTGCCATGGAGTGGGGATGTGTTTTTGAGCAGGGGCCCATCTGAGGATTCTTTAAGGATTAATCCATAATTTTGATTATTTGCGATTCTTTAGGATGACTTTATTTATTTTGGCTTTCCTCTCCGTTCCAGGGCCACCGCCCCCCAGTTCAGGGAATGAACAGCACTCGTCAGCCTCCATCTTTGAGCACGTGGACAGGATCTCCCGCTCCTCAGAGGCCAGTCGGCGGGTCCCCAGTAAGATCCAGCTGATTGCCATGCAGCCGATCCCAGCTCCCCCAGTTCAGCACCCCATACTGGCTGACCGAGTGGCAGAAACCAACAAAATTAACAAAGAGGTATTTGTTTTTATTAAAAAGTATGTTAATAAAAAGGCTCACATTCTGATTTGGTCAGTGCTGAAAAATGAGTGAAAGTGACAGTGTCAAAAGGTTGCTAAAGGTATGAGCTGCTGACAAGTATTCTGAATTTTAAATATTATAATCAGGTTTTTTAGATCTGATACTGTTCAAGGACACTGTTAGATGCATTGGCAGATATGCAGAACAAAGACCTGAGGCTGCTATCCTTAGAAAGTCCCATTTCGGCCCATGGCTAGTATTTGGGAACTTGGGTTTCGGAAAGATTCCCGCCATTCCCAGAACAGAGTCGCTCACTGCGCCTAAACTATTAATACGAACAATATGATTTATGGTGAACATCTGCTTTCCTTCTGGGAGCCTGGAATTTTATGACATGCTAGGCAGAGGGTGCCTACGTGAGCAGCCCGTTAGAGACTCCCTGGGCACTGAGTCTCTCATAAGCTTCCTTGGTGGACAACATTTCACCCGTGTTGTCACAACTCGTTGCTGGAGGAACTAAGCACGTCCTATGGGACTCCACTGGGAGAGCGCTCCAGGAAGCTCCACCTGGGTGCCTCCAGAATTCGCCCCACGTGCTTTTCCCTTTGCTGATTCACTCTATATCTTTTTGCTGTAATGACTGGGACTAAATGCTGGGTCCTGTGACTTCTCCTAGTGACTCATCCAGCCTGGGGTGGTCTTGGGATAAGAGGAGACTTTGTGATTCCTGATAGATCCGCTCTGGCCCCAAGGATCTAGATAATTCATAGTAAAACCCTATTCCAGTGAATCCCAGAAGAGTGAGTTAGATCTGCTTCCCTCCTAAGATTTTGGGAACCAGAATGCCAGGCTAGGTCACTGTTAACTGGAGCTTGAGAGATTTGACCTGGGCTGGACTATCAGTGGAGTGAATGCCATTTAGGACTGCACATAAGACAGCTCCATGCCTGTCAGTTTCCTGCCTCTAAGAAACCCCTGCTGCTGTTGTGAGTTCTGCCAGGTTGTAATAAGAAATTGGTACAGTTGAACCCTCCTCCCCACTTTAAAGGTGATCCTTACAGTGGATCATCCTATAGAAGTCTTACCAAGAGTTCTTATATTTCTCCTGTCCACGCCTCTTTAGCTCTTTGCCAAGCACTTGACCACAGACTGTGTGCCATGGGTTCAGGATGACATGTGCTGTCCGTTCTCACCAACGCTCAGGAGCCCCAGCCCTGCATGGCCCCAGTCCTGGCCTAGACCTGTTTCCATCAGTCTCCTGTTGCGTGTGCCTCTACAGCTGCCAGGGTAGACAGCCTGGAGTGACTTCTCCATCTGGCGAAAGAAAGAAGAGAATGTGTTCACCAGGCCTGTGGCTTCATAACTTGATAGTATACATCTCCGTTTTTTTCTTTTACTATCTTTTTAAAATGTAGTATTTGATGCACACATAGGACTATAGGTAACAGATATATTGATTATAAAGCATAACAACAAAATGAAAACCCAACTTAAGAACTAGAGTATTGTCAATACTGTTACACCTACCTAAATACTTCATACATCTAAATTTAAATGTTTTATTTATTTTTGAGGAATATTAGCCCTGAGCTAACTGCTGCCAATCCTCCTCTTTTTGCTGAGGAAGATTAGCCCTGAGCTAACATCCATGCCCATCTTCCTCTACTTTATATGTGGGACGCCTACCACAACATGGCCTGTCAAGCGGTGCTGTGTCCGCACCCGGGATCCGAACCAGCAAACCGCGGGCCGCCTAAGTGGAATGTGCACACTTAACCAGTGTGCCACCGGGCTGGCCCTAAATGTTTTCTTAGTAGGAGATTCTGCTGCAAATTCCTAGCATATCTTGGGCCTCCTGTGAGGGCTCATATATTTTAAAGAACAATTAGAGCCCGACAGAGTAAGAGCGGCTTTTCTTAATTCTCCTGATGGTAAGTTGCCGAGAACCTCATGCAACCGACCCTCCTCCTTCAGACAGTCTCAGGGTATGTGGCTTTTGGTCTACTGCAGTCTTCCTGCATGGGCAGGAATGTTCCATCCTATCTTGGCCTATGAGTCCTGCTCTCTCTTCCCCATCAGATTCCTAGCGTGGTTTCCCTTCTGCCCCGCTGTCTCCATCTCGCTTGATGTCAAGGCCTCTGAAGCAGAGCTAGGTGCTTACAAAACGGGACACACCTTGATACAAGTGAGCTCTTCCCAGCCTGCGCTGCCCCCCAGCACAGCAGAACTGCCACGCCATCAACCCCCCAGGCAGTCATCTGCATTCCCACCGCTGGCTCTTGGCAGGCCTGGCTCTTGGCAGGCCTGGCGTGGATGTGCCACATCTCACACCTTCCTCCCCCTTCCCTCTTGTCTTCAGATCCTACTTACTTTTCAAGACCTACTTCAGGCCTCGTAGCCAGCGGTGACATGTTTCCACACCTGTGGATGCCCCTCTGTGGAGGGAAAGTCTCCTGTCAGGGAACTTGGTTGGTAATACTAGATAATTATCAGCAAACGGGTATTGTATAACATGCAAATATCTTTGAATCTATCTTAACTTAGAAATCTCTGAAGTAGTGAAATTATTGAGTATGGAGAAGGTTTACTCTTTTCTCGGGGCGTATTATATCCAGTTGTCAGTGCCCCTTTGTTTCTTCAAAGTTGTCACTAGCTGATTTTGCAGGTTGGAGTTATTTTTGCCCTGCTCTGGGGGCCGATACCGGGGCTTCCCCGTATCCACACCACTGCGAGTTTGGGGGTCCGGCCCGTGGGCATGGCAGGTGCTCTGTGCCCCGTGTGGGCGTGCCTGTCCCATCACACCCTTTGGGGCCTCCTGGAGCCTAGGACAGACGTCCAGGGGGCAAGGGACGTGGCAGGAAGGTGTTCCCCAAATGCTTTCAGAGCCTGGGTCCCAGGATCCTTCGAGCACGTTCTTTCGGTCTCGTCCCCTCAGATTCAGACGGCGCTGCGACACAAGTCGGAGATCGAGCACCATCGGAACAAGATCCGGCTCCGCGCCAAGCGCCGCGGCCACTACGAGTTCCCGGTGCTGGACGAGCTGTCCTCGGGCGACACGCGCGAGCGGCACCGCGTGTACCGCCGGGCGCAGATGCAGATCGACAAGATCCTGGACCCCACGGCCAGCGTGCCCTCCGTGTTCATAGAGCCCCGGAAGAGGTGGGCCCGGGCGAGCTGTCGGGCGGGGCGGGACGGGAGGGCTCGGTCGGTTTTAAGGGTAAAGGCTCTGAAAACGACTCCAAGAGGTTAATACACAGAAAGGCTGTCGGCCACCCTGATGGCTTTGATTGTCACCTGTGTGGAGAAGGCTGCCCCTCGAGTGCCTGAGAGCATTTCCTGGGTTTGCTGTCTCCTGGAATGGGCATTCTAAAGTGGTGTCGCCTGTCCTCCTCCCACTGTGCCTCCGGCGCTTCCTGGGCCCTCCCTCTCCTCCATCCCGCTCTCACCCCCAGGATCTTCACCTCCTCTGCTTGGTCACCTAGCTGGGTGTGGGTGGACAGCTCATTTCCTTTCCCTCAGCCACACTCAGTCTTGGTCTCTTGGTCTCCCAGAGCCCTGCCTTTAACCAGATACGTTTTCTGTAAACACTGCTCTCATTTGTGCCTTTCTCTGCTCAAACCCTGTTATGGCTTCTGTTCCCTGCCATATGGAACCTGTGCTCCTGTAACAGGCTTGCCTGCCTCTCCATTCGAGCTGCTTTCCACCCTACAGCAGCATAGACAGACCTGCCACTCCCTTAGCCCTGGCCTCATTGCCCCCGGGATTCATCTGCATTCCTGTTTCTGGCCCTCAGCAGCACGGTGGTGTCCACACCTCACTCTCTCCTTCCACATCCCTCTGGTGTGCAGATCCTCTGCTCTTTAAGACCTAGCTCAGGCCCTGTGCAGGCAGCGATGATGTCACCGGCTCACATGGACCTCCCCCTTTCCTGAATGTCTGTATTATTAAATACTGTCACGACTATACGTTGCCTCGTACTGTTCTCCGTTGTTCCATGTGTGTTGATATAGTCTGCCAGGGCAGATAGGTTGTGAGCTTTCTTAGAGCAGAGACTGTGTTTTACACATTGTTTATATCCTGTGGGGTATTTACTCCAGTGGCCAGCACATCACAGGTGCTCAGAAAATGCTTAGTGTTCAGTTGATAAGCCAGCGGCAGGCAAGTTTGTTTCCTGTGAAGCTAACCTCTCGTTTTCCTGGCAGTTCGCGGATAAAGCGTTCTCCCAAGCCACGCCGGAAACACCAGGTCAACGGCTGCCCTGGAGATGCCGAGAAGGACAGGCTCATCACCACAGACAGTGACGGCACTTACAAAAGGCCCCCTGGCGTCCACAACTCTGCCTACATTGGCTGCCCAGTGCGTAATGCTGACCCTGGCTTCTGGAATCCGGGTTGGGGTGGCTCTCTGGGAGAGGAGAATGAATAGTGGTGGCTGCTGCCTTGTGTGGTGTTGATGCCCGGTGGCTGAAGCTGTGAGGCCGGCTGGGTGGTGAGGCATGTTGGGTGAGAGGGGGAGAGGGCTGGTCCTTTGAGGGGAAACTTGAGTCATTTAAAGCAGGGGGCTGCTGGACGAGCTCTCTGGAAACATCCTCTGTGCTTTTCCTTTCTATATGCAAGCCTTCTCCTCTCAGGCTTCAGAGTAGGCGCTTCTTGAGGTTAACTGGAAGACAGAGAGAAATGTCCAGAGGCTTTTTTTTTTCCTTTCCCTGGTCAGAGGGTTGTTTGGGTTATTTGTTGATGGGAGGGATATTTAGGGTTTTGTCCCTCCCTTCTGCTCCTGGACTGCGAAGAAGGTATTCTATTTGCTAATATATATATATATTTTATTTTAATGGAAGAAAGAGCTTAATGGAATTTAAGAAATATGGAATTAAACATTTTTTTCAAACAGAAAGGATACAGAGTTGCTTGAAGTGTTGAAGGCAGACATTGATAGCATTAAGACACACACGCGCAGACCCCACTGAGAAGGGAAGAAAGCCTCCCCGAGGGACTGTGAGAAATACAGACACAAAGACACCCCAAGGTGGAGAGGGGGCACTAGATGTGGCTGACTCGGGCAGCACCGGGACGCGCAGTGGGTGCCTGCAGCCCTGTGTCAGGGTGCAGCCCTGTCTTGTTGCACAAGTCCCCTGCCTCTTCCTGGAGGCAGACTTATACAGCTGTCCTTGTTTAGAGGGAAATTAGCAAAACACACATCTCTGGAGAAGGGGTTGGTGATGTAATGATCACTTTAGGTGGAGCCTATTCAACCAGCCATTTCTTATTTGAGTTTTATATTTTATCTCCTAAATTACACAAATAACTAACACTGACAGACACTAAACGTAATTAGCCAAACGTGCCACTGTATCGACATTGGGGCTGAGTATAATTGAATCATGATCATCTGAGACAACCAGGCCTTTCCTTGGGAACTTACTGTATTTCTAGTGCCCTAAAGACTGACCATGCCCCTCATGACCCTCTCATGAGGATTGGAATGATTCCAGAGAGTTAGAAGGCCTACAAATTAGACTCCTTTGCTCCTCAGTAGACTGAATCCAGTCGTTTCCGAATGCTGGGAATGAATTCCTGAGTTAGAGGACCCATCGCCGGCAGTTCTTACAGTAGATGGTGCTCTTGTGCTGCTGCTGTTTTTGGACAGGCACTTGTCTGGGCATCTGTGGGGTTTGGCTTCATCTGGGAAGGGCTCTCCCTTTGGCTCCCCAGGAGAGTCATGCAGGGATGTCCAGACCGTGCTGTGTGAAGCCAGCAACTAGAAGAAGGCGAGCGTTGCTCCGTCCCCCTTCGTTTCCCTGGCCTTCAGGGCTCCATCTCTCATGGGAATCTGCAGGAGAGCCTTTACATAAAGTCCCTGTCCCTTCCTTTTTTCTAGTCGCCCTGAGTTCCATCATCCAATGCCATTAAGTTTTGTGTAGGGAATAGCCTGTCTTTCCCTTGATGTCTCCATTCACCTCTATTTATGGCCCTAAATCAGGCCTCTTTCATGGTGGCCCAGACCATCCTTGTCCTCCTTGCTTTTTCTTGGCAGAAAGCACACAGTTTCCTCCCTGAGCTGGTGGAAGGAAGTGCTTCCCTGGAGAACACCACCTCAGTTAGCTACTTCGTCTCCAGTGGCCCCATTTTTCAAAGATACCCTAAAATGAAAGTCTTCCTCGGATGGACTGACTTTTTACTTTCTCTCCCTAAAAGTTCTGAAACACATACTTTCAAAGATAATGCCTTTCTCAGAACTTAACCGTTTCTTAGGTCACATTTCATCTTCAAGATTATATTAGATATATGTGTTTTTAAATTATCTTGAGTTTTACACTTTTCCCCTCAAAATATCTTCTTCTCCAGAACTTTATTCTCCTAAGGTGGAAGAAATACTTCTGGATTCCTTGTAACTAAAGTCATCATTATAATTATAGGTCTAGGCAAACTGTGGCCCTCAGGCCAAATCCAGCCAGCTGCCTGTTTTGTAAATAGTGTTTTCTTGGAACACAGCCACGCCCATTCATTTGCATGTTATCTGTAGCTGCTCTTGCTAAGAACCAGGCAGTTTGAGTAGGGACATGCTGGTTTAAGGATGAGATTATGTTCTGAGAAATGCGTCCTTAGATGATTTCGTCACTGTGCGAACATCATAGAGTGTACTTACACAAACCTAGATGGTATAGCCTAGTGTATGCCTGGACGATGTGGTACTAATCTTATGGGAATACCGTTGTACGTGCAGTGAGTTGTTGACGGAAACGTCGTTGTGCAGCACATGACTATAGTTGCAACAGGACTGTTTGACTCACAAAGCCTGAGATATTTACTGTCTGGCCCTTTATAGAAAAAGTTTGTCAACCCCTGATATAATTTATCTTCCAAGCCAACACTTGTGAGAGTGAGGGGAGGCGCTATTAATTATTGTATTGGGATACCAGGCATAAACTGAGATTGTCCTGGGCCCACCACGATGTATGATCACTCTTATAATACCCCCAGAGGGTTGCAAAGTAGGCACCAGAATACACCATCTCTGGTGAATGAAGGTAAAAGGGTCATATCTATTTCTGAAGAATGACAGATGAACGTGTTTCTGTGCAAAGGAAACAAACATAATATAACAGAATTGTCAAACTGAGATTTGAGGTAATGGAATTAAAATTCCAACTCAGGAATCCTGGGTAAATACTAACTTTTGTAGATCACAGTTTTTCATTTTTTGTTAAGTACCATCTGTATGTGGAACACTGTGCTAGATATTGGGATATAGAAAAATGAATAAGACATCTTCTTGACCTGCAAGTGCCTGGTAGTCTAGCCTGCAAAATGAGGAGGCAACAAGAAGAAGAAAGAGGAATCCCTCATCTTGGCTCTGTGTCTCTCTGCCTTCTTGGCAGGATTCATGGTGCCGATGGAGTCCGAGGGAACCTTCCTTCCCATCTTCAGAGCGTATCTCTCTTGCTATAAAAGTTAAACCTTCTCTAAACTTATGACCACTCGGGGTGAGATTGGCAGTGGTTCTAGCTCTCAGGGACTCTCTTCAAGTATGTCTAAGATCCTCCTCCCCATTGGAACCTCATTTGGGGTTTGCAGTTGTTTTTCTGTGGCCACACCATTTGCTTCCTTGCAATGCAGCTACCTAGTCAGCCGCTGGAACCACCAGTGGGAACATCATTCTGGCTTTAGAGAGACTCTCTTGCTTACCAGTAGGATGTTGTTCCAGACACACTTTCCCTTTTCTCCACTATGAACTCTTAGGTTGGTGGCACACTACTGACCGCAGTCTTCCCTATCGGCTCTTCAAGAAAACCAAGAATGGGGGAAGGACCTGCGTGTGGACCTTTTATCCACTTCATAAGGAAAGGAACACAGGGTCCTTCCAATGCTACGTCATAAACCAGACACCCCCTTTGGGGCCCAAAATCCTTACTTAGAAGTCTTAGATAACAGATGTCACTTACGAGAAACTTTACTGAGATATTGCAGTTTTTGAGAAACAGACTTATGGGACCAAGTGTGTAATGTATGTGGGAGTGAGACCAGCCACTCCCTGTTGTGCTGGGAAGAGCACCTGCCCATCTTAGGAGGGAGTCGCTGCTCAGCAACAGTTGTTTCTGTGGTAGAGTGAGGGCCCCTGATGCCAGAGCTTCAGATTCTTCTAAGAGAATCCAGGAATCTGAGTTTTAGGCGTTTTTTTTTGGTGAGGAAGATTGGCCCTGAGCTAACATCTCTTGTCAGTCTTCCTCCTTTTGCTTGAGGAAGATTGTTGCTGAGCTAACATCTGTGCCAATCTTCCTCTGTTTTATGTGGGATGTCACCACAGCATGGCTTGACAAGTGGTGCTAGGTCTGTGCCCGGGATCTCAAACTGCGAACCCTGGGCCATGTAAGTGGAGCGTATGAACTTAACCAGTACACCGCCAGGCTGGCCCCCTGAGTTTTAGTTTGAAATTTTCAGATTTTAAAAATATCTATTTTTTAAAAGACTATGCTGGCCAAGCAAAACAGGTGTGTGAACTGTTGGGGGTTTGCCAGTGTGTAGAATGGCTTTCTCTCTGGAGTTAAGCAACTGCTTCCCTTGGTGTTTGACCCTGGCATGAATAAGAACTGATCATCTGTTGGACAGACCATAATCATTGGGAAGTGTTTTCCAGACAATTGGCTAAGAGTAAGGATATGTCTGTGGAATAGAGTTTTTTCTTTGTAAGAGACTCACTGATACAAACAGATATGGGATGTCTTCCTTGACCCCTTGAGTAGGGAGATCCAACCAGGTGAGCTAAACCAGGGGCCAGTAGGGGGAGCTTTCTAGAAAAAGACATCCACTCTTCCTCACAGAGGGCCGGGGTCACCAGAACCTCTTCTCTTTTCCTTGTGTCAGTTGTAGTAACCGTGAGTTGGGCTTCTGGAACCACTGAGACCAGAAAGGCCTCTTCTTCCATTGGTTCCATTTTATGCCTTACAATTTACCTGGTATATATTATGACAACATTTTGCTCATAAGGCAGTATGAGGAAATAAGATTTTTAAAAAATCTTGTTACTTATATCCCTGCCTCTTAGACAGTGGGTATAGAATATGTTTAAACCTTTCTTGATCTTTCATGTTATCCAGAGATATGTCCATTTTAAAGATGAATAATTTCTGAATAATAATTGTTACTATTTACTGTTATAAGTAGTTGTCATAGTAGGTATTAAAATTGTTTATACACACACAGTTGTCATATGGTGGTGACTTTGAACTCTTTTGGGAGTGTGTAGGGCTGTTTTTTCCCATTGATAATAGTCAATAGCCTGCTTTAGTTTTTGGTTTCTAGATTTATGGAATATAGACTCTAAGACGTCATTTCTGGTTGCTTAGGGGCTTTCCATAAAGATTGGACTTCCAGGTACTGAAATGCGTTTCAGATAGTTGATTGAATTTTTCCAGACAAATGATTATTGAATGTTTTCACTTTGTTCTTTTTTCCTCATTCAAACGTTTTGCCCCCATGAAATGGAACGCACGTTCCTCAGCAGTCATTTATAAAATTCTTATGCTAAACCTTTTCCTCAACGTCAGTGAGAATTGTTAAATTCCATTTTGGTCCTAGAGTGTTGTTTTTGGGTTGCCGTAGAAGCTCGTGTCTGATTCTTCTTTACTCTGCTGTTTCCCCACTGCAGTCTGATCCTGACCTCCCAGCAGATGTGCAGACACCGTCTTCTGCTGAGCTGGGGAGGTATCCAGGCCTGCCCTTCCCGGCCTCCCAGTATGTCCCGCCCCAGCCGTCCATTGAGGAGGCGCGCCAGACCATGCACTCTCTCCTGGATGACGCTTTTGCCCTCGTGGCCCCCAGCAGCCAGCCTGCCAATGCTGTGGCTGCAGGCCCCGGGGTCCCAGCCGGCCTGCCTGTGAACAGCACTCCTTCCCGGGAAGAGAGGCGAGCCACTCAATGGGGATCCTTCTACAGTTCAGCTCAGACAGCCAACAACCCATGCAGTGTAAGTATGAGCCTTCTGGAATTCTCTCATGCAAGATGTTGGAGTTTTGTTGCCCGACTGCTTTGCTTTCAGGATCCTGCAATATTCTGATTGCACTTGGTAAGAATCAAAGCTTGGATGCTGGGTCTTGGTTTTTATTATCTTCTCCTAAGTTAATTCTCAATGTTGGAAGCATTGTTCTATGCAACTCTGATATTTTATTGGAAGTATCTTCCTGGGTTCCCTTCAATGTCGTGAAGCGGAGGTGGGGTAACTGTCAAAACATATTCTCATTGATATCTCCATAGATGGTACAGTTTAGAATGTACCCAGATCATTAAGCTTCTTCTCATAAGGCCCCCTGGGACTGAGGAGGCCCTCGAGGCTGTGGGAGTGTAGGCAGCTAGTCCACGAGGAGGCATGGACAACCATTTTCAAATATCAGGTTTCCATCTTGGGAATTGACATTTCACCATTTCGTCTGCTGTTTTAGTCCTTTATTTTTTGCATATTCCGTCAGTCCTTTCAAATGTACCTTCTCAAGACATGGAAAAGAGATAAAACTCAAGGATGTAACATTAAATATTACTTTCTGCTAATTTTAGATTAAATGATTGGACTACATCATTTGACTCTGGCAAGAAGGTAATAGGTCACAATTTAAATTGCTTCAAGAAGTGTTTACACTGGGTTCCTCTGATTTTATTCCTCAGGTTAAGGTGAAATTGGGTGATAATAAACCTATGTGAAAAGAATTTTTATCTCTGAAATTGGTTTGAACTTTCAAAGCATGCCCTTAATAATAGATTGTTTCCTTCAAGGCATGGTAGGCACGTGCCTACGGTAGAGATTACTGCTGCCCTGTGGGGAAAAGATCATTCAATCTAGTCACTGTTGTTTTTAATATTAAAATATAGCTTATTTCAATAATATTAAACTACTTCATAATAACAACTGGTTTACAATCTTTAAGGAAATGGATGATAACAGAACAAAACTCAGTGATAAAATGAATGTGGCTACAGCTGCTGGCTGTCCACTTTAAGCTTCTCTTCTTTGTTTATTCATTCGAATATGTTCATGGAGCACCTGCCGTGGTCTGGGTACTCTGTCAGGCATTGGGGATCCAGAGGTGCACGATGCACAGCTCCAGCTCTTGCGTTCCACTGGGGGATACATGGACAGTAGAAGAGTAATTCCAGTACAGCGTGGTTGGTGCAATGGCAGGAGGAAAGTATGTCGGGGGAGCACCTGGTTGAGACGGGAGGTGCTCGGGAATGATTTTGTGGACAAAGTGGCATCTAAGTGGACGTCTAAAAGATAATTAGTGATTATCGCTGAAAGAAGAAGAAGATTTCAGGTAGTGGAGAAGTACAGCAGAGACACAGGAATAAAAGCATCTGGTGCAAACTTCTTCAAGACAAGATAGAGGAAAAGGTCTGGATTTATCTTCCCTCTAGGACAACTAAAATAACTGGACAAAATATATGGGTTTTCACAACAGTGGACATTAGGGAACAAAAGAGAGGGATTGCTGAGAATTGGGTTGAACCCTGCAGTCGCCCCAGCTTGCTGTCTTAAGAGATTTTCTAGCTGCAGTGCAGGGAGGGAGACCCCAGGCAGAGCTCGTGGTCTCCCTGAGTTGGGAAAATAGATTTGGGAGTCTGGGAAGGAAAAGGCAGCTAGAATTCATAATACACAGTGCAGGAAGGCAGAGGGATGCACAAAGAGATAAGTCTGGAGATGTGCAGAAAATCTTCATCAGAGTACTGATCAGTTTAAGTATGTGAGGAAACTACCCAAAACTGAGGGAAAAAGCAACCCTCAAAAATAGAAGGAACTTAGGGGCCAGCCCGGTGGTGCAGTGGTTAAGTTCTCATGTTCAGCTTCTCGGCAGCCCGGGGTTCACCGGTTCGGATCCTGGGTGTGGATATGGCACTGCCTGGCATGCCATGCAGTGGTAGGCATCCCACACATAAAGTAGAGGAAGATGGGCATGGATGTTAGCTCAGGGCCAGTCTTCCTCAGCAAAAAGAGGAGGACTGACAGTAGTTAGCTCAGGGCTAATCTCCTAAAAAAAAAAAGAAACATCCCCAGAGCTCACACGGTGGTGGGAATAAGTTCCTGCTGTGGACTGAATTGTGTCCCTCCAAAATTCAGAAGTTGAAACCAAACCCCCATGTAACTATATTGGAGGTGGGGCCTTTAAGGAGGAGATTAGGTTAAATGAGGTCATGAGGGTGGAGCCCTGATCAGAAAGAACTGGTGCCTTTAGAAGAAGAGGAAGAGACACCAGAGCTCGCTCTCCACCATGTGAGGACACAGCAAGAAGGCTGCTGTCCACAAGGCAGAAAGAGAGGCCTCATCAAAACTGAACCCTGTTGGAAACTTGATGTTGTACTTTCCAGCCTCCAGAACTGTGAGAAAATAAAATTCTGTTGTTTAAGCCACCCAGTCTGTGTGTTTTATTATGGCAGCCTGATCTGACTAACACAGCTCCGTTCCTACCAGTCAGCGTGGAAAACCTCATAATTCATGGAGCCTTGGTTAGAGTACTCAGAAGAGTTTTGCCTTCATGAGGGGGAAAGAGGTGGTAGCAGAATTACCCCCAGGTTGCAGCTGCTCTTGTTCTGCCTAAAAAAGCATATAAGCAAGACCTGAACCCAAACAAAGCTCAAGAATGTTCATAAAAAACCCAAAAAGATGCAGCATCCAACAAGGGAAAATTAATATTGTCTGACATCCAGTCAAAACTAACCAGACAAGCAAAGAAGCCAGAAAATGGCACAGATGATAGAATTAGTAGACAAAGATATTAAAAGAATTATTGTAATGGAGTTCCATATGTTCAAGAGGCTAGAGGAAAGGTTGGATGTATTAATTAGAGGTATTGAAGATATTAAAGGATGCAAATCAAATTTAGACGTGAAAACTATAATGTCTGAGATGAAACATATACTGGATGGGATTAATGGCATGTTAGATATTGCAGAAGAAAAGATTAGTAAGCTTGAATACATGGAAATAAAAACTATCTAACATAAAAAAAGAGACTGAAAAAATGAATAGAACTCAGGGAGCTGTGGGACAGCTTCAAGTGGACTGATATACATGTAATTGAGGTTCTCAAAGGGGAGGAGGGAGAGTCAGAAAAAATAATTAAATATTGGCCAAAATTTTTGCAAATTTGATGGATACTGTAAATTTACGGGCTCACAAAGCCTGATGAATCCTATGCATAAGAAACATGAAGAAAACTATACCAAGAAATACCATAATCAAATTGCTTAAAGCCAGTGGCAAAGATCTTAAAATTATCTAGAGAAAAAGGGTATGTTACATACAGTGAAACAAAGGTAAAGATGACAGCAGAATTTTCATTGTCCAGAAGACCATGGAACAAAGTTTTGAAGAAACAGAAAATTGTCAACCTAGCATTCTATATGCAGCAAAAATATTTTTCAAAAACTAAGGTGAAATAAAAACTTTTTCAGACATACAGGAATTGAAAGAATGCGTCACCAGCTAACCTGTATTGTAAGGAATGTTAGGGAAAGTTTTTTTTTTAGCAGAAGTAGAGTGATACCAGATACAGATCTGGAGCTGCATACATGAATGAAAAGCACTAGAAATGTAAATATGTGGGTAATTATAGCTTTTTTCTTTATTATTTAAATATTTTATAAAGATAATTGACTATTTAAAACAAAAGTAATAATAATGTATTGTGGGGTTTATAACGTATATAGAAGTAAAATGTGTGAAAACAATAACACAAAGGCCAAGAAGGGAAAAATACAAGTGCACCATTTTAAGGTTCTTCCACCAAGTGGAATAATAGCCCTGGGAGGTGGTAGACTGTGATTCATGAAAAATGTGTAATATAAACCCTAAAGCAACACTAAAAAAATGTAGTTATAGCTAGTAAGCCAACAAGGGAGTCAAAATGAAATAATAATAGTCAGTCCAAAAGAAGGCAGAAAAAGAGGAAGAAGGAAAAAATGGGAAAGAACAGATGGGACAAATAGAAAATAGATACCACGATGATGTCTATCAATGATCACATTTAATGTGCATGGTCTATACATCCCTATTAAAGGTCAGAGATTGTCAGGTTGGAGAAAAAGCAAGATCCAACTATTTGCTGCCTATGGGACTCCCACATTAAGTATAAAGGCACAAATAGATTAAAAGTATGGAGAAAGATAGACCATGCTTACACTAATCCCTGAAGCTGGAATGGCTTCATCAGTATGAGCCAAAATAGATCTCACAGTAAAAATATTGTGAAGGACGAAGAAGATCATTTTATAATAAAGTGGTCACTTCATCAAGAAGACGTAAAATCCTGAATGTTTATGTGCCTAGTAATAGAGCTGAACATACATAAAGCAAAAACTGATAGCACTACCTGTAGAAATAAACAAATCCACGATCATAGTCAATGATTTCAACGCTCCTCTTTCAATAATTGATAGAACTAGTATACAGAAAGATAGAGAAGACTCGAAGAAGTCTTGAACTAACGCTATCAGCTTGAACTAGCTGACATCTATAGAGCACTCCACTCAACAAGAACAGAAAGAATATACATTCTTTCAAGAGAACATGGAACATTTACTAAGATAGACCGTATTCTGAGCCATAAAGCTAATCTCAATAAATATAAAAAGATACATATTATATAAACAACCCAATAAAAAATGGGAAAGGATTTGAACACAAATGTCGCCAAAGAAGATATACAGATAATAAGCAGATGAATATAAACAATCATCAGATAAAGATGATCAACTAAGATACTTAGTCATTAGCAAAATGCAATAAATCATAATGAGTTATCACTACACACCTATTAGAATGTTTAATATTCAAAACACTGACCACACCGAATATTGGTGAGGATGTGAACAGCTAGAATTCTCATAAATTCTTGGTGGGTATGTAAAATAGCACAGCCAATTTGGAAAACAGTCTAGCAGTCTCCTAAAAAAATTAAACATTCACCTACCGTATCACCCAGCCATTCTATTCCTAAGTATTTACCCAGGAGACATGAAGGCATATATCCATACAAAGACTTGTACATCATAGCAGCTTTATTTGTAATGGACTCAAACTGGAAACAATCCAAATGCTCATCAGCAGGTGAATATATAGACAAATTGTGGTGTAGCCATACAATGGAATACTACTCAGTAATAAAAAGGAATGAAATATTTAAACATACAACAACATGGTTGGGTCTTAATTATGCTGAGGGGAAGAAGCCAGACCAAAAAAATGAAAAGTGTATACTATGTGATTCCACTTATATACAATTCTAGAAAATGTCTAGGGATGGGGCAGGTTTGGGAAGGGATATAGGATGAAGGGATTATAAAGGGGCACCAGGAAACTTTGGGGGTGATAGATGTGTTCGTTATCTTGATTGTGGGCATGGTTTGTGAGTATAGACATATGTCAAATTTATCAAATTGTATACTTTAAATATGGCAGTTTATCGTATGTCCATTATAACTCAATAAAGCTGTTAAGATTTCCCCCCCCAAAATGTGTGTGGTGTGTTCTTAGCAATGAAATTAGTTCTGTCTGACCAATACAGAGCAGGAAGTAAAAGTGGTGAGGCATGAGGCAGGAGAGGGAAAGCAAGAAGCTGATAGGTATAGAACCTAGGTCTCATCCTGAGAGTAATGGCTGGACACTGAAGGGTTCTGAGCAGGCTAGAGGCATAACTAGGTATACCTTCTTGAGAGAGTGCTCTCATTTTAGATTGGAGAATGGTTTGTCAGAGTGCAAGACCAGAGGTAGGGAGACAATCAGGAAGATTTTACAATAATCCTGGTGAGAGATGTTCATGGCCCCAGCTAGTGTAATGCAATAAATGGATTCAAGAGGAAGAATCATGTTTAATTGCTGATGGCTCTGAGGCAGTGTAGAAGGAGAGTTTGATGATACAAGATGGGATTCAGAACACTGATGGAGGAATTATCTTTAGAAACAAGGGGATATATTTCTTCCAATTTAATAGGAAGGAGGAAGGAGGAGTTGGGTACGGATGCAATCAGGTTTGTAGTTGGGTGGCAGGAAGTTGAGGGACCACCCATCTCATCATGGCTTCTATTCTCACAGTGAAGAAAGCAGTCGTTTATTGAGAATAAGGGAAGAAGTGTGGCAAAGCAAGAGATTAGAGGGAGAGTAGAGATTTGACATATTGTGGAGAGTGAGGGAAAACAGATTAGGGACATAGGAATAATTATTTAGCAGTGTTGAGGCCTCTGTAGAGATTGATTATCATGAAATTATAGTGGCACAAATGAAAGTTCTTTAGTTTTGTTTACTGACATCCAAATACCTAGGTGTAGGCAAGGAGAAAACAGGTAGTTGGATTGATCCAGGACTGGAGCTTTATCAGGCAGATGTGATGGAAGCACAACTGGCAAAAGATATGCAGATTCTAGAGGATGCAGTTGAAATGATGATGGACCATATGCTGAAAGGGAAAGTATAGGTTGGGGGTCAATTAAAGATGCTGGAGCTCTGTAGATACTTCCTCTCAAATCCTTCCACTGCATTACTCTAGTTGGAGCCACCATCATTTTTCACCAAGATTATTGCAGGAACGTCCTAATTGTCTCCTTGCCTCTGGTCTTGAGTGCAGGATGTCAGGGTGGCTGCTGACAAGTAAAATACCATTCACTGATGTTGAGCAGGCTGAAGAGCTGGGAGGCTAACACAGTAGATGCATCCTGTGGATGACAGGAGGACTTGGAATGAAGAGGAAGACCTCCGAGGAGCCTCTTAACTTAGTCTTGGGTTTTCCAAAGGGAAAGTTCCCATCTCGCTTTACGACCTGAACTTGTTCACTGCTGGCCCCTACATGTTACTTCTGTCTGCTCCCAGTGCTTGTTGAATTGTTCTGTAGAGAAATCTGTAGCCGTGTTAATTCCCCCATTCCTTGTAGGGGATGTGCGTATACTATTTGTGAGGAAGCCTAAATAGTTCTTGGCACTTAATAAGTTTTCATTTTCCCCCTGAAGAGCCTGTGTTCATTTTATCTTCAGATTCTGCTCTTTCATTTACTTTACGGAAACTTAGTTTTATTTCTGAATTGGTTTTCTTACTCTATTCCATATATTGGAGTTGAAGATAGCAGTTGTCTTTATGTTGGCTCATCTTTGTTTTGTGTTCCTAGTGCTTTAATTGCTTTGGCTACTTTGTTCTTTTTTCTCTGCCTCTCTGCCCTCGTTATGATTATCGTAGGTCTTTTGTCTGTGACATTAATTTGATTTTAAGTCATGTCTATTCCTTTCCTTGCTGGTTGATTTCTTAGAGTCTTAATGGCATGGTTTTGGTCCTCAAATGATTTCCACAGTCTGTGGTCTCCCGTTTCAGTTCATTCTGTTGTTTTATCATCTCGTCATTGAACTTAAAAAAAAATTGCTGTTCTTAAGTTCTTTTATAATTCAACATACTTGTAGAAATTCTGACTGTTGTATTTTCTTCCAGACGAGGTCCTTTGTCTTTTACTTACATTCATTTTTTGAAACTTGTGTGTGTGTGTTTGCCTGTTTCTTGGCTGTAAATGTTTGCAGAGTTGCCTTGCCGTTCTGATTTCCTCCAGTTCATGGTTAAGATGGGCAACTCTTGCCTGACTTGGCTTTGATTTGCTGGAGTGCGGGTACATTCACCTTTGTAGTCTTCGTATCCTCTTTGGGGCCTGTGTCACTGTTGAGGATTGCTTCCGTAACCTGACTTCATGGAGGAAGGGCACGGCAGGGCCTGGTGTGCCAGGTCCGGTCCTCCTTGGGACTCATTCTGCCATCTCTTTAGCAGTCGTGTTGCACTTTTCATGCTCCTAAATGCACCCCCCCCCCCGCCCCCCAGGCAGAGCAAACTGAACTCCGGAGAGCTTGTGCTCCCCTAACACCCAGCCTGATGACTTGAGAGATAGGGCAGGACTCCATGGTCCTTCCTGCTTTTCCTGACACCCTGTTGTGCTATTTAGAGGCTTCTGCTATGCAGGTTTTTCCTTGATTCTTACCCCCTCCCCTCTCCAGGAGGCCTATTTACCCTTCAGTCAACTTCTCCCCCGTTGTGTAGCCAGAATCGGTTGTTTTTTCCTTTGGCCACCACTCTTCTGAGTTTGTGGCATGATTCTGTTCCTTTCTTTACTTGTATGGTTTTTGTTGATGAATTGTAGCAGTAATTTTTGACAGATTTTTCTTATTATTTTTATTTGCTCATTGTTCATAGGTGTCGGAGATTAACAATTCTGTGATAATGCCTTAATCTACGTCTCAACCAAGAATTCCAATGCATAGCAAGACTGTTATAAACACTGTTATTGAGTGGTTTGCTCATCGTGGACTTTTGCTGTTACCCTTATGTATTTTAATGAGAATGATAGCAATTTAATGTAGTGGAAAACCAGACTCATTGGTTGTATCTGTGCATATCTAATATAATTTCAGCATGTTTATAAATTGGTCGTAAAGGTACTGTTTGTTGCCAGGAGAAACGTGATCACCCTTTATTTGCTTCCCTGTCTCTGGCCACAGTAAAAACCATAGGAATGTGGATTTCAAGGTGCCTTCAGTTACATCATAAGCCTTTATTTACCATCTAATGATGTTTTTGCTCTTTTGTTGCCAGCATCGGGGTGTTCCTCATGCATTGGTGAGTCAGGCCACTTGATAGGTGGTATTTTTCCTTTTTGAGCGAAGTTAGCCTCCCTGGAGTAGACCTCTAAGTGGCAGGTGTGGATACCTGAGCTCAGACATTTACAAGCAGGACCATCTCATTTGACTTGCCTTTCTCGCTCTGTTGGCCCGTTTTCTCCTGATTAGAAAGAAGGGATGTGTTAAAATGGGATTTTTATTGACATAGCTGATTGAAACCTTAAAATTCTATTTAGTCCCCCAAACTTTTAGACAAGTGTGACCCATTTGAAGTAAATGCCTGCCATTCTGTCTGCGACTTTTTTAAAAACCTTTTCATTGGGACATGCAGTCTCTAGAAAAAATAACTTTTTCTGACTACAATAGAGTTGAAATGCCTAGCACTACAATAATAAAACAGATAAAGAGCGGACAGCTATTTTTCACTGTTTTTCTTTTAGTTTATCTCTTATGAGACCTTCTGAAATCCTGATAGGTAAACTGCTAAGTCTTGATCTTTTTTTCTTTTATTTTGCATATGAATAGGTTTAAAAAATCCAAACTGTGCTGAAAGCACAAGGGCCACTGTGAATAATCTTTCCCCAGTCTCAGCTTTCTCTTTAATTATTTGGAGAAAGAATTGAAGCTCCTTTCCCTCCTATTTCTCCCTTCTTCCGTAATCCCCTTTGGCTTATTTTACCTCACTGGGGGAACTCTGCAAGGTTCTAATCTCTCTCGCTCTGCCAAGGGGATGAAAGCAGAGAGGGTCAGAAGGTAAGGTAATCTGAGCACAGTTTCATATCTAATAATCCTTTTGAACTCCGTGAGGTGTAGAGAGTGCTATATCCTTCTTGGTGTATGGAAAAAAGCCCAGGAAAGCCTTGGCCAGTCTGTTTGACTCCAAAGCCTCTACTTTTTTCTCTATAAAGTAGAGATTTCTTCAAGGGGGAGAGCCTGGTTAGGGGAACCGTGGGCAGTGCAGTGTAGTGGTTATTAAAGGCATGGTCTTTTGAGTCAAAAAGACTTATTAGGAGGAAATTACTTAACTTCTTTGTGAGTTGGTTTCATCTATAAACAGAGAAAGTGAGCACTTTTTAGTGTTACCGTGGGCCTGAGTTAGTGCTGATGCAGTTCTTACCACAAAATACTAGCTCAATAAATGGCAGCTTAAAAAAAATAAAGATCTAATATTAGAGCAGGTCCAGAAGCAAGGCTGACTTGGTGACTTAACTGTGAGGTCCTAATCCTGGACAGCCAGTTGGTTCAAACTATTGGAGTTGGATGAACTTGATCCAGAGTTACTGTCCTACTAAAATATCTGATTCCAAAATAATGATTCACAGTTGTTGAAAGAAATTTTGAAATAGGAGTCCCATGTGTGTTAGGGTTAGGATATGCTGATTTCATGAGGTCTGCAACCTCAATATATGTTTCTTTAAATCTGATAATATATTGTTTTAGTCATAGAGCACTTGGTTAGCTCAGATGAGCTCAAGTAAAAAGAGATAAAGGATATGGAATCTAAGGGCAAGGGGTATGGCTGGGCCTCCTTGGAGCCAGAAAACTGTCAGAAACTGAAGCTGTTCACTTCATCTTTAAGAATCTCTCTAATTTCGAGTTGTCTTTATATTCTTTCTCTTTTTACAACATTCTACAACATGGTACAGCATTTACATAGTTTAGTTTCTTGAGTGTGTTTGAATTGCTATTGGGTACTCACCGGACCTGGTGACCATTGTGGTCCATGTTGATAGAGTCATTTGTACTAAATGTGGCACGGGGGCCTCGATGTTTAGCAGATGATACAGTTTTGTAGAGCATCAGCTGGAGGGAAGAGCAGGTGCAGAAAGCCTGTCTGTTATTCAAATTTTTATGAAAGAAGAGAAAGGTCTAGAAATTAGTTGTTTTTCAAAGCTTCGCAACCCAGTTCCCCAAACTGAAACTTCTGACATTACTTGATGGCTGAATGCCCCAAAAGCATGCTAACTTTTTATGAGGAATAATTCTCTTGGAAGTTGATCCTATAAACCTAAATTTATAAATTTGCTGTTGTCACTTTGTAATAAGTATTGAATGTTAATCTTCATCTTTTTTTTAATTTCTTCCAGAGATATGAAGACTATGGAATGACTCCCCCTTCAGGCCCATTGCCGAGGTAAGATTTTCAGGAGAAAACGCATTAGGACTTTCTCACATAGGCTGTTTTTATAATTTTATAAACTCATTTCTTTTAGCTGATGTGGGCAGTTGCAAAACTCTGAGTTGTGTGTTCTCTCGATCTAATTAGAAGAGGTAAAAAAAAGTTGGAATTTAAGTTCTGCTTCCAGTAGTGACAGATTAGATAATTTGCTGAGGACAACTGGAAAAGCTAGGCAAGATTTTAAAATAAAAAAATAAAACCCAGATAGCTAACAGGGCAGTGAAGTGATCTGGAGCCAAGATCCAGGTGATCTTGGAGGTGAGCCTTGCCTTTTGAGCTACTTCCTTCCAGGGGCACCTGCTGATTCTGGAGAAAGTGGCTGAGAAACTGAGCAAAACTTTTGATAGACTCACATAGCTAAGGAATCATGAAAATGCAACATATCGAAAGTTGTGGCTACATCTAAAGCCGTGTTTAGGGGAGACTTTGATCCTTAAATGATTGAAAATATATTTGAGAAGAAAAATGGCTGAAAATCAACGATCTAAGCATCCATCTCAGTTTTAAAAAGATCCAATTAAATCTAAAGGAAGTAGAAAGAAGGAAATAATACAAATAAGAATAGAGGGGCTGGCCCATGGCTGAGTGGTTAAGTTTGCGGGCTCTGCTTCTGCGGCCCAGGATTTTGCTGGTTTGGATCCTGGATGTGGACCTAGCACCGCTCATCAAGCCATGCTGACGCGGGGTCCCACTTAGCAGAACTAGAAGGACATACAACTAAAATATACAACTATGTACGGAGGGGCTTTGGGGAGAGGAAGAAAAAGAAAGATTGGCAACAGATGTTAGGTCAGGGCCAATAAAATAAAATCTCTAAAAAACAATAAGAAGAATAGAAATTAATGAAATAGAAAACAAGTACCATAATAGAGAAGGTCAACAGACTAAAAGTTCTTTAAAAAAGGCTATTAAAATTGATAAACCCCAGGAGAGCTTGATCAAATAATCTGTGTAACATTATGAATAAGAGGAATGAAAAAGGACATATTAATCCAGATTTTACAGAAATTAAAAAGATTTTGACAGATTTTTAAAAGACAGATTAAAAAAAATTTTACAGATTTTAAGAAGATTTTATGAGCACATTTTTGTTAATAAATTTGAAGTGGAAAAATTCCTAAAAAGACAAAACATGCATAGGCATGTAACTATTAAATAAATTAAAATCATTAAAATTCTTCCCACAAAGAAAACTCCAGGCCCAGGTGACTTCAACAGCGAATTCTCCCAGAAACACTGAAGGAAGAAAAGATGCCAATGCCATACAAACTCTTCTGAAGAACAGGAAAAGAAAGAACACTCTTCACCTCATTTTGAGACTCACATAACCTTGATACCAAGGACAAGACAGGAAGGACAAAGACATTGCAAGAAAGGAAACATTAAGGGGAGTTTCACTCATGAACAGAGATGCAAAAAATTGGAAACTAAATATTAGCAAACGTATCCAGCCGTGTATACAAAAGGATATCTCATCACAACCAAATGGATTTATTCCATCAATGCAAGGGTGATTTAACATTTAAAAAAATCAAGCAATCTAATTCATGACTTGGAGGACAATAAAGGAAGAAAATCTTCTCATTTCAATAAATGCACATTTAATAAAATTCAACATTGATTCATGGTAAAAAAATCTTAGCAAAGGATAGAAGTGAACTTCTCTAATCTGATAAAAGGTATCTTGGCAAATATTACTTAGTGGTGAAATGTTAAAAGCTTTCCCTCTGAGAACAGGAGCACAACAAAGATCCCTGCTTGCATGACTTCTGTCAGCATTGCCCTCTGGGATCCTAGCCAGTGTAATAAGGCAAGAAAAAGAAACAAAAAGATTGAAGAGTTCAGAGAAAGAAATAATACTGTTATTATTCACAGATGATATAATTTTTTAGTAAAAAATCTTAAAATGTCCACACACAGGGGCTGGCCCCATGGCCGAGTGGTTAAGTTCGCACACTCCGCTGCAGGCGGCCCAGTGTTTCCTCAGTTTGACTCCTGGGCGCGGACATGGCACTGCTCATCAAACCACTCTGAGGCGGCATCCCACATGCCACAACTAAAAGGACCCACAACTAAGAATATACAACTATGTACTGGGGGGCTTTGGGGAGAAAAAGGAAAAAATAAAATCTTAAAAAAAAAAAAAGTCCACATACAAATTGTTAGAGTTAAAAGAATTTAGCAAGATAGCTAAATTACAAAGTAGCTGGATGCAAGATCAATATACAAAAATCTGTTTTATCTCGATTTATGAGCAGCAGACAGAAAGTAACTTTTAAAGATTCTACATAAAAGAGCATTCAAAAATATAAAATATCTCAGAATAAATCTAACCAAAGTGATTCAAGTCCTCTAGAGAAAGATGTTCGTGGATTGGACAACTCATTATTTTTAAAATGTCGGTTTTCCCCAAGTTGTCTACAGATTCATTGCAATCTCATGCAAAATTCCAGTAGTTTTTTTTTTTTTTTTCAAATACATGGAAGCTGACAAGCTGTTTGTAAAATTTATATGGAAATGCAAAGGGCCAAGAATAGTCAAGACACTTTGAGAAAGAAGAGTATGGTGTTAGGACTATTCTAAATGTCATAAATTACTGTTAAGTAGTTAAGACAGTGTGGTATTACTGTAAAGCTAGACAAATAGACCAAAGGAACAGAATAGAGTGTCCACAAACAGACCCACACACGATAGGACAGATGGTTTGTCACAAAGAAGGAATTTCAGGAAGACAGAGTTAATCTCAGAAATCATACTCAACTATCCTTTCAATGACCGGAAGTCGCACAAAAGTAGGAATGTTATCTGCTTCCTCATGTTTTCCCCTTACTTTTCTTTATTCGTTCTCATTTTCAGAGGGGTTTGTTTTATTTTTCCTCAACCCTCCTCCCTACCCAGGCACTGCTTTGTGGTCCAAAAGCAACAAAGGCTGAGGGAACAGGTGGAGCTCAGGTGATCCAGGCATAAGTTAACGACTGGGGACCCTGTGATCTGGTTTACTCAGTTCGGTTCAGTTTACACCTGTTATCCAGCATAATTGTTAATAACTTTCACTCTCAAAAGTGTTCTAGTTTGGATGATCAATTTTATGGTTATTCAAGTAAAAGGATTCTAGAGTTTTGGATCACGTGAACTATCTGAGCACACAATTTAGGATAAAAGGGATGCAATTGTAGGCAACAGGGGGCTGATTGGGTAAAGTAGAAATAAGTAAAGGGCAAGAGCTAGTTCCTGGGTGGATGGTGCAGACAGTATGATTAGGTTAGGCACGCTCCAACATTCAGATCCTGAAGAAGGAGTGTGCCTTATGTTAAGCTCTTAGATCCGGAAAGCGGGAGATGTCAGACATCTCTCTCTGACGTCAATCTGAAAGCAGTAGTTAGTTAAATAGAGTGATATAGATAGCCTGGGTTTCAATTTATGAAATGCACTCAAGAAATAACACCATAAAATAAGGGCAAGTCAGTCTACGTTCTCATCAAACTGGTTTGATCTATTAATAACTGATTGATTGTCATCTGCAAAGAACTGTAGTTAGACTGTCGTCTCTTTTTATTCCTGACTTTTTTTAGAAGAGTGGTTCTCAAGGTGGGGCTGTCAGACCCATAGAGGGTCCTTGAGACCCCTTCTGGGGGTCTGTGAGGTCAAAACTAGTTTCATAATAATATTAAGGCGTTATTTGACTTTTTTCTTGATGTTTACACTGAGGTGCAGAAGCAATGGTGGGTGAAACTGCTGTGATTGATTCACTTAGCGTGAATCAAGGCAGTGGCACCAAAGTGTTTGAGCGCTCATCACATTCTTCAGCGCTCTGCAATCGCAGTTTTTAAAAAATGCCAGTTTTATGTTAGTATGTCCTTGATGATGTAGTGAAAATCAATTTTATTAAACCTTAAGTCTTTAATAGTCTGTGTGACAAAAGAGGAAACACGTGTAAAACACTGTGCTGAATATGGAATTTTAAAAGAAAAGCACTTGTTCAGTTTGAGTTGAGAACTGAACTGAGCTTACTGCTGGCATGTTTTTTACTTGAGCAAACAACTGGCAGACATTGTTATTCAAACTTGGGTGTTTGACAGATGCTGTTTTGAAAATGAAGGAAGTAAGCCTATCATTTCAAGAACAACTGACAGTATTTGTTGCCAATGATAAAACTGAGCTTTCAAGGGACAATTGGAATTGGAAACTTTTGTCTGCCACTGTGTACTTGACAGCTGCCTGGTACTTAAAGACTTTTCCAATTCCGATGAGCTCGATGGTGATAGTAGTGAATGTGATTTTTGATACAACAAAATGAAATGTATCAATGTCTAGAAAGTCTGCATAATGCAGTGAACTAATATTTTCCAAATGATTGATGTCGGAAAATCATACATAGGGCCATTCAAAGTGCAAGATAGACCAGTGGATTTTAATGTGAACGGAGTATGAAAAAAAGTTCATTGATATTGTTTCAGATTCCACATTGCCACTAACCCTCAAGGAAACTTTGTTGAGTTTTGGTGTGGTATCAAAGAAGAATATTTATCTGAAATATTATTTGAATAAATATTCCTCCCTTTTCCAATTACATATTTATGTGAGGTCAGATTTTCTTCTTAAAATAACTTACAACAATGGATGGAATGCAAAATATATGAGAATCCAGATGTCTTCTATTAAGGAGCTTTGAAAAAAATGTAAAACTCTTCTCCCTAATATTTTTGGGGGGAGGGTTGGAAAATATAGTTAATTTCATGAAAAATGTTGACATATAATATGTTTAATATGGTTATTTTTAAATGAATTTTTAAAATAAGTATTAAAAGTTGTTTTCACTTTTAATTTTGAATACAATAAATATCTGTAAATACAATCCACATAAACAAAAGCTCTTGGGAGTCCTCAGTTTTCATGAGTGTAAAGGGCTCCTGAGACCAAAAGTTTGAGAACCACTGCCATGATGAACAGGCTCATCAGTGGTGCTTTAAAAACTGCCAGTGTCTGGCTTCTGCCTCTAGAGATTCTGTTTTAATTGGTCTGGGGTGCAGTGTGGGCACTGGGTTTTTAAAAGCTCCCCAGGTGAGGGGCCAGCCCCATGGCCAAGTGATTGGGTTCACATGCTCCACTTCGGTGGCCCAGGGTTTCACCCGTTCGGATCCTGGGTGTGGACATGGCACCGCTCATTGGGCCGTGCTGGGGCGGTGTCCCACATGCCACAACTAGAAGGACCCACAACTAAAAATACACAACTATGTACCGAGGGGCTTTGGGGAGAAAAAGGAAAAATAAAGTCTTTAAGAAAAAAAAATAAAGCTCCCAGGTGATGCTGATGTGCAACCAAGGTTGGAGAAGCACCACTTTACTCAGATTCTGGAGATGAACCGGCCCTGGAACATCACCTGCGCCTTCTTTTGGTCTGTAAACTAAAGCATTTCTTCTTCAGTCATCTGACAGAGATTTTTCAAGCATCAGCTGTATCCAGGCGCCATTCTTAGCGCTGGAGAGCTGTCAGTGAGCAAATAGAAAAAGCCACTACCCTCAGGGAGCTCAAGTTCCGGGAGAGGAGGTGAATAATAAGGCAACAGACAATAGCTCTTCTTTTTCTGTAGGGCTGAGGGTGGACCTAATAAAATACCAGAGCCAGGGTAAAGTGTGGTCCTGATGCTGGGGTGTGCTTTGCCTTCAGACCAGGTTTTGGCCCCGGTTTGCTGCAGTCTTCGGAGCTGGTGCCTCCTGAGCCCCAGCAGCCACAGGCGTCGGCTGATGCCCCATTTGCTGCCCGAGGGATCTACTCCGAGGAGATGCCATCGGTGGCCCGGCCTCGGCCTGTCGGTGGCACCACAGGTACACGTGGCTATTTTTCGCTAACTTCCGGCAGAGGGCATTTTAGATTTCCCAGGGTATCAGTATCCCCATGTTCAGCAGCCTCTCCCATTGGTTGAGAGCTGTGTTCCCTTGGATCCTAGTGAAGATGTAAGGCAGGGGAGATGGGAAGGGAGAGAGTGGCTGAGATGCCAAGATGGATGTCCTCTGATTTGTTCCTGAATCAGTGTCTCAAAAGCAGTCCCTTTACATGGAATTCACAGCATACCTCTTCGAGGGAAAACGTTTCTGAATTCTTACAGTAAACTGAAAGATCTATTTCTGAGCTCTTGGCATGGCATTAAAACAAGTTTTTGTTTTCAAGAAGGTACTTTTCCAGCTTGTAATAAGCAACTCTAAAAGTTGCTGGACAGTGATTGGAGGGAGATTTGGTTTTATTTGTCATTTCTGGGAGGGTACAACCACTGTTTTTTCTCCTCGAGCCTCACCTCCCTCATTTTTTCCCTTTTGCCTTTGTTAGTATCATCATCTTCCCTTTTTAAATTTTCTTGTCATTTTTAATGCCTCTATACCTGAGTCCTGCTGTCCCCTCCTGCTGTCACGTATGTGGGCAGAGTCGGCGGTGGAGGGCCTGGGGCAAGCTGGTGGTCATGTGGAACTGTTTTAGTTCCTTTTCACCCCTCTTTCAAACCCTCGTTAAAAGAACACTCTAGGCGTCATTCGTGGGTAATTGGTGCAGCTCTATACCTGATAATTCAACAATGAAAGCTCATATGTTCTATAGTGGTTTTCTAATTCATTTTTAGACTTAAGTATTTGCACATGACTCTTCTTTCCTTTTAGTATTTAGGTTTTCCTTTAATTACCTGTTGGAATTCAAATAAAAATCTATATCAGAATATCTCCAGGTAGAAAGTTCTCAGTTTATATTCTTGAAAGAATATAGTTTAAAGTATCTAATTTCTGGAAATTTTGAAGCCAGAGAGAAAATAAATCTTGTTTCAAAAAACTTCTAGGGCTGGCCCTGTGGCCGAGTGGTTAAGTTTATGCACTCCACTTTGGTGGCCCAGGGTTTCACCACTTCGAATCTGGAGTGCAGATATGGCACTGCTCATCATGCCATGCTGAAGCAGCATCCCACATGCCACAACTAGAAGGATCCACAACTAAAAATATACAACTATGTACTGGGAAGCTTTGGGGAGAAAAAGGAAAAATAAAATCTTAAAAAAAAAACAACTTCTAAAGTATATTTAATTAGTTGTTTGAGAAACATTATGCATGATTTGGTTTACCTATAAAAGTATAATATTAGTATATTCAGCATAAAGATACAGGTCTTTTTGAAACCACAATTGAAATTTATGGATTAAATTTCTTTTCATGATTCAATTTTGCTTTTTAGAAATAGAGCTATAACACCTATATTTTAACAATCTAACTGCTTTTAATTTTTGTCAGGTTTTGAGATGCATGTAAAGATTAGAGAAAAGGAGGGGCCCTCAGAATTTTGTAAAGCAAAAAAGTAAGGTTCTCTGCATTGAGTGTCCTCAATTATAGCTACATTAGGAATAAATTGATTTTCAGAAAATGAGTTGAGAAGAAAAGAAAAAAATACTTTTGTTTTAGAGTCTCATGGGAGTTTTGCATTAATAGTTGAATCCGGAGCAAATCCTCCTTAAGTTCAGTAGATGCCTGATGTTTATGAAGGATTTGTCCTGAGATCTTTGTAAATCCTCAAATTTTCAAATGCTGCTGTGCCTTATAATTGCTTTCCCTAATCAGTCCAACAGAAGTATAAGTGGACCAGCTAAGAGCTCCTCTGCAAACCCATAATGAGAGACGCTGCTCATAGTTGACTACCAGCAGCAGACACGGCTGAGCTGAGATTCTCATGTGGCAGGTGGCTGGTTGCCCCACCAGTTGACCTGAGGTCCAATCATGTACCCTAAAATTAAAAATTACTGTTTCATGTCGTAACACTTCATCTTTTTGAATAGCTGATGCTATAAACGCTTTATTTGTGAATCTTGTTCAGTGTACCTAAAAGCATCTGTGTAGTTTAAGATCCTGAGCTTTGTTTCTTATACAGCTCTGGATACTCTGAGAAATCCTCACAGTTCATTGTTACCTCTCTTACTGTGTTTTGTTACAAGGATTCAAAGTCACCCTTTTATTTTCCCTGTTCATTTCTTCACCCTCCTGTTTGAAGGTTTAATAAGAGACTGAAGCTTTAATAAGAGGAGCCATTACATATTACATAATTTATTTTGCTATTTTCTAACTTTCTGGACAATATGCACTTTTATAAGTTCATCAAGGAACTAGTTTAGGCCAATTCCAAATTTGTAATTGTTGGTGGATCATTAGCCGTTTAGGCAGTTCTTGTATTTTGCATTGTCAGTGAGCAAAACAAATAATGTATCCTGATGTCCTGCAGGGTTTCTCATACTTCACAGGTGCTAAGCTTTGCAGAGAGTCTTATATCTCCTATTAATTGTTGCTTATTTGAACCTTGTTGCATAACACATATGCCAAACAAAATTCAGACATACTCACTTTTAATCTAGAAGAATATAAAAATTATGTGTATGAGACATTTGAAGAGGAAGTTATTTTCTAGTAATTTTTAATGAGATTAAATTTTGTAAAAATTTGTAATGAAAAAAATTGAGACATACTAGAAGAGTTCCCCTTCTGACTATATAAAATTATCAAATATGTATATATCTAAAAATTACCAAAAGGAAAATAGTGCCTAGGGATGATTTACAGCAGGTATGACCAAGAGGTATATTTATTGCAGAGAATGGCTCATATAAATTGATAAATGAGCAAACCTCAAAAGATAAATGTGCAAAGGACAGGAAGAAAGAATTCACAAAAGAAACGTGTTTGTGTGTCATGAAAGTAAACATGAAAAATGCCAGATTTTAAAATGATAAAGAAATGCAAATAAAAACCATGAGGAGGCACCATTTCAATCATGAGATTTGTTTTCATGATAATATGGTGTGGTAAAATTAGCATCCACTTTCTTCTTCTGTGCAATGGGGATAATATTAGTACTTACTCCCTGTGTAGTTGAGATGATGAGAGAAGATGACAGATGTAAAGTGTTCAAAATAGTGCCTGGCTTATCATAAACTTCCAATGAATATTAGTTGTTATTATTGCTATTATTTATTTCCAGTGATGGCCTCAATCATTAGATGTTTAGAAAGCAGCTTTGCAATACGACTTCATGCGCCTTTGATTTGGTCATTTTACTTCTGGGAATCTAGGCTCCTCCTCCCCAAAGAAACCCAAAATATTGGAGAAAGACTACATGTGCAGAGATGTTTATCGGAGCATTCTTTATTATAGCGAACAATTGCGATCTCCCTAAATACCCAGTAAGAAGGGCATCAGTGAGTAAATTGTGCTATTTAAAATGAAGAGCTCAGAAAGCCAGGAAAAGGGAATTTAAGATTTCCCAATTGCCTCCCATGTATATGGTACTTGACCTACTTTTATCTCCTTTAATCCTTGAAATAACACTATAAGGTAGTTTTTTTATCCCCATTTGAGAAGTGTGGCATCAAGGCTCGGCAGGAATTGTAGCCGGGTGCCCAAGGTCACGGGGCTTGGCTGTGGCTGAGCTGGAGCCCAGGCTTGTGGGTGTGATGCCCCCACTTGAATCCTGGGGGAAACTTGTGCTGTATCATTAAGTGAACAAAGCAGGAGACAAACTGTGTCTGAATTATGATTTCAACCACCATTGCGATTTTAACACAAAGCTGTGCTTTTTTTCTCTGTGCGGTTGTCTGAGTCTTTGTAGATGGTGGAGAACATTGTGCTGCGTTTCTGTTCTTTGCAAGATTTACTCAAACAATGTCTGTTGGGCAAACAGTACTGATGGTTCTCATAATTCTAAGACCGTTTTGAATCTTTGGTAACTGACAAGTCCTGCAGATTACAGTTTTTAGATGCACTTGATTAATGGAGGCTGTTAATTAGACGAGAAGGAGCAGACTTGAAGATGGAGAGGGCCACCTATCTTACCTCTGTGAGATCTCTGAACCACTGTAGGACCAGTCTGAGCATCACAGATGAATTTGATGATCCTAGGAGCATTTGGATATAAGGATTTCATTTCACAGTGCTTAAAGACCACTTTTTTCCTCCCTTCATCTGCAGAGTAAGGATACTGCCATATGCCAAAGGTTGATGGGGAAGAAAAATATGTTGTTTAAAGCCTGGCCTTTATAGCCGCTTGAGCTACAGCATGTCTGAGTGTAGTCGGGTGAGCTCGGAGAGCCTTCTGGCTTTGCCATCGGTACACCTCATGGAGGAGGCTGGGTGGTGGCTTTAAGATTTTAATTGTGATGTAGCTAAGTTATGGAAACAATGTGAGTATAATAAAAATGTACTTTAACATTCTGAATTCAAATAAATTATGCTCTGCCTGTTAAGAAATAAGCGTATTATAGTTTTCCCCTTTTGTGTATCTCAAAGCTGCGAGCAAGAAGGAGCCGGGTTTCAGCTGCTTTATGGCTCCAAAACCTTTCACTCCTTTCTTCGGAATAAATAAGATCGCCTGTATTTGTAACCTGTACAGAAATGAATGGAAGGGCCTCCATTATACCCTTTATTCCCTGTCCTTTAATGTCTAGCCAGGAGAATAAGAACATCTCTATCAGCCACGGTATTAAAAGGAAGTAAAAGCCCATGAACCAAGAAGCTCATGGTCTGTTTTTCTTAGGAAATGCCATTCTCTGGAAAGAGAAGTGGTGCCATGTTTGAACAATGCTCATATCCCTTGCCCCTAAGGGGGTGCAGACCTGAAGTGTCTTACTGGGCAGCCCCACTCCTCTCTAGTGTTGACGAGGCCACTCCACTGTGTTCCTTCAGGCTCCCAGATCCAGCACCTGACGCAGGTGGGAATTGCGAGCAGAATTGGAGCTCAGCCAGTGGAGATCCCAGCGAGCAGAGGTGCCCAGTACGGGGGACCAGGCTGGCCTTCGTACGGGGAGGATGAAGCAGGGCGCAGAGAGGCCGTGAGTATCTTGTGTTTGGGTCATCACTGAGAATTCAGACACGATCACTTAATTTAGCTACTTTTGCTTTGGGGATCTCTTTTTAAAACTTATGTATGCAAAAGTTAACCTCCCTCACTTTTTTCCCCCCTGAGTGTATTTTTGCCTACAGTTTTGTTTTGTATTTGAGGAAGATTAGCCCTGAGCTAACGTCTGCTGCCACTCCTCTTTTTGCTGAGGAAGGTTGGCCCTGAGCTGACATCTGTGCTCATCTTCCTCTACTTTATATGTGGGACGCCTGCCACAGCATGGCTTGATAAGTGGTACTAGGTCCATGCCTGGGATCTGAACCTGTGAACCCTGGGCCACCGAAGCCAAGCATGTGAACTTAACTGCTACGCCCCCGGCCAGCCCCTTTGCTTATAGTTTTTAGGTAATAAATTCCCTCTGACCCAGAATGGGAGAGTATTGCTCATTCATTCATTCTATCTTTAAGCAAATATTGATTAGGCACCTGTTAAGTTCAAGGGTTTCTTTATTGTGCCACTCTCCGTCAAACAATTTCTCCACAGTTACTACTCTCTGTTCTGGTCTTAGGGGGCCTGTTGGAGGGCTGAGTTGTTGGGTGGGAGATGGGCAGAGGAGGTCCTGGGAGCATGCCCACTGCCAGTTTGAATCTGATTTTCCTTCCTGTTCTTACATGGGAAGTACAGTAACATCTGCCATGTTTTCCAGACACACATGCTCGGCCATCAAGAGTATTCTTCTTCACCGCTGTTCCAGGTGCCAAGGACTTCAGGCAGGGAGCCCTCAGCTCCTCCCGGGAACCTCCCACACAGGGGGCTGCCAGGCGCCGGGCTGGCTTACCCTACCAGCTCCACGGAAGACCTCCAGCCCAGCCACTCCTCAGCTTCTCTCATCAAAGCGATCCGTGAGGAGCTCCTCCGGCTCTCCCAGAAACAGACCGCCGTGCAGAACTTCCACAGCTGATGGGCCTCGCCTTGCAGATTTGCCAAGTATCTGCTTCCCGTGGAAGCAAGACTAAAAGGAAATCAGCTGAATGGGTGTTTGTAAGAGGACGAGCATCTCCTGGACTAGGTGCCCACGTCAAGGAGCAAGTTGCAATTTTAGAGGATGCCATAAGTCACGTGACAGCTCATGATGCTTTTAAATAAGTTGGCAATTTTGTGACCACTTGGGTTCAATCGAAATTTACATACTTTGGGCCAAAAGCCAGCAGCACTTCACGAAAGACAAACCACAAACCTAAGCTAACAAAATTACCAAGTTAGTCCTCTTTTTAAAGGCAAAAGATGAAAATGTGTAGAGGGTCTAGGGATTCAAGGATCCAGCGTTTCCGGGGGAAGATGTGATTCAGACTGGTTTGTACGATGAACCTGCTGCTTTGTTTTCTGAGAAAAGAGATTTGAAGACATTTTATTAACAGCTTGATTTTCCTCTTTTTCTCCATAGGAACTTATTTTAATAGTAATATTAACAACAAGAATACTAAGACTGTTCGGGAATTAAAAAAGCTACTAGTGAGAAACCAAATGATAGATTGTAGAGCCTGAGGATTCCAAACTGAAGCCATCATCTGCATTTTCCTTCTTCTTCTGGTGCTACAGCTCCGAGAGCCCCTTCTCGTTATGTGTGTGAAATGCAACTTTGGCTTTATCAACGGAAGAATATGTTGAAGGTTTCATTTTGTTCTAGAAAGAAAAAAAAACCCTTCCCAATCAGGGGAGGAAAGCTTAGTATTTATTTGGTTATTCAAAATACATATCAAAATTTAGATTTACATTCTTCATTGTATTTGCTGTTAATTCACTGGGCACGTGCAACTGCCGATAGCATCCCATTCAGCACGTGCCAGCATTAAGGCCAGTCCTGTAGAATGAGGCTCTCAGGAGGTCCTAACCCGTCCTTGCACTTTGCTGGTGAGTTGCTCACAAACTGTTTGAATGAGAAATCTTACATAAGCAAAACTTCTTTTTAAAACTTCCTCATACCACCGATTGTTATTCATGAATACGTTCCTAGCAATCTAATTCTCTGTGTTCGACACCTGGAGATGAGACTGTGGTTCAGTCTCTCGGTAATGAATCAAGAAATGTAAAGAGGAGCTTTGAGACTGTGAGGGAAGGAGAGAGTTGCTCCGAATTCCTCATTCTGTTGTGCGTGACGCTGCTGAGTGACTGTTAGAACCATCTGATGTACTTTGGCCCTGACAGAGGGTATCATCTCAATTGAGATTTACTCCTGAAGTAACCATTTCCCCACTTCCCAAATTAGAATAAGAAATATAACAACCAGGGCTGCTCTGTTTCCCATGAGCTAAGTGAAATTCAGGAGAAAAACAGACCTGGAGAACAGATTTCCACTATAATAATCCTCTTTTTTAAATCAACTAATACTTTTAATTAAACAATAGATAAACAGGCAGAATTTGGGGCTCTGAGTAATCAAAATCTGTGCATCTGTGCCAAATTTAAGAACCCTGAAACAGCTAAAATAGGATTCCAAAGTGTCAGCATTGGGTTCTGGAATCATGTTTCAGCGCCTCCTTAATTAAGCCGGTCATACAAACCTGTAGTGTAGGGAAAATTGGTTCTGGGAAGTTCAAATGTAGTCATTTCCTATCTGTGCCCCTCTGAAAGAGGAGTGGGCAGGAGAAGGGTCTCTCCAGGATGTTAAATAAAGGAATGAAACTCCTTTTCAAGCAGTCCTCACAGGCCCCAAAGAGCGTGGGAGAGAAGACCCTCCTCTGGGCTTGGTTCTTAGCTCTTGGTCTTGGTTTAATACCAGACTTTCCCCCAAGTGGAGGATTCTCTTTGCAATGTCCACCAGAAATATCAGGTTTCCTGAATGTTATTAAGAATTTCAACATCCCACAACTAGAAGGACCTGCAACTAAGATATACAACCATGTATGGGGGGGCGGTTTGAGGAGATAAAGCAGAAAAAAAAAAAAAGAATTTCAGATAGCCAAGCAGAATTTTATCTAACAGTGAATTCAGATCATGTGACAGCTAATGGAATAAATGCAGGCCTCTCTTCTTCCGTTCTACTCAAGGTCTTAAGTGTTTGCACGCAGAGTGTACTAAAAAGGGTCACCTCCCTTGTATGTTGCAGAAACGGGCCTCTGTTTTAAAGGGGGCTGCGATAGCAATTTTGATGCCTTTCAAACGAGCATAAAAGTATTCTACCTGTATTGTTATTCTTAGAATTGGTACACTTTTATACCGTTTCAGGACCAAAGGTAACGTATAATAAACAACCAGTGGTGGTGAGTGGTGTGGTTTGAGCAGGCCCTTGGGTTCACCAGCACTCTTGTGTTGGCCGTGAAGCACACTCAGTTTGCACTTGTCGCTAAACACCTGCCCCGGCAGTTTTACCCATCACCGAACTCAGAACAGACTCTCTGTCCTGGGTACCACCATGCTCAGATGGGTCTTCAGACACTCAGTTAATGTGATCCACCTGAAAGAAAGGTCCTCAAGTTGGTTATCATGTAGCTTTGGAGTTCCATATATTGAAGCACTCTCAAATGAAAAATTAAATGTTATGTCTATTCTTTTTTCCTGTTTTAAAAGTTTTAGTGGTAATAACACGAGCTATAAATTTGAGTCAGAGTTTTAGAGAAGATTGGAGAAATGATCATTTGCAGAGTCTACTTTGTCACTCATTTGCTGTGTCAGGTCCCTTCTCTGAGCCTCATTCTCCCTATCAGCCAAACGAGGACAGACCTCCCTGGCCCCCTCCCAGGATTTCTCATTGTGAGAATCAGCTGTGATGGACATGTGTGCAAACGTCCCCTGTGGAGGGAGCACAAAGCACTGTGAAATGTACAATGTTATCTGTGTGGTTCTGCTGGGATGGACAATGTGATACACTATGATCTACTGGTGAATGAGTTCACATGGAGGTAACCAGAGCAAAACTAAAGGCCCCCTGTGACTCCGCTTCCTCTCGCCTGTTTTGCTTTAAATTCACTTCCTTCACCTTTAACTTTCAAACAGCATTTATTAAACATCTTTCTGCTGCTGATTTTCTACTGTTTCCGGCACCAAATAAGTCAACATTGAGCCCTGCCTTCTGCAATCTTAGAATCTAAGTCAGATAACACAGACGGGTATAAAAGATGGACGATACAGATAAGTACAATGGTTTAAATATCAGTAAAATGCATTGAAAGTACACAAGTGCATTAGGTATCAGAAGAAGATGTGGAAGTGGCACATTTGGAAGTGGTGGGCTCTTGGGGAGGAGTCAACTTCGGAAGCTACTTTACTGAAGACGGGGGGAGCCGCCCGGGCACAAGGCGAGATGGTGTGCGAAGAGCCAAGAGGGGGCCTGGGGAAGGATGTAGCAAGTGGGTGAAGCTGTCATTGAAAATGAATTTGATCTGCTACAATATGAGGATGAAATCCCTAACCACGCTGTTTAGGGAGTTTCAATAAAAGGAGAGGAGGAAGTGTTCCTATGAGGATATGTTTGCAGTAAGACAGCAAGAAAATGACGAGGTTGTGAAGAAAGTCTACAGAGGAAGAGATCCGGGCTGGAGGAGCGGAGGGGAGAGTCCCAAGAACCGCTGAAGGAGCAAATGTAAAGTATGGAGAGAGTGCTAAGTATTCCACCGAGGGTTACTGCTTAGAGCAGATCTCAGTGGTCAGCGTTCAGCATATTAAATCCTTTGTGGAACATAGTGGGTTATAAAGAAATGTATTTGACTTCTTTACAGCTACCTACACATTTTTCTCCAAATTTTATTTCAGAGTCTGTTTTGATTTTGGTGGCACTTGGCTCTTGAGCAGCAGCCTAAGCGGGTTTTTGCCAACCAGATTTTCAGGGCCATGAGGCCTGTGATGCAGAGCACAGGTGAGGGTACGCCTGAAGGCTTTGGGCTGAAACAAGGAATTCTGTGCTTTATGAGCCTCCCATTTAACTGTGTACAGGGTCAGTGTTTACTGCATTGGCACAACTTCTTCGTGCTCTAGTGACCAAGCCGATCACTCGGACACTGATTTGCATTTGCAGTAATTCACAGGTTAATCATTAAATTTCTCTGTCCCTTTCATACTAGATTCTTAGCCATGAATGAATTTGTCAGTTGGAAGGAAAGCGGGATAAGGTTCTGGGCCGGGGGGAAGAGGGCTCTAGTCTTAACTACCATGCTGATTTCAGTGCTAGTTGAGTTTTAGCCATTTCATTTCTACCTCCAGAGCAAGTCTCCAAAGCCAGTCTCCAGAGCCTGCTTATCCACATTTGTCCCCGACAGGAGTGTGGGGAAGTCCACTTCTCTACCTGCACATAGACCATTTGAACCCAAAACACGTTTTTATGGGACGGTAACTTGAACTTCATTTTTGCATTTCATCCAACACGTTAACAGATAACAGGTGAGAAGAGTTTCTATGAGCAACTGCTGTAACATACTCATAAAATGTAATAGGCTTGCACCCATCACCCAATGAACAAGGAGTGTGTATATTTCAGGTTTCTTTTGATATTCTTGGAGGTGATTTTTTCTCTAGTATTAAAAAGACTTGAAAACTGAAACCTCACGGTACGATCCTAATTCCATGCTGTGTGTGTAACAGGACACTTGAGAATTTATCTTAAGAACACGCAGCAGCATTGAAATTTAGGAAAAGAATATTAAATGCCTTTGGAAACATGAAACAAAGTTAGGAACCGGCGAGCGAGTGAGGGAAGGAGTGAATGTCCTAATTGGAGGCACTCTAGTCCGGATGAGTTTCCTACAGGGTAGGTAATTATGCCGTTCCTTGCTTTTCCTTCTTGCTCCAGGTTTTCCTGCTCTGGGGCCACTTCACATTTAAAGAAAGAGTGAATAGGTAGAAGGGACAGAGATGGAAATGTAAGTGATGTGAGTCTCTGATTCCATGGAACCTTTCTGGACAAGTTGGAGCATCGTAGTCTCATGCCCACCAGATTTCAAGCATTCGTAACTCGACTCCCTAAGTGTGCCAGTTAGGGATAGTAGAGGGCCAGGTTCAAGCCAGATACCCTGTACTGGTCCTCCTGGACCTGTGGGGCAAGGAGGAGGCACGAGGGATGGATGCTCCACCAATTAGCTCAGTTGCTCTAAGCACCAGAGGGCTTGGTTCAGAAAAGGGGAGGAAGAACTCAACTTTGCCGTCCCTCAGAGCATCGTGGAGGGAGCATGGAGACCGGGCCAGCGTTGTCCTTACAGGAAAGGGGGGGCTGAGCAGAGCCGCTCTGGGATGCCCGCTTGTCTCCTCCTCCTTTGTCAAGGTCCATGTTCTTCTGACTCTTTCTGCACTCTCGTTCCCAGATTATGAGTGTTAATGTATGAAAATATGCAGAGTAAATTGAGGTCCCTTGGGGCCTCAATACTGCAACTTGAACTTGACAATCATGGTTTGCTGGTCTCAAATGGACACTTAAACTTCAGTATGGGTATATGATTTAGTAATTGAACCCTCCCTTCTATTTGTCGGTTATGTTTCTACCCTTCAATTAGCTGCACTGTTTTCTAATGTGCTGTAGAGTTTTTGAAATAATTTATGCAAGTGTTTGGTTTCCATGTTTACAATTTATACAGCTTTCCTAGCATTTTAAATGGAAATGTCAATAAATGCTATGAATTGGTGTCAAATGATATCTTCTGGTTATTTCCTTTGCAACATGATAATCTCATTTGTAAAATGTCAGAGTTGAATGAGATCTTCTCTTATTTTTGTGTTCCTGGGGAGAACACCCAGCACTTTCATTTTTCAAGGAACTGAGTTGACAATAGTCTATTCAGTGTGTGGAATTTGCGGACTTGTCTTCATTCACACTGCCTGTGGCCACTCCCTTCTCGCTGTGTGCTGTGTTTCTGCTACCCACTAATCAAAGGGATGCTGCCACTAAAAGCAGATTCACTTTGGAATTAAAAGATTAGGACTCTACAGTCTAGGAAGATAAATGAGAAGATTAAAGTCTGTATAATCATGAAAGGTAGTAGGGTGAACTGTAGTTGTTTACGAAACCCAAGACAGTAAAAACCCCTTGAAATTGAGAAAAGCAAAGGGACTACAAAATGCAGTGGAACATAACGAAATAAAATGTGGAAATGTGGATGGGATCCTGGAACAAGAGAAAAGGAGATTAGAGGAAAAACTGGTGAGAGCCAACTGAAGTCTATAGTGTAGTTAACAAGATTGTGCAAAGGTTAATTTCTTGGTTTTGCTAACTTTACTGTGGTTATGAAGACTTTAATATTAGCGGAAGCTATGTAAACGGTATGCAGAAGCACTCTATTTTTGCAGCTTTTCTCTAAGTCTAAAATTATTTAAAAACTTCAAGTAATGCGGTACAGACAGCTCTTGGGCCCCCTGCAGAGGCTAATGTAAGCCTGCCCTGGGCATCTACAACCCAGGACCTGTCATACTTACCAAGGCAGACACCTGCTGAAGCTGAAACCGCGGTTAACAATTGTAAGTCTCTGCAGAAACTAGGCCTTCATGAAGGGGAGTTCACAGGAACCAAAAGGAGAATTTGAACCTAAAAATTAGAGACAGCTATGAAAGAGATCTTAAAGTACGTTTCAGATATTTAAAGAGGTTCAAAAAAACTAGTAGAAGAACGGGATATCATAAAAGTTTGAGCACATTTGACAAAACCATTAATTAATCCTGGAAGGAAAAATAGAGGAATTTAAAAACATATACACACACAATGGTCAGATACTCCAAAATCGTAGACATAGCTGAAGAAATAATTATTGAGACAGTTTTAATTAATGTTTTTCTATTATGTAGTAATAAATACGGCTTTGGATTAAAAACGAAAAATAAAAACAGTGTAGACTAAGTGGTACCACTCATTCCCCTACTGGAAGAGGTTTTCTATGCTCTGAATGTAAATAAGTTCAAAATGATAGAATGAGGAGTTCCTAGAAGCAGCAAGGTCCTAGAAGAAGGGTCAGGATGGTCCTATGCCAGGAGCCTGAATACTGAGTTGACATACATATGAATTTAAACCATAATTGGCATTTCTTGTTCCTCTTCCTCCTCTTCTGTGTTGCACCTGCCAAGCACAGCTTACAGTAAAAAGAAAAGAACAATAGCAAATACGAAGAGAGATCCTTTGGTCCAGTGCCTGAAGTAGATAATTAAATTGATGACATGTTTGTATTGTTGTTGGACCGTGCACTATTTAGCAATTTTCTTCCTCTAAAGATCTCCCACCCTTACCTTGTTACACCCCCTGGGGAGTAAATGGGTCTGGTGTGTGTTTGATGATAGCTACAAGTCTAGGTACTGCACATTTGTGTAAACTATTGTTTGTTGTTCTTGTGCCAAAGGATAGCATTACAGGAGCGGCAAACGCAGAACATTTCTGGAAAACTCATATTGCCAAGTTGTTTGAGAGTGCCGGGGTCATGGGTGGTTATGCCCATTCCTTGAAGAGACACATTAGTGTATTTTACTTAGATTTTGATTCTGTGATGTGATATACCTCAGATCAGTGGTTTCTTTCGTTCAGCCTTTTAAAATTCTGAGATTGTTCTAAAGGAAACATTAGTACAAAGAGTTTAAAAAAAGAAAAAAGAATGGCTTAAAAGCTAAAATCGGGTTGCCGCGTTTCAATACAAATGACTGTTGGTCTTTTTTTCCAGCGGTAGTTCTGCACTGTGACTGCTTTTGAAGAGCAGCAGGGAAGTTCTATTTTTAGCAGAATCCAGAAGTGTCCATTCCCCATAGATCCTGCTCAGGCCGTAGGTGAGAGACCAGAGTAATCCCTGCCTGGATTTGAAGTCCCAGAGCCAGTGTGTGTTCAGATCGCTCTTTTACGTGTTCCTGATACTATTCTTTCTGGATTCCCGTGAGCAAAACTTGATAGACAAATTAGGAGTAAAGTTTTAAAAACAGACATAATCAACCAATCTAAAGCAGAACATCATATTACTATATGTAGCCCATTAATCCTGACCTTTTTGTTTTACCTTTCCCAGTCGAAATGCAGATTAGCCAAAAAGAAGGAAATAAAAACCACTATAACTCCACCATCAGAGATACTGCAATCAAGGTTTTGGTAACTTTTGGTCTTTTTTTTTTTTTTTGTCTTAGCCAAGTTAATCTTGTTTGGCGATTGGGACTGACCAGGTAATTTGCTTTCTCATTGATCTTACAAAAAGCTATTGATTTGGATTCCCAAGTGTACAAGGGCAGAGGAAGGGCTGGAAGGAGGGCAAAAGAATTAGGACTGGATGCCATCTGGAAAGAAGGATTGGGAGATGTGCCTGGGGGTCTTTAGCAGCAATTTTCTAACTGCTGGAGGAAAATGGCACCATGACCTTGATAGCCCCACGCCCTCATGCTTAATTCTGCACTCCAATGGGGGGCACTGCCCAGTTGACCTGCACGTTTCATGGAATTTTGCAGGGGCTTCCCAGTGTTTGTAGCTGAGATAGAGGACTTCTTGGATAGGCAGACCTGGCCCAGAAATCGATATTCTGTTTCTAGCCTTTGGCTTTAGTGCTGGTAACTTAGAGACTTCATGGAACTGCATAGGAAAAAGCCTGGAAGAAGCTTCACCAAAGTGTTGAGGGCCGGTTGAGTAAGTTGCATGGTAACACTATAAGGGGACATGTGTGTCTGGATGGCACATTTGTGTGTGTGTGTGTTTAATTGTGAAATAAACACCACCATGTCTTCTGGGTTTCAGTCCAACAAAAAAAGAGCCTGGAACTCTGTTATAAGGTAGTTGCACTACCTGTGAAACATAAGTGTATATTGCCAACTGTAGGCAGTTGCTCACAAAAGTAAAAATAGAAGTAAAAGTGATATGCTAAGAGAGGAGATAGTGGAATGATATAAAATGCTCATAAAACCAGAGAAGGCAGAAAGAGTAGAAGATCAAAAAACAGAAACAAAAGATAATGAGTGGAAACACTAACAAATATGGCAGACATTAAGCCAACCATGTCCACAGTCACTTTGATATGAACGGTCTAAATACACTAATTAAAAGACTATCAGAATGGATTAAAAAAAAGACCCAACACGTGTTGTCTACAAGAAATCCACCTTAAATGTAAAGACGTACATAGATTAAAAGTAAAGGGATGGAGAAAGGTATACTGTGCTAACACAATCAAAAGAAAGCTAGAGTAGCTGTTTTAATTTTAGAGCAGATTTCAGAGCAGGAAACTTATCAGAGATATAGAGAAATATTACAAAATGATAAAGGGGCCAATTTTCCAGGAAGACATAACAATCCTTAATGTGTATACTCTTAACAACACAGCAACAACACATGTGAGGCAAATGCTGATAGAACTGCAAGGAGAAACAGATGAATCCACTGTTAGAGTTGGAGACTTCGATACCCCTCTATCAGTAACTGACAGACCCGGCAGGCAGAAAATCAGCGAGGACGTAGCTGAACAGAACAGCACCATCAATCAACTGGCTCTAATTGACATTTATAGACTACTTCATCCAACAACAGCAGATTACACATTCTTCTCAAGCTCGCACGGAATAGTCACCAAGATAGACCACATTCTGGGCCATAAAACATACCTTAACAAATTTAAAAGAGTAAATATCACTGTGTCACTAGGTCATTATGTTACCCCAAAAAACAGACACTGTTAATCTGAATATATCTTACTAAGCCACGGAAAATGAAGCAGAGTTCATTTTTAAACAAGCACAAAATTGACAATTTATTGTGAAATAGTGTTTTTTGCTGCCTATTTAAAAATCCCTGAGCTAATAAATCTAAAGAAATGGTAACAGAGTCACTTGAAATTATTTTTTTCAGAACCAGAAAGGTGGTCAGTTTTTGTATATCTACAGACTGGCCTGAATCTGGGCTGTGTTCTGTTTTGCCTCTTTGCACAGTGCAATAATATTCCTGCTCCTCCGAAGGCAAGTTTCCCCATGATGCTTTGAATCTCAGCCCCTCTTGCTTTCTTCTCTGTCTTCTGCTTTATTAGTAATAACCTCCCCCACTCCATGGATCATCCCCATGGGCACACAACACGTCTAGTATCTGTAATTTTAAAGTTGCCAGATTTAACAAATAAAAATACAGACGCCTAGGTAAAGGTGAATGTCAGAGAAACAACAAAGAATATTTTAGTACGTGTGGCCCATGCAATATTTAGGACATACTTAAACCAAAAAACTCTTCCCTGTTTATCTGAAATTCAACTTAATTGGGTTTCCTCTATTTTGTTTGGCAATCCTATGTCATTTACCCTATTCCTACCTTCCAGTTATGACCCCGTTTCACTACTTCCCTTCTCAGTAAAATGTCTGAAGAGAAGTGTCAGAATTCTCTGTTCTCTCCATTCCCACCTCCTAGTTCTCTTTCATTTTCCCTCCTAGTTAGCTTCTTTTGCCAGCACACCACTGAGACTGCTCTTGTCAAGGTCCCGATGACCTCCATATTGTTTACCTATAGCCCTCCAACTGGAGCAGTAGATTTGTCTGCCTTATTCCTCAGTGTGTTCCAAATTCCTGGTGCTTACAACGGTATCGATCACATAGCTGGTACTCAGTAAATGTTTGTTTAATGAATGCATTCATGTATCAGTATCATACAATCTAGTTATTTTTCAGTAATTTATTTGCTGCTCTGTGAGATTCTCAACATTGGAATTGAGATTGTTTGCTCTTGTGTACAGGTAATATACCAGGTTCTAACTGTAAAAGTACATTTATAAACCATTCAATTTTGTTTGGAGCTACTTTTCCAAGTCATGTGAGACAATATCTTTTCCCCCCTTCATTTCACAGCATAGTTAAGCATAATGGAATTGGGGAACGGAGTATTTCCCCATCATATTGACTCTGGGGAGAGCCTGAACTGGTTTGAAGTCCCATCCATAGCACCATCTCCCCTCCAGGCGTCCAGATCCTCATCTACCACCTCACTGGCTCATGAGAGTTCTGGATAAGGACTGAGTGGGCTGGGACGCCTCAGGGCCCAGACGTGCAGCCTTTCTGCTGGAGGCCCAATGAGGGTCAAGCTTAGGACCATGGGAGGGAGGTCCTCATCAGGGCCGATGGGAAGGACTTCTAGAGAATGGCGTTTCCGTGTTGACCTACTGAGATAATTGTCCAGTTCTTTTATCTGAGCCAAGACCTGCTTCCCATGAGGTATTAGTTCTGTCTCCCAGAATGCCATGAGGGGTGTCAATCCCCTTTCTCACAACACTTCAGATATTTGAAGACAGCTTTGTCTCCTACAGGCCTTCACTTCTCAAGATAAACTCCTAGTTTCTTGATTTCTTCCTCAAATGACATGCTTTCCAGTCCTATGGGTCTGGCTCCCCTTCTCCCAGTCTCTCCATCCAATTCATAAACATTTCTTTCAGTGTAGGGCACCTATATTCTGCAAGTAACCAGCAGGGGAGAAATTCTTACAGCCTCTCACTGGGGCAATATATTTCTGTGTAGAGTGTCTAAGGCTGGGTTGTTCTTTCAAATATCCTCAATGCTCCTAACGGTCCCTAACATGTCAGTTAACATCCTCAATTCTTTTCCTATAAAGTCTTTACGCTATATCCCCTTTATCCTATACGCATATTATAAATTTTTTAAACCTAGAAGTAGGACTGTAACTTTAGTTGGGACAAATGGAATTTCGTTGATAATTTTGAATTCTGATTGCCACCCATTGCAGTACCGTCCTTCTAACTTTGAGGCCTCTGAAAATTCAGTAAGTCACTCTGAATCTATGGATGTGAAGAGAATACAAACCTTAATTTCTGAGGTCCAGGGGCCAGTAACCTCAGAGGGTGAAGCCTTAATTTTCCAGGAAGGGTTTGAGGTGTGGAGGACTTTGTCACAGGCCAAAGCATACTTCTGACCCTGTGGAAAGAGTTGAGACACTACACCTGGTTCAATCTTTGTGCGGTCAATGCCCAGCGGGGACAGCCTGGGCAGGAAAAGTGTTATGGAGAGTGGATGCGTATGTCTAGTTTGCCAGTTAAGGAGAGTCCCACTGAAAAGACATCACAGACATTTTTCACAAGGGTCCCTCTAAGGCAGTTTGAGGGCCGTACTACATATTCAATTTTCTATCCCGTTTTCCTTCTTTAGCTTTGTCATAAACATTATCTCATGTCATTAAAGGCTCATTTTATCCATCATTTTATGTCTATGTAGACATGTTTTTTCCAAATTCTTGTGTAATTCATTTTTTGTTTCTCTTAGAGCTTCCATGTATCTGAGTTAATTTCTTTGCTGAAAACATTTTTTCCTTTAGCAACTTAATTACATTTGCTTTGACAAGAAATGTTCACACATTGAGGGATATGGGGTAGCTATTCTGGTTTAAAATGGATTTGGCCTGAACTAAAGAAGCCTGACTATAGCCTGTCAAACATACATTGTACATCTGCTTTAACCATTAAAGTAAAGAATGCACTCTCCCCTCCTACAGTATTGAGAGGCAGGTATTGGTAATGCCCTGATGTATCAGTAATTCTGAAAACAAGTTCCCTTTCCTGGACATCAGGGTCATGTTGACCTGCTAACTCGCAACTGAATATCTCTTTGAGACTTTGATGAATATGCATCTTGGGCGCGTTTGATATATGTTCTTTGTTCTAAAAAGGTACAAACTGTACTGAAAACCCTGCTTCTGTGGAACCCTTCTTCCTTTGTGGGATTATAGCCCTCACCCTGGCTCAAAGAAATGTCACCTTCTCTCTCTCTTCTAGAGAATGGTCATTGGTTGTTTTGTGTCAACATTTCCTTTGTAAAATTTTGTGGTTGCCACTCCTGGTTCCTTTAACATTTCAACAAAGGAATTCCTGATTCCTTCACCATTCTTATCTAAATATGAAGTGTGTAATTAGTTCTGGAGGTAGAAGTCAGAGATCAAGGTGTCAGTATGGTTGGATGAGGGTCCTCTTCCGGGTTGCAGACTTCTCATTGTAACGTCACACGGTGGAAGGGGCTATATATTTTTTTTTCTGCATAATATTTCTCTCTATGGATCTACTATAGTTTAATCATTTCCCTAATGTTAAACATTTGCTTGTTTATGTTTTGCTATTATAAATAATGGTGTGTTAAATATCTTTGTGTATAAATTGTCTAATTTTCAGATTTTTTCCTTGAATAAATTCCTGGAAGTGAAATTACTGAGGTGAATGGTCTGAGTAGATTTAAAGGGTCTTATTCCATATTATCAGTTATTTTTCAGAAATCCTGGGCTGATTTATATCTGCAATGTCCACTTTGAGAATACACCTCATTGTAGTCTCACCAGCATTGAGTAATAGAGATATGCTTGCACATGTTTTAAATATTTTATAATTTGACCAATAAAAAAGTTTCCACATAGTTTTCATATTACATCTGTGTAATATCCCATAGTAATATTATCTTACCTTTACTTTGTTCTTCAATATTTAGTGTTCTTTTCCCAATATGTTACATTATCTACAATAGCAAATTATTGGAAACTATTACTTTTCCAGACTATTTCCTAGCTTTTTTTCCCTTTGAATTACTTTTCTATTAGGCAAGTTACTAGCAATAGGACATAAAATGTGGACATTTTCAATAGATATGGGTTTTAAGGGGCCCTCATAGTGTGATGAACACCCTTTACTGGAAGTCAGCAAGCAAAGATGGGTCATCCTTCTCAAGGTGTGGTTCAATGAATGTGTGTGTGTTTGTGTGCGTGTGTGTATGAGAAAGGAGATGGAACCCATTGGCCTCCAAGGTCCCTTACACCTCAGATTCTGTGACTCATAACATTGTTCTAGTGTCCGAGGCAATCTTGCTGACGAGGATTCAAAGCAGAGAATTCCAGGCCTTCAGAGGATCAGATTTTTTTTTAATCCAAGCTGAGCTGCTTAGACTGATGTGAATTTGGCCAACTCAAATGATCTCCTTGGGTTTCACTAAAACCCACTGATGCTGTAAAAATAATTTATTTAAATAACATTAAATATTAAGCTAAATATCCCTGGGTAAAAAATTTTTAAATCTTATCACCCTTAGGCCATCATGGAGATCTGATTTGCCTTATGTGCAAATTCCTCCCATCCTACAGATCTTACCTGATGTGGGGTCGGTGAGCCGAGGAGTCGAAAGAAAGATTTCTTAGACTCTCAAGATCTGGCAGTAGTAATCTTTTATTTAGAGAATAGTATAGAATAGCATGGGGACAGGACCCATGGGCAGTCAGAGCTTCTGCTGCCGCCGCTTCTGCTGCCCCTGCTGGCATGGGGACAGGACCCATGGGCAGGCAGAGCTGGTGCGTGGGGACAAGACCCACGGGCAGTCAGAGCTCCTGCTGCTGCCCCGAGTTGAGGGTTAGGACTAAATTTAAGGCATAGGTATGTGAGTCATCTCTTTACAAGACAAAGGAAAGAACATGAAAAAGAAGTTAAAATGGGGTCTGGTCATTGGGTGATCCCATGACTTTTAGACAAGAATCAAATCGGATTAAGTAAAGGTTAGAAAGGTTAGACGCCACCACCCTAAACCAGTTACATGAGATTGCCAGACAGCAACCAACTTAAGTTCTTGCCTTCCCCATTAAGAGCTTCTAGGGACAAGGTCGTCTCTCCTCTTCTTCCTGGTACAGAGAGGGAGGCACCTTTTACAGATAGAGATTTACCTTACAAACGTAAATGTGTCCCAACAAGGGCAAGTTCCCCAGAGCCTCCTTCCCTGTCCCAGTTTATCGAAAGCAATCAGCCCAAAGCAATCCTGATGCCAAAGAGACATATCCTGGGGTGGCCAATTTCAGGTCCCTACAAGGTCATCCCCCCTTCCTTCACAAACGCAAATGTCTCAAAAGGGCAAGCAAAATTCCAGTCCTTGGAGCCTGCTTCTCATCTGCAGTTTTAAAAGTAACCAGGCTAAAAATCCTCATCATAAACCGTTTTAAAATTAAGCAGCCTAAAAGTCCTCATCATTACCCACCTGGCTCCTTGACACCCCCACCCTCACGCCAGTGTTCTTCAGAGGGAATTGCCTGTGAGGAGCAGCAGGTGAAAGGTTTGTTTGCTCCTACTGAGCTGGCTGCCTTCCATGCGGCTTCATCCCGGCTTCATCCCGAGATGGGTTGGAAAGCTGCCATCTCTGAATGCAAATTGGAGATCCTGGGAGGGTGTGGGAGGTTCTGTTTGTCCCCTGGAAAACTCAACTCTTGCAGTGGTACATCAAGTCTGTGAAAATTATGTTAAAATATTAAAAATAATTTTTAAAATTATTACAAGCCCCTGCCTCCCTCGCATTTACATTCTAGTGTTTTGTAGAATAACAACGGGGGTCTGAAATATCCTCCATATAAGCCTCATAGGTCATGATGTCTGAGATTTCTCCCCACCTTAGCACGTAACACGGCTGTTATCCAGCCTCATAGCCCACTCTATTGCTGGTTCTCCCTGCCAGGACTCACTTTCAGAACTGACCAGTAGCATCTACATTTTGGTTCATTTCTGGGAAAAATACAGTGCGATCTCACTCATAGCTCCAAAAAAGTCAATCGCAGAGTTGCTCTCTTGAACAAAACAGTTTCTCCACATTTTCCCAAACCTGGCACAATCCTGGCATATGTGAAGGTGAAAAATCTGCCCTGGAGCCAGGAATATAGTAACAGGACTATAAATTTTATTTTTTAATTCAACTAAAATGCACACTTGCCTAGAGTTTAATTTATAGCCAACCTTTAAAAAAATCACATTAAAAGAAAAATGCTAACTGATACAAATCAATAGTAATGCTGTCTTCAGGTTCAAAATAAAATTGAATGCAGTAAATCGAATTCCGTATCTAACAGTGGGAATGCTGTGCATATTATCCTTGGGTGAGGCATGGATGTGATTGATGTCTATCTTGGAACTTGGGGATAGAAAGAAACAAGGAAAAGTCAATTTCAATTTCTGGGACAACTGAATGAAATATCTGTATGCTGATTTAAAAAGGAAGTGATCCCATAATACTTAGTTTAATTAAGGATGTGTTTCTTCTGTGACCCAGCACTGCTGTGTCTGGCGTATTGCCCAGGGAAATACGTTCACAGGCCCGGAAAAGGAGTATGTGAGGATTTGCCTGGAAGCGGGGCTTGATGACAATCTAGAAGCACATCTCCCAGGGAATGAAGACATGAACCGTGGTACTCACTGTAGAATCCCGTGCAGTACCTAGAAGCTCCGGACATAGGGACATAGCGTAAATAGATCTTAAAAACATTACTAGTAAGTTAACAAAGTACGAGGAAGATGAGATCTAATTTATGTAAATTCAAACACCTAGACTTGTAATAATACTTCACATTTTACAAGAGCGCATATAGGGACCCAGACGGTTGCCTGGGGGGTGGGAGCAGGAGAATGAAGGAGACGAATAGGGAAAAAAGTGAATAAAGAGTAAAACGAGAGGGACCTTGCAGATGATGCTGGGTTGGTGAGCCGAGAAGTCGAAAGAAAGATTTCTTGGACTCTCAAGATCTGGCAGTAGTGCTCTTTTATTTAGATAATAGTAAGGAATAGCATGGGGACAGGACCCATGGGCAGGCAGGGCTGCTGCCGGCATGTTGCTGCTGCTGCTTCTGCTGCAAACCTGGATGAAGAGTAAGGCTAAATTTAAGGCATAGGTATGTGAGTTAACTCTTTACAAGACAAAAAAAAAAGTTAAAATAGTACCAGTGCCGGTAGGGTCCGGCCATTGGGCAGTCCCACAACTTTTAGATAAGAATCAAACAGGATTGAGTAAATGGCAGAAGTCACCACTTAAATATTATCCTCAGCCAAAGACAAAGGAGGATTTTGGGGGGCGGGGGTCAGTTACATGAGGTTGCCAGACAGTAAACAACTTAAGTTCTTGCCTTCCCCATTAAGAGTTTCCAGAGATAAGGCCACCCCCCCTTCCTTCACAAATGCAAATATCTCTCATCAAAGAGCAAGCAAATTCCAGTCCTCGGAGCCTGCTTCTCCTCTGCAGTTTTAAAAGTAAGCAGCCTAAAATCCTCATCACAGAGACCGGTAATGACAGAGTGACAAGAACTGAGAGCTATGATGAACTATGCCCTCCACACAGACGTCCAGAAAAGTGGGGGAAATTTCAGGCTATGAATGAATAAAACTTCAGACAAAGAAAGGCAGAGTCTAAGGTGGGCAGACTATCACACATTTCTCCAAAGTAAATGAGTGTTGACGAAAATAATCCATAACCAATCTATAAATGAAAATTTGGGTGAGTTTATTCTGAGCTGAAATCTGAGGACCATGGCCCGGGGCCTTTCTTCCCGAAGGAAGAAAGGGCACCAAAGAAATGAGGTGTACAGAGTGCTTATATACCCCCAAAGAGGGTGCTTTACATATGATTGAAATGTCCCTCCCACAGTAGTCACAAGATTGCCCTGTCGGCACAGCACTTGATGGACACAGCAGGTAGTGGGTCTGCCATCTTGGTGGGCATAGCAGGAGGTAAGTCTATTGTCTCGAGCTGGGCGGTCACAGGTGAGCGCAGCAATCAGTTTCTAGCCTAAGGAAAGATGCTTAATCTTTAAGGAGATGCCAAAGTTGGGAGGGGGAGGGAGGTTGCACCTTTATCTCAAGGGCCTTTGCTCTTGCCATAGGGAATCTCTAAAGCAGATATATAATGCATGCTCAATGGCCTCGGTCAGTCAGGCCCTTTTGGAAAGACAAGGTCAGGCCGAATTAGGTTTATACCACATGGCTTCCTCATATTCTCCAATATATCCTATTGCTTGCCATTTTTATTTGTCATGAGTAAATAAATCAGTACAGTTCTCTTAAGAATAAGTGAGTACTTAAAATTTTAATTTATTCAGTGATCCTAAGAATGGACTTGGTAAACTAATTTAGGCATTAAAATTTGGTGCTAGTACATAAGACATAGAAGTTGTCCTTCTATCAGCAGTCTTCTGCTGAAGATTTTAAAGTCATTTAAACTTAACTTTATGCATAAAATACCACCCTTCTCTGGAATGAGTACTCAGATTCACCCAAATACTTGTAAATCAGTTAGAAAAACAAAGACATTTTCTTTTAGGTTCACAGTAAAATCGAGCAGAAGGTACGGAGATTTCCCATATACCCCGTGACCCCATTATCAACATTCCCCACCACAGTGGCACATTTGTTACAACTGACAAACCTACATTAACATGTCATAGTCACCCAAAGTCTACAGTTTATGTTAGGGTTCACTCTTCACAGTGTACATTCCATGGGTTTGGACAAATGTTTCATGACATGTATCCACCATTATTGTATCATACAGAATAGTTTTACCACCCTAAAAAGCAATAAAAAAAAATAGTTTTATCCTCAGTGCTCTGCCCATCCATCCTTTCCTCCCCCCTAACCACAGATCTTTTTACAGTCGCCATAGTTTTGCCTTTTCCAGAATGTCATAGAGTTGGAACCGTACAGTATGCAGTCTTTTCAAATTGACTTCCTTCACTTAGAAATATGCATTTAAGTTTCCTCCATGTCTTTTCATGGCTTGATAGGTTGTAAATCAGTTTTCAAAAGAATATTTGATCTGAGCATCTCCAAAGTATAATTTAATTATTCTCTGTGCTTCCGATATTGCTTATAACAATACAAAATTTGGGAAAGAAGCCACTTGCTCAACCAATGAAAACAGAGAAATATTTGCTTGTTTTTATAGAACCATTTTGGCTCGTATTCCTTCTTGATAGAAATGAATCTGTTACAAAAGAAATATGATATTTCTTTTTTTACATTTGGTCCTGTCTGCTTTAGTGGGCAAGGGGAAAGGCTTCTTTGCACCCTGAGATCTCATAACTCTGCATTTGTGGGCTATCGATCCGATGGTGTTACCATCTGTGCAGCGGCACCTTTCATCAGTGTGCCTTATCAGTCTGGCCATGATTGATTATTATTTGCAATCAAGTTTTTTTTTTTTTTTTAACTTTAGCCTTTTCTTTTCAGTACAGTTTAAACAATGCATTTACCAATATGCTGTGTAGCAAATATGTCCTGTATCAGACAAGCCTGTAGTTGAAGCCAAATATTACATCTTACGTGTGGTTTCCTTTTTTTTATGTTTTGGCAGCCCTTAGGACAGTGCTATGCAAATTTAAAAAGGTGCCCATTCCTCAAGGAAAACTGAGTAAGTGCGATATGAACAAGCTGAGCTGCCCTAGAAGGGCTGTCCAGATCCCAGCGGCAGCAGCCTTGGCGCCCCCACTCGCTCTCCAGCTCACGTGCACCCTGGGCCCAGGGCCTGCGTTGCCTTTTCAAACACTCTGTGTTCCTCTCCCCGCTGCCATCCAGAGTCAGCCAGGGTTGGAATCAGGCTTGGCAGTGTCTGGCAGTAGGGAGCAGGCAGGTGAGGGAGGCGCCTGCAGCCGGGACAAGGCGCTGGTGTGCCCGTGTGCCCCAGAGTGTGTGTACCGCCATGCATACAGTGTGGGTTTATCAGAGCACATTACTAGGAGGAGGCTTCCTACTGCCCCAGGACTTGTAGGAGAGATCTGAATTGCTACATTCCTCACCCTCTGCTGCCCCCAGCTCTCAACAGATAAGTCTGCATGGAATGGTGCCTTTGTGCAGTGCATAGGATGTGTGTGACCCTGGGCTGGTATCCGTCGCCTCTAGTCGCATCTCCTGAGGCATGATCTCCACCACTTGACCTGTTCTGGGGCGGGTAGTGTGTGATGGGGGAGAGGAGAGCAGCGATGGGCCATGGGGAGGTGCAGGAAGGCTGCCTGGGCGTCTTGTCCACACTCCCATGGCTTGAAGCTCCATGGGGAACTGCATCCTGCCTGTTTGTCCAGTTGCTCCCATGTCTGTGGTCCACACATTGCAGGCTTTTGAGCACAAGGCTGCTCTTGGTTTCAAGCTGAAACTGCTCTTTTTTCAAAACCTCATACTCCTTGTATCAGTTTGCTAGGTTGCTATAACAAAATACCACAAAGGTAAGAGCAATAGAGTATATTGTCTCACTGTTCTGGAGGCTGAAAGTCTGAGATCATGGCACCAGCAGGGTTAGTTCCTCTGAGGGCTGTGGGGGACAATCTCTTCCAGGCATCTCCCCTAGCTGCTGGTGGTCTGCTGGCCATCTTTGATTCCTTGGCTTGTAGACACATCCCCTGAGCTCTGCCTGCATCCAATGCTGTTCTCCCTGTGTGCCTGTCTGTGTCCAAGTCTCCCCTTACATAAGGACAAATTGGATCAGGGGCCCACCCTATTCCAGTGTGACCTCATCTTAACCAGTTATGTCTGCAATGACCCTATTGCTGAATAAGGTCACATTCTGAGGTACCGGGCGTTAGAACTCCAATGTCCGAATTTTAGAGGGATACAGTTCAGCCCATAACACTCCCTTTCAGAACTTTCCCTCATTTTGACCTGGTTACAGGAATCTCCCAGGTAAAAAGATCTCCCTCAAGGTACAAAGAAGAGGACACATGTTTCAACAGAGTTCAGCAAATAACCACTGTGGAAGTAAACAAAGAGCATCCAAATGATAACGAGCAAAGGTTTTTTATTTGGAGCTTGCTATAGTGAGGGAGTCAGCCACCATCACTCACATTCGGCAGAGACTGAGGCAGGCGGGGGAGTGGGAAAGCTCTCTGGCGAAAAAGGGGAGGCTTCAGGTCTCCGGATGTGCCCCAGTTGGAGACTGTCGGCACGGGGCAGCCGTTGGCAGGCTAACTAGGAGTGGGGCATCCTATGTGATTGGTTAGGGGTACATATTTGGCTTTCTGTGGTTGGTCCTAAGTTGGAAATGGAGACAAAAAATAATTAATTAAATTAACTCAAGCTGTCAGTTGTTGACCAAATCCTGGCAGTTTGGGCCAATTGCTATGGAAGTTGACTAGCTTCCTGGCTGGGTTGCTGCAGACTGTGGGTCAAAGTTCTATTTTTGTATATGGTCTGGCCCTTGTCCATTTGTTTATTTCGTCTCTCATCACAGAATTACCTTTCAGGGTAGACCTGCCAGTTACTCATTTCCACAATGACTTAAATACGTATAATTATGAACTTATGGAAACAACAATTTAAATTTTTTCCAACCTGGAAACCCCAAGGTTTTCCAAGAGCCTCCTCCTTTGTTTTCACAACTCTGCTGCCTCACGTGGTTACTTGCACAGGCCACATTCCTGGGTCTCCTCTGAGTCACTAATTCATCAAACATTTGCTGGGTTTTTGCTGCACACCCAGGCCCTGAGTAGGTGGAAGGAATCAGAGGCTAAAGACACAGTCTCTGCCTTCAGAGAGACCAGTGAGACAGACAAGGAGGTAGGTATTATGGTTCCAGGTGCTCAGTTGTCAAAGATAGACAAAGCTGGACATTAAGGTGGTAAGGACGATTTTAATCAGTAATAGGGTCCAGTGTGAGCTTAACTCCAACTGTGATTTGTACAGACATGACTGGGTGTTTTACAGAGAGACAAAGGGAGTAGAGAGGCGGGTGAGAGGGGGCTCAGTAGAATCAGGAAAGTGAGAAATTACAGAGTTGGTCAGTGTAAATACTGATTAGGCCAGCTGTGTCTGCTGGCTGGCAGTCATTGAAGTTAGGATTCTATCCTCCCACAGAGACTGGGAGACGGGGGCCCTGTCCTTCCTGATGGTTACATTTTAAAGGAATGTCTTTCAGGTCTTGAGTTATGGGAGATCTGGATAGATATAGATATAGACATCTCAGAGGGACAGAGGAAGGATTCAAAACTGTAAGCCCTTTTTAGTAACTGCTCTAAGGAAGGGTGGTCGGGGCCTATTGTCAGGTGTTGGTTAGAACAAGCTGTAACTTCTTTCGGCAGCCTTGAGCTTTCTCAGACAGCCACTTTCAGGGGGCTGGGGTCATCCTAGGGATGTGGCCTTGAGCTGTTCAAACTATGTTAGTGTTTGTTCAAGTCTTTTAATGGTGGGGGATAGAGTGGACAAAATCATTAGTGTTGAGAGTCTGTAGTTTTTACAGACCAAGGTTGAGGCCTAGGTGAAAAGAGGGCTCAGAGGAGTCTGGCTGAAGTTTGCTCAAGGAGAGTCTTTGTCACAGTGCTGTGCTGGAGGTGAACACAGGTCACTGAGGTGGGGCGTGCATGCATGTGTGTGCGTGTGTCTGTCCAGGGAGGAGGGGACAGCTTGACTTGGAAGACCAATCCCGATAAACCAAATGAATCCAATCAGGAGAGGGAGGGAGGAAGGGAAGAGCAAGGGCAGGTCCAGGTTTAGGGGGCCTAAAATGTATACAGTTAGAGTGACTTCTTTAAAAAAAGGTACAAAATTAGGTAGCAGCCTTGGGATGAGGGGCATGCAAATAAGGGGACCCAAAGTTTAAGCTTCTTTTGGTTGACAGCAAATCTGCCACCAGGCTGGCCCCTACATAGGACATTTTGATACAGAAATGCCCCGACCAGTATAAGCTTCTGTGTCATCCAGTCTGCAACGGTGCTGAGGGCAGCATCGATTACTAAAGGCAAAATTTTTACACGAAAAACACATCCATTGTTAGGCAGGTCCTGCTGCTTTATACTAGGAAGGTCTTAGATTCCCGGAAGTGAATACTTGGTTTTCCCCCTCAGGTTTTCATTTTTAATTTATCGACAAATCTTTGCTTTGCTAGAATAAATAGATTCCATGCTGAGACTAGGTCGAGACAGCCTCTGGGAAGTATAACCATCAAATTGTATAACCATCTTTCTTTTCAGCCTCAAAGAAAAGAGTGATTGTGTGGATTTTGTCCATCCTTCCTCTTGTGCGTGTGAAAGTAAAGCAATTCACAAAATACCTACATTTTAGTGGGACAGTGGCAGCAACTACACATACTTCGCTTCAATGTAGTCTAAGAATCTGCATGTTGCCCCAGACTGGAAGGGATCTCAGATGCCAGCGGGTGCTCTGCCTCTCTGCCTTTTAAAGCACAAATGAAATCTTGCCATGGAGGTCCGGTTTATAAGAGATAAGAGCTGGCTGCTCTGGCTGCAAGGGCTGGTCTTGTGCCCACCCCTCGAACAGCACCTCAAGTAGCTTTACGATTGTTGGGGACTGGAATTGGTCACCCTAAGATATGACTCTTTGGCATGAGGATTATTTTGAGCTGGTTACTTTTAGAAAACGGCAGACATGAGAGAAACTCTGAGAAGCAGAAGTTACCCTTTGTAAGGGACATTTACATTTGTAAAGGAAATCTCCATGTGTAAAGTTGTCTCCCTCTCTGTACCAGGAAGAAGGGGGATGACCTTATCTCTAGCAACTCTTATCGGTGCAGAAGGCAAGGACTTAAATCTGCATAATAACCTTACTCTTGTTTACTGTGCTTTTCTGGTAATCTCCCGTAACTGACTCCCCCCGCCCCCAACATCCTCCTTTGCTTTTAGCTGAGGGTATTTAAGGGGAGAGCCTCTGCCATTTTGGTGAGTTGCTCAGTTTTCCTGAGCCTCTCCCATGTATACATTTTATAAAACTTTATTTAATTTTCTCCTGTTATTCTATCTCATGTCAATTTAATTTCTTGTCTGGCCAGAAGGACCCAGAGTGGGTAGAGGAAATGTCTTCCTCCCCTACACTTTGGCAACTTGGACAGGATAAAATTTCACTGGCTGGACACTGCTCGCTCCTGGACTGCTGCAGACAAGAGATCCTGGACCCCTGACGAGAGCTGGCAAGAGGTAAGAGTTCTTACCACGTCAGTCTCCTGGATCTCTGCCTGCAGGATCTAATGGAAGCAAGAGTGGTGAGTTTTCTTGCTTTTTCTAAACTTAGATTAGCAGGAGAAAATTTTAGTGAGGCTAGCTTCTTGGACTCAGTGACCGCAGGATTTGGTTGAGTCCTCATTGGTTGTAGATCTTTTTCCTCCCAGAGATAGTATTTTTCCTTTTCTCCATCTTTTTTTTTGTTTGTCATGAGACACAGGCATCTCTATAGGCCTGTTGTCTGGGGCTTTTGTCTTGTTCTATGTCTTGAGAGCTTGGCATTGTGACCTTTCTGGTCTCCGCCATCGGAGGATGCATGTACCGGCGTGCATTTTGGTGGCCACTTGAGTAGACTGGGGTTCTGGGACACTCTCATTGTCTGGCTGTGTTAGCTCTCAAGAGAGTTTGTCATAAGGGGTCCCAATTGCTTTCATAAGGGGCCTTTGTTGTCTGAACCTTTGTTGCTTGCTGTGCAATAGAGACCTTTACTTTCTTAGACTATTTTTGGGAGTGGACTTTCTGGATCTCTTTTGGGACAGCTCTTGCATCCATGGTTAAGCTTATTGGTATGAATTGCTGTTAAGATCCTACTCATCAATGTGGCCAGATGATGGATCATTTAAATTGGGAAAACTTCTAAATTGGGGGAAAAATATGTGAGAGCTCTCATCATAACTTTTATTGGTACCTATGAGCAGGCCAAATTAAAAAGGAAATACACACACACGCAAATAATGACTAGCCTTAAGACCCTGACTCAGGTGACAATAGAATTGATGAAATGTGAAAGTCTAAGTGCTGATAAGATTACAAAGTTTGGAATGCTTGAGCTTATTTATTTATTTATTTTTATAAAGAGGTTATATCAACTTTGCCTGAGTATGTTTTAAAATGTCTGGCTAGCACTATGGAAAGCAGTATGGAGTATCCTCAGAAAATTAAATAGATCTACCATATGATCCAGCTATTCCACTGCTGGATATTTATCCAAAGAACTTGAAAACACAAATGCATAAAGATACATGCATCCCTATGTTCATTGCAGCATTATTCACAGTAGCCAAGACTTGGAAGCAACCTAGGTACCCATCAAGGGATGAATGGATAAAGAAGATGTGGTATATATACATAATGGAATACTACTCAGCCATAAGAAATGATGAAATCAAGCCATTTGTGACAACATGGAGGGAACTTGAAGGTATTATGTGGTATTATGCTAAGTGAAATAAGTCAGAGGGAGAAAGTCAAATACCGTATGATCTCACTCATAAGTACAGCAAGAATAGCCATTGATCATATAGACTCTTTTAAATCTGCTTTGCTGGGACTTTTTATAAGGAATCTCAAATTGAACTTTAAAGGCCTCTTGAGGCCAGGAAAGCCAAGCCAAGGATTTGTCATCAGGCCTCATCTGCAATACCTCAGATTTGGGTGAATTCCTCTCCTCTTGAGGTCCCCCAAAATATTGAGGTTCCTTGCACTTGCCAGATAGGTGAGCTTCCTTACTTACCAGGTAAGATTGCTGGAATCTCTGTAAACAAGGTACCAGGCCCATATTTCCAAGTAGTTTTATTCCATAAAGTCCGATCCTTGTTTCTCAAAAGCTGTCTGGTCATATCTGAGTCTATGCCTGTTTCTCTCAAATATGACTTTCCATTCAAAGCTTTGGTAAGATAACCAATGTTTCCAGTTGTGTCCCATTATAAGGAGAACAGATTCTTATTGAACTTATGCAAATAACTATATTACCACAAAAATAACAATACTCACTAAGTTTCCAAATTCTGGATGGATCAGGTAGGGAGAAAAAGAAAAATGTTTCAGTTCTGCTCACAAAGGTATAATTTCACCAAATTGCTCTAAGTCATAGTTAGCATAAGAGGAAAGAGGAAAAGATTTCCTTAAATCTGAGAAAACAAAACATTAAAAAATCAGCAGTATTTCAAATGAAAAGTCTTATAAATTATAGTTATCCTCATCAGTGCAGCGACAAACAAACACATAGCAACAGAGATTGGATTGGTGGTTACCATAGGGGAAGTGGGGAGGGGGAGGGCAAAGGGGCGGTTAGGCCCACATGTGTGGTGATGAACTATAATTAGTTTTTGGGGGTGAACATGATGTAATCTACACAGAATTAGAAATATATTACAATGAACATCTGAAAGCTATATAATGGTATAATCCAATGTTACTGCAATAAAAAAAAAAAGTCTGGCCGGGAATACTTCCCTACCCAATATTATAAGACCAAGACTTATTAATAAAGTCATGCCCATGGGCCCGTATGTAAATAATTGGGCCAAGTTTATTGAAACTAAACATTTTGAAAACCAATTAGTCTTAATCTGGCTATCTTTGGTAAAAATGAGGGTGATTTAGAGAGAAAAATTATGTTTCCATGAAAACTGTAATACTCATTTGTGGATATTAGATCCTACTTCTGTTGATTGTCTTTGAGGGTTTTTCTATCTGTAGACTGGACAGGATCCTCATTTCTTCTAGTCTCCTGAAATATCTGGCTACAAATCTCTAAACCAACATTTCAATTTTTTCCCTCATTTTCATTTGGAATCATTGAGAACTGAACCTGCTCTCTTTCCCAAAGCCTTGCAAACTGAAGCTGAACATCTTGATATAAACTTAAGAGAGATTCATGTCTGTTGCTGTGTAAGCTGTAAGCCACTCAGAAAGATACTTGAATGCCTGATGACATCATCAGAGATATCTCAAGCTGCAAAAGATGCTTCACTCTGACATCTAGAAATCTTGACTGGCAGCCCCCTGGGCTCAAGAACTGGTTTATAATTTGCTCCAACTATTAACCTTGTTTTTTTTTGTTTCCATAGAAATACTTTTATTAAATACCCGATTGCTTGCTTCTACAATATAGGCATAACTTTGGGAACCCACCTGCATCACCACCTTCTAAAACAGTTTTAACTGGACTGATCTATTATCAGGACTAAGAAATGTGTTCAGTGAGATGAAAAATCTACCACTCAGCTTCTGGACTATGAAACTTCTTAAACTTTCAAAGGACTGTGAAACTTAAAAGTTTCAAAGGCAGGACTGTGCGGGGCTGGAATTGGCCACCTCTTTGACATGAAGATTATTTTGGGCTGGTTACTTTTAACAAACTGCAGACATGAGAGAAACTCTGAGAAGTAGAAGTTACCCTTTTTAAAGAGACGTTTACATTTGTAAAGGAAATCTCCATCTGTGAAGGTGTCTCCCTCTCTGTACCAGGAAGAAGGGGGGATGACCTTATCTCTAGCAACTCTTATCAGTGCAGAAGGCAAGGACTTAAATCTGCATAATAACCTTACTCTTGTTTACTGTGCTTTTCTGGTAATCTCCCATAACTGACTCCCCAACATCCTCCTTCGTCTTTAGCTGAGGAGGGTATTTAAGATGAGGGCCTCCACCATTTTGGCAAGTTGCTTAGTTTACCTGAGTCTCTCCTATGTATACATGTTATAAAGCCTTGTTTAATTTTCTCCTGTTATTCTATCTCATGTCAATTTAATTTGTTGTCTGGCCAGAAGGACCCAGAGTGGGTAGAGCAAATGTCTTCCTCCCCTACCCGAGCTTTTGCAACTAAGTTTCAACCACTGATTTGGTCCAACTTGTACCCTCTCCTCTTAGAAAGTTGATGCTCAGCAAGGTAAAGTGACTCATTTCTGTTCACACTGGCCAGAAATAAATCTTAATTTCCCTTCTTTCTTTTTCTTTTTTGAGTTAGTGTTCTTACCACCACGTCACACTGTTTTATTTCAAAAATGTATGCAAAGTGTGCTCCTTACTGAAGCTTTTCATCTCTAAGGAATTAAATCATCACATATTACGGAAACGTTTTCCTTGAATTTCTAAAAAAGTGGAACACATGCTCACCTATATGTCCACAACATTGCAAGGGGCAGCAGGCAGATGCTTTTGTTCACATGATTATTTAACGCTTAGGAACAATAAATCCACCCCATCTTACTGCTTAAACGGCAGAGATTCCAAAACTATTTGGTTTTCTGAAAACAGAATCAGCCGAGCGATCCCTTCAGTTCCTGTTGTTGGGGAAATTTCTTTAGACTTTCTGAAAGAGCAATTGGGCAGCTCTGAGTCAATTGCCACCTCTAGAGAATGTGTCTTCCTATTTCAGAGACCTCTCACGTCCCTTTTTATATTATGATTATTTAGATTTTATCCAATCTAAAAACATGTTTCCTCTCAAAGGGCAAAAGTTGTTTCATAAAGAGAGTCATTTTGTCCTTTGTTCCTTCTTATGAACCCACCCTCCTCTCCTCCTGATCCCCACTGGAAAAGCTCACAGTGACAGGTGACATCCTTGCACTAAGAGATTTGCTGGGAGAGCAGGAACCAGATCAACTGGCTTCTTTGGAGGTTGATTTTTCAACCATTTATAGAAAATGGAGGTTCTGAGTGTGGAGTGATGATCATAAGTTCATCTACGGCAAGGACTTGTTCATTCATTCATTCACTCATTCATTGGACAAACATTATGAAGAGCTTACTATGCTCCAGGGGTGTGAGGAAGCATAAACCTGTTGTGAGGCCCAGGCATGACAGACCGCTGCAGGTCAGGGCAGAGCAGAAGTGTCCAAAGAGCACCAGCTCCAGGTCCCCCGAGATGACCAGGGAAGGCTGCAGGCAGAGCCAGCGTTGGAGCTGGACTCTGAGACATGGCCTCCATTCTGGAGGTGGAGCTGGAAGGCAGCCACTACAGCAGAGGGGATGGCAGCAGAGAAGAGGAAGACGTGAGGATGAGGAGTGGGACAGTCAGAGCCCTTACCCCAGAAGAGCTGAGGGTCAGACCTGGAAGGATGGTTGGGCTCATGCCACGAACTGCATGCCGGGCTGAGAGGTTTCCATCATTAGGCATCACTGAAGGTTGTCAGCAGGAGTGTGGCAGCATGACTCTGGCAGCTGCCCATGGGGAGTGGCGAGCTGGGGAGGAAGATCCTGAATCTACTGAGAACAAAAGGAAATATTCCTGAAATAGCGTAGGGACGAAGTAGTGAAGGACAGAGTCGGGGGCCGGCCGGCGGAGTGGGACAGGATAGCCACAGGGAGATAAGCTGAGGGAAGAACAAGAGCTGGAGAAGCATTGGACAGACGCGGGGTGAGGACGGAGAGGGCGGCAAAGGTGATTCTCACATTTTGAAATGACAGCAATGCCCTGGACTGAAGTGAGGGAAAGAAGACAACGATCTGTTTCTGTTGAGGTTATAAGTTTAGTTTCAAATGTGTTGACTCAAAGACTAAGTTTTATGTTTCTTGTGCACCACCCTGGGGGCCCAGAAGAAGCCATGGTTAAAATGGAAGCAATTCCCATGGGGACTGTCTGGAGGAGGGCGGTTCTCAGGGCTCAGAAGGCCCAAGTGCCTTTGGAAATTCGATGTGAAGGCAGCACTGGTCTGGCCCTATTTGGATCCCCTTCCTCCTTCTCCTTTAAAAGTAACTGAAGCTTAAAGGTGAAAATGACTTGAGAATAATATAAATCACATTAGCACTACTCCCCTCCCGCTATCTTCCACCATTTGGTGGCGATTGACAATCTTGGGGCTACGATTCTATGTCTCATGCTGGCAAGTCCTTGGGCTCATCCGGAGTTAGCTTCATCAGTTTATCCACACAGAGCAGGATGAGGGTGAGAAACCAGAGACTCCAACCAATGGCGGCCGCGATCCAGCCGTATTCATCCACTCCAGCGTGGCAACACTGGGCCGCTTGCGGGCAGAAGTCGACATCTGGTGGGGAAGGGCGGGCAGAACGACAGGGTGGTCACACTGGCCCCTCCGACTCCTCCTCTGGCATTCATGGTAACAAGAACAACAACAGTCCATAGCTAACATTTATTAAGCATTGCTCCGCGCCATGCACTATGTTAAGTGCTTTATGCACGTTACCTTGTTTATTCCTCACAAAGTGATGGGTATGGTTGTTATTCTCATTTTATATGAAGAAATTGAGGCTGTAACTTGCCCACGGTCACAACATGGCCGAATTAGAACTCAAACCCAATACTGTAGGACTCTAAAGCCATGTTCTTAACCGCTATGTATTATTGCCTCTTCCCCTCCTTTGTAAGTGCCCAGAAGTAAACACATTTGGTCATTCAATGAGGGCAGAATAAAGGAGCCAGACTTACAATAAAGCAAATCTTTCTATTAATGAGACATGAGTAAAAGTGTTTGCTTTATGAACTGCTGGGATCCTTGCTCCTGGAAGTATTCAAGCAGAGGATGAAGAGAAACACCAAAAGGAAGCTCCTGCATTGGGCAGGAATTGGACTAGCTGATTTTTACAGTCTTTCCACTTGCAAATTTCTCCAGAACTCAGGGCATCTTTGGTTGCTGTCCTGGGGATGGGTCATTAAAGCCACCTGTGCCAAAGATTGTGAGCCTGGATGGGGGACAAGGCCAAGAGAGCTTTTTAGACGTGCTCTGGGGGCCATGAGCAAACCACACCGGCACACAGGAAGGCCAGGCAGGCACTCAGCCACTCGGTGCCAGTGAACTGAAAGCAAGGAGGATTAAGTTCCCTCCCAGATATGGGGCCAGCTCTGGGGTTAGGGCAGACGGCAGAAGCTTACTGAGGCACTGCTCCAGGGTCTCAAGGTCTGGGTGGTGGGCGGTCAAGGTCGAGTTGTTGCTGCTGCTTGCTTCTGGAAGAAAAGACAGGAGACAGTCTCAGACAGCAGGAGAAACCGTTCCTAGACCTAGAGTTTGAAATCTTTTTTGTAAATCAGTTGTGAGCATTATGAAAGTATTATAGAAGTCTAGGTACGTTGAGACCTCATGCAACAAAGCTAACCCCCAGTTATAGACTGAATTGGGTCCCCCAAGTTCATATGCTGAAGTACTAACCCCCCCGACCCCCCGCCGGTAGTGACTGTATTTGGAGATAAGACCTTTAAAGAGCTAATTGTAAAGTGAAATGGGGTCATATAAGGTGGGCCCCGATCCAAGATGACTGGTGTTCTTAGAAGAAGAAGAGACACCAGGGATGTGCACACACACAGGAAAGACCGTGTGAAGACACAGAGAAATGGTGGCGATCTGTAAGCCAGACAGAGAGACCTCAGGAGAAACCAACCCCGCCGACACCTGGAGCCTCCACAACTGTGAGAAAATAGATGTCTGCTGTTAAGCCACCCAGTGTGTGATATTGTGTTACGGCAGCCCAGCAGAGGAACACAGCCCCCTTTTCCTATCACGTCTATTCTGCTTCAGAGACGCTTTATCTTCATTTCTCATTGCCCTTCAGTTACCAAGGGCCTGCTGTGCACAGCATTCCAAGCACTCTGTTTTAGCTGCTTTCTATGCATTTCTATAAAATTGTTTTTCTAGTACATATTCACACAATTACTTAAAAATCTGGAACGTCTTTTCATAACTATCTTCAATTCCCTTCCAAACAAACAAACATTGAAATCTGACCTTAATTCTTTATTTCTGATGATGATGATAGTATTACTCAGGCAGATGGTTATCAAAAAAATTAAACACCATACAAGCAAGTCTAGATGTTGCTAGAATATGCAGCACTTAGAATTGTCCCTTGATTAATAAGCAAGTTGCACAATGATAAAAAGAACTTCTGCGGGAATTCTCGAAGTTCTCTCAGAGTTCGGGAGGTGAGGTGGGGCTATGGAGATGAACATAAGGATCCCCGTGGAAGAAGAGCCATTGCCCCCATTCCCGCTCTAACTGAGAACGTGGAGACAGATGACCTAGATCCACTCTGTCTGATGTGGCAGCCACTTGTGGCTATTTAAATTTATTAAAATTAAATTAAGTAAAAAATTCAGCTTCGTGGTCATATCAGCCGTATTTCAAGCACTCAGTCACCACGTGTGGCTAGTGGCTACCATGATGGAAGCACAGCGCAGATACGGAACATTTCCATCATCAAAAAATGTTCCCTTAGACAGTGCTAATCTAGGTAGAGAAAGACCAAGAGACCAATTTTGAAAAATCTTTCTGGAAATTATATTGCTGTTCAATCTGCTTCTTTGGGAATGCAAAAGAAAAAACAGGGTTTGGAAACTCTCAAGGCCCCAGTGACTCTAGGTCAGCGTGTCCTTCAAAGGAACTTGTTGTCACGTATCAGGATGAGTTAGGAAGAAACTTCCTGCACAGCCACAGTCATGAAATTGCTGCTCAGACTAATTTTACGCCGCCCGCTCCCAAGCCACTCCAATTCCAACCTAAAGTATAGTCATTCCTTTGATGCAATCTGATTGTCACTGTAAATTATTTACAACTAAATGGCTTAGAGCTTGGCCTTTATTTGTTTTGGAGAAATTGATTTCTCAACATTTTAACTTACCTTAGAACCCAAATAACTTCCTTGGCCCTGACTTTCATCTCCTCTCTACCCTAGGATGGAAGTGGCCTCCATCTAGAGCAAGCGAGCGGAAAAGACCCAGTTAATTGGATGCTAGTATTAGGTTAAACCATATGAAGTTGCCATTTCTATGGGTCTAAATTTCTTCAGTCTTAGCAATTTTATATGGTTCAAACTGAATAGCCTAGTTATAAATACCCTCTTTACACATCACCCTCTGCCCTCAATAGCAGAGCCAGCCAGGGACAGGTGCCACCTGAGTCTCTTCCAAAGTCAAGACTGCCGAAACACCCAACAATTCAGCGCAGTTAAATTTGTCAAGTGTTTTGCAAGGCACTGTGAGGATAAACAGGAGGAAATAAACCACGCTTATTCGGGGAGGGGTGATGCTAGAAAATAAAACAAACATGCTAACATTCACTGAGTGTTTACCATGTTCTTTACATGCAGTAGTCTCATTTCATCTCTACAACCATCCTCTGTATAAGCACCATGATTATCCCTATGTCATATATGAGGAAACTGGGGCACAGAGAGGGTAAGATATTTGCTCAAGGTCACACAGCTAGTCAGTTGTGGAAGCTGGAGCTGGGTTGAGGCTCAGTGGCTTGAGAGCCCACGCTATGAACCTCCAATGGAGAGACTGTGAAGATGAGAGAGACGTAAAGACTGGAGGGAAAACGGCAAGGATTGGTGCTGAGGAGGAAAAATCAGTCAGGGAGCAGGGCAGACAGTGTTCTGAGGGGAGATGAGGAGTGAGATCAAAGCCAGGGGCAGAAACCAGGAGCAGGAGAGGAGGTTCAGAGCCCAGCCTCGGAGTGCAAGACGGAGGACACAACTGAACCCCTCCAGCCCCCAGGAGAAAAGGGGGTGATAATCCAACGTCTCCTGTGTGTGTGTTGTGGGGGTGGGGAGTAGGGTGGACAGCGTAGGGAGCTTTCATGTGTGAAGGTTTTGTGAAAGTTGCAAGGGAAGCACAGGTCAAGGGAGGGACAGGGAACCTTAGGCAAGGGGAGAGGGTGTGAAGGGAGGACCATAAACCACATCAGGCAGGGGCGCTGAGAAGGAGCCATTGAGAAACAGTGCCTGAAAGATGTCATTATAGGCCAGTTTAGTCCCCTGATGGGAGAGACTCTGTACATTGCTTTTTCCTCTTTCTTTGTGAAAAAGGCCAACAGAGGTGGCTGCTCCTGTCCTAGCTGAGGATTGGAGTATTGCTCTCGGTCTTAAGCAAATTTAAGACGCCCCCACTCCACCCCACCATCTCCTGCCTAATGCTTCAGATGAGAAAGGACGTTTCCTCTTTCCTTTATGCAGGACCAGCTCTAGCCTTGGAATCCTCCTCCTTCCTCCTTCCTTCCCTCCCTCCTTGCCTCACTCTCTCCCTCCCTCCCTCCTTGCCTCACTCTCTCCGGCCCTTCCTCCCTCCCTCCCCTTTCCCAGGGTGGCCAAGAATAAAGCTCACAGTTCTACCTGCCGAGCAAGCCAAGTGGAAGGAGGCGAAGATCAGGCTGAGGACCAGGGTTGCCTGGGGCGCAGAGGTGAGGTGCTTCATGCTGGAGAGGGAGGCACCTGTGGGCACCAGCCCTGCAGAGATGTGCTGAGTGCCGTGTGCCATGGGTCCTGCGGGTGCCGCGTCCTGCAGGAGCTTGAAAACCACTCTGTCAGAGGTGACTTTCTGCTCTCTGTTTGGGGGAAAGAGAGGGGGTGGAGCAAAGGAAGCGTTGGCTGTCACAGCTTGCGCTTGCTCGCCTGGGTAGAAATGAAGCTGAGCTATGTTGGCTGCAGGGAGAGGGGAGGGGCGAGTGTGCAGCTCTTCCTTGAGCTCACATTTTGTCTCTACTGAGAAAAAAGAGGAGGAGAGGAGATTTGCGCTCTGCGAAGATGAGTTTGCTGCCTCTTCCAGCTGCGGGTACAGCACTGGCTTCCCTGTTCCATTTAGTCCAATATTTCCTGAGCACCTGCTGTGTGCACTGCCCTCTGCTAAAGTCTGGGAATGCCTGTCCTCAAAGTGCTTTCATTACAAACACATATCATTAAAACACAGAGTAGTGGCTCAGGAAGGACAAAGTACCTTGACTCTCAGCAGCAAGAGGCCACATCCACTGATGGGATGCTTCATGAGGAAGATGGCATTTGAGTTGGGCCGTGAAAGATGGGTAGAAATTTGATGGGCAAAGAGCAGAAGAGGGCAGGGTAGGCAGAAGGGACAGGCGAGCAAAGGCCCAGAGGTAAGAGGTGCTCAGAGTCCACCATGCCTGCAGCACAGATAAGTGTAGGTACCCTGAGGAGGGTGAGGTGGGAAGTGAAGGGAGAGCCATGAGGTTGAGCATCTGGTGTGGCAAGCTGGGGAGTTTGAAACAATCAGGAGGCAAAAGGGAAGCTTTGTGAAGGTTTTGAACTGAGTAGTAACTCAATTGGAGCTCTGCCTGCAGTCTAACCCACTTACTGAATACCTCTCATGTATATGAAAGGCATTTGAGACTCAGAGATGGCTAAGACGTGACCCCTACTCTTGATCCCTATTCACAGTCCATCAGTGAGACCAGGGAGTGAAGAAAGAATTGTGATGCAGTATGGTAAGACCCAAACATGGGTGTCTTCCTCAGTGATGGGACTATGAAAGAGGGAGTGGTGGAATCTACCTGAGTGGTGCAGGCAAAGGAGTCACAGAGGAAGGGATATTTGGGCTGGGTATGGAAGTTTGCATATGCAGATGAGAGTTGATGAGCTGTGTAAGTAAAAGGAATAGCACACACAAAGGCAAGAGAATTGTTTGGGTGTATGCAGGCTGCCACGTCTGGACATGTTCATTGTGTTCCTGCATAAGTATGGGCCTGGTTAAGAGAGTGAGGGATGAAATCCAGCTCATTCAAAGCTATGCGGAAGGACTTGTAAACCATGTGTAAGCCCAGAGTAAGAATGTCTTATTGCAATACATCAGCCCCAAGGAGACACTTTTTTCTAATTTGCCCAAAGGTACAGATTAGTGGTGGCCCTATATTCTTGGATTTGGGGATTGGGAGCAGAAGTGATTTAGGAAGGCTAATCTTCAGGCAGTGTACGGAGATCCAGTTTAGGCCTACCACTTGGTCGAACATTCACCAATTACCGAGTAGCTGCTGCGTGCTGGGTCCTTGGGATGCAGGGGTGGGGGGTCTGAGGTCGGTAAGGCAATGCAGTCCCTGTCCTCAAGGTGCTCAGGGTCCAGTGAGGAATGGACAAATAAATGATGACAACACAATGAAAGTAGTGTGATAAGAGGTTTCCACAAAGAATGGGAAAATCATGGCTGAGGGTTGGGGAGTAGGGGACCCAGAGAACACTTCACATGGGGATGGAGATGGCATTTTGACCTGAAACTTGAAAGATGAGTAGTTTACCAGGCTGGGGAGAAGGGAACAGTATGGGTAAGGCCTCCAAAGCATGAATGTGTGCCCCTCGTCTGGGGAGCAATGACTGTCCTGGGAGCATGGGGTGGGATCAAGGTGCGTCTGGTTAGACTAAGAACACCCTTTAAGGAACTTGTAGATGTGGACACCTTAGTATTTCAGAAACACGAAGGCTTGATCTATGGAGGGCAGACCTGGGTTCAGAGAGATCTAAGAAGCTATTGAGAAAAACCTAGACAGTGGTCAAAAGGGCCCTGAAATAAGGAGCTGGACTGAGGATAGAGAAGAGTGGAACAGAATCAAGAAGCATTTAGGAGGTCAAATCAGCAGAAGGGAATCCAGGAAAAGGATGCAGGGTGAAGGCAAGATTTCTAGCTGGGGTGAGTGAGTAGCCATGAGGCCAGCCTGGGGTGGAATTCTGGCCCAGCCTCTTACTGGCTGAGTGGCCTTGGGCAAGTTACTGTATACGTCGGAGCCTCAGGTTCTTTATCTGAAAAGCAACAGACAGTAGCACCTATCTCAGGAGCCATCATGACTTAATGAAATAATCCATGTGAAGCGCTTCGCACAGCGCTAGCTGATGGTAAGAACTCAGTAAATGTAAACCACCAGTTGCATAGAAGGGTCATCATAAATAGAAAATATGCGATGGGGCCGGCCCCGTGGCTGAGTGGTTAAGTTCGCGCGCTCTGCTTTGGTGACCCAGGGTTTTGCCAGTTTGAATCCTGGGCGTGGACATGGCACTGCTCATCGAGCCACGCTGAGGCGGCGTCGCACATACCACAACTAGAAGGACCCACAACTACGAATACACAACTAGGTATCTGGGGGCTTTGGGGAGAAAAAGGAAAAAAAATAGTAATAATAAAAACATCTTTAAAAAAAAAGAACATATGGGAGAAAGGCAGTTTTAGGGAGAAATAATACTATTTATGTATTGATTTATTTATATCCCTGTCTTGGTCCTAAAAGGGTTGAAGGAAACTTACATACAATTAATTAAGCTAGATAAAATAAATTTAAAATAAATGAGAAGAAATGAGGCACAGAGAAAGTTAGTGTAGGAAATGTAAGATGGGTCCCTGAGCGAGTTTAGAGTACAAAATGGCACACATGTTTTCTAAGTTTTCTGGAGGCCAGTGTGAAGAGGTAACACGATCATGTATGTGATTCGTGGGCTCACAAGGCGAAAACAACAGCAGAAGCACAACTGCTCTTGATACCAAAACCAGAGAGGAATTTCCCCCGGGTCCCCACAGAGATGCCATTACTTAATAGGACAAACAACGTTCATGGCCTTTTCCTGACAGTAAACCCTGCAGTCAGCTGGCTGGACTAGGACTGATTTCTCCAGTGGGCCCTGGGCAGAACAGCAGGGTGTGGCATCTACGAGATTTTCAAGGGTCTCAAAAGTGTTTGAGACCTGAAAAAAAAGGTTCTCGGATCTGGAACATGAACAACAACAACAAATCTGTGTAATCAAAAGAAATAATTCTTTCAAAAGCAAAGTTATATGATTCATGTCAAACATTTAAACAGAAACAATCTCACGTAGGTTGTTAGGTGCATTTTAATATGTTTGAGGTGAGCAGAGTGTCCTTCCAAAGTGATGAGAGCCTGGGACATACCTTGAAACAGACCTGCCTAGGGTTGTGCTGGTGGTGTGACTAGCATCCACCAGTTTAAGCGGACAGTGTCACATCAGATCACGTTAGTGAAAGGAATTCTGGGAAGCAGTGGGTGTAGAGGGGATAGTTAATGACCTGTCCCCTCTTTCTTTTTAACATCGTTATTTGATTTGAGATTGTTTTAGATTAGGTATTTTTGAGTCGATTAAAAGATAAACATTCTCTTATCAACAGATGAAAGGATGTTATTTTCCTAAAATAAGATAGACTTGCCTGCTCTCTGATGAATCATATACCCAAAAGAAGGGCCACATGGCAACTATTTTACAAATGTCACCACTATTAGCATTTGTTTTTTAAGCAAGTCCATAACTAATACCTCACGCAGCTGGTGACCTCACCCAGGAAATCACTCATACATTTTACATCAGGTTTGTTTTGGAAGGTGTACCAGGAAGTTGCATTGCTCAAAGCTAGACATTCTGTGGGAACCTTCTCAAGATTTTTTTTTTCATGTTTGAGATAGGTGTTTGGTTACACATGATTTTTTAAGAAGTCTGGGCTAAAATGTCTGTGGCCAGGCTCCATGTTGGTCGTTGGGGTGAGGTTGGCCAAGAGGATGGGGTTCCAGGGCCCTCGCTGCCTCCAATTTTATCTGTTTGCCCTGATACGATTCCATTGAAAAAGGAAAAGAAGGGCAGAGTGTTTCTTGTGCTAAAAGATTGCAAACCAGCATTCTGGGGCTGGAATGGCCTCTGCCTTTGAGAAAGACATTTTACGTGGCAGAAGCTTCCCTTGTGATTCTGATAGGCCCCTCTACTGCCTCTCCATCTCTGGGAAGAGAATGTGGGCCTTGACTCTGAGGCTTTGTTTCCCATAAGTCCACTCTGAGGAGAATCATGGCCCCCACCACGACTGTGCGTGCTTTTCCCTAACTTCTAGCAGAGATGGGGTCCATGGCTGTTCCTGCCTGTGGCTTTGTCAGGATCTATTTTCACAAAAGAATGTCAATCTCTAGTTGCTCATGAGACTGAAACATCTAGACCTTCATGAGAGTAGCACTTGGTTTGTGGAGGAGCTTAACCTTACTCACTGCCACTCAGCAGTCTACAATTGAGAGAGAATGAGGAGTACTCTTTTAAGAAAAATGGAGGACTACACCGACACCAACTTTGAGATGATGCCATAGAGTTGATAGAAGTAACAAGTGAAAAAGGCCTGGAGCCCACCATTTCTCAGCAGTTCCCAGGGTGATTCATTCAGCTTGCTCTTCATCCACAATTGCACTAGGGGGTGGTAGGACCATGGCCCAGACAGAGGGAGGTTAGCAAAAAGAATGGGAATCCCTCTTGGCTAAGACCATCTTCCACCTGGCCCCTGGATCTCGTTCCCTCCCACCTTCTCAGACTGTATTGTGATGTGTGAACACGCTTTTGGTGATTTCTATTTTTTATTCATTCATTTATTTATTTATTTTGAGGAAGATTAGCCCTGAGCTAACATCTGCCAATCCTCCTCTTTTTTTTGCTGAGGAAGACTGCCCCTGAGCTAACATCCGTGCCCATCTTCCTCTGCTTTATATGTGGGACGCCTGCCACAGCATGGCTTGCCAAGCGGTGCCATGTCCACACCCAGGATCCTAACCCATGAAACCCCGGGCTGCGGAATCGGAACGTGGGAACTTAACCGCTGCACCACCAGCCGGCCCCTCTATTTTTTGATATTCATTAAGAACCATTGAATGGCGAATTTTTGTAAATGTTTGGCAGTACTTGAAGAGAATATGTCATGTAGTGGTGGCCTTCAGTGTCTACATAAGTCCTATAGATCAAGAGTGCTGGTTGTGTTGTTCAGATCTTGTCTGTTTTTCCTGTTTTTAATTTTTTTAATTTGGTCTGCCTAGTCCATTGAATACTGGGGCAGATGATTGTGGATTTCTCTCTTTTCCTTGTAGTTTTGTCTATTTTTGCATTAAATATTTGAGGTTATAATTAGGCCCCATACAAATATAGAACTGTGACTCTTTCATGGTGAATCAAATCTTCTTTAAAAAATCATTTTGTAATATCCCTCTTTATCTCTAGCAAAGCTTTTTGCCGTAAAGTTTACCTTGTGCAATATTACCGTAGCTACACCGCTTTTCTTTTCCATCATTTCTTTCAACTTTCCAAAATCCTTGTTACATTTTAGATATATATCTTATAAAAACACAGTGTAGGACTTAAAAAAACCCAGTCTGGCAATCTTTGTCTTTAATTTGGCCGCTGAATCTATTTCCGTGGAATGGATTTACTGACGGGCTTAGGTCTCAATCTCCATCTCACCAAGTGCTCTCTGGTTTTCCCATCTGTCTTATATTCTTTTTTCTTACTACTTCTGGATTGAGTTTTTTATTATTCCACTTTTTAGAGATTACAGCATGCATTTTTGTCTTACCAAAGTCTAATATTAATTGATACGTTTACTGTCTTCACAGATAACGTGAAGACTCTAGAACTTAAACTCTACTTTTCTGCTTCCAATTTTTATACCATTATAGTTATGTATTTTAACTATATGAATATTTTTTAACTCAATAAATCATTATTACTATTTTATATAATGAATGTATATTTAAATTGATCCACATACTTGCCAATTTATTGCTTTTGATTCCTTTCTGTGTGTCTGGTCTTCCATCTGTGATCATTTTCCTTCTTCTTGAAGACGACCTCTCAGTAATCCCTCAGTGGAGAGATTAATACTCTCAGTTTTTGTTTGGATACGTTTTTATTCTTCCTTCATCATTCTTGAAAGATGTTTTCATTGGGTATAGAATTGTAGGTTGACAGATATTTTCTTTCAGTGATTTAAAGCTATCGCTTCATGTCTTTTGACTTCTGTTGGGAGCTGTCCATCTAATTGGTGCTCCCTCGTAGGTAATTTGCCTTTTTTCTTTGGTTGTTTCTAAGAGTTTTGCTTTGTCTTTGGTTTTCAGCAGTTTTATTCTGATGTGCTCAGTATGGATTTCTTTTTATTTGTCCTGCATGGAGTTTGTAGGCAATTGAATATAGAGTTTGATGTCTTTCATCAGTTTTGAAAAGTTCTCAGCCATCAAATATTACATCTATCTCATTCTTTTCTCTCTGCCTGATACTCCAATTACACATAGGTTAGACTATTCCACTGTATCCTCTAATTCTCTCCCCTCTTCTTTATTCTCCACCCTTTTATTTTCATGTGCTTTATTCTGGATGTTTTCTTCTGCCCTATCTCTTGTTAAATCTCTTGTCATCTGTGCCTAATCCAATTTTATAATGTTAAAAAAATGATTAAAGAAGACAATTGAGGGGCTGGCCCTGTGGCCGAGTGGTTGGGTTCACGCGCTCCACAGTGGGCGGCCCAGTGTTTCGTTGGTTCTGGTCCTGGGCGCGGACATGGCACTGCTCATCGGGCCACGCTGGGGCGGTGTCCCACATGCCACGACTGGAAGAACCCACAACGAAGAATACACAACTATGTCCCGGGGGGCTTTGGGGAGAAAAAGGAAAAAATAAAATCTTTAAAAAAAAAAAAAAAAGAAGACAATTGAGGTGATACAAACAAACTTTATTTAACACTTTATGAAGAGGACAGTCTCCTTTTGAAGAACTGCAAAATGGAGCAGAAGGAAAGAAACTTTTATAGGATAAAGAATAAAAAATGAGGGAGAGACAGATAGAAAATATGTGATTAGCTGGGGCCACCTAGTCAGTCCTGCTTGGGGTGAGAAGGCCCAGAGTTGGCTTGGCATCTGGGGATTGGCTGACTGAATATCCTGCATTTCTGGGCTAGCAGAGCATTCACAGGGACACAAAAGTTATCTAAGTTTTGGTTTGTTGACGTGGCATCTCGGGCAGGAGTGGCTGCATCATGGACCTAGAAATTTATTTCAATAATAACTATCCACTGGGTTCTTAATTTCAGTTATTTACTTTTAGTTCCAGAAGTTCTATTTTTTTTTCTTTTAAAGATTAGCACCTGTGCTAACATCTGTTGCTAATCTTTTTTTTTCCTTCTTCTCCCCCAAACCCCCCAGTACATAGTTGTATATTCTAGTCGTGAGTGCCTCTGGTTGTGCTGTATGGGACACCACCTTAACAGGACCTGATGAGCGGTGCCAGGTCTGCGCCCAGGATCCTAACCAGCAAAACCCTGGGCTGCTGAAGCGGAGTGCATGAACTTAACTACTTGGCCACGCAGCCAGCCCCAATTTTTTTTTATAGCTTTTTGTTATTCAGTCTTGTTTTTCATCTTTGTGAACAGAGTAAGCAAAATTATTTAAAATCTCAGTCTGATAACTTCAATATTTGCTCACTTCCATCAGTCTGTTTCTCCTGTTTATTATTTCTGCTGGTTTTCATTAATGTTGTCATGTTTCCTTGTGTATCTGGTTATTTTTTATTGTGTGAAAAATTGTAATCACACACAATTGTTCATAGGAACAACTTGAGACCTAGGATGACATTATCTTCTTCTAGATATTATTTTGCAGGTTGATTTAATCAAGTGCTTGGGGATAACAAAAATCTGCCCTCATGTCAGTCTACTTTCAGTAATTGAGATGATTTATAGATAAGTTGTAGACTTTGCAGGGGTCAGTTTATTTTGGTCACCTTTCCTTCTATGGTTCAGCTCTTTAGAAAATTTTTTTCCCAAGGAAATAATCAGAGTTGAGCACAAAAATGTATATCCAAGTTTTTCTGTCTCAACATTATAATATTTGTAAAAATGAAAGCTTAGAAGCAGCTTATAATGGAATAAAAGATAGCTATTAAAATGATGTTTTAGAATAATATTCAATTATTTGGAAAAATATTTGCTATATAATACAAAGAAAAAAGCAGGATATAAGACTATATACTCTGTATAATTCCTGTTTTGTAATACACACACATATACAAGGAAAAAAGCTTGAAAAGCATCCTATCCAGCTGTTAGCTGTGGTCATATCTAGAATGTACAACTTGGGGTAATTTTAATTCTCTTCTTCACACATGTTTATGTCTTTCAAATTCTCTACAATTAATGTGTATTGCTCTTTCTTGTTGTTCTTGAGGAAGATTCACCCTGAACTAACATCTGCTGCCAATCTTCCTCTTTTTTGCTTGGGGAAGATTTTCCCTGAGCTAGCACCTGTGCCAGCCCTCCTCTGTTTTGTATGTGGGTTGTTGCCACAGCATGGCCACCAATACGTGGTGTAGTCTGTGCCCAGGAACCAAACCTTGGCCACTGAATTGGAGTGTGCCTAACTTGATCACTAGACCACAGGGCTGGCCCCTAGGTGTATTGCTCTTATAATCAGGAAAGAAAATCAAGTTAATGCATTTTTGTGTGTGTGAGGAAGATTGGCCCTGAGCTAACATCTGTGGCAATCTTCCTCTATTTTTTATGTGTGAGACACTGCCATGGCATGGCTTGATGAGCAGTGTGTAGATCTGCACCTGGGATCCAAACCTGTAGACCTTGGGCTGCTAAAGTGGAGCACACAATGCTTAATCACTACACCACTGGGCCGGCTCCTATACATTTTTTAAAAGGAGTAATTCACAGGAAAGGAATACAGTCACCATAGAGCAGATCAACTACCTTTACAGTAGCTGTCTGATTGTCTGGGAAAAATTTTTAATATCATGGAAACTTCTTTTCCATTAAGAAAAGAATCTTAATTAAGTTTCAAGTTGCATATGGTGCAGAGAACTGCTTATTGACAGCCTCGGCTCTCGGGGTGCTCAGGGTATATAAAGAATGCACAGACTCCCCAGAAGTTTCAAGAAATAAAGAAGACTATAAATAAGACAGAAAAAAACATAGAATTTCAGTGTTGGAAAGGGACCCAGAGGCCACCTGGCCCAATCCTTAACTTAGTAAGAATGCTCTCCTACAGAGAAAGTTGTGTGTTATAGAGTTTGGTGTAGCTGCATTTGACCTCTCCTGCCCCTCAAGGTTGTTGCTTGGACTTCTGTTAAAATGCCTCAAGTGACTGGTTTCTCTAATTTCTAAGGCAGCCAGTGGAGTAGCTCTAACTATTAGAAAAGTTAGTGAGTTACTGGCATCCAACAGGTAAGGGCATTTTAAGGTGAGGTTAATAAACAGTTGGAGGAGGTCCCGCTCAGCTCTGTGACTCTCTGATTGGCAATTTCTGGCTCCCTTCAATTCCTGGTCTTACCATTTGTGCAAAATATTTCTGTTGGCACAACAATGCTTGTGGTCAGACTCACTTTGTGTTTTATAAACAGAGATGTGTGTTCTCAATGAGTAATTTTAAGCTAAGGTTTTTGGGAAATAAGCTGCGTGTTTGTGATAAACACTCAGACAATTTTTCTTTTCCAGTTTAGTCCACATGAAACTAAAAAGGACCAGAGAGCCAAGAAAGAGATTGTCGGCCCCTCCTTCCAACATCCATCTTCTTCTCTCCCACTGTGTCCTTCCAGCCTCTTCTGTAACTTTCCTTCACTCTCTATCTCTTTTTCCCTCATCTCTCTGGTCCAGGCTGCCCATAGTCCCCCGGGAGTCTATACAACCAACCCTGAGTCAGGAGTCCTGGATTCAATTTTCACATTGTTACTTCCTGTGTGACCTTGGGGGAAGTCACATCACCTTGGTGACGATGCTAACCAAGAGACATGGTGGCAGATCCCTGAGAGGGGGACACCGGGGGGAAAATCCAGGGAAATGCTGCCTTCAATCTTTCGTGGGAAGACCTTTGTCTAGGGCACTCAGGACTCCCCAGAGGGGATAAATTACCACATATGTTCCACCACATATGACGCCTACACAAAGGGGTGTGAATTCCTGTGAGAAACAAACTAAAAAGCTGCAGTGACGATGTAAAGTGATCCTGAGAGTGAGGAGCCCTGTGTTCTGCCTCCACCTCGGCCACTAATCAGCTGGATGACCTTGGGCAAATGCTTTCACCTCCCTGAGGTTGTTTCCTAGCTCTAAAGTAAGGGGATGGGATTAAATGGTCTCTAAATTTTCTTCCAGTTTAGAATTCTATGACTCCGAGCTTAATACAGTATATTAAGTGAAGGAAGAAGAGAAACAAGATAGTGAAATCTTTTCTGTTTTAACTAAGTGGAGGTAGAAATCATGCTGAAAAGAAGCTCCTTAATTGAGTTTAGAATAAATATTATTACAGAAAAGGCAAATAACCGGGGAGACACTCCCAAGAGAAAATATAGAAATATGATAGGTAAAATCCATCCATGACAAATTTTGAGGCATTTTGTTCTCTTCACGATGAAATTCTATTTTCCTAATCTTACTTCAGGTCTGTCTGTGACTTGGCAAGTGAATACAGAAATGAAAGGGATGTGAAGTAGTTCGGCTCTGGAGAGAAGACAAACAGAGAGACAAGACCAAGATGTGTTAAGGTGGAAAAAACTGGAAGCTGGAGGGCTCCACAATGGAGGGTCATCTCCTAAGGAATGAGGTGGCCATGTGCTCAGCTGGGGAGACGTGGGATGAGATGGAGAGCAGGGGAGTGTGTAGCTGTCGGTGAGAGCCACTGGGAAGGCTGTTTCTCTCAGGGCATGGTCTAGAGGACAGAAGGCTGTAGAACAAGAGTGCTGGCCAAACTGACGTTGGATGGCTCCAATACACACTGGAGACCCATCGCTGGAGAATGTCCGTGGCCGGGAGAGAATAGGGATGCACATGGTAGGGGATGATCCTGGTTCCAACATACGTATGACCTCAGTGTGCTGATAATGTGAACTCTTGGACATTACTGTCAACGCATTGCATCTACTCTGTGTGTGTGTGTGTGGTGTGTGTGAAGTTGAATGCCACTTCCTCTCTTCTTAGCAACCTCAAATCATTCTCTTTCTGTCTCTAGCACTTTCTCTATTGGTGCATATTTTGAAAGATTGTGGATGGCGGGCTCAGTGCTCCGCCAATGGTGGAGAAGTGCTGGAGAAGTAGGTGGTAAAATCAATTATTTGAATGAAGGTGATCTGGCTGAAATTCAGTTCAGAAAAATTAGACACGGTAGAAAATCAAGTGGTTACTTTGGCAGCTAGATTATTATTTTTGGATTAAATTCCTTGCTCTCCACTTATCCCTTTTTGTTTTTTAAATTATGACGATCTCCTGTAAATTGATCTTGTACAACTGAACACGTTGTTCACAGTAGCATCCTAATTCCGGGTGCAGGGATGTGAGGAGAAAGGAGGCCCTTTGTTTAAAGGAATGTCCACTTTGAAGGAGTGTAAGTGGAGCGCTCACCTCTTCAGCTCCTCAGGAGCCATTTTATGGAAAGTCCTCAGGGCGTGAGAGTGCCTTGCCTGAGACCTGCCTGGACAAGTGTATAGTGGTCACAGCTGGCGTTGTGCCCCAGACTTGTCTAAAGAATGGGAACAGTGGTATGAAACACTCGATGTCAAAAACTGTTCTTTTGGATAAAATAGGGGATTGATTCTGCTCTCGGAAGGTTGTTTCTGTCAGGACCTAATGCCAAATTTAAGTGTGATTTTCCTTTAAAGTATTGAGTTGGGATTTTGAGGGTATATTAAAAATATATTGAATGAGTGATAGGAGAATTTCTTGCTTTCAAAAAAAACTCAGTGACACAAGTAATTAGAGAAATGAGAATGTGCTATTGGCTTCGGGTAAGTCATTAGCCTCACTCTCCCTCCACGCCAGGGAGTGAATTGGACAGAATCTGTCTCTTTCCTTCCTGTCAGTGGAAACCCTGCGGCGGGTCAGAGTGGTGCTTGGTTCTTCTCTCCCCTTCTCTCGACTTCCTTCACTGGTGAGATTCACAGCAGAGAATTTAGGAAGTTTACTTTGGTTGTAGATGAACTGTACTGTGGTTGCTAACACTTTGTTCCAATCTTCCCTGAGTCAGCAAGGCTTTGAAATGTTGTATATAAAATACTGAGCTCAGTGAGGAAGCTTCCAGAGAAACTTAAAAGATATCTGTATGGTTCAAAGTGATTGTCTCAAATGTACAGAATGGGTGAGGAAAAGTAGAAGTTGCCACATTCTAGATGTGCTGTGTGACTAGAGCTCACAGGATCCTCTTGGATTATCAATTGTCTCTTTCTTTGAAAAAATAAATAAAACTCTCCAATGATGCTTTATTTTCTCCTCTGCCACCGCCCTGCTCCCTCCTTCCCTTTCCCAGCTCGATCCTTTGAAAGAGTTCTGTATCTTCTCTTCACCAGCACTGACTCTCCAATTCCAAAGCCTTTACTTTGAATCCTGCTCCTTTCATTCCCCTGAAGTAGGTCAGCCAGTAACCTCCAGATGCTTCTCAGTCCTCCTCTTGCATGACCGCTCCATGATTCGTGAGACACTTTCTCCTCTTGAATTCTCGTTCTTCCAATTATACTCCCCCCTCTCTGTTTCTTGTCCATCCTCTACCTTGAGACCTTTGAGTTCTCCCGTGCTCAGGCCTGACTTCATGGTTTCCTCCTTGTTATGAGCTGAATTGTGTCCCCTCAAAATTCGTATGTTGAAGTCCTAACCCCAGTGCCTCAGAATGTGCCCTTATTTGGAAATAAGGTTTTTGCAGAGGTAATTAGTTAGGATGAGGTCACTCTCAGACTGGAGTGGACTGGGTCCCTAATCCAATATGAGAAGGGGCGATTTGGACAGAGACACACCCAGGTGAACGTGAAGACAGAGATCAGGTGACGCTTCTACAAGCCAAGGAACCCCAAAGATGGACAGCAAACCCCCAGAAGCTTGGTGAGAGGCATGGAAAAGATGATCTCTCACAGCCCTTAGAAGAAATCAACCTACCGACACCTTAATGTCAAACTTCCAGCCTCCAGAACTTTAGATGATAAATTTTTATTTATTTATTTAATTTATTTTATTTCTTAAATTGCAGTATCATTGGATTATAACATTATATAGCTTTCAGATGTACATTGTAATATATTTCAAATTCTGTGTAGATTACATCATGTTCACCACCCAAAAACTAATTATGGTCCATCCCCTCACACGTGAGCTAATCATCCTTTTTGCCCTTCCCCCCTCCTCCTCCCCCCTTCCTCCATGGTAACCACCAATCCAATCTCCATTGCTATGTGTTTGTTTGTCGTTGTTTTTATCTTCTACTTACGAGTGAGCTTATACGGTGTTTGATTTTCTCCCTCTGACTAATTTCACTCAGCATAATACCCTCAAGGACCATCCATGTTGTCACAAATGGCTGGATTTCATAATTTCTTATGGCTGAATAGTATTCCATTGTGTATATATACCTCATCTTCTTTATCCATTTGTCCCTTGATGGGCACCTAGGTTGCTTCCAAGTCTTGACTATTGAAGATGATAAATTCTGTTGTTTCAACTACTCAGTCTGTGGTTCTGTGTTGAGGCAGCCCTAGCAAGCTGACACCCCTCCATCCTCTCCCCAGGCCAGGGATGCTCAATGTCTTCGTTTAGGGGCCCCTTTCTACTCTTAAAAATGGTTGAGAAACCCAAAGAGCTTTGGCTTATGTGGATTCTGTCTACCGATATTTACCACTAGAAATTAAACCTTAGAAATTAAAAAAATACTTACATATTAGCTCATTTAAAATAATATTAAACCAGTTGTGTGTTGATATAAATAGATATTTTTATGAAAGTAACTGTATTTTCCAAAACAAACAATTTACTGAGAAGAGTGGCATTGTTTTATTTTTCAAATCTCTTTAATGTCTGACTTTAATAGAAGACAGCTGGATGTTTTTTGCATTTCTACTTTTGCACTCAATCTGTCGCTATATGTTATTTTTGTTGAAATATATGAAGAAAATATGGCCTGCCATAGATATATAGTTTAAGAAAAGGGGAAAATGTTTTACTAGCCTTTTCAGATAGTTGTGGATATTTTTCTTTGATAATACACCAAAACTTGACAAGTAATAATTTTTAAAAGTTTAGTTGCATATGGAATCTGGAACCAATCAATGACATTTTCATTAAAATCCATTGGTTAATCATGTACTTTCAATGGATCATTTGCCCATCTATGATTTTATAACATTATGCTTTGGTCATTTGGAAAATATTGGTTCATTGAGTTATGCAGATCTTCCAAATGTTGTCACATTTCATTATACAAGGCAACTAAAAAATCATGTTTATAAATATACCCACAGAAATATCTTCATCAGAAAAGTTTTTAGTATTGGGAAACTGTCAAGTTCATGGTGGCAGATAAAAGTTTTCCAAAATTTTAATTGTTACTTGAAAGTTAGAATCTTGTCATGGGCAACAAACACTGTCAGTTGTTTTCCTTTGAAGTGACAGAATCATTTGGATCATTTTTGAGAAAATGCCTGCGAAATGCCGGAGTCTGAATAACCACAGTTTGTCAGCTGTCCTTTCAAGTAGAAATGTGTTCGTGAAAATAGCAGCTAATTCAGCTTGCAACTCAGACAATTGCTTTTCTTACTTCACTAGGCTGCAAAAATGCTTCATGTGTACTTTCCATTTTGTCACACGGGACATTAAAAAGAAAAAACATTTCGTCTTTTGCCTGGACCATTATCCTCGTCTCGGAACTGGTCTGCCTGCTGCTTCTCTTGCCTCGCCTCCAACCCACTCTGTAATTAGAAATATCCTTTCAGAGCTGTATCGTTTACCCCCATCCCACAGGCTTAACACCTGTCAAGGGCTTCTGGTTGCTTTTAGGATAAAGACACCATCTTTAATAGCGTCTACCGGGTCCTGACTTTCTCATCCTGCCCTCTTCCCCAGCCCCATCTCAAAGCCTCCCTCCTTCTCTTCGCCCTATTTATACCGCCTTCTTTCCTCAGGAAAGCTTTTCCTGAGCCTGCACTGGGTCGGGTTATGCAGCTCAGAGAGCCGTGCTCCCCGCTTCAGCACCTCCATCCCAGTTATTACACGTTTGTCTCTGTGGTTGTTTAATAATTTGATTCCTGAGACTAGGGTGTCTCAGCTCTGGAGCCATTATCTGGGTTCAAGTCCTCACTTTACCCCTTACTAGCTGAGCGACCCTGAACAGGTCGCCTCTCTCTGCCTCACTTTCCTAATCTATAAAACAAACAAACAAAATAACAACAATCAGGATCTGAATAGTACTTATTTCTTAGCGTTTTGTCTTAAATTAGCCCATAGGAAGCATTATCTGTGTGTTAGCCATTGAGATTAGGATTACTGGACCTGACTTCTGCTTTCTGGTCTGTTTCCATATCCATTTATTACTTGCCCATTTATGAATGTGATGCCCACTCAAGTTGACATTTTGCTTTGTAACACTGTATCACGAAGGACTTAAATTTCCCCTCAAATGAGTTTCTTCTATTGTTTTTGTTTTAATGGTCCATAATCTCTCACTTGCAATTCAGAATCCATAAAGCTCTGAAACCAAAAAAGTTTTTAGGAACTTGGCAGCACAATCTGACCTGATCTAACATGGGCTGTGTATGTTTTTTGTTGATTCTTCATAGGGAGAATGTATCTATTTAAGTACAGAAGGATTAACATGCTTTGATTACGGGATGCTGCCCAAGAGATGTTATATAATATATAGTATATACGTTTCAGACCTGTAATACAAAAGCTTTGTCTGTTTGTTACAGAGATGCCAGAAAGAAAGAAAAAGGCAAAGCACGTAAATAATACCCCAAATCCTACCCACCATGATGACTGCAGGACAGCTCTGCCCATATCTTTCAATGAAGATTACACATGTTGACAAAAATTTAATAATACTCTACATACCATTTGATAAAGTACTTTTTCATCAACAATGTACCTAGAACATACTTCCTCGTCAACAGAATGCTTTTGGTACTATTTCAGTAGCTGCGCTGTGCTCTATCCCACAGATGTGTCATAATTTATTTAATCACTTCCTTAATTTTGAACATTTATATTGTTTTTCACTTCTTTGTTTTTTTCTTTTTCTTTTTTTAAGATTGGCACCTGGGCTAACAACTGTTGCCAATCTTCTTCTTCTTTTTCTTCTTCTTCTTCTCCCCAAAGCCCCCCAGTACATAGTTGTATATTCTAGCTGTGAGTGCCTCTGGTTGTGCTATGTGGGATGCCGCCTCAGCATGGCCTGACGAGTGGTGTCGTGTCCACGCCCCGGATCCAAACTGGCGAAATCACGGGCCGCCGAAGCAGAGCACACAAACTTACCCACTTGGCCACAGGGCCGGCCCCTGTTTTTCACTTCTTAAGATCTCTGTCCCAAAGATTTACAATTTCTTTTTACAAAATTATATATACTTATCACAAAAAATTAAATATTTAAAAATTCAGAACATGATGTCTATAAAGGCTGCTTTGTTGTTTGTACCAATTATAGTGTAAGGATGGACCACCAGCTCTCATTGAAATCATTTAAATTCCTTCCTGACAAACTAGCTTCCTCTCTTGTCCTTTACTAATCCTTTCTTCATGCAGCTTTCAGAGTCGTTTGTTTTTTATTTTCTTTCTTTTTTTCTCCTCTAGCTTTGAAAATTTTTAATCAGGAAATCCTTTGTTCAAAAAAATTATGCAGGGGCTGGCCCAGTGTGTGTGCTCCACTTCAGCGGCCCAGGGTTCACAGGTTTGTATCCTGGGCGTGGATCTACACACTGCTCATCAAGTCATGCTGTGGTGGCATCCCACATACAGAATACAGGATGGGATGTTAGCACAGATGTTAACTCAGGGTCAATCTTCCTCACTAAAAAAAAAAAAAAACATAAAAAATTATGCAGCAATGCCATAGTTAAAGGTGTTGCTTGGGATGAAGCAGGGCATCTTAACTCTTCCTTTGCCTCTTGCCCACAAGAGACCCCTGAAGAGGGCTTTGCAAAATCTCTAGGGTTCTCTGCACCAGTCCTGTGCACCAGTTTCACCAGTCTGAAAACCACTGATCTGGCTCAATATCTTCATTTTGCTATGAGGGAACTGAGTCTCATGGTGGGGAGTTATCTTTCCAAGACCGCTCAAATCTCTTGGGCTAGTTTGATCTAGAACACACATCTCTAGAGAATTTTTTCTGCCTTCTCTCCACTATATAATGCCACCTAAGCACAAGTCACCTTTGCTCCTATTGAAATCTTTTAAAAAAAAATCTTTCCTTTTGAAATAATTATAGATTTCACAGAAAGTTGCAAACATGGTACACATTGGTCTAGTGTGCCCATCACACAGTTTTCCCTATTGGTTACATCTTAACGTAACCACAGTACAATATCAAGACCAGGAAATTGACAATGATATAAAGAGTGTATATAGTTCTATGTCATTCTATCATATGTATAGATTCATATAACCAGCACCACAGTTCATACAAGAACAACAACTCATGTAACCACCACCACCATGTCTCCCTCGTGTTACCCCTTCCCAGTCTCTCTCTCACACACATCACGTCCCAGCAACCACTAATCTGTTCTCCACCTTTATAATTTTGTCATTTAGAGAACGTGATATAAATGGAATCATACAGTATGTGACCTTTCCAGAGATGGCTTTTTCCACTCAGCATAATGACCTTGAGACCCATCAAGCTGTCGTGTTTATCAATAGTTCATTGCTTTTAGTGCTGAGCAGTGTTCTATGGGATGGATGTACCACAAGTAGGATATTTTGATTGTTTCCACTTTTTGGCTATTACAAATAAAGCTGCTGTGATCGATGTACAGGTTTTTTTGGTTTTTTTTTTTTGAGGAAGACCAGCCCTGTGCTAACTACCGCCAATCCTCCTCTTTTTGCTGAGGAAGACTGGCTCTGAGCTAACATCCGTGCCCATCTTCCTCTACTCTATACGTGGGACGCCTACCACAGCATGGCTTTTTGCCAAGCAGTGCCACATCCACACCCGGGATCAGAACCAGTGAACCCCGGGCCGCCGAAGCGGAACATGCGAACTTAACTGCTGCGCCACCAGGCCAGCCCCAATGTACAGGTTTTTTTTGTGAACGTAAGTTTCCATTTCTCTGAGACAAAGGTTCATGAATGTGATTGCTGGGTCATAAGGAAAATGCATGTTTAGTCTTTTATTTTTATTTTTTAAAATTATTTTACTGAGGTCATATCGGCTTATAAAATTGTGTAATTTCAGGTGTACATTATTATATATCAGTTTCTGTACAGACTGCATCACGTTCACCACCAATAGTATAGTTTTCATCCATCACCATACATATGTGCCCCTTTGCCCCTTCTCCCTCCTGCCACCCCTCTCTAGTAACCACTAGTCTTTTCTCCTAATCTATGTGTTTATTTCCATATATAAGTGAAACCATACAGTGTTTGTCTTTCTCTGTCTGGCTTATTTCCCTTAGCATAATACCCTCAAGGTACATCCATGTTGTTGCAAACGGGTTTTGTCTTTTTTCTGGCTGAGTAGTATTCCATTGTATATATATACGACATCTTATCCATTCATCAGTTGATGGGCACTTGGGTTGCTTCCACATCTTGGTGATTGTGAATAATGCTGTGATGAACATAGGGGTGCAGAAACCTCTTTGAATTGTTGATTTCAGGTTCTTTGGACAAATACACAGTAGTGGGATAGCTGGATCGTACGGTATTTCTATTTGTTCAGTCTTTCAAAAGACAGCCAAAATATTTTTCAGAGTGACTGTACCATTTACATTCCCACCAGCAAGGCACGAGAGACCCAATTTCTCCACAGTTTTGCCAGCATTTGGAATTGTCACTATTTATTATTTTAGCTGTTTTACTAGATATATGCTGATATTTCATTGTGGTTTTAATCTGTTTTTCCCTAATGGCTAGCGATGCTGAACATCTTTTCATGTGCTTATCTGCCATCTGCATATCCTCTTAGGTGAAAAGTCTCTTCATGTCTCTGGTCCATTTTCTAATTGGATTATTTGATTTTTTTTTTTACTGTTGAAGTTTGAGAACTCTATAAATTCTAAATATGGGTCCTTTATCAGATATGTGGCTTGCGAATATTTTCTTCCAGTCTTAGCTTGCCTTTTCATCCTTTTAACAGAAGCTTTTTGCACAGCAAAAAATATTTTTAATCAGTTATTCTCTTTTATGGATTGCGCTGTGGATGTCCTGTCTAAGAACTTTTCACCAAGCCCTCAGTTCTGAAAATGTTTCTTCTAAAAGTTTTACAGTTTCACGTTTTTAATTTATCTATGATCCATTTTGAGTCAATGTTTGTGTGAGGTGTGGGGTTTATGTCTTGATTCAATTTTTGGCTTACGGATGTCCAGTTGCTTCAGCACCATTTGTTGGAAAGACTATCCTTCCTCTGCTGAATGCTTTCTCGCCATTGTCAACAATCAGTTGACCAAACTCGTGCGGGGCTATTTCTAGGTTCTCTATTGTCCTACATGTCACCTGTATGTCTGTCTTTGCACCAATGCCACAATCTTGATTCCTGTAGCTGTACAGTAAGTCTTGAAATCGGGTAAAGTGGTTTCTCCACTTGATTCTTCTATTCACTAGACCTCGGCTGATGCCACCCTGGCTGGGAGGAGCAGATGTGCCTGGTTACTTCTCCCAGCATGACCTCCGTGCCCTGGGGAGGGGGTGGCCTCATTACCAACGGGCAGTGGTGAAAGTTCTGGTTAGGTTTCTTCTGACACCACCCCAGCACGGGTTAGCAAGGGGTGTCTTGTTACCACAGGGTGGGGCTGGGGGTTCAGACTCCCCACCTGGCCCTCTCTGACACCACACTGCAGGTGTCGCTTTGGCACAGCTGGGTGAGAGCAGAAGTCTAGGCTCTCCATTTGGGCTTTGCTGCCATGGTGGGTGTGGGACCACACTTTTCCCGTGGTCCTCGGCTGGGTTAGAGTGACCATTATCTAAAGGTCTTTCCTGCTAGGCTGCCCCGTTCCTGGTCCTTTGGCTGGAGAGAGCAAGCTTTCTTTGGAACTTCTTTGTCTGCACATCTTGCTGGCTTCTGCAGTACCACATCTAGAACATATGTGGCAGCAGAAACCCCAGAGAACGTCCCTCTGTCGTTCTTCAGGCCCTGAGGTCCCTAGAAGGTCTGTCTTCTTCTCTCCACTTTTCAGAGACTTCTAATGTTTGCTGTATATATAATGTTCAGGGTTTCTAGTTTTACTTATTGGGAAAAAAAAGTATTTCTACTCCATCTTTCCAGAAGCAGAAGTCAAAATAATTTTTTAAAAAATGTGAATCAAGTAATGTCCTTCCCTTGTTTCAAATTTTCCAAGGCCTTCCCAATGTGATTAGAATAAAATCCAACTTTCTTATTGGCTGTCAGACCTCACATGGCCTGGCCCCAGCCTCCACTCTGACACACCTCAGCCTACCTCTCCCCGCCCCCATGTAGCCCAGCCACATTGGCCTCATTTCTGTTTCTAGAACATGTTGAGCCTTTTTTTTTTTAAGGAAGATTAGCCCTGAGCTAACATCTGCCACCAATCCTCCTCTTTTTTGCTGAGGAAGACTGGCCCTGAGCTAACATCCGTGCCCATCTTCTTCTACTTTATATGTGGGATGCCTGCCACAGCATGGCTTGCCAAGTGGTGCGTAGGTCTACACCCGGGATCCAAACCGGTGAACCCTGGGCTGCCGAAGTGGAACGTGCATACTTAACTGCTATGCCACTGGGCCGGCCCCCAGTGTGAGCCTTTTCAGACCATGTGACAATATCGTGCAGTAGTTGTAAACAAAGACTCTGATGTCAGGTGACCTGGTGTGAGTGACTGTGTGACCTCAGGCAAGTTACTTAGCCTCTTTGTGCCTCTATTTCCTCATGTTTAACTTGAGAATAGGAATACTGCCAACCTCACAGGGTGATTGGAAAGATTAAATGGGTTACTGCATGTGAAGTACTTAAATGTGTTCTAAAACCACGCAAGCAACGCCCAGCACATGGGGAGCGCTCAATAGCCCTCAATTAGCTAGTGGGCTGACGCACTCTGCTCTTGCATCGCTGTTCCTGCTTCCTGGAATCCCCTTCCTGCAGCTCCTTTTTGCAAGCCTGCCTCATTTAATGCTCCAAGCCTCAGCTCAGCGGCCGCCTTTGAGAGAGGCGTCCCCTGACCGCTTCTCAACAGCAGCGTCTCTCCATCTCTCTGGAGCCTATCTTTCTACCACTGCACTTTCAGCACTTCGCTATCCTGCTAACTTACTCCTTGTTTACTACTTGTCTCCTTCCATGTGGACATAAGCTTCACGAGGGGCAGGGCCTTGTCCCTTACTTACTGTCCTAGCCTCAGAGACCAGGACAGAGCGGGCACACAGTAGAGTCTTGACGCATACTTCTCGAATGGATGAAAGAATTCAAGTTGTTTACAATTATGCCCTTATTACAAACAATGCTACAGTGGACATTATTGTAGTTAAATTTTGGTTTACATCCTTAAAAATTTTTTTTAGGATGAGCCTTCTAAAGTGGAATTATTGAGTCAAAGCATATGCAAATTGCCTATTAGACAGAGTGCACTAACGTATTGTCCTGCCAGCATTGTGTGAGTGTGCTGGCATTCTGCACCTTTGACTTGGGGCTTTAGGAGAAAAAAGGCAAACCTTAAAAACATCCTCTCCCTCCTATACTTACACATTCTAAATAATTATCCAATATCCTATTATATTTTGCTGACAAGGACACTGAGGCCCTGAGGTTAAATAGCGTCCCCAAGGTTGCGCATGGTAAATGGCAGAGCTGGGATCCTGAGTCAGGCAGAGTGGCTCTTGACTCTGCTCCTAACGTCAAGATGTTCCTTTTCTCTCTGCATGCTCCTCAGTGATTCCCGGGCATCGGGACATCTGAGAACTCTAGCTCCACCTGCTGACCGGAAGACACAGCAACCCCAGCTGGGGCGAGGAGCAGAATGAGAGGTGGGCTGGGGAAGGGGCGAGAGGAGCGAGCACTAACCGGGGCAGGGGCTCCTCTTGCCTCCAGAGCTCATCTGATGGGACAGGCAGAATCAACACTGGTGATTCCTTTTGCAGTTTTCAGTTCTAATCCTCCTGCTCTGCTTTGCCAATCCTGAGTTCAGCCTTCGGAACTTTGCCCAGGTGAGTCTGGATTCTTGGGTGGCTCTGCTGCGTTGGGATGGGTGGGTGCGGCCAAGCTCTGCTCCTTGAGAAGCCCAAGCAGTACCTTGCCGACAGGGCCTCCTTATAGGCGACCCGCTCTTTCCACTGCCCAGGCCCCAAATCGCTGCCTCTTCTTAGCTGATCATTCCAAACTCTCTGCACCCTGCTCCTGCCTGCTCTCCCCAAAGCCAAAGTTAGATTTTTCACCCCGTGTTCCCAAAAGCACTGGTTCTAATTTGATCACGCACAAGAATCACCCTCGGGGCTTATTAAAAAGGGCACATCTCAGATACCCTGGGAAATTTGAACACTGATGAGATTTGATATTAAGGAATTGTTGTTGAATTTTAGGCATAACCATGGTATTAAGTATACATGTATGTGTATACATATGTATATATATGAAAGAATCCTTATTTTTTTAGAGATACATAGTAAAATATTTTTTTTTTTCTTTTTTAAAGATTTTATGTTTTCCCTTTTTCTCCCCAAAGTCCCCCGGTACATAGTTGTATATTCTTTGTTGTGGGTCCTTCTAGTTGTGGCATGTGGGACGCCCCTCAGTGTGGTTTGATGAGCAGTGCCATGTCCGCGCCCAGGATTCGAACTAGCGAAACACTGGGCCGCCTGCAGCAGAGCAGGTGAACATAACCACTCGGCCACGGGGCCAGCCCCCATACTAAAATATTTTGAAAGAAAGAATATGATGTAAGGGATTTGCCTCAAAATAATCCGAGGCAGGCAGAAGCGGGTGGGGGTGTGGACGGCTGCACAATTCAATAGGTGTTGACCGCTCAGTGGTCTGGACGTGGGGGTTCCTTTTTGCAGATGCTTTAATTTTTCCAGAATAAAAAGTAAAAAAACAAAGCACCCTTCATTCTGGGGTACGTTTCACAGGCACCCCAGGTGGGTGCATGCCGGGGATCTACCCACCCTACCTGGAGAAACAGCTCTGCGGGGCTCATGGACGTGAACTCAGGCGGTCCTGCAGAGTAACCCCTGGGCCAGAGCAAAGGGCCTACTCGGTTCACCTCCCTGCGCCTTCCCCCTCCGCCAAATAAATGGGGACAACAGGGGTCCTCAGGGAGATGAGGGTGCATATCGTGTCTGGCCTTGTCTCTTTTTACCTGGGCCGCCTGGAAGCTGAATTTTAGCCAGTGCAGATTTATACGGATTTGTCTGTCTATTCTTCTTTGGAAGTAAAGAGGTTTTGAAAATAATTGTTGATAGGATGGTGTGATTTTTTTTTTCTTTTCCAAAACTTTTTTTAATGTTCTTTCATTTGTGCAATGAGAAGAGGGAGTGTTTGGGTGCCCTGGGTGGATGCCTCGGAAGGCTGTCTCTGCGCCCTTCTGAGGCCCCTCCCCAAACCCCGCACTCCGCGGGGGGTGAGGTACTTTCCTCCGAGAAGAAAGTCACTGCTTCCTGGTGGGGCCCCAAGGTCGTGGCCGAGGGCACAGGTGGGGCGGGGGAGGAAGGGGTTTGAGCAGGGCCAGCCGGCGCGGCAGGTTTGTCCTCGTCCGCGACGGGCCCGGTGTTGATACAACAGAGCCTGGGAAGGTGGCTCGTCGCCGCCTGCGGAACCCCGGCCGGGCTGGTCCCACCCGCCCGTCGCCCGCCGCCCGCCGCCGCGGCCCGGGGGCTCCCTGCCAGGGGTCGGAGGAAGGAAGCCGCCGGAGAGCCGAGCCCCAGCGCCCGCTCCAGACCCCCAGCCCGGGACCTGCTCGGATGCAGCTGGGGTAGGAAGGTCCTTACCCTGCGCCCTGCGGTCTGCATGAAGCTGTCTTATGTCTCTTTTCTGTGAAAACATTGCCTTCTTTTTCAGAAAGGGCGGTATGAAAAGTGGATTCATCTGCGTGTCAAAAGGCAAAATTAGTCTATAAAGGGGGAAACATTCGTGGAGCATCGGCTTTATGGTTGAGCTAGACTGGGGATAGGATGAAAAAGATGACGTAGGTCTAACCTCATGGATTTGTCTGGCTAGCGGGCAATTCAGACCTTAAGCGAGTAGTTGCAGATGGTTACTATCTGGGGGCATGGAGGAGGGGGCTTCCTTCTTTGGGGTTTGGTGGTGACAGGGAAAGGCTCATGGAGGAAGAGGATACTTACATGGAGACCCCAGGAATGACAGGATTATGTGAGGTGTCGGGGATGTGGGGTGGGGAGGAAGAGGTTGAGGTTCCAAATCTAGGGGAAAGCATGGATAAAGGTCCTGGGGCAGGAGGGAGCGCAGGGAGAAATCCCAAGTGTCTGGCAGGCAGCGTGAAGAGACATAAAGCTGGAGGGGAAGGCAGAGAGGCCGGATTATGCTGCCTTTTGTTGGCCAGGTCAAGGGTTTTAGACTGTATCCTGTGGGGAAATGGGACAACAGAAGGATTAAGATAGGAGGGATAGACCCCGTGTCCGGCAAATAGTAGATACTCTACAGGTTATAAAGTGACATGGGGTGAAAGGGGCTCCCTCTGGAGGTGCGATCCTTCTTCTAGGAAGGCTAGGCTTTGGGGAAAACAATTGGGTTTGGCAGCAGTAGGGCAGTCTGGAGCGTCTGTGGTGGGAACGGATTCTGACGAATATCCTTTTTTTATATAGAGGATATACAGATTTATTTCATTCCTGCTGACTGCACAGGGCTCTGTGGTATCGGTTTAATCCTTCCTCTGTTGATGAATGTCCAGGTTAGATCCACTGGTTATAATTATCAGATACAATGTTATCAGAAATGCCCTTGTGCACCCATTTTCCCATGCATCTCCGAGTTTATCTGGATGAGGGGCAGTGGAAATCTCCAGTATGAGTCGTATAAAATTTGATATTGACAAGTTGCTCTCTGAAAAAGCTGCATAAATTTATTCTTCAACTGCTAAGTGAATGAAAATGCCTGCTTCCTCCACAGCGGGAGTCTTTAATCATGTTTTTCAATCCTTTGCCAATCTGATGGGGTGGTGAAAAGTGCCATCTTGTTTTTGGTTTATACTTTTAAAATCAGGAGAGATTCCTGTTGGATCTTTCCTTTTCCTGTTGGATTTTAATTTAACTCGACTAAAAACAGTTTCCATCCCAAGGTTTCCACACAGCTGTTACCTCAGATCTGTTTGTCTCCTGCAGACCAAGGCTGGGTCAAGATGGCGTCCGTGTTTCGAAGTGAGGGGATGTGTCTGTCACAGCTGTTCCTCCAGGTGGAGGCTGCCTATTGCTGTGTGGCTGAGCTTGGAGAGCTTGGATTGGTTCAGTTCAAAGATGTAAGTACTGCGGAGGAAGGTGGAGTGATATTGGAGAATGCTTTCATACCATTTCTTGGTAGTGAACAAACTGCAGGGAGAAGAGCCCTGAGCTCGAATAGACGGAACTCAGTGGTTCCAGTCCTTCTGGCTCAGATTTGCGATAACATCGGGCAGGTGACTTGCAAACGATCTCCCTTCCTCCATGCGTGTCTCCTCTAGAGGAATGTTTTGAAACTAATGCACTCACTATGTGTTAGATGGGTTGTATTTTACTTCCTGCGTAGCATCTTCAAGGCATTGGATATAGCCAATGGGCAGGTGGATATAGCCAGTGGGCACGTAGGTTACCAAACCTTGTTCTCAGGACAGATACCTATTCTTCCTGACCAGTGGGTCTGAGGACAAAGTATCCTAGAATCCACAGTCTCCCTAGAGTGACATTGTAAGGCTAGACTGTCTTGAGTGTGATGTCGGGGTATCGTTTCCCAGGGGCAGTTTAAGATCCTCGCCAAGGCCAAGGTCAGAACCAAGCTCTTGCATGGAGAGATCATGTCTTGTTCCTTGCGTCCCTACTCCCTAGCACAGGACCTGCCGTGAGGCAGTTCCCCAGTGACATTTTTTGGGCAGGGTTGAGGGTCGCCACCCCAAGGATGCTGAATTTGTGTTGATGACTGCGATGCATCGCATGGAGCTGTGTAGTTTTCAAGGTCCTGTTATGTTCTTGGCTCCAGTGAGGACTTCAAGGCTCATTGGGATAGCAAATACAGCTAAAGGAAAGGAAATCCTAGCTGTGGGAGGATGTTTGTCTTAGAAGGATAAGAAGGCCAGAGCTGAGGCATTTGGGGATTGGGTGTAAACATCAAAGTGTGTTTTGCCTGTAACTCATCTTTCTTGTGCATGGGAGCCTCTATTCCTAAGATGATTCCAGCAACGTTCTCCAGCATTAAAAAAAAATAATAATAAACAAAGGGAATATGTTGGCAGCTGTTGCTACTAATGTGTGCCTTGTGGTTTTTTCCTCTCTCTAGTTAAATGTGGCTGTGAACAGCTTCCAAAGGAAATTTGTGAATGAAGTCAGAAGGTGTGAGTCGCTGGAGAGAATCCTCCGTAAGCCAGTTTTCTGCTTACTGTCTGAATGTGAATGGGCACCTGGGAGGTTAATGGTTTGCAGAACAAGGTTAACAAACCGGTCTCTATTGTAATACTTTACGAGGTGATCCTGGAGACAGGGTGGGGGAGGCTAGAGATGGGATCCATGTGCTCTGGCAGGTCCTGGGGCGATTCAGGCAGCTCAGCTGGCCAAAAGGCACCTGCCCTGCTTGACCTCATTTCTCAGGAATGAGAAAACGCAGTCACCTTGGGCTCTCTGGTGGGGTTTCATCCCTCAGGTTTTCTGGAAGATGAGATGCAAAATGAGGTTGAGGTTCAATTGCCTGAGAAGTCCCCACCGACCCCTCTGCCACGGGAAATGATTACCCTGGAGGTAGGTTCTTCCCCACTTTGCTAAGGACAGTCACGAAGCCTGTCTCCTGGGGAGTCTGGGAGCCACTCATGGATCCTTTACCCGGTTGCTGAAGGCGTGGAGGCGGATTTATGTAGTTGTCCACTTTTCAGTGTTACTCCCTCAGGAAAATCCTATTGCCCAATTCTTAGAGTCACTCCTCCTGATCCAGGAGAGAGCTCTTTTTCTCTCCCAACACAGCCCTGGGGAAGTGCACCCCAGTTTGAGGAGTGGTTTCCTTTGTGGGCATAAGATTCTTACAAGGAGTGCGGTCTTGTCTGTATGGTGCCACTGAACAGGGCTTATGCTAGCACACTGGGATGTTCTCTTTCTTTTTTTAAAACTATTGTCTCCATGCTGTACATCACATCCCTGGGAGTTATTTGTCTTATTACTGGAAGTTCATACTTTCTGACCACTTTCACCCATTTCGCCCCCACCTCCCCCTGCCTCTGGCAACCAGCAATCTGTTCTCTGTATCTATGAGTTCTTTTTTTTAAGTTTCCACATATAAGTGACATCATGCAGTATTTGGCTTTCTCTGTCTACCTTATCTCACTTAGCATAATGCCCTCAAGCTCCATTCATGTTGTTGCAAAAGGCAGGATTTCCTTCTATTTTATGGCTGAATAATATCCATTTGTGTGTGTGTGTGTATATATATATACAAAAATCACATCTTCTTTATCCATCCCTCTGTTGTTGGACACTTGGGTTATTTCCATGTCTTGGCCATTGTAAATAACGCTGCAATGAACATGGGGATGCAGATAGCCTTTCGAGGTAGAGATTTTGTTTCCTTCAGATAAATACCCAGAAGTGGAATTGCTGGATCCAATAGGATGTTTCCTAATTATCTGTCTGGTGGGAAAAAGCTGGTGCCTTGAGACTACTCTAGATTCAGGCGTCTCCTCAGACTGGCTTCTGAGGTCAGCTAAAGCAGTTTTCGTTAGTCAAGGACTTCATGGCTGGTGGGACTCTCCTCCTTTCTTTCCCTTCTCTACTTCCTTTTATAAAACATTGAGTGCCTGCCATGTGCAAGGCACCTTAGAGAGAAATAAAATATGGATGGCCATACCCTCTAGCAGCTTCTAGAGCAGATGGTGGGGAGAGGAGGGAGGGCGGGAGGTGGGAGAGAATGTTGAAAGCTGGGCAGAGCCAGATCCTGGACGGCCCTGTAGACCTTGATACGAAATTGGATTTGTTTGTCCTCAGGAGGAAGGACTTACAGCTTCACTGAGCCGAGCCTTATCTCTGCTGGGTGTTTTTTTTTCTTTCAAGGTAACTTAAAATTCTTGAAATTTTTGAAGCCATCAGTAGGAGAAATCTAGATACTCTAACAGAGATATGAGACTGGCAACTCCCCTAGAAAATATTTTGGATCTTGTCATATTGAAATCTGGATGTCTGGGGAGAAAACTTTTCACTAGTATGAATAGGATCTCCATAAAATCGTCTCCAGTTTCCATCTTATCACTGGTCTTCCAGTACCAGCCTCCCGCCGTCGTCTCCTGCAGCCTCCTTAACACCTAGACCTGTTCTTGTGGACTGTGGATGTCATTCTCGCTTCTGCTCTCAGCCTAATCCTACTTCTGAGTTTTGGCAATAGTTTTCTAGGTTTCCCAGCTTTTTTCTTAGCCATTGCAGTCTCTTCTGCCTCTTACCACCAGCCTAATTTCTGTCATGGTACTGCTTTCTCTTGCCACTTCGCTGCTCAGGAATGCACAGTGGTTCCCTTCTCACCTATGTCCGGTCCACCTCGGCCCTCAGAGCCTGCTCTGCCCAGCCCTGTCCTACCTCTCAAGTCCTCCGCTCTCCTTGGGCTGGTCCCTTGATTGTTCTCTGCTTGCCTCAGGTTCATCTCTCAGTTCCAAGCGTTGTTCGCACTGTACCTCAGGAAGAGAGCCTGGAGTACCTTCCGTGTATACAGCCATGGCTTTTCTCAATTCTAACCACACCTCCAGGCTCAGTTTAATTCCCACCTGTTCTGTAAAGCCTTCCCCTGCCATGCCAAGATGCATGAATTCCAAGTTCCTCAGACCTTCTATTGGGCTTCTGGGCCATATGCATTTTCATAATTTACCCGCTGATTCAGCGGTTCTCAAACTTCTTGAGTTCAGACATCTTTATACTCTTAAACATTATTGAGGATCCCAAGGAGCTTTATTTATGTGGGTTATATTTATTGATATTTACTGCATTAGGAACTAAAACTGAAAAAAAATTTATTAATTCATTTAAAAATAACAATAATATCTCATTACACGTTAGCTTTTTTAAAATGAAAAATAACTGTATTTTCCAAGAGAAAAACTTTAGGGAGAAGAGTGGCATTGTTGGCAAATTTCTTAAATGCGTGACAATAGAAGACTGGCTTCCCACGTCTGTTAGGCTTTGAATCTGTTCCGATATGTTGTTCTTGTTGAAGTATGTAAAGGTAATTCAACCTTGCACAGATCCGTAGTTAGAAAAGGGAGGGGTATTTTAACAGCCTTTTCAAACAATTATGGATACTCTTCTTTGATGTTATATTGAAACTTGACGAGCATGGAGACTTCCTTGCTTTTGTTAAACAGGTAGCAAGGGTTTTTGTTTCTAAATTGAGTTGGTTGTATGTTTCAGACAGTACCTTAAAAAAATCACTTCATCCAAATGAGTCTGGTGTGGGCTGACTGGTTGGTTTTGAAACTGTGCGCTCTCATACATTTGTAGTGATAACTAGTGAGACAAGAGACAATCAGATTTGTGCCAACTGTCTTTCCTCAGTATTTTCCTTCTGGGTATTATTTATTGTAAAGATGATATTAAAGCACCGTGAGCTTATGAGAGTAATATCTGTCTTACCATTGATCACACAGATTGATTGATTGATCTGACTGATCTGGCGGTTAGTTGAGTGTTCCTCCAAAATTCCTAGAGAGGAGAATCCTTCTGGCAAGAGTACACAAGTGGCTTGGGGTCCTTGCCTTGTAGAATTTCTAATGAGGCTTTGTAACAATCTTAGAGGGAATATTAATTCAGAAAAAAAAAATCTACCCACAAGTCCACTGTCTCAGCAAAAACTGCCTTCATTTTTCTGTTTTCAGGCTTTATTCTTACCAGCCACATTTTTATATAATTACCTATCCATAATATACATTATAGTTTTCTACTTTTTGCATTTACTATCCCATTGTAAACCATTTCTTAGATATTGCATTGTTCTCCAAAATAATTTTAATGGCAGCATTATTATTAATGGAATCATTAAGTGAATAGAGAAAATGGTTAAAAAATGGGGATTTCATTTTTCCCCAACTTTGTGCCACTATAGTCAGTGTTCAAAATTCAGGGTAGTGATTATCTCTGAGAGGGGAGAGAATGGGTTGCAACTGAAGCTGGGTGATGAGTGTATGAGATTCACTATGCAGTTCTCTGCACTTACGTATGTTTGAAATTTTCCATCATAAAAATGTTAAATATTCCACTTTGTTTGATATTAATATGCTTTTTTGAGGGGTGAAGAACTAACATTTGCATGGATATCTTTTTTATTGTTTATGTTTTTCTCTCTGGTGAGAGTGACTCAAACAAATTAGAAAAAATCTAGCATGATAATCTCTGTCTTTTAATGTAACTTTAATCCATTTTCATTTATTGTGATTACTGATTTACTGGCTTTTTGGTTTACCATTTCCTCTGTCTTTTTCTCCTCTTTCTTGCCTTTCTGTAATACCATCCAACCCTTTTCCCCCTTCTCCTCATTTGGAGGCTATAGATTATAGTTACGCTTAACATTTCAAGATGCGTACTTAGTAGATTTTTCTTGGTAACTTCTGCTGCTGGGTGAATGATTATTCCTTTGTGGGCTGTGTCTTTTTTTCCTCCTAATAGCATTTCAAGTTTTATCTTTGTTCTATAGTTTTACTACAATGTGTTTAAATATGGCTTTATTTGTAATAGTTTTTATTAAATATTGAATTGATACAGTAGAATTTTTAGAAAATATGTGTAAGATACAAAGAATAACAATATAGCAAACACCAAGTGCCACCACCCTGTGTAGGATGAAAGGTGACCACACAGTGATGCTCTTAAGGCCCTTGGCGTGCCCCCCACAGCCCTCCCTTCCCCTCCTCACCCTCCTCTTATGACTCCTCTCATCTTGGAAATAACCTCTATTCTGAATTTTGACTTTGTTTTTTTCTTGTTTCTTCATCGTTGTATTAAATATTTAGTTTTCCAGATAGCATATGGTTTAGCTTTGTACATTTTAAAGTTTTATATAAATGGAATCATGTTGTTTATTCTATTGCAACTTGCTGTTTTCTTACATCATTTTATTTTTAAGCCACCATATTGTTTCATGTTTCTGAAATTAATTCATGTTCACTGTTGGATAGTGTTTCTTTTATTAAATATACCACACTTTATTCGTTCTGTTGTCGATGGACATTTGGACAGATGAGAAATGAGCTTTCATATTTTTAAATTATTTGCTAAATCTCAGTAGTGCATTCACAGATTGTGTCCAGTAGAGAGCTGATCCTCACCTGTTCAATTTTGAATTTCAAGAGCTATATTTAGCATTTCCAGGACTTCTAAATAATTTTCTTTTTATATTTGCTTGTTCTTTCATTTTAGCACGTTTGTTTAATAGTTTCTTATTTTTCTTTTTAGTGAAAGTAATGCCTTCATTATCTCTTTGAACATTCTTTAAAAACTTTAAACTCTTTTTCAGTGTTTATATTCTATAAACATAATTTCACCCAGGGCGATCTTGTGTTTTGATTGTTGATTTTCTTGGTGATTTTTCTCGTCATTGGAGTTCTTTGCGAGCTGCCTTCTTTTTGCATGCTCATTTTGGAAGGGAGGTTGTTTTTGTGTTCTTGCCTCTGTGCTCACCCTTCTCTGGGTAGCCTTTTTCTCTTGCTTGTATTTGGCTCTCCAGAGCCCAACCCAGAACTGGTGGTTTCTCTTTTTATATTTGATCATTACAATGTGTTTGAGGCAGAAGGAATTACTCACTAAAGAGTGAGAAGTCACTCTGGACAGTGTGAATTCACTCTAGCTTCCCTTTATAGTGTTTTAAGTGGAGAAAGACTTGCGATTTGCTGAAATGCCTTGACTTCTTCCTGAAGCCAGCTTCCCCTCCCCAAGAGTGTTTCCTAACCCTCCCATTCAATGAGTGAGCCCTAGAGAGAGTATGAATGTGATGTAGCTTATAGCTCTATAATCATATTGAGTTTATGACTGAACAGGCCTCTCAACTGCAAGCTACATTATGGTGCACAGAATATTTCTTTGATATTTAGTTATCTAATGTGGTTGATATACAGTAAATGTCATAGCACTTTCTGCCTGGTTTATCTTCTTTCTCCCTCCTGCATAGACTGCTCTAGAAAAACTGGAAGGAGAGTTACAGGAAGCCAACCAGAACCACCAGGCTTTGAAGAAAAGCTTCCTAGAACTGACGGAACTCAAGCATCTACTGAAGAAAACCCAGGACTTCTTCGAGGTCGTTATTTGGGGACCATTTATTAAAGGGCCCTTTCCCCCAGAGCCTCAATTTTCCATGTTGAAAACTAGCGGGTTTGGAAATAAATAAATCACTCTGTTTCTGTCCCATGGCTAGGCCGTTGGTGAGGGGGAGAGTATTCTGGGTGGAATGTGGCACTGGATGAACTGAATGCAAGACTGTCGTGGTGCTCATTAAAAAGTATGCATCCACAGTGGCCCGGACAGAAGTGGAAGTCAGAACAAACCACAGTTAGTTTGAGCAGACTTGGGGCTTTCGTAGGAAGAGACTGGAGAAGCTTTTTGATCTGTCAGGGAGCACTCTACTTTTTGAATTCTGTTAAGCATTTGTGAAAAATTAAAGCTTCATTGAAAACAGACAAAACTTTGAGATGTGGAGTGCTTTTAAGGTAGTCTAAAAACATTGAAGTGAAAATAGTGGTTCTTTGACTTTCAGACGGAAACCAATTTAGCTGATGATTTCTTTATTGAAGACACTTCGGGTCTCCTGGAGTTAAGAGCTACGCCTGCATACATGACCGGAAAGCTGGGGTTAGTGCAACTCCATGTTCTGACAGTTACTTGTAGATGGGTCCCTGGTCTGTAGCTCAATGCCTGGTGTGTGATAGATTTCCCTGAGTGTTTGAGTGAATGAATGAATGAACACACAAATAGCCCCTGGAATAAAGACTATGTCACATGAATATAGAGCCTGCACACAGTAATAGACCCAATAACCTTTTCAGGTTGGTGGAGTTTGAGGTAGTGTTACCTTCTTGTTAAAGGTGATATTGACTTTCTTGAGCCTGAAAAGTGCAACGTTTGCATTGTGGGAAAGACGCGGGATAACTGTTCAGATGGGTTTTCTCAACTGTTCCCTGGCTTTGGAATAGGCTTATGGGGTATATGTTTTTTCCTTATCTTTGAAATACTGCTTTGATGATCAATAGATTTTGAGCTTGAAGTTTGAAGTATAATTGGAAATGAGTAGTTATGCAATCAAGTTATCGACAAGTAACAGTAATGTGATGCGATTGTGCCTATCGAAATGTGTGGTGATGGGAGGTGGAGCAAAATGGTGGGGTGAGCGAAATGTGTGGTGATTCCAAATGGTGGGATTTCATTGAATGTCCAAGTAAAATTGATGAATTGGTAGAAGTGGTGAGTTTTGGAATTCTAGTTTTTCATTCAGTAGATACTTGGAGGCCTGTCATTTGAGGCACTGGGCATTAAATTTGAAATTCAAAGAAAAATATGTATTGAAAATATTTGATCAGAAAGTAATACAGGATGAATGTACATTTAAAGCAAGAGATCAGTGAAAGCAACCATTTTAAGGTTGATATGAAAAATTTGGGTCAGAAATTATCTAGATACCTGGATGATGGTAAAATGGAGATGTATAAAAATCAATGTGTTTCACTCTTAGTACATTATTTGTAAAAATGCATACTGACCATCATTGAGCATTTTGAACATTTGTTTCTTTTAGCCACAATGCTATAATGAATGGTTATCATATTTTTAAATGCAAATAAGTGAATACATAGTATTGGGATGATTAAGGAAACTTCAATATGTCAAGGAAACACGAGGTCACAAGGGACTTGGGGAAGTCGGGGCTGGGATACAGAGTGGCCTTGTGACCCCTGCCAGGTAGAGCTGTGTTGTTGCCTCCTGCTCAGGGGGAGGTGGTCCTTCATCTTATGGTTGCACATCTTCACATCCTAATGGGGCCTCTCCCTGCGCCACACTCCACGTGCCTCAGTAATGTCTCCTCTACTGACTGCCCAGGTTCACGGCCGGCGTGATAAACAGGGAGAGGATGGCTTCCTTTGAGAGGTTGCTGTGGCGCGTTTGCCGAGGAAACATCTACTTGAAGTTCAACGAGATGGACATGGTTCTCGAGGATCCCGTCACAGTGGGTATCTCAGGCTGAAGAACACTTTCTCTTAAATTTCCTGTATCCCTCACCAGAGGGGTTTAATTCTCCCAAACACTGATATTTTACTTCTATGAAGCTAATATATATTTTCTTCCTCCTTTCATTTCTTTTCCTTTTTTTTTTACCTTTGAAAGGTCAATTCAGGGACTGATTCTTTTTAACACCTCATAAATGTTCACTCCTCCAAGAAATTTAGCTATACTAGTTCCTAGAAACTTATTTGCACCAGCGCCACACTGGGCAGCAGCTGTGTCTTAATCACAAGGAACTAAGAAGTGATTTGGGTCATTGCGCTCAAGCTTCAGCGTGCACAGGGGCTTGAGAGTGACCTGGGGATCTTGTTAAAAGGCACATTCTGATTCACTGGGTCCGGGGTGGGGCCTGAGATTCTGTATTTTTAACAAACTTGCTGAATGATGCTCTTAGTTAATGGACCACACACTTTGAACAAGGATTTTGAGGGGCTCTTCACTGAGTGCCACACATTTGTTGTTGTTAATTCTGTAGGGTTTTGCTTCCTCCACCCTTCCAGTTAGTATTTAAGTCCACTTTTTAATTCCAAGAAGCTAGGCTTATTTCTAAAAGAGTCATAATCTTTTCTGGAATAGAGGTTTAAAAATTAATTTTAAGTTTTATTTCATGGAAAACGACTTTACAGTTAAATTAAATGCAATTTAAAATAAGAAGGAAGCTTATAAAAGAAAAACACAAACACCCGCCACTTTAACGTCTTTATTTTTATTGTTCCCTTGTGCTGTTTTTCTCTAGTTCTTAGCCATAGGTTGGTATAATTTAAGACAGTTGTAGTAATAACATAGAAATCATTTTTTCCACTTTCCCTTCATTTTAAATTTCCCCCTTTGTCACTATTTGTCCTTTATAAATATTATTTTAGAATTTGACATTGAGTCATCACTTTTCATTGTCATGTTTTGACACGTAATAATCATGGCAGTAGAGAGTATTTATAGAGTAGACTTCTGGAAAAAGATGACTTTAGCCTGCTGACATTGAAGATCCACCGTACAGATAATATGAGATCAGAATGAATTCTGGGTTCTGGTGGCTCAAGAGACAGGAGAACCTAGGAGATTCAGAAAGGACTAGGTGGGGACTTCATGGATGAAGAAACCTTTGGAAATAATGTAAAGCAGGTAGCTCCCCAAATCCTAAAAGACCCCTCCTCTGCTCCAAAGAACAACTCCCAAAGAGATGATTCATTTTGATGTTATTTTCAATTGATGCCTAGTGTTTCCATTGAATTGATGTGACATTTACTGTGTTTGAACACTTTATTTCCATTTTTTTCCAGAATATAGACACTTTGATAAGCATCTTCATGCTTGAGGATTTTTATTTTCTTTTGATTGACTTCCGTGATAGGAATACTAGGAAATAGGATTGCTGGTTTAAAGGGTGTGGGCATTTTCACGGCACCTGATGGTCCTGACAAATGGCTTTTCAGTGGGGTCGTGCCTTGTTCCAATGCCCTGAGTAGTATGGAACAAGTGTGTTGGATTTGTTATAACTTTTCCAACAATGGGTTTCATAATTTTACCTTTACCCCTTAGCCCAAATGAAATAAAAGTGAAACAGTGCATTCTTTGCTTACAGTAAAAGTTAAAACATTTTCGTATATGCTTATGAAGTATATATCCTCCCCTTTTTGTGAATTGTCAGACTTGAACTTTAAAAATACATTTTAATCAGTGTCCTTATGGGCATACAGTGAGTAACCTATGAGTCAAACATTAGACACGGCTTTACCTCTGTTAAATATCAAACACCCACTCACCCCTGAAGGTAGATGTTGTGTGCAGTTAACTGCTGAATTAGGTCAGCTATTTTTATTTTAAGACTTGCAATATCCCGGCTCCCCTCTTCTGGATGTTTCTTTGTTAACACATTTCTTAAGTGTAGGGCTGAGAGCTGAATAGAAGGCCCAGCTGTGGTCCAACGAGTGTATTGAATAGTGGGGTTGTTGCTTTAAGACTGAACTGGCCTCTCTGAGGGCCACCCCCCTGACCCCAGACTGCCTTGGTGGCCTTGCCTTCAACCATAATGAACTGTAAACTTAGATCAACTTGGAGAAGTTAAATTTTCCACTTTTAAATTTATAATTTTTTTAAACCTAAAAACAGGACCTTACATTTCTCTCTATTATATTCTAACCTGAAATAAAAGTAATTTATTTTTACTTGTTCTGATTTCCAGAAAGAAGAAATTAAAAAGAATATATTCATCATATTTTACCAAGGAGAGCAGCTGAGGCAGAAAATCAAGAAGATCTGTGATGGGTAAGAGAGACTGTTAATGGCTCTTTCCTCAGCGAGCTGGGTCAGGATTAGATAAAGAGATGTGCAGTGCAAAATACACAGGGATGGGGCTTCTTTGAGGTTATTTATTAGGGTTTTAGAGTAACTTTCCCACATTTGACAAGATAGTGTTAAAAATGCAACTGATTTTTTTTTTTTTTTTTTTGAGGGAGATCAGCCCTGAGCTAACATCTGCTGCCAATCCTCCTCTTTTTGCTGAGGAAGGCTGGCCCTGAGCTAACATCCATGCCCATCTTCCTCTACTTTATACGTGGGACACCTACCACAGCATGGTTTGAGTGGTGCCATGTCTGCACTGGGGATCCGAACCAGCTAACCCCGGGCCACCAAAGCAGAACATGTACACTTAACCGCTGTGCCACCAGGCTGGCCCTGCAACTGATTTTTAATAATAGAGAAGAGGAAAAGAGAGAAGTTGAATGAGCAAAATTTAAAGGTAGATAAAAGTAGTCTTTTGGGGCCAGCCTGGTGGTGCAGCGGTTAAGTTCTCACCTTCTGCTTCTTGGCAGCCCGTGGTTCGCGGGTTTGGATCCCCGGTGCGGACATGGCACTGCTTGGCAAAAAGCCATGCTGTGGTAGGCGTCCTATGTATAAAGTAGAGGAAGATGGGCATGGATGTTAGCTCAGGGCCAGTCTTCCTCAGCAAAAAGAGGGGGATTGGCAGTAGTTAGCTCAGGGCTAATCTTCCTCAAAAAAAAAGTAGACTTTTTTTGGTGAAGAAAATCGGCCCTGAGCTAACATCTATTGTCAATCTTCCTCTTTTTACTTGAGGAGTATTGTTGCTGAGCTTACATCTGTGCCAGTTTTCCTCTATATGTATGTGGGATGCCACCACAGAATAGTTTGATGAGCGGTGTGTAGGTCTGCACCTGGGATCTGAGCCCATAGACCCTGGGCTGCTGAAGTGGAGGATGTGAACTTAACTACTACACCACCAGGCCGGCCCCAAAAGTAGACATGTTAACCATTTCAGCTTATTCCTTCTCACACCCTTTATCAGCTGCTAAAGAGTAGGTAAACCTCATGCTAAGTTTCTGATTTTATACAATTGTCTTGTATCCAGCCCCTTAGGAGCTGAAATTACTCAGTAGAGATTAATCATTTCTGCAGGGAAGAAGAGCAAGTCAAGCTGGTAATCTTATATATGAAACAGCTCACAGGTTTCATGGTTTGAATGCAGCTCATTTATATAATAAAACCACAGCTTCAATTCAAATAGTGCGAGTGAGGTGTTGGGAACCCTTCTGACTGGGACTCATTTTGACTGACAAGGAGGCACTTGTTTCAGGAAAAGGTGGCCATCTAACTGAAGTCAGCAAATGATGGCTTAGCAGAAGAGGACGTGCAGAATGCTTTGCAGTAATGACCCACGTGTGTCCTTTGGAATGCATTAAACTCAGGTTTCGAGCCACGGTATACCCCTGCCCAGAGCCTGCGGCGGAGCGCAGAGAGATGCTGGCTGGCGTCAACATGAGGCTGGAAGATTTAATCACCGTGAGTGAGGAGTTCAGGCGCATGACCTGAGTGGGGGCTGTAGATGGGCTATCTCTGCTATTTCCATTAAGTCCTGTCCCCAGGGACTCTTGCTGGAAGGCTGGCTGGAATGTTCGCTATGCTCTTCTGGCTATTGCTGCAGAAAATTTCCTAACTAGAAAACAGTGTTCAATAAGCTAGAGGTGATGATTCTGCATGTCAGTAATGCTTTGTCTGGACTTAGAATTAACCACAGCCCTAGTCAGCCCCCGGGTGGCCACCCCAGTCTGATAAAAGGAGCCCTTTATTGCCAGCCTAGCCTAGGGCACAGCTATGACACAACTAACTAGCCAATTAAGTTGAACAACCAGTCTGACCAATTCTTTTTCCACTGAATTGCCTAGTTGTTTGAGCCAACCAATTAATTTTGTAAAGGCAATGAATCTCGTTTCACCATGTGAACACACCCCAAATTCATATCCTTTTGTAAAGTATGTCATCACCCAGAGTAGCACTCAACACTTACATGATTAGAACACTTTCTTCCATCAGCTTTGAAAGTAATCACTCAAAGTAGGTCAGCCTCCATCACATTGAATATTCTAGATCAGTGCTGTCCGATAGAACTTTCTGTGATATAGGAAATGCCATATAATCTGCGAGTCCAGTGTGATAGTCATGAGCCACATGAGACCCTTGAACACTTGATACACGGCTACTGCAACTGAGGAACTGAATTTTTATTTAATTTTAATTAAATTTAAATTTTAGTACCTGCACTTGGCTGCTGTATTGGTCAGCACCGTTCTGGATCCTCAGTGAGTGTGTTTAGAAATTAGGGGAGTGTGTGTGAGTGTTTCAAAGCTCTCAGGCCAACAGACATCTTTACCTTCCCAGAAAAATCTGTGTTTAATTTCTTTAATCCTTTCTGTTCCCTCTTGGTCACTTGCCAAGGAGACTGTGTTTCCCTGAAGAAATTACCCTTGGAGTCCTTTTCCCCAAACACTCCATGCTAGATTTTATGGAAACTCCATGAGAAGAATGGAAAAGAAGTTATGCTCAACTTCTGCTTGTGTTGAGTATGACTTGGGCAGCCACGCGTAAAGGTTACCGGAAAGGGTTACTCTGTTGTAACAGCAGAACAAAAACTAATTGCATTAAACAAATTCTGTGTGGGCCTAATGGTTCATTCCTTCCTTCCTGCGTTAATTCTCTTGTTTATTGGAGACCACGTGTTTTAAGCATTTGTGTCCTAGGGCTTATAACAAAGGACCACAAAGTGGGGGGCTTAAACCAACAGGAATATATTCTCTCACCGTCTGGAGGCTGGGAGTCTGAAATCAAGGTATCACAGGGCCATGGGCCCTTGGAAGGCTCTAGGAAAGGATCTCTCCTTGCCTGTTCTGCTATGATCCGAATGTTTGTTTCCCCCCAAATTCATAGGGTGAAAACCTAATGCCCAAGGTGACGGTATTAGGAGGTGGGCCTTTTGGGAGGGCAGAGGGATTAGCGTCCCTATGAAACAGGCCCCAGGGAGCTTGCTCACCCCTTCCGCCATGTGAGGATAGAATTTGAAGTCTGCAACCTGGAAGAAGGCCCTCACCCGACCACGCTGGCACCCTGATCTCAGACTTTCAGTCTCCAGAACTGTGAGAAATAAATTTCTGTTGTTTATAAGCCACCCAATCTATGATATTTTATTCTAGCAGCCTGAGTAGACAAAGGCATCTTCCTGCCTCTGGCGGTGGTTGGCAATCCTTGGTGTCCTTGGTTTGTAGATGCATCACTCTGCTCTCTGCCTCCATCACATAGGGTGCTCTTCCCTGGGTGCCTTGATGTCCAAATCTCTGATAAGGATACCAGTCAGTAGATCGGGGCCCATCCTACTCCACTATGACCTCATCTTAACTTGATTACATCTGCGAAGACCCTATTTCCAAATAAGATCATATTCACAGTTACCAGAGGTTGGGACTTCAACACATCTGTCTGAGGGACACAATTCAACACGTAACAATAGTACTCTAAGGAATTTAGAAGGAAGACATAGTCTTTGCCTAAGGGTTTTAACCCCTAGTAGGGCAGGTAAACTGCTCATGAGAGTTAAAGGTCGCATGAGAGCTGCGGGCCAGCGGAGGAGCCCAGAGCCACTATGGCTGATGAACCTGCATTTTTCCCACATTGCCCGATATCTCCATAAGTGTGCCTTGTTGTCTTGGTGTTGTGTTTTGCCCAGGTCATAACACAAACAGAGTCTCACCGTCAGCGCCTCCTGCAAGAAGCAGCTGCCAACTGGCACTCCTGGGTCGTCAAAGTGCAGAAGATGAAGGCCGTTTACCATATCCTGAACATGTGCAACATCGACGTCACCCAGCAGTGCGTCATCGCTGAGATCTGGTTCCCGGTGGCGGACACCGGGCGCATCAAGAGGGCCTTAGAGCAAGGCATGGTGAGTGGCAGGTGGAGAGGGGAGGGGACGAGTCACGTCCCGCCATGCAGCCTGCCTTCCGGCACTCGAAGGTTGTCAGCCCCTAAGGCACATGAACTTCACAAGCCAAGTTGGTAGGACTGTCTCCTTCGCCTTTGTACCTTCAGTTCTTAACCCAGTGCCAGGGCACGGATCAGAAACTCCTTTTCTTCTCAGGGTTTGACAAATATTCAGCATTTCTTTGCTCTTCAGTGAGCGTGTCTTGAGCACTGATGTGCCACTCACTCTGCTAGTTATGACTGTAGGTACCAGCCTTTACCTCATGAAGGTCACGGTCTAGCTGGAAAGACAATAATCAGCTGCCTGTAATCGCAGCCCAATGACTAGATTGCTCGCTGTGTGCCAGCAACTGTGCTAAGCACTTCAGTACCTTATTTAATCCTCACAGCTCTCTTCATTCATCTCTAGATGTGCACCGTGTACCAGGAACTGATCGAGGGTTATGCTGGCAGAACCAGGCCCCACTCTGATAGACTTTCTAGGAAGGGGGGTGGACAGTAAGCATGTCCATAACTATAGGACTTCAGGCAGGGATGTGTGGTGGGCAGAAAGTAAAGCAGGGGATGGTGACAGATGGGGTGAGGAGTGTGGGCTTGTTCTGATCCCCTATTCACCCCATTGCTGAAGGAGAGAACTTCTGCCTCAAATAGTACAAGATGGCCAAACACACGACACCTGACACTGGACAGATGAGCTTGGTGACAGTTTATTAGTCGTAGGTTCATAGCCCGGGGGAGGAGGATGCCACACGCCGCAGAAGGCCACATTGAGTTTCCTCTCAGGACCTATACTTGGGAATAGAATGAACCAGCAGGGCCATGAAAGGCAGGCTTTGAGTGATGAGAGGGCGGAGTGACCCCTGGTTTCCATGGAGGATGTGAATAGCTTGCTTGAATAATTTTCTGGGGTGGCAGAGAAGTGAAACCCATTAGGTTGAAGACTGCTCCGTGTGCACCTGGTCCGGCTGGTAGGAGAACTAGCCGGGTGGGGAGCCCTTCCTGCTGAGTAGGCAGCATATCTGGTGAGAGCAGAGGAGCTTGTGGCTTGGCCCTTGGGGAGACTCAAAGATGTCAAGGCAGCACTCGGAATTTTAGGTTTTACATCACTGTTCTAGGGCTGTTGCTGGAGGAGGCCCCCGGAGCAGGTGGCCTTGGAGCAGACTTCCCTAAATGTCCTGGGAAGCTTCGGGCTGGTGGGAGGAAGAGCTGCCCCACTGACGGGTCTGAAGGTAGACGCTTTGAGGGGATATTGGACTAGGAGCTAGGAGCTCTCTTTATCCCCTTTGCACAGATGAGGAAATTGAGGCACGGAGAGTAGAAGTAACTTGCCCAGGGGCCTATAGCCAGGACGCAGGATTTGAATGTGCCCACATCATAGTCCAACAATTACCCAAAGGGGGCACTACAAAAGAGCATTTCCCCCAGACTGGGAAGGGCAGGGGTGCTTCCTGGAGGAGGTGCTGTGCGAGCTGAACTGGCAGGGAGGGCAGTGAGCAGGTGAAGAGTGAGGGGAGGAGCGTGTGGGGCAGGCCCCCTGGAGGCCAGCGGCTGGAGAGAGGCAGCTGCAAGTTTAAGGCATGAGAAGAAGGTCGGGGGAGGCCTGAAGGACTGTGTGGTGGCGTAAGGGGTCTGGTTTTACCCCCTGGCACGCCCATGCCGGAGTGACGTGATCCAGTGTGCATTTTAGAAACATTTCACTGCAGTGCGAAAAAGAGTCTGCGACCATCAGGGAGAGCTTGTCCCAATGTAGGGATGTGAACTGAACGGTGTCATCTTTTAATCATGAAGGGGTCAGACTCCTTCAAGGCTGGTTATCATGAGTATCGTTTGCCAATAAGCAAAAAGCACTTACTCTGTGCCAGGCATTATGTCAGCTGCTGGGGGACATGTTGGCAAAAAGGGAGGAAGCCACAGACCTTGCCCGCTTAGTCACACACATGAAAAGATGTATAACGATAGAGTAAGGAACTCCTCCACTTGCTGTGTGACCTTGGGGAAGTTGCTTAATCTCTCTGTACCTTAGTTTCCTCATCTGTAAAGTGGCTTGTGATCCCTACCTCTTGGAGTTGTTAGGAGGGTTGATGCACATTCATTTAGCTGGTGCTAAGTCCCACTGAGTGTGTAGGTGGAAAGTTCTGTTGGAGTTTGGAGTGACCAGAAGGTTCCTGGGGAGTGAGCCTGGAGAATGTCAATGCTTGGGTAGGTGAAGAGGGGAGAGGTAGTGTGGAGTAGGCTGATTTCCATGGAGAGGTAGACGGGGAGAAGGTGGGAATGGAGGATGAAGTCAATATTGGAAAGAAATCTTGATTATAAGACTTAAGAGTTGTGATTTCATTCTTCAGAGAATAGGAAGCCTTTGAAGATTTTTGAGTAGGAGGGTAACATGACGAAAGGAGTGCTTTTGGTTCCTTTTGTTTTATTAAAGCATGATGCTATCTGGAGTGTAAGGTAAAAGGAAGGGAAAGAGGCTGGAGGGAGATGGTGAGACTCAGGGCCAGGCTGGAGGCTGTGGGAATGGAAAGAATAGGGATTTGAAAGGCACAGTTGGCAAGATTTGGTGATTGATTGATTGATTGACTCAGGAGAAGGGACAAGTCTGAGGATTCCGAAGTTTCAGGAATCTGGAGAATGGAGACTGCTGCCAAGGCGTGGAGGTCAAGGGAGGCCCTGGCTTTGGGGCAAGTTGATGAGTTCAGTTTTAGGCTCTTGGATTTTGTGGGGTTGCTGAGACGTGAGAGTTGAAAGCCTAATCAGGCGATTTAAAACGAATTGAAATTTGGGAGAGTGTCAGGGCCATTTGGAAGACAGGGATAAATTAGGAAAATGGATGGCTCTTGAGAGACTAAGTGGAGAGAAAGGAAGAGTGGAGAGCCTAGAACTGAGGCATAGCATTTGCAGGAGCAGGAGAATGGAAATTGCCAGAGAAACAGGAGGAACTCTCCTGTCTTAACAGCTCTCCTATAAGATAAATTAGATAAGTACTACGAAAGTATTAACTTTTACAGATGAGATCATGAGTCTCAGAGAGGTCAAGAATTGTCCCACGCTCACCCAGTAAGCGATGGCAGGAACTGGACCGTGATCCACGTGCCAACACCCAGCCCGAGGCTCTCTGCCTTACGTTTTTGTCACATGTTCTTTTTGCAGGAACTAAGTGGCTCCTCCATGGCCCCCATCATGACAGCAGTGCAATCTAAAACAGATCCTCCCACATTTAACAGGACCAATAAATTCACAGCTGGCTTCCAGAACATTGTAGACGCTTATGGCGTAGGCAGTTACCGGGAAATAAACCCAGGTAAAGGGGCTGATGTTTTGCACAACTGGGCAGCTCAAAAGTGAGAATCGGGTAAGGTTTACCCCTGAGGTGACCTATGAGGTGGACTGCTTAAAACTGGGACATTCCTAACGTCTTATTTGGTTTCCTAATGCCTTGCATTGTCTTCTGTAAACCGTGAATAGTGATTTCACAAATTGTGAAAGATTGGTTCTTTGTCAAGATTTCCCCTGCTTCTTTAAACCACAGCCTCATCAGGCAGCTGAATTCAGTTCTTATTTCCTTACCAGTTCAGTGGAGGTCATCCCTAGGCATATTCGCAGTCCCATAGTTACTGTGTGGGAGAGATGGGGGCACGCAGAACTTGGAGTCAGAAGACTGGATTCTTAGTGCCCCAAGCTGTGTAATCTTGGTAGCCTGGTTTGTGAAATAGAGGGGTAGACCAGATGCCCTTTCGCCAAGCAGTTCATAGTGCTGTTCTTCTCTAGCTTGAGTCCCAATATAACTTGTGACCTGTAAGACAGGGGCCCCGTAGGTTGAGGGTCCTGTGAGTAAATGCTGGAAGTGTGTGATGCATGTGAATGGAGGGGAAACAGACGAATGATGGTGTTGGAAAGAGTATAGAAAGAACTTAGAGATAGAAAATTGGTTTTAAATCCCATTAAATTTTGCAATCTTGAGCAAGTCACTTAACTGCTCCAAAACTCAGCTCATCTGTAAAGTGGGGAATAATAATGCTAACTCGTTGGTGAGTTAATGTGTGTGGGAGTAAGCAAGTGTTGGGGGTGGGGCTGGTGGGGAAGATAGACTCAGAAAGACACAGGGGAACCTGCACGTGGATCATGGGGTGTGATAGAGAATCTTTGGTGGGGGGCTCAGAGGATGTTGGGAGGACTCAGACTGTTGGGGTCTCACCTCCACAGCTCCCTATACCATCATCACTTTCCCCTTCCTGTTCGCTGTGATGTTTGGAGACTGTGGTCACGGAATTGTGATGCTACTGGCAGCCCTCTGGATGGTCCTTAATGAAAGGTACTTGCTCTCCCAGAAGACAAACAATGAGGTGAGTTGATGAGTTCAGTTTTAGGCTCTTGGATTTTGTGGGGTTGCTGAGACGTGAGAGTTGAAAGCCTAAGTGTCTCGCCTTATTTCCTTGAGGTTATAAGTAGAATATTAAAAGTGCATATATTGTTTTCACCATAGAAATAACATGTTTTTATGAAAAGTAAGGGAAAGACAGTATATATTCATTGCAAAAACTGGGAAAATGCAACAATCTAACTACCTAGAGAAAAATCACAATTAATGTTTCTGTGTATCTTTCCAATTTTTTCTGTACTTAAACACAGATGTATAATTTTCAAAAATTGGGACCAAATACTGCATATTAATTTGTAGCCTCCTTTTTTTCTCTTAAAAATATCACAAATATTTTTTCATGGCAGAGCTGTTCTCCTATGATCAGCTCACAATGAGCATTCTTATAAAACACTGAGAAATCCTGAATATTGTGTCTTCATTTTTACACTGGAAGTTTCCACACCTTCTGTGAGGTCCCTTCAGAGAGTGTTGTGAAGATTGGGACAACTCAAGAGCCTGCAATGTTTCAAAGTTAATCAGTTAACATCACTTTATGTCTATCGTGATACATTTTACAAAGTGGAAACGTGCTTTTAGCTGTGATCTGACTTTTTTGTGTGTGTGTGAGGAAGACTGGCCCTGAGCTGACATCTGTTGCCAATCTTCCTCTTTTTGCTTAAGGAAGATTCACCCTGAGCTAACATCTGTGCCAGTCTTCCTCTACTTTGTATGTGGGATGCTGCCACAACATGGCTTGATGAGCGGTGTGTAGGTCTGCGCCTGGGATCTGAACCTGTGAATCCCGGGCCTCTGAAGCAGAGCACCCAAACTTAACCGCTACACCATCAGGCTAGCCCCTGTGTTCTGAATTTTAAGAATATATGTAATCTTTAATTACAAGTTGACCTAACTAGAGCTAGTTCCATGATGTCGTAGTGAGTTAACCATAAGCAAGGTTAGTCAACCTTTGACTTATGACCAATATAGTTTTCCACAACAAGCATTTTAACAGATGTGGTTTCCTATAATAAATATTTGAAGTCTCCTAGTTACACTTGAGCAGTTCTAAGAGTGATTGGTTTACATGGTCCAGTATTACCAGAAAGCACTTTCCCTTCTTAGTGGATGTGCTTAGACAGAGACTCAATTTTATCATGAAGACCCACAATGAGTATGGATGATGTGCCATAAGATTTAGCAGCCATATGAGGCTAGCTCAGTGCTTGTCTCCCAGAAACACTTGCGACAACAGCAACTCACTTTCAAGTCTCTTCCTTTACAGGTGAAGCCTCAGCTTCTGCTTCAGTTACAATTTCTAACCGAGGCTGAATTAAAGAATGTGAGGCTCTGTGGTTTTCCACAATAACAACTCCCAGTCTAGAACTTTTCTGATTCACCTGTGTAAGCTTGGGAAAATGTTGGATGTGCTCTTTCTATTTGTACTGCTTTCAGGTCTGCCTGGTCCTGCGGCCCCTCTGTTAGGGCCTGTGCACCTTGCTGTGGCTAATCTAGTGGTGCTGGAGACGTCCTCTAACACACTTTCCCCCAGGGTCTGGCTCAGAGCCCTCTGACAATCGTCCTCTCTGTCTCCCTGAGGCCAGATTTGGAACACCTTCTTCAACGGGCGCTATCTGATCCTCCTTATGGGCGTCTTCTCCATCTACACGGGCCTGATTTACAACGACTGCTTCTCCAAGTCTTTCAACATCTTTGGTTCTTCTTGGAGTGTCCGACCCATGTTCAGAAATGGCACGTGGAAGTAAGTTTACAGGCAGAGACAGGTCACTCGCTGGCCATCCAGGTGGTCTCAGTGACAGTTTTCATGGCCAGGGGAGTCTACGCCTGGCTCTGCTCAGAGGTGCACCCACAAATTCAACAGGTAATTCTGTTTTATCTGCTGAGTGCAAGTCCATGTGCCACTTCCTCAGTAACTGTGCTGGTAACTGTAATGCATGAAAATCGTTTTTAAAACTTCAGCTCAACTGAGCGTATCTCATGGAGTGCGTACTATGTGCCAGGCACTATTGGGAACCCAAGTGCTAGAGCGGGTGTAAACTGGCCCTCATAGCAGCAGTCATGGGAGCGAGGCTTCCTGGAGAAGAAGGTGGCGTTTGAAACATACCTGGCTCTGCAGGGAACTAGACATAGAGTGAAATCGTGCATCCTTAGGACAGAAGCTTTGCTTTAAGAAAGGCCGATGTGGGCATTGAACTATATAAATGATTGGTTTCCAGTCTTCAAGACCCCGGACTCTCCAGAAGGGCATTTTCTTTGACTGTTCAGAGCGCTTTGATTCAATGTCAAAAGCAAAGGAGGAGACGGTTAATTTTGCAACGCTGGCACCCTGGATTTTTCTTGTGGGCAATGGAGTGAGGAGGGCAGGGGGTGGTGCGGGATAGCTGGTGGGGCGATGTGTTGGCTACAGGAAAGAAAGACCTGGAAGCTCTCTACATCCCCACAAACCACATCTCCCATAGGCACTCCACAATTATTTTATGCAGTTAATCAGACAAACAGTCATCAGAATGGAAACACAGTTCTTAGGGAATGGAGACTTTTTTCTTTTTTAAACATTTTATTTTTCCTTTTTTCTCCCCAAACCCCCCAGTACATAGTTGTATATTTTAGTTATGGGTCCTTCTAGTTGTGCCATGTGGGATGCCGCCTCAGTATGGCCTGATGAGTGGTGCCATGTCCGCGCCCAGGATCTGAACTGGCAAAACCCTGGGCTGCCGAAGCGGAGTGCGCGAACCCAACCACTTGGCCATGGGGCCGGCCCCAGGATTGGAGACTTTTGTGGGGAGGGAGAAAGACTTTCAAGTTTGAGAGGTAGCCAGTCTGAAGAATTGGGGGAGAAGAGCAGGGCCCTGGAGGGTGGGGGACTGTGAGGGAAACAGTAGAAATTGTGACCACCTTGTGGTCTCTGGGGGACCTCTGGCTCCGGGGACACACACCTGAGATAACCATGGTAGTTTCAGGGCTAAGTGACGAAGCCTAAAAGTCACAGGTGATGTTTCCACACGTCTGTCTGCTCAGTTTCTTCAGGTTGGCTTAAGGTTTCTCTCATTCTGGAACTTCCAGTTGAGAGTATGACAGGAGGGAACTGAAGGAAAGTGAAGGCAGAGATGTGTGAATGTGTTCCCATCACATCTCACTTCCCGTCTGCTCTCTCCCAAGCATAGTGGGATGCTAAGCTTTCTGTTTAAGGTACTTCAAGAGTTTTGCCTGCTCACCAAAATCTGCACTAAACACCGCTGGAGGGGGCTGAGAATAAACCGTCAATCTCATCCAAGGATTTTTCAGTCAGAAAAGACCCACTCCAGGGTGCCTTATGACTTGGCACTTTCCCAAGTGCGTTTTAAGGGCCTGATGTTCATTGAAGACGCGGGTGGGCTTGGGGGGCCTGTGGTAGTGCGGGGGGCATGTCGTGGAGGTCCAATGGATTCCCTTTTAGTGTCCCTGCTGGGTTCAAGTTCCCTGTGGTAGAGAACAGGAATGTTGAACAATAAATAAGTAAATAAAAATGAAGAATAAAACATTTTCCAGAATTACGGATGGCTCTATCTATGGTTTTTTTTGGTTTTGATTGTTTTTGCTTTGCAACTGGTGTTCTAAAGAGGTGCCTAGGAGAATAAGACTTTCACAGATTTAAAGACAAATTACTTAGTTTTGCTCTTCAGATTTAAACTCATAAGCATAGCTATGGACTTTTAAAACATGTGTTAAATCAGCATAGTTTTCACCAAGCTACCAACACGAAATTTCATTTACCCTGGGGTGTGACTGGGAAAGGTCCAAGACAACTGGCTTATTGTCACTTTGCAAACGCAGGTCAGGATGTTGTTCTTTTATGCACACGCAAATTCCCCCTGTCCCATTCAAGGCTCTTTGAGGCCAAGCCCAGTCTGAGAGATGCTCAGCCACCTGCCCAGGCATCGATAGTGTGGAGCAGAACCTCATTAGCAGCGAGGCTAGAGAAGATGGCAGTCATCCATCGGAACAGCAAGGGACACAGCAAGCTGATTTTGGTCACCAGTCACCTGCTAGGTCTTGGGCTTGCTTTCTCTGACAATCAACTAGGGTCACTGTCATAGTGTCCTTCAGCCAAAGACCACCAGAAACATGCCTGTTGTCACCCAAATTGGGTTTGTTGACTCAATGAGGGAGATGGCGCACCATTGGGGAATGTGGGCATCTCAGGAAGAGGATGTTTGAGAGGGCTTATAGGAGTTGGCCTCTGTGAGGATGAGGGGGTGCTTGGTCGCTTTTGTAGTTTAGACAATGTTTTTATTTTTGCCTGTGTTCAGATATGATTGTTGAATGGTCTTGTTTTGTCTTGATCCTTCTTGGTCACAGGGTGGCCTCGTCTGATGTTGGCATGCTGTGAAGTTGTTTATGTTCAGCAGCAGATGCTGGCGTAGCTCTGGGTACCAGGCCTGTTCTCTCCCATCAAGGGCAGCTTTGTTCTTTGTCGACATACAAACCCCTCTCTGCTATTTAAATCCAGCCATTTGCACTGAATCGTGTCGTTAGGACAGGGTCTATGTCTGCGATGGCCAGTCAGGGCTGGCTGTTTCCACCGTGCACTGAGGGCCTGGTCAGCATGATTGGCTTTCCTCAGTTCCCTGGATAGCCCCTCGCTCCTCAGCTGCAGGAGGGAGGGAGTGTATTTCTAGGAAGCCCATCAAAGTTGCCAGCACTCTGTTCCTCATCGTTTCAAATGCTCATTCTTAAGCCCTTCCATAGATGTTGCTCTGCAAAAAAAAAATTTAAAAAAAAATTAAACCTTAATATTCTTATTCCCTAAGGGCTTGCAGAGACTATCCACTGACACTTGTGCTTCTGGGCAAAAATGGGACACAGATTTAAAGACATTCAATGGGCCACAACTGTTGAGGGCTTTCACAGAGATGAGGTCCCACGGGTGAAAGCCCATTCACTCCTCCAGGATCAGCCCACATGCTCCAGGGGAGATTTCCCAGGCTGGTCCCTGGGCTGGGATTTATTTCCTACATGCTCCTCCATCCCTGCCCTGACTTCTTTCCTAATGTAGGGTAACTGTTTTTCTTCACCACTCCCCATCAGGTGGAGAGCCCTTTGGAAACTCAGACTGTGAGCTCCTAGGGGCCATGTGGTAATTTCTGTAGCCTCAGCACCGGGACTATACGTGGCACATAGTAGGTATTCCCGACTCGGTCGTAGAATAATTGAAGGAGCCAAATTGATGGGTTGCACCAACAGTTAGGCTTTGATTCCTTGCCAGTTCATGACTGAGGGATGGTGTGTCGTTTTCCTACCTCTGGTTGATCATTGGTTTTGCTTTTGTTTCCTTTGTCCCCCTGTAGTAGACAAGTAATGGAAACAAACCCAGTTTTACAGCTGGACCCGGCCATTCCAGGAGTGTACTCTGGAAATCCATATCCATTTGGGATTGATCCGGTAATAATGTCTTCTTGGGTTAAATATTTATTATGTAAAATGTCTTGCTGAGGAGATCTCCGGGTAGAGGGGAAGAAAGTGCCAGAACCTGTCAAATCAACAAACCGATGTTGAGATACAATAACGTGTACTTGAGGTTTTTGTGATACATTGTGCTGGACTCAAGTAAATGTCCTGCCTGCCCCCTTTAGCCAGCCCACGGCGTCCTCAAACATCTGCCTCTTCCTGGCAGGTATCCCCTGCTGGTTCATGATTGCTTCTTTAAAAAGCCCTCAGTTGCCTGGAAAGTATGCATATTAGATTAGCTATTTAGCATCTTAATCAAGTTCTCTGTTTTGGCATTCTCTTCCAGTTAACATCTCCCATTTTTCCTAGAAAAGTATGGGTTTGCTTTTATTTTTGCTTTATTTTACTTCATAAAATTGATGCAAGTGAAAAAAAATGGTATATGTTAACTTTTGTTTGTTTGTTGTATTTATCTCATTGGATTTGAGCCAAGCGAAACAAAAGTGCTTCCCCACACGGCCTTTAGATTTAAAGGGTTTTCCAGAAGACTCGCATGCCTCTTTGTGTAAAACCGTGCACACCTATGGCCCAGCGCATATTGCCACCAGGTGGCGGCCCTGTGCTCCAAATGAGCACGAGGGTGTAGACGTGAACTTGGCAAATGCTATCCATGTGTTTCTTTTAAGCTGTTTTTGTGGGAGAGAACCTGAGACTTCAGTTTTAATTGCTGACAGTTGAGAGTAAACAGTACTGGTCCTAAAACTGCACTCTCCTATCTTGCAGGTCATCTCTTCCTCCGTTTTCCCGGGTCCTCCCACTGTCTGCCCACCTCCCCTCCCTTACAAAAACAGACAGGAGCAGCCAGCATTTGTTTATACTTGCCACCCAGGCGCACTTGCATTCTAAGTTTTATCAAAAGAGGTAAAGTCTTTGAAAGCTTGTTTGTAAGCTGCAAAGTGCTAAAAACAAATGCAAGGTGTTATTTTTGTAGACTGGACGTCTTTATCCTTGATCCAAGGAGTTTTATGAACGACAAGCAGGCAAGGAGGCGTCCAGAGGGGGCTGATTTTTGGGTCTGGTTGACCTTACCTTGCTTTGAATCTCATTACTTCTACTGTCCTCTCTCTTCCCTTCACGGCCACGTCTAATTCATCAGCAGATCCTGTCTGCCTGGTTCTGCTCCTCCCAGACAAAGCATAGTGCATTTCACATTTCAGACTGAGTGGTCCAGAGTTTCCGCTCTGCATGCAATTTTGCCATCTGCTCACTAGTTAGAAAAGAAAGGAAAAATGTGAGGGTGAAAGAGAAGATGGGATGTCAAACATAATAAATTTTTTTCCTAGTACCATTTAGATTTTTGAAAATTTCTGGTCTTTTTATTATAAAGTAATATATATGATTAAAAATCCATATAATACAAAATATTATAAAAAATGAAAAGAGTTGTCCACCTTACCTTTCCTGTTCCTACAATTCCATTCCCCAGAGATAACCTTTGTAACAGAACACTTCTGTGCCTATATAAGCACTTATATATATTAATAAATGTATAATATGTATTATATATATTACATTTTACCTAATGTAAATTTCTACAGTTGCATTTATTGACTGTGTGCAGTGTCTATTTGTGAATCAAATCACAAAATATTTGGCTATCAGAGCTGAGAGATCTTTCTAAAGGTGTTTGTAAATATTTTATAATAAATGAAACATAACACAGTGGTTAAAAGTCCACACTTAGGAATCAGACAACCTATGTTTAAATCTTGGCTTTTCTCTTTCTTTGCTGTGTGATTTTGAGCAAGTTAACATCTCTGTGTCTCTGTTTCCTCATCTGTAAAATGGGTATAATATCAGCCCTAACTCACGGGGTTGCTCAGGAGAGTAAATGATTTTTACATGTAGAACACCCAGGACAGAGTCTTGTCCATAGACAGGTAAATACTCTGTTTGCTATTATATTCTTTCTTCTTAGGTGTGTAAATAATCGCCCTGAGATTAAAAGAAATTTCCTTATCTGTAAGATGGGAATACTTACGTCTATCTCAAAGGATTTTTGTTAGAATTAAACGAGGTAAATACATTTAAAGAGCTTAGTATGTGGCTCGTACTTCACCATGAATGTTTTGGTTTCTCACATTCGGCTGGGTCTGAAGTGTGCTGGTAACCCTGCCCTCACCATGTCAAATGATCCTATGGGGATTGGCCAACCAGGTGGGCAAAGGGAAAAGCAGAGGGTGGAGGGCGAGCCTGGTGCAGCTCAGATGCCAAGGCAGATGGGGAGGGGAGAGGAGGCGCCTCCAACGTCTGTGCACCTGTCACAGGAGTCCCTTCCCCTGCCTTCCCAGCAGCCCTCTTAGTGATTGTCCAGCTGCCAGCTGCTGAGGACGTTGTAAAGAAAGAATCAGTGAGATGTGGTTCTTGCCCATGTGCGCATGGGGGAGGGGGCAAGGTGACTGTACATTGAGGCTGCACGTAGGGCAGTTGACCCCTTAACAGAAGCAAAGAAGTTTGAAGGAGGAAGTCATTTTAGGAGGGAAGATGAGAAGACCCTGGTGGCTTTTTTACCTTCGAGATGCACCATAACAAACCCCCAAGACGTGTTTAGCCGGCAGTTTGGGATGTGCTTAGTTTAGTAGGGTCGGGAGAGGAGCACAGACTCAATCATTTGCATGGGGTAGGAGTGGAGACCCCTCTCCCAGGGGTGTTTGAGATTTCTGTGGGGAAGAAGGACATTAGTGACTGGGGTCGTTAACCAGGGAGAGACCCTGACCAGCCTGCTAACCTGAGTGCTTTTTCTGTGTATCTGTCTCCTTTGGGGCAGGCAAGCACAGCTTCCCTCACTTTGCAAGCCTGGCAGCTCTGTTTAAAACAGAGCCTGTGTAGAAGGCAAGGACTACGTCTTAGGCACAGTGCTAATAAGTATTGGCCACAGGAGTGGCTTCTTGAGAAGGACCTGGGAAAAGCTTTGTAATGTGAAGTGCTATAGAAATTCAGAGTAAAAGGTGGCATTATTAAGAAGAGATTGGATAAATTCATGGGACAGAGGTCTATGCTTTTACTAAGGGAATGAGGCAAATTTGAGATCTCCAGAATGTTTCAGAATTTTTTTTCATTTAGAACAAGGGAAAAATCATGTAGATTTTTCTCCCGTCTCCTTCCAGCCACTTGATATTTTACTAATGACACTAATGATTCTGACACGTTTGTCCTTAGAGTTGCTTTTATAAAGGGCTTGGTCCTTTTCCTTTTCTGATTCTAAAATGCGTGCATTGAACTGGACTGAAATTGGAAAAAGTGGTTCCCAGAGTGAATTCCTTAAAGGAAATCGTGCCAGAGCCCCCAACTCCAGCAGAACTTCCAGACTCTGATCTCATGTATTTCTTGTCACGTTTCCCACCCAGATTTGGAACGTGGCTTCAAACAAACTAACGTTCCTGAACTCCTATAAAATGAAGATGTCGGTCATCCTGGGAATCGTCCAGATGGTTTTTGGCGTTATTCTCAGCCTCTTCAATCACATGTAAGTTGCGTGATTAACTTTCTGCCTGTGGTCTGACCACATCAGTGATGGGCAGTGACAAAGCCGCCAGTCGGGCCCTGCATCCCTTTGAGTGAGGGCTTTCCTCCCATGGGGAGTGCCTTCCTGTATCTCTTGGCTTGAGCCAGGCCAAGCTGGTTTGCCAGAAATGGCACCTATGTTTCTCCTCAGCTGAGTCTCTTAAAGGTGAGTGAACCTTTCACCTCAGAGATATTTGAGGTTCAGAAAGAGACTGGCGAGCCCACAGCGCCTTCTGTCCCCCACCATGAAAGGTCTCCGTCGGCGCTGTATCCAGGCTTAGCTTCCGTCAGTGGACACAGGGGGATGTAAATGCCTTTCAACCAAAGTGCCCTCAGATTCTGAATTCCATTTGGTGTAATTTCCTCCTCTTCGCAGCAGCCTCTCTCACTTCTTTGGCTGTTAATGCTGTCCTGTCTGTTCCTTTCCTTCTATCAAGATCTGTCTCTGGAAAGCTTCTCAAACTTATTTATGCTAAACGTATAAACGTTTGAAAACAGTTTCAAATGTGCCTATTCAGAGGCACCTTGTGTGGACATGCAGCTTGTGTGTGTAGCTGAAGCCCCATCTGCTGTGTAGTTTAGAACTGAGGGCGGCAGGGCACCAAAGAAATGATAAAGGGTTTGGAATCAGAAGTTTAAGCACTGGTTCCAACTCTTAATAGCTGTGTGATCGTAGACATGTTGCTTAAGTCTCTGAGAGTGTTTCTTCTTTAGAGTGGGAATATAGTGGTCAGAATGGGTTAAGCTATTGTGTAGTAACCAACAACCCCCAAATCTCAGTGGCTCGAGATTGTGACATATGTCCATCATGGGCCCACCGGGGGGTTCCGCTACCACCATCCTCACACTGGGGCCTGGGCCGATGGGCAGCCACTCTCTGGAACACTGCCAGTTGCCATGGCAGAAGGAGAGTGGTCAAGTACACATTGGATCAAGCTTCCGCCCAAGTGACACTTGTCACTTCCATTCCCATTTCGTTGGCCAGAACCAGTCACCCGGTGACCCCTGAGCTGAGAGTCCATAGAAGCACGATTCTACTTGAAAAATCAGAACTATGAGTAAACTAATGACAAGCAGCTTAGCACCACGGCCTGCCTGAAAGTGCTGTGACATTAAATGAGAGTTAATCCTGGAAAGCACTTTCTGGACTAAACTATAATTGCCGTCATTACGTGTCAGGCTGGCCTCAACTCTCTCTGGCAATCCTGTTTTATCGTGAGATCTCCCTTTTCCTTCAAGTGACTCTTGCAATTTAACAAAGGGAGTGGGGGCCCTTTCTGATGTTTTAACTTGGCAGCCCCCAATGTAGCCTTGTGGGACTGTGTCTCTTAGAGCAGGAGTTGGCAAACTTTGTCTGTAAAAGGCCAGATAGTAAATATTTTGGGCTTTGCAGGCCACATGGTCTCTGTCACAACTACTCAGTTCTGGTGTTGTAATGTGAAAGCTGCCATAGACAATATGTAAATGGATGAGTGTGACTATGTGCCAATAAAACTTTATTTAGAAACACTGAAATTTGAATTTCATATAATTTTCATGTCTCATAAAATCTTGTTCTTCTTTTGATTTTTTTGCCAACCATTTAAAAATGTAAAAACCATTTTTAACTTACAGGCTGTACAAAAATGGCTGACGGACTCAATTTGGCCCACGGGCCATAGTTTGCCAACCCCTGTCTTGGGGCATTCTTAGGAGAAGAGCTTCTAAGACGCCCTTCTGTACCTTTGTGCCTTTGACGGTGCTGATAGGAGCTAGGTCTGCGCTTGAAGCTGTGGCCAGATCACCAGCTCTCTGTGTGCTTGACCTTTGCGTCAGACTTACCTTGTAGACCCTGGTTCTCTCTGGATCTTTTGTGCAAAAGCACTTTCACTTCTCTTCTTTCCCATCCATGCATGATTGCTGCTTGCTAAGGCAGTGGATGCAGTGTTCAAAAAGGACCATTTTGTGCGTTGGGGAGAATGATTAGTCACTGCTGTTCCTTTGGTGTTCTATCTTGTATGTCTGTGTTTTTTCCACCCCAGATACTTCAGAAAAACTCTCAACATCATTCTGCAATTTATCCCAGAGATGATTTTTATCCTGTGTCTGTTTGGATACTTGGTTTTCATGATCATTTTCAAATGGTGCCACTTTGATGTCCACATGTCCCAGCACGCCCCAAGCATCCTCATCCACTTCATCAACATGTTTCTGTTCAACTACAATGACCCTTCTAATGCACCCCTCTACAAACATCAGGTATTTATGGGTTTTTTCTTCTTTTGTGCACTTGATTATACTCTCGCATACTCTTGAGTATTGCAGAGAGTGGTTATTTGCATGACTGAGCCATCTTAGCACCCGGTCAAGGGTGTTAGGTTCTGTAAATTTCAGAAGGCTTCTCTTGGATGAGTGCGCAGGTGCTGAGGGCAGTGTGGTGGTGCAACTCCAGTCGCTCCTATTTGGGTGATACGTACATGAGAGGGGTTATTGCTGTGGCATTGAAAATTGGTTTGTGCATTGTCTGTGAAGAAAGAAAAAAATAATCCTTCTAATTGATTGGCTAGAAACTGCGAATGCACTAAATAGCACCTTAAAATTTAATAATCCTTTTTTTCTAAAAGTAAACTCTAGTTAAGGTTCATAAGAAAGAAAATGGAAATAGGCTCAGGAAGAGGAGTTCCTCTGTTCACATGGATAATGGGTTTCTGGAAAACTATGAACTCCCCTATGAGCTTCTGTGGCTAGGTGGAGATGCTTTTTTTCTTTTTTCTTTGGGCTCTTCCTCCGTGGACGGTACCTCCCAACAATTAGACCTTACTGCCATTCTGATTTCTTCCATTTCTAGCAATTCATGGTCAGCTTGGCAATTCAGCCACATTATCAACTTAATATTTTATTTTTAAAAAGAATAAATGTCTCATGGGAGCTGGGTATAAAAATAACTCAGTGAGTAATTCTTTGGTAACAAATAGTTCTTCTCTGGCGTCTTCCAGTGATTAACCTGATAATATTGCTTGAAGGTAGATTGTCACTAAGGAGAGCTCGCTTATATAGGTTCTGACTCCTCTGCATCTAGCTCTAGGGCTGGTTTCCCAATGCCAGGTGGCCCTTCGGTGCATCTGTCCCCTGCCAGTGAGCACTCATCCTGGGCGTCCTAGTTAACGTCACGCTCCTCCTGTGGCCATGCGTGTCCTCACGAGCATGATTCCTAGTTGCGTTCTCCTCCCCTACAGAAGCAGCAAATAATGAGAAACAATGTCTTATGCCAGGGCATTTTTATGAAAAATAAGGAATGACTTTAGGTAATAATCAGAGAAGACATATGCCTCTGAGAGCTCTTTTGTGGTATCCCGCCCCTTACTGTCGTAGCACCTCTTTGTTATACATGGTTGGTGACCTTGAACCACCCCAGACTGTTAGCATTCAATGAATGTGCTTGGAAGGTTCCTTTACTCAATGCTGGAGTCTAAATGGAAGTTTCCTTGGAGTTCCCAAATGAGTCTTCTCTTTTAGGGAAAGGACTCAGATTCACCAAATATTTCATGTGCTAACTCTGTTCATAAAGACTGAAGTCCTCACTTAGTCTGGAAGATGCACTGGGCGTTGCACAGTGTATGGCTTTTCCATTCACGAACATTGTCGGGAGTGGGCTGGTTTCCCCATGCCCTCCTATGAAGATTAATTACCTTGACATAATTTGAAGTTTCCATAACCTCATTTTGGGGTCATGCAGCTGGAAGAGACAATGTAAGTTGATAAATACAGCCTCTTCCCAACACTGCCTTGGCTGTCTTAGTGCCATGTTTGAATGTCAGAGAGGAAGAGCAACAGAGAAATATAAATCTCCAGTTGCTTTGTACCTCATGAGGGGGAAAAGCGTTGTGTGAAAATGGAAAAACGGCAATGAGGTAGCTTCGTGCTCAGGGAACCAGGACTGGCAAGTGCAGTGCGTGGTCACGTGGTTCCCATCCTTCTTTTGAGCATTCAAGAGTAGAGGAGGGTAGAAGATTGAGCAGATAAGATGTTCCCACTGTTATCAGGGTAAATCTTGTTACAATTGGGATAATAAATTATCTCCTGGCATTCACTGAGAGCTTGGCCTGCACAGTTGAAGAAATGTGTAGGCTCAGGGAATGTTTTTCCTTTTTCTAGGAGCACCCAGTTTTCATTCCTTTCCACCAGCTTCTGAGGCTTCCTGGTTCTTTTGACAATAGCAGCTCTGGGTCACTTCTCAAAGTTGGTGACTAGGAGTCTATGAAAAAAGAGGTGGGAGCATAAGGATGTGAAAGGAAATATGTAACAGAAAGATAAAATAGATCCCCTCCTGGGTTTCAACCGAGGCATAATGGCCATAGGTGCCTCATTCCAAATAGTGAGTTGTGAGGGAGAGACAGTGAGAGGTCAAAATAGAGATCCCAGGACCTGTTAGGGAACCTACACACAATGAGAGTATGCTCATCAGGTGGAGACTGCGAGGAGCTTTTCTTTTTGAAAGAGAGAACTCAGATAATTATCTAGTGCTGGGAATATAGAACTAACGATTGAGATAATGTTTGTGAGTAAAGTACCCAAGGACTTTGGGTCACTAGAGTGGCTGGTGAAGTTATGAGACCTGCCACACTTTTCATCCAGAGTGGGGGGCTGACTGTTCCATGGAAGGGAGTTGAAGGACAAGGGACGAATAAAGTTGCCCTTATGATGTGTCTCATGAGCACTTCCTGTTCAAATGACTGCTTACATGTGGTCCATGTGTCTAATGAGGGGCTACGTAGCGAGTAAGGGATAAAGACAGTGCGTTTCCAGTGCCCGCCCTGTGTTGACGCCGGGCACGACTTCACCGACATTTCTCTGTCTGCAGGGGGAATATTCCAAGATGTGAAGGTCAGTGGATTCATTGAAATGCTTTCGCTCTCTTACTGCAACTGGAATGACCCATGTTTATCATTTTTTATCATATAAAGTATGCTGTATGATCACCTGAAAATGATAGCATCTTACCTCTTTGGTCTTGCAGCAAGAAGTCCAAAGTTTCTTTGTTATTATGGCTTTGATTTCTGTGCCCTGGATGCTTCTTATTAAGCCATTTATTCTTCGAGCCAATCATCGGAAATCCCAGGTAAGGGCCATTCATGTCAATTCACTCACTGCGGGGAGGAGTGTGGGTTCCTTGGAAATAGAATCTGGGATTTAGAGAGAACGCAGGGCACACAGGGCCTGAAGGACGAGTGGAGAGGTGAGGAACAGGCCTGCCCCAGGTGTGTTTCCTTCTGGAAAGTTCCACTTTTCCTCTGGGCCTTCTCATTTCCAGCATAATGCTCTATTAAGGGCAAGCACATTTAAATCTTATGACTTAGAAACTTTGTTTGGGGTGTGTGTGTGTGTGTGTGTGTGAGTGTGTATGTATGTGTGTGTGTGCCAAGTCTAGTGGCAGTTAATGACTTATCAGGGTCTGAATGTGGTTGTTTTATTAGTTGAAAACAAAGAGTTTTTAAAACTATATTTTTACTTTATTAATGAATAGTGAAAGTTGTTTTCATCAGGAGTCTAAAGTTGTGAACTTTTACTGTATAATGTTACAAATCGTGTGAGAGAACTAGGATAGTTAACAAATTCGAATGCCAATTCTTATTTATTTGTGATTTTTCCCCTATTGCCAAATCCCAGTTTCAGTCCACTTCCTCCTTTCGTCTAAACTGCTCCTGAGCCTCGGATTTACTCAGGGAGCGAGGAAGAGTTTACCATCAGCCTAAATCAAATAGGTTTTGGGAAGTTTAACCTTCCAGGGACATCAGAGTCTAGAAATGACACACAAGCGCTGTTTGAGATAGTCGCTGCTTTCCTCCACTAGTGCAGAAGATTGAGTGGAATGTGCTGAGACGACGTCTGTTTTAAATGGTTGTAGGTATTTTCAGATAAATTCCTTTTTCTCTAAAATCTTTGTTGGATGTTGACTGGCCAGTGATAGAGTCAGAGCCCTGGAAATGATGAGCCTGGAGTTCAGAGGGTTCGTCCCCAGGTGGCACCCTCTTTCTATAGCACCTGCTTCTCCTCCCCTTGTCTAGTTCCTGCCAGCCTTGACTTGTTCCAAAGCCTTCTGATAAATATAATTTATGTGAGATATAAATAAACAGGAAGGCGAAGAATACTTGTTTATTCTTTGGTTAATTGGTGAGAGGCCAAGATGGTAAAGGTGGTTGAGGTGGAAGGTTGTTCAAACAGGTGACCAGATGTTTCAAAGGAAGGTGACAAATACCTTCTACAAATCGTAGAATAGATGCAATTCTCTTTCCTAGAAACTCAACCTGTCCGTAGGTCGAGAGCTAGTTTACTGCTGGCTCACCTGAGTCCCAGGACTCTAAGACAATGGCTCGTCTTACTCTTTGCTCTGCAAGAGCTGTTTAGATAGCTGCTGATCTCAAGGTGGTGGACTTCTCCCTTTTCCCCACGGACGATTTGTACAAGAGGGAAGGAAGAGACAGGTTTTTCTTAGTCTGCCATCTTGGATGGTACCTCCTAAACTGACTCTGGGTGATGCAAGCTCCCCAAGACTGCTGGGAGGCCTGTCTCCTTGGCCCTTGGGGTTCATGGCTCTTGGTTGATTCCTCAGGCTGCTGATTAGGGTTCTGGTGGTCCTTTCTCATGTTAGAAACATTTCCTACCACCTCCATCAAGAAATAATTCTGTAATGGTGTAATTTGGCCCCTTCCCAATTCCCCCATGAAACCTGAAGAAGGCCTAATATGTAGAGATCATAAATAGATTAGTTCTGATGAGCCTCAGGGGATGTGAGCAGAGGTCCCATCCACTCAGGCTCCTCTATGATCCTATAACCTGAGGTCCATGCAGAACATGGTTTGGAAACCCCTTCACTAGCGAGCCCTGTGGCCTCTGCCCTGAGCTAGTCAGTGAGTACACATCTCCTTCCCGGGACGACCGGGGCCTCTCACAGTCTGCTGTGACCTCTGAGCTGCTGCCATGGACCCAGGTCTCCTCCCGCTCCCATGTCCTGGGTCACAGTGAAGTAACTTTGCATTCTTATTGAAAATCTTTATGTTTACATGTGCATTTTTTAGGGTAAAGTTTACTGGAGTATAACATACATACAGGAAAGTGCACAGATCAGTGAAGTGTCACAACATGACCAGTTTGTGTGACCAGCGCTCAGATTAAGGCACACGACACCATCAGACCCATAAGTCCCTTGGTGCCTCCTTCCTGTCACTCTCACCCCAAGAACAACCATCATCCTGACTTGTAACTCATAGGTTAGTTTTGCCTGTTCTTGAACTTTATGTAAATGGAATCATATAGTACGCCCTCTTTGGATCTGACTTCCTTCATCCAGTGTCGTATTTGAGGGTGTGTGTGTGTGTGTGTGATTGCTATATAGTATTGCCTTGCATGAACACACAATTTTTCAGTCCATTCATATATTGATTTGATTCATATATTGATAGCTATTTGGCTTGTCTCCGGTTTTAGTAATTACAGATAGTGCTGCTTTAAATATTCTTGTGCATGTCTTCTGGCACATGTGTTTTTAGAAAGTTGCTAGTAACTAATTTAAAATTGGTTTGCTATCTGTCTCATTTCACTAGGCACCCACCTCGAACATTGTGAGATGGTGAGTTCAGTAAGGGGAGAAGATAGGCACAAGGATTCACCAAGTCCAGCATCATGAGTCTGCAAACTTGGTCATGTTCGTTTTAACCGATTCCAGGATAATGACCAGAAAAGGCTAGAGTTTAGCAATGGAAATGGAGAAACTATCTTCCATTTCTTTTTTTTTTTTTAAGGATTTTATTTTTCCTTTTTTTCCCCAAAGCCCCCTGGTACACAGTTGTGTATTTCAGTTGTGGGTCCTTCTAGTTGTGGCATGTGGGGTGCTGCCTCAATGTGGCCTGATGAGTGGTGCCACATCCACTCCCAGGATCCGAACTGGCGAAACCCTGGACCACCACAGCAGAAAGTACGAACTTAACCACTCGGCCACAGGGCTGGCCCCACTATCTTCCATTTCTTCTTTGGTATTTTCTTCCTTAAGTTGACTGGGAGAGGAAATAGGATTTCAAGAAGGCAAAGTAATGTGAACTTGAGCCACACCCTCACCATGGGGCAAGGAACCATGTGGCCAAAGGGAAAGGCTTACCCAGAGCCCCCTCTTGGTCCCTGGTACCCTGGAATTCCTGTCCGGGTGGACTCAAGCCCACTTCTGGGCCCTCCAAAGGGCCAGCCACACCGCTGGCATGGGTTCTACTAGACCCTGGTGTGGCCAAGGGGCATCTGTTTGTGGGGAGTGGGGGTGGAACATGGACATTGTGGGCGGGATTGTCCATGCGTGTGCACGCCAGGCCCTCATGCTGTGGGATGAACCAGAGATGAGAAGGGAAGAGAGGCATGCTGTGGTCCAGGCCAGCTCTCCTGTGCTGCCACGTCCTGGCGTGGGACTCTGAATTTGAATCTGGCCTTCCAAGTTCTCGTGAAGATTTATTTATCAAGATAGAAGCCTGGAACATATTTTATGTAGGATTTTGTTGGCTTGATTTATAACTTTTAAAATATTTAAACATGTGGCAAGTGGACTTCCATTTTTACCTTTCCCAAGGGCCCTGCAAATATTAAGTGCAGACCCTTTAAAGAAAGAAAAGTAACTTAATGCCTAATAAAAGAACCTTAATGCCATAAAAAAGTATTTTAGTGCCTAATGTGCAATACCCCACCTGTGAAATCATCCTAGAAAAAACTTCACACGTTGGACATTGTTTCACAGTAACTTGAAAGAAATATTCTAGCGGCCAGCCTGGTGGCGTAGTGGTTAAGTTAGTGCACTCTGTGACCTGGGGTTCACATGTTCCAATCCTGGCTGTGGACCTGGCACTGCTTGTCAAGCCATGCTGTGGCAGCATCCCACATAAAGTAGACCAAGATTGGCGCAGATGTTGGCTCAGCAACGATCTTCCTCAAGCGAAAAGAGGAAGATTGGCAAGAGATGTTAGCTCAGGGCCAATCTTCCTCACTAAAAAGAAAAAGAAGAAGGAAACATTCTATTCAAAACCAGGCCAAATTGAATGGTGACTACACCTAGATTTTTTTTCCCTTGAAATTTTTCTTAGCTGTTGTTATAAAGTGATGTTTTTATTTTTAAAGCTATATTTGTTTTGGAAAAGTCATTGTCTTGGTCCATTTGGGCTGCTGTAACAAAATACCATAGACTGGGTGGCTTATAAACAGCAGAAATACATTGCTCACAGTTCTGGAGGCTGGAAATCCAAGATCAAGACTCCAGCATGTTCACCTGCTGGCAAGAGCCCTCTTCCTGGTTCATAGCTGGCACCTTCTCACTGTGTCCTTATATGATGAAAGGGACAAGGGACCTCTTGGAGCCTCTTTTATACGGGCACTAATCCCGTTCTTGAGGGCTCCACCCTCATGACCTAAGCACCTCCCAGAGGCCCCACCTTCTAATACTATCATTTTGGGAGGTTAGAATTTCAATATGAATTTTGAGGGGATACACACATTCAGACCGTAGCTGTCATTCATCTCTCCTAGTTACTTTTGCCCATAGGATTTTGGTTGTCCAGGTCACAAGGCTGTGTCAAAGGTACACTGACAATCATATGACAGCGTGTATTCTTTTTAACAATAGAAAGGCGCTCTGGTACATGCATTCGTTTACTGTAGAGACTGTGGTCGATTCGGCACCTTCTGGAGCACCGTGGAGAAAAGCACGTACTGCACAATCAGACCGCCTGGATTTGACTCCTCCTCTGCCACTAACTAGTCTTGCCAGCTGTGTGATCTTGGGCATATTTCTTTTTTTTTTTTTTTTTTTAAAGATTTTATTTTTTTTTCCTTTTTCTCCCCAAAGCCCCCCGGTACATAGTTGTGTATTCTTCGTTGTGGGTTCTTCTAGTTGTGGCATGTGGGACGCTGCCTCAGCGTGGTCTGATGAGCAGTGCCATGTCCGCGCCCAGGATTCGAACTAACGAAACACTGGGCCGCCTGCAGCGGAGCGCGCGAACTTAACCACTCAGCCACGGGGCCAGCCCCTCTTGGGCACATTTCTTAAGCTTTCTGTGTGGTAGTTTACTTCTCTGTAAAATGGGGTGAAAATTGTACTTACATAAAAAGATTGTTAGGAAGGCCAATTGAGATAATATAGAGTTTGGAACAGTGTCTGGTATGTACCTAATATTTAATGAGAGCCTTTATTTCATATAGAATTGCTCTAATTCTAATTCTGAGGATGAATTTGGTGCTTCATTTCCTTGCTTGTTGACAGTTGCAGGCATCCATGGTCCAAGAAGATGCCAACAAGGACATGGAAAGTGGCAACTCCAACCCTTCCATGAGCCCCGGTCAGGGGGCTTCTGCAGGGGCCCACGGGGCTAAGGACGACCATGAAGAAGAGGTATTTGGGACTTGCCAGCTTGTACAGATTCTAGAAGGGGATCTAGTCAGGGGTGGTAGTCAAATATTTAACAGTCAGGAGAGCATGGGCAGCAGCCCATCAGAATGGACCTAGGCAGTAGAGCTAGGAGGGTTGGGAGGACCCTGCTGGTGGCAGCCCTGTAAATTGCTGGGTCATGGGAATGGTGGCAGCCCTGTAATTGCTGAGTCATGGGAAGTTGGGGAGGTCCCGGGGGAGGGAGAGTGTCTATGAAGATCAGAACAATTATTTACCAGTCTGGGAGTATTTTAATATTTTAGCCCAGGTGCTTCTATATTTGTGCATATGAGGTGACTATCAGCCTTAGCTCTAGTGACATAGAAGGTCCTAAATGTTCCTGAGGCCTCCTTGGCTCAGAACTGTGTCCCTGGGAGTCAGCTACATTTATTATGAGCTTTCCCATCAGTGCTCCTCAAACCGTGAGCGCAGAGTCCAATCTAGCCCTAATAGTGAAGCGAGAAGTGTGTTATTTGTACCCAGCCCTCCTCTCCGACATCAGCATGCACACCACCATCGCTTCCTCCTGCCTCAGCCCTCACTCTGTCTTGACTTTGTTCACTTATCTCTGTAACATTATCTGCCTCTCCTGTGAATTCAGGAATTGTTTTGTTCCCTCCTCTCTCCTTGCCACTTCTGTCCATGGGCAGCCACTCCCATCTTAGGAATGTGCCATGTTCTCCCAGAGGGAGGCAGCTGGCTGTTTCTATCCATGATTGAAGTCACCCACAATCTTGAATTGGCTGGGGGTTTTAACTGGAGCTCTATTCTAATTCTGGAGTGGGGACAGTGTTTCTGTGAGGCCTGAGGGATGCTATAAGTAGCTCCATTTATGGTGTTAATTACTAAAAAATAAAATCATTTGCGTGCTAATGGATGGGTCAATTAGAATTAATGAAAAATCTGGATCATGGAAAATTTTTCCAACAAGATTCCAGGTACAGAGAGTAACTCATATTCGTGGCGATTGATATTACTAAGTCTGCTGGACCTGCTGGAATGTTTTAGAATTCAACCCACACATCTTCTGACTCATCAGGTCCCAGCTTGTCCAGTCCAACCCCCCTCATCTGTTTTTCTCAGGCCTTCAGTGTATATCCAGTCCATTTCTACTTGTCCCCTGCACCATGCATTGGCTGCCCTTGTTTGGGCAACTTCAGGCTCCATCGTAGGCTCCTTCCCCCGAGTATGCATGGGTCTCCCATCACAAGACAAATATAGGCTTGACTCTGTTTCCCCCTCAAAGTCCTCTCCCACCTCTCTCCCCACCAGGAATTAGCCAAACTCAAGGTTAAGGACACAGTTCTTCAGACTGCCAAGTCTGCCTAAGACTTCTGACACTAGCCACAAGTTTGGGGGGCCCCAGGATCACCCTCACTTCAGACCAGCCAGTTACAAGTTCATTTCAGCCTGAAACCTTAGACTCCTTCAGGTTCGATAATTTATAGAACGACTCAACAGCACTCAAGAAGTGCTATATTTACACTTAAGTTTTTGTCGTAGCAAAAGTGAAAACATCAGAACAAGCCAGAGGAAGAGGCACGTAGGCAGAATCTGACACTGAGAGGGTTTCAAATGAGAAGCTTCTGTGTCCTCAGGAATGCATTACTCTCCCAGCATTGACATGTGGCAATCTGCACATGGCATTGCTGGCCCGGGAAGCTCACCTGAGCTTCAGTGTCCCAAGTTTTATTGGGGGTTCACTAGGTAGGCATGATTGATTGAGTGCAACCCAGGTGGTTGGACTCAGTCTCCAGCTCCCTCCCCTCCCTGGGGATTGTGCTGATTACACGTGGCTCCAAGTCTCAACTCTCTAACCACCTGGTTGGTCTTTCTGGTGTGGCCAGCCCCCACATAAACTATCAGATGTGGTCCCAGATGGGGCTCACGATGAATAACAAAGACCTTTCTTTCACTTGGGAAATGCCGAGGGTTTAGAGGTTGCCTCCCAGGAGCCAAAGGGCGAAGTAAGACGTCTGTTTGCATAAGGTTAATTCTTCCTTTACCTTGACTCTCTCTACCCACTCTCTGCATCTCTGCCCATCCCCATCCCTTCATTTCCTCCCAGCTGTTTTCATTGCTGAATGGAGAGGCAGTGACGTTTGTCTTTTCTCCGTAACATCTGACATGGTTGGCCACAACACCCCTTCCTGGATATTTCTCCATCCTTGACTGCAGCCGTGTGACTCCTCCTGGTTCTTCGACAATTTCTTTTCATCATCAATCTCTTTCTTAGCCAAATGAGGATGTTTCCCAAGGCTGGGAGCTCTTTTTTCTATGATCTTTAACTTGTTGATCATCTCAATCCTCTTAGCTCCCACCATCACTCCTCCCACAGGGGAGGTCCCAGCTGTCCACCTCCAACCCGGACTTTTCTCCTGAGCCTATTCTGCTTCTACTGCTGTGTGCTGAGAGAGTCTACTTGTACGGCCAGCTATAACCTGAAATGCAACACATCTGAGAATCAACTACTCATCTCCTTCCCCAGTTTTTCCGTTTCTGTCAATGCCATTCTTTAGCTACTCAGACTTGAAAGCCTCGAGCCTGTGTGACCCTTCCCCCTGCCACTTTCTATTCAGATGCTCCATGTGGTTCCTCATTGACTCCAGGTTATTTTCTCAACTCTGTCCATAGTTGACCTTTCCCGAAACTTCTGAGCGCTCTCATCTCCTCCTCAGCAAAACAAGCTCCCAGTTCCAGCCAAATTGTTTTCCCCCCAAACTTGCCCTCCTGCTGTTCCCAACCACCTGTCTGTTTTTTAACCAGCTGTCATGTTCTTTTCCAGGAGGGGTCTTGCTTGTCTTTTACTTCTGGATCCTTCCGATCCTTCGTGGCCCAGCACAAATCTCAACTCCTGTGACCTCTCCCCTTACCAACCAGTCTCTCTTCTTCTTTGAGCTCTTTTCAACCATTTCTGGCCAACTGTGACTGCACACATATCATATCCTACTTTGTGCTGCTAATTCTCTTTCTACGAGTATATTAATTCATGTTTATTTTCCCCTGGTTCAACTGGAAATGTTTTCACAGCAGAGCCCATGTCTTATTCGTCTAAGTATTACTGGTGATACCATTTGTGTAGAAAGTACTTAATGATATAGAATAAAAAATTCTCTCTTTCAGTTCAATTTCGGAGACGTCTTTGTGCATCAAGCCATCCACACGATCGAGTACTGCCTGGGCTGCATTTCAAACACAGCCTCTTACCTCCGGCTCTGGGCCCTCAGCCTGGCTCATGCACGTGAGTGAGCCGCCCATCGGGGTCACAATCAAATCTCCCCTGGGAAATAGACACAATGGACTTGTACGTACAAGTGCCTTCTCTGGGTTAAAACTGATGTGTTTACCAGAGGAATGGCCCCTCCTTAGGAAGAAGTGACTTGTTTTCAGTAGGTCTGGGTCTGTATTGCTGGGATGGTTATCCTCTGTATCAGTTTCCTGTTGCTGCTCTAACAAATTGCCAAAAGCTTAGCAGCTTAAAACCATCCATGTTTACTGTCTTATGGTTCTGGAAGCCAGCAGTCCTAAAAGCAAGGTGTCAGCAGGGCTGTGTTCATTCTGGAAACTTGAGGGGAGAATCCATTTCTTCGCCTCTTCTAGTTTCTAGAGGCCGCCTGCATTCCTTGGCTTGTGGCCCCATCACTCCCACCTCTGCTTCTGTCATCACATCTCCTTTTGATCTGACTCTGACTCTCCTGCCTTCCTCTTATAAGGACCCTTGTGGTTACATTGGGCCCTCTCAGATAATCCAAGATAATTTCCTTATCTCAGCATTCTTAATCTCATCTGCAAAAAGCCCCTTTTGCCATATAATGTAATATATTCATATTCATGGGTTCTTAGGATGAGGACGTCTTGGGAGAGGGGATCATTTTTTAGGCTGCCATGCCCTCCTGGAAGGTGCTGACCTTTGAGAGAAGGCTGGCCTTGAGTGTGAGCATTGGCAGGTGGTGGGCCAGTTGGCTGCCCATTGAGCTGACCCACAGGGCCTCCTCCCCACCTTGGTGAATTCACAGCTGTCTAGGGTCAGGCCTGGCCCAGGAATCCAATTTTGGTAGCGATTCAAGCCCCAGGGTTGACATAAGTCTGGAATCCCGACTCACTAACTTACTTTGTGAGACCCCTCTTGATCTCTGCCTGCTTGTCTGGTCTAGTCTCTTGGGTATTTCCCTTAGTGCCCCATCGGTCCCCCCACATCCCCCCATTTCATATGCAATGGCCACAGGAACTTCATGGATGTTCCTGAAGATGCCAGGCTCTCTGGGCCCCTCTGTGTGTTTGCCCTGCAGCTCCCTTGCCTGAGAGACTCCTCCCTTTAATTCTCTCCCCACCTGATTTCTAATTCCTCCTCAGGACTCAGCTCAGATGGCACCTCCCCTGGGAATCTTCCTCCCTGGTCCCCGTCTGGAAGGTGCCCTTGCCCTGGGTTCCGGGAGTGCCCCATCCTAGCACCTTGAAATTCTGTCTGGACGAGCCTCTCTCCTCACTAGACTGTGAGCTCCTGGAAGCCCTGACTTTTGTCTCTGCATTCCCAGCACTGAGCACAATGCCTGGAACAGAGAAGCCAGGCCAAGGTGTGTGCTGAACGGATAGAGGGCAATGCAGCAAGGCAGAGCCTGATTGTTGATTTACAGCAAAAACAAGTGCTTACGATGAGTCTGCACTGCTCAGGCCGGGTTCATTTCCTTGCTTTAACTCCTGCTTGTGCACACACACGCACACTCCCATGTGCACAGAGATAGTTAGGTGCACACATCTAGCTGCAAGGACCCACACACAGACACCCACCAGCACCTGCATCCGATTACTCGTGCGTTGATGGGCCTTCATGTAAAGTGGTTGTCCAGGGACCCCAAGTGCCTCTCTGAGCTTCATGTGGTCAGTGGTCAGCCTTCACCTCCAACCTCAGCCGTGCTTTGGGGGACTCGGGTCACAGTAGGGCTGAGTCTAAATAGCACAGGAGAAGGAGTTTCGGCGTTTTCATTACCCGGGCAAGAGCTTGACACTGGTTGTTGGAGTTCCCTCTGGCCAGCCCCTGCCCATTGAGGGTGTAATTTAACCCCAGAAAACCCATATGGCTCACAGCTGCCTGCCATGGTCCACCCACTGGTTCTTTCTGGAAGTTCCTGCGAGTTACAGCTCCTATAGAGACCCTCCACTCCACACTAACAAACTTACTTGAAGAGGTAGTTTGGTAGAGTGAAAAAAATAAAAATACTGCTTTACGTTCTAGTTCCTGTTCCACCACCTTTAGCTGGTAACTTAGGCAAGCGGCCTCACCTGTGTGTGCCTTGACGCTCGTGTGTGGTTTTAGTAGTTCGCCTGCTGTATTCGCCAGGCGAGGCTCGAACCTGTTACAGTAACAGCCACCCCCGGATCTCAGCAGCTTGAGACCATAGACGGTTACTATTTATCGCATCTGTGTTCATCCGTGCCGGCTAAGACCCAGGCAGAGGGAGGCTCTATTTTGACACAGGCTTCACAATCACCAAGACGGGGGAGAAGGAAGGCGAGAGGAAAACATTGGAATTAAATGCCCGCCGTCCCCCAGGGCCGTGGGGAGGCGTTCATGAAATGGCTTCCACCGAAAGTCTCTGAATATAAGGCGGTGTCATTGTTAGACCACTGCCCGCGGGGAGCTGGGCAGAGGAAAGCCGCTCTGGGGAAGTTCCGTGTGATTTTGCACGTCTCAGAGCCGTGGGAGAAGCGCAGGGGTTCCACAGCACAGCACAGTTCAAATTGCTTTCGGTTTTTATTTCGATAATTTAGTTCATTATAGAGGCAAAGAATCCATTCCAACTTAAGAGAGGTGGGTGAGGGGATGAGCAGATGGGGTTCCCACTGGAGAAGGACCCTGCGTTGCTGCAGCAGGCAGAAAGCCAGAACTCAGGGTGGGGGGCAGAGAGCAAGCACAGGTCCTCCTCCTGTGCCCCCCCTGTGTCTCTGCTCTCACCATGTCACCCTCACCGCTTGCAAGTCACAGGCCTTTATCTCTCTAGCCCAGGTCGTTGTGACCTTTTAGTTGGGGGGCCACAAGTCTCAACCCAACAACGTAATGACAGTGTATCCCTGGAAGGGAGGGAAAGAGAACGTGCATGTGAGCTCTCTGGTGTCCCTTTTGTAAGGGCACTAATCCCTTTGTGGGAGCCTCACCCTTGTGACTTCATCTAACCCTGATTACCTCCCAAAGGCTCCATTGCCAAATACTATCACTTTCGGGGTTGCAGCTTCAACAGAAGAATTTGAGGGGTGGGGAGACACACTCAGTCCATATCAAATCCTATTACACTTATTCTTTTGTGTTTTGTTTTTTTGGTGTAACATTATGTTACTTGAATTTATTCATTGATCCTGGTAACTGTAGTTTGCTTACTTTCACTGAAGAATAATATGCCACCGTGTATTTGTCCTCTTGGTGGGAACTCCTCCATTGTGGACGCAGCTGTGTAGACAGTCTCACACAGGTACCCTAGAACACGCGTGCCCATATCCTCCACTGGCAAGTGGGGTTGCTGGATCACAGGGTGCGCAGATCCAGGATTACAGTATAAAAATAATGTGCCTTTGCTAGATCAACCCTCTGGTTGAGAATGCTTCTCTTGCGTCTTGCAGAACTGTCTGAAGTGCTCTGGACCATGGTAATGGACATTGGCCTTCGCATTCGAGGCTGGGGAGGACTCATTGGGGTCTTTATCATTTTTGCCGTGTTTGCTGTCCTGACAGTGGCCATCCTCTTGATTATGGAGGGCCTCTCTGCTTTCCTGCACGCCCTGCGACTGCACTGGTAAGAATGCCCTGGAGGCTCCAGATGCTCGAAGGAAAGTCACCTGTTGGTGTGATATTAAATGATGTAATATATGCACACATGGACACAGATATAACGGCTGCCCCATAAAATGTTAGTTCCCGTCTACTCCTTCTCTTTGAAGTGTTCTTTTGTTCTGTTACAACTGGCTTCAAAATAAGGGACACCTCCAAGTATTATCTAAAATAGGCTCACAGAGGGCAGCTCAGTGAATGTGGGACATGTGGCCCTTGTTGCTGAGCACAAGAGTTACGTCATAGAGGGCCAGCCCCAGTGGCCTAGTGGTTAAGTTCTGTGTGCTCTGCTTTGGCAGCCAGGGTTCGGTTCCCAGGCAGGGACCTACACCTCAGTGAAAAGAGGAAGATTGACAGCAGATGTTAGCTCAGGGCCAATCTACCTCAAGAAAAAAAGGGGGAAAAAAAGGTAATTACTTCAGTAGAACAGGCAACTAAACTCTCCAGAAAGTGGAAACAAGGAGGGTACCTGCAGGGAGGAAGGCGCTCACGGGAGGCGCTTGACATTCACAGGTGTGTCCGGAGACCATTAGCCCTCACCAGATTTGCACATATGAAAACATTTGTTTAGGCTTCTGCTTCTCTCCCAAGTCACATTTCAACCAAGAATTTCAAGCGCGTCATGCATGCCCTGAAGCCATACAGACTGCCTTCAGCTTCACTGATGCTATCCACCTCCCTCTGTGACCGCTGTTCAGAAACAGAAGTGTTCACACTCCCTGTATTGAGTTGAGAGAATCACGGCGTCCCCTGCCACAAGTTATAACATCATTTCTCCCCGTGTCGTTAAGGAAATGAACTCTGCAACAGAATAAAACCTAAACAAGCATATGTGGTATCTCGGTTCTATAAGTTATAAAAATGTAAGTCATGGTTCTGGTTTTTCCGCAGTGGTGTAAGCCCTGCAATTTAAGGTCAGGATGGAAACATAAAGCCCCCTAGCACCCCGTGCAGCCCTCTTTCATCCCTCGCTCCTCAGACGATGCCGCACTGTGAGGGCTCTTTGCCTGTGGGGCCCTGGGAGGAGAGTGGTTATGCTGTGGTCTGTGAGGTCACTGGCACAGGCCCACAGTGGGGTGGGAGGGCAAGGGAAAGGTCTAAGAGGCAGGTGAGAGAAGGGTTTAAAAAGCCTCAGGGATTCCCGCGCTGGCCTGGGTGCCTCCCCGGTGTGCTTTTCTCACTCTGTGCTGGATCTTACAAATGCTTGCTTCTTCTCTCCAGCTGCCAGCCTCTAGCTTACGTGTTTAATCCCCCTTTTTCTTGCTCCCCAACAACAGGGTGGAGTTCCAGAATAAGTTCTACGTCGGGGCTGGTTACAAGTTCTGTCCATTCTCCTTTAAACGCATCCTGGATGGGACGGCCGAGGAGTAGCTGCAGGCCCAGCAGTGCCGCCTCCTCCTGCGTTGGTCTCTGTGTCAGTGGAAGAAGTTCAGTCTTGTCTTTAACGTCAGCCTGTGCAAGGCCGTCAATAGAACGATTGTTCTCGGCTAAGTGGAGGCGGGAAGCTACGTAGTATTTAGTTAAAAGCCTTGGGATTTGATATGACTTAACCATGTCATAGAGGGACCACAATGGCAAGTCATTTCAACCTCACGTGGGGTCTTAATTATCAAATACTAAAGTGATTGAGAAATGGAGGGGGGCAGGGTGCTAAACTGATGTTTTCTTGCAATATTTTAAGTATTATATTGAAGAAAATAAACTTCTGGGCCATTCACTTTTTCTTTGAGATGTCTTTATTCAAAATTATTCCATGAAATTTAGTATTGATAATTACAGGCCAAAGCTAAACCATAGACTTACACAGACTAATCCCAGAGGAGGATTATGTTGATGTTATCCCTCCAGTTCCTGCTTCCTCAAGCACCTTTGTCCTTGTCTGGGGCTAAGCATTACAGGATTAGGAACTTTCTCATGGGTTTTCGCTCCAGGTGAGGAGGAACGGATGATGTTCTCCGTTGGGACGGAGGGCTGGCCCCTGCGTGGCTCTCTGCATTGTTCAGTCCTGTGGAATGAAGTGTGACTGCATGACATCATCGGTGACTTTGTTTGCTCCCGATGTACGTTATGCTGGAGTAACTGGAGAAAGAGATTTGAGGCTCGGGCGAGTGCTGGAAATGGCTTGCCAGAAAGGAGACTGCCAGACAGTCTCCTGACTGTCACTGACATGCTGCAGGTCAGTGGGCCCCAGTCATGTCTTAGGGCACCTGGACTGGCAAACTCTGAAGAGCCAGGTGTTGAATAAGATCTGTTCCATTGACTGTTTATTCTGAATGACCTTTATCCAGGTTAATTATAACCTCTATAGTCGCTATACTGGCAGAATTCAGTATAATTAACATTGGTATAGTGCTTTACAATTTACAAAGCGCTTCCATGTCGTATGTAGATCTAAATCAGATTCTCCAAGATCTGACCAAATTCAAAATCACCTTTTGGACAGGTCCCTGTGTTTTTCAGCCCCACCTGCCCCTCCAGGTAGTGGGGTTGGCTGGTGCTCATGGACGTGTCATTGCTCATAACTGAGGAAGCTTCCATGTCACCTTCTACGTCAACGTCATGACTTGTCCAGAACAATTTAAGGCACAGTTAGATGCTCAACAAATATTCATTTAATGATTAAAATAGGTTGAGCCCAAGAATGATAGTTGGCATCAGAAGACATAGATCTTTGAGTTCTAACTCTGATGCTTTATTGTGTGTGCCCTTGGGCGAGAACTGTTGTTCTCTTCACTGCCAAAATGGAGATAGAGATCTCCACCTCTCTGGGTTGTGGAAGGGGGTTGGAAAGCACTGGGCATGGATGTGGTACTCAGTCAATGACATTGCCAGAAGAAAGAACAGCTAAAGCCGTATGTAAATGGTGGCTATAAATCCACAAATCCCCATGTCAAGGTCACTGACAGTTTCAAGGTTCTCAGCTTGTTACTGCCCTTCTCGATAGTAAGCTCTGCTTAGATGCATCACCAGCCTCTTGCCCTTCAATTCTAAGTAGTGGGGACTGCGAGAAAAGACTTGAAAAGGCAAAACTTCCCTCTGCCCCTTGCCTAGATGCCTGCTCTTTTAGAAATGCCCCTGCTTTCCTGAGAACAACATATTAGATTCCTCCAAGGTTTGGCAGCCTCTTCCTGTCTCGATGAGAGATGGAATTTCTCCTTTAAAAAGCGATCAGGTGAAGGGCTGCTGAGAAGGGGGCGTGACCTGGATGTCACTCACTTGCCCAGGATGCAACGTTGTTCCTTAAAGAATCCTGTTCACAGAACTGAGCTGAAAGGGGAGGAGAAGACCTGAGGGCCAGGATTCTTGGCAAGGTGAGTCCAGAAGCCCCGAGAGGCCATCAGTGGCCCAACTTCTGTGTGAGATTTGGCTGTGGTAAGGGGAGTGAAAGAGCCGGAAACTGGAAAGCTTCCCAAGAAACACACAGAGGTAAGAAACTCCGGCAGGCAACATGGATCTGGATGTATTTTTCCTTCTCTGGGGGTTGGGGGGTTTGACCATTAGTGCTTGGCTGAAGGCAAATGGAGTACGAACATGTCCCTCTTCTTACTGATGGTTTCACGAAACAAATTCTATCACGCACACACACACAAGTTCCATTTTAAAAAGCTCTACAGTGGCCCAATTATTTCTGGCTAAAAAGTTCAGTATAGCAAAATGCAATAGAATAAAATGTCTGTCAGTCCCTTAGAATTTGTTTTAATGAAGCTTGAACTCCATCTGAGCCTTTGAGTTTCATAGTAAATCCCGATATGTCAGTACTTCTTAGATTTTTTGAAGGTAGTTCATGGGTGACTTTCCCATTGCGGTTTTTAAGGAAGGTGAGGGATGTGAAGCATCCTTCCTCATGTTCTTCTCTATTTTCCTGAACTGGTCTGACTGATCCATCCATCCATCGTCCTCTTCCTGGGTTAGAAGGGATTTAGAATGACTTATGGAGCCAGAGAACAGCAGATGCCAACTCAGCTTTTCCAACATTCCATTTCTGAGTTTAGATTACAATCCCTCTCTCTCAATAATGTTCCTCATATCCATCTCTGTGAAACATTTTGTCGTCCTCTTTATGAAGACTTTTCTTTATGAAACTTTTGGCTGAAACTCTAGAAAATACTAAGTGAATACTTTCCATGACAACCAACTGAGTTAGTTTGAGTGTCCTCTTAATGACATGGAACATAAGCCCCTTTCCAATGCACAGATGTGAATACCGAATCCTGATACCTCTGTGCACCCCCCGCCCAAGCTGCCCCCACCAAAGGAATTCTGTTGTTGAAGACCCTGTATAAGCTAATAGGGCAGGAATGAGAACTATCTCTGTTGCAGGTAACTTACACATTTGTTTCTTCCATCCCTTAGCAACTTGCCCTGACATTGGGACCCCTCCCAGGCCTTCACCATAGTCAAGGGCTGGGCCTTAGAAAGACCAATGTTACAATTGGCGACTCTGAACTCTGCCTTGGTGATTGGGCAAGGGCCAGGCTTGCTCCTTCCAGTGGAGTTTGAGTGAGTCACCCAGCATGGCCAGCGTTTTTCTCCATCCCCGCCTCACTCCTACACCAAACTGAAGTTTGAAAGGTTTTCCCTCCTCTAAATTAATATACTGATTTTTGAGTCAGTGATCTTTTTAGTGAAAAAGATCCATTTTGTTGTGCCTTTCATAAGTAAGATGAGGTTCTGGTTTGGGTGGGTCTCGGTGTTATGTTGGATATATCTGGTCTGAGTTCTTATAGGCATGTAGTACATGTGAGGGTTTCCTAACACCACTTAAGTTTACCCTTGAAATAAAATCAATCTATTTCAGAAAATAAGTAACTTTTTCCCCCATTTGGGTAGTTTTTCACTTGAGCCCAAGTTGTCAAGGTGTTCTAATGTTAGCAGGATGTTAGTAATAAATGCCTTTGAAGAGATAAACATTTGACAACTGCAAAGATACTTAAAAACTTACCCTGAGTGTATTTGATTTGTGATTATGGTGACATTCTAGAAATTTAGTTGGTAGCTTTATTCGGATGAGAAACAGTCCTGCCATGAGAGCTTCTGTTGCTTGGGGCACTGTGCCATGTTACACAAACATCCTCATAACATACTTAAGAGGAAGCTTACCAGGTAAGAATCACATCCAACTGGCTGTCTGAGTGTGGTGGTGTTTACAATCCATCACAGCCAGTCACAGCTTTCTTTGTTCCTTCTCCATGCTCCACTGCTTCACTTGACTAACCTAAAAATAAACAAACAAAAGAACTGCACACAACTGCAGGTACTAGAGACAAGAAACAACAGTGTCTTAAACAAGAGAGAGCTTTATTTTTTTCCCATGTAAAAGACACTTGGAGATAAGCAGCCTGAGGCTGGACGAGAGCTCCACGTTATCAGGTCCCAGACTCTTTCCAGCTTCTGCTCTGCCAGACTTAGCCCAAAGTTTCCAGCGCCATGTTTGTGTCATCACCCAAGATGCCTGCTGAAGCACCAGCCAAAACATCTCTGATCCAGGGAGGAGGCAGGAAGAAGAGGAGAAGGGGCAAAAGCGGGCTTTCTCAGAATCCCCTGCAACAACCTCCACCTGCACCTCAGCTGCTGCCCTCCTCAGCAAGGTACAAGGGAAGACTTGTTATTGAGTAGGCAGCAAGCTATTTCTCCCCCAGGTAGCTGGTATTATTTTTATTTTCAGATGAGGAAACTGAGATAGAAGAGAGAGAATCAGTTCAATCTCAGTCTCACTGTGGCTGCAGACTTCCTTCTCTCCCTCCCTCTCTTCCTCCCCCCTTCTTCTCTCCTTTGCCTCCTTCTTCCCTCCCTCCCACTGTCCTTTCTTCCTTTTTTCCTTATGTTTATGTTTCCTTCTTATGTATAAAATTGTAACCAAGGGAAAAGGGGCTTGTTCTGCTTGCCACAATCCAGTGCCAACCAATGCAAACAAGCCAGTGGTTGAGAAAGGAAAATTTATATGATCAGCTAGAATAATCAGAAGATGGCAGACGAGTGTCCTAAAGAACCATCTTAGAATCCTGCAGAATCTTGAGGCGTTTATATGGGGAAATGGGAAGGGCAGGAGGGGATTTGGGGATCTCCACCATCCGGCGTGATGAACTTCAAGGCGCCACATTATCTCTTTTTTCTGTCATTTGTGATGGATACCAACACAGAAGTTTTCTTTCCAGAGGTCGTCATGTTCCTGGGGAACTCAGAGAACAAAGTTATTGTTTTAGCACAGCTCGGAGATATACGCAAGCAAGAGTCATAGAACTAGCTGATCATGTATTTTGCAAAAGCGAAAGGTGCTTAATCATCTAGGCTACGTGCAGGCTGGAATGTGTCCACAGAGACTACTACTGAGTCAGGGTCAAAGTTACAATATTGCTTCCCTTCCCTCAGATGGCTTCCCTCAGGCTAACTTAAGATCTAGCTGTTATAAAATGATACCTAAAGATTTTGTATTGCACAATTTTGTCAGTTATTACAGATGAACAATTTCCACTTTTGTTTATAATTTATATATCCTCTTGTGAACTGCTTGTTTATGTAATTTGCATATTAATCTATTAAGATTTTAATTTCTTTCTTACAGTTTGTGGTACATATCTACCACAAACATTCACTGAGCTCTCATGTATATGTATTTGCAAATACTTTTTCTTCTTCTTTTCATTTTTGAAATTGTGCTAAAATACACCAAACCTAAAATTTACCATTGTACCAGTTTTAAAGTGAACAATTCAGTGGCATTTATTTGCACAATGTTGTGCAAGCACCCCCTCTATCAAACAGGGCCTCCTATACCAGGCCACCTCGTGGACTTCCGACCAATTATTTGATTGTCTCCAGGTCAAGTGCCCACTCCTGGCCCCATAGGTCATGGCCAGTGATGAGGGCAGGAGGGGGCAGGTACCAAAGGCCTGCCTGGAACTGTGACGTAGGGAGCATTGTGGGCAACATATCAACTGCACGTTGGTTCATTTTTTCCAAAAAGAATTTTTGTGGTAAAAGAAATAGCCTTTCTAAAAATTCAAACACTGCATAAAAAGTGTAAAGAACAAAGGAAGAAACAACCTAAATTCCGCCTGCTGTGGGGAATTGTTTTCTCACCTTCCTCTCGTGGCCAGCTCCTCCCCGTCTTTCAGGTCTCCGTTGAGACTCGCCTGCGGAAGCCTCCCCAGGTCTCAGGTCCATGCGACTGTAAGCTCTCTGGGGGAAGGAACCCTTTCCATCATATTTTATTGTCTGATACAGTAAGAGTGCTCCACAAATATCTGTTGAAAGACAAAACACAGTTTTGGACAACATCTCTCTGAAATCTCTATGTCGGTATGTATTTAAATGAAATTTTAAAAATTGGGATCATTATATATGTAAGCATACATTATGGATACACATACATATTGGAAAATGCTTTTCAACCTTATACAGCCTTTCACTCAAGAGCTTTTAAATGGTACTCTTACAGGAATATACTGTCATTTGTTTAGTCACTGGTGGGCTGTTGGGTTGTACCCAATTCTTTTGTTGTTGTTGTTAAAACAAAAGTGTGGTGGCCTTCCTTACACCTGTATCTTTGTCCATCTTTGACTACCTCATCAGGATGAATCCCAGAAACGAAATTGCTTAGTCAACGTCCTTCCATCTTTGCCTAATTGCCTTCTGGAAAGGCTGTAGCATGTACACTCCCACCAATAGTTTGAGTGCCTATTTCCCTTACACTGGATATAATCGATCTTTAAGATTTTTGCAAATCTGATAGAGGAAGATGACAACTCATTTTAATTGAAGGCATGATAACAAGTTAGGTTGAATGCAATTTCCTAGATTTATCAGCCACTGTATTTACTCTTGTGTTGTTCCATCATGTCTTGATCCCTCCATCATTTTCTTCCTTACCTACAAGAGCTTTTGTTAAACATGTATGTTTCAGATATTCTGGTTTTTGTTTACATTTATTTAAATTTATAATTTTTAAATTGAAGTAATAGTGCACGTGGCAAGAAATCAAATTGTCAGGTGGGATTATAACAAAAATAAACGACCTCCTGCCTTGACTTTCCCCATCCCCAGAAAAATTTCTTTTAATTATTTGTTTTTAGTTTCCCTGGTGATTACCTTTAGAGTTAAAACAACATAATTATACTTTATTTCTTGGTTTAGCAACTTAACACAGTATCAATCCATTATTCACTATGAAAGATGACATGTCATAATTTCATCTTTGCCAATCTGCCAATATTTTATAAATATTTTTTAAGCCAATAACAGAAATGTTTTTCACGTTATTAAAAACTCTGCGCAAATATAATTTTAAATACAGGAGGTATATTAGTTTATATAAGCATTCCCTCTTTACTTTTAGGTTGTTTTCCGTCTGCCATTATTAACATAGACTTAGATAAACTTCTTTGTATAGAAAGCATTTTCCATATTCAGATATTTCCTTAGGATAAATTCCTAGAACTGGAATAACTAATTTAGAGGAAATTAGTTTTTAAGGCTTTTGACACATTGCCAATTGACTCAAACTATTTGAAATGCATAGAACAATGGTTTTCAAGTGGGGCCTAGGTAGGGCTCATTGTATCAGAATCACCTGGTCAAAATTTTCAAGCCACCTGTGTCACTCCACACCCCCTCCTCCTTGAGGCCGAGAATCTCCAGTAAGGAAGGGAGAATATGGGCTTTGGGGCAGTGGTGTGCTGGTAAACATTCACTAACAGGCTCTCAGAAAAAAAACAAAAAGGTGCCTTCATTTGTAGTGTTTGCTAATGTCTATGGTGTACGTATTCCCACCATGGCTGATCTTAAATTACCAGTGTGACACCACTGAATAGAGGTGGGAAAAAAGTACACAGTTGGCTCTCAAAAGCTGGTGGGAGCTGGCTCCAGCACACCACTGCACACCTCCCTGCCTGGCAGAAAATGTACAGTTTTGGGGTGTGTATTTTTATTTTACGTAATTATTATATAGTTCTTGTTTTTTATCTTACTCTTATTTTTAATTATTCTCTTAGTTATTTCTGTAATAGTATACTGATGAATAAACGAAAAACAAGAAGATATATTGGAAGTCGGATTAAGCAATTGTGGTTTAAAACTAATTCGGCCTGATCTTGTTTTTCCAGAAAGGCTTGATGTGGCCTGTTGAACATGCATTGTACATCTGCTCTAAACATTTACAATGTCCCAGAGTCAAGAATGATGCCCTTAAAGAGGGATGTTGCCTTCCCTATATCAGCGTTACTTTAGGGAGAAGCATTTCTCCCCAGAAACTAAGGATTAATTATTGACCCACTGGGCTCACCTTGTGGCCACTGACTGCTGTGCTAGCAAAGTATCTCGTGACAGTAGTAAAAGAGTTATTCCTCCAGGCTGGCCCAGTGGCCGAGTGGTTAAGTTCACGTGCTCCTCTTTGACCCAGGGCTTCACTGGTTTGGATCCTGGGTGTGGACATGGCACCACTCATCAGGCCATGCTGAGGAAGCGTCCCACATGCCACAACTAGAAGGACCCACAACTAAAATATATAACTATGTGCTGGGGGGATTTGGGGAGAAAAAGCCGAAAAAAAAAAGAGAAGATGGGCAATGGTTGTAAGCTCAGGTGCTAATCTTTTTTTTTAAAAAAAGAGTTATTCGTGTCATATGTGACGTATGTTCCTTGTTCCAAGATGGTATACAACCACTCTGTACACCCTGCTTCTTTGGAGAGCTTCCTTCCTTAGGAGACGTTCTCTCCTGGGCTATATTGTCCTTAGGATTGGCTCATAATAAACTCACCCCAACTTGATTTATAGGTTAATTATGGATTATTGTGTTGGCAATACTTATAGCTGGGGTTCTTAGGCTGATCCCTTATGTGGTATGCCTGCCCATCCCCCCATCTCTCCTCCCGGATTTCCACCTCTCATCTTCGTCATGTACAATTTTACTGTCTCACTGTCAAGAGTATTATCATTTCCATTCAGTTCTGAAAACACAATCACGTCTGTGTGTTTTATTCAAATGCTGACTCTAAACCTGAAAATGAATAAACAGCAGTAAGACCATGTAAATATTGCTCACTCTAGGAACAAGTGTTATTACATTTATTGGATTACATTTATTTCTCTACAGGTCCAATGTCATGACCGAAAGGAATTCTCTTTTCTTTGTCTATCAAGTGCCTCAAAACATACTGCGTTTTAGTTTTCTTTGTATTATGGAAACAAAATAATACACGTCTCCTCTTTAATCATGAAAAACATGAAATCACAAATACAGGGTCCAGCCCAGTGGTGTAGTGGTTGAGTTCGTGCACTCCGCTTCCCCTTCGGCCGCCCAGGGTTTGCCAGTTCAGATTCCTGGCACAGACCTACACACCCCTTATCAAGCCATGCTGAGGCAGGCGTCCCACACATAAAATAGAGGAAGATGGGCATAGAAGTTAGCTCAGGGCCAATCTTCCTCCACAAAAAGAGGAAGATTTACTGTGGATGTTAGCTCAGGTCTAATCTTCCTCCAAAAACCCCAAAAGACCTCCAAATATGAATCTCCCTTTCCAGGATCAGCTTTTATTCAAGAGAAATTGTGAAGTAATTATTTTGAACATAACATCTTTGTCCAAGCCCTTGGTGATGAATCACTTAGCTGATAAGAGAGGAGGAGTGTGTGGGATATTTGACACAGAGCTACCTAATCAGATGAAAGCACACACACTCACATCAAATTAAAACTTGTTCTGCTCCATAGTAGGTGGCAGATTTCCTGGGTTTCTTTTCTTGCCACTCAATACAAAAAGCAAGGAGACTTGCTGGAGACGGTTTTATTCCTCCCTCAAAACATAAGCCTTTATGATTGTTAGAATTCTAAAACATGTTTAGATTGTTATGAAAAGTCACAAAACTTGACTGTTGGAAGAGATTAAGTGTTGATTGAAGGTCGAGCTTATTGTTAAGTATTTTAGTTGTGACTGAACTTAAAATGAACTTACTGGGATTCAAAAAAATTTTCCCCCCGAACTAAATTGTTTTGTTCCCTAACACTATAAATGGTCAGAATCACTTTGGGTTTTTAAATCTGCTGCCATGATTTGCATTGCTATTTTTTAGGGAAAAAATTGATGTAATTTACATACAATAAAATTCATCATTTTTAAGCGTATAATTCAGTGATTTTTAGTGTAGTCACAAGGTTGTGCAACCATCACCACTATCTAATTCTCACGGAATGGTTTTATTTTCATATTTTGATTAAGTTAAATCTATGCTAATAGTTCATCTTCCCATCTAGAAACACGTTATTCAGTCGTAGCCAATTTTTAGTGTGTTCTGAAGTCCTTTTTATACCTAAAAGAAGGTGATTTTTCTCCTAACTCCTTTATTTAAAAAGTTATCAGATAAAGAGCATGCCTCCAAAGGGTGTTTGGACAATGTCTGAAAAGGGAGCAGTAGGAGTTCCAGAACAGTCTGTCTTCATGAATTTCAGGCTCTCAGATGGGCTGAGAGACCAATTATTTTCACTTTTCCCACTCTGTAAAAAGAAGAACTTTTTGTCCTTTTCCTAGTCTCCCTTGGGAAAGAGGATTTCATGGACTTATTTCCAAGCATTATTGATCTATCTCCCTTCCTGGAATATTTGTGTCTCTGTGACAACGTTTTAAGAAAACAAATAATATCTACGTTACAGTATAGTTGTTTCTATGTGTATCTTTGGTGTCCCAACTAGATTAGAAACTCCTTAGGGCAGAGAACATGTCAGACCCTCCTTCAACGTCTCCACAGGAGCCCGCACAACACAGGACACAGAGCCGGCACTTAGCAAATTTTAATGACTTGCTGTGTGGCTGTACAGCTGCTCTGGGCTGTTTTCATATTCTGGGAAAAAGGAGACCTTTGAGTTCTGACTCTGCTGCTTACTAGTGCTCTGACAATGGAAAAGTTATTTAAGAATTTCAGAACCTCAATTTTTGAACTATTTTGAAAAATGTTACACATCTTCAAAAGAAGAGCATAGTAAAATGAACCCCCAACGTCCCCACTGTCTTCCTTCAATAATTTTCAACATATGGCCATACTCTTCTCATCTACACACCCATCTGCTTCTTATGCACCCTATTCCCAGCCTACCGTTGAATTATTTTAAAACAAATTCCAGATGTTGTGTTATTTCATTTGTAAATATTTTAGTATGTATCTCTAAAATATAAGGACTCTTTTTTCTCCTGCAGCTGTAAGGTCATTGTCACACCTAATGATGTCATCAGTCACTCCTTAATATCATCAAACTCCCAAACTTGCTTAGATTTCCCTGATTTTTCTCTCACCTGTTTTTCATCTCATTCTCTTTGTTGTGTTGTTTTTACAGCTGGCTTTTTTGAATGAGGATCCAAACAAGACCAACTCATTTATTTGGTTGAGTTGTCTCTTTTCTTTTAGTCTATAGGCTCCCCTTTCCCTTTTTTTCTTGCCATTTATTTATTAAAGAACTTGGGTCATTTATCCTATAGAACTTCCCACATTCTGGATTTTTACTATTGCATCCACATGGTGCAGTTTAACACATTTCTTTATCCCCAAATAAATGGGTAGTTACAGAGGCTGGATCAGTTTCAGGTTCGATTTCTTCTCACGAGAATACATCACGGTGACGTTGTGTGCTTCCTTCCTGTTGCATTTCATCGGGAGCCGCATAATATCTGATTGCCTCTCTTTTAGCAGCATTAGGATTTTCCACTGGGTTCAGGTGTTGTCAGTCTTATCCGTCTCTTAGTAAACTTCTCCATCACGCTTTCACCTCATCGTTCATCAGCCACTCGTGATCATTGCCTGGATCCATTATTTCTTTAGGGGTTGCAAAATGGTGATAATTTAATTCCATCCTTCTTTCTGCATGTATTAGCTGAATTTAGAGAATAATTTTCTTTCACCAACTGTTTGGTTACCCTGAAATACAGACAATTTGTACAAGAAAGACAAGATATTTACCAGTTTTCAGATAGTTGTTTTTTTAGTAATCTCCAAAAATGATCGAGATCTTCATTTTAGTAATCCTATGAACAATGGATTTTGATATCTTTGATGTGTTTCAATTCTTTACAATCAGTCTTTTTATTCACATATATAAATGTAATACATAATGAATTCACAGTGATATTTCTAATTCAAAATTAGGATTATAAGGTTTTTACGTAACTTTGATTCTTGTATCTTTTTTTCTTACACTGAAAATCTTGGTTCCTAATATTAACGTCATTACCTATTTGCTTTGTCCTACAATATGTACTAGTATCAAAATAATGATACCAATATTATTACTGAGAATATAACTACTGAGAACAGATGAGAATTTCTGTTTATCCCACTTGCGCTGTAGAATTAAATTACTGTGTCTTAAAGTCACTTGAAGGAAATTTCACTAACTGGAAACTCGGCTTTCTTTGTTTTATTTTTCTTTTGATTTTTAGGGTTAAGAATCCTTCTTAGGATTAAATACAAAAAAGGGAGATAAAAAGAAGTACTCCGTGGGTTTCTGTTGGAATTAAATGAAAATGATACATGGGAAAGCACACTATTATATATGGTTACACTGTAACCACAGGATCTATGGGAATGTAAAGTGCTGGCTATTGTAATTATTTCTCTGTATCAAAGGCCATCTTCACTCCCAGTCAGAGGATGCTATTTGTCAAATTGTCAAGAACTCACCTGGCCCCCGACTCAGGGTTCATTACTAGCCACTGGGACCAATTGTCTCATTTGACCATTTAACCTCTCCATGTTTCAAGTTCCTCATATGTAAAATGGTAATAAATTATAGGAGCCAGCCCGGTGGTGCAGCAGTTAAGTTCCCATGTTCCACTTTGGGCAGCCTGGGGTTCCCCGGTTCAGATCCCAAGTGTGGACATGGCGGTGCTTGGCAAACGCCATGCTGTGGTAGGTGTCCCACATGTGAAGTGGAGGATGGGCACGGATGTTGGCTCAGGGCCGGTCTTCCTCAGCAAAAAGGGGAGGATTGGCGGCAGATGTTAGCTCAGGGCTAATCTTCTTCTTCTTCAAAAAAAATTATAATACCTACTTCATAGATTTTCTGTGACAATTAAAGGAGACTATGTACTCATATTTCTTTTTTTCTTCCCTCCCCTACTTCCAGCAGGGAAGCCGTGTGGGGAATTTAAACCATTTAGAAGATGGCAACCAAGCAGACAGAGCCAGTCACCGTCATTAGCCTTAGGAAGTTGAGCCTGGGGACCCCAGAGCCACAGCAGAAAGGTAAGATGATCATAGGAGTCTCCGGTCTTCAAGTTGCTGCTTAATCTTTCCCCGTGTATTTACTAGTTTTTATAGCAATGAATTGGTTTTCCAACCTCCTCCAGGGTGAGCAGTAATCTACACACTTTCGCTCCCCACAGAAGCTGTTCCTTTCACTTTGCCTTTCCTTGTTAGAGCCGAAGACATTCACTGTGGAGGAGGCTGTGGAGACCATCGGATTCGGACGTTTCCACATTGCCCTGTTTCTGATCATGGGCAGCACTGGGGTGAGTGCTCCTTGGCGATCATCTGCATCTCTCGTTGTTGGACACGTAGAGTCTTCCAGTGATCTCCAGCTTGGGGTTGTCCATTCAGGGAGGGGTGTGAAAGGGAGCAGCAACCCTGTGAGGTGGACAACCCAAAAATAATTTTCATCTACCTTTGGCAGGTGTTTGGTTATGAGCAAATGAATATCTGTGTCTGTATGTTGTGGAAATTCAATAATCATTTTAAAAAATGATTTAAATTGAAGTACTGAGAAGAGAGGAGAAAACTGTCATATTATTCTAAGAAAAATTAGACACATGGTCCTCAAACATTTTGTGCCTAAGAATCACCTGGGACACCTGCTGTACTTAGAGCTTTGCAGATCCTTTCAGTGGCACTGATGAAGGTTTGTTATTTACCATCTGCTATTTTGAGGAAAGAAGAGTTGACAGCTCAGTCCAGGGCTTTCACAAACAGTGGGCTGTACTATGAAACCACTACAGTTTCCCCCTTTTGTAGGTGGAGTGAGAATATGTTAAGAAGCCCATATTGAGATGTGTAATGATAGTGATCACGAGACAATGGAAAATCTAAGACAAGTGGTCAACACAACAATGGTTTCAGGTAGGAGATAAAGATAACTAAGAGGGAGACCGAGAGCAAACTCTAGAGAGCCCAGACCCTCACCACTCAGCCAAATGGTATAAGAAAAAGGAAGATGTGAGGAAAAGGGGGCGGAGCGAAATGGCGGGGTGAGCTGACCCGGGATTCTCTCCCCTCCAAAATACAACAAAAGATTGGAAGAACTGAATTTCAGAGAATAAACATAATGCCAGCTCGTTAGAGACCTACAATACCAAGAAGGCGGAGATCATAACCTAGCTTTACACCTTTGGAGGCGCTGGAACGGTAGGAGAGAACATCGCTCCCTCCCCTAGAGTCTGCGATCGCTGCGGCGCGGGTCGGGAAGGAGCGGGGGAGGGGCCCCGAGACCGGGGGATCATCCAGGACTCCTGCCGCTGATTCACTGATTCAGTGGAGACCCGCTGACGGGGGAGGGGGGGGGAGGAAGCTTCCGTCTGCGGGGAGCCCATAAATCAAGGGCCTTGGGAGACCAGAGAACAGAACTGATCTGAACCCAGACCGGTGCGTGTGAGTAACAGTCCCTCCCCCCCAGCAAAGCCAGTGGGCGCAGCCATCTTGCCCCAAGGCAGAGAGCTAACAACCCACTCTCGACCCCCATCTAGTGGCGACAGGCTGTAACTGCAAGTGAATTCTACCACCATGAGAAAAAACCGCTCCTCTACCATCCAGCAATTTATAAAAGCCCCAGACCAGAAGGAAAACAATAAAAACACAGAATTAAGTCCTGAGGACTTGGAATTAGGTAAACTAAGTGATAATGAATTCAGAGCAGCTATAATCAAAAAACTCAATGAGGTAGAGAGAAAGATAGAGAAACAAGCTGAGTTCTGGCGTTACTTCACAAAAGAGATTGAAATCATAAAGAAGAATCAAACAGAATTACTTGAGATGAAAAACACAATGGACCAGATAAAACAGAATACGGATTCCCTGGATGCCCATGTAGACAACATAGAGGAGAAAAATCAGCATAATCGAGAACAGACAGGCTGAATGGCGCCAGACAGAGGAAGAAAGAGAACTAAGAATTTAAAAAAATGAGGAAAATCTCCGAGAGATAATGGATTCAATGAGGAGTAAGAACATAAGGATCATAGGAATTCCCGAGAATATGGAAAAGGAAAATGGAGCAGAGAGTGTGCTTAACGAAATTATTGAAGAGAGCTTCCCAAATCTAGGGATCAACGGAGAAATGTGTGTAGAGGAGCGTTTTAGATCTCCTAGATTTGTCAATGTAAAAAGACCTACTGCAAGGCACATAGTAGTAAAGTTGGCAAATAGGAATGTTAAGGAGAGAATACTCAGGGAAGTAAGAAAAAAAAGAGAATAACCTATAAAGGAGCCCCTATCAGACTGTCAGCGGATTTCTCTACAGAAACCCTACAAGCTAGGAGAGAATGGAGTGATATATTCAAAGCTTTAAAGGATAAAAACCTTCAGCCAAGAATACTCTATCCAGCAAGAATTTCCTTCAGATATGAGGGAGAAATTAAATCTTTTCCAGACAAACGGAAGTTAAGGGAATTTGTAACTAAAAGCCCTCCATTACAAGAAATCCTCAAGAAGGCTCTCATACTTGAAAAAAGAAAAAAGGGAGAAAGGGGACACAATCCACAGACTAGGGAGACCGATGGATAGAACCAGAACAGGATAGCAAATATTCAACTATAGCATTAGGGTAAAGGTAAGGAAACTACCAAAACAAGGACGATCTTAGCACTCTAACCACAAATTAATAAGACGAGTTGGAATAAAAAATGAAAATAATTATTTAGGAGGGGAAGAGCAAAGGGTCTAAATCAGTATTGGTCAAGTAGGTAAGAGACCACCAGAGAATAGACTATGTTATACACGAGATTCTAAATACAAACTTCAAGGTAGACACTAAAATAAAGTACAGAACAGAGTGACAAATCATAAATAAAGAAAAATCTAAGGAACCCAGCATAAGAAATTGCAGTATTAAATGGGTAGTCTAAAGCACACAGGAAAAGAAACACAGGAAAACAAGATAATGAGTGACAGATTAACAGCATTAAGTCCACATGCATCAATAATCACTCTCAATGTGAACGGATTGAACTCTCCAATAAAAAGACACAGAGTGGCAAAATGGATTAAAGAACAAGATCCAACAATTTGTTGCCTCCAGGAAACACACCTCAGCCCCAAGGACAAACACAGACTCAGGGTGAAGGGGTGGAGGACAATACTTCAAGCAAATAGCAAGGAAAAAAAGGCAGGTGTTGCAATTCTCATATCAGACCAAGTGGATTTCAAAATAAGACAGGTAAAGAGAGACACAGAGGGACAATATATAATGATCAAAGGGACACTTCATCAAGAAGAAATAACACTTATAAATATCTATGCACCCAACACAGGAGCACCGAGATTCATAAAGCAACTATTAACAGACCTAAAGGAAGATGTTAAAAACAACACAATAATAGTAGGGGACCTCAACACCCCACTCACATCAATGGACAGATCATCCAGACAGAAAATCAACAAGGAAATAGTGGAGCTAAATGAAAAACTAAAACAATTGGACTTAATAGACATATATAGATCACTTCACCCTGAAAGAGCTGAATACACATTCTTCTCAAGAGCACATGGAACATTCTCTAGGATAGACCATATGTTGGGAAACAAGGCAAGCCTCTACAAATTTAAAAACATTGAAATAATAACAAGCATCTTCTCAGATCATAGTGCTATAAGGCTAGAAATTAATTACAAGAAAAAAGCAGAGAAAGGCACAAAGATGTGGAGACTAAACAACACACTACTGAACAAGCAATGGATCATTGAAGAAATTAAAGAAGAAATAAAAAAATACCTGGAAACAAATGAAAATGATAGCATGCTATACCAACTCATATGGGATACAGCAAAAGCTGTATTAAGAGGAAAATTCATCGCAATACAGGCACATCTTAACAAACAAGAAAAATCCCAAATAAGCAACCTTAAAGCACACCTAACTGAACTAGAGAAAAAAGAACAAATGAAGCCCAAAGTCAGCAGAAGGAGAGAAATAATAAAAATCAGAGCAGAAATAAATACTATAGAAACGAAAAAGGCAGTAGAAAGGATCAATGAGACAAAGAGCTGGTTTTTTTGAGAAGATAAATAAAATTGACAAACCACTAGCCAGACTTACAAAGAAAAAAAGGGAGAAAGCTCAAATAAACAAAATCAGAAATGAGCGAGGAGAAATAACAGACTCTGCAGAAATACAACAGATTATAAGAGAATACTACAAAAAACTATATACCAACAGAATGGATAACCTAGAGGAAATGGATAAATTCTTGGACTCCTACAATCTCCCAAAACTCACTCAAGAAGAGGCAGACAATTTGAACAGACCAATCACAAGGAAAGAGATTGAAACAGCAATCAAAAACATCCCAAAGAATAAAACCCCAGGACCAGATGGCTTTCCTGGGGAATTCTACTAAACTTTCAGAGAGGATTTAATACCTATCCTTTTCAAGCTATTCCAAAAAATTAGGGAAGATGGAACACTTCCTAACACATTCTATGAGGCCAACATCACGCTGATACTAAAACCTGACAAGGACACCACGAAAAAAGAGAACTACAGGCCAATATCACTGATGAACGTAGATGCAAAAATTCTAAACAAAATTTTGACAACCAGAATTCAGCAATTCATCAAAAGAATCATACATCAGGATCAGGTGGGATTCATACCAGGGACACAGGGATGGTTCAACATCTGCAAATCAATCAACGTGATACACCACATCAACAAACTGAGGAATAAAAACCACATGATCATCTCAATAGATGCAGAGAAGGCATTTGACAAGATCCAACAGCCATTTATGATAAAAACTCTGAACAAAATGGGCATAGAAGGAAACTACCTCAACATAATAAAGGCCATATACGACAAACCCATAGCCAACATCATACTCAATGGGCAAAAACTGAACCCCATCCCCCTGAAAACAGGAACGAGACAAGGATGCCCTCTATCACCACTCTTATTTAACATAGTACTGGAGGTCCTGGCCAGAGCAATCAGGCAAGAAAAAGGAATAAAAGGAATCCAAATAGGGAGGGAAGAAGTGAAACTCTCGCTGTTTGCAGACGACATGATCTTATATATAGAAAACCCCAAAGAATCCATTGGAAAACTGTTAATCAACAACTACAGCAAAGTTGCAGGGTATAAAATCAATTTGCATAAATCAGTAGCATTTCTATACTCCAGTAATGAACCAACAGAAAAAGAACTCAAGAATACAATACCATTCACAATCGCAACAAAAAGAATAAAATACCTTGGGGTAAATTTAACTAAGGAAGTGAAGGACCTATATAATGAAAATTACAAGGCCTTTCTGAGAGAATTGGATGACGACATAAGGAGATGGAAAGACATTCCATGTACATGGATTGGAAGAATAAACATAGTTAAAATGTCCGTTCTACCTAAAGCAATCTACAGATTCAACGCCATCCCAATCAGAATCCCAATGACATTCTTTACAGAATTAGAACAAAGAATCCTAAAATTCATATGGGGCAACAAAAGACCCCGAATTTCTAAAGCAATCCTGAGAAAAAAGAACAAAACGGGAGGTATCACAATCCCTGACTTCAAAACATACTACAAAGCTACAGTAATCAAAACAGCATGATACTGGTACAAAAACAGGTGCACAGATCAATGGAACAGAATTGAAAGCCCAGAAATAAAACCACACATCTATGGACAGCTTATCTTTGACAAAGGAGCTGAGGGCATACAATGGAGAAAAGAAAGTCTTTTCAACATATGGTGCTGGGAAAACTGGAAATCCACATGTAAAAGAATGAAAATTGACCATTCTTTTTCACCATTCACCAAAATAAACTCAAAATGGATTAAAGACCTAAAGGTGAGACGTGAAACCATAAGGCTTCTGGAAGAAAATGTAGGCAGTACACTCTTTGACATCAGTATTAAAAGGATCTTTTCAGACACCATGCCTTCTCAGAGAGGGGAAACAATAGAAAGAATAAACAAATGGGACTTCATCAGATTAAAGAGCTTCTTCAAGGCAAATGAAAACAGGATTGAAACCAAAAAACAACCCACTAACTGGGAAAAAATATTTGCAAGTCATATATCTGACAAAGGCTTAATATCCATAATATATAAAGAACTCTCACAACTCAACCACAAAACATCAAACAACCCAATCAAAAAATGGGCTGGAGACATGAACAGACATTTCTCCAAAGAAGATATACTGATGGCCAATAGGCACATGAAAAGATGCTCATCATCGCTGATCATCAGGGAAATGCAAATCAAAACTACACTAAGATATCACCTTACACCCGTTAGAATGACAAAAATATCTAAGACTAATAGCAACAAATGTTGGAGAGGTTGCGGAGAAAAAGGAACCCTCATACACTGCTGCTGGGAATGCAAACTGGTGCAGCCACTATGGAAAACAGTATGGAGATTCCTCAAAAAACTAAAAATAGAACTACCATACGATCCAGCCATCCCACTACTGGGTATCTATCCAAAGAGCTTGAAGTCAGCAATCCCAAAAGTCCTATGCACCCCAATGTTTATTGCAGCACTGTTTACAATAGCCAAGACGTGGAAGCAACCTAAGTGTCCAGCAACAGACGAATGGACAGAGAAGATGTGGTACATATATACAATGGAATACTACTCAGCTGCAAAACAGAACAAAATCATTCCATTTGCAATAACACGGATGGACCTTGAGAGAATTATATTAAGTGAAATAAGCCAGCGAGAGAAAGATAATCTGTGTATGACTCCACTCATATGAGGAATTTAAAATTATGGACTAAGAACAGTTTAGTGGATACCAGGGGAAAGGTGGGGTGGGGGGTGGGCACAAAGGGTGAAGTGGTGCACCTACAACATGACTGACAAACATTAATGTACAACTGAAATTTCACAAGATTGTAACCTATCAATAACTCAATAAAAAAAAAAGAAAAAAAAATAAAAAGGAAGACGTGAGCTGGAGACGGCACATGACAAGTTCTGATGCGTCTCTCAGAACCCTTGCACTCTCAGGAGACAGTCTAGTATAGAGAGAGAGAAAGGCAAGACGTGTTCTAGTTCTCCTTTTAAAATAGCCAATAAATAAAACAGGGTAGAACATTTCTTCATCTATAAAGTAAGGTCTCACCGAGGCTCCAAATTTTTAAGATTCCATATTTCAAGGGCCTAGTAGGTATGAATGGGTAGGGTTTTATCATCAACTCTCCTTTCTTTCAACCAGAACATCTCCACTTCTGTTTTGCATATTTGGTTTCTAGTATGATTTCCTTTCATGGTCCCCTTGGCTTAAACAGTGTTGGAAACTCTCTGCATCTTTTACCTTCAAATACATTGGAAACTGTGTTTTCTTCCATAACAGCCCTCTAAAAAGTAAAAAGAAAATGGAGAAATTTTTTACCTCCCCAAATCAATCAAACCACCCATATAAAGGAAGTGCGTCTCTATTAGTTGTTACCTATATTAGACAGAGGGTGCCATTATACTCCTCTTCCAAGCAACAATTCTTACATCTATCTAGGTAGCCCTAGATGTTCATCTCCGATTCTCGTCCATGGAGATTGTATGTCTGTTGCATATTTACATTTGACGTTATTGCGAAATGGCTCCTGCTCTTCTTTGAGTCTTTTACGGGCTGCCTCAGTTCTTCCCAGCCCACCAGCTGGGAGAGGCTTTTGACCAGGCCTCCCCCTCCCTATCTCACACTCACAAAGGAAAAGAGAACTGTTTATTTGAGTGTGGTAACCAAATCCCTCCCCTGATCTTAGGGTGGGCTGTTTTGTGGATCAGGATCTTCTCATCAGAATAGATACGTTGACAGCAGTGGGCATGCCTCTTGTTCAGAGGCATTGGAGCAGTAGTTGGGTTTCAGGGCTTCATGTGACCAGGATGTGTGTAATAGCATCACAGGACTCCTGCGTCGTGGTCTTCTCTAAGGTCTTCCGTGAGGTCTTCTAAGACCTTCTGATAGAGTGCTGCTCCTCTATGCCCCCCTCCCTCCCTCCTGGCTGCTCCCTCTCCCATAAAGCTATTATATCAGAGTAGGACAGAGCCTTCTCTCTTATTGGCTTATTTCCTCCTAAGACATTTTAGTAGAGTGGAGTCCTGATTAATATTGACCCAACTGCTCTATATTACTGAGGAAGATAAGTTTAATAAATCAAACATTCTTCTGAGGTCATCATGCTACCTCTTATTCATGATACTTTTGGGGCTAAAACATACCAGCTATCTGAACTCCAAACACTACTATAATACTAAAAGGGGACAAGCCATTATGATATACTTCAAATTCCCACACATTAGCTAACATCACTATACCTTTTCCATCCCAGACCCCCAAGTTACACAAATACAAATTGTACCATAATAAATAATGCATACAAATATGCTATTGTTATCAACAGAACATGTCCCAAGTTCATGTTTCCTCCCTTTAATTCCCCCTTTTCCTTCCTGATACCTTGTCCCTGTCAATGATGTCATTATTCATCTCTTCCTCCAGACACAAAACCTCAGAATCGCCTTTGACTTCCTTCTTTATTATCCTGCACTGAATTTCTATCATCTATTTCTGTTTGTTCTTTCTATTCTTTTCTAGCATCTACTTCATCCTTTCCCTGGGAAGTAAACTCACCCTGGAATATATATGGATAGAGGATGATATTCAAACTTTCTATTGAAAGAAATATTTAGTAGCATATCTTACAGTGTTTACTAAGTAGACGTTTTTTCCTGATGATGAACTCATATTGTTTTGTACTTGTTGCTTTGTTGTTTTCTAGCTTTCACGAATCTTGCCTCCCCATCCTAGCTTCTTGAGATCAGGAATTATTTCAAAAATCCATTTGCAAGGGGTATGCCCTGAGATCTTCACTATGAAGAGTATAAAACAACAAAGCTGGGTTAATGTGGATGCTGGTGGTTAGTCAGATTCACTCCCTAGCGAAGTGACTGGCTTCCGTGCAACACCCTCACAGTGTTACAATGCGAATGCGTGGATCAGCAACGTCACAAGCAAATACGTGTCATAAATCTTTGAGGGCCTTCTCAAATCGTTCAAACTGTAAATGCTACATCCATGAAAACTAAAGTTCCATACTTCTTTATCCAACTAGCAGTGCTGAGTGGGTACACAACAGGTGCTCCCTAAGAGTGGGAGGGGTAGGAGGAGGTTAGGACTCGGAGGATGATGGACAGACAGACATCGGAAGAAGTAAAGACAGACTAGCACTTAGACATGTCACTTCCCTCCTTTTTCTTTAAGGTGGTTGAGGCCATGGAGATCATGTTAATAGCAGTTGTATCTCCCGTCATCCGCTGTGAATGGCAGCTGGAGAATTGGCAGGTGGCGTTAGTGACCACGGTGAGTTCCTGGTTCCTGTGCTGTGAATGAGCTAACTGAGGACCCAGAGATTCTGCTCCCCTGTCCCCATCCCACAGGGCCCAGAGCCAAAGGATACCTCACTGCTTGGTGTGTTGGCCTCCAAAGCTCATGGGTTTGCGGGACCAAACTAGCATTTGAGGCCTTTCTGCCCTTCCTGTTTTCCCCTGGGAAGCATAACCTTGAACTACTTATTTTCCAACTCCTGGCGAGAGCCCTGAAGAGATAAATGTGAATCAGAGAAAATGACCCTTGAGTCATGGGTTAGTTATGGCTTAACTAACTATTAACCGTTAGTTCAGATTACTAAGAGGCTACTTAGTTGGGCCATAGTCACTTAACCAATCACCAAATCACCCTCATTGAACTGTATTGTGTTACTCATCCAACTTTTCTCAAAGACTATTTGGAATAACCTTATGGTTGGACACTGAGTTTTGCCACAAAGTGGAATTAAGGATATCACCCATCATTCTTTCAAAAGGTACTTATTAAGTACCAATGAATTGCCAGTAGACTGCGTGTGTGCGTGTGTGCATGTGTGTTGGAGGGAGTACAAGCAGTTCCATGTTGTGTAAACAGAAAGTGAAGAAGAAGGTGCAATGGGAGGCAAGGTTGCAGAGACAGGCGGGGGCGGGAGGTGGCTCAGAGTCTGCCCGTGGACTCCATTCTGTAGACCACTGCAGGCCGCTACGCCCCAACTTGGGCTGAAGTGCGCAGCCCTTCAAGCAAAAAATAGTTGGCACAAATATGTATGACACTTTTTCAAATTACCGTTTTGTATAACAAAAATCAATTTTACCTAAAACGCGTCATTGACTTCATGGTCATTATGTATTCCTCATCAAATGAATATTAAAGTACACCTTTTATCATGCAGAGCTCTGCTAAGTCTTTTTGTAATCTCAAAAGAGGCTTTTCATGCATAAAAATGTTAGAGGCCACCCTGTGGATGATGGGGAGCCATTGAAGGGGTTTAAAGAGGGACACGGTCAGTTTCTAAGAACCCTGAGGAGAGACGGCTGGAGGGTAGATATGTTAGGAGGCTGTGGCAGTGGTGAAGTTACAGTGCGTGGAGGTGAGAAAGTGTGTTCTGGAAATAGTTAGGAGGTAACGTTAACTAAGGCGGCCACATCAGCCAAGGAGGTCAAAGAAACACAAGGCGAGGAGTAGAGCGTTGATTTACTTGGGTACTGAAGTTGGTTTTCACGAAGGCAGAACTTAGAGGGGCTAACATCCTCACCAAAAGAGGAGAGCATTTCGGGGGCAGGTTGATGGTGATGGGTAGAGGATGACAGAGTCAGATGGCAGAGGCCTTGAGGAGGATAAGGCTCCGTAAGAGAGTGCGAGTTATGGTCTGAGGCTGGCAGTGGAGAAAGCCCGAAGTTTCCCCCTGCCCCCTCAACCTTCCGGGGCTTGTGGGCAGAGAGCAGTGGAAGGCTTCAGGGGAGAGGGTGTCCCCACCTCTCACACACTCTTAACCAAATTTTACCTGGGAATTCTCAAGTGTTTTGGGAACCAGGAAAAATTCTCCCTCACCTGAGTAACTGATCTGAGCTCTCCTCTCAGATAATGTGTATTATATGCCCAGTAGTGTTTATTTCTGTGTCTTGGAGGCGAGGAAATTTGGAGGCCAGTTTTATGCCCAATCGTGGCAGCAAAGGTACAAATCTGCACTTATTCTCTTAGTTGCATTTCCCTCATGAAAATTCCTCTGTTATTAATCCTGTGGCATCTGCTCTTTTTTTTTTTAGAAAAGAGAGAAGGTACAAATTGCAATTAAGTGACTCCGCCATTTTTCATTTCCTGTTACACGTAAACTATAGTTGCAACTGAGAAAGTATTCCTTGTCAATCCTTGTACCCTGAGAGTGATTGCTGTGCAATTGTAACCGCTCCACAACCCGCATGTAGTGTGTCTTCGTTCCTGAGAATGTTGCATCTGTCACTTCCACAAAATTATGCTTATTTTCCTTGACTTACAATGGGGATATGTCCTGATAAATCCACCGCAAGTTGAAAATGCATTTAACATACCTAACCTACCAACCCATCATAACTTAGCCTAGCCTACATTGAATGTTCTCAGGACATTTACATTAGCCTGTGGTTGGGCAAAATCATCTAACACAAAGCCTATTTTATAATGAAGTGTTGAATATCTCATGTAATTGACTGCAGACTGTACTGATAGTGAGAAACAGAATGGCTGGACGGGTACAGCATGGTTATAGGTGTACCAGTGGTTGACACTTGTGATCATGTGGCTCCCTGGGAGCTGAGCCTGCTGCCCAGCATCATGAGAGAGGATCGGGACACATGTTGCTAGCCTGGGAAAAGATCAAAATTCAAAATTCGAAGTACTGCTTCGAATTCAGTTTCTACTGAATGCATATGGCTTTCACACCATCATACAATTGAAAAATCATAAATCAAACCATTGTAAGCCAGGGACTGTCTGTATTACATGGTAAATTTCTGTATTCACAGCTCCCATTTCATTGGTTACCTTTATATCATTTCTAATGGTGCCTAAAGAGGATCCTTAAAGGGCTGGCCCTGTGGCATTAGTGTTTAAGTTTGGCGCATTCTGCTCTGGCCGCCTGGGTGCACAGGTTTGGATCCTGGGTGTGGACCTACAGCACTTATCAGCCATGCTATGGCAGCAACCCACATACAAAATAGAGGAAGACTGGCACAGATGTTAGCTCAGGGTGAATCTTCCTCAAGCGAAAAAAAGAAGTGGCTCCTTAATATCAGCAGTAATGTGACTTCCCTTGTTAGGTGGGTCACAGCTCAGAAGACTTCTCTAGGTGATGAAACTCATCTAAGATGTGACTGTTTCCTGCTCTGAGTTCCTCATGTCCTCCTGTCCTTTACTCTCTGTCATCCTGGCTGTGGGTCCCATCGGACTTTGGCAACTGTCCTCTGAGCTCAGTGACCACAACCTCACTAATGGGAGGGGTGCAGAATGATTTAGCAAAGAGGCAACATTTTCACCATCTCCCGGGTTTCCCAGCTCCCAACTCCACATCCACTTTCTGGGTGAGCAGTTGTTAATGAGTAACCCAAGGACTGTGGGTGAACTATGTCCCCACGTTTTGTGAATAAGAGAGTTAGTGCTGAAGAAACAAAACTTCATGTGGTGCATAAATCAGAAACAGGAGAGTCATTTTAATACTAAAAATAAGTATCTGCAGAAAAGAGCAGACGCTCCAAAAGGCAAGATGGGGAGAGAGGGAGGGAGAGGGAGCTTTATGTCTCTATGCCATCTCCCACACAGGGTTACAGAGTTCACAAGCTTTGGGGTTCACATAACGTTTGAGTCAAGGTTCGTGTTCCAGACAGGCAGTAAACAACTCAATCTTATGAAAGTCATTTCTTTATACTGAGTGGAAAGAAAACAAGAAAGAAAATAAAAAATCTGCCACTTATGGGAGAGAATAGAGTAAATTTTAAATTTAATCTTATTTGACTATTTCCTTCACCTTTATTAATTGGCTAATTTATTATTTTTTTATTTCTTTTAGAGATTGGCACCTGAGCTAACAACTGTTGCCAACCTTTTTTTTTTCCCTGCCCAAATCCCCCCAGTACATAGTTGTATATTTTAGTTGTGGCTCCTTCTAGTTGTGGCATGTGGGATGCCGCCTCGGCATGGCCTGAGGAGCGGCGCCATGTCTGCGCCCAGGATCCGAACCAGCAAAACCAGGGCCACTGAATCGGAGCGCACGAACCCAATCACTCTGCCACAGAGCAGGAGCTGGCCCTTGGCTAATTTATTTGAATCCAGTTGCAATTTAGTCTGTTTACACAACACAGCATCTCAATAAACAAAAATATTTTAAGTCCATAGAGGCAGTTTCCTCCCTGCCTTAGGCGGTTTGTCTGTTGCTTCCTTTTATTCAAGTCTGGGAAAAAGAAAAACTGTTCGTTCACCTTTCTCTTCTTGGAGGAAATTTGATAATTTCTGGCTCCACAATAGAAACTACTTAAATTCAGGGGCACCCAAATGTTGGAATTCATCAACTGATATGATTTTTTAAAATATTGAGTGGTTGACATTAAAAAAATATATGTTTGACAAGTAAGGCCATTAGAAGAAGAGAAAAAGGTAGAAAATCTTGCCACCAATTACCATCACCTTTCAAAAAAGAAGGGCACATTACTACCAATAATCAGAAAGAAAATTATTCCAGATTGAAAAGAGGCCTTCATATTTAATAAATTTAGATTTATGAAAATGTATCACATTGTCCTTATTTTTACTGTTTTGCTGAGGACTGGTTAGATTTCATCACAGTGCAACATCCACCCCAGGACTTTCGTTTAGAAAGCATTAGCTTTTTCCCTCCCAGTCCATCCTAGAAAGAACGGTGCACAGAGGAAAAGCATAGCTTTTGTCTTTCAAGCATAGATATGATGGGTTTTTTGTGGGGGTTTTTTTGTTTTTGTTTTTTTGTTGAGGAAGATTCACCCTGAGCTAACATCCATGCCAATCTTCCTCTGTTTTTTGTATGTGGGCCACCAGCACAGCATGACTGCTAACAGAGTGCTGTAGTTCCACGCCTGGGAACCAAACCCTGGTTGCCAAAGCAGAGCTCACTGAACCTACCCGGGATGGCCCGACGTGATGGTTTTTTATAGTTCCCTGTGGAGGAAATGTGTTTGAGTCTTCCTTATGAGGAGTGAGGAAGGGAGAGAAAGGGAAAGCAAAGCAGGCAGCAGAGAGAAACAGAGTTTTTCACTGAAAAAGTGTTAGAAATGCCAGCTAACACCTGTCCTTTGATTTCCCTGGAAGCAATCAGTCAGGGATCTGACTAGAAAGGAAAGCAGGTGGCACTGGAACTGCTCGAAGCGGGAAAAATAAGCTTCCTGAAGGCACAGACGTCGGATCACAGCTCCGGCTGACTGAAAACGCTGGCATCGTCTCCAGGTTCTTGAATTTTTTCAGGGTAGGACCAGCCATTGTGAGAACAAGTAAGGAAAAGAAGTGCGTTTATTAGTTTTGAAGAGTGTTTCTAAATGAATGATGGGTTTTGGTATTTGTTTAAAGTTTATGTTCACCTGTAGTAACATAAAGGAGACTCCTTCTGGAAGTCTCAACTTGTGTGTGGAATAAGGCAGAGCACACACGACTATATTTTCATCTTTTTCTGTAATTAAAATGGAAATTTACAATTATACGTCTGAGCAGAGTGGGCCAATGCCGTCATCTCGGATCAGAGGGGCAGCAGATTCCTGCTCCTTCGACCCCCGTTTCCACCTGGTGGCAGTGTCGCCAGGCACGCGGTCAGCCGATGAGACGCCTCAGCCTCTGACGCCTGGACGTGTGAAACAGGACTCAGGGTTGTGCTTTGTGAGAACCGTTTCTTCAAGTCCCACCCCTCACGTCCCAGTCTACTTTTAGTGAAGATGCGTGAAGCATGCATGAATTCATGCAGTGAATTAGCGGATCATAACAACTCTGTTTAGAGGATCATTTCTCTCGCCCCACCTACAGATGGTGTTTTTTGGCTACATGGTATTCAGCATCGTCTTCGGCCTCTTGGCTGACAGATATGGCCGCTGGAAGGTAGGTTGGTCTCGAAGGGTGATTTGGGATTTTCTCTCGTGTATTCCTCTGTGGCCATGTCACCCCTGCTCTTTACTGGACATTTCTCTCTGAACACCCAAGACAGAAAGTGCGGAAGTGTCCTTCTCTGACATCACAGGCCTGGGTTCCGGGCTTGCCTTCTTGTTTTCTCGTCTTTCCCTAAGGTCCCTCTCCGACCTCATCCCCGGTGTGATGGGTACGGAGGCGATGGATGCGCAAAGTTAGCACACATTATGATGTGGGAACTTCCACATATAAACGTAAGAAGCTTCACATTAGCCAACGTTGATATAGCTTTGGAACTAAGCCGCTTGCTCAAGGTCACACACCTACTGAGATTAAACATCAGGACACGGACCCATGTCTTCTGATTACAAACCCAGATCTCTCTTCTTTTCTAGTCTGATTTCTAGTGGGGAAGGCCTTTCTAAGGGGAAACACAAAGGGAGAAGCTCCCAACGAAAACATTAACAGAATTGGCTGTATGTTTTGAAGCACACAAAATAAATATCATAGACTCATAAATTAATCAGACAGCACAAGTATCTCAAAAAATGTGAAGAGTACGAAAAGGCATTTTATAAAAGAAGAAATACGGGACCAGCCGTTAGGTGCACATGTCCGCTTCAGCGGCTCGGGGTTCGCCATTTCGGATCCCAGGCAAGGACATGGCACCGCTTGGCAAGCCATGCTGTGGCAGGTGTCCCACATATAAAGTAGAGGAAGATGGGCATGGATGTTAGCTCAGGGCCAGTCTTCCTCAGCAAAAAGAGGAGAATTGGCAGCAGTTAGCTCAGGGCTCATCTTCCTCAAAAAAAAAGAGGAAAAAGAAATACAAATGGTCGAGAAACCTTGAAAAACATTCAGTCAGAGGAGTTAGCAAAAGCAAAATTACAAAACAAGACAAAAGTTTTGTGTATCGAATGCGTATCAAACATCAAATCTATAAGGAATTTTTCTTTGTCTTAAAGACCCTGCAAGTTTACGGACACTCCCATGTACTATTGGTGAAATTTTTCTCATCATCAGCTTGGCAGTATGAATTAAGAATTTTGAGGATATCCATTCTCCTAACCTGATAATTTGCCTTCCAGAAATCTAGCCTGTTGAGATCATCAGAGAACCACAAAGATTTATGCATAGGCATCGTCACAGCTGATTTTAATAGCAAGAAAATGTGAAAAAACCTCAGCATTCAACAATTGGGGAAAGGTTGATGCATAACATTACATGTATTGTAGTATATCTTTCCACTAGAATGTTTTGCAGCCATTAAAAATACGCTTTCCCTTACACACAGGGGAAATAGGATAAAACTGTGTCAAGAGTATTCTCTCTGGGATGCAGAATCAAGGGTGATTTAAATATTTTTATTGATCTTTTTCTACTATGAACTTGTATTATTCTTATAATTAGAGAAAAAATTAAATTTTCTCCTTATACACATTCCAACACAATGCTCCATTGTGTTCCTGACACCCCTGTGAGCAGGGCTGGCAAGTTTTTGCATTCGGATTTACAAGTTCAGGTTCCCGCTACCTGTGAGGGTGGACGCAGCTGGGCAGTTTTGAAGAACGGTCTAAACTCAGAACGTCTGGGCTTTCAGACAATTGAAAGGCATGGATTGTATTGTCTGCTGGTTGTGTGAGATCAGTGGGCTGGCTGTAGGTTAGCTCTTCAGAGAAGCAGACATCTGGCTGAAAACTAAAAATCACCTTTAGAAGTTAGGTTTCCTCCCCTACTTTCCATTGAGACAGGTCCCATTAATATGTCTCCTTTTGTTGCTTCAGATTTTGCTCATCTCCTTCCTGTGGGGAGCCTACTTCTCCTTGCTGACCTCTTTCTCTCCCTCGTACATCTGGTTTGTCTTCCTGCGGACAATGGTGGGCTGTGGCGTGTCCGGCCATGCGCAAGGGTAAAGTCTTCCCCTAGAGGATCCTTGAGAGAGATGTGTGCTCACCCACCGATACTTACACCTACACTGTGCTTAATGGACTCATAGCATCAATAAGTTGCAAATGTATAGACTTCTCTTGTGCTAATTATTTTTGAGCTTTTTAAAAAAGTGATGGCTGCTTATTCCACTAGAAACTATTTGCTCATCAAAACGATGTTTGATGGTGTGGCTAGCGGACTGCTAGATTGAGCGTGTGTTAACTTTTTGGTTCCTAAGGCTGATGATTATTTTTTAGATGAATAATATTTTGTTAGACTGAATGGGAACAAAAAGTGCCATGTTAGGTAGGTAACAAAAATATCAACCCAAACACCATCTATTAATTTCTTGAGAATTTGAGGGAAGAGTTTAGCTTGACCGTAAGCACCTTTAACATTTAGGAACAACCGTTTTACAGTGCCATTGCCCTGTAATTTAAGACTGTGTCAAAGTGAATTTGCAAAGCAGGCTGAGATGTGTTGAAAGAGCGGTGCTGCGGCTTGTCTTTCTTCTGCCCTTGGATAGGTGTGCAATATCTTATTGTGCACGGGCAGGAAAGTTGTTATGCTAAATGTTCAGCAACTTGGGAGCCTCCCTTTAATTAACAGGACCCCTCAGGCTATTCTCTCCCCAGGGCCTTGGAGCAAGTTACCCTTAGAATGTATTAGGAGATGTCAAAGCACCTAATTATTACCTTAATGTGTTAGGGAAAGAATTGTTCTTCCCTGGGGCATGAGTTAAGCACCACTCTGAGTTTTGAAGGCATAGAAGAAAAGAAGTTAGGTAGAATTTTAAAACATCCCTCAGGCAGCCCGATAAATATGGTAAACCCCCCAAATTCTGGCTAATAACTGCAACAGAGAAGAGCGATTAGAACACTGATGGAATATGATTCCACTTATTCTTGTACTCACAGATTTAACATGTACCTAATTAGAAACCTGTGCCGTGATTGTCATCATTAGTTGGGGAAACTGTCTTCTCTTGGATGTATTTTAATTTCCTGAGTGTGTCTTAGAAAAGAGAATCAGGCTTAGCAAAACATTTTGCCAACATTTCTCTTGGCAAAAGAGATAAGGCTAATATCTCTTCAGTGGTAAGAGAACTTTGGGAATAGATTACTTTGACTTTCAACAATTTTGGGAATAAAAATGTAAACAAAAGAGTAGTTGTAAGTTTACTTCGTATTGTCCTCTTACGTGTATATTAGCTGTAACAATTATATATATATATTTTTTTATAATTTATTTTTTTAAGGTTATAAAAGTTAACATCCTTGTGAAATTACAGTTGTACATTATTATTAGTCATGTTGTAGTTACACTACTTTACCCCTAGTGCCCTCCCCCCACTCCCCTTTCCCCTGGCAACTACCGATCAGTTCTCTTTGTCTATACGTTAACTACCACCTATAAGTGGAGTCATACCGAGTTCGTCTTTCTCTGTCTGGCTTATTTCACTCAACATAATACCCTCAAGGTCTATCCATGTTGTTGTGAATGGGACAACTTTGTCCTTTTTTATGGCTGAGTAGTATTCCATTGTATATATATACCACAACTTCTTTATCCAATCATCAGTTGCTGGGCACTTAGGTTGGTTCCACGACTTGGCTATTGTGAATAATGCTGCAATGAAGATAGGGGTGCATAGAGCTTCTGAAATTGCTGATTTCAGGTTCTTAGGATATATACCCAGTAGTGGGATGGCTGGGTCATAAGGTATTTCTATTCTTAACTTTTTGAGGAATCTCCATACTGTTTTCCATAGTGGCTGCACCAGTTTGCATTCCCACCAACAGTGTATGAGGGTTCCCTTTTCTCCACAGCCTCTCCAACATTTGTCACTCTTGGTTTTGGATATTTTTGCCATTCTAACAGGTGTAAGGTGATATCTTAGTGTAGTTTTGATTTGCATTTCCCTGATGATTAGTGATGATGAGCACCTTTTCATGTGTCTATTGGCCATCTGTATATCTTCTTTGGAGAAATGTCTGTTCATGTCCCCTGCCCATTTTGTAATTGGGTTATTTGATTTTTTATTGTTGAGTTGTGTGAGTTCTTTATATTATGGAGATTAACCCTTTATCGGATAAATAACTTGTGAATATTTTTTCCCAATTAGTGGGCTGTTTTTTTGTTTCAATCCTGTTTTCCCTTGCCTTGAAGAAGCTCTTTAGCCTGATGAAGTCCCATTTGTTTATTCTTTCTATTGTTTCCCTCACGTGAGGGGTTATGGTGTCCGAAAAAATTCTTTTGAAGCTGATGTCAAAGAATGTGCTGCTGATATTCTCTTCTAGAAGACTTATTGTTTCAGGCCTAATCTTTAAGTCTTTGATCCATTTTGAGTTTATTTTAGTAAATGGTGAAAAAGAATGGTTGATTTTCGTTCTTTTACATGTGGCTATCCAGTTTTCCCAGCACCATTTGTTGAAGAGACTTTCTTTCCTCCATTGTAGGCCCTCAACTCCTTTGTCAAAGATTAGCTGTCCATAGATGTGTGGTTTTATTTCTGGGCTTTCAATTCTGTTCCAAGTAACAATTATATTTTGATGTTTGATTGCCTAGGAAAAACTCTCTTCTGTTTTCCTTTACACACGTGCACTCACTGCTTCTGACAATACTTCACTTCTTTTTTTTAACAATACTTTACTTCTAACACTGATGTGTGGATTTTTTTCCCACACCAACCAATTCTCTGACACCAACTGGATGTCCTACAATTCAATTCCATTCTGACTCTAACCAGAGTTAGGGCAGAACTCACAGGTTAAGGGCCCAGTCCCTTAGACGGTCCCCTACTTCAGGCACCACTGGCAAGTAGTAGATCCTTAGCTTACCCACCACTTCCGTCCAATCGGCTACAAAGTGGAAGTTCCTGGGACTTTGTGCTTGGATTTGAGCAATTGCTAGAGTGGTGGACACAACTCAGGAAAACAGTTTACTTACTATTGCAAAAGGAGTATTTATTACAAAGGATATTTGAAAGGATACAAATGAACAGCCAGATGAACAGATACGTAGGGTGAGGTCCAGAAGGGTCCCAAGCACCTTCGAATGATGGAAGCCCAGGAGCTTCTGTCTTTGCAGAGTTGGGGTGTACCACTCTCCTCACACGTAGACGTGTTCACCAACCTGGAAGCTCTCTGACCCTTCTGTGTTAGGGATTTTTATGGAGGCTTCACCGTGTAGGCATGATTGATCATTTATTCATTTTCCAGCCTCTCTCCTCTCTCTGGAGGATGGAGGAGTAGGCTGAAAGTTCCAAGCTCCTTCACAGCAACGTGGATGGACCTCGAGGGTATTATGTTAAGCGAAATAAGCCAGTCAGAGAAAGACGAACTCTATATGACTCCACTCATAGGTGGAAGTTAATATATTGACAAGGAGATCTGATCGGTGGTTACCAGGGAAAAGGGGGGGTGGGGGGAGGGCACAAAGGGGGAAGTGGTGTACCCACAACATGACTAACAATAATGTACAACTGAAATCTCACAAGGTTGTAATCTATCATAACATTAATAATAAAAAAAAAAAATTCCAAGCTCCTAATCATGGCTTGGTCTTTCTAGTGACCAGCCCCCATTCAGAAGTCCACCAAGAGTCACCTCATTAGAACAAAAGATGGTTCTATTCCCCAGGAAATTCTAAGGGTTTCAGGAGCTCTGGGTCAGAAACCAGAGTCAAAGGCCAAATATTAGCGGGAAGCACAATGATGAATGTCTGTGTTTTTTAATTCTTTATCTCTGTGACAAGAAAAATTACGATTGTTATCAAAAGTTATTTGGTTTTATAAAAGTGCAATGATTGTGTCTTCCCTGCTTCCTGTTTAGGCTAATCATAAAGACGGAATTTTTGCCTACAAAATATCGAGGCTACATGCTCCCCTTGTCTCAGGTAAGGGGCCACAGGAATTCTCCCCAGTCTTCTGATACTATGGGATATGACGTACATGGTTTTCCTCCTGGCCAGTTGATTGTTCTTTGATTAGCACACCGCCTATTGCTTGGTACCAGCCAAAGAGTATTGGAAATGCTTGATGCCAGAGGTCCAGTTCCAAGGTTTTCTCAGCCAGGACTTTATCATCCAACAGTAGCGTTTAGAACACAGTAACCCCTTCCTCAATAACCAGGGAACCTTGCAATGGCTGGTTTCACTGGAATGATAGAAGCCCAGGAATGCACATGAGAGGAACTTTCTCCCCTCGCTGAGTCTTCAGTGGAGAGACTCAGCTACTATCCCTTTCAGGGCATGGCACTTCCCTTCCAAGGGTACTGGTGTATGCAAGTCTGTAGCTGAACAAAGTTAGTTGCTCTGTCATCTATGTTCCTATTTGTCACATTCTGTGGTGATTTCCATTATTAAATGGTGAATTCCTGCAAGGTAGGGATTCTATTGTGTTCATCTTTGTATCTTCCTAGTATTGAGCATCATTTTTGGCACACGGTAGGTACCGATAAATGTTTGCTGAAAGAAACACAGGACTTTGAGAAGCAATGAAAGCAATGTGCTGAAAATATCTTTTAAAAATCCTTTTCCCTACTTGCAAGTCTTGCATTATAATAAAATCTTTTTCCTTCACCTCTAAAAAAAAAAAAGTTACTGTCTTGGGGCCCGGATTTTTAAAACTTTGGTGACATTACTGTCCTCTGTCTAGCTGAGTCTCCCACTTACATGTAAGCAAACTGAGCCACAGAGAACTGCAGTGACTTTCTCAATTCATCCAAATCCTGGAGGTAGTCCTGGGAGGAGAACCTGAACCTTCCGCCCCTCAGTCAAAGACTCCCAGCTCGCCCTGTCATACTGGTAAACTGTTAGGCAGGGCGGCTCCTGAGAGCGGAAATGTTGAGCACATTTGATAGGAGGAATTTTAATCTTCCATTTCTCTCCCTAGGTTTTCTGGCTTGCTGGCTCCCTGCTTATCATCGGCTTGGCCTCTGTGGTCATCCCCACCATTGGGTGGCGTTGGCTCATCCGCATCGCCTCCATTCCTGGCATCATCCTCATCATGGCCTTCAAGGTGAGGGAGCTAATGGGGCATGAGGAAGCTCACCCTTCTTGTCCTCCTTTCCAGCTGGCCCAGTGGCCTTTTTGCCCCAGAGATATCTTAATCATATCCACCTCTTTCCTTTATCCCAGAATCTGTCTCAATCAGCTTGCATCCCTCACCCCCTTTAGCCTGCCTTATCATTTATTCCTGGAAGTCTCTTCTGATAACTTGACCCTATTTGGGCTGACCTCTCTCTAACCTCTAGTCCTCATGCCTTTTACATGTTCTCAGGCCACAGTGGACCTGCTAGTTTGTTCTCCTTCTAACCTATAAGCTGTTCAACTGTAGAATGATCATCTTCCTTAGCTTCTAGTAGAATTCTGCTCATTGTTCCAAGACAAAGTTGGCAGCTCAGTGGAACTGGGATCTGTTTTCTGTTTGTGTCACCTACCCCATGGAATCAAAGTATTTCAGAATTCAGAAGGGTCCTTAGAGTCATTTATTCTAAACCTCCGCCAATGCAGGTATCCCCTGTCTCTGCCAGAACACGCCCAGCTTCAGGAAATGACCACTTTATAGACACCACAGCAGCTGCCAGCTCCAGGCAGCCCTGGCTGTTGGGAAGCTCTTTCTTGTGTTGAGCGGAACTTGCCTCCTCAAGAATTTACCTGGGGTCTTAGTACTTCTGTCTGGAAAACGGAGGTCTATCTTCAAGATGATATCCCTCAAAATATTTCAGAATCCGGCTCAACCAAGGCTTCCCTTCTCTAAACTAAACAAGACCATTACCTTCGACTCTTTCTCACAGCACCTGGTCCCACAGCCCTGTCTATTTTCTTCTGGATGAAGCCAGTTGGTCAGTGTCTTCTCTGAAGAGGACTCTTGCTCAGCCTCACACACAGGCCCCAGGTGCTCTGGAGCCGGGGGCTTAGCGGGCCTGCTGCTTCCTGTGAGCAGACTGTCTGCCTCTGTTTGTGCGGCCTAAGACTGCGTGGCTTCTTAGCCAGCTTCACCCCACAGTTGGACTTAGGATTAGCTACAACCCCAAGATCTGTTCTAAGTAAGTTGTTTCCAAGCCTGGACACCTGAAACCTGTAATTGGGGATGGATATGTTTTCTTAAATCCCAATGTAGCACTCTACTTTCAAATAGTCACATTTCGTCATGTGGCTTTAGCCCCATATCCCATATTGCCTGGGTTTACCGCTAGGGAGGCAGTGCGGTCTGTTGGTTCTGGAACCAGACTATCTAGACAAGAGTCCTGGCTCTACCATCCTGGGCACATCATGCCCCCCCCCCGCCTTTGTGCCTAATGAATAGTGTGTATCTCGTAGGGCTGTTGTGAGTGTCAGCTTAGAAAAAAGAGGCAATTGCAAAACAAAAGGAGAGCGTTTATTTGGGGTCTTAGAACTGAAATTCGGGCAACACAAATTCTGGCAGCAGCCAGAAAAATGTCCCCTTGAGGAGTAAAACTCAGGAGTTTTTATTAGCAAAAAGGAGAGCCCAGAACAATCTCTCCAGTGGTTTGGTAGGGAGCGTAAATTTATGTTACAGTTCGTTGGCTTACTCAAGGACATCTTGTTGCTACCAGAAAAAGTATATTTTGCAGTCCTTCAGAAAGTCCTTCCTCAGCAAATAACTCCCTTTTGGCAAGTCAGCAAGGTCAGCACAGTTTCATTTTTTTTTTAACAACTCATTTCACATGAGGATTAAACAAGATCGACTATAAAACTCTCTTCATTTGGTGCCTGGAACATGAACAGTATTCCATGTGTGTCGGCTGTGGAGCTTTTAAAAAATCATTATTTTGAATCTTGATCTTGTCGTTTAGTTCTTCACTCTCACGTTGAGTATAGACCAGGCTCAGCACAGATTCCAAGGCTAAAAAGATACACAAGACACAGTTGAAGCCTTTAAGGAGCTCTAGCCAATCAGAGAGAGATGGATACAAATGCAAAAAGCGATAATACCACCTTGACTTGGACAAGTGCTGGAACAGCTCAAGTTCTGTGGGTGCTCAGCGGAGAGAGTGGTTTATTCCAGTGGGGTTACGCTGTTGAATTTGGACCTTGTGGAGTAGAACAGACTGCCTCGGACAGCCAGAGAGTGTGGTGAGGGCACTTTGGCAGGACTGATGCACAAGCCCGGTCACGAAGGTGTGAAAATGCAGGGAGGCTGGAATGGTGGAGTCAGGGGTGCTGGTGGCAGACAGCCTGTGTCCAGATTATGAAGGGCCTCGAAGGCCGGGGGTGCTGGAGGTGTGGAAGGGGTTACGTGCCGGGAAGCTGGCACGTGGCAGTGTGGACCCTGGGCGAGAGGGAAGACTGAAAAGGCGAGAAAAGCAGTTAGAAAGTGTTGGAATAATCTCACTGGGAGATGAGGAGGACGTGAACAGCCTGCTGGCCGTGGGAATGGGGAGGAGGGTGCTGCTGGGGGAGACGCTTGTGTGAGGAAGAACCAACCAGCCTTGACTGGGTGTGAGGCATGGGGCGCAGGGGACAGCCCAAGTTGATTCTCAAGGTCCCAGCTTCTGTGGAGGCCTGTACTATTTTCTGAGTGTGGTGTTTAAAGTATTGAACAGTCAGGGGGCTGAGGGCCTCGACAAATAGGACTGATTCCCTCCACCTCATGGGTGCTGGAGGCCCCTGCCGTGATCACCCTTTAGGATGTTGTGATATGGGGAGGTCCCGGGGTTCCTGGAGGGGGGCTGGGTTGACAGAGCAGTGGAGAGGCACCAGGGCCCTGGGGCAGCAGCTATTACCAATTAGATGTAAGAATTTCATTGTATTAACAAGTAGTTTGGGTTGAATTTGTGGGAAGCTCAGTATCACCCTGCTGTCATCCAAGATGGGGCTATGATAAGCAGAACACGACCTTTTTCGTTCCAAATCAACTTTGAATGCAAGAGAACACCTGGGATATTGCAGGCCTTTAAGCTTTCTACAATCTGTCCCTTCTCGGGAAACCAGGACGGCATAGTATACGGAGCAATAATCGCCATACCCCTGGGGTCCACAGCAGATGCAACTCTGATGTTCTTTGTCATCTGTGCCCAGTTTATTCCTGAATCTGCTCGCTTCAATGTCTCCACCGGGAACACTCAGGCTGCCATGACCACGCTGGAGAGCATCGCCAAGATGAACCGCTCGGCCATGCCGGAGGGGAAGCTGGCGGAGCCCATCCTGGTGAGTACCAGCTGGGAGGTCTTCTCCCTCCATTGGGCTGCCTGGAAATCCCTTTAGTTGTGGAAGGCTAGAGGGACGGGGACCTTAGCTCTCTAGTCCTGTCCCTGAAGAGAGGAGAGGAAAGAGCAGGGTAGACAGGAGCCACGTGGCCCTGGTGAGTTAGCTATCTCCACTTTGCTCATCAATGAAGTGGCCATAATAACACTTACCCTGCAGAGCTAGTCACATGATTTGGCATCAGACTTTAGAGGTGAGATTGCTTTACAATTTCATTTTTTTTGTAGTGGCTTTGTCTTATTTTGATATCAAACTTATAAACCTCATTAAATGATCTTTTAAAACAGAATTGGGCATTTAAATTCTAATGGTTCCAGGCCTCTCAAAGTCAACCTGCATTCATTTCCCTCGTTAGCCCAGACCCCCTCTTCACCCACCCGCGGGCGGGCCAGTCACCGGCTCCGGGAAGTTTGAGCAGCTCTGCCTTCCTCACCTGTCCCGCCGTCTAGACAGCAGTTTCTGTAAGATAAGAATTAACCTCTTTGAATGTTTGGTAAAACTTGCCTATAAAGTGCTTTGTGCCTAATATTTATTCTGAGGTGAATAGTGGGGGGAGTAATTAGAGGTTGTTAGAAGGAGGAGTTTTTTAAACTATTTTAAATTTATGTAAAGGTTAGAAGGAGTTTTTTAAACTATTTTAAATTTATGTAAAGGTTAGAGTCTACTTATATTTAATACTTTTGATTGAGTCAATTTTGGTTAGGTATACATTTTAGAAAATTGTCCAATTCATCTAGGTTTCCAAATTTATTGATATAAAATTGTTTCTAGTGTTTTCTTGCAAGTTTCGAAAATCTGTGTATGTCCCCTTTTCCATTTTTAATATTATTTTTATGTCTTTGCTCTTTTTTCTTGGCCCACCTTAGTAGAGTTTTGTCTATTTTATTAAACTTCAAAGAACAAGACTGATTTTTGGTTGTTGTTCTCTATTGATTTTTTGGTGGTCTCATTAATTTCTACTGTTTATTTTGCTTTCTGTGGCTTATTAGGTTCTTCTAGCTTCTGGCTTCGTGACTTCAGTATTTAGCTCATTTATTTCCAATCTTTTTGATTTTTGAAAAACCATTTAGCTGCATTCAGCAGCCTTGTTACAGAGCAATTTTATTTTTATTTCTATTTTGTAGCTCTTATGAGTTTCTCTTTAACCAATGAGTTATCTGTTAATTATCTTTTTTATTCTTTGTTTCTAACTTAATTGCATTTTGGTCAGAGGATGTTATCAATTATTTGGAATTTATTGAGACTTTCGTTCTCTGCATAGTGACTTTTTATTAATATTCCATGTGTACTTAAAAAGAATTCTATGGAGAATATATATTGTTAATTATGCCATATAAATATATGATACTTGTTCTAGATTTTGCCAGCTTGAGTTAACGCTTTTTCAATAAGATAATGGTTTGGGGGCTGGCCCCGTGGCCAAGTAGTTAAGCTTATGCACTCCGCTGCGGGGGCCCAGGGTTTCGCTGGTTCGGATCCTGGGTGCGGACATGGCACCGCTCATCAGGCCATGCTGAGGTGGCATCCCACATGCCACAACTAGAAGGACCCACAACTAAAAAACATACAACTATGTACTGGGGGAATTTGGGGAGAAAAATCAGAAAGAAAAAAAGGAAGATTGGCAACAGTTGTTAGCTCAGGTGTCAATCTTTAAAAAAAAAAAAAGGATGACGGTTTTATTCATGTCTCTTTATAGGCCTGACAGTTTGCCCCACATATTTTGAGGATATCTTATTGCATCCTATTATATGATTGACTTATTCTGTGTGTGGATTAATTTTATTATTTGAAATATTTCTTTATTCCTATAGTGCTGTGGGCCTTGGATTCTATTTTCTCTCATATTAACATACCCAAACTGGCTTTGGTTAATATTTTCCTGGTATATCTTTTTTCTAGCCCTTTGTGTTTAACCTTTCTGTATCCCTTTGCTTTAAATGTATGTCTTATACGCATATAGCCGATGTTTATTGTTTTCAGTCAATCTGATATTCTGCCTTTTAATAATGAGTTTGATCCATTTACATCCGTTGTGATTACTGATGTATTTGGACTTGCATCTGCCATTTTGTTTTATATATCCCCTTAATCATGTTTTTCCCTTTCTGTGTTCTTTCTCCTTTCTCCTTTGTTAGATTGATTCAGTTTGCTTATGTCCCCCTGTATTTCCTTCTACTGGCTTGAAATTTATTCACTCGATTTCTTTTCTTACAGAGGTAACCCTTAAATATTGAAAATGTGTACTTACAATAGCTAACGGTATTTGGTATTTTTATCTGCCTTCTGAACAATACAGGGACCTTAAAGATGTTAATTCTGATCTACCCCCGTCTCATCTTCCAAATCATTTTTTGTCTTGTATTTTAGTTTCACATTGTTCTTAAGTTTCCCTAAAGTAGACATTATTTTTTGACTCAGTATCTACTTAGATTTAATTAATGTTTTTACTACTGTCATTTTTATTGGTTTCTAACTTAATTTTTACAACCACATTCCTGTATCCTTCTCCTTTCTATTGGGTTAATTTGGTTTCATACTTAATATTTCAATGTTGCCTCTATCTAGGTTTAACTGGATATAAGAAACATGGTATAGATCTAGCTTTCTCATATCCAAATGGCTAACCAGTTGCACTCATATTTTTATTGAATAATTCATCCCTTATATATTTGAATCTATTTTTTAATATATTCTAATGATGGATTTGCAGATTCAAATATATGTGAGAATTTACTATATAATAAAGAGGGCATTTCGTATTTTTGGGAAAAGGATACAGGTTAATTGTTGGTCCAATATGGCACTGTTTTACAGTATTTTGTAATACATTTTTTATATCTAGTTGGATGTCTGCCTTGTCAAAGTTCTTTTTCAGAGTTCTCCAAGCTATTTTCTCAGTCTTATTTTTCTAGAACAACTTTGAAGTCACTCTATCAAGATCTTCTTCCAATTTCCCCCCCAAAACTATGAAAGTTTAATTGGGATGGTGTTGAAGTTACACATTAATATAGAGAGACTTGATACCTTTATAATATCGAGTCTTCCCGTTCTGATACAAGTATATTTCTGTGTTTATTCAAGTATTTTTATATTCTTTAGCAGCATTTTATAGCTACTTATTTAATCGCTACACATTTCTTATAAGATTTACTCCTGTGTATTTTATATTTTTAAAAATTCTTTTGTAGATGGAATTGTAAAAATTGTTATATTTCTGTCTGGTTCATCCCTCTTATTTTCTGTGCTATGTGGCTCATTTATTCTTGCAATTGTTGTTCTCTGAAATATTTTTATTGTTTCATAACCCTCTTATCAATAGTACGTGCCAATTTCTTGGCTGTTAAATGGAATCTATACAAATGAGATTCCTTGCGAACCTGTTAAAGAAAATGTTTCTCTGGGGAAGAGCAAGAAACACCTTAACATGAGATTTGGGCACATCTGGGAACCCACGAGATGCAAACTTGAACTATGACTAAGGGTTCAACCTGGCCTCTGCCCACGTTCTGGTCTCCTATCTTTATCTCTCCACAGGTCATGGATACCTGGAATTGACAACAGTGTTAATCTCACATTTACTGTGCTTGAAACAAAACTCCATTTTCTCCTCCACCAGCTCTTTCTCCCCCTTTCCTGTCTTTTCTTTCATTTTTATTATTGTGGTAAAATATACATAACATGAAAGTTACCATTATAACTATTTTTAAGTACATAATCCAGTGGCATTAAATACATTCAGATCTTTTTCAGCATCCCAAACAGATGCTCTATACCGTTTGGGCAATAACTTTTCACTCCTACCCTCACCCAGCCCCTGGTAACTTCTACTTTCTCTCTCTATGAGTTTGCCTATTCCAGATATTTAGCATAAGGGGAATCATACGATATTTGTGTCTGGCTTAATTCACATAGCGTCCCCACCCCGTGAGTTCATGCTCTTCTCCCTCTGTGGCATCTGCTTTGACTCACTCTAACCCCGCCCCGACACCACGCCCTGTCAGTTACCAAGCCCCACTGGTGCTTTGACGACAGCGTCTTTTACATCCAGTCTGTGTCTTTCACACAGCCACCTCATTGCCACATGCCCCATGATTTTATCCAGCTCAACCCTGTCAGAGGAGTTTCTTCAAACACAGCATACCACCCTTCTGCTCAGGACCCTTCAGTGCCCACCCCCTGCCCCGCCTCACTGACTACTGGGTGAACTCCAGAGTCACTACAGAGGCAGAGAATGATATGAAGCAGGGACACCAGTGGTACAGAGCAAAGCTGCCAGTTCTTCCCAGGGCTGGCATGGCTGTGGGAGAGTCTGTTGTATTTTTTGTTTCCTCCCAGCTTTATTGACATATAATTGACATACAACATTGTCTAAGTTTAAGGTGTACAACGTGTTGATTTGATACACTTATATATTGCAATATGATTACCACCATAGCTTAGTTAACACCACCATCATGTCACATAAGTACCATTTTTCATGTGTGGTGAGAACACTTAAGATCTACTTTCTTAACAACTTTCTAATATATAATAGAGTATTGTTAACTGTAATCACCATGCTGTACACTAGATCCCCAGAACTTACTCATCTTCTAACCAGATGTTTGTACTCTGACCAACATCTTTCCATTTCCCCCACTTCTCAGCTCCTGGAAACCACCATTCTATTCTCTGTTTCTGTAAGTTTGGCTTTTTAAGATTCCATATATAAGTGAGACCATACAGTAGTTGTGTTTCTCTGTCTGACTTATTTCACTTAGCATAATGTTCTCAAGGTCCATCCATGTTGTCAGAAATGGCAGGATGTCCTTCTTTCTCATGGCTGAATAATATTCCATTGTGTATATATGTACGTATGTATATATATACCACATCTTCTTCATGCACTCATCTGTTGATGAACGCTTAGGTTGTTTCCACATCTTGGCTCTTGTGAATTATGCTGCAATGAACATGGAGGTGCAGATATCTCTTTGCGATATGCCCAGAAGTGGGATCTCTGGATCATATGCTAGTTGTATTTTTGATTTTTTGAAGAACCTCTGGTCAGAGAGGCAGCAGCTCTCCCCACCCACCCTCCACCAAAATCTTACTCTCTCAGGACCAAGTGGCCACAGCAGGACAGGTGATGTCCAGGTGTGCAATTGTTAAGGCTCCTACACACAAGCGAGAGGTGGGCTACTCCGGGCATTCCTGACTGGTTTCCCAGGACACCACTGAAGCCAAAAGCACTGTATTCCCACTGCCGCTTGGCCTACTGCTGGACATTTTAAGTGTGAGGTAAAACGTGCTCAATAATAATGCAAAACCCACGAGGATTAAGCATCCCAAGCCTCCCCACACTCACACTTGTACTTTGGTAAGGTTCTCACTCTGCTCCCTGGAGTGTTTCCTCTAATTATTACACATGCCTCAAAACCTAATTGTAAAACAGGAAGCCCAAACTTTCTTCCAAAGGATTAAGGATATTCTGTTACTCTAATTTATTTGCTGGATTTTGGAAATAAGCTCCTGTGGTTCGAACGTCAGGAAGCTACTCTTACGCAGCATCAGCTATCTTCTACCTTCCTACCAAGGTACTGACAATGACATCGTACTGCACAAAGCTTGGCGGGAGGACTAATTAGTTGCTAGGCAACTATGATTAAATGAAAGAAGCTATTATGCTTTGTAGAGACTAGCACACAATCTTTAAGTGGCTATGAAATTTTGATTGTCACTGGTATAGAAACTAAAATTGGTTGCAAAGATAAAAAAAATCTCTTTTAGCAGAGACAATTAACTCAAAACCATGGACAGCTGTGTGATCATGCGGGCCCAATTCCAACCATTTTTGGCGTGTATGTTTTAATCAAACTCACTAGTCTCTCCAGGACTTAGAGCGCTGAGGTTCAGTTCTCTACTCTCTCCTCCTTTCCCTCCCTCTTCCATCTCCCATCCGTCATTCTCCATCCACTTCCTGCCTCCTCTACATTTCTTCTGCCACTGTTTGCTTGGGCTGCCAGGACTGTACCACAGGTTGGATGGCTTAAACAGCAGAAAGTAATTTTCTTACAATTCTGGAGGTGGAAGTCTGAGATCAAGGTGTCACAGAGTTTGCTTCTTCTGAGGCTTCCTTCTTTGGCGGATAGATGGCCATCTTCTCCCTGTGTCTTCACATCATCATCCCTGTGTGTGTCTGTGTCCTAACCTCCTCTTTTTATAAAGGACATCAATTGTATTGAATTACCATCCACCTAATGACCTCATTTTAGCTTAATTATCTCTTTAAAGGCCCTGTCTCCAAATGCAGGCAACTTCTGAGGGTTAGGACCTCAGCATATGAATTTGAGGGGGCCACCAATCCCATAACAACTGCCCTCGCTCCTCCATCCCCTGTATTCTCAATCCCCCGTCCACACTCTCCATCCTCCACCCTCCCTCCTGCAGCCTTCTCCTTTTCCTCCTCCCTTCTTCCTCCCACTTTCCTTCTCTTGCCTTCAGACTGCAGCCTCCATCCATCATGCCCGTTAAATGATCTTGCCCTTCTCCTCAGTCATTTATTGAGCGAGGCCCTGTGGATACAGAGCTACAAGCAATAGACCATGCCTTCAAGTCTCTAAGTCCAATTAGTGAGATGAGACTTACGTAGGAAAAAATCAATAGCCAAACAGCCCAGATGCTTAGAACTAGGTGAGTGGCACAGGCAGCGGCGTGTGTGTGGGATCAGAGCAGAGAGGGGACGGTGAGCCAGGGCAGTCAGAGCCATCTTCAGCTAAGGGATAAGTGGGGCATAAATTGAGCACTTAAGGGAGAGGCAGCCTCAGGAGAGGAAAGAGGCCACTGTGGGCCGGAGGAATGGTGTGAGCCAAGACCGGAGGTGGGAATGTGCAGTGGGTGTGGTCACATTGGATACCATCGGAATGCCATGCAGAGGAGGCTGGACAAGATGCTAGGAGCAGTGGAGCCTGTGCAGCTTCACTCCAAAGACACTAAGATGAAAGACTTTGGGAACGGTCTGAGGAAGGGCCACAAAATGGATGAAGTGAATGAGTCCACTCATTTGGATTGTAGCCAAATGTTCAGAATGAAAATGACTTATTAGGATAAAATTTATGATTCGTCGTGATTCACTATAGACTCAGTTTTCTGAATCTCCAGTGACACTTGAGGAGGTCAGGGGGACTGTAGTCCCATCTAAACCCCAGGGGACATGGCAGAGAGGGAGACGGGCAAGACTCAAGAATGGTGCTCAGGAGACCTGGACTCTAGGTTGGTTCTGCCTCCAAACAGCTGTGTCATCTTGGACAAGTCACTCACCCTCTCTGGATGACATATCCTGTGTTGGAAAATGGGAGGATAGGACTAGATCAGAGGTGTTCCAAAGAAGAGTAACCAGAGCCTGAATATGTAAAGCAGATGAAAGTGGAGTGTCATTTGCTCTGCTCCACTACAGGGACCTCCAGGAACTGATCCTAAAAGTCACTGGAACAAAAGACCTCTAAATTCTCTCTAAGCTCTACCTTTCTGTGACAACAAGATCCGGGACACCTAGGACCCCACTCCTGGTCTCTATAGGAGACCCGTGATCCCAGGTCTATTTGTAAGAAAAGAGTAGATGGTTTTCAACTGAGCATCCCCTGAAGTGTTTGTAGATTTACATAAAAATCCATTACTTCCCCATCATATAACCCATCCTTATTTTATTTTATTTTCTGTGAGGAAGACTGGCCCAAAGCTAACATCTGTGCTACTCTTCCTCTATTATATGTGGGATGCCACCACAGCATGGCTCAATGAGTGGTGTGTAGGTCCACACGTGGGATCTGAACTGGCAAACCGCAGGCCCCCCAAAGCAGAGTGTGCGAACCTAGCCACTATGCCACTGGGCCAGGCCCAATCCTCACTTTTTTTTTTATCCAAAAGTATTTAACAAGCACTAACTATGGACAAGAACTTTTGCTGATTACCCTAAAGACACAAAAAGAAATTGGGTATTCTATCCTCTTCTCAAATGTATGCGATTTTTTTCTTACATAATCCTCATATGCTTTTTTAATATTAGGTTTTTGATTTTAATGTTAATGTTAAAAGAATCTCCCATCAGTTCAATGGTTACTTTTCACGTACCATCCTATTTTCCATACTCCGTCCCACCTCTTGCCAGCATTGGTGAGAAGAGGAAGAGTAGAAAGGGTGAGAATCTTAAATTCAACGAGTTTTGGTACTTACCGATGATGATAAAGAGCGTGCAGAGACTGATTGGCTGAGATAAATGTGTTAGAAACACTTACCTATGAGTTCGGGCAAGGTGTGCCCATGGGAGCTGAGCGGTGACGTCCCCCCCGCCACATTCCCATGTTGTTCTCGTTTTCTATGATCTAAAATGTTAGAGACCTTTGCTCATCCTTAACCCACTAAATCTATTCTGCCTCTTCCTTTTCACTACCCCAGGAAAAAAGAGGAAGATTTGCAGACCTATTGGATGCTAAATATTTACGGACCACGTTACAGATCTGGGTCATATGGTAAGAAAGTAATTATTTCAAAATGAGTTTTAAATAAACAAGCATTTGGAGAAAGCCTACTTAAGGAACTCTACTCTAAGTGCTACTGGGGAGAAAAACACTGGGCCGACTCCAGCAGCGTCTTATCTTTCTTCTGACACCACCAACCACCCAAACACCCAACAAACAAGTAAATTTAAAGAAAGCAATTCTTTTAAAAAGAAGAAAGAAGTCGCCTACAACCAGTTTTTTATTTGCCATGTGAGTGCACTTTCTAACCTTTTGCAGCCTGGACATTTCCTCACCACGTGACAAAAACTGATCCTTTGAAGTCATCAATAATCAAATTCAATGGAATAGACTCTGGTGGTCCTCTCTATACTTCATTTCTCTGCAGCCATGACCTTGAATAAGGCAGAAATTTTCTAAACAGGACACAAAAAGTGTTAACTATAAAGGAAAAGATTGGTGAGTTTCACTATATTAAATTAGAAACTCTGCACCATGAGATATCACGAAGAGTCTAAAAGTTAAGCCGCCAACTGGGAGAAGAAATTTCCAATATATATATTTAAAAAATTATGTTTTTCAATAAGAAAAAGATACACAACACAGTAGAGAAATACGCAAGAGACTTGACCAGGCACTTGACCAAAAATGTGTATCAAATAAACATGAAACCATGTTCAACCTTAAAGTCACCAGGGAAATGCAAATTAAAATCATATGAGGGGCTGGCCCCGTGGCCAAGTGGTTAAGTTCGTGCGCTCCGCTGCAGGCGGCCCAGTGTTTCGTTGGTTTGAATCCTGGGTGCGGACATGGCACTGCTCATCAAACCACGCTGAGGCAGCGTCCCACATGCCACAACTAGAAGGACCCACAACGAAGAATACACAACTATGTACCAGGGGGTTTTGGGGAGAAAAAAGGAAAAAAACTTTTTAAAAAACACAAGTAAAACCATATGAGACATTATTAAAAATCCACCCAAATGGCTAAAATTTAAAAAACTGACTGTATTAAGTGTTGAGAAGGATGTAAAGTAACTGGAAGTTTCCTACATTGCTGATTGGAGTTCACATTAGTACAACCACTTCGGAAAATGGTTTAGCGACATCTCTAACAGTTGACAATATGCATATCCTACGGCTCAGCAATTTTGCTCCTGGGTTTATACCCAACGGAAATGCATACATGTTTACCAAAAGACATTTACATGAATGTCCATAGCATTATTTTATTTGTAACAGCCCCAAACTACAAAAAGCCCACATGTCCATTAGCAGTATAACTGATAAATTGTGTTATATTCATAAAATAGAATCCTATGCAATAATGAAAATGAGAAAACTAATGTTCTACGCTCAACATGGCAGAATCTTACAAATGTAATAAGGAGCAAAGGAAGCCAGACACACAGAATATGTATTGTGTGATTCCATTTACATAAAGATAGAAAACAGGCAAAACTAATCTATAGTGTTTGCCTTCAGGAGAGTAGTCGTCTGTCTGTCTTTCCCAGGTGTAATCGCTATCAATAGGTTGGTATGTCTCCTCCTGAGACTTTTCAATTTTTTAAATACTCTTAATATTTGAAAATTAAACAAAAAAATTAAACCTACTTTAATAGCAAGAGGAGGTGTTTTTTGATTATTTGTTTTCTTTTTAAGTATCTCATTATGAAAATTTCCAAACACACATGAAAGTAGTGAGGATACCATGATGAACTCTGATTTACTCATCGCTCAGACCTGACAATTATTCATATTCACCCATATTTGCTTTAGCTGGGTTTTCCTGTGCTGAAGTATTTTCAAGCAAGCCCCAGGCTTCATGACATTTAACCCCCAGATACTTCATTAAGAGTCTCAACTACTTGAAGACATTTTCCTTTTTTTTTTTTTTATTGAGTTATTGATAGGTTACAATCTTGTGAAATTTCAGTTGTACATTAATGTTTGTCAGTCATGTTGTAGGTGCACCACTTCACCCTTTGTGCCCGCCCCCCCACCCCACCTTTCCCCTGGTATCCACTAAACTGTTCTTAGTCCATAATTTTAAATTCCTCATATGAGTGGAGTCATACACAGATTATCCTTCTCTCGCTGGCTTATTTCACTTAACATAATCCCTCAAGGTCCATCCATGTTATTGCAAATGGAATGATTTTGTTCTGTTTTGCAGCTGAGTAGTATTCCATTATATATATGTACCACATCTTCTTCATCCATTTGTCTGTTGATGGGCACTTAGGTTGCTTCCATGTGAAGACATTTTCTTAGGTGACTCCAATCCTATGATCACACTGAGAAGATGAGCAATCACCACGCTAATATCATCCAGTGCCCACAACTTATGTGACATCCCCTGACTGTCTCCATATGTCTTTTACAACTGGCTTTTGCAACCATTTCTGCAAAACTGAGAGGGGCACAAGGGGGTTTTCTGGGAGGCTATCATTCTTTTTCTTGACTTTGATATGTGAACTTTTCTGTATGTTATTTTTATATCTCAACAAAATATCTATTAGACAGAAAAAAGACAAGAAGACAGTATAAAGCAAAAGCAAAAACCTTCTGTGGCTCCTCGTGGCCTGTGAAGACACTGTGATGGCCAGGCTGCTACAGGACACCCCCGAGATTCCCAGCTCCTGGTGATTCAAACATTGATGTGGATGCTGACGTGAAGAGACTGTGTAGGTGTAATTAAGGTGAGGGGCCTTAAAATAGGGGGAGTAGCCTGGATTTGGCAGGTGGGCCCAATCTAATGATTTGCATCCTTAAAAGTAGAGAAATTCCTCCAGCTGGAATCCGATATGGAACAGAAGAGAAAAATGGAAGCGGAGGTGGAAGGAGAGAAGAGAGAGATTCAAAGCATGAGAAGGACTCGACCCACCGTTGCAGCTTTGAAGACAGGAATGAGGAAAGCCCGTAGAAGCTGAAAATAACTGGTCAACAGCCAGGAAGGAAATGGAGATGGGTTCTAAGCCTCATGGAGCTGAGTTTTTACCAACCATCTGGATGAGCTTGGAAATGATTCTCCTCCCCAGAAAGGCCTGCGGCCCTGCTTACATTTTCCTTTCGGCCTTTTGAGACTAGGAGCAGAGAAATCAGCCAGACCACTGAACTTCTCACCTCCAGAACTGGGAGCTACTAGATGTGTGTTGTTTTAAGCCACTAAATTTGCGCTGCGTTGTTACAGCAGCGATAGAAAATGAATCCAAACTTCCCACTCCTTCGCACACTTTGCACACGCTTCCTACTGTCTAGTCCCATCCCGCTTTCTCTCAAATCCGTTTCCCACCGCCCCTCTGGTGAACCCCCTCCAGCCTCTCCCTGCTGTGTGAGCCCAGCTTTCGCTCCCTTCCCCTGCACCATGCCTTCCACCTGGAACTCTCTCTCCACTTCTCCCCACCTCTCATGGTGCCACCCCACCTTCAGGGCTGGTGATAACTTTTCCTAATTTCGATCCTCTCTCACTTCCAGGCTGGGAATCTCTTTCGCCTACTATGGGGTCATCCTGGCCAGCGCCGAGCTGCTGGAGCGAGACCTGGTCTGTGGTTCGCAGTCTGAGTTGGAGTCTGAGGTGGTGGTGACCCTGGGGGATACAGAAGGAAGCCAGAGTCCCTGCCACTGCCACATGTTTGCCCCCTCCGACTACCGGACCATGATTATCAGCACCATCGGTGAAATTGCTCGTAAGCGTCCCTCTGTGTATTGGGCCCCTCTGTTTCCGGTGGGGGACAGGCAACTCAGTGCCTCAGAGGAGAGAAGTATGACCCTATCATAGACATGGCTTCTCCCTGGTAGAAATGAACAAGTTCCCAAATCCTGCGACATGTCTCCAGCGTGGATTGGTGTGGAGAGGAGAAGTCTGGAGGAGTAGAGCCTTGAATTATGGTATTATATCAATTCCATGATGCATTTCTGCTTTTCACGTTTTAACATCTCAGTCTGGGATGTGACTTACCATGGCTTGTTGGATTTCAATTTGTAGCACTTTCTGTTTTAGTAGACATAAAATAATGGTACTTAAAAATCAGTGGCACCTTGAATTTGATTTAAAAAAAACAGTATAGAAGATTTAAAATATAAGTCTAGTAAGCTGGCAAATTATAATAGACACAAATGATGTTATAAGCATTCTGGGCATAAAATATCCTTTTTATACACCAGTGCTTGTCATTCTTGGATCCACAAGGAAAAAGTATATTGAAGGACTCATGAAGTTGATGACAGTGTGACTGAGTTTTGGCTGGAATATAGATGAGGTTTGGATGAAGTTGCTTCTTTCTGAAATGACAATGAGGAATCCGTGCTAATGTTGATAAATGCCACTGACTTTCAAGGGTCCAGAAATTGTCTCTGTCATTTGCTTTCTAGTGAATCCTTTAAATATCCTGGGCATTAATTTCCTGGGAAGACGGCTGAGCCTTTCTATCACCATGGGATGCACGGCTTTGTTCTTCCTTCTCCTCAATATTTGCACTTCAAGGTACTTTCTCTCTGGTTGCTTCAAAACCATCTAGTTTTGTGCAGTGGTTTTAAAATGGGGTCTCCTGACCGGTGGTGTTCAGCGGGGGTCGGGGGCAAGTCCCTTTTACCAGGAGGGTGGAGAATGGGCTGCTCAGAGCCATCTTGCCTGGTACCTGCCACTTCCCTCTTCCCACTGACCTGGCTCCCCCTTCAGCTATCACAGGACGTGGGAATCAATGTTGGTGCCCACCGAGACATTTAGGATCTTGATGCAAAGCTTCCTGGAGAATTGGGATCCTAGTTGTTTACCTCATTATCCAGACCACTGTCAAGATAGTTTAGTGATATAGATAACGTACCTGTGGCATGAAAGTTCATTTCACTCTTAATTTGTGACCCTAGAGTGGCCTAAATGATAATATCTATCATTCTGCAAACTATCCGAACCATTTTTGGGGGGTGGTGGCAGAAGATGTGCTGATCTAGGTGGCCAGGCTGGAATGGCACACTTAGGGGAGTGGAGAGGGTGCTGGTAGGTTTGAGTCAGGCATTTGCTTTAGGACCCCACAATCAGGCCAGTTGAGAAGCAGCACCTCCCCAGAACCTGGCTACCTGTGGGTGTGTGTGGGCATCTGTAATACGCTTGGATTGGGGCCCCGGAAGGCCCTCTGTGTCGCCTTTCCCAACTTCCCTGGCTTCTTGCTCCCTAGTGCTGGCCTCGTTGGCTTCCTCTTCATGCTGAGGGCTTTGGTGGCAGCCAACTTCAACACCATCTACATCTACACTGCTGAGGTTAGTTTTGGGAAGGGATTGGTTCCATCAGGACACACAGGGTGAGCTGTTCAGAGAGGGTATCTGTCCTCAGATAACACAACCTTGGCTTCTGTTGACTTTTGATGATTTTTAAAAAACATCCCATCAAAACGACACCAGGAGGTTTATTTGACGTGGAGTTCCCCCTACCCCATTGAGTCTGGTGAAAGCCATTCTCTGAGAAGTAAGATAGAACCTCCATTTCTTACTAAACAGCATGCACGCAAAAACCAACTCATTGCCTTAGCACCGGGCTTCCAGAAGAAAGAGTCGGTAGCTGCATGTTGCTATCAAAATGTAAAATTCTCTATTTCTCTCTTTTTGAAATTAGAATATATTTTCTCCTTTATTCTTTGGAGAGATCACATCCACCTCCGTCGGTTATTTGCTGCATGTAGCTTGAAGTCGAATATTCTTCATTTTTATTTATTCTTTCTTAATTTATTGAATGAATACATCTATATGCAAGGCACTCCCTGAGGATGCTGGAAGATCTCCTAGTAACCCCCACTTTAAAGAGCTAATATTCCTAGAAATAAACAAAACCTGAAGGGGAAACTTAGTATTTTAACTAGTTTTACCACTCATTGTGCTAGAGAAAACAGTGCTATTGGAAGCTGCATCCATTTTCATCCCAGGAAATGTGTAAGTCTGCTCGGATTACAGATATGAAATGTCAAAACGATTAAAGCCACAGAGAAAAATATTCTTTTCCCCCAGACAGATAAAAATAGGAAATGATGACATATTTGACGTATACACAATATTTCATTTAGTTCTATTAAGAAAATCCTCTAGAATTTTGTGAATTTATGAGCCTAAGAACATATGTGTACCACGGTGTGCTTCCAAAGTTGTATTTCAAATAGTCAATTTAACATACATTTTGGAATGTGTTCATTTAAAGAGTCATTTCTAAGTATTTTTTTCCTGATATTTATAGTTTTTAAAAGAATCAAAGATGTGTACCTAAAGAAGATTGTCTTCCATCTCCCAGAATTGTCAAAACGTGAACAAAACAAAGAAAAAAACATCACCATGTATTGGAATCCATTATTTTCAGTTATAGCCAGCAACCTCGTTTTCAGAAAAAGAAAAACACCTCCCCCAAAAGGCACTCCATCCCCAGACCTTCTCATAAAGACAGCAGTGTCCTCTGAGGCCGGAAAGCGTCTTGCTTTTGCATTTGACAGATGCTGGCTCGCAAGATGTCAATTGACAATGACTGTTTTATCGGTATTATATAGCATTAAGAGAAAATTTTCCAACGTTTTGAAAAACCATTCTTTCATAGAAAGTATTCTCTCTAGGATCTTATTTATGAGATATTTACTTATCAAGAATTCTGAATGAGTGAAGTATAGATTAATGAGGATTTACTATGAACACAAGGAAGTGGCAGCAAGAGGGTAGACTACGCCGTAAGATTCTGCAGGGAGAACATGGCGCGTGGTGTAGCCAGTTTCTGGCGCTCCGGCCAATTCTTTTCACTGTATCTGTATTAAAGGTTTCAGTAGATTGTTACTATTTAGGGAGTATCTTCTTTCCAGTCAGTAGAACCACCTTTATATGTTTGTGGTCTAAAGTGGAAATCTTCCGACTCCAGAGCTTGCCTTTCTAAAATTACATTGGACTATTCAATTAAACACATATTTTGGAATTTGTCTACTTCAAGGATAATTTCTAAGTGTTTATTTTCTGATATTTATTTTTAAAATTCAAAGTTGTTTACCTGAGAAAATGAATGTCTTCTGTTCTATATCCTACACACCTATACAGAATATTTGGCGTTTCATCTATGTACCAAAGCCTGACCTGCGGAGGAACCGGCAGAGGACTCGGGGAGAGAAGGGGCCTAAGCTAATTGGTGCTTTCTACGCTCCTCCCTCTAGGTCTACCCCACGACGATGCGTGCTTTGGGGATGGGGACCAGCGGCTCCCTGTGTCGCATTGGTGCAATGGTGGCACCATTTATATCCCAGGTACAGTACAGTAGGGAGGATGAGTCCGAGAGAGGCGCGGAAAGAGAGAGGCTGGGTCCCTTTAGGTTAAGGGTTTAGCCAAGTTTCTCTATTTACTTCATGAGTTTTCTTGAGGTTCTGTTTTCCCATTGTTTGGCGAATTTGCGTAGGGAAAGAGGCCGGATAAATGCTTCCAGGCTTCCAGTCAGTCAATAGCATGGATTGCATTGCTTGCTGGGTTTGGAGTTTGTTGGGCACCGTTGGGGGAGGATGCAAAAGAAATGATGACACAAAGAGCTTGAGCAAAAGAATGATGACAGGCTCTAACCCCGACACAGTCCAGGGGTGCAATTGAAAAGCAGAGCACAAAAATGCAGGGGGCTGAGCCGAGGTGCAGGGAGGTGGCTTTGGGTAGGGTAAGGCCAGTGCTCTGCAAACCAGGTGCAGGCAGGGATAAACTCTAGGTGTGGCCAGGACCCGTGGATGTTGCCTTGTTTCAGGAGGGGAACAAGCAGATATGGTGACCCACGGGGTCATGGTTCCTCAGAGGGCCAAACAACTGGCCCCCCTGTCCTGGTCACTCTCTTTTGGCCACAAGAAACGGAAATCCACCTGAGCTGGCTGCTGCAGCAACAAAGACAGGAGTGGGGCTGGGCGCTGGCAGGGCCTGATCCAGGCAGGGGGGCTGACAGGGACCCAGGCCCTGTCCTCCTCATGTCTGTCTGGTGCCCGCGGTCATGCATCCTCCTCTCTGAGCATTCATCCTTTACTCCTCTCTCCCTGGAGACCAGTGTGCTGTGCTTGCCTGTGTACATGGCCGCCCCACAAATCCCCAACATATATCCTTAGACCCAGCCGCCAGAAGACACTGATGTGCCTCTCTGCACCCCTAGAGAGGGACTTTGGCTGGCCAGGTCTGGCGAGTTCTTCATACTTGAGCTGAATGACTTGTAGCCAAGAGTCAGGGTTAAGTATCAGTGCAGTGGGGGAGGTGCAGGTTTTGGAGAAAGGGGGCTGTCGTGGGCTGAGCAGACTGTAACATGTATTTCGTATAATCTAACATGCAGATTTTACTACCACTAGTTTTTTAACCTTTCTGCTAGTGTTTGTCCCACTCGTCTTAAGGAAAAAGGAGGACAGCTTTTGTCTTGTGATTTTGCTTTTCAAAGTTCTTTTATACTTATTATTTCACCACTTTCGAAAAGAACCTAATGGTGAAAGACGGCAGTAAAATATTAATCCTATTTCTGAATGATCAGACCAAGGTATAGTTTATTTCCCAAGCTTTAATTAGAAATTGAATCTCTTAGTTCTCAACCACTTAGAACATTCTCTCTTGGTACTTGTGGTATTTATCCTAGGGGCCACACCACTTTTGGTGGGTTTGTGGACCAGGAAAGATCCCCCAACTGGGACCAGATCTCCTGAGGCCATAGGATCTGCTCTGCTTAGCATCCTGCAGCCAGGGAGTTCTCACCTCTTTCCAGTTAAGTCACTCATCTTTCTATGGCCTGCTCATTTGTAAAATGAAGATAAATGGTAGCACCCTAACCAGTCAGCCTTCCCGTGCACGTGGGTCTCAAACTTCAGTGTGTATCAGAATTCCTAGGGTCCCCTGATAATGTGAAGATTCCTGGACTCCACCCAGAGATTGACTCTGTATATGGGACCATCGCCTGTAGTTTTACCAAGTACCCCGAGCGAATCTGATACAATTGGTCTGTGGCCCACCCTCTGAGAGGCGGGCCGTCGACGCGGCAGGTACCAGCTGGGAGATCAGCTTCTCCTTCCACTGAGTCCTCTCCTTCCTCCTCCTCTTCTTTCCCCTCCTTCTCTCCTTCTTTTCCTTTTCTTCCTCCTCCTCCTTCCTCCTCTTCTTTTGCCCTAAAACAGGCTATCAAACCAGTTAAAGTAAAACGTTTACACATTAATCAGTCAAATGTTTATATGTTCTAATGACTATTTATAAGTTTAATAAAAATATTTCTTGAAAAATGTCTCAAGATGTTTAGTGGTTAGAAACTTTAATGGTAGTAGAAATAATAGTTGTGGGTATATAGACTAAGAAAACAAAAAAGGGTGAATTTTGCTACAGAAGTATTCAAGACTCAGTATATACAGATGGGACGAGAACAGAGCACTTCCTCTGTGATCAGGGACTGCTCCTCACTTATTCCAGGGAACTTCAAGGAGTCAGACCCCTTAGCCCTAGCCAGGCACTCCTCGGTTCAGTGACGTAAGGCCTGCTGTTGGTACCGTAGATGGTTCAGGTCCTTCTAGCATGTACGTGGCTATGGACTTCACCCCAGGTTTGTGTTGCAGGCGCTTGTAGCCCATGACCACACAGCTGTGGGGACTACAGGGTCTGGGGAACACAAATAAGACTGCTTTCTTGTGACCAGACTTAACGTGATGCCACATCAAAAGAAATGCAGTCCAGCGTCCAATAAAAGCATCGAAAACATTTTAAATCTTTACAAAAGCTTTTAAAGAGGTGTCAATGGGGAAGGCCGTTTTTGACTGCCAGCAGAACTTATAAAAACCTGCTTTGGATGCCTCACTTCTGCTGTCACCAATGGCATAGCAGTTGGCCCTGCTCTCCAGTCTCATCCTTCAATCTCTTCACCCCTCAAAGTTCAAACTCAACTGAAACACAGCCTGATCCAGCTCTTCTCGGGCCCTCCTACAACCTCCCCTGATCTCTGTTTGTTCTCTCGTGAGCAGCTCTCTGCTCTTTCTGACTGAAATCATTTAGCCTCTCAGGATTCAAAAAGAAGCTGGATAGTCAAACAGAGACTTCGTGAGGAGGCAGGAGAGTTCCTTCCTTTAGGAGCCTATTTCGGTGACCCTTCAACAAGATGTTTTCACGGTAATTCTCTACAAATTTTGAACACCCTCTTCTGCAGTTTGGCAGTTAGAACACCACAAAGGACTCAATTAGCTACAATCTATATTTGATAGAATAGAATGAAGAATTATTTTATCCCAATTCCGTCAGCCAGCATCGGCAGCGCTCTCCTCTATGCCTGACGTTGTTCTGTTTGTTTGCAGCAGTAACTAAGCCAGACCAGGTTCCCGTGCTGGATGGGAGCTGGCCTGCCCTGGCTTGTGAAAGCTGATTGTTAACTTCTCAGGAAATTTTGCAAGATGGTTGGTGTCACGTCGTAGCTTGAAATTAGCCATGGTGTTAACTTATACCATGGACATTAGCAAATGCTACCATCAGAGCCTTTCTTTTTGAAAACCTGTTAGACATTTGGCAGCACGCTACCACAAGATTCCTGCTCTCAGGAGACTTACATTCAAGTTGAGTATTTTATAAATATGCAAATACTTCAGGTAATTTCAGATTGTGATAAGTGTTTTGGAGCTAATACGATAAAGAGAAAAGGAGTGACAGGTTTCTTTAGGAAAGGCCTCTCTGGGAAGGTGACCTTGGAGTTGACACCTGCAGTTGGTAAGGGGAAGTAGCATTTCAAGTGGGATGTGGGCTGGTACAGGGCCTGGAGATGGGCCGAGATGGTGTTCCAGGAATAGAAAATAGCTGTGGAGAGAATGTGCCTTCTAGGCTTAATGAGGACTTTGGATTTTTTTCTTAGGAGTAGTGGGAATAATTTAAGGGTTTTAAGTAGGTGAGTGACGTAATCAGCTTTGCATTTTATAAAGAGCACTCCAGTTGCTATATACAGAGTGAATTGCGGGGTCGGTGGCCAAGGACGGAACAAGCTTATACGAAGACTTTAATTTCACTTTGCCATGTACTACTTCCATGAAAAGGGAGACTTCAGAATTCTGGGGAATCTTTTCTTTTATAGTATAAAGATATAGGAAAAGACTACATAAAAATTTTAAACTTCTGCGGAGAAAAAAAAATCTACCATAGGTAAGAATAAAAGACAAACTTTTATCTTTCAAGACTCCCAAAGATCCCTAATTGAATTGTCACAACTGAGCAATGATTTGTTGTCCTGCCAAATACCTGGCCCTCTCTGGAAGCATGGAAATCCAACGTATCAACGCATAAGATCATCCACAGAACTTCACAAGTTAACAGAATGAAAAATACATCCATTTCATATTTTCATACTCATTTCTGATAAGCAGTGAAACTGTATGTCATCAAAAATAAACAAAGCTGGACACTAAAGTGGTAGGGACAGATTTTGATCATTAATAACTATTGCAATAGAGAAAAGAGTCCAGTGTGAACTGAATTCAAATCTGATTTGTACAGAGGTGACTGACTGTCTTAAAAAGAGCCTGAGAGGGCCAGCCCAGTGGCATTGTGGTTAAGTTTGTGCACTCCACTTTGGCAGCCCTGGGTTTTCTGGTTCAGATCCTGGGCATGGACCTGCACACTGTTCCTCAAGCCATGCTGTGGTGGCATCCCACATAGAAGAACTAGAAGGGCTTGCACTAGGATGTACAACTATGTACCGGGGCGTTGGGGAGAAAAAAAGAAGAAAGGGGGAAGATTGGCAACAGATGTTAGCTCAGTGCCAAACTTCCTCACCAAAAAAAAAAAAAATGAGTTTAAAATGAATAAATAAAGAGAGAATGAGGGAAAAGGATGAGCAGGGTCCCAGCATAAAGGAAGTGCAAAATTGCAAAAAAGTAGGAAGGGGGGGTTGGTCCATGTGAAACCCATTCAGGGGCCCTATCTTCAGGTGTTGACTGGAACAAACAGTCAGTTCTTTTGGCAGCCTTGAGTTTTCTCAGGTAGGTGCTCTGAGGGGAGCTGGATCATCCTAGGGATGTGGCCTTGAGCTGTTAGAAACTATGTTAGTGTTTGTTCAGGTCTTTATAGACCAAAGTTGAGGGCTAGCGAGCGGAGGCTTAGAGGAGCCTGGTGAGAGTTTGGTCAAGGAGAGTCTTTGTCAAGGTCAGGCATAAATATGTTTGTGTTTATTGTATTTTCAGTGATTTAAGAGATTGCCAAAAGTAATGCTGATGACATACAATCTTGATTTTTTTTCTCCCACTGAAAACACAAAAAATTACAAACTAGAATTAAAATTTCACTACCTAATATTTTACTAGAGATAATACATGTAAATCTTTTAATGAAACTCTTTCAATATATCAAGGTATATGTATATATAAATATGTTTATACATTTTACCCAAATATGGTCATAGTTCATATACTTTTTAAAAATTGAGATATAATTGACATATAACATTATGCATTGCAGGTGTACAACATAGTGATTTCATATATGTATATATTACAAAATGATCACCACAGTGAATCTAGCTAACATCCTTCACCACACATAGTTACAAATTTTTCTTTTCTTGTGATGAAAACTTTTTATTTTTTCTCCCCAAAGCCACAGCACATAGTTGTATATCCTAGTTGTAGGTCATTCTTGTTCTTCTATGTGAGACGCTGCCTCAGCATGGCTTGATGAGCAGTGTGTAGGTCCACGCCCAGGATCCCAACTGGTGAAACCGTGGGCCGCCGAAGTGGAGCGTGCAAACTTAACCACTTGACCATGATGCCAGCCCCGAGAATCTTTAAGATGTACTCTCTTAGTAACTTTCAAACTACAATAGAGTATTATTAACTATAGTGCCCATGCTGTTCTTTACATGCCCAGGGCTTATTTATTTTATAACTGAAAGTTTGTACCTTTTGACCACCTTCATCCATTTCCCTGACTCCCCATCCCTCAGCTCAGGCAAACACCAATCTGTTCCATATCTGAGTTTGGTTTTTAAAGATTCCACATTTAAGTGAGATTATACAGTATTTATCTTTCTCAGTCTGGCTTATTTCACTTAGCGTAATGCCCTCAAGGTCCATCCATGTTGTCACAAGTGCCAGAATTTCCTCCTTTTTTATGGCTGAATAATATCCCATTTTGTCTATATCTGTATCTATATCTGTATGTCACATTTTCTTTATCCATTCATCCATAGATGCACACTTAAGTTGTTTCCAGGTTTTGGCTATTGTAAATAATGCTGCAGTGAACGTGAGATTACAGATATCTCTGAGTTAGTGTTTTCAGTTCTCCTGGATAAATACCCAAAAATGGGATTGCTGGATCATATGGTAAGTCTATTTAAAAATTTTTGAGGAACCTCCACACTGTTTTCCATAATGGCTGCACCAATTTATATTCCCATCAACAGTGAGCAAGGGTTCCCTTTTCTCCACATCCTTGCCAACACTGATTGCTTATCTTTTTGATAATAGTCATTCTAACAGATGTGAAGTGATATCTCACTGTCGTTTTGATTTGCATTTCCCTGATGATTAGTGATCTTGAACACTTTTTCATGTACCTGTTAACCATCTGTATGTCTTCTTTGGAAAAATGTCTATTCAGATCCTCTGCCCATTTTTGGGGGGGGAGGTGAGGAAGAATGGCCCTGAGCTAACGTCTGTTGCCAATCTTCCTCTTTTTGCCTGAGGAAAATTGTTGCTGAGCCAACATCTCTTGTCAATCTTCCTCTGTTTTATGTGGGATGATGCCACAGTGTGGCTTGACAAGCAGTGACAAGATCTGAACCTGTGAACCCCAGGTCACTGAAGCAGAGCACATGAACTTAACCACTATGTCACCGGGTCAGCCCACTCTGTCCATTTTTTAATCAGGTGGTAGCCTTTTTGTTATTGAGTTGTATGAGTTCTTCACATATTTTGGATATTAACCCATTATCAGATATATGATTTGTGAATATTTTCTCCTATTCTGTAGGTTGCCTTTTCATTTTGTTGATGGCTTCGTTTGCTGTGCAGAAGTTTTTTAGTTTGATGTAGTCCCACTTGTTTATTTTTTTTTCTTTTGTTGGCTTTGTGTCTGGTGTCAAATCCAAAAAATCATCACCAAAACCAATGCCAAGGAGCTTACCATCTCTGTTTTCTCCTAGGAGTTCTGTGGTTTGGGATCTTATATTGAAGTTTTTAATCCATTTAGAGTTGATTTTGTGTATGGATTAAGATAGTGGCCTGGTTTCATTCTTTTGCATGTGGCTGTCCAGTTTTCCCAGGATTGTTTATTGAAGAGACTGTCCTTTCTCCATTGTATACTCTTGGCTCCTTTGTCATAGATTAATTAACCATACAGGCATGGGTTTATTTCTGGGCTCTCTATTCTGTTCCATTGATCAATGTGTCTGTTTTTATGTCAATACTATACACTGTTTCAATTACTAAAGCTTTGTAATGTAGTTTGACATCAGGAAGTGTGATGCTTCCAGCTTTGTTTTTCTTTCTCAAGATTGCTTTGACTATTCTGGGTTTTTTGTAGGTCCATAAAAATTTTAGGATTGTTTGTTCTATTTCTGTGAAAAACGCCACTGGAATTTTATAGGGATTCCATTGGATCTGTAGATTGCTTTGGGTAGTATGGACATTTTAACAATATTAATTCATCTAATCCATGAGCATGGAATATCTTTCCATTTATCTGTGTCTTCTTCAACTTCTTTCATCAGTGTCTTTACAGTTTTCAATGTACAGGTCTTTTACTTCCTTGGTTAAATTTATTTCCAGGTATTTTATTTTAGTTTTTTTGACAATGATTGTAAATGGGTTTTCTTAATTTCCCTTTCTGATAGTTTGTTATTAGTGTATAGAAACACAACAGATTTTTGTATATTGATTTTATATCCTGCAACTTTATTGAATCCATTTATTATTTCTAACAGTTTGTTGGTGGTGTCTTTATGGTTTTCTATATACACTATCATGTCACCTGCAAATAGTGACAGTTTTACTTCTTCCTTTTCAATTTGGATGCTTTTTTTTCCCTTGCCTAATTGCTCTGTTTAGGACTTCCAATACTATGTTGAGTAAAAGCAGCGAGAGTGGGCATCCTTGTCTTTTTCCTGATCTTAGAGGAAAGTCTTTTAGCCTTTCACCATTGAGTATGATGTTAACTATGGGCTGGTCATATATGGGCTTTATTATGTTGAAGTACATTCCCTCTATACCTACTTTGTTGAAAAGGTTTATCATAAATGAATGTTGAATTTTGTCAAGTGGTTTTTCTGCATCTTTTGAGATGATCATATGATTTTAATCCTTCGTTTCATTAATGTGGTATGTCACATTGATTTGTGAATGTTAAACCATCCTTGCATCCCTGGAATAAATCTCACTTGATTATAGTGTATGATCCTTTTAATGTATTATTGAATTCGATTTGCTAATAGATTGTTGAGGGTTTTTACATCTATGTTCATCAGGGATATTGGCCTGTCATTTTTTTTCTTGTGACATCCTTGTCTGGTTTTGGTATCAAGGTAATGCTGGCCTCAAAAAATGAGTTTGAAAGTGTTCCCTCCTCTTCTATTTTTTGGAATAGTTTGAGAAGGATTGGTATTAATTCTTCTTTAAATGTTTGGTAGAATTCACCAGTGAAGTCATCCAGTCCTGGATTTTTTTTGTTGGGAGGTTTTTGATTACTGATTGAATCTCCTTACTAGTAATTGGTCTGTTCAGATTTTCTATTTCTTTATGGTTCAGTCTTGGTAGATTGCATGTGTCTAGGAATTTATCCATTTCTTTTAAGTTGTCCAATTTGGAGTATAATTGTTCACAGTAGTCTCTTGTGATTCTTTGTATTTCTGTGGTATCAGTTGTAATGTCTCCTCTTTCATTTCTGATTTTGAGTCCTTTAATTTTTTTCATGGTAAGTCTAGCTAAAAGTTTGTCAATTTTGTTTATCTTGTCAAAAAAAACAGCTCTTAGTTTCATCGATCTTTTCTATTGTCTTTTTATTTCCACTAATGATCTTTGTTGTTTCCTTCTACTAACTTTAAGTTTCGTTTGTTCTTCTTTCTAGTTCTTTGAGGTGTAGAGTTAGGTTGTTCGAGATCTTTTTTGTTTCTTAATGTAGGCACTTGTCAATATGAACTTCCCTCTTTTTTTTTCCTCCCCAAAGCCCCAGTACATAGTTATATATCGTAGTTGTAAGTCCTTCTAGTTCTTCTGTTGGGACACCACCTCAGCATGGCTTGATGAGCGGTGCATAGGTCCGTGCCCAGGATCCAAACCAGTGAACCCTGGGCCACCTAAGCAGAGTACGTGAACTTAACCACTCGGCCGTGGGTCCAACCTGAACTTCCCTCTTATAACTGCTTTTGCTGCATCCATAAGTTTTGGTATGTTGTATTCCCATTTTCGTTTGTCTTAAGTTATTTTCTGATTTTTCTTTTGATTTCTTCTTTGACCTGTTGGTTGTTTAGTAGCATGTTGTTTAATCTCCATGTACTTGTGAATTTTCCAGTTTTCTTCTTGTTATTGATTTCTAGGTTCATACCATTGTGGCTGGAAAAGATGCTTGATAATTATTTCACTCTTCTTAAATTTATTAAAACTTGTTTTGTGGCCTAACATGATCTATCCTGGAGAATGTTCCATGTGCACTTGAGAAGGTGTATTCTGTTGCTTTTGAATGGAATGTTCTGTATATATCTGTTAAGTTCATCTGGTCTGACCTGTTGTTTAAGTCCAATTATTGATTTTCTGTCTGGATAATCTATCTGTTGGTGAAAGCGGGGTGTTAAAGTCCCCTCCTATTATTGTCTTGCTCTCTATTTCTCCCTTTAGGTCTGTTAATATTTGTTTTCTGTATTTAGGTGCTCCCATGTTGGGTGCATAAATATTTACAAATGTTATGTTCTCTTGTTGGATTGACCCATTTATCATTATGTAATGACCTTCTTTGTCTCTTATTACAGTCTTTGTCTTTTTTTTTTTATTCTCCCCAAAGCCCCCCAGTACATAGTTGTATATGTTAGTTGTGAATGCCTCTGGTTGTGCCATGTGGGACACCACCTCAGTGTGGCCTGATGAGCGGTGCCATGTCCATGTCTGGGATCTGGTTTGGTTTCCATTTGTATGGAATATCTTTTTCTATCCCTTCACTTTCAGTCTGTGTGTGTCCTTACATCTGAAGTGAGTCTGTTGTAGGCAACATATAGATGGGTCTTGTTTTTTTTAATCCATTCAGCCACTCGATGTCTTTTGAAAGGAGAATTTAGTCCATTTACATTTAAAGTAATTATTGATAGGTATGTACTTATTGCCATTTTGTCAATTGTTTTCTGGCTTTGTTCCTTTGTTTCTTTTTCTCTTGCTCTCCCTTTGTGATTTGATGATTTTCTATAGTGGTATGCTTGGATTCCTTTCTCTTTATCTTTTGAGTATCTACTATAGGATTTTGCTTTGTGGTTAACATGAGGCTTACATAACACATCTTATAGATATAACAGTCTATTTTAAGTTGATAACAACTTAAGCCCAAATGCATTCTAAAGCTCTACATTTTTACCTCCCCCACATTTTGCTTTTGATGTCACAATTTACATCTTTTCATCTTGTGTATCCATTAAAAATTATAGTAGTTATAGTTATTTTTACTGCTTTTGGCACAGAGCAGAGGAAGAGTGCAAAGATGGTGTCCACTGGCACCCCTGGTCTCTGGAAAGGATTGTAATCAGCCCCTAGATGTGTGCTTAAGTAGAAGTCTGCCTCTCAGGCCACAGCTATGAAGATAAGCAGATAGGCATTTTTCACAGAAGGACTGGGGGTGTGGTTCAGTCTGCTGCCTCTGTGCTGTGACCTGGGCTGGGGGTGTGGGCTGGCTCAACAGTTCAGAACTATTTGTTATAGTCCTATGGGACCCATGAATGTAAGCTCCACTAGCCATCAGAACCAGGTGATCAAGGGGTGTCCCCTGTGTGGCAGCCACAAAAACTGGGGCACCAGACATGCACAAGCTCCTTTCCAGGTGATACCAGTGACCTGGAGTGAGCTGGAGGGAGATCACAAAGACAGCGTTCACCCTCTGAGGTTGCAGGAGAGGATTACAGTTGTGTTACCACACCAGCTTCATTTTTGCCTGCGCACCTGGAAAGCCAAACACTGAGATGACAAGATCGCAGCAGAGAGAGGGTTTTAATCACAAAGCAGCCAGGTGAGGAAGCAAGAGAATGAGTCTCAAATCCTCTTCCCTGAAAATGGGGGCTCAGGGATATTTATGGTGTAGGGGGGCAAAGTGGTCTGAAACGTGGAGAGAGATGATTGGAGATAGTTGATGATCTGCACAAGCATAGTCAGACTTCATACTTCGTCACAGGACACATGTTCACAAAATGGCGGTGTTAGCATGATCTGAGGGTGGAGTTCTTAGCCTCTTGACATTAAAAGGTCACTTATTGGACATCCGCACAGGCCCAGTTGATGGGTGGGTGGTCTCAACCTGCCTGAAGTGGACAAGGGGTTCTAATTCCTGCAAAACAGCTCAAATCCCCATTACCATGGTGACCATGGTGACCCCCATGGTAAGGGAGATGTTATCTACAGGAACCTAGTGGGAGTCAGGTAGCATATTGCTTAAACAGCACAGTTAACAATGGGCGAAGGAACAACTAAAAGCTATAATAAGTAATTGCAAAAAGGAAAAAACTATAATTCCTAGCTACTTAATCATCAATGGCTAACTGTTTCCTGGTTTTAATCTCCCCTGTTCTTTGGTCATTCCTCATTCTTGAGGGGTTCAGGGTGACAACCTATCTAGCTACTCCCTGCTGAATTGGGCATAGATATGGGTTAGAGGAATGAAACTGAAACTGTTTAGCACTCATTTGGAAATATTCTCTTATTTCTGGCTTCAGGTTGACATTTTGCATTATTAGAATTTTTTACCTTGCTCAATAGTTTTGCAACAACATCTAAAAGCACATTTTATATTCAAGTATCTGACCAGAAGGGTAAGAAGTATAGACAACCCAAATTTTAACAGTCCCTGAAAAATAGACCTAATCCCAGTGGGGCCTCCACCTCATCAATAGGTGGGGGCAGACATCTGCCTTAGTTCCTGATAGTGTTTTGTTTTAGTGGATAGGCATCAGAGACTGGAGCAATGCCCTATACCCTGATCTTTCAGTTGTCATTGATGATGGCTATTCAACATAGACTCTCTGCCCAGGGGTCATCACATTCCTAAGGAACTCAAAAGAACAAAGTTATCAACTTATAGCAGCTGGGAAGGGCCATAAAATCTACAGAGCATGTCTGGGTTGGTTAATCAGAGGTCATTCAAATTTACAATACAGTTTCTTTTCTACAATATGTCTTCCCTTATGTCAACCTTGTGTTGAGCTGGTATCAGTTAGCCCCTAGACATGTGTTTAATTAGAAGCCTGCCCCCCAGGCCACAGTTATGAGTATAAACTAATAGACCTCTTTCCCAGAAATATGGCATTTTAGTCTGCTGGCTCTTGGCTGCTATGCTCTGGGGTAGAGCCAGTTAAGAACTTTCTCCATTTGTTACAGTCCTCTGGGCCCCACAAACATAAGCCCTGCTGGCTGCCAGAGCCAGGCAATCAAGGGGTGTCTTCTGGGTGGTAGCCACAAAAACTGGGGCAACAGATGTGTGCACAAACTCCTTTCTGGGGGATACCAGAGATCTAGAGGAAGGTAGAGGGAAAGTGCAAAGATGGCACTCAGCAGCCTTCATCCTTGGAGAGTATTTCAGTAAGCCCCTAGATGTGTGTTAAAGTAGACACCTGGGGCTGGCCTGGTGCTGCAGTGGTTAAGTGCGCGTGTTCTGCTTTGGCGGCCTGGGGTTCGCCAGTTCGGATCCCGGGTGCGGACATGGCACCACTTGGCAGGCGATTCTGTGGCAGGTGTCCTACATATAAAGCAGAGGAAGATGGGCACAGATGTTAGCTCAGGGTCAGTCTTCCTCAGCAAAAAAAGAGGATTGGCAGCGGATGTTAGCTCAGGGCTAATCTTCCTCAAAAAAAAAAAAAAACGTAGATGCCTACCCCTCGGGCAATGCTTTAAGATAACAAATGAGGGTCTTTCACAGAAAGATTAGATGTGTTTCCTTGGGCTGCCTCTGTGCTGGGCCCTGAGGGGGTAATCAGGTGAGTCCATGTGAGCCCTTTAAGAACATTTCTTAGTTCACTATAGCCCTGTGGGTCTCATAGACACAAGCCTTATTTGACTAATGAAAAGAATCTGACATTAGAATTCTTTCCATTAGTCAAATGGCTTTCAAAGTTAGAGGTTTTGGGGGCTAGTCTTTCAGGTGCAAGTCTTAAAAGTTGGGGTGCCAGATGTGGGGTTCAAACCCTTAGCTCCTCAGGGAAAAGCTCAGGATTGTCAGTTCCCTCCGGATTTTGGGTCACCACACCAGGGGGGTAGTTTATGGCGGGATTGTGTCTCAGTCTCTCCTACTTGTTCTGATGAGGGTTTTTTTCTTGTTTGTCTGATGTATGGTAGTTGCTCAACTAGTTTTTGGGTTTCTTTATGAGGAAATTGTTTCATACATAGCTGTTGTTGGGGCAAATAATCCATAACCAACCTATAAATCAAAATTGGGGTGAGTTTATTATGAGGCAGAGTGAGGATTATAACCTGGGAAGGCCTTAGAAGGCGTTCCAGAGAAACATGGGTTTCAGTACATTCTTATATCTTTTTAGAATAAAGAACCCACCCAGGATACATTAAACACACCCAGGATACCTTTCCATCAAAGTTTCAAAGAGGTATTCAGTTTCAGATTAGCAGGTCAACATGACCCTGGTGTCAGGAAAGGGACTCATCCAGGCATTACTAATAGGGTGGAGGAGGGGAAGTGTGCATTCTTATCTTCAGAGAGTGCATTGTTTAATGGATAAGCAGATGTACAATGTATGTTTGATAGGCCATAACTCAGGCTTTTTAGTTCAAGCTGAATTCGTTTTGAACTCAAGTGGTTACCTCACATACCTTTATACGTGAAAACCTTGTCACTGTAGATTTGGTGTGTCCATGAAAGGAGGTAAGTTCAGGATCCTCCATCGCCATCTTGCAATGGAGCCTTCATGTACTTTTTATAGCCTGCTTTTTGCACACAACAGTATGTTGCAGACATTTTTCATGTCAATAAGAATAAAAGTCAAGCCATTTGTCATGCTGAAAAATACGTCATTGTATACTCCAAAAGTTACTTTTCAATTTATCAGTTCTGTATTGGTAAATATCTAGACTATTTGATATTTTTCCATTATAAACAACAGTAATGAGCATCCTCATGGTTACATTTTTATCCAACTATGTAATTATCTCTTTGGGATAAATTTCTAGAAATTGGATTGGTAGGTCAAAGGTCTGCTTTTGCCATTTTGATAGATTGTGCTAAAATTCTCTTTGGGAAGGTTGTACCAATGTGAAGGCCCTGCTGCCTCACATATTTGCCAACTGGTTTTGTTAGTCTTTTTCATCTTGGCTGATCTCATTGGCAATAAATGATACCTCTTTGTTTTTGTAATTAGTATTTCTTTATTAGGCATGAAACACAATATTCTTTTTACATTTTATTTTAATTTAATTTTACATTTTAAATACCCAATTATCTTTATCTTTTTATCTTTATCTTTTTTAGCTTTCCCATTCAAGTCCTTCCCCATTTTTCAATTTGGTCTTTAAGACATTGATTTATGAGAGTCCTTCATAGATATAAAGGATTTTAACCATTTTTCTGATGTATTGCAAATATTACCCCCAGTTTTCCATTTGTCTTTAATTCTTGTTTATGTTGTCCTTTCTCTGTACACAAACTGTAAGTTCATAGACACTTAAATTTATCAGTATTTTCCTTTACAATTTCTGGGTTCTGTGATCAGGATTATGAAAATACACATCTCTCTTTTCTTCCAGTCCTTCTTGGCTTTCTCTTTTTTAAAGAGAGTGTGTGAACTTTTTATTGAAGTTTAATATACATATGAAAGTGTCAAAATCATAAGTATACAACTTAATCAATTTTCACCAAGTGAATGCATCCCAGATTCTGACCCAGAAATCCCTGATGTACCCTCTTCCTGGCCATCGGAGTACTGAAGTGTGAGATCTAATGCAGGAAACAGTTTTATGATTTCCTAAATAGCAGGCCAGTTGTCCCTACACTATTTATTGAATAACCCGTTTCTTACTTATGGATTAGAAATGTCTGTTTGCTTATATTCCCACAATTACTTGGTCTATTTCTAGCCTCACTATTTTAGTCCATTGATCTGTCTGGTTTTGCCACTGTCAGATTCTTTTCATTAGTCAAATGAGCTTTATTTTTTAAAACTAGCTATTTTTAAAACTAGCTATTTAAGGCCCACCTTATTGCTCTTCTCCCTCAGATAAGCTTTAAAATCATTTAGTTACAATGTGCCTCCCTTGTCTGCCCAAATCCTATTAAGATTTTAATTGTTAATTTGTTAAATGTATCAGTTCATTTAGCAAAAGTTGACTCTTTTTTCTTAGTGTTGTCTTCCTGTCTAAGAACAAGGTTTGTCTCTCCATTTGTTCAATGTTCCTTCTATACTCCTTGCTGGGATTTTATTGTTTTCCTCAAACAGATCCTGCACATCTTGTTAAGTTCATTCTTAGGCATTTTAAGGCTTTTCATTGTTATTGTAAATACATTATTTTCTTTCATTATAACTTCTAGTCTGACATTCTAACTAATTATTTGTACTTCAAAGGCTATTGAGCTTTTTTATCTGTTGGTTTTTCAAAAGCCACTTACTGAACTCATTCTGGATGGTTTTTCATTTGAGTCTCTGAGTTTTTCAGGTTTATAATTGTATCTGTCCTGTGGTTTCAATCTATCCTTCCGTGTGAATCCTCCCAGTCAGCGTTTCAATGTATTTAAGATTCTATAGTTTACCGACCATTAACTCAACCCCATTGACTCTCTCTTTCCAGGCAAACTACTTAAACGGGTTGCTTCTCCTCACTGTTTCACCCCCTCCAACCTGGCTGCAGCCATCCCTACTCAAGCGAAATGATTCTTAATAAAGTCTCCGGGACCTTCCCTTCTCTAAATCCAAACCTTCTTTTAATCCCGCATCTCACTTGACCTCTCCCTCACTTTAAAGACTGATGGCCACACCCTTGCTTTCTGTTCCTTCCCACGGCATCCATCACCTTGCACTCGTGCAGTTTACCTCCTACATCTTTGGCTGTTCCTTCTCAATCTCTTTGTATCTTCCTCTACTCTTTCTTTATTGTTGGAGATTCTTATTGCTCAATATTAGGCCCTCATCTTTTCATATTTTACTCTCTACTTGGGTGATTTCACCCATTTTTATGATTTTAATTACCAACTCTATGCTCATGACTCCCAAATTAGTATCTCTAGACTAGACCTTTCTTCTGAGCTCCAGACTCATACATCAAGTCACCTCCTCAGCAGTTCCATTTGAGTGTCTCAAAATCATCTTAAATTCAGCATGTCTGAAATTAAGCTCATAATATTTCTCCCCAAATCCACTCTTCTTCCACAGCTTCCATCAGTGAATGGCCTTACTATCCAACCTGGAAGTCAGTCGTCTTTATCCATTCCCATCTCTCTCATGGTCTTATTCAATCCCCAAACCTTGTAGATTTAACATCCTAAAAGATGCTGAATCATTCATCTTATCTCCTTTTCCACTACCAGCCCCACTCTGGTTGGAACTAGCCCATCTTTCATTGGACTGCTAAAATAGGGTTCAGACTGTATGTTCTCATTCTCCTTCAACTCATTTCCTTCATATGCATCTTACATTATTTTGTGCTTATAACCCTTTATTATCTCGCCCTTGCCCTTCCTCACAAAGACAGACTCAAATCCTCAACATGGTTTACAGGGCTCTACCAATGAGGCCTGCATTTTGTACTCTTATCTGCCATTTACTTAGCTATAAGCAATCTGGTTCTTGTAGTTTATTGAAAGCACCACAGTTATTTCCTTCTAGAGTTTTCTCACTTGCTATTCCCTTGGATTGGAAACTCTTTCTGCCCTCCTACCCCATCGCCACCTCCAGTTAGCTGTGATTCATTCCCTGATTAGGAAAGCCCTCCCCGATGCCCTAAATTAAGTCTGGTTTCCCTGCTATTATGAGCTCTTAGGCACTTTGAAATTTTTTTTTATATTGCTTACCAGATTATAATTGCCTAGGGCTGGCCAGGTGGTGCAGCGGTTAAGTGCATACATTCCATTTCGGTGGCCCGGGGTTCACCAGTTTGGATTCTGGGTGCAGACATGGCACCCCTTGGCAAGCCATGCTGTGGTAGGCATCCCACATGTGAAGTGGAGGAAGATGGGCACGGATGTTAGCTCAGGGCCAGTCTTCCTCAGCAAAAAGAGGAGGATTGGCAGCAGATGTTAGCTCAGGGTTAATCTTCCTCAAAAAAAAAAAAAAAGATTATAATTGCCTATTTATTTGTCTGGCTATTTAAAATCTCTCTTCCAATAGACTTTAAGCCCCATGATGAGGACAGGGATGTGTGCCTCTTTTGCTAGTTTTTGTATTCTTAGCTCCTGTTCCAGTGCCTGGCATACAATGGGCATTCCAAACACTTTGTGAATGATGTTTCTAACTGGTTATTTTTTGTATATAGAAAGTGAATTTATTTTTCATATTAATTTTGTATCCAACTGTTTTACTGAAATATGTTATAGATGAGTTTGGGTCCTCAGAAAAGCAGATGTTAACATGGAATCACACATGCAAGAGATTTATTGGAAAACACCTGAGAGGGCAAATGAGAGAGGGAGCAGGAGTGGGCAAGCAGAGCCTTTAGACCATGATGCAGGTGTGGCAGCAGCAAGGACCCCACTTGGCCAGAGAATTTTCTTCTTTTAGTGAACCACTGAGTTTTATCCACCAGTATTTTATTTATAATCTTTGAATCAATATCCGTGCATGAGATGGCAGTTGGTTTCTATTTGTATACGTTTTATCTTTGTTAGGTTCTGGAACCATTGTTCCCGGAATCGACCAGAATTGCTTTCATTGAAAAAGAAATAAGAAACTTTTCTTCTTTCCCTGGACTCCTTCTGGGAGATTTGACAGAACTGATCTGTGAAGGTGAATCCTGGCACTTCTGAGGATGTACTTCCTTGGCCTCTCTGTTTCTTTTCTGATTATTTGCTTCTCTTGGCTTTATATGTTTTCTTGAGTAAATGTCAGGAAACATTTTTATTGAATATTTGCTTAATTCAAGGGTATTAGCAAAGAACTGTGGGGAGTAATCTCTATAATTCTTTTCGTTTCCTCTGTATTAGTAATTATTTCCTTGTTTACATTCTTAATTCCATGCATTTATGTGATTTTCACTCTCATTTATAACTAGCTTTATTTTATTTTTTTCTAAAATAAAATAGCTCTTGGGTCAATTTATCAAGCCCATTTTTTTCCGTTTTCTAATTTATTCATTAAGGCTTTAGTTTTTATTCTTTTGCACTAACTTATTAGGTTTATTAACTTTTTTCAACTTGAGTCAGAAATATGGTTCAGTGTTTTTACTACTTTTTATTAATAAAGTTTAAAGTCATTTTGGATGTTTTTCTGAATATAAAAATATGCTTGTTATAAAATTTCATATATAGGAATATATAAGAGAGAAAGGAAAAGTTCTGTGTAATTCTATCACCAGAGACAATCACTGTATCTCAATAGTTTTGGGTATATTCTTCCAGATGCTTCTCTATGAATGTATTATTTGTCTGTCTGGGTGTGTCTGTCTACCAGTCATATTTGTATATGTGTGTGTGTTTATATGTGGATGTATTATACAGAGATGTATGTATATATAGAGACTTACTTCTGTGAGTATCTGTATATCTGTCTACATCTATCTACATAGCTATATGTTATGGTCACTTGCAGAGACACATGGAACTTCCTCCTGAATCCCAAAATTTGGGTTGGATGTCCAGATACACATACACACACCAAGAGGGTACGGAAAGGTTTCTTACTTAATTACATAGTTGAGGTCTGTAAAAATAGTTTGGATTTTTTTTCATAAATTGCTTATTTAGGTGACTTGCAATTTTTCTAGAGAGCTTTTGCCATTTATTATTATACTACAGACATTTTTTCATTGTGGCTTGCCTGTTGGTTCTACTATCAAGTTTTTTGGCATGCAAAATTTTAAATTTTTACATAGTCTATTTACCAGTTATTTTTACTTGAGGAGTTAGTGTTTTGTGTCACACTTAATGGCCTTCATCACTCATTCATCCATATTTCTAAAACATTGAAAGTTCTAAAGGAGTTCAACATTTCATCCAAAACATTAAATTCTTTTATGTATATACCATTTTATTTGTGCTTAAGGCCTGAGGTAAAACTTAAGCTTAAAATTTAAAGCTTAAGGCAGCTTTAAAAAGCAACAAAACAATGCCTAGCTGGTTGTTCCCAGGCCATTAATCATCCTTTTGTCTCAATTGATTTACCATGCCCCTACTATAATGAATCAAATTTCCATTGATGCTTGGATCTACTTTGTCTCATTGTTTTACCGACCTCTATTTTGGCACCAATATCACACCGTTAATGGAACTTGGTTTAACGCCTCCTAGGCTAATAAACCCCCTCAGGATCCCTCATCTCTCACACATGTTCTCAGAAGTTTCCCGATTTTTCTTACATGTTAATTCATTCAAATTAACTTTAGAACCATTTTTTCTCTCAAATCAACTCAAAAGTCCTACAGCTTTTTTGAGTGAGAATCCGTTAGAATTACAGGTTACTTTGGTGAGAAATCTATTTTTACAATCGTGCATTTTTCTTCCATTTTATTGATGTCATCATGGTTTAGGACATTGTGTAATTTCAGGTGTACATTATTATTTATCAGTTTCTGTATAGACTGCATCATGCTCACCACCAATAGTCTAATTTTTATCCATTACTATACATATGTGCCCTTTTACACTTTTCACCCACTTTTAACCCTCTTCCCCTCTGGTAACCACTAATCTGTTCTCTTTATCCATGGGTTTGTTTATCTTCCCCATATGAGTGAAATCATGCGTTGTTTGTCTTTCTCTGTCTAGCTTATTTTGTTTGACATCATACCCTCGAGGTCCATCCAGGTTGTTGGAAATGAGATGATTTTGTCTTTTTTTATGGCTGAGTAGTATTCCATTGTATATGTATTCCACATCTTCTTTATCTATTCATCAGTTGATGAGCATTTGGGTTGCCTCCCTGTCTTGGCTAGTGTGAATAAGGCTGCAATGAACATAGGGGTCCATAAATCTCTGAATTGTTGATTTCAAGTTCTTTGGATAAATATCCAATAGTGAGATAGCTGGATCATATATTTCTATTTTTAACTTTTTCAGAAATCACCATACTGTTTTCCATAGCTGCTTCAACAGTTTGTATTCCCACTAGTAGTGTATGAGGGTTCCCTTTTCTCCATACCCTCTCCAACGTTTGTTATTTTTTGTCTTGGTAATTATAGCCATTCTGATAGGTGTAAGGTGATATCACATTGTAGTTTTGATTTGCATTTCCCTAATAATTAGTGATGTTGAAAATCTTTTCATGTGCCTGTTGGCCATCTGTATATTTTCTTTGGAAAAATGTCTGTTCATATCCTCTGCCTATTTTTTGATTGAGTTGTTCATTTTGTTGTTGTTGAGTTGTATGAGTTCTTTATATATTTTGGAAATTAACCCCTTATCAGATATATGATTTGCAAGTATTTTCTCCCAGTTGGTGGGTTGTCCTTTCATTTTGCTCCTGGGTTCCTTCGCCTTGCAGGAGCTCTTTAGTCTGGTGTAGTCCCATTTGTTTACTTTTTCTTTTGTTTCCCATGCCTGATGTTATTTGAAAAGATGCTGCTAAGACCCATGTCAAAGAGTGTACTGCCTATGTTTTCTTCTAGGAGTTTTATGGTTGCACGTCTTACCTTCAAGACTATAATCCAGTTTGAGTTCATTTTTGTGTATGGTGTAACATAATGGTCTACTTTCGTTCTTTTGCACGTGATTGTCCAATTTTCCCAACACCATTTATTGAAGAGACTTTCTTTTCTCCATTGTATGTTCTTGGCTCCTTTGTCAAATATTAGCTGTCCATAGATGTGTGGTTTTATTTCTGAGCTTTCAATTCTGTTCCATTGATCTGTGTGTCTGTTTTTGTACCAGTACCATGCTGTTTTGATTACTACAGCTTTGTAGTATATTTTGAAGTCAGAGATTGTGATGCCTCCAGCTTTCTTGTTTTTTCTCAGGTTTGCTTTAGCTATTTGGAGTACTTTGGTGTTCCATATAAATTTTAGGGTTCTTTATTATATTTCCATGAGGAAGTTGTTGGGATTCTGATTGGGAGTGCATTGAATTGGTAGATGGCTTTAGGTAATATGGACATTTAACTATGTTTATTTGTCCAATCCATAAGCATGGAATATCCTTCCATTTTCTGTTATCTTCAGTTTCTTTCAAGAATGTCTTATAGTTTTCAGCGTATAGGTCTTTCACCTCTTTGGTTAAATTTATTCCTAGATATTTTATTCTTTTTGTTGTGATTGTGAATGGTATTGTGTTCTTGAGTTCTTTTTCTGCTAGTTTGTTGTTAGTGTAGAGATATGCAACTGATTTTTGTAAGTTGATTTTGTACCCTGCAACTTTGCTGTAGTTGTTGATTATTTCTAATAGTTTTCTGGTGGATTTTCTAGGCTTTTCTATATATAGGATCATGCTGTCTGCAAACAGTGAGAATTTCACTTCTTCCTTGCCAATTTGGATACATTTTATTTCTTTTTCTTGCCTAATTGTGCTGGCCAGAAAGTCCAGTACTATGTTGAATAGGAGTGGTGAGAGTGGGCACCCTTATCTTGTTCCTGTTCTTAAAGGGATGGCTTTCAGTTTTTCACCATTGCATATGATGTTGGCTGTGGGTTTGTCATATATGGCCTTTATTATGGTGAGGTATGTTCTTTCTATACCCATTTCATTGAGAGTTTTTATCATAAATGGATGTTAGATCTTGTGAAAGCTTACTCTGCATCTATTGAGATGATCAAGTGATTTTAATTCCACATTTTGTTAATGTGGTATACCACAATGATTGATTTGTGGATGTTGAACAATCCCTGCATCCCTAGTATAAATCCCACTTGATAATGGTGTAATGGTAATGCCAATGGTAATTGGCAAAATCAGTTTGCCAATATTTTTTTGAGCATCCTTGCATCTATATTCATCAGTGATATTGGCCTGCAATTTTCCTTCTTTGTGTTGCTCTCATCTGGCTTTGGGATCAGGGTGATGTTGGCCTCATAGAATGAGTTAGGAAGTGTTCTGTCTTCTTCAATTTTTTGGAATAGTTTATTAAATCTTCTTTGAATGTTTCATAGAATTCCCCATCTGGTCCTGGACTTTTGTTTTTTGGGAGGTTTTTGATTACTGTTTCAGTCTCGTTACTTGTGATTGATATTCAGATTCTCTGTTTCTTCTTGATTCAGTCTTTGGAAGTTACATGAGTCTAAGAATTTATGTCTTTCTTCTAGGTTATCCAATTTGTTGGAATATACTTTTTCATAGTATTCTCTTATAATTCTTTGCATTTCTGTGGTATCTGTTGTAATTTCTCCTCTTTTGCTTCTGATTTTCTTTACTTGAGCCTTCTCTCTTTTTTTCTTGGTGAGTCTGGCTAAGGGTTTGCCAACTTTATCTTCTCAAAGAACCAGCTCTTACTTTCATTGATCCCTTCTACTGTTTTTTTGGTCTCTATTTCATTTATTTCTGCTCTGATTTTTACTATCTCCCTCCTGCTGACTTTGGGCTTTGTTCTTTTTCTAGTTCTGTTAGGTATAGTTTAAGATTAGTTATTTGAGATTTTTCCTGTTTGTTGAGGTGGGCCTGTATTGCCATGAATTTCCCTCTTACAACTGCTTTTGCTGCATGCTATAGGAGTTGGTACATTGCATTTTTATTTTCGTTTGTCTCCAGGTGTTTTTTGATTTCTCCTTTGATTTCTTCATTGATTCAATGGTTGTTCAGTGCTATGTTGTTTAGTCTCCACATATTTGTGACTTTCCAAGCTTTTTTCTTGTAGTTGATTTCTAGTTTCACAGCACTGTGGTTGGAAAAGATGCTTGATATGATTTCAATATTCTTAAATTTATTAAGACTTGCCTTGTTTCCTAACATAGGGTCTATCTTTAAGAATGTCCTATGTGCACTTGAGAAGTATGTGTATTCTGCTGTTTTTGGATAGGATGTTCTATGTATATCTATTAAGTCCATCTGCTGAAGTGTTTCATTTAAATCCACTATTTCCTTGTTGACTTTTTGTCTGGATGATCTATTCATTGATGTAAGTGGGGTGTTGAGGTCCCCTACTAATTTGTGTTGCTATTAATTTCTCCCGTTAGGTCTGTTAATAGTTTCTTTATATACTTTGGTGCTCCTGGGTTAAGTGTGTATATATTCATAAATGTTATCTTCTGGGTTGAATGTTCTTTTTATCATTATAGACTGCCCCCCTCTTTCTTTCATTATCTTTTTTATCTTGAAGTCTGCTTTGTCTGATATGAGCATGTAACATCTGCTTTCTTTTGCTTGCTATTTGCTTGAAGTATCTTCCATCCCTTCACTCTAAGCCTGTGTTTGTCTTTAGAGCTGAGATGTGTTTCCTGGAGGTAGCATATTGTTGGGTCTTGTTTTTTAACCCATTCAGCCATTCTGTGTCTTGTGATTGAAGAATTCAATCCATTTACATTTGGAGTGATTATTGATATATGAGAAATGTATTACTGATACACATGTCATTTTATCTCATTTTCTGGTGGTTCTATATTTCCCTTTTTTCTCTTCCTTCGTATTTCTGACTGCCATTTCCGTTGGATGGTTGTCTGTGGTTTTCTGTTTTCTATTTATGCTTTGTGTCTCTGCTCTGTGTTTTTGTATAGTGGTTACCACAAGGTTTTTATAAAAGATCTCATAGATGAGATAGTCCATTTTCTGATAGCCTCTTATCTCCATCAGCCTAAGAAGGTTCCATCCCTCTCCTCTTCCCCTTCTATGTTATTGTTGCCACAAACCATTCTGTCTTGTGTTGTGAGTTTGTCATTTAAATGAAGTGTTTATAGGTATTTTTGATGTTTTCCTTCCCTTAATCTTTTATAATTGTTTGATAACCTGTTCTGATAGAGTTGCAATTTTCTGATTTTCTCTGTCTATTTATCTCCTTGCTCAAGACTTTTTGTTTTAGGTATGAGGGCATTTAGGTATGAGGGCCTTTTTGTTTTAGGTATGAGGGCATCCTTGATCGTTTCTTGTAAGGGAGGTCTAATGGCAATGAACTCTCTCAGTTTTTTTTTTTTTAATCTGGGAAAGCTTTTATTTCTCCATCATATCTGAAGGATAGTTTTTTCACTGGATAGAGTCTTCTTAGCTGAGTTTTTGTCTTTCAGTATTTTGAATATATCATTCCAATCTTTCCTAGGCTGTAAGGTTTCTACTGAGAAATCTGCTGAAAGCCTGATTGGGGCTCCTTTGTAGATTATTCTCTCCTGCCTTGCTGCCCTTAACACTTTTTCTTTGTCATTGACTTTTGCCAGTTTTACAAATATATGCCTTGGAGAAAGTCTTTTTGCATTGCTGTAATTGGGAGTTCTATTGGCTTCATATACTTCTAAGTCCAGTTTCTTCCCCAGGTTTAGGAAGTTGTCAACTATTTCTTTGAACAAGATCTCTGCTCCTTTCTCCCTCTCTTCTCTCACTGGAATATCTATAATCTTTATGTTGCATTTCCTAATTGAGTCAGATATTTCATGAAGAGTCTATTCATTTTTTTTGTTTTATTTCTCTTTCCTCCTCCACCTGAAGCATTTCTATATTTTTCCTCTAAATTACTAATTCTCTCCTCCATAATATCAGCTGTTTTTTTTTAAGGTTTCTAGATCGTTTTTTATCTCATTCAATGTGTTCTTCATCTCCAGAGTTTGTTTCATTTTTTTTTAAGAGTTTCAATTTCTTTGGTGGTGAGTTCCTTCTGCTCATTAATTTTATTCCAGAATCATTGAAGTGTCTTTTTGAGTTTTTCTGTAACCCCAGAATGTCTATGACAACTATTTTGAGTTCTCTCTCATTTAGACTGTAAATTTCTGAGTTCAGGATTGGTTTCAAGAGACGTGTCATTTTCATTCTGCTCTGGAATGTTAATGTAGGTCTTCATGGTATTTGATGAAGTGATCCTTCGCTGGTGCATAGTGGTAGTATCAGGTCACAGATTCCACCTGCCATCTCTTGGGGGGTGTGGAGGCAGGAGCTGTTTTGTTTTGAACTTGGCATGTCCACTGGAAATTGTACCAATAGTGTTTGTCTGTGTTTGCCCATTGGCCACAGGCTCTTGATGGGTCACACATGCACACGCAGGTGGCTCTGGTGTGGAACTGCTGCCTTGGGTGGGGACTGGCTGAGCTGGTGCACTAGGCAGAAGGTGAGGGGAGAGGAGCTTTGTTTTGCACACATGGTCCAGCCCTACACTCATGGGTGGTTCACCTGGGCTACTATGCTTGGTGAGGGTGCCCACGTGGTGGCTGAGCCATACCACTTAGTGTGGAGCATTCCTGCAAGCAGGGCTGCAACTCTGACAGCAAAAGCATTCACACACGGACCTGCCTGCTCCCCCACATCCCTAGTCATGTGCTGGCTGCTGTGTGAGTGCACACGACCTAGGTCACTGCTGCTGGGGAGTGGGATGGGATGCACTCACCTCCTTCCACTGCTTCCTGGGGATCCAGTACCCCCACCTTCAGATGTATGGCTGAATGGACCTCTCAGATATCTGATTGTGCTATGTAGGGAATCCTCTGTTGGTTAATGAATGTCTGTTTGGTTGTTACTTAGGGGGAGGAGACTAAAGGAACAACTCACTCTACCATGATGCTGACATAACTCTCACATTTTCCTAAGAACTATTTATTCAATTTTTCATATTCCTTAGTAGTTATAATTTTCTTTATATGTCTTATACATTTCTTAGATTGTTTTCCTATTTTTTCTTCCTATTAGCTGTGTCTCACAAATTTAATATGCTGTATTTTCATTCCATTCAACGTATTTATTTTACTTGAGACTTCTTTGACACATGGATTGTTTAGATGTGTTTGGAGATTTTGTTGGTATCTTTCTGTTATTTCTAGCTTGATACCATTTTAGTCATAGAACACATTATGTGATTTCATTTCTTTTAAATGTTTTGAGGTTCATTTTACGGCCCAGGAGATGGTTTGTCTTGATGAAAGTTCCATGGGCAGTAAAAAAAGTTTGTATTCTGCTGTTTGTTGGGTGGAGTGTTCTATAAATGTCAACTAGATCCTGTTGGCTGATTGATGGCATCATAAAGTTCTATATCCCTGATTTTCAGTCTAGTAGTTCTATCAATTGTTGAGAGTGTTACTGAAGTCTCCAACTCTATGTGGATTTATCTCTCAGATTTTACTGAAAGTATTTGAAGCTCTTTGGTGCATAAATCTTTAGGATTGTTGTCTTATTGGACTAAACCTTTCATCATTGTGTAATGTCCTTCTTTGTTCCTGTTCTGGGCTGATATTTAGAAGAAGAGATTAACAGATCTTTCTTTTTGATACAGTGAATCTAGAGTGGGGCCTGGAAATCTGCATTTTAACAAAAATTCCTGGATTATTTTTATAATCAGGCATTACTCAAGAGTTCTTGGTTGCAAACAATGGAAATTGACTTTGGTTAACTTAGGCAGAAAGGAATTTATTGGAAGAATATCCAGTAACATCTACTGGATTGCTAGAGTCCTGCTAGGAAGCAGAGTCTTCTGTCCCTGTAGGGAAGCTAAAGGGACAAAGCAGTTGCTCTCCCTGATTCTAGCCAGTGGAGCAGTTATGACCTAAACTCAACCCATTAGGTTCTCACACCACCTAGGACTTTGATTCTGGTGCCAAGGATATGAGATAGAGATAGTTTAGAATTCATTCTGGTGGTATCAAGGATTTTGGTGTCAAATAACTGAAGTGGCAGCAATGGCAGAATCTAGACACATGCCCAACTATGGCATAATTTGGTCATGGGTCACACTGTATGGTCTCTTTTAGTTTCTACCCCTTTTCCCTTTCCTGAGCCTGGTTTCCCCAATTCTTGTTTGCAGAAAATTGTAACATTTTATTTTGGGAGATAAAATAAGAAAACAGTACCTGTTACTTAACTAGATCAACTACAAAATAGTTAATGAGGTTAATATCATGGGTTCTGTTTGCATTAAAAGTAGATTTACTTTTTTGGAAGGCAACAGGCCTTATACACAGGATGGGCTCTCAAACTGTGTATCTTAGGAGAACCTGAGTGGTGGTAATAGCACTAGGCTGTGTGTCAGGGATCTCTGTGACTTTGGACAAGTAGTCACTTAGCCCTTATTCTAGACTCACCTATAAAGTAAGGAGGTTGGACTAAACCAGATAGTTTCTAGGTCTCTCCAAATTGCAATATTCTGTAACCCTAGAGAGCCTTGCTTTTCCTTAATCACTTCAGTTAACCATCCTTGTGAGGTTAGTTGACAACTACCAATTGCTTAGCTTTTTGCTAACTTTGGGCAGAGTCCTGGGGAAACTGACGTATGAGATGGAGTGTCTGAACTAGCCAATATCAGGGTGAGAAGATCCAGGCCAAAGGATGCATATAAATTGGCAGAAATCCAATCTTACTGTGGAAAAATGGACACCAAAGAAAAAGTTTTGACTGGTTGTTAAACGTGAAACATAAAGAACTCAGACAAGACACGGTATCTTTTCAGAGACTATGCGATTACATCCCCTGCAAAATACAAAAACAAAAAACAAACTTTCTCCTGGTTCATCCTGTCATAGCTGAAGAGAGAAAGCGTATCTTTGGCATAAGGGGTACTCCATGAAATGAGAGGATAAGAAGTTAAGCAAGCTGAATTGGTATGAGGAGGTGGAAAAGCGCAAGCAGATCTCACATCCTCCCCAGGTGCTGGTTTGCTCTGGAGATGCCTAACATGTGGGCGCAGAGAAAAGTCTAACCCAGCCAGCGCATGTTAATGTCAATCCCAGCTCATGGAGGAATCACACGAAACACCTACAATAGTTTGGTCCCAATAAAGAATAGACCTAAGATGTCAGGAACACACAATTTACAGAATGGCTGCAAAGGACCTTCATTTGTGTATTTGGTGAGGTGACTCCTTATTTCCCCTTTGACATAAAGATCAGTATAGAAGTGACTGGGGCACGATAAATGGAATCATTCCTTGTGAATTGCAGGTTCTTATGAGTGCATCAATACTGGGGGCCCTGTGTCTTTTCTCATCCGTCTGTGTTGTGTGTGCCATTTCTGCATTTACTCTTCCCATTGAGACCAAAGGACGGGCCCTACAGGTAAGCGATACAGGAATCTAAGTATTTTCAACTACCACCTTTTGACCAAAGGAAATTAAGCTTGGAGTATGGAAATTCATCCTTTAAGCAGACATAATGATGTCCAAATGTGTGCTAACACAATATGTTTGTTCAGTGGGTTCCAACAGAAAAACTGTGTATCTACTTTTCCTGCATGTATCTTTGAACAGCATTGAAGTTAACCGATTATTCACTTCAACCCTTTGCTTCCTGTAAAAGTTGTACCTTGAGGGAATTATGTTAAGTGAAATAAGCCAGATAGAGAAGGACAATCTCTGTATGACTCCACTCATATGAGGAGTTTAAAAATGTAGACAAAGACAACAGATTAGTGGCTACCAGGGGAAAGGTGGGGTGGGGGGTGGGCACAAAGGGTGAAGGGGTGCACCTACAACATGACTGACAGACAATAATGAACAACTGAAATTTCACAAGATTGTAACCTATCATTAACTCAATAAAAATTTAAAAAGTAAAAAAAAAATAGTTGTATCTTGAACAGGGCCTAGGATGAATGATATTGCAGCGGCCTCAGCATTCCACCTTTCACACTTTTCTATCTGGATGTAAGTAAGCATTGCTGCAAAGATAAAGTTGGCCAAGGAGCAGAAATAGCTATTTGTGTTGCCTTTAGGATCACAGGATCTTTACACGTTGGTCCAGCTACCTCTCCCCTAGTACTACTGGCTGCCTGTGATAAGAGCAGAGACAAAAACTTCAGTGCTGAACTAGTTGCCATCCAATACTAACAGTCAGTAGACACCGACTGCTCACTCTATTTCACAAAGTACATAAAAAAGGATACCCCAGAAGTATAAGGTATGTTCTGAGGGGCAAAGTTGCATCCCTCTGCCCTTATGGTTGGATCCAGTGAAAAATGGTCATTCCAAAATATCTCAAAGGTGGTGGTTCTTGTTATCCTGCCTTAAATACAAAGCTTGTTGCTGGTATGCAAAGGGATGTGTATGTACACACATGTAGGGAGAACAGTTGGGGTTAGGTATATAGTTTGGTTGATCTGAGCTGCCACCTCTAATAAGGTTGTGAAAAGTCATGGTGCTTCTATGGCTGAATGTGACTTGCCCTCTCTCCCACGTCCTATTCATAGTAATGCACAGCCACATGTTGTGTTGGTACAGATGTGTTGTTGTCTGTGAGTAGATATAAGGCAGGCACTACTGAGTAAAGAAAGAAGAAAAAACTCTTATTATACCAGTCTCGATTTTTTTCTTAGGTCCAAAATGTGCTATTCCATTTTTTCCCCTTGCTTGTTTATCTTTAAGGTAATATGCATTTTAATCACAGATTAGATAATCTGTCATGTAATTCTGAATTTAGGGCTTTGTTTAGGTTCCTTACCTGGAAAGGTGACCCATTCATTGAATGCTTAAAGCCAGAGACTGAATTAGATGATTCTTATGATTCCTTTTAATTTTTAAATAAAAGGATAATCACATCTTTCACATAAATGAGGAAACTAAGGCAAAGGGAAGCCGAGTACTTGTATAAACTTGTATAACTTGTAAAAAGGAACAGTGGATCAGGAACTTTATATTGCAAAATTAAGTGATGCTAAATCTTACACTAATTTTCCATTGTTTTATTTTTTTAAGTAGTAACAATACATATAAAAGCAAACCTACCTCACCATCTAATGTGCTCTATGGATTTCCAACTCAAGTCACATTCACTTACAAAGGGCCATTCCCTCTTCTGTTGACTGGGACTTGGTTTTAACATTGTGGTGAAATTCTTTTTGCATGTCTGTTCACAAGGCTTTTTAATATCAGTTACTTACAACTTTACATGGAGATTCAATACATACAATTGTATAGGCATGGGTATGATGGTTCTGCCACTCAGTGGCTATATGTCTTTGGGAAAATCTTAAAATGTGTATGTGGGTATCTCAGTGTTGTCAGCACTTAACATATGAAACTACCTAGTAACTGACACAATGAAGCTTCTAGAAATGTTTAAAATATGCCAAAAAACTTTAACTTCCTTACAATAACAAGATAAGACAGCATCCCAACAATTTGGATGAACCAACCCAGTCAACAGTTTAATAGTAGTAATTCCACTTTTAGAGTTACTCTCAGAAATTCATTCTGATGAGCCTGATAAATTAAAAATCAAAAAACTCTTCGGAGAGGATACTTACAATGTCATTTTTTTCCTGAATGTTTGTATTGCACTAGAATAACTGAAGTATAAAGCTGCCATTGCGTTGTCAGGTACACAAACGTAGATGCTTAGGATCTCAATTCCTTACAAGTTTATTAAAGAACCTTATAGTATTAGTTTCTAGTGCCAGACAGCTGTATGAATGGAGACTTTCTTTAATTAAATGTATTGATTAAATCACTTCTTATTCCAGCAAATTAAATGAAGACCTGCAAACCTATGTTTACCAGAGAAGAAAAATGCATTTATCTTCACAAAGAGCTGTGGCACATCTTTAAAATCCTGGTTTAATTTCTGTATGCTACTTGGTAATTAAGAAACTACGTATTTGTGAAAAATAAGGCACATGAGAATGAGGTGGGTTAACTGTGTATTGATCTCTTCACTGGGAGACAATATATAGAGTTTTTATAAAATATACTTTAAGACTGGAAAAATGTCTGCGGGAGATGTGTAGGGGGAAGGTGGCTTCTTCCTTTATATGAAGTGTTAACATTTATATGAGTGATGAATCTCAGACAAAATGCATACATAGTTGATGTTCTCCCATGAGGTTTGTAGCACGAGTTGGACTGAAACTTTGTAGCTAAGACATGGACTTGGGGGTGGTATCATTAAGCCTTTAAAAACGATAGTCATCAAATTCACTATTAAAATTAGCATATTAAACTGTGGCCTCTATAGTTTGCTTATATAAAAATAGTGTGCTTAAATTAGTACGAGTCTTGTATATAATCACTAAGAAGCTGGGAAAAAACTAATTTTTCCCATTCTCTCGTTCTACTTCATTATTCCATGGGAGGAATTTTTGATTCCCACGATGTGATAAAAAAATTAAAGAGTGCAGCAAGCTCTCCTACATCACGTAATTATTTACCTGCCCTTTGTTGAGCAACTGCTTGCATGCATGATGTCACACCTGTGCACACTGCACTCCACTCGGTTAGGTATGCTGTGGAAATAAAACACCTAAGGCTTACCTTTAGATTTAGTCTTTTATTGCTGTTCAGGCTTATTGTGGAGACCTCTGAAATGGGGACCCCAAGGCTTGGCTCACCTCCTGCCTCCACCCCCATGTTGCAGTGGGAAAATAACTCACTGCAATCACAACAAAATGTCCCCCACTGGCAAACTATGTACATGAGAGGGTTTATATTCCTGCTTCAATATTTAACAGGCACGAACATCTTAAGGTCAAGCAACCTTTTCTGTAAAGGGCCAGACACTAAATATTTTAGACTTTGTGAGCTACATATGGTCTCTGTTGCATTTATCCCTCCATAGGCTTTAAAAATATAAAAAACATTCTTAGCTTTCAGGGTGTATAAAAGTAAGCTGTAGGTTGAATTTGATTAACAGGCCATAGTTTCGTGGAAATAAATTTCTAGGTCTAAGATGGAGCCACTCCTGCCCAGGGTGCCACATCAGCAAACTGAAATAACGTTCGTGTCCCTGCAAGTGCTCCGCCTGACCAGAAATGCAGTATATCTTGTCAGCCAGTCCCCAAATGCCAAGCCAATTCTGGGCTCTATGCTTACTTCCTTGTCCCTTATTCTTTATCCTATAAAAGCTTCCTGCCTTCTGGCCATTTTGCAGTTTTCTAGACCCTAGGGAATAGAGACTGCCCACTGCATGAAGTGTCAAAGTTTGTTCCCAGAAAGGCTCCAGGACAGTTACAGTGGGAGTCCGCAATGGATGGCAGCAGTTAGGGGACTCGTGAAACCCCAAGGCTAAGTCTGCAGCATACAGTGCAGGGAGACTTGGGGAAATAAACTTAAGAAATTTAAACTGTTTTAACCAATGGCACAAGAAAACCTAAGTAGGCACAAGTCAGACTGTTAACAGCCATTAGCGTGCCTGCCACTTCTTTTAGAAAGAAAGCTTTTAGTGAAAGGAATAATAGATCTATTGCTCACGGGAATCACAGAAGCCAAAGCTTCAACATTGGTGGGCACAGGTCAAGCACTTAAGAGATGTTAGAGCACGCGCCAACTAAGCCTAAAGCTAGAATGAGCTGGTCACAGAACAGGTTAGATCAATATGAGGTCACCCGCCAACCTCAAGAAAAATGAGGTACGTTGTAAACCACAAAATCCCCAACCCAGAGGTGCATCCCTCTTAGGTATTAATTTGGTTCTGAGAGTCCCAAGGCTTAGCTAACGAAATGGCATCCTGAAGTTTTAAATAATTGAGTGTACCACCTTCTGCCATACCTGCTTATTTTTTGTCTACGAATTGTGGTCCTGCAAGCTGTAGATACTGTTATACACTGCCTAACAACGTTTCAGTCAATGACAGACTGCATATTATGGTGGTCCCATAAGATTAGTATCATGTAGTTTAGGTGTGTAGTTGGCTATACCATCTAGGTTTAAGTACACTCTATGAGCACAATGACGAAAACACCTAACGACGCATTTCTCAGAATGTATCCTTATCGTTAAGCAATGCGTGACTGTATCTACAAAAACGGCAAAATCTTACTAGACAACATAGAATTACAATGGTCATTACGGGGAACGTTCCAATTAGACAAGATCATTCAAGAAGTGTACTTGATTGTTCCCAAATCAACAATTGGAATATGATACCTATTGTAATTTGTATGCAAAAGCCTTCAAAAGGCCTCAAAATTCCAAAATAGCATCATTGAAAGATTCAGTGCGAAAGGCTAATAATGAAAAATTATAGACAAGAGGTACCTAAAACAAGACTGATGTGATTCCTACAATTCCCCTCTATCTTCCTTTACCTGAATACTCAGTCTACTAACCCTCTATCTGAATTGCCTTTGCACTCTGAAGAGACCATAAAAGACTGGAAACAAAAGTCCATCAAGTTAGTAACTTACAAGCGCTCCAAGGACAAAAATCTAAGAAACTACTGGGCCTTCCTGGAGGCACTCTCCTAGAGGGTCTATCATCAAAACACTAGCCTAGAAATCTGTGTCTCATTTGCAATCAACTGGGACATCCGCAAAAAGATTGTCTTCAAAGGTTTTGTGAAATCCTTCCACAGCGATTCGAATGCCCCCATTATCTACCCTCAAAGGGTACCCCATAAGGGTCCCTCCCAGGGTTGATGGGACTCTGAAGGAGTCACCAGTAAACTGCTACCAGTTATTCCCTTCAACAACCAAGGGGAAACTAAAAATTAAAATTAATGGAAAATCTTGCCAAATTCTGGTAGCTCCTGGAGCTACATGCTCTACTTTAAACTCCATTTGCTGGAGGCTGTAGATAGGATCCTGGGAAAATAAGCAGAGGCCAGTGGAGAGTGAGAATTCATACAAAAGTCAGCTCTTCTGGATCTCTGTAGTGCTGGTGAATAGATTTTTCACATTCTTTCCTTTTCAAATTTCAGACTCTTGTGAATTTGGTTTTAGGGAACCAATTGGTATTGATTTTTTCTCTCCCCCAGGGACAGCTATTGCCTTCCTGTTTGTCTCATTTTGTGTCCTGAGAAGTTGGGTTGGCTTTTCTGCCTGCTGAGACATGCAGATTGTTAGTTCTTTTGTATGAAGGTGGCTCAATCATCAGATTGGGGACCCCAAATATGGATGGACAGAAATGTGGGTGGCACTCTGTTTCTGGCTCAGGGCCTAACAAATGTTGCCAACTCAGAGGAAATAGTCTAAGTCCTTCTTTCTTTTGGCTATCTTTGGGAGTGGCTCTGGATCTTGGGAGGGTAGTACCTTTTGGGGTTGTTCAATATTGCCAGGAATATTTACCATTTATCCTGGTGAAACTTGACATTTGATTTTTTTTAAAGGAACTGTATGGTGAGAAGGTGGCCAAATTGTAAGCTGATATTCAGAGCCTGATAGGAACTTTTTGGGCCTTCTCCCCTAAGCTAAAGTGAAACTATGTTCCTGGGCGGGGGTGGGGTGGGGGGGCCATTCCAAAGACAAACAGTTCTAAATCTAGAACATAGGAATCTTTTCATTTCTATCTTAGTTGAAGATGCTATCCCTGATATACAGAAACAAATTGAAGATAATGTTGTTGGATAGGTGGGGCAGCCTCTTGACATCATTTAGGTTGCAACTCAATTCTTTGAGGAATTACAAACAACTGTCCTTGTCTTACAAATTGAGTCTTTATAAGAACAGAAAAAGCCCATCCATCTGTTTTACGATCCCCAAACCTCCCCTATTCATCTCAAAAGGCTTTGTAGGTATTGTAAAATGTTTAGATTCAGGAAACAAAAATACTTCTCAGAGGAACTTGCATTCTCTCTCTGTGCCTTGGAGATGTAAATGTCCTAATCTTTTCTAGGAACTGAGGGCCATTTCTTTGGAATGCAAAGCTCAGGGAGATAATTCTTATTAAAGAAAAAAGGGAGGGGGCTATTTGGAAATAAGATGAACAAAAGAATCTTAAGTCTTCACCACATATATTAGTAAAAAGCTTAAGCCATCTGAGCAGGTAACTTAACTTATTCTATCTGCCAGAAACACAATTTGGATCCCAACTGTTCTTTCATGAACCAGTGAGGTTTACATCATCATACCCATTTCATGGCTAAAATTTTAGAACAAAAGCTATATCTCTGTTTGTGTCTGTATGTTTAGTATCGCTCTATATGTATGTTATAGATGTTATTTCTTTCTATTTCCGTATGATATTGCCAAAATTAATTTGTAAGGAGCTCTATTTAATTGGCTTAAAGAAAAAAATATTTATATAAATCAAGTATACTCTCAGAAATATAGAAACTAACCCAAATTTTTTCAAGTTCAAGTGATCTAGGATAATCTTCAGTAAAAAAAAGTTAGTTTAAGTTTGTTGGTTGAAATTTGTTGATATGTCGATTGCTGGTTAGTTAAGTTTGTTGGCATGTCTTCAGAGTTATCAGCATTAAATATAATGTGGCCGTACAACTTTCATTCTACCTAGGTTTACTAAAAGTCAAAATAAGCTCAAGTTACCTCTGTTATAGACTTTCTCAGCGAGAAAGATAACTAAAGTTGATGGTTAGCTGTTTAGTGTCTCATGAAATTTTCATGAGTAATCTAAATATATAATTAAGGAGAAGCAAATTAAATAGATGTAAGATAAAAACTTATAAATGAACTTTTCAATAATAATTATGCTTTATGGTATGTCTACTTAAAAGCAGTTGCCAAACTCTTTTTGGTAACTTGAAACCTTAAAGTTATATTGAGATAAGCTAAATGATGCATATTTATTGAATATCTAGATCCTTTCCAAGTAAGATAAAATACTAAAACATTAACTATTGAACATAGGTGAATCCATGTTTGGCTTTTACAGAAAAACTAAAGATATTTGGGTCTATTAGTAAACATGTTTTGTGCCACACTGAAAAATTTACTATAATACACAGCTAGAAATTATGAAATTTATAAATTTGCCAATCCAGAATGCTAGTGTAACAAATATCCACGCAATTGCTTACCTTGTAGGAATTAAGGATTCTAAAGGGTTAGGAATTCTAATATATATGTCATAAGGTAAACACCTCCATACAATGAAAGCAGGATGTATTTTTGGTAAGAAAAGGTATGAGGTATGAAGATGTGTTTTCATGAAGGGAAAAAGAGTAATTTTGTCCTAAAGTAAAATGACTGATTGCTCCAGAATGAGAGAGAGAGGGGGAAAAAAAACATAGGGCAAAAATCTGAAGGGATATATAAAAGTTGTCTAACGTTTTTAAAAACTCCTTAAAAAAGGCATTTTATGTGTGGTTAAGCTGGCTAAGATTGGATTAAATTTTTTAAAAAGTTTTAATATCAAAAGTACACTGTTGCAAAATTAGAATTTGGTTTCCTCTCTGTTAAAAGGACAAAGTTTTTTTTGGAGTATTGGTCTGCTCTTAATAAGAAATTGTAAATAAACGTTTTTCTTTACCTTTTACATAATCTGCCTAGAAAGCAAAGATTCTGCTTTACCAAAATATAGACAACATAAAGCACACTAAATTATCAAGTCTTTGATCACCTAAGAAAACTCAGTCTTTTCAATATTAAAAGAACTAAGGTGTATTTTTTTTTTTAACTATGTAACTTTCTGTATTTGCCTTCGAAGTCATGTTAAATAGATATTTTGGACAAACTTCCCTAAAATCAAATTCTAAATAAAGTCTTTTTGACGTCAAACTAACTTTGGGTCTCTGAAACATCTCAACAAGATTTGTTCTCTCTCTTTATAAAAAGAGAAATTAAATCAATTCAGCTTATTTTATACGTTCAATTATATAGGAAGCATTGTCAAATAATGTTTCAGAAATTGTATGTATCTATATTTATTTTTGCTGAGGAAGATTCACCCTGAGCTAATATCTGTTGCCAATCTTCCTCTTTTTCTATGTGGGCTGCTGCCACAGATGGCCACTGACAGATGAGTGGTGTAGGTCCACACCTGGGAATCAAACCCAGGCTGCTGAAGCAGAGTGCGCTGAACTTAACCACTAGACCACCAGGGATGGCCCCAGAAATTGTATTTCCTAAAAATCTGACATGTCCTGATATATTGTTATGTCATAATTGCAGTTATTATCTTAAAATGTGATATCACAGAAATAACCACATCTCCTGTCAATTCCATTATAACAAACACCCATCAGATCTTTAACCATGGGCATTTTTAGGTCTTTTGTCATTTACAGACAGCTATTATTTTACGCTGACTCTTTTGCAAAAGTGAGATTCATGCAAAGGACCCTACTAAGTACTCTTGACCACTGACACCACCACCAAATTTCAAGGTGTCAAACCTTGGGTGCATATTTCACAACTGAAGAAGGTTCCGCCTGACATCTGGTCCTACGTAAACACTGGAGACCTCAAAATTAAATTAACTAGGAAGAGAAGTAGCTGATAGCCAGGTACACTGCTTCATCCCAAGATGCCAGATCAAGAACAATTCCTCCATTCCTCCTTCTCTCTCTGACCATCCTTTTCCTAATTCTTATACCATGAAAGTCTTTCTTTTTTGCCCTTTTTGCTTAGCCCTGGCCTAGAAAGAGAATTTTATTGTTTACATATCTCAGACAATTACGAGGGTAGATTTGCTGTGATGGTGGTGATCCTGTAGATTTTTCTGCCCATCACAAACTTCTCCTTGATTTCTAATGCCTCAGTTTCTCTCAAACAAGCTTGCTGGACAAACACTTCTCAGGAAATGGAGACACAATTACACAAAATACATAAACAGGCCAACTGGCTTAAAGAAACAGCCTCCTCTTTGGGATCATTTCTTGAGCTATTTTATTCTAGTTGGTTTGGGAACCCTGGCTCAGGAGCACTCTCTAAACCATGGGCATTATTTTGATGCTAATTATTATTGTCTCCCTAACACACTGTGTTCTCTCAAAAGTTTTAATGTATGTGGGTAGCCACTGACCAGCTGACAAATAGTCTCTCTGACTGGAATGACAAAAGGGAACAGAAGAACAGAACCAGCTCAAAAATATGAGCTTGACATCTTCTCTTTTGAATACTACTCTGAGACCTGAAGAGCCAATGGTAACTGAGAGTCACACTAAGACCAATATTTTTAATCAAACCTCTTGAATGGTCAAGAGGATGATCAAAAGGGGGGTCTGCTGGAATAAATTACTAGGCCCAAGATGGAGCCACTCCTGCCCAGGGTGCTACATTAGCAAACTGAAATTTAAATAACTGTTGTGTCCCTGTAAATGCTATGCTTGACCAGAAACACAGTATGTCCAGTCAGCCAATCCCCAAGTCAACTGTGGGTTCTATACTTAATTCCTTATTCTATAAAAGCTTCTTGCCTTCTGTCCCGTTTTGCAGTTTCTCTGGACCCTTGGGAATGGAAACTGCCTACTTTATGAAGTGTCAAATAAATCTTGTTTGGATCACCTAAATTGTCTTCTTTAGTCATTTTTTAAAGTCTGCAGACCCATCTTAGTCTAGTTATTAGAAAATTTTAGGCCAAAACGTATATACTGTTTTGTGTGTGAGGAAGATTGCCCTGAACTAACATCCATTGCCAATCTTCCTCTTTTTGCTTGAGAAAGATTGTCTTTGAGCTAACATCTCTGCTGATCTTCCTCTATTTCGTATATGGGACACTGCCACAGCATGGCTTCATGGGTGGTGTATAGGTCTGTGGCCCGGATCTGAACCTGTGAACCCCAGGCCACTGACGCAGAGTGCGCAAACTTAATCACTACGCCACTGGGCCACCCCCATAAGCCAAAATATTTTTGATGCAAAAGTTTCTTGGTTACACACGTAGGGTTAACCAAACAACCTACCACAAATCATAACTAAAAATCCTGAAGCTGATGTCAGAAGCAATTTATAATTAAAACCAAAAGACAGTAGTGATTGAAACCCATGGTCAACCACTAACAAAGCTAATGCTCAAGCATATTCCCAAGAATTTCAGGAGCTTAATACCTGTGGAGGTATCCAGACTTAAAGAACTTTATAATCTTGTCCAGCACTTTCTAGTACTCAGGGTTCCTGGAAGACACTAGATTAGTCTACAACAAAAATTTATTAACATAATTTTAACTGAATACTAAATTTGAGAAATCCTTTGTAAACTCATGTGTATTGCCTACCTTACTTACCAGTGTTAGTCATTAGTAGAAACGGAAGTCAACAAATTTCAATTCACTTACCTGTAAGAATTTTTTTTGGATTAGTTTCACAGCCCACCAAAAGACTGAAAGACAATACTAGTTGAGGTATTAAAATCGGTAATATAACTGGAATAACTATACAAGCATATTTTGATTCATGCAATAGGATAGAGGTTGAATTTGGATTTCTGTAAGTCTCTTTAAAGCATAGTCTGTAACAGCAAAAAGTTCTGTTAATATGAATGCTAAAACCCTTATTTTGCATTTTTTGTGTGTTGGGCTTTCTTACCATACACTATCATTAGTAAATCCCTAAACCAATCAGATTAGAGAACCAGCATCATTGTCAAAGTGCGGCACCTGGTGGCCGATGAGCTTGGCGTTCCTGTCTTATTGCCGTTCCTCCTTTGTCCTGTTAAGACACCCTAATTTTCTTTGGGGGAAATGCCACTTCTCGGTCAGTAGATTCCCATTCTAAAGGTGAGAAGTGCTTAACCCTGGTTGATCCATACAGTCTATCTCCTCCCCCAAAACAATGAGAACTGGGCTTCAGTCATTTGCAACGGGAAGATTATTGACTGAATTTTCTGGCTCACGTGTCTTGGGGTTAAGGGTGTTAGAGGACCTGAGTAAATAATTCAACACTCACAAGTATCCTGATCCATGGCAGAGTATGTTAAAATAGCGTTTCTTCCACATCACCTTTGAGAAAATGTGGGAAAGGTAGAATTTTGCTAAATGTTTAACTTAGAACTTCTAAGGGAGGCTTTTTTAGGATTCAAATTAGGACTTAATTATTCTATTTAAAAATTCAAATTCAAGAATCAAATAGAAGGCTGTTCCCACCCCATCAAAGTAAGATCTATTAAATATCCAATAGTGAATTTTTTTAAAAGCGTTCTAATTTCTAAGAATCAAAACTTTCCAGACTTTACAGGTGAAGTTAACCTGGGAAACTTTCAAAGCTACTTCTAAAATTCTCCACACTTTGTCTTCTCTCTCTTCTTCCAACAGGATTCAGACAAGTAGAATTTTTCACGGTATCTTCTTGGTTCTCCTACTTTCAGGGCAGTGAGAATCAACAACTGGAGATATTTATTCCCTTCCTCCTTCCCATTTGCCAAATGATTTTTTTGCTTATCTTTGAAGGCTGGTTAAATACATGTGTTAGAATTTTTAAAAACTTTTCCTATTTATGGACTAGTAGCTTGTCCCTATATGTACCAATTTTTACAGGAACACACAAAGGTAGTAATGGAGACTCAAACTAGTTATATTATTCTACTGAATAATACACAGTAATTTTTCTATTAAAAAATCCTTTTTGTGGTAAAATATTCACAGTAAAAATCCACTGAAGCTGATTTTTATTCAAATAAAGCACCAGCTGGCCCCCAAAAATTTAAAAAAAAAAAACCCACAAAACAAAGACTACTGCCTCAGATGTCCTTTACAATAAGCAAAACCTTCATGGGGAAAGAAATCTGTGATCTGATTGGCTAGCATTATTCTCACTCAGGAACATGAGCTACCACCATGTGAATTATGACTTAGTAAACTCACACCAAGGTGAACGGGCAATATATGTAAAAAAGACTTCAACCACTAATTTAAACGAGGTTATAAAATACTCTAAAAAATATGTACATGGTTATTTAAAAGGAGGGCCTCTATTTCAATAAGAAATTAGATGGCTGAACTTACGGTCATGTCCATAATTTTGGTGGCCAATCACATCACTCAATTTCTCTCATTCAAAACACATACAGATAAACAAAAAATAAGTACATCTTCTATTTAAACCTAAAATCTTCTTGCTCACATGCAGCAACTTAGTTTTGGAATTCACATTAATTTGTGGAAGAGGCCTCAGCAAAAGGTGAAGTTCCTCCTTTCATCATCTATCTAGTCTTTCCATGGAGCCCAAATTTAAAAGTTTAAGCACTGTAACAGCATAGGAATTTGAAATGCAAGTTCGTAACTGGAGCAGTTGCTGTATACTCACCCTTTTGACTGTGGAGTGAACCTTTGTAAAAGGATTCCTAAGATATATTATATCTATACTACCGCGTGGTAGTAAAATGTGGAGCCTATTCTTTGACTTGGAAAAGAAAGCAAAACTACCAAGGGAAGAGGATATTTTCCTTTTAGTACCTTCCAATTTCCTAACCCTCTATTCAGAAAAGATAAGCAGGGCCTGTTAATTCAAAGGATAAAAATGACTGCATTGACAGATGCTAATGGACAAATATATTTTGGATTTAATACGGTATATCATTTCAGTCCATTTACACTCCTGCCATAGCCATGTAAGTCATTGTGTACTTGGGTTTCCTTATTAGTGGGAAAGAGTAGATGCTTGGCACCTGGGAAAACTTTCAAAGAGTTGTAATTGAGTAAATCCTAGCTCTCACATGGTCTCCTCATTTATAAGCCCTAGCCAAAGGTGTGATCATGTGTTAACGTGAAGTATTGGGGTTTCTTGGAGCTATGACATTGGGGTCTTGGTTCCAAATCCAGAGGGAAATCTCCTCTGGCTTTTTATCAGAGGTAAACACTGGAGTATTTTAAATTTAGGTCAAGGTTGAATGAATCCCAATGAACTTTTGGGTGCATGCTCTCTAAATAAGCATGGGTTATAGTTCGACTCATCTTATAGTTTACCACTATTAGAATTTAAAGATTACTTAGCTGAGATCCACCTGGGCACATAGGTGCTTGTCAATAAGGTTACAGGACTTTAATCTTAAAGATCATTACGGAATGGCTATTTGGAGACAGAAAACACTTTTAATTTAGATTATGTATGATTACAGAAAAGATGGTTCTCAACTGCCTTTCATTCAACAAAAAAATTGTAAAGGTGAAACAGAAATACTGTTTTAAAAAATTAATATGGCACCGAACATAGCAGTGAAAGTTTTGGGTACATTAGTAGACATTCTGGCTCAGATGCATTTAGGGAAATAATATTTTTTCTCTCCTAGGTGCTACTTCCCTTTGTGATCCTCCTCAAAATTTATCTTTGTTGCCCTGTTTCAAGTCAGGAGACAAGTATGGAAGAAGAAACTGTCAGAAGAATAGCATTCTAAGATACCGACAATAAATAAACAGCAAAAGCTCCATAGCTGCTGTGCTAAAAATGCTGGAGCAAAAGCAGACAAATGATAGACGCACTGTTATGAAAATTTGTTCAGTCTTTGGAGAATAAATGTCAAGGCATATTCAAAACAATACAACAACAACAAATACCCTGAAACACATATCTGGAAAAGTGATTAAGACTTTGTAACCATTAATACATAATTGACATATTATCAACAAGACCTAAGTCTACACAGAAAGTGAGAAGCTATTGCTAATAAGTTCTTTTCTCATATTTTATCTTTAGCAATATCTGAAAACCCAATGAATTACCACAGAATATTTTCAAATTGTTGACTTTAAGAAGTAATGCCATGTAGATAAGAAAGCAAGTCCTCTAAGTTTAATTCAAAGGAGATACCATCCAAAGAATAACATTCTTTCAAGTCAGCTATATTTTTATTCTACCAGCCTAAGAAGAAATATTTGATCAGCCAATTAATGTTTTATAAATAAAAATTTACTTTGGCACACTAAAAAAATTCATCTGTAAATATTGTGTCAAATGTTAGATTAGCAAATGGCACAGCAATTTTCTTCTATCTTAATCTACTTTCCTTCTTTGACACTGAACAACAAGAAAAGGAATAAATGAATGTCAGTTAAACTATCTAGGTCTGGCCCATTAAGAATTGCTTGCACTCAGAAGATAGGTCTTTTCTATTTCTGTCAGGAGAATAGTAATAAAATTCAGAGTTAAGTCAGATCAAAGATTCAATTTGAGGTTCCAACTCTTAAAAATAGGAAATAGATGCTTCATAAAAAGTTAAATTTTCACTATAATTCCCTCCAACTGTCTGCTCCCAAATTCTACAACACATTTTCATTCCAAATTATAAAGACAGATGAAAATTAGTCCCTTTCAGGGGAACTTATAATTAATGCCCAATAGGGTAAATGTTGAAGAATCCTCACATCAAATATGGTGTACAGTGCTGTATTTCATATTTTGGATAGTTCCTCTAAAGGCCATACTGCAAACAATGATCACCTACATAGTTAAAACCAAACAACAAACTACACATAAACACACAGCAAAACCAAACATGTATACTTACTTCCTCAGTGGAAGAAGTTACATTTAGAAATGTATGAAAAATGGCCTTGAAAGTCTCTATACCAAACACCTCTACAGACAAGAAGAAAACAAAAATCAAACATTTGTTTTCCTGCTTTTTCTTTAATACAGTTCCCATCTTACATGATATACTATGAGGTGCCTTCTTAATAGCATCTAATCTACTTTCTCGTTGCACCAGTTGGCACCCTAGGATAGAACTCGTATTACCACGCATGTTCACGGAGTACTGCTCATAAGTACAGTATACCTAACTCATGGTTGGGCCAAAATTAGTGGGTAGTGGTATTTTCTAAAAATGGATTAATGCACACATCCAAATCACATTAAACTTTCAACTTAGGGTTCACACACAGTCTATTTCCTTTCTATAGTAGTTATCACTCCAGACTGCAGCTTTGAAATCCAAGAAGTGGGAAGAATGTCTTTTTATATCTTCTTGTTGATGCTTCTTTCTTCCTTTCTCCTCCCTTCCTCCCTCCCCCCCCTTCCTTCTTTCCTTTCTCTTTTTCAATAAGATGGTTAAAAGAAACGGGTTATTAACAAAATCAAAGTCTAGTAAACATCAAAAACTTATTGATCAGAGTGGTCACAAACTCTTCTTGTGATGATGTTATATTACTGACAAAATGTTTTTTGAAAACAAACAAAAATCTAAAAACCAGCATATGCCAATGGGTGCTGTTTATTTAAGCAACTGGCGTTCCTCTATGCTTTTGAGGCGTTTCTTCCGGGGCTGTACAAAGTCATCATCTGAGTCATCACTAAATTTATTATCTTCTGATTCATTCCTGAATTCTAGTTTAGGAAACCTTTTTTCTGGATAAAGATTCTTTAGAAGTTCTTCAAAATAGCTTTCAAGTTTTATACCAGCATTGGCTACTTCTGAATCAGGCTGTTGGATAAAAATAAAAATATGAATTAAAAAAACCCCCAACATTTTAGACAGTCAATAGAAGTAGTAAATTTGTCTCATTTTTGTTCTCTTTTAACTCAAGATTATGAACATCACTGGACTGTCTTGGGGAAATGTTTATGCATAGTCATTGATACAAAGTAAACAATAGTCTGGAGCTAGACAAAGTCTAGAAAAGGTCAGATAAAAAATAAATAAAAGGCCTTGAGACTCATCTGGATTATTCTATACGGGTGTGGTAGTGGCAGGACTGGATTACCAGAGAGATCAAAGAGATGCCATAATGATAGAATCACGTAACAGGTATTTTTAGAACAAATTAAATGGAACTCTAGAATGAGTAACCAATACAGAGAACAAACCATCAACAAAAGCTGTAAGTCTAACAGATGTTTAGATAAATTGACAGATGAGAAAAATTTTAAATTAGAGCTATTTAGACCACATCCTTGAAAGTTTAAGATCAACATCAAAAAGACTAAAGTTTGGAAGTTCCATATTTAAAGAAATAAAGATGGGAATGACAAAGAATGCTTCTACTGGTTTTTTAGTTTGTTTTTTTTCCCCTCTCACCTCATTGAATTCAGCACAGTTTTGAAAGATCAATCTAAAATCAGCTACAAAATCTTCAGGCTTTGTGTACATGGAATAATCTTCTTGCAGTCTTTTCTTGATGGTCGACAAGTCCATTGGATTTTTAATTATTTTGTAATAATCAGGCACCTTTCAAAATAAATACAATACAAAATAACTAAATTATACCTGGTCCTAAGTAAAATTTACAAGAAGTAGTATAAAAATCAGATTGCTGGGGCTGGCCCCGTGGCCGAGTGGTTAAGTTCGCGCTCTGCTGCAGGCCGCCCAGTGTTTCGTTTGTTCGAATCCTGGGTGTGGACATGGCACTGCTCCTCAAACCATGCTGAGGCAGCATCCCACATGCCACAACTAAAAGGACCCACAAGGAAGAATATACAACTATGTACCGGGGGGCCTTGGGGAGAAAAAGGAATAAAATAAAAAAATCTTTTAAAAAAAAAAAATCAGATTGTTCTCATTGCTTTTCTTTGTACTATTTTATCAGTGATAAGTAAACCTATTCAGCAACATTTACAAGTGCCTATAGCTTTTCATACATTGGTAAATGCATTGTGTCACATTTTTCAAAAGTTTTCACCAATTATTTTTAATGAAAAAACTTACATTTTCCCTCTTAAACCTTCTCTATTCTCCTTCATTATTTTATTTATTTATTTATTTATTTTGAGGAAGATTAGCCCTGAGCTAACTGCTGCCAATCCTCTTGTTTTTGCTGAGGAAGACTGGCCCTGAGCTAACATCTGTGCCCATCTTCCTCTACTTTATATGTGGGACGCCTACCACAGCATGGCTTGCCAAGCGGTGCCATGTCCAGACCCGGGATCCAAACTGGCGGACCCCAGGCCGCCGAAGCAGAACGTGTGCACTTAACTGCTGCACCACTGGGCCAGCACCTCCTTCATTATTAAACAAAAAGCATTTACCAGAAAAAGTATTACTTCTTGTAGGATTTGACATGTTTTAATTACATGTGTTATGGCAAGGGGGCTTTGAATCTGGGTTTGAACCCTAGGTTCTGCTACTCAAGAGTGTGCTCCTGGCTAAGTTACTTAACCTCACTGAACCTATTTTTTTCATATTTTAGATAGGGATAATCCTACCAACCTCACAGAATTTTGTAAAGACTAAATGAGATGATACATATTAAGAAAAAAGGGGCTATTTTGCTCCTGCTGTTATTATTAATACCAAATGCAGCTGAAAGTCAAGATCGTAAAAAGCGCCAAGTTCTAGGTTAAATTTTTAAGCGGATGAAGTTTTTACTGGCTTTACAAGCTTCTTTTCTTCAATTTTTTTCCCCTGCCTCTTTCGAGTACAAAAGGCCCTTCCCTCTGAACATATTTATTTCCTTTTCCTAGCTCAACTTCTCAAAATCTGTTCTCAAGAAAGAAGTTCCTTGTTTATCAGCTGAATATATTTACTAAGCTAGTTTTCTTTTCTGACCTTGCATTAAATTTTTACAATTTATCAAACTGTAGATGAAATCTATTAAATTTTTAAAGATATTTTGGACATCAGAGAATAGAAGAACATATTTTGAATAGTAGGCCACATATTTTGAATAGTAGGCCCTTTCCAGCACTCTAAAATTATGCATTAAAGTCACATCAAACTTTCAATATGAACCTTTTTAAAGTCAATAGTTAATACATATACACACCTTCATCTATTGTTAAAGTCTACTTATTACTTGAAGTCTGGGCCTATACATCAAAGAATGTACAGAGAATTTTGGGGGTCTTTACCACAAATGGGAAGTTTTTTCCCAACAGCTTAGGATGTATGCCTAAACTTCCTGAGGGAGAAACAATTGATAGAAATCATTACAGAAAATAGAAGATAAAATACATGAGATGAGAAGTAAGAATATATGAGAAATGAAAAGAAGTTTTGGGCCAACTTGTTAACATTAAAATATATTTAAGATCAAAGCATTCAGTATATATTAATAAGCTTTAAGATTTGGATTAGGGGCTGGCCAGTGGTGCAGTGGTTAAGTTCACACGTTCCACTTCTGCGGCCTGGGGTTCACTGGTTCGAATCCCGGGTGTGGAATGGCACTGTTAGTTAGCTCAGGGCTAATCTTCCTCAAAAAAAAAAAAAAGCAAATTAAAAAAAAAAAAAGATTTGGATTAGATATAGGAAACTATTTAAAAATGGTACAGAAACTTAGATTCTTGATTTATGAGAATCAAGTTTCAGAAAAATCATCCGACTGTGTAAAAATGCACAAAATGATATTAATACTTACAGTTAGAGGAACTGGGTCTTGAAAAGCCAGGCTCATTTCATGGCAGTAAAGAAATAAAAGTAGGCGTTCACACTTCTAAGCAAAATAAATAAATAAATTAATTAATTAAAATATAATAAAATAATGAAGTCACAGCTTATTTTTAATAACAATGCCATGGGTCTCAAAATACCAGAATAAAAATTAAAACCAGATAAATACAAGAAAAACACTGATGCTTGGAGTTTTTATCTTCTTCTTAATCATTTACTGAACTGTACTGTTTGACAGTTTGGGGTATGTGTGATATATGAGAGCAGTCCTTGTAATTATGGGAACAAAAGCAGTATCACTAGAAACCTATCTGAAGCTCTTTTAAAATACTTTCCACTTATCTCTCCAACTTGTGTATTGAATTATTAATAGTCAATAAAGGAAGCACATATGTGTGTTAAGAGACTCAGAGCGGGAGCCCTTTCCATGGTGTGTCCAGTCCTGAGGCCCCTCTCTCAATGCAGGCGGTCCCGTCATGTACTCTGCTACTTCCCCACTTAGGGGTTTACCCAGGAAACACTGTGTAGTACTGGTAGTGTGCATTGGGGCCCCCTCTTGCATAACAACTTTCATACTGATTGTTCTACTTAATAGTTTAGCAAAGGAGTGTCTTTAATATTAAAGAAGTGTTGACTACGTAGCTTTAAACGTTAATTACAGTTAAATATTTTAGCTGGCTTTGAAGTTAAACCTAGTACCACTTGGTGAAAGAACAGAATTATTTCCAGGAGCAGTCAATAGAAAAACTCCTTACTTTGGTGTCAATTATCAATAAATTTTGAAGCAGAAAACTTATCAGTGGTAGAAATAAAACAGAAATTTACTAAAGGTAAACTAAATTTAAAAGTCCAGACCACATAAGGGATATTCATTCTACTCTTTTCAAATACAATATTTTAAGCTTCTAGAACATGTATATAGTACTGTGATTTTTTTTGATTAAAAAAAAGTGATAGTCTCCCTTTAAATATATTTAAGATTCCTGTACTTTTGTGGAAAAAAAAAACACTAAAGAAAAAAGAAGTCACTATAAAATTTGAATATACACTTCTTTGATAAAAGGCACACCTGCATTACAATAATGCATCTAACCAAAAAAACTGTTTAACTGTCTAGGTTGGAAATGCTCAAAAACTTACCCTTTTATCTATTGGTGTTAATTTAACAAGACCTTCAGTTTTCTTTTTTTCTGAGTTGTGGCTGGGAGCATCACAATCATATTCAACTTCTGGTTTAGATAAGTCTCGGCAGAAAGTGCAAATCCACTCTCCACTATTGGGGGATAAAGTATTTCTGAGTTCCTAATGCATCATTTCTCTCTTTGTCATGCCCCTTTCCCACCTCCTCCATCTCATCTATGATACAGAATTATTTACTTGGCATGAACTTTAATCACTGAGGATTTACTGCCTATCTACTATGTACACAGCACCATGCTGCAATAGCATAACAGCAGAAATACAATGCAAGCGCCTAAGTGGTAAATATTAGCCTAGTTAAGGAGGCACAAAATACACATACAAAATAAACACAACACACACACACACACGTTAATCTATGGCTGAGATGAGGTGCAACTGGCATTTTCCCCTAAATGATTCAAGAAAACAAATGCTCTTGGGTACTATTCTTGCAACTTCAGGTTTGAAATTAAATTTTAAAAAGCACAGTCTGTCGAGAACTAAGAGATCAACCCAATGGCAGATCATCATGATCATCTCATATGGTTTGTTTGAGAATTTACTTGAGATATTTATAAAGGATACAGCTCAATACCTGGCAAATAAGACACAATAAAATATGGCAGTTGTTGTGCATAAAGACCACTGTTCTTTATGTTTAACTCCTTGTAATAATTTAAAGGCTGTTATTTCTTTTCACTTCACAACTGACTAGGTTTTTGAGAAAAGTCCAGCGAATAGGAGGCAGGGTTTGGGAAACCCTATGTTGAAGGTTTGGAGTACGCATTTGTGCCAAGTGTATTTTTATTTAAGTTTTTACAAAGGTTTTATGTTACAATGATCGTCAAAAGTTTAGTGCTGTTATTATTTACAGTAAAAGAATGTGCAAAAGGAAAGCAAGTAACTGTCTTACCTTGGAAAATTTGCCAATGTGGGCACATGACAAGAAAGATGGAATACTTTGGGACACTTCTCACAGCACAGGAGTTCCCCTCCATTCTGACAAACTGCACACCAGTCCTCATTGGGGTCATCCTCTTTCCTTGTCTCTCCAACATGAAGGGGTGACTTCTGGGAGGCATCCAGCCACTCAGATTTTCCATTTGAGGAATTTTCCTGCTGAAGTCCAGGTTGATCTCCTGTGCTATCAGGGGCATCTGATCTTAGCACAGACTCCTCAGAAGCAGAGCTCTGACTGCTATTTAAGAGCAGGGAGGTGAGTATGCTCCTTGGATAGTTGGTCTGCAATGGAAAGAGTGTGTAACGGTCTATGTATGTATTAAAACTGGCATTCATTATTACCAGTACTGCAACTTTGGACTGTACACGGTTCTCTCATGGGCCCCTGGTTACTTCAAAGGAGTCTGTGAAGGTGCATGAGAACAGAGTATTTTTTTTTTTTTTTTGAGAAAGATTAGCTCTGAGCTAACTACTGCCAATCCTCCTCTTTTTTGCTGATGAAGACTGGCCCTGACCTAACATCCATGCTCATCTTCCTCTACTTTATGGGATGCCTACCACAGTATGGCTTTTGCCAAGCGGTACCATGCCCACACCCGGGATCCGAACAGGCAAAACCCGGGCTGCCGAGAACGTGCGCACTTAACCACTGTGCCACCGGGCCGGCCCCAAGAACAGACTATGTTTATTGCTAACTGTATTAGAGTCCCTAATGGTAAAGAAGACATGGACCTCTGCTAAAAAGTATCATCAAAATGAAAGAGCAGCACTAAGGGGGTGTGAATAATATAGGAAAAAATCTTTGAATTTGCTGATGGCTACAGAAATGGGAAAATAGGTGGGTAGTATAGAAGTCCACCGCAGAACTACAAATACATTTGACTCAAGCTGTTAATTCAAATTCTACCGAGACACAAAACATGCCTAGTGTAGATTTTTTATAATTCATAGAAAGGTATACTGCTTCAATTCTTAGAAGTAACTTCACCCCTGCAAGAGCCATTAGAAACTTTAAGATGAATCTAAATTTTATGTTGGAGCCTAGGATGGTGAAAATTTCAAATCAATAACAAAATCTATCTCCTTTAAACATTTTTTAAAAGTTTCAAAATAATAAATGTATATTTAGTTAAAAGCATGGGTATATAAACTCATTCCCTGGAGGCAATTATTTTCAAATTATCTAGCTTTTCCTTCTGTTATTTACTATTTTTCTAAGTAATATGCTTATACTGTAATTTCTCAAATTTTCATTTTTAAACATATTTTCAGATAAATAAATATATATATATATATACACACATATATATATATTCCCTACTATGGAAGATTAGACTTTTCCTTCCTGACTCTGCACTTCCTCCTTACACTTAGACACACACACCATTTATCTATCCTCTTAACATACAAGCATTCATTTTTTCAGTTGGTAGGCACCAGCATGTAACTGTTTGTAGCCAGCGTCTATTCCAACTGGTCAGTGTCACGGCTGTACTAGTTAGGTATCCTGAAAAATCAATTTTTGGTTAAATGCAAGTTATGTCCTGATTATATCTAGTGTTTAGTTAAATTTGCATTCAGGTGTTTGTTTGCATCATTATGACTATAGAAATATTGTTCACTGCATAACCATAGACTGTACTATGACTACACTTTCTTTTCTCACTTTTTGTTGTTACTATGAGTCAATAATTACCTTATTTATTTAATTTGCTTATTTTTCTAGGTATCTATCTCTAAGCCATTCTCACAATCTCCAGCAGGGTTATAAAATGCTTCTCAAAGCTGTCAAAACATTTTTCTCCCCTTACATATATCCCTCTGGAGTCTTCTGTCCTCCTGCTACAGGGATACTTGGAGGAGCTACTGTACTGGGGACCTTTTTTTTTTGCCTCTCTTCTGTGTTAGATGCTGTTTCTGGAATCTCATGTCTTCCTCTTTCTTGGTTTACTCCATTTTTAATGAAGCATATTCTCAACTATCTTCCTAAGAATGAGTACGTGGGAATTAAATTTTTTGAGACCTTGAATGCATGTCTAAAAATGTTTATTTAATCTTTACATAGGCTTGATAATTTGCCTGGGTATAGAATTGTGTGTACAAAAAATTTTTTCTCACAATTTTGATTATTTCTCTATTGTCTTCCTGCTTCAAGTGTCTGGGTTGAGGACTTGGTGTCATTATGTTTGTCTGACATGTTTTGTCCTCTGGAAGCTTTTAAAATCTGAAATCTTGAGTCTTTTTTTCATTTAATGTTCTGGTATTTGGTGGCCTCTTCAATTCAGATGCTCATGCCTTTCAGTTACAAGTATCCTTGTATTATTTCTTTGGCAATTACCTTCTATGTGTTTTATTCTGTTCTCGCTTTCAAATGCTGAATGTTCTCATTTGAGCTTCTAACTTTGCAAACTCTTCTCCCTGTTTTCCATTCATCTTTTTGTTCTAATTTACGGAGATATTTACTCAAATTTTTCAACCTTTAAGTTACTATTTCCCTGCTTTTAAATATAACATTTTTTACCTCCTATGAGCTATTTAAAAGTTTCTCTCACTCTATCCCCCAAACAGAAATAGTATTGCAATCATTGATATAATTACATTTTGAGGCCTAGATTCTTCATCTGATTCTTGTTTCACTATAACAACAGGAAAATCATAATTCTCAGGTGGTCCACTGTTTTCTTGTTTTATTCGGATTGGCTCCAACATGACTACTGGGACTTTGTGTGTAGAATCAGCTCCTGCTGGTTTGCTGGAAGAGCCAGAGCTGTAAGTATAAGAAAGAAAGAAAGAAAAAAATCTTAGAATGTTACCTTCAATGTCTCAAAACAAAGTATAACAATGGCGTTTGGGAATAATGCTTTATCTTCACAGCAATGATAATTACATTACATCAGCAATAAATGATACGTAACTGAAATGCAACTGCTCTATGAAAAAAGGTTCATATATTTATTAAAAATATTCTACATATTAACCAATCGAAACAGTGACATTACACTTCTGCAAAGATATTTAAATAAAACCTGAATTAAAAGGAAACTGACCTCAATATTCTGCAGCTCTAAAACTAGCATCTTTTTTTAGGCTTCCCCATTTCCTTCTTTAATCAGTGACAAAGAGAACTCTTGGCTCACATTAACGATTTATTGTCACAAAGTGTGAAGACAATTAACTAGCGGACATAATTTATTGGGTTTTGCTGTTTAAAAAATGTAGTGGGACAAAAACCTTTTACAGATAGCCACTATGTTCTCATGGGACTAAAGGCAAACTTTCCCCCTTCAGAGAATGCTTCTTTCATATGATTAGGAAAGTAAGAATTGGGTTACTATCTAGGAGGAATTTGCAAGCATAATGAGTGGGCAAGCAAAGCAGTAAGTTAAAATAGAATTTCAACAACTGTAAATTTATTTACTTTAAAGTAGAATAATGTTTGGTCATTGGAAAAGTCACAGAACACTGAAGTTAGTATAAAATTATGTTTCTTTTCCTTAGGTTTGTATTTGTGTGTGTTCTTACACAGTGCGGTATGTTATACCTACTTCATTTTTATTTTTTCCTTGCTTTTATGATAAAGCCAAACATATTTTCTTATTTTCAATATATACACAGATATTTTTGTATTTTTAAAGATAAAATTGTATTTTATTTACTTAACCCACTAATTAAAGGCTAAAAATTAAAGTTAAGTTGTTCAAAATGTATTGAGTACACCAAAGCATGCTGAGCACTGGCAAGAAAAATCTAATTAGAGATTTTTATATACTAGAGATTAAGGTTGAGTCAGTTTACCTTCCTCGGCTCCCAACGCTGGAGGCACTGGGTGAACGTATTGGGGGGTGTACACTAGTCATAGTAACAGGTCCTGAGGAGGAGGAAATCATATACATTCATAAAATGAATTAACAATTTTGTATTTAATTCCCATTGAATGTGTTCACTTAGTGCTACACTGAAACTGGGAACAGATAATGAAATTATATAAAACAATAAGTAGCTGCTGAACTCCTACTCCAGTTGAATTCCCCTTAAAATAGCAGGGTTGTTCACCCTCAGCATGACTGACTTTTTGAGCCAGATAATTCTTTGCTGTCGGGGGCTATCTGTGCATTGCCGGGTGTTTAGCAGCATCCCTGGCCTCTACCAACTATTAGGTACCAGTAGCATCTCTTCACACTTCCCACTCAGGGGTATGACAATCAAAAATTTCCAGCAATGCTGAAAGTCCCATGTTACAGGAACCAGGGTAAGATCTCAGTGAGGACACCAGTGCCAGTGAAAGCTACAGGAGACATTAAAAAGTAGTAGGGGCTAATATAAAAGCAGTCAAACACAAAGACCAATTAATGGAAGACAGTGAAACAAATATTCTACTAGGCAATGCATATAAGGTACTTTGTCCAGTGCCTGGCACAAAATCAATACTGGATAAATGTTAGTTTTAGTAATATTGCCATAATGGTTTCCGGAAATGTTTTGTCAAGTTATACTCCCACCAGCTATGTATCAGGGTACTTCTCTCATCACATTCTCGTCAACAAGTATTTTCACTGTTTAAATCTTTGCTAATTCAATAGGTACAAATTATATCTTGATTTGGTTTTTTTAATGACTACTAGTGAGATTGAACACCTGCCCCTGCCTGTTTTACTTGCTGTATGTATTTCTTCTTACGGACTTATCTACTCATGTCCTTTGGCAATACTGAGCACTTTCCTTATTTATTTGTGTGAACTTGTTATATAAGTAAACAGTTTCTCTACTATATTTTGTTAACAATTTCCTTCCAGTTTGTTTATATTTTAAGTTTGTTTTAAATAAGCATCTCCTTTTAAATCGTGTAACTGCCTTATGCTTGTATGATTGGTAAATGACTTAAAATTCTCCTCTTTCCTTATTTTGGTCTAAGGCACCTATTTCGCCAAGGTCTTTGGGAGTAATATTAGTCGAGTGCTTGTCTCTTGGAGGAAAAGAGTAGGTATGTTAAAAATTCTTAAACACAAATCCTAATAAACAGACCACCAGAAGAGTGACTGTCACTGATAAATTTTGACCCTAGACAAATTACACACAGAGAGAGTCAAAAAGAAAAGGTATAATGCTAAATTCCTCCTGGAAGTGCAATAATGCCTGTAAGTTCTGTTAAAATTAAAAAGGTACAGAGGTTTAACCTTTGCTTCCCACTTTGAAAGTAAACTAATTTTAAATAGTGCCAAAAACTCAGACCCATTTTAATCATCCAATAAAAGAGGAGGTGGGGGTTTACTATAAGTAGAGTAAAAACACTCACGAAATCAAAAGAAGCCCACTTTACCTGCAAGGCCTGGAGACGGCACTGATGAATTTGGTGACTGGACGGTTCTGTTTGAGGGTGGTCTTGGCTGGCCGTGATCTATACTAGTATCTTTTCTCACAATATTGTCCAGCATAATAGTACTTGAACAGTCAATCTTACAAGAAAAGAAATTATTTCACGACATCCTGACTTTGCAAGTTAAAAGCTACTTTAAATTTATAAGAAAACTTTAATAGTTTAATTAGTTTCAAATAATAAAACATGTAAATACAAAGTTATGATGCATATTTTCCCCATAAACAATCTTGAAAAAAGCTTTTTTCCTTCTCAATGTTCCATCTTAGTAAATATACTGAAGACACACTATTTCAGAAGTCATGAGCCAGAAGAAAGGAGAATGGTTTGTCATTCACACCCTTAAAAATTAAAACAAAAAATTTTTAAAAATATTTCTTAATTTATTTAAAAACAACTAAAGGGTACCCGAGTAAAGAAAAAAAAAGCCTGGTGAGAAGAGTAGCACAATTTCACATTTTTGCAAATCTCTTTAGTCCCTGGCTTAATAACAGCCAACTGGATTCTGATACCTGCTTCTGCACTCAATCTGTTGTGATGTACCAGGGTTGATGTGTTGATGTGGTGTGCTGTGATGTGGTTTGTATTGAAGAACATGAAGAAAATCTGGACTCTCGCAGGTAGAATCTTGCGGAGCCTCTGAAAGGGTTGTTAAGAACTCCCTTGTCCTTGGCCCACACTTTGAGAACTGATGCTCTGGTATGCATTACACAGATGAAATAAGTCCATACATAGCACATTTGCAGAACACTAACCTCACCTAAGTACATGATTACCATTTGGGAGAAAAAATGATCCCTTGTAGATTCTTACTTTAACATAACAGGTATTCAAAGTGTTACACAAATAACATTTCTTTCCTAATTGACTGCCAGGCTATAATACTGATAAATTTCTATTGAGTAAGACTTTCACACTTTAGACGCAAATATTTTTCATGCTTAAATACACCATTTATTTTCCAACAATGTCTTTGTAGTTAAAATCCAGTTCAATTCTCTAACATAGTTCCAGCCTTTCTCAACCATAATTTTACAAGAGAATTAAGTCCTACAGTCCTTGGGCATAGACTGTATATAATGAATTATTATGAATTATATATGAATTATTATGTATATAATGAAAATGTTATTTTCCCCCCCTGCATCTAGAATGGTGCTAGTTATGAACCATTCTTGGGAGGAAGAGAAAATAGTCACCTAAATCAGTTTCTTTATTCTGTGGTTGAGATGAGGAATTTCAGTTGAGAAAGGCTGGTGGACAAATAGTTACCTGTATCTGAGGACTGCAGAGGAAAGAGGAGGAGGACAGTTTTATTTTCTGTGGGTCCTCTTTCAGTTGAAGGAGCAGAGAAGTACACAGGGGCATTTATGTTTAATATTCTTTTGTCAACACCTTAGCTAATACTTTTTCAGAGAGTGCAAAAAGTATTGGAATGACTGAAGTTGTCAGATCTTAACGTAAGGAAAGTTATTTACATTACACAGTAATCCTAAAAGCTAAAATAAAATTATAGGAATGAGACAAAAGTAGTTTTCCTATGTATCACCTATGCATGAAAAATACATGTACTCTACCCATTTAATGAATATAGTTATTTAAAAAATGAAATACCTCTGGTAAGGTTAATGACACAACTATTAGGAAATGTTAGTTGAATTCAGTAACTTGAAAAACTAAATCACAAAGATTTAAACATTCTTTCACAATCTTACCAGATACTTCTTAAAAGTGTTTAATGTTTGTGTGCATGATTACTTAACCTTGTAGCATTAGAAAAGGTTAAACAAATATCAACTTATGTATGGAGATGTGTCTATAGAATGTTCTATTTTCTGCCTTTGAAAAAGATTTTTTTTAACGTCATACTGACAAAGTTAGACTTTAGAGAGTAAATATATTTAATTTAAATATAAAATAAATCAGAGGTAATTTTGTACTTGTCAGTATGATCTAGCAGAAAATGTTTTCATTTCTATTATTACACTTATCTCCATCTCTTCTGATGTCTTAAATTCTAGCCTCCCTCTCTAACCTTACGCTAATATATCACATTCCAGTAAGTCAATTTTCCAATACCTCCTCCCATATCCTTAGTTTGCTCCTTTCCCAGCTTAGATTCCATAATCCATCACCATAATCATTCATTTACAAATACCTTTAACTCCAGTGCCCTAAAGACATTCTGTAGTATGTTCAAGTGTTTATAATCTTTTAATTTTTCCTGCTGCTATAATATTTCTAAAGGATAAAAATAACTTCTGAAAACAAACACGCAAACAACCTATAATCCAACAAACCCATGCCTTTTACAAGATCCAAGTTCAATTAAAATTTTCAAAACAGGGGGCCTGCACCATGGCTGAGTGGTTAAGTTCGCTCGCTCTTCTTCAGCAGCCCAGGGTTTGCTGGTTCAGATCCTGGGCACGGACCTACACACTGCTCATCAAGCCATGCTGTGGCAGCATCCCACACAGAAGAACTAGAATGACTTACAACTAGGATATACAACTATGTAGTGGGGCTTTGGGGAGAAAAAAAGAGGAAGATTCGCTCAGGGCCACCAAAGAGCATACTCAAAAAAAAAATTCAAAACAGATGCATATATTTTGGGTATACTTACATCTGGAAGAGAAGGAAGATTATAAGAACCTCCCACTGGTGAGCTCAAATCAATCATAGGTGAACCAAAAGCCTTTCCATCATATCCTGCTGCACTAGTAATGGTGGGACTTGAAGGAGTAGAGGATGTGCTATTGGCAGTCGACGGAGCAGCCTGCCCACTGCTGATCTGCCACTATAGTAGCAAGAAGGGAAGAAGAAAGGTTGTCTATCAGCAGGCCCATAACATAAAATGTCCACCTAATCCCTTTTCCAGACACAAAGCAAAGTAGAAGACACATTCTGCTATTTGAATTCAACTGTAATTTGAATGGAAAGGCAGGAGGGCACAGGTATATATAATTTTCATTAATTCTGTCCAAAAAGTAAAAGGCACGGATTTTTAACACAAGACAATAGTTAGTATACACCAGAAAACCACACAGTGCCCCATCCTGGAAAGCTTATACATACTGGAAAAGAAAACACATACAGAGCAACTTCAAGGTAAAGATTAAGGGCTGAAACATACATTTTCTTCTGTCCCTACGTGAAACACCTAAAACCAAAGTAACAGTTAATGGGAATTTTTAAAAAAGGCATTGACTCAAAAACAAAGAAAACGGAGAGAAGACAGAAATCACATTTTGGAAGCTGGAAAGCAGATGGACAAATAGCAAATCACTTAGTTTGATAAAGCTGAAACCTAAGATAGCAGTGGGAAAATAGAGAAGCAGATCAACATATATTGCAGAACACCTAAGAACCTGGGAATTAGATGCACGACAGGTGAAGGGGCTAAAAACAGGATGATCTGTAGAGTCTGCTGAAGAAGCATTAAATCTCATGTTCCTTTCCTACTCTACCTGTAGCCACCCCAAGATAATAAGGACACCCTCTACCTTCACAGAAGGCTGGAAACTCATTTTCTAGAATAGGTAAAACAATGTCTTTGGACTGCAAGGTACCAAGCTCAGTTGAAGGCAGAAGTATTGCACTGAAAATGAAGATTAAGAAACCATACACAGACTGAATGCTGAGCTTCCCTCCCATTCTGCCGCTGGCCCTCTACCAATCTTCTTCCCCTGGCTCCAACCAGCAGCCAGGCCCTAAATTTTAGATAGAAGACAGAAAGATCCTTTGGGAATTGGGCCAGCCTAAGAGATAAGATGGTGACACTAGGGAATTCTCCCAATGAATATGTCTAGTAGCCCTAAATAGAGTAAAACCTCAGTCAGCAAATATTAGCCCCAGATCCCGTTTCACTTTTTTTTCCCTGTTTTTTCCCCACTCATTTCTCATATATGAACAGGTAATTAAGCATCAGCAAAGATCTGAGGAAACTTTGTCATTTATGTTAGGGGCTGAGATAAACACATTAACTAAGTTAATACTAGGAATGCTGAAGTATGCAGAGAGGAACCATGCTGCTGTCTACAATTACTTTGAGACCTATCAAAAAATAAGAAGGCTGAATTGATAGATGGATGAATAATAAATGAGAAGGCAAATAGAGCAATTTGTCCCCATACAAGTCTTTCAATTTGTTATATTTGAATATTTTCATAAGAAAAATACTGGGGAAAAGGAAAGCACCTAAGAGGTATCTCAAGACTATATAGCAGGAGAAAAAAATTCCCAAACACAGTATCATTTATAGATCGACTACACTATATAGAGTGAGAGTGTTTGAAACATTCTAATTTTGAAAAATCTAATTCATATCCTCCACTGAAAAAACTATGTAAAGAAACCTATGGGGGCCGGCCCCGTGGCCAAGTGGTTAAGATCACGCACTCTGCTTCGGTGGCCCAGGGTTTCGCTGGTTCGGATCCTGGGCAAAGACTTGGCACCACTCGTCAGGCCATGCTGAGTCGGCATCCCATGTGCCACAACTAGAATATACAACTATGTACTGGGGGGATTTGGGGAGAAAAATAAACAAACAAACAAACAAACAAAGATTGGCAACAGTTGTTAGCTCAGGTGCCAATCTTTAAAAAAAAAAGAAACCTATGTGTGTGAATGTTATCTTTCCCCCCATCCACCCCTCATACCCATCTTTCTCTCTCTCAATCTCTCTTTCTCTTGACTCTCTTCCTCTTTCCCTCCCCAGGATAATCACTGTTATAGCTGATGTATATCTTTCCAGGTTTTTTCTATGTATGTGAGATTAAAACACACACACACACACACACACACAAATAAGAATACCTCACAAAAATTTGACAACATGTTTTCCCCACATAACATCAGGTCATAAGATCATGTGCAGATTACTGCATTTTCTTAATAGCTGAAAAGTATTCCCACGTATGAGTAGACTATAATTTGTTAAACTAATCTACCAACGAAAAACAATTCTCCACTATACTTTCTCTTAGTTTGTTAATTTATTCATTCATGTTTAGGTTTTTGACCAGGAAACATTTTTAAAAACATTCTTAAAGTGTGTGTCTACCCACTAAAAATACTAAATGGGGAAGACGGAAAGTAAACATTCGAGTATGCAGGATGTGCGAGGTGCTTTTATACACACCAGCATTAAGTCTCAGCACAACTCTGCAAGGTATTCATTTTATGGTTGGGGCGAACGAGATTTTAAAGAATAAACTTGCACCAGGCCACAAAACTACAAGAAAAAGAAACAGAATTTAAGGCCAAACTGTAGCATGGGCCTTTTTCACTCACCTCTAATGATGAAATAGAGAGAGGCATAAATTTCATTTAAAATAATTAAAATATTATTTAAGAAAATTTGGTCATATTATACCAAAGTCAAGCTAATTATAAACACAAAAACACAAACACACACATATAGCATGTGTAATTTTAGAATAAAACTTTCAAATCATTTGATTAAAATGAATGTCACAGAATTATGGAGACAGCATCAAATTCTTTATTTTAGTCTTGGCAAAAAGTTAAACTGACATCAATCTACAAGTCTTAAGCTGGAAAGATTATTTACACAAGAGCTTGGACGAGACAAAGCACTGAAAGAATTTAAACTTTAAAAAAAATAATGTAATATCTAGAAAGTATTTTTACCTTGACATTAATAATATATTAAACCTTATCAGATTTAATATATAACCTTAAAATATTAACTTTATCAGATGTATGTGTACTCCATATTAAAACTGTGTCATTCTAAGTTTGTTTCTAATTAGTCTCCTTGGAACACTTTAAAGATTCATTTACTGTTCTCTTTTGCAGAATGTAACCTCTATTTGTTAGAATATTTCTGTCTTAGGAAATTTAATGTATTCACCTAAAAGCTACACACATCAGTACTGCAAAAATTAATACCTCCGACTCACTAATTATTCTGGGCCTTCACTCCTATATAAGTGGCTTGATTTCTCTTGTTAATTACAAAGCATCAAGATCCTTTCTCTCAGTTTTGTCTCTATAGGTCTGTCTGTAATAAACTTTTACTATTAACTCACATTTACTATATAAAAAAAAAGCTTGCTTTTGCTCTTCTCAACTCTTTCTCTGTCTATAAATTCAATGTGGTTTGGAAGCAGAAAGAAGTAGAACAAGCAACTGAGGAGAGGAAATAAATAAATATATATACCTGCTTTATGGCTTGTTGAGCCAAGAAAGCCATCTGTAGGGGGTTGGGCTTTATTGCTTGTCGTGGCATACTCTGGTTTGGTGGATATCTCAACTGCTGAGGATGAGTGGGAAGAACTGGTCCATTCGGTTTGGGGCTGTGATTTTGAAAATTTATCAAACGTGGAGGGGGTTGCTGGAAAAAAGAAATTAAACCAATTCAGTGACAATCATCTCCCAAAAGACAAATTATAGACAACTCTACTTTATAACTTTTACAGAAAGACAGCAACTCTACCAGAGATGAATAATTTTAATATTGCAACAAGGGTATGGGGGAGAGGGGCAGCCTTCCAGTATGTATATAAGCAATTTAAAGAAAAGGAGTTTTATTAGGAAAGAGCCTTGGGAGAGGGGTTTCCAACTGTAAGTAGCTTATACCAAGATTGGAGCTAGGCCATGTTGGAAGTAGGGAAAATTTGTCTTTGGTATCCTTTTAAGTCCTTGATGATTATCTTTTGCAAAGAATTGCCCTCTTCGAACCTAAAATAACATGGTGGTAAAATAATTGCTAACATTCACTGAGCAGTTATTACATGCCAGGTACTCCTTTAAGTGCTTTACATCTGTTAACTCACTCTTCACAACAATCTTACCAGGTAGAGATTATCTTTATTTTACAGAAAAGGAAACTAAGGTATAGAGAATTTAAGTTAACTTGTTCAAAATTTAAAGATAGTAAGAAATAAAAGATACTAAATAATAAAAGAATTTAAAGATACTAAAGATAGTAAAAAATTAAAGATAAGAAATGGAGCTGGGATTTGAACTCAAGTACACTCTGGCTCCAAGGTCGGCACTCTTAACCAATAAATCATTAATAATGAAAACAGTTGATATTAATAACATTTAAAAATTAATGAGTTTTAGATCTTACTGAGATCAAACTGTATGCCAGGCATTATGATTAACATTTTCCCTGTGATATCTCATTATTGCCCTCCCTTCATTTTACAAATTAGGACACTAAACACTAGAAAGCTTAGAGAATTTGACAGAAGTCACACAGCTAGTAAAAGACAGCACTAAGGCTTTAATTCAAATCGAGTCTGCGATATCATTACCAAAACATGTTCTCATGTTTAGTTGGGGATTGATTAAGGTACTGACTAATTACAGCTTAGAGGATGAGATTTCCCTAAAAGAAAACAGATTTTGAAAGGAAACCGTTCAAGGACAACACTGGTTGATTACAGGATAGGGCTGGGAAGGCAAGCCTACTTTGCTCATAAATTTTAGCCCTGGAAATTGAGACCAGTGTTCTAGAAAAAGGTAACCTTATATGCCAGTCTCATCTTGACTTGCCAGTTCTCTCTATGGCTGGCAACTTATTGAAAGCAAATACTTATTTTCAGGCTATCTAAACTGTATATGATTAGAACTTCTCAAGGAGGGAACTATTAACTCCCACATTCACAAAAAGACAAATAAATGTGGAATTTATAAGGCTGAAGTAGCAACATTTTAAACTTTGATACTCTGAAGGCAGACAGCTACAAAGTGTAGCCTTGTCCTCTTCTTTTCCCCTCCCCTTCTCCTATTTTTGGAATTTACTCTTCTTTCCTGGGTAAATTGTTTCTCTTTCCTCTCTCTGACAAATTAGTTGGCACTGGGTTCACCTTCAGTAACTTTCAAGAGTGGCCAGCAATTTACAGACCCAATGAAAAATAGATTTAGATACTGTTTCAAGACCAAGAGAAACTTTGTGGGTGAAGAATATAAGATTACAGAAAAACAGAGAAAATGTCAAAACTTTACAGAAGTATAAGCCTGAAATCATAGCAAATTTTTTGATTCTTCTATTAAAGTTTTGTGACTTAAAGAGTTTTATATCATGGAGACACAAACAGAAAATAGTTGGGGAATTATAGTGGAAAACTCCTAAATTCATCTAAGAGATAATTTTTTTTAAAGTGGGAAAGTACTAGAAATAATCCTTAAGAGAGAATAAAGGTAGTTATAGAAGTCTTTGCTACCCTACTCTGACACCCCCAACCCAGACTGAGGTTTATATATTGGTTAAGTCAAGAAATGACACTTGATGCCAGAGTAATGTACTCTTGTGAGAAATCAGTGTGGGAATGGATGTCAACCCTGCCATCAAAGAGCTCAGTCTGGTAACAGGCAAGGTGGTTTTCTTCCTCTCCTGAACTGCTATAGTTGATTAAGTTAATTTCTAAGAACTCTGGGAAGCAACTTGAAAGAATAAGATTAGGAACTAGTTATGCGCATAAAAGAAATAGCAAAACTAGTGCTATTTTAATTAAATGGAATCAATTAATTTGCAAGAAACAGAAGGAAAAAGGGGAGCAAATAGAGAAATAATTGAGAGCTTAAGCAAACTGACATATAACTATCATTATGGTTATCCTCTAAGTACTTTCATTATTATAGGTTTTGATTTTATTCTAGGTCAGTAGTTCCCAACTGTGTATAACCATGAAGGATAGCAGATATCTTTCTAACATACATGCACTGTTTAGGAAAATAATCTATACATATGAATGAGAGTATCTCAACAGAAGTAAATCTGGCTCAGGAATGAGAACCATTGCTGTGAATTATGTACAACGTATGTGACAGTGTTCTCTAACAAACTTATTTCTGCCCGTTGGAGTATAATAGAGTATACGGTATACTGCTAAATAAACAGAGATGCCCAATGTCTATCAAGTTTGTACCACTCAGTCATATAACTACGTATATTATCTCTGTATCACCCAACTCTTTACCAGGGAGATTACATAGCTAATCTTCAGTGGAAGAAGAAATAGGAAACTATCACCTAAGTGATTTTTAGAAGCAGTCCTTCAAATTTACCTACAAGTGAATTTATGGACGGAAGTAGAGTACAATTTCAACAAACGCACAAAGCCAGAGGCACACATACACACTAGCTTATAGAAAGACATTTTCCCACACATATATGCAAATAAACTGGTAGAAAACTAAGAATGCAGGTGGGCAGGGCAGTGTGAAAGTTTATGGAAGAGGGTAAATTGATAAGTGAAAAATGTTTGAGTGGGTATTTGGCAGAGAGCTGATAAAGATGAGAGATGAGAGATGAGTGTGTGAAAAAAGATCCAGGAATCATTGAGAGTAGACAGAGAAAGAAAAGTGTGTGAGGTAATGACGAAAAGATGCGAAAATTACTTTATTTCTAAGTGGGAAAATTAGGTTGTATGATAGAGATTGTATGTTGTATAGATTATATAGTAGTAAATCCTAGAGAGGAAAAATAAGATCAAAAGCAAATTTCTGAGATAAGCAGGCTAAAGCCTCAGAAGTCACTTGTGTTTTGTCAATGCTAACATAAATAACTATTTATGACAAAGTGACCAAGTCACACAATATTTATCAACTGTCTCAGTTCCTCACTTCTTAGTGAAAAAGCAATTAACACAAATGATGGATTTATCAAAGACTTCTTAAATTGCTTACTAAAATTGCTTACTTAAATTGCTTGTAAAAATCGGGGTTAAAAAAAAGTTCAAGAGGAATAGTCAATGAGGCATACTACTATTCTCCTGGATTTGACATGACAGAAAGCCAAAAACCTTAAATACATCACCTTGAGCCTTCACAGAAGGGAATTAAAATCAGGATCTACATATGCCCATAACTTTTACTCAGGGTTGAAACAAGAGTCCCAGGAAGATCATTTCTATGTCTTATAAAATTGGTACCAAAAAATGCTATTATGCCATTTAATTACCTTTTCATCAAGAACCACAATATATATTCCTCTTAGTGCTAGTAAAAAAGTTTCTCCCCTAATAAATTGGCATGTTTTCTTTTTACCAAATAATATAGATATTATTCCTGTTTCTTTTTTGCTTTGGTTGACAAAAAATTCTACGACTTGTTCTCAAGTATGAGAATTCTTAGCCTAGTTCTACACACAATTTATTTGACTCTTATTAAATGCTATTCCACTTTATTTGTGTCATTTACTATAAATGACTTTAAATCCTTCTCAGAAATAGTAAGAGTATAAATTAATAAATCAATGTAACTGAAAATAACAATTTGTATGAATTAATTAGAGTACTCTTTACTAAACCTTTATTAAATCTAAGAATGCCAACATCTAATATGAGCAGGATAAGTTATCTAATATGAGCAGGATAAGTTAAACTATTTAATAAAGTATATAAAACTTTCATGGTCAAAAATTGGATTAAAAGTAAACAGAATATTTCATATCTAGTAAAAACGAGAATACTTCATGGAATATTTACTCAGAAATATAGTTTCAAAGGGGCAGATTTCTAATAAACCACATCCCTACCCTTTTCTATCTCATTTTGCCCTAGTTTCTAAGATGCAATGTGGTTTTCTAAACACTGCATCCCCACAGAGAACAGATACCTAAAACTATTAGTCATTCTGAAGCACTGATATAGGAATTATGAGTTCAGGTATACAATTTTTGTCACCAACAATAGGCACCGGTTATTTAGGAATGCAATCATTTATCCTCTGTTATAATTTGAAGACAACAAAAAGCAGATGAAAATAGATGTACCACCTAAATAAAGCATTACTTCCTTTTAGAGAAGGGCTAAAAACTAGGAGTTAAATTATGGATGCTAAATATGATAAATTTTTATAAGTTCATATATTTAAATCATGTATGACGGTTGTCTTAGCTATCTTAAGAGCTGCTGAATACAATTGTACTACAATTATCTAAGTTAGGACAGGCCTGCTTCCAAATTTACCTGATGAGAGATGGAAGGCTGCTGGATGGGCCCCTGCATTCTAGGGTTTGGTAAACCCACAGGTGCTGGCCTCCGTTGCACCTGTTGCCTCTGAGCCATTACCTGTTGCTGCATATGCTGGAGTCGTAATTGAGCTAGGCTGATCTGTGTTGGAAACTTGGATAACTGGTTTGAAGATAAACCACCTGGTGGCTGTGAATTCTGTTCCACGACAGGATTCTGCTTAGGCATGTGTGGCTGACTCTCTTTATCTTCGATTACTAAAGAACCTAATTAAACAGAAAAGGTTAAGTTCTAAAGTTTTCCTGACAGTAAAATACCACATTTTGTAAGGCTATTTTTTGCTGAAGTTCAGAATTGCCAAGGAACTTTCTGGTCTCAGGAGCCGTTTACCCTCTTAAAAATAGAAGGCCCCCAAGAGCCTTGCTTATGTAGGTTCTATCTATCAAAATTTACCATATTAGAAACTAAAAATGAGAATTAAAAGAAAATTTACTCATTACTTCATTTAAAAATAACAATAAACCCATAACAACACATTTTTATGAAAAATAACTTAAAAAAAATGTAGTAAAGTGGCACTGTTTTACATTTTTGAAAATCTCTTTACAGGTCTGAGTTAATAGCTGAACTCTTATCTGTTTCTGCATTATCTGTCACAATATATTGTTTAGGTTTAAATATATGAAGAAAATCCAGCCACACAAGGATATGTAGTTGGAAAAGAGAGTCCTTTGTGGTCCCCTACAGGGGCCTCTGACTATACTTTGAGAACTGCTGTCACACATCAAAACAAAGCAAGCAAACCTGACACTGGTTCTAAAAGCAATCCCATGGAGTATTTCTGATTCTTTAGCATTAACAACTCGTAATTTCTCAAGTTCCTTACACCTTCACAGTGTATACTCTGTCAGTTCTCTGATGGAGAATACTTTGACTGGCTTACAAGTACACTTTTAGGGTTTAAGGGTATTTCTAACAGGTCTGATCCAAGCATAAGGCAAAGCTTGATTTCTTCAACAGTACAGACTCGATTAAATGTTTTGGATTTACTAACCAATATGCATCCTAAAAAAATATGGTTATTATTCGTTAAATACTTTCTGTGACAATAGGTCTATGTATATTCTTATTAAAGTCATTTTTACAGATAAAGGGAGCTAAGGTTCAGAGAGATTGAGCAACTTACCCAAAGTTACCAAAACATTAACCAAATATCCACCTGGATCAATATTTTTCCCTTGCAATAAGATGTTTCTTCTATGTTTCTCAGAAGCCAGGATAAACAAATTTGAGAAACTTGTCTCCTTCTTTATATGGATGAGATTTGTGTATGCCTGTTTCTTCCCTTCCTGGTGTGTTCTGAGAAACTGGCCCTCTTTCTAGCTATTTCTTCCTTTCCTACCTGGAATCTAGTCTAGGGAATGAGAGAGCAACCATCTTTGATGATTTTGAAATAAAGTCAATGAGCTGAAAAACTGTCATCAAAGGGAGTATTGGTGGTTGATTAAGAATGTTTAGGGAATAACTAACAATAATGTACAACTGTAATTTCACAAGGTTGTTAACTATCATAATCTTAATAATAATAATAATAATAAAAAAGAATGTTTAGGGAATTCTTAAATTTGTTTCTATAGTTTCTCTATGAGAAATTAAGAGAGGCCGGCCCGGTGGCGCAGCAGTTAAGTGCGCACATTCTGCTTCTCAGCAGCACAGGGTTCGCTGGTTCGGATGCTGTGTGCGGGCATGGCACCGCTTGGCAAAAGCCATACTGTGGTGGGCGTCCCACATAGAAAGAAGAGGAAGATGGGCATGGATGTTAGCTCAGGGCCAGTCTTCCTCAGCAAAAAGAGGAGGATTGGCAGTAGCTAGCTCAGGGTTAATCTTCCTCAAGAAAAAAAAAAAGAAATTAAGAAAGAAGGCAAAAAGTGAAAACTAATTCCACTAGAAAATAATGTAACAAAAAAGCTGAAGCAATAACTTTCTGCTGAACTGCCTGCAAGGATATTTGAGCTCCTGTTACCAAAATGTTAGTCTCCCTTTGTGATAAATCACTGGGCTCTAATATTTAAAATTTGGGCACTTTTCTGTACGCGTGTTACACTTCAATTAAAAAGTTAAAATACATATATAATTACTACATAAAAGGCAAAAGGAACAAACGAGAAGTCTTCCCTAACAACATAAAGCAAATGAACCATTAAGCACCTGATGACTGGGTCTACAGAGTAAGTAAGACAATAACAGTATGAGAAATACTATTTAACAGAAACATTCTAAATATCAAAAATCCTGTTTTAATACAGTCAAGAGTTTTACCAACCCATTCTGACAAATCTACAGTTAACAGTATAATCAAGATTCTCTGCGAAAAAGAACTCCTAATTCCCGAAGTCTAGACACTGTGTCAGTCAATATAAAGGATGTTTCATAGCATCCACATACTTACATGTGTTTTACATTCATGTGTGTGTCACATAAACACACACATTAGGTAAATAGTAGCAAAAATTCCTTGTCTTTAAAACAAGATAATGAAAACACTTTAGGGGTGGAAAGGAATACATTTTCAATAACATGTTACAATTGATAAGAGTTCCAGGAACAAATGGCACTTTAAGAAAATTACATAATGCCTACCTAAATTGATAATATTTTGAGCCCAGAAACTGGGATCACAGTGAAACTGGATGGTATTGTTGGTCACTGGAGAAGCATCACACCTTGCTCGAAGGAGGTGTCGTAACCGGTACGTAATCTAAAAGAAAGGAGAGAGACAACTAAACATCAGTATCTTTATCAAGCAAATAATTTATTAAGCTCCCAGTAAATAAACAAAAAAATGGTCTCTGGTATGTATACCAACACAAAATAAATAATCATATATGTTATAAACTGTGGACATACAACACATTTTTATTTCCAAAACATGTTAAAAGTTCTGAGGTATAACTCAGCTATACTGTTGAATACAAAATTAAAAATTATCTGAAAGTGATACGTTAAAGTCAGTTTTTTAATAAAACTTTACAGAAACACCAACTAAACATCTGTAAATAAAAAATTTTTAACACATTTTGCTCTTTATTTTACTTACTCTTTTAAAGAAGAATTCAGAATTTAGATTAAGGGGCTAATGAGTTACAGAAAATACAAATTAACCTCTCTAAGGAAATCTAAGTACAACTCACAACAGTTCTCCTTGCTCCTATGCTTTGAATCTCATGTCATCACTCATACCACCCACCCTGCTTCACAATGCAGCCCTCAGTGAACACTTGGTAATTCTCCTTCAGTTCTTCAAGAGTTTAGCTCCTGGCTCACTATTACCATCTCCAGCATTATTCTTATCGTAATTCTTGATGATTTTAATATCCAACTAGATGATCCTTCTTCCCAGCTTACTTCCTCTAGTGCTCAGACACCAATAATCCTACAAACCCTGAAGGTCCTATAAGCCTTTGCTCTTAAAATTTTTCCCTGTCCTGGGCCCAGCCCATGGCCAAGTGGTTAGGTTAGTGCGCTCAGCTTCAGCAGCCCAGGGTTTCGTTTTTGCTGGTTCAGACGATGGGCGCAGATATGGCACCACTCATCAGGCCATGCTGAGGCAGCGTCCCACATACCACAACTAGAAGGACCCACAACTAAAATATACAAGTACATACTGGGGGGATTTGGGGAGAGAAAAAAAAACAAAGAAAAAAACACAGAGGATTGCGAACAGTTGTTAGCGCAGGTGCCAATCTTTAAAAAAAAAAAAAATTTTCCCTGTCCTTTGACTTCACCTTACCATTACTCTTACTCTCAATCCCTCAAATCCCTCCTTATCCAGCAAAAAGATGAACTAAGAATTGCAAGCTTGAAATTTCAGGCCCACGAGGCATTTTAAAAAAATGTTTTAAGCATATAAAAGCCATCATTTAAAGGATAACCTGTGTAAACAGGGCTATATTCACAAAGCATACGAACTCTGAAGAAGAGTTATATAATATAGCAATTTTCAAATTTTCTGAGGTTGGAAATCCCTTCTAAATATTTAAAAATAATCACAAGCCTCAGCTTTGCATCATTACAGGCAAATTATTTTATTAACTACATCTGCTACTAGCGATGCATCAACCCACTTTGGTTCCACAGGCTTCTAAAAATTAGAAAAGCACAATTTAGTCAACCAGGAATCTGGTAATATTGGTTACTTAAGATTTGCTGTACCTATTTTCTCCTATGCATAATCTAGAGAACAATCTCCCTCACTCCTATTTCAAGAGATCATTGTACAGATTAAGTAATCCTATCTTCTGTTTTTACTGTTTTCTCCATATTATAATCACAAACAAAAATCACAATAAAATTAGAGAAACAAATTTTTTAACTGATAAGGAGACTGTGCGATTAATATGCTTTCTTACACACATACAAGTAAAAATATTCCTAATGAGTCTAGTTGAAAAAAGACAATTCTCTCACTTTCTCCTTTTATCCCTTCTCTGTTTGACTTTCAGGAAACTGTAAGTAACAGAAGGCATGTACTATATAGAAGCTGTTTTTCACAAGACCAGTGAAACAGTTTACAAAAATAAAGAAAAAGAAAAAAAGACCCAAAACTGAGAAACTACCTCATTGATAATTATGGAAAAAAAAATCCTAAGAGTTGAATACAATTCATGATTAGGAATAGTTTTTGAAACAGTTACATATCAGTTTTCTGATAAGTCACTCAATATTTGAACCTATTTCTAGAAAGTTTATCCAGAAGTGCACTTCCTTATTTTAAAACAGTCACAGGAAATTTCTGCCACTTGATTCCAAAAATGGAGTAGGTGAATAGAAAACTGATTTGGATGTCATAATTTGATTTCAAAGTATCAGTCTCTGTAGAATCTTAAATAAAATGAAAGTAAAGCAGGAATTTTTAAGAATGTTTATATGGTTTGACTTCCAGTGGCTAAATGTCTCCTAGACCCTTGCTCCTAAAGGCATGGTCTACAGACCAGCAGCATTAGATCACCTGGGAGCTTGTTTACAGAATCTGGCTCTACTCCAGATCTACTCAACTAGACTCCTCAGATGATTAGTATGCAGTGACCATATTTTCAGTAGCAAGGCTCCAGACTACTATCAAAATAGTTTATCAAATCACAGAGCCACTTTTCTATAGCAAATGCGGTTAAAATATCCAGCACCATATACTGCTCAGAGTAAACAATGCAGAGCTGACAACAGGAACACAGTCTGCAGGCTCAGGTGTCTGAGTTAGAGTTCTGCCTTTACCTCTGACTGTGTGACCTGAGGCATGTTACTTAATTCTGTGCCTTGGTTTCATCACCCATACAACCGGGGTGCATAGGTATATCTATCTCATAAAAATGATGTAAAAGTTTAAGTGAAACATTACATGGAAAATGCTTAGAATTAGTGCCTGGCACACTACAGATCATGAGGAAATGTTTACTATTATCATTATTATTACTGTGAAGTTCAATTGCCACTAATCAGAGAAAGCTTGGAAAAGAAAAAAATAGGAGCGACAATGGTAGATTTAAACTGAAGTTATTAGAGGGCCGGCCCCATGGCCAAGTGGTTAAGTTCACTCACTCTGCCTTCGGCCGCCCAGGGTATCGCCTGTTCGGATCCTGGGCATGGACATGGCACTGCTTATCAGGCCACATTGAGGCGGTGCCCCACATGCCACAATTATGAGGACCCACAACTAAAAACATACAACTATGTTCTGGGGGGATTGGGGGAGAAAAAGCAGGGGGAAAAAAAAGGACTGGCAACAGTTGTTAGCTCAGGTGCCAATCTTAGAAAAAATAAAATAAACTGAAGTTATTAGACCTAAATCATGGCAGTTAAAAATAATATTTTTAAAACCAAACACTTCTGAATTTTAAGTATTTCAATAACTCCACCATTTCTCTATGTATTTTGATGGTATGTTAAATGCCATACTTGGTCTATCTTACCAGTCGCTTGCTATAAAGCAATGCTGTACTGCTGCCACTGGAAACTGCCCATTTAGAAAAATGCATGACATGTTCTAACTGTTTAGAAAGTCCAGCCACTTCCTGTTGTTGTTGCATAAGTTTCATGCGATGGTCCTTTGCAAGGCTCTGAGAAGAAGAGAATAATTTCAAAATTAGTTCTGCATATAACATATATACTTAATGGTTATTTTCAGATTACCAAATCAGAATAACTACCACTGCTAAGAACTCAAGTGACAGAAACTGAAAATACTGAGTGGTTTTTTTCCCCTTAGTGAAAAGGATCACTCTCACTACAGGAAAAAACTGCTCCAAACACTGCAGCTGCTGCTGCTGCCACCACCACCCCTGCTGCCCACCTCCCCTAGGCCCTTCGTCTGGTTTTACATATTCTGGGATTTAGGTCTCTGTTCATGCATCTTCCAATATTCAAAAGGGGGCAAAAAAAAGGGGATTAACTATAATACTGCAAATGGCTGTTAAATTCCATACTCACAAATAAAATAGATGTACCATCCGGCAATCTAGTAAAGTTACTAGATCACATGATTTATTCAATCACATGATTTCCCCTTTTAGGCATTCTAGTCCTGATTGCAACAGGTTTGTGCCCAGTCATGCCATGTGGTAGACAACACTATGCTTGCTTTGTGGTAAAAAAGGCATCATATTATTTTTCTCTATTGAGAATTACCATAGTAGCCAATTGATACAGTGACTAATGGTACCAATGCATTCTCAGAAAAGCTACCTAAAAACAGAATATAGAACTTCTCTAAGCAAAGTACACATGCAAGAACACAGGTTAATCAAAAGTGGAGAGCACTAAACTTGGGTTATTTTAAAGGTCTCTAGCCAAAAATCTCCTTTACCTGGCAGTGAAAGGGGAAAAGAATAGGGCTTTCTATTGGTTCTGAAAAAAAGTTTGAAAGTAAAATTGCTAGGGCTGGCCCTGTGGCCTAGTGGTTAAGTTCGGTGCACTCTGCTTTGGTGGCTCCAGTTCGGTTCCCAGGTGGAAACCTACACCACTTGTCAGTGGGCATGCTGTGGCAGCAACGCACATACAAAATAGAGGAAGACTGGCACAGATGTTAGCTCAGGACAAATCTTCCTCAGCAATGGAAAAAAAAAAGTAAAATTGCTACACTCCAATAAGGACTTATATTCTCAATTTAAAAATGAACCTAGAGCCTGGCCCTAGTTAGTTTCAAATCTAGAAAATACACATGTGCTAAATTGAATGAAGGAAAAAACACAGTGACTGTCAATGGTTTGTCATGTCTAATTTAAGTTCAGAGATAACTTACTTACTTAGATTGTTTCTGACCTCTCTAAAAACTAAATGTTTCTTTGGAGACATTCTAAAAGAATAGAAACTCTGTTGACTTTTGGGGACATTGCAAATTGAGAATCAGAAGCCCTACATTCTTGATCTTCTATGGTAACAACTATTTGGGCCAATTTCTCTTGAATCTTATATAAACCTGGCTATATTTTATTTGCCTTAAAGGAGGATTTTGTGAACCAGCAAAAGGGGTATGAGGACTAGAGGCATATTTAAAAAGTGCTGTAAAAATATGTCAATAAAATTGATTAAATCTAATACTGATGACCAGATTCATGTCTAGAGATTTGGAGATCTGGATATCTTTTGTTCCTTATCTTCCTTTTTTTAAAAAAACACAAGTGATTCTGACTTACAGTGAAGTTTGGAAAAAGCCACAGCAATGCATGCACTACCAATCTCTGAGAAAGCAAATCTAAGAGATGTCTCATTTTAAACAGAGCTTTGAAAGCTTTTTAAATTGTTTAAATGCTTGAAAATATAGTTACTGTAGGGGGCTGGCCCCATGGCTGAGTGGTTAAAGTTCCACGCACTCCACTTCGGTGGCCCGAATTCACAGGTTTGGATCCCAGGTGCAGACCTACTCCACTCATTAGCCATGCTGTGGAGGTATCCCACATACAAAGCAGAGGAAGGCTGGCACAGTGTTAGCTCAGGGCTAATCTTCCTCAAGCAAAAAAAAAAAAAAAAAAAAAAAGAGGAGGACTAGCAATGGCCGTTAGCTCAGGGCAAATCTTCCTCACAAAAAAACATATATAAAGTTACTGTAAATGGGATCTGATTCCTCCTAGCCAGAATACTTCTTTACTAAGTATTTATTTACAAAAGAACAGAATTATTTTAGTCTCTGTTTCCTGAATGGTTGATAAACCATGGGAATGACCATGCTTTCCCAGGAAGGACAGAACTTTCTGACAAAGACTTAATTTTGTCAACTATAAAATAAAGAGGTTCAACTAAATTATTCCTAGGAGTCTTTTTTTTAATCTTCAAACATCAAAATTTTTTATTCTCTTCTCCTTCTAAATTGCTTCTTTACTGTGAATTCTTTCTGCACCAATATATTAATTCAACACTAATATATCATGCAATTAATATGTTAATATATAATGTAAAAGTTGTAGCCTCATATTAATTGAAGTCAAACACTGTCTTGGGATCTTGACCTGCATGAGCATAAAAAAGCTGATTAAGATAGTAATGTTTTTTATACCTGCAGTGAGAAACTACTATGCTAAGTGCCTTGAGCATCTCTCCCTAACTACTGCGTTCATAGTTACGACTATAAAATGTTGAGGGCAAGAGGCACATACTTTCACCTAATTTCTCATAAGACTAAACGTATATATTTGAGAACTAAATATAGCTAACTTAGTGTATCTTTCCAAAAAATTTTGCTCAATTGCCCTCCTTTAGTGACAAAGACGTCACTTCAATGAATCTCTAAAATGATTCATCTCTTCAACATTTACAGAGCTCCTCCTTCAAGCAAGGCATTATGCTTTGCACTGTGAAGTAAACAATAAGGATTAAGACATTCCTAGTGTATTATAAACCCATAAACTGTCAGCTACAATGTAGAACCTGAGAAAGAAAGAATGCAAATGAAGCAGAAATATTATTGAATCATAAATGGAAACAATTACATGAAAAAGGCGATTTCAAATTCACAAACACACGAGAAAATACTATGTTCAATCACTACAGTAACTTACCTCAAGCTGATGTAGGAGAGCTTTTCCTTTTTTATTTATTTCTACCATCAACGTAAATATAGCAACTTTAATATCCTGCTCCACCTGCTTTTGATTTTGATTTACTTCAATTATCCTGGAAATTAAATAAAAGGGGGAAAATCTAAACTGTAAAGCAGAAGATTTTTTTTACAATATTTAAAATTGATTTTTTAATGTTAAAATTAGACCAATATATTTTCAACTCTTAAAAGCTCATCTATTTCTAAGGGTCCTTCAGTTTAAATTGACTTTCTTGAAGATGAGACAGCAGAAATGAAATTCTTCTGAAAGACATAGTCACTTATTTCAATCTTAAAATCAAAATGTAAAAAATTGCAAGAGAATGAACATATTTCAAGAAAATATGGTTTAGAAAGATTATAATGACACCCAAGAACATCAATACTCGGCCTAAAAGGATGGACAAAAAAATGACTTATAAACAAGATAAAGAAAACCATGACTCTGAATGAGTTTTATTGTATTCACTGCAACTAAGAAGTAGAAAAATGTAAATTTGGCACTCTTATCTTAGTCATCTGAATTGCTACAGTATTTATTATACCTGAATAGAAGCAAAAAAAAAATCAACAATAGTAGTCTGCTACTTTTAACAACACATTTGTCTTGAAATAAGCAGTCAACGACTTTATGCTTCAACAACAACTATATACCTTTTTTCCTTTGATTAGAGAAAATAGGAATGCTGTTTTCATGGAGATTAAGATGAACAGAAAGAAAACAGATAGCTTCACACCACAGTATCTTATGGAAGCAGAAGAGAATAACGGGGCATCCACCAAACATTATGAGATAAGTAAAAAGCTTCATTTCTTCTGTCTGCTTCTCTCAGTTACCCTCCAAAACTTAAGACCAAAAGGGCAGAGATTTTATTCTCTGCTGGAAATTCTTCAAAATAAGTATTTGACATTAATATTGGCTACAGGATCAAGTAAATCAGATAGGTCTGAGAAGCAAACAACTTCAAAAGAACTAATCCTCATGGTGGTAGAACAGGATGAAAGAGAGACAAGCAGTGCCATGTTTGCATGTGCATAAAAATGAAGTAACAGAAAAGTAAGTTAGTCCAGTGAACACAATCCATCTATAATCAGGTAGGCTACAAAAGTGTGAGCAATTAGCACCTCATCCGAAGATTCTTTAACTCTTACCTCAATTCAAAAGCCAAAACCCTTCACCACAACAATGCATTACTTTGCAAAAACAGCATAAACCATGAATACAAGGTAAAAAAAACCAATTTGCAGAATTCACACTTATATGATTTTAAGATTTACTATAAAAAGCTATACTCATGAAGAAAGTAGGGTATTGGCAAAAAAGAAAAACACAATGGAACAGAATAGAGAGTCCAGAAATAACCCCACTCATATATGGTCAACTGATTTTCTACAAAGGTGTGAAGGCAATTCAATAACAACAGGATGGTCTTTTCAAGAAATGGTGTTGGAACAAATGTACATGCATACAGAAATAAAACTAAGAACTTCACCCCATAGTTCATACAATATATATAAGTGAAAGAGTGAGAAAAAAGTCAAAAGCACCAATTTCACCAAAAGTAGATCTTTTACATAAAATTAATTATTTTACAATTGCTACCACTTGCCACAAGATGGTAGAAATGCCTATAATTATTTCTCCTCATCATTCCATAAATATTCATTACAAATTTTCAATTACTCAGATACAAAAACTTTTAAACCCATCAAGTACTCTATTTGGCAAAATACCGTATTGTGATTAGAATTTGGTAAAGGAAATAGTATTTGGTTAACTATAGTTTATGCAAGAGAAAGGTAAAATGAAATGAGAGCTGATAGTAATAATAAAAACTAAAAGACACAGCATAGAACTGTTATTACCACAATGTATAATAATGAATAGATATAATAATAAGACTGGGGCATCAAGAAAAGATTAAATTATGTTTAAGGATCTTCTAAGGAAAGCCAGGTAAACCAGGGAATTCTTTGAAATAAAATCCTGAATGCTCCAGCCTAGCCATGTTCCAAAATGGTAAGAATAACAGATTATGATGCTTGATTTTAAAGAAGATAAACCACAAAAGGCTGACACAGTTTTCCCTAGGACCAACATTCAAACGTCCTGTAAGGCCTCTCTTATTCAGGCTCTTTCTAATAAGCATTTCTTGATCTATCTAGGCAGTGACATGTTACTCTTGTATGCAAAACAACAAAAAGAAAGGGGACATGGGATTTCATAGGCATTGTAAAGTGGTAAAATGTCAGTGTGTGCCCCAAATGAGATGACAAAAAAGGGGCTAGGAGACTGACCTGGTGGCATAGTGGTTAAGTTCAGTGAGCTCTGCTTTGGTGGCCTGGGTTTGTGGGTTTTGATCTTGGGTGTGGACCTACACCACTCATCAAGTCATGCTGTGGTGGTGACTCACATACAAAGTAGAGGAAAGATTGGCACAGATGTTAGCAAAGGGCCAATCTTCCTCACCAAAAACAGAAGTGGGGGAGAGGTTGCACAAACTCCCTCTTCCCCATGGAGGTTAGTGGTTTGTTCTCCCAGTCACTGAATCAGGAGACATGAGCCTTTGGACAGTTAATGATTTCCTCCTTTGGAGGGCAAAAGGTATAACAGGTAATATGTAGAAACTGTTTAAGTACTGTATCTGACAAGGAATAAAAGGTATGTGAAACAGTTTAACAATCCCTGTCTCCTGGTGTCCTAAGACTTCATTGCAGTCAAAACATGACAGCCCAGAGGAGGCATCTTAAAGTTTAGCAATCCTTAAAATAGCAATTATGCATATAATCAAGTGTCAAAATACTTCACAATACTGGCAAAAATGGTTGATTTTGTTTTTAAATCCTGGCATTTTGTTAAAATTGGAAAACATCAGATAATTATAAATTGTCATTACCTGCCAGATGAATGAGCCATTACTAAACGTAGGTTATTACCATAATAGTTTTGAAATTTCATGGCTGAAAAGAAAACTTTCCAACTCAAAGTTCCCAGAAACCCAAAGTTTCTGGAAAAGTCTTATCAACTATGCATTATTAGAGCCATCTGACAGCTTACTTAGACCTACTTTACCATGAGTTGAATAAAATGTCTGTTCTAAAAATGAATATACTTTACACATTATATAAAGATGATTAATTATAATACTATAAATGTAAACTTACCTGTTTTGGATCTGATTTCCTGTGAATTTTATGTATTTCGTTTTTTCCATCAGTTTGGTGATTAGTGTGTCTATGATCACTTTCTGATTCTGAAAAGCTTCTTCTATAAATTGATATCTGAAGAAATAAGTAAATAATTATTTCACACAAATATATCTGTCTAAAATCAGGAAAAGTCCCAAAGCAAAGAAGTAACTAATAGAAAACTATTTAAGATAACAAGAGTATTAATAATCTTTAAAATACCAAATAAATCCCTAGAAGGCAGGGTTTCCCTTCCTCTCAAAATTACGCCTTAAGAAAGACAAAGTCATTACAGATATTACTCATGAACACTCTTTAAATTATTTTGAAAATTTGGGAAAGACACACATCTATCATTCATAGTTTTAGAGGCTTACAGGGTCACTTGGCAGACCTGGCAAAAAGTAATCATAGATATTTAAGCATATTTATTAACTGTTTTGCAAGTTAATAATTATGAAAGCTTGACGCTGTAAATAAACATTTTGAAGATCACTTTTTTGTTTTTTTGAAGAAGATTAGCCCTGAGCTAACTACTGCCAATCCTCCTCTTTTTGCTGAGGAAGACTGGCCCTGAGCTAACATCCACGCCCCATCTTCCTCTACTTTCTACGTGGGACGCCTACCACAGCATGGCATTTGCCAAGTGGTGCCATGTCCGCGACCAGGATCGGAACCAGCGAACCCCTGGCCACTGAGAAGTGGAATGTGCGAACTTAACCGCTGTGCCACGCGGCTGGCCCCTGAAGATCACTTTTAAACAATACGTAATTGTGCTATAGAAGCCACAAATATAAGCCTTTAAGATAAATTGGGACAGGGGGGTGGGGAGGCTAAACTCCTGATGGTATCCCTTGCATGTGATAAAGCTTCAAGCAACAATATCATAAAACACAGCACTTTAAAGTAATTTAACTTGGAAGTGAAGATGACAATCTCTGACAAACTACACAAGATGACTCGAGTAGCTCTAGAGAAACAGACAATGATGTAGAAGATACCCATGAAGAGTTTCATTAACAGTTTTTCATAAAAAGCACAAAATACAGTGTTTTACATAACATGATTTAAAAGTCTAAGTGTAATTAAATCAATGAGTACTATAAACAGAAATGTAATGCCAGAGTTAAAAAAAAAAGAGGGACATACAGTTGATAATATTTCTATTGGATTTTGTCTGTACATAACCATATTTATAAACAATGACATTTTAAATTCTTTCTTAGGTGACAAGTTTTTTATCTTAGTAAACTTTTTTTTCATTACTACACTGTTTGGGACCTTATTACAATGTAATGTTAAATGAAATTGTCATCTTTGTCTTGTTCCTAAACTCAATGTAAAAACTTTCAACATTCCATTATGATGTTTTTTCTAGTTCTTTTCATAGATAATCTTTATCAGGTTTAGCAAATTTCCTTATATTCCTAGTTTGCTAAAACTTTCTATCATGGATTTATTTTTTTAATTGAATGTTTCTTCTGCCTCTATTGAGATAGTCATATAATTTTTACCTTTATTTCTTTAATATGATGAATTACATGAATGATGTTCACATGTTAAATGAACTCTTTAGTGCTAAAATAAATGCCAAATTGGTTGTGATTATATTGTCCACAAATCACAATACTACTGGATTTGGTTTCCTAATTTATTTCTTAGAATTTTTATATTCATTTCATGGGTAAGACTAGCCTGTAATTTTCTATTTTTATTCTTTATAAAACAAGTTCGAGAGAATTCATTCTTTTATCATTCTTTGGACAAGACTGTATTAAAAAGGCATTATTTTTATCTTGCCTATGTTGTAGATTCATCAGCATAAGTCATCTGGGTCTGTAGTTTTCTTTGTGGGAAAGTTATAAAATTTTAGATTTACATTAAAGGACTGTTCTGATTTTCTATTTTATCTTGTGCTAGTTTTGGTAAGGTATATTTTCTAAGAATTATCCCTTTTCACTTAAAAATTTTCAAATCTAGGGGCTGGCCCATGGCCGAGTGGTTAAGTCGAGCTCTGCTGCAGGCGGCCCAGTGTTTCGTTGGTTCGAATCCTGGGCGCGGTCATGGCACTGCTCATCAAACCACACTGAGGCAGCGTCCCACATACCACAACTAGAAGGACCCACAATGAAGAATATACAACTATGTACTGGGCGGCTTTGGGGAGAAAAGGGAAAAAATAAAATCTTTAAAAAAAACAAAAGTTTCAAATCTATCGACAGATATCTTTTTAATATTCTTAACTGCCTTTAGAAAAGGAGGTGATGCCCCCTTTTCGCTCCTGACATTGGTTATTTGAGCCTGCTCTCTCCTTAATCATTCATAAAGGGATTTGTTAGTTTTACTTGTCTTTTGAAAGATCCAATTTTTGGCTTTGACTATTTCATTAATTTCTGCACTTGTCTTTATTGTCCTCTTTCCCACTTACTTTGGGTTTAATTTGCTGGGTTTTTTTTCAAGTTGAGATAAACGTTTAGCACATTTACCTTTAATCCTCACTATCTAATATATGTACTTAATGATACATATTTCCCTCAAATCATGGTTTTAGCAGTATAATTCAAGGATAGTATTTTCACTATCATTTAGATAAAAATATTTTCTAATATCTATTGGGATTTCTCCTTTCATGCTTTATTTACTTTTAATTGTTTATTATGAAATAATGGCAAAGTTAAATTTGCAATAGTATAGAGATCTCACATATACGTTTACACAGTTTTTCAAATATTGCATCATAGCACTTTAATGCCTTAGCAATTACTATGCATTTCCTAAAAACAAGGATATTCTATTATGTAACCATAGTATAATTATTAAATACAGGAAGGAAAATTGACATTGAGATAATACTTTCATCTAATCTACAGACCATATTCCAATTATGCCATTTGTCTCAATAATGTCCTCTGTATCACTTTTCCCCTTCTAGTCCAGGACACAGTCCAGAATCATGCATCATTGCATTTAGTTTTCATATGAATTGCATTTCTTCATTTTCAAATATATGGAGATTGTCTCATCTATTGTTTTCTAAACTAACTACATTGAGTTTACAGAAGACTTTATACGATTTCAATCCTTTCAAATTTAAGACTGACGGCATATAGTCAATTCAACTTTTTCTTTTTATGTTTGAAAAGACTGTATATTATTGGGTGCACTCTTCCTTAACATCCATGAGGTCATTTGCTAAGTGTGTTATTTGAATCTTACTGAAATATGCTGATTTTTGGTCTGCTTGTTTTGTCAATTATTGAGAAGCATGTTAAAATTTCCCACTCTGTGGGTTTGTCTATTTATTCTAAGTTCTGTCATTTTTCTTTACATACTTCAAAGTTAGGGGGCATATAAATTTAGAACTGTTCTATCTTTTAGATGTAGAGAACCTTTTATCACTATAAAGTTTCCCTCTCTGTATCTGTCTGCTATACCAGCCTGTCTTTGGTTCGTGTTTGTATGGCCTATCTTTTCCCATCATTCTTTTTATATACTCAGGTTTTAGATGTTTCTTTTAAAAAGCAAATACCAGGTTTTCTGTTTTATTTCCTATCCAGACTGAAATCTTTTAATTTGGAACATTTTATCCATTTACATTTATTATAATTACAAATATATTTTTAGATCTACTAACTTATCAAGTCTTTATTAAATCCCATCTGTTCTTTGTTCCTTTTTCCTTTTTGGGCCAGTGTTTAGACTGATTAATTATTCTACTTTCTCCCCTCTGTTATCCTGATACTCATAGATACTTTCACTTTTCTTTTAGAGACTCCTCTAGACATTACAAAATGCAGATCTTAACTTATCATCTAATATTAATTTGTACTTTTTCCCTCAGCCTAAACTATGTATGAGCCTTAGAATACAAACTTCACACCTTCCTAACATTTATGCTCTGTGATATACAATACACACACATAACACACACCAACAAGACATTTTTGTTTCATAAGTCAACATTTAGATTTACTCATACTTATCATTTTAATTGCTCTTTTTCGGTCATGCATCACCTATTATTTTTCGTCCGCTGTCTAAAGTGTACTTTAGTGAGGGTTTACTGGGGATATATTCTCCCACTTCATTTTGTCTGAAAACATCTTTCATTATCCTTCCTTTTTGAAGAATATGTTCACTAGGTATAGGATTTTAGTTTTGTAATTCTTTTCTTTCTGTACTTTAAAAATATCACTTTCTTTTTAAATAATCCTGCTTGAGGTTTATGGGGTTTCTTAAACATGGGCTAGATGTAGTTCTAAGCTATTACATTCTGTCTTCAATTCTTGCTTCCTTCCCATCCTCTCCCACTTCTCTGCTTGGACCCCAATTACAACCTGTGTTATATCTTCTCTATCCCTCTTCTGCTTTCCATCCTCCTGTTTGTCATGCTTCATTCTGGATATTTAAAATATTTCCTTCTAGTTCATTAATTCTCATTTCCTGTAATGTCAAATCTGCTGTGAAACCTTCTAATGAGTTAATTTCAGTTACTGTAATTTTCATTTCTGAACTTTCCATCTCATTCTTTTTTAAAGTTTTTAGTTCTCCACCCAAATTTTCCACTTTGTCTCTTATCATCTTCCACATAATAAGATGCAGCCCTGAGAGTCTTTTTATATTGTTTATTTTATCTGCTAGTTTTTTTTTCACATTGTCTTATCTCCTAGCATACTTGGTTACTTCTAATTGCGTTCTAGACCATTTTGAAAAACTCATTATTGAATAAATTTGAGGCCTAGGATGATGTTTTCTTTCTCTGTGGAAGATTTAGATTTGGCTCTATCAGGTATCTTGGGGCACCAGCACTATGATTTCAATTTAATCTAACTTTGGGTACCAAGAAGATGTGATGCTGAGCTTTAGTTCTTGTGAGGAACTATTTACTAGCTAGTGCATCTTTACTATAATAGTGTAGACTTTCAGGATCCCAACTTATAGCAAGGAGAAACCTTCAACCCCTGTGATCCCTTAACTCCAATTCCTGTATTGCCAGCCTTGTGAGCCTATTAAAGGTACTCCTCAATCTCTAGGCAAATGCCTCAAGGGGGAAAAAACCCCTACCATTCTCTGTCCCCACTGCAATCCAATCATGGTCCAATAATTCTTTACTACTAAGCACTAAAATTTATCAATAATTTCTGCAGTTTGTCCAGCTCTTCTAGTTATCATCCCTGGGATGGGTGGTCCAAATTACCTAATCTGTCATTATATAGAGCCTAGACCATTTTAAGCAATTATTATATTTGTATCGGTTAACCAGAATTTTACTGTTTAAATTAGTGGTTGCTAACTGAAATGCCTGTGGAAGTAAGATTTAAACGTAAGCTTTAGTAGAAACTATGATGAATTGGAAAAGGCATGCCTCATTCTAAAGAGCACTAAAGTCAAGTCCAGCCAAATGCTGACATGAAGGTATATGGGGCCCAGGGCTACAACAGCTGCCATTTTCTCAAAAAGACCAAAAGATCTAGATTTTTTTTTTTTAATGTAAAATTTCCCCATTAAACAACACTAGCAACTAATTCCACATATATTAAAACAGCGTATAGGCCAGTGGTTCTAAACTCAGAGTGATTTTACTCCCCAGCACATTTGGCAATGTCTGGAGACAGTTTTGCTTGTCACAACCAGGAGGATGCCACTGGAATCTAGTGAATAGAGGTCAAAGATGCAGCTAAATACCATACAATGCACCAGACAGTGCCTCACACCAAAGAATTATCTGGCGAAAAATGTCAATAGTGCCAAAGTTGATAAATCCTGGAAGGTGCCAACATACTGCTAGCCAAACAAAACATTATTTGCCAACTGCCTTTGGCTAGGGTGCCAGTAAACCTCTAGTCTTCATAAAGCTGTATTATGAATCTATGTAAATAATGAAAGATGCTGATACCTATGCTCTTTATGTTCTAATAACTGGCAGTCTCGACATGTCAGTTTGTCACATGTTTCACAGTAAAGCTTCAGCTGCTCCTTCTTATGAAAAGGACAAAACACTGGTCGCTGACTAGTCACACCAACTGCCTCTGTAGAAACAATGGAAGGCAAGAAGAAGAAATTTAACAGTTGGTTAGTAAATAATTATTAGATTGTCCATTTAAATTCAAACCCATTGAAGGTCTTAAGAAAATAGCCCAGAGAAGTGAGTGTGAACCAAGTGATGTGTTCTATTCTAAATATGGGAGATTTTTAAAAATAAAATTCAGAAAATCTAATAAAAATGTATAAAAGAGGTGGTGAAAAAATTTTTTACTCACTTTTGCAAAAATCCTAACAGAGGATATCCATTAACACAGAAATAATCATAAAATTTTGACTATTATACTGTAGTCATCCATGTAACTTCTCAACAGTTATCCAGAGTGGGGACAAAACTGGGCAATGCTTATGTTATAATGTTAAATAGAAAAATCAGAATACAAATAAATACAATGATTGATTAAACAGTAAACACCAGTTATCTCGCTAATAATTAACCATAAAAATCCAAACATTTCAGGAATAATCCCACCTCCAGATATAACCACTATTAATAACCTGGTATATACTCCTCTGGTTGTTTTTCTATGTATATAAGTATATATACTAGTAGGTAATTTGTTTTATAAAATTAAAAAAATGGCACTACACATACTGTCTTGTAAGATTTTTTTTCCCACTTAACTCTATCTTAGATACTTTTATGTGTTAGTAAATACATTCACTTATTTATTAACTATATAGTATTCCATCAAATGGATATAACACCTGCCAGTGGACATTTGAATGTCTCTTATCTTTCAATATTGTATGATAATGATGAAATAAACATGAAATTTATAAATCATGGAATGTTACTATAAGATAAAGTCCTAGTAGTAGAATCGTTGGGTCAAAGGGTAATTTATACATAACTAACTAAATGGTCCTGCAATAAGTTGTACCAATTTGTACTCCTACCAGTGTGGAGTGGTTATTATCGTACTAACAGAGTTTTCTCAATATTTCTAATATTTGCCAATTTGGCAGGCAAAGAAAAAAAAGATTTCGCTATCTCTGGATGCATTTCTTTAACAACTGAGATTCAACAAATTTTCACATTGATCAACCATTTGTATCTCTTTTCAGAACTGCCTGGGGCTAGCCCAGTGGCACAGTGGTTAACTGCACACGTTCTGCTTCAGCAGCCCGGGGTTCACCAGTTCGGATCCCGAGTGTGGACATGGCACTGCTTGGCACACCATGCTGTGGTAGGCATAAAGTAGAGGAAGATGGGCACGGATGTTAGCTCAGGGCCAGTCTTCCTCAGCGAAAAGAGGAGGATTGGCAGCAGTTAGCTCAGGACTTCTTCCTCAAAAAAAAAAAAAAAAAAAAAAAAACTGCCTGTTCATAACCTCTGCTATTTTCCTGTCCAATTGTCATTTTTTATCAATTTATAAACACATTTGACATACTGCCTGCCAAAGATTCTGGAAATATTTTCCCCAGTCTGACTTGGTTTAATGGTATTTTTTCCAAACAGATCCTTAGAATTTTTTATAGAAAAATTTATCCGTTTTTATTTTTTATGGCTTTAGTTTTTGAGAACTGCTTCTAGAAAGGCTTTCTCCTTTTTCTCATATGGTAAACTTTTATGGTCTCTCTTTGTTATATAAATTTTTTATTTATCTGAAATTTACTTATCTGAAATATGAAAAATATTATCAATGTTTACAAAAACCTTAAACATGTGCCAGCAAGTAGAATGAGTTAATAGACTCACATTTTCTGATCATAATATAAGAAAACTATCAAGTTGAAACCAGAAACAAACAAATAAAACCCAAGCACTGGAAAAATTTTTTTAATGAATTATTAGGTTCATAATAATCGCACTGTTCAGCAACTTGCTTTTCACATTTAATATACATCATGGGCCTCTTTCCATATTATTATTTAAAATCTACCAAAGTAGAAAATAACAACCACAATAATTTGTAAATCCCCAACTGCTTGGTAACCATAAATGCAGAATATCTAACCCAGCAGAAATCAAAGTGGCAAATCATAAATCAAGCTTTAAACACTTACAATTCTAAAGAAAATGAAAAACGAATGTCAAGTACTTCTCAATGAAGTTAGTAATACAATTTTAAAATAAAACTAAGGTAAGCTGAGAGGAATTAAACAAAATTAGTGATCTGAAAATACGTAAAGGATAATTAGATAAATAAGTTTAACAGCTGTTTCTGTAGATTAAGACAAAAAGATAACCTACTATCTAGTCAGATCAAAAAGAAGGTAAAAATACATAAAGTTCGGGGCTGGCCCCGTGGCCGAGTGGTTAAGTTGACGTGCTCCACTGCAGGCGGCCCAGTGTTTCGTTGGTTCGAATCCTGGGCGCGGACATGACACTGCTCGTCAGACCACGCTGAGGCGGCGTCCCACATACCACAACTAGAAGGACCAACAACCAAGAATATACAACTATGTACCGGGGGGGGGGGGGGGGGGGGGGGCTTTGGGGAGAAAAAGGAAAAAATAAAATCTTTAAAAAAAAAAATACATAAAGTTCAGAATGAAAAAAGGAAGATAATCAGATAGAGAAAATTAACTATATATTTAAAAAATATTAAAAAGCACAATACACCAAGACCAAATGGAATTAATTCCAGCAATGCAAAGATGGTTCAATATTAGTAATTTGAATATCCTCATAGCTCCCTGCACCCTTCTCCTTGATGTTCTTGTCATCTGGGCATCAGAGTAGATAAGGTGACCATATATCTATATTTGGCTTGGGACATCCTGATTTGTGCCCACTGTCCAGGAATTATTATTTATAGAACTTCTGATTTAGACAATTAGGACATCATCTCACCCATTTATAGATTTCCTTTATTTATCAAAAAATTCAGATCCTGACTCACAGGCATCCTCCTAGTTCTAAGTCTCATCATCGTGCTGGATGATTTAGAAGTCCACATAAATCGCTACATAAAGACAAGCATCTCAGACGTTTTCATCTTGAGACTTGTACTTTATTTTAGCTACTTATTCCATTCAATATACATCATGGTCCCACCCTAGATTATTGATTGTCCATAACTGTCCCATTTCTATAATCATAAATTCAAACACCCCACTCTAACAACTTCTATTCTCTAACCTTGCAATTCTTTTCTTTTTTCCTTTTTTTTTTTTTTTAAGGAAGATTAGCCCTAAGCTAACATCTGCCACCAATCCTCCTCTTTTTGCTGAGGAAGACTGGCCCTGAGCTAACAATCATGCCCATCTCCCTCTGCTTTATATGTGGAACGCCTACCACAGCATGGCTTGCCAAGTGGTGCCATGTCTGTATCCGGGATCCGAACTGGTGAACCCTGGGCCGCTGAAGCAGAACATGTGCACTTAACTGCTGCGCCACTGGGCCAGCCCCTAACCTTCCAATTCTTAGTTAACTACTCTCACTGTACCTCATCATATCTCTAGTCCCTAATCGTTTCTTTCATCCTATCAACTGACACTATCAAGTTCACTTCCTTGATATGGTTAAAATCCCCAAATCCTTCATTTCAGTACATGCTATAATCTGTATTTCTTACCCCCTTGAACTTCTGAAACAACTGTCCAACTAAACTAAACCCCAACCCAAGATAAGTTCAATTCTTCTTTATACTCACATCCAGACTACTGAGGCCTGATGGAGAAAGTTTTAAGGCCGACACATTAAATGTAACCTCAAAGTTAGTAAGCAACCCATCTGCTTCCGAAGCTGGCACTCTCTTTCAACTGAAGTTATTTTAAATATCCTCCACATTCCTTACCTTTTAATCCTCTTTCCTCTGCTCTCTTTCTTCAATAGAAGGCTGACTTCACAGAAAAACATAAGTCTTTCCAATACTAAGCTATTAAACTTATCTGAATCTATGCCTGGCCTTTTCTCTTTTGTGCTTTTTCTTTATCAGTATCCTCAGAAATTATATCTCCCCCTTTTCCTGTGTCTCCAGACTGCTAGCCTCATCCCTTACTACTCTTCCTCTGGCATCTTACTCTCCGGCTACACTCAACTTTCCCCTCTGGAAATTTGCACATGTGCTTCAGTATTCCCCACTCTTCCCCTTCACATGATGAACTTCTATTCATCCTTGAAGTCCCAGATTTGGCCTCGAACCTAAATCTCCCAATCTGAATTTGTATTTCTTTCACGTGATCCCACAGAATTGTGAGGCCAAATTATGATTGTTAATTTGTTCATAGCCTTCATCATGAGGGTAGGAAGCATCTCTCTTATTCAACTTTTCATCCCTAGTATTTACCAAAGTTCCTAGAATATAGAATAGGCATACAAACACTGGTTGACTCAATAAGTAATAATTTTTAAACAAAAATATATTAACGAGCCATAAAAATGAACAAAGTCCTGAAAAATGCTACAACACGGATGAACCCTGAAAACACTGTGATAAGTGAAATAAGCCAGATACCGAAGGACAAATACTGTATAATTCCACTGATATGAAATATCTGAAATAAGCAAATTCAAAGAGACAGATAGTAGATTAGAGGTTAGCAGGGGCTGGGGGGAGAGGAGAATGGACAGTTATTACTTAATGGATACAGTTTCTTTTTGGGGTGATAAAGTTTTGGAAATATACAGTAGTGATGGTTGCATAACACTATGAATGCAATTAATGCCATTGAATCTACACTTAAAAATGGTTAAAATGACAAATTTTAAGTTACATGTATTTTACTAGAATAAAAAAAGTATCAGTAAACTTTACATTATAAGCAACAACATAAAAACCCACAAACCACACTTACATTAAAAGCAAAGCTTCTTTGGTTATCCATATATCAAATATAATGAAACAGGTTTACTTCAAGAATATCAGAAAGAAAAGAGTTGTAAAACTTTGAACTCACCCCTTGTCATCTTAGAAATAAAAGAAGAGATAAGAGAGAAAAATTCAAAAAGCAGGGTTTTTTTTTTCCATTTGCTGTACAATCACACCAAATTAAGGCATTATAGGAGAAAGAGAGTTGAGAGCATGAATATAAGGCAGAAGGATTTTCTATCTATTCATACTTACCAACGTGTGTAAGTGTTCAAATTTCAACTACAGTATAGACCTAATTGTATTAAAAAACAAGAGTATATTTAATGCTTAAAAGTATATCAAAACAAGTCAGTACAGGAAGGAAGAAAAGACGGTGGGAGGGACAGAGAAAAAAACAGATTAAAAGAACTAATTTATTACCTGGAGATACTTCCTCTTTCTGTCTCACAGTGTGGTCTTTTGTGAACTTCACCCTTTGATGAGCTCTGATGCACGTCTTACAGAGCCATTCAACACACTCTACACAAAACCCATTAGCTTCTGCATTGTCCTCACAGCTTGTACACACCTGATAAAAGAAACACGCCACATCGATTTTTGAGAAAAATGAAGAGATGGTCATATCACTAGTCATCCATAAATGATATACAAACCATACTTGACTCTATCAGTTATCTTCTTACTAGTGTTTGTAAATTTAAACTGACTTTACGTTTAAAATTATATACAGGAAATGGAAATAGCAGGACACTGTCCTTAGTTCAATATATCAAATATTCCAGGCACTACGCTAAGCATTGAGGATACAATGATCAGGAAAAGCAAACCCAGTCCCTGCCCTTATGATACCTAGTCTCACAGATGAAATGTGGGTTCAAATTCCAATTCTCCCATTTACTAGCCCAGTAGTCTTGGACAGGTTACTTAGAAGGCTCATCTCTAAAATAAGGATAATAACACAGATTTTACTGAATAGTTGTAAAGATTAAAAGTGAGGCAGACCTATGTTAGTGGAATAACCACACTAAAACATAACTATAAACTGAGAAGAGCCATAAAGGAAAGTAAGAGAAGCTATAAGAGCATATGATGAGGGAAAGTGATCTCATCTTAGTAAGGCTGGAAGGCTGGGGAAAGTGACAGGAGAGATTATCCAGGCAAAGCTTCTACGGAGATCATATTAGCACCAAGATATGAAAGTTGAGTCATCAATTACTGATGAAAAGCCTTCTAGGTAGAGAGAACAGCATGTACAAAAACCTCTGGCAAGAAGAGCATGGTAGGTTCAAAGAACTGACAGAAAGCCAGTATGACTGAAGGGGAGAGATCAAGGAGAAGACTGGCAAGAGAAGAAGCTAGTGGCAAGACAGGCAGCGGCCAGATCAAGCAGGGTCAGATGACGATTTTAGTCTTTGTCTGAAAAAGTCTCCTAAATCTCTTAAGTAAGCAACATAGCCAGATCTGCATTTTTAAAATCGCTGCCCCTGCAATGTAGAGAACAGATTAGAGAAGGGCAAGTGTTTCTACACAGAGACAAGTAGGAGGTTTTCTCAGTGGTTTAGGTGAAAGTGGGCAGAAGTAGAGATGAATGAGGGAGGTTCAGGAAGTAAAACTGAATCATTTGGAAGATGCACTGCATATGGGAGGTGAAGAAGAGATAGCTCTATGTTTTCACCTTGGTTAGTCGTGTAGATGGTGGCACTATTCTCTGAGAATAGATATTAAATTTACACAACATATAAGCAGTCCTCATGGTATCATTCGTGGCTGGGAAAAAAAATTTTCCCTCTCAGTCAGTGGTTTACATTAACCAAATTGCAAATATCTGGATAACATTTCCATAAACCAAAACCTGCCTTTTCTCAGTTCTTATCATCTTCGATCTTTCTAATATCATTCGATGCCACTGACTCCTGGTTCCTAGGAATCATCTGGATTCCTTGATACCTCCAGATCCTCTTATCTCCTGATGGCCCCTCTGGATCCCACCACCACTCTTCCTCCTCTGATTCTTTAGATTTTCGTTAGTTCTGAGGATTGGTCTCCTCCACTCCCTTAGCTTCAACTATCACCTCTATAAGAATGTCACTTAACATTTTTTTTTTTTTTTGAGAAAGATCAGCCCTGAGCTAACTACTGCCAGTCCTCCTCTTTTTTGCTGAGGAAGCCTGGCCCTGAGCTAACATTGTGCCCATCTTCCTCTACTTTATACGTGGGACGCCTACCACAGCATGGCGTGCCAAGCGGTGCTATGTCCTCACCCGGGATCTGAACAGGCGAACCCCAGGCCGCCAAGAAGCGGAATGAGCGAACTTAACCGCTGCACCACCGGGCCGGCCCCTTAACAATTCATCTCAACACTATGCTACAAAAATGAATGAGGGAGCTCAATATATACTGGTGGGTAAAATTTCTAGTATATAAAATAAAATAAGTGGAAAAACCTATCATGATACTGCTTATCTAAGAAAGATGGAGATGGGGTGGGACGATATTTGCTTATTACTTTAAAAAGATAAAATTACTTAAAATTATATATAAAATACTATTAAAACTGGAAGGATAAACCATAAAAGAAATTAAATGGTTACCTAGAAGGCAGAGAAGAAATAAGGTAGATGAGACAGGGATTGAAATTTGAGTTCTCTAAATACATCCTGTTTTACAGATTTTACATTGGAGCTATATAAATATTTTTCATGTAGTTATACAAATTTAAATTTAAAGAAATTAAATCCCTAACATCAAAAGCAAAATGAAACAAATGAACCTGCCTATCGAGAGGGTGGCTTAACCATACAGAGAAGAGTTATTTATTTCAAGTAACTTTAAAACATGATGATTTGATGGAATATTTCCAGTGCACATGTGTAGTAACTGCTGTCTTTCTTGCTTTCTGTTTTGACAGAAACAATTCTATAATGTCTACTTTCAGCACCATCTCTTCTATACTCCTACTCTTCAAGCCATATTTATGCTTTCTAAGCTGGTTCCACCATTAGATTTTAACAACAGGTGGTGCTGGAGGGAGAATACAATGCCAGAGGAAGAAGAGACTTGATTATTTTGGTTGGCTTCCTAATTGCTTACATTTTCTGTGAACATCACACCAACCAATGCTGCTTTACCACAGCAGCAACAGTTCCTTCCCAAAGCAACAGTTAGCTCTAGTTTGCAGTTTTTCCAGTACTTGTAGAACCAGCTTTAGCTTTCACTTCCAAGATACCACTTCCAAGACACCAACACCACTGGCCTACTCCTGTTCTTCTGAGGTCTGAGATCTCATGACCAAAGGCTCAGACACCAGCAGAAGATAAGTAACAACTCTTCTTTAGATGTTTGAACTGCATCCCACAAGGCCCTTCCTCTAAATTTTAATAATTCCAAACTTTTGCCTTTGTTGCTCAGCTGTTCCCTTATAGCTGCTATCTCTGTGATACTTCAAGAGTTTTTAATTTATCCTTTCAGTAAACAAGTTTGTATCTAGTTAATAATTCTTAATTTTAAGAATTAAAATGGTTCCTGATTGTACCAAAACTGATAGGATATACCCTGTAACAGATACATACATACACATACATATATACATATGTACGTGTACAGTCATGCACCACATAATGATGTTTTGGTCAACAACAGACCGCATATACAACGGTGGACCCATAAGATTAGTACCATATAGCATAGGTATGTAGGGTATATAGTAGGCTATACCGTCTAGGTTTGTGTGAGTATACTCAATGACACTCGCACAACAAAACCATCAAACGATGCACTTCTCAGAACGTATCCCTGTCATTAAGTGATGACTGTGTGTGTGTGTGTGTGTGTATATATATATATAAAAACAACTATGTCAATGTAATTACCAACCAAGATCTCCAGTATTGCAGAAGTGAGATAAATATAAAATCAAAAGTGAGATAAATATAAACTATAAAACCATACAACTCCAAATTGGACTTATAAATATCAATATATACTTATGATGTATTTTCTCTTTCTTTTTAAAATAAAAAGTATTTGCTAAGTCATTCTCCTGAAAGGCCTAGAAAAATGACCAACGTAATGGTGACGAGTGCCCCTAGACCCCATACTGTGGTCTCCAAATAACATTTCTGACTAAAAGGAACCAAGGCTGCTAGGAGAAATGGTTGGTTCCAGGTCTAAAACAGAAAATGAACAGCATTTTGTCAAAACAGAAAGCAAGGAAGACAGTGTGGGGGACTGGAATTGGCCACCCCAAGATATGTCTCTTTGGCATGAGGAATCTTTGGGGCTGGTTACTTTTAAAAAAACTGCAGACAGGAAAGAAACTCTGAAAAGCAGAGTTTCTTTGTTAAGAAACATTTACATTGTAAAGGAAATCTCCATCTGTAAGAGTGTCTCTCTGTCTGTATCAGAAGGAGGGAGGACCTTACCTCTAGAAACTCTTATCAATGCAGAAGGCAAGGACTTAAATCTGCATAATAACCTGACCCTTGTTTACTGAACTTGTCTGGTAATCTCCTGTAACTGACTCCCCTCTCCCCCAACATCCTCCTTTGTCTTTAGCTGAAGATGATATTTAAGGTGGTGGCTTTGGCCATTTTTGGTGAGTTGCTCTGGTCGCCTGAGACTCATGTTGTAAAGCTTTGTTTAATTTTCTCCTGTTATTCTGTCTCATGTGAATTTAATTCATTCTCCAGCCAGAAGAACCCAGAGTTGGTAGAGGAAATGTCTTCCTCCCCAACAGTTTGGTGACTTGGACAGCATAAAATCTCCCTGGCTGGACACTGCTCACTCCTGGACTGCTGCAGCCAAGAGATTCCGGACCCCTGGCGAGAGCCAGCAAGAGGTAAGAGTTCTTATTACATCAGTCTCCTGGATCTCTGCCTGCAGGGTCCAACGGAAGCAAGACTGGTGAGTTTTTTTTTGTTCTTCTAAATTTAGATTAGCAGGAGAAAATTTTGGTGAGGCTAGCTTCTTGGATTCAGCTACTCTAGGATTTGGTTGAGTACTCATTGATTGTAGATCCTTTTCCTCTCAGAGATAGTACTTTTCCTTGTCTTTGTCTTTTTTGTTGTTTGTCATAAGACACAGGCATCTCTATAAGCCTGTTGTCTGGGCCTTTTGTCTTGTTCTGTGTGTTGAGAGCTTGGCTTTGTCACCTTTCTGGTCTCCGCCATCAGAGGATGCATGTACCGGCATACATCTTGGCAGCCAGTCAAGTAATCTGGGGTTCTGGGACACACTCTCTTTATCCGGCTGTGTTAGCTCTCAGGAGAGTTTGTCATAAGAGGTCCCAATTGCTTTCATAGGGGCCTTTGTTGCCTCAACCTTTGTTGCTTGCTGTGCACTGAAGGCCTTTACTTTCTTAGACTATTTTTGGGAGTGAACTATCTGGATCTCTTTTGGAGACACCTCTTGCATCCATGGTTAAGCTTATTGTTTGAGTCACTGTTAAGATCCTACTCGTCAATGTGGCCAGACAATGGATCATTTAAACTCGGAAAACTAAATTGGGGGAAAAAAAATTGCGAGAGCTCTCATCATAATTTTTATTGGTACCTATGAAAAGGCCAAATTAAAAAGGAAACACATGCAATAAAATAATGACTAGCTTTAAGATCCTGACTCAGGTTACAATTGAACTGATGAAATTTAAAGGTCTAAGTGTTGATAAGATTATGAAGGTTGGAATGCTTGAGCTGATTTTCTTTATAAAGAGGTTATATCAACTTTACCTGAGTATGTTTTAAAATGTCTGGATGGGAATTCTTCCTTATGCAATATTATAAGACCAAGACCTATTGATAAAGTCCTGCCCATGGGCCCTGTCCCCACGCTACTCTCTGAATAAAGGAGCACTACTTTTAGACCTTGAGAGTCCAAGAAATCTTTCTTTTGACTCCTTGGCTTGCTGAGCCCGCTTGCTTCACCAGCTTGCAGGCTGAAGTTATAGTCTTCCTTGTGCCTTTCTCTTTTTCAAAGATGGACCTAAATTCACTTCTCCATCGGGAACCTTCTCAGACAGCTGTATGAATCCACGTTTGCTGCCCATGGCTACTCTATGGGGCAAATCATGGAATTCAGCCTGAAGAGAATCAGTACCTTAAGCCTGAGGGTGATGAAGAACAAATTAATCCATTCCTTCCTAATGCTGTCTCTAATAAATAAATTTTACATGGGCACAGGTCGACCACTTAAGTCATTAGGACGGTCGCCAATCTCCAAGACTCCCATGACAGGTTTCTTTTCCTAAGGCTGGATTGGAATCCCTCCTGTGGCTCCTGACCACACTCTGAACCACAGGAAAGTCCCAACTGGGACTCAGGTTCAAGGGAAATACCAAACTCTAACCTTTGGTTGAGTATGGGAACCCCTTCTTGGGAGAACAGCTCCAGGATGCAATTGGGTAGAATGTCCCCCAGACTGGCAGAAAATTCTTCACTGCTTTTCTCTTATTCTTTTATCTTTGGGACAATTCACCTGGCACTTATTACTGCCAGACATAACAGGGAAGGTATACAAGGGATGCAATGCAGAGGGACACCCCCATTGCCCCTTGCTATAGGAACCCCACAGGCACAACAGGTAGGGTGCTGCCCTAGGTTCAGGGGAGATTTTCAAGGTAATGGACCCTTTTCTTTCCTCTCTCTTAAAGTTACAGTGGCCATTTTAGGCTCCTTTTGAGCTTTGCAGTAGAGAAAGAAATCTTTAAAGTGTCAAAGGCTCCACCTCTGGGAGCCCCCACTCTGGTTTCCGGGCCTGATCACCCCAGCAACCCCAGGCGGGGTGCCCTCTCTTGGTGGTTGACTCGTTGAGTATTTTAGGTGCCTACTGAGTCAGTTATGAGGATAGGAGACCTGTGATTTATTCTGTCAACTGTCCTGCTACTGTTGTCTGCCCCGGCATGGGAACTGTTGCATGACCCTTATCTTGATAACCCTCAGGAAGAAGCCATGAGGATGAGACCTGATCCCTTCTTTTCCCTGCTTTGTCTGTCTTGTTTGTCACCTCCTCTCTTGTCACCAAGTTGAGGGTAAGTTCAGGCTGGACCTAAGCAGAACCTGGACCTTCTGTACTTAACTCTCAACCGGGGGCACAGAGAGCTCCAGCCCCCAGGCAGCTCCAGGCCTTTGCCTCCTGCTTCCCTGCCTTGCCTTGTGCTGGCTCAGGGACTAAGTGCCAAGGCTAAGTGGGACTTAATTAGATCTTATAACTATGTTGATGCCTGCAGTCAGGTGCCTTTGCACCCTTTCTCTGGGTGCTGTCAGACACCAGCTTTACCACCATGGAGAATGCCTCAACCATCCCCGGAGACTCACCCCTCAGGTGCATTTTAACTAGCTGGAAATGCTTTCAATTGGGTGGTTTATGCCCCTAAAACTCCATCTGAAAAAAAAAAAACTTGAGTGGTTTCTCTGTGTTGTTGTGATGAAGTTAATTCCAAGGACTGAAAAAAGAAAAAAACAAAAAAAGAAGAAGGGAAAAGGCCATAAGTGTGCCCTTGCCAAAGAAAAAATATCTAGCATCTTGAGTGTCTTCTCCACAAATATTAGTAAAAATGCTCAAAACAAAATTTGGATTCATAACTAGGGAGCTGTATATTATTGTACCTGATTCATGGCAGTGATTTTTAAAACAACAGGTGTGAAGTTTCTGTGCATGTGTGTCTATATGTATCTTAGATGTGTGTAATCTTTTTACCCCCAGATGGTATGGCCAAAACTAAGAGCTCTGTTTAATTGGCTTAAAGTAAGTGCTTAGATAAATTCTAAATGCAACAGAAATTAACCCAATATCTTTTAAGATGATATAGATTAATCTTTGGATAATGAAAGTTTAAGCTTGTTGGTTTGATTAAAATGGATATGTCCTCCAGAGTTAAAACTGGATATGATGCAAACATGCAGCCTGGGTTTACTAATGAAATAAGCTCACATTGTCTGTTAGAAATTTCTCAGCAAAATAATAGCTTCAAATGGTAGCTAATTTTGTCTAATGTTTCATGAAGTTTTATGGGCAATCTAAACAAGTATTGGGAACAAGTAAACTAAACACATGTGAAAAAGCTAAAAGTATTGGGTAAACTTTTTAAAATAATTACATCTCATGACATGTATATTTAAAATAACTTCTAAAATCTTTTGGGTAATGAAACTTCGAAGTTTTGTTAGGTTGATTTAAATGATAAAATTCGTTGAGTACCTAGATCATTTCCAAATAAGACATTAGACATTAATTATTAAACATAAGTTGATCTGCTTTTGGCTTCTTATTGCAAAGAGGCTAAAAGCATTTGGGTCTATTAGAAAGTATGCCTTGTGTTTTATTGTGAAGTGGCATGTTGTAGAAAAGTGTTTAGAATGCTGATATAAAAGACAGTTCATAATTGCTTACTTTTCAGTTTTTACTAGGGTCTGTAAGGGTTAAAAGTTCTAATTAACATATGTAATTAAAGCTACTGGAAAGTAATAAGAAAAACAGCTCTGTATTCAAGGAAAGTAAAAAAGGTATGTTTTCAGTAAAGAGGGTATAAAGAATGGAAGTACTTTTGTTTGTTGGGTTAAGAAAGATAAATTAGTCCTAAGGTACTAGAAGGAAAAAAAGAAAGCATGGGACAAATTCTGAAGGTAGAAGAAAGTTGTATAAGTTTGTGAAGAAGAAATTCTGAAAGGAGTTTTATTCTGGTCAAGCTGACTAAGATTAACTAAATCAAATTAAGTAAATGAGTTTTAATGTTAAAAAAATGAGTGGGTGCAAAAATTAAAATTTGCTTTTTGCTCTCAAAAGGATAAGTTTCTTGAACTTTTGGTCTGCTCTAAGTCTACCTAAAAGACAGAAAATCTGTTTTGTTAAAATAATTTCTTAGGTTCAGAAAGAGGTCTCTTAAGATTTTGACTGTTTTAACTGTTTTGCCCTTGACTATTTCTGTACTCATTTTGAGTATACACCTGACCATTGTTTCACAGTGAGCATTGTTTCCTATCTGAACAAGCGTTTAAAACCTTTTGATATTTTTGACAAGCTTCTCCCTCAAAAATATTCAAGTCCCGAATAAAGGCTTTCTTGTGACCTGGATGAAGGAAGAGGATTTCTCTGGGGATTTTCAGAGGGCCCCTGGGACTTCACAGAGAAATTTGCTCTCTCTTGCCATAAGGTGGAAGATTCTAATTAGGCTTATTTTGTCTGTTAAATTACATTGGAAGCGTTGTCAGATAGCGATGATAAATTTTGTTAGATGGTATTATATGGGTTAACGTTATTGATATAAATGTTTTAAAATTATCTAACATTCCTAAAATTCTGATCTGTCCTGGTTGTCAGCCATAATTCTAATTATTATTTTAAGGTGTTGTATATCACAGAAATAAACAAGTTTCTCTGTCAATTGTCATTTTTAAGTCTTTTGTTGTTTACAGTCAGTTGTTTTACTCTGATGCTTTTTGCTTTTGCAAGTATGTTTCCTCTTCAAAGAAATTCATGGAAAGGACTCTGGCGCTTACTCTAGAGTACAGGCTCCTGATAAACTTTCAAATCATAAAACTGAACTGGGCAAGAATTACAGAAATAAAATGGAGAAAGCGATGACCTCATAAAACTGACAACAGAAGATTAAGATCAAGAATCAATTATACAGGACCGTACCAACTGATGAGGATGATTATAATTTTTATGTCTTTTATTTGAAATATTGTTGATTTTTTGATGTTTTGCTTTCGTTTTCTCAGATTTAAGGAAATCTTTTTCTCTTTTCTCTTATGCTAACTATGACTTAACAGCAATTTAGTGAAATTATACCTTTATGAGCAGAACTGAAACATTTATCTTTTTCTCCTTACCTGATCCCTCCAGAATTTGGAAACTTAGTGAGTAAATGAGTATGGTTATTTCGTGGCAATATGGTTATTTGCATAAGTTCAATAAGAATCTGTTCTACATTGGTTATGGTACAAAGGCTTTGACTGGAATGTCATATTTGAGAGACACATATAGGCTCGTATATGACAATACTGCCTTTGAGGAATAAGGTTGACTTTCTGGAAATAAAGCCACGTGGAAATATGGGCCTGGTACCTTATTTACAGAGAGAGATTCCGGGAATCTTACCTGGTAAGTAAGGAAGCTTGCTTATCTGGCAGGTGCAAGAAACCTCAAAATATTTTGTGGAATCTCAAGAGAAGAGAGAAATTCACTCAAATCTGTAGGTACTGCAGGCAAAAATCTTATGAGAAGTCCTTGGCTTGGCTTTTCTGGCCTCAAAAGACCTTTAAAGTTCAATCTGAGATTCCTCATAAAAAAATTCCAGTAAAGCAGGTTTAAAAGCCTATATGATCAATTTCTAATCTTGCTGCACTTATGTAAATAATTGAGCCAAGTTTATTGAAACTAAACTTATTTTGCAAACCAATTAGTCTTAATTTGGCTATCTTTTGTAAAAATGAGGTTGATTTTAGAGAGAAAAATTATGTTTCAGTGAAAAACTATAATGCATATTTGGATATTAGATGCTAGTTCTGTTAATTGTCTTTCAGGTTTTTTTCTACCTGTGAAATGGACTGGATCCTGAATTCTTCTCCTGAAATATCTGGTTACAAATCTCCAAACTAATGTTTTCAATTTTTTCTTCATTTTCATTTGGAATCATTAAGAATTGAACCTGCTCTTTTTCCTGAAGCCCCGCAAAATGAAGCTGAACAACTTGATAGAAACTTAAGAGAGATTCCTGTCTGTTGCCGTGTAAGCTGTAAGCCACTCAGAAAGATACCTGAATGCCTGATGACATCATAACAGACATTTCAAGCTGCAAAAGATGCTTTGATTCTGACATCTAGAAATCTTGACCGTCTGTCCACTGGACTCAGGAACTAGCTTATAATTTGCTCAAACCATTAACCTTGTTTTTCTTTTTATTTCCATAGAAATACTTGTTAAATACCTGATTGCTTGCTTCCAAAATATAGGCCAAACGTTGGGGGCACACCTGTATCACCGCCTTCTAAAATGGATTTAACTGAACTGATCTGTTACCAGGACTAAGAAATGTGTTCAGTGAGAGGAAACAATCTACCACTCAGCTTCTGGACTATGAAAGCTCTTAAAGTTACACACGACTGTGAGACTTAAAAGTTTCAAAGGCGGAAGAACATTCTTCACAGAAATTGAACAAACAATCCTAAAATTCATATGGGGCAACAAAAGACCGCGAATTGCTAAAGCAATCCTGAGCAAGAAAAACAAAGCTGGCGGAATCACAATCCCCGATTTCAAAACATACTACAAAGCTACAGTGATCAAAACAGCATGGTACTGGTACAAAAACAGGTCCACAGATCAATGGAACAGAATTGAAAGCCCAGAGATAAAACCACACATCTATGGACAGCTAATCTTCGACAAAGGAGCAGAGGGCCTACAATGGAGAAAAGAAAGTCTCTTCAACAAATGGTGCTGGGAAAACTGGACAGCCACATGCAAAAGACTGAAAATTGACCATTCTTTTTCACCACACACCAAAATAAACTCAAAATGGATCAAAGACCTAAAGATTAGGCCTGAGACAATAAGTCTTTTGGAACAGAATATAGGCAGTGCACTCTTTGACATCAGTTTCAAAAGAATCTTTTCGGACACTATAACTCCTCAGTTGAGGGAAACAATAGGAAGAATAAACAAATGGGACTTCATCAGACTAAAGAGCTTCTTCAAGGCAAGGGAAAACAGGATTGAAACAAAAAAACAGCTCACTAATTGGGAAAAAATATTTACAAGCCACTTATCCGACAAAGGGTTAATCTCCATAATATACAAAGAACTCACACTGCTTAACAACAAAAAAACAAACAACCCGATCAAAAAATGGGCAGAGGACATGAACAGACATTTCTCAAAAGAAGATATGAATATGGCAATAGGCACATGAAAAGATGTTCATCATCGCTAATCATCAGGGAAATGCAAATCAAAACTACACTAAGATATCACCTTACACCTGTTAGATTGGCAAAAACATCCAAAACCAAGAGCGACAAATGTTGGAGAGGTTGTGGAGAAAAAGGAACCCTCATACACTGTTGGTGGGAATGCAAACTGGTACAGCCACTATGGAAAACAGTATGGAGATTTCTCAAAAAGTTAAAAATAGAAATACCCTATGACCCAGCCATCCCATTACTGGGTATCTATCCTAAGAACCTGAAATCAGAAATCTCAAGAGTCCGTTGCACCCCTATGTTCATCGCTGCATTATTTACAATAGCCAAGACGTGGAACCAACCTACATGCCCAGAAACTGATGATTGGATAAAGAAGATGTGGTATATATACACAATGGAATACTACTCAGCCATAAAAAAAGACAAAATTGGCCCATTCACAGCAACGTGGATGGACCTCGAGGGTATTATGTTAAGCGAAATAAGCCAGTCAGAGAAAGACGAACTCTATATGACTCCACTCATAGGTGGAAGTTAGTATATTGATAAGGAGATCTGATCAGTGGTTACCAGGGAAAAGGGGGGGTGGGGGGAGGGCACAAAGGGGGAAGTGGTGTACCCACAACATGACTAACAAAAATGTACAACTGAAATCTCACAAGGTTGTAATCTATCATAACATTAACAAAAAAAAAAAAAAGTTTCAAAGGCGGGACTGTGGGGGACTGGAATTGGCCACCCCAAGTTATGTCTCTTTGGCATGAGGAGTAGTTGGGGCTGGTTACTTTTAAAAAAGCTGCAGACAGGAAAGAAACTCTGAAAAGCAGAGTTTACTTACCCTTTGTTAAGCAACATTTACACCGTAAAGGAAATCTCCATCTGTAAAGGTGTCTCCCTCTCTGTATCAGGATGGAGGGATGACGATATCTCTAGAAACTCTTATCAATGCAGAAGGCAAGGACTTAAATCTGCATAATAACCTGACCCTTGTTTACTGAACTTGTCTGATAATCTCCTGTAACTGACTCCCCCCTCCCCCAACATCCTCCTTTGTCTTTAGCTGAAGATGATATTTAAGGTGGTGTCTTTGGCCATTTTTGGTGAGTTGCTCAGGTTGCCTGAGCCTCTCCCATGTATACATCTTATAAAGCTTTGTTTAATTTTCTCCTGTTATTCTGTCTCATGTGAATTTAATTCGTTCTCTGCCAGAAGAACCCAGAGTTGGTAGAGGAAATGTCTTCCTCCCTGACAACAGCAATGACTACTGGGATTGTATGAGGAGTCAGGAATCAATGTGAGGCTCCCATCGCCAAGATGGCACAATTTGAGCACCAATGAGAATAACAATTACAACACATTTTATGTTAAAAATCCATGAGTTCATAATGATAAACACAAACACCTACCACTCATTTGTCACCTCTGAAGAATACTAAGAAACTAAATCACTACTCTAAAAATTAGCAAGTAAAGGGAAAGAATCAAGCATTTAACATACCTTTCCTATATAACCAAAGAGTAGACGAAGGAAGCTTTCTCTTTCTATTCCAGTTAAGAAATAAAGGGGAATGACAAAATGAGAACCTCACAATTTTTCAAAGCCCTAATGGAATATGGGACATAACTGCAGGCCCTCCAGGACCCGTTCAACTGACCCCATCTTATCAACAGAGTAATTAAAAGTGGTTTTTCAGGAACTGAGACCCTTTGTCCAGTTCAGGCTGCTTGAGACCACAAATCCATCAACTCAGCCTGAACAAATGCTCGACAAGTGACCTTTTTGACATCAAGAAGCGAAAAACTCCACCCTCAGATTATGGTAACACTGCCATTTTGTGAACATGTGTCCCATGAAGAGGCATAAAGTTTGACTGCCCTTATGCAGATCATCAATTTCCTCACCTCTCCTTATCTCCAATCACCTATTCCCATACTTCAGACCACCTTGCCCCTTACCCTGTAAATATTCCTGTGTCCCCATTTTCTGGGAGGCAGATCTGAGATTGATTTGCCCACTTCCTCGCCTGGCTGCCTTGTGATTAAATCCTTTCCCTTTCCAAACTCTTCCTCTCAGTGATTGGCATAATCATGTGGGCAGGCAAAAAGAACCTGCTTTGGTAACAGGATCCTGGCAGTGATCATTAATGGCCATTAACATCAGAAAAAAGAAAATCAAACATCATATGCCTCCCAATTGAAATACATCCGGACATATGGATGAAAGTATTCTCCCCACCCCCCTCACTCAATAGGACATGAATCTAAATCAGCTTCTACATTTTTATGACCAATTCACATACAATACAGGAGACAGAGAAGCATGTTAAATGACTTTGTGGAAACAGTCAGCAAAATTCAGAATAAGGCTAACTCTGCTGGACTAACAATGTGGTTTACCCAACAAATATGTTAAAAGGGAGGGGGGAAACGCCAGCAAGGTAAAGGGGTAATTTGAGATCAATTAAAAGATATTAAGACAAATCAATCAAATGCACTACATAGATCTTACTGGATCCTTATATAAAGAAATCACTGTTAAAAAGAATAAACTACAACAATTAGAGACATTTGATCATTGTCTGGACGTTTGATGATATTAATGAATTACTGTAAATTTTTTACATGTGAAATTAATATGGTAGTTATATTTATTAAAAAATTCTTTTTTCATAGAAGTAAATATTGAAACATTTATGGAATAGATGATATAATACCTGGAATTAACTTCAACATAATCTAGTGGTGAGGGAAGTGTCAGGTTATACATAAAACATTGAACTAGGTAATAGGTGCATGGGAGTTTGTTATGCTAAACTGTCCCCTTTCTTTTTTTGGTAATGCTTGAAATTATCCACAACAAAAAGTTTTTAAAACTTCCTCCAAGTATGAACTCTTCAGAGCTCAAGTTTGACCACAGATGACAACTCCACCTTAGTCTTATTGGTAAACTCAATCACATTCAAAAGCAATTCTCTACCTCTATCTACTTCCTCGCCCTTTATATCTGTGAAAGGCACCACAATCCTGGCAGTGAGGCCTCTCTCACCTTCAACATCCAATCGGCTGTATCAAGTCCTGTGTGGATTGTAACTTACCCCCAACCCCCTTCATTTCTTTATTGCCACTACGCTAGTTCAGCTCTCACCACCCCTTGCCCAATGCTTCCTAGCTCCAGTTCATCCTGCATTATCATCTATGTCTCTAGTCTTCATTCCCAAACTATCCCTATAAGCACCCTATTCTCCAACCAGATTTAATACCCTCCCCATCCTCACTTATCTACATTGAAAATGTCTATTAGACTCTATCTCTAGTTTAGTAGATTATAACTTCTTCCTATTATGGTTCTGTGACAGAAGCAGAGTAAATAAACATAAACATACTGAAAACTGATTATATAGAGGCATAAAGTAGCCTCTTAAATTTGTCCTTTAAATCAGAATCCCTTCAATTCTCATCTCTTATCACTTCATGAGCATTTACATGTACTACTGGAGTTTACCTGATGGAGTACAATTGGTGAATGATATGACTAAGTATATCTAGTATAAATATAATCACATGAAGAAAAGTGACATGACACTATAGAAGACAGAAACAAAATCATGAGTATTCAGAAGGGAACTTTGAGAGGGATCCATACTTGACACTGTAGCTCACATAAATAATTCCATTTCCATTCTTTAAAGCAGATTTCACAACAATTAGAAAGTTTATTCCCTGCACCAAGCTCTATTTTGGTCTTTGATGAAAGTTCATATTAGGAAGAATTGTGGACACTTTTGAAACAAAGAAGTATTTTAGTGAGTAGTGGCTATGTTCATTTAAAGTGAACCCAAAATTATTAAAGTTCCCCAAGAAACAAAAAGTGAAAATGAAACGAAAAGTACAGAAACTTAGCTGTATGATTACTGAAAAGAGTCCTAAAACACTACTTTTTAGATTTACATTTTAGATTAACAATAATTATTCCATAATCAGATTCAGTTCCTTCACAGATCTTCCAGTCCAAATTAAAGGAACTGCCTAGAGAAATTATCAGTGAATCACAATCCAAAAGTAGACTAATACTATACATAGCACATACAATAGAATTAATCATAGCTCACTTCCACCAGAGTACTACAGTTCATCTACTAGAGACCTGACATTTAGATTTAAGAAGCCAATAGAAATGTTCTACAAGTGGGTTAAGGAAGTAGAGAAAACAAACAAAAAACACCTTGGACAATGCTACCAAATGATGCTTTCAAAGAAATATCATGTAGAAAAGAAGATTTTCTTAAAATATAGAAACTGTTCTGATCAAAGACACGGAACTTTTCATGTGTATCATTATAGGGTTTATCATTAAAAATGAAAAAGGGGAGGGCTTGAAATAAAAAATCTAACTGTCAATACATAGTAAAATTACAAAGAAATGAAATAATGTCAAATATGAATAATGGTTTCCTCTGAGGCGAGAGGGAAGGTGGGGGTGCAATTTGTATTGGCACTGTTTTATTCCTTTAGATGCACTATTGATTACTCTTTATATATCTTTAAAATACTACATAATTTCATAGATATAATAGTCTAATGTTTGACACCTTTTATTGTAGAGTCCTCCAGCATTTCACCCTGCCCCATTAAGAGGAGGCAAAAGATTCAAGACTTAATACACTTACCTGATTAGACTTTTCTACTGTACTGCTGGGAACCTCAGTAGTGTCCTTCACAAAAAAATTATCTATGATGTGTCTCTCTGCACATTCTTGGCTGCAAACTGGACATCGAATGACTCCAACTGGGAAAGACAAAATTGCATTCTAAGTTTTTTTGTGTGTGTGGTATAATTGATATCATTATATTAGTTTTAGGTATACAGTATAATAATTGATATTTATGTACATTGCAAAATGATAGCCATAATAAGTTCAGTTAACATCCATCACCATACAGTTAGAAATTATTTCTTCCTATGGTGAGAACTTTCATGATCCACTCTCCTAGCTACTTTCAAATACTCGATACATTATTATTAACTATAGTTACCATGCTGTACATTATAAACCCATGACTTGTCATTTTATAACTGGAAATTTGTACCTTTGGACCCTCATCACCCATTTCACCCACCCCAACCCCGCACCTGAGGCAACCACCAATCTTTTCTCTATTACCATGAGCTCGTATTCTAAGTTGTAATACAAATACACTGAGCACTAAACCAACACATCTTATCCATACTATGACTGGGCTCTTTTACAATATCTACTCTCTTCAAATTCATACCTGCTGTTACTAAACACAAATCAATTCCGTTTATGTTCATATTGGATTATGTATGTGTGTATAGATATAGATATGGATCTCCCACACCTAGTATATTAAAATGATAGATCATCTTCATAATTTTAAATGAGAAGCCCCTCCAGATAAACATCCTCATGCGCTACTCTTTTTATTGTTTAGCAACCAGTCTAGCAGTGGTTTTCAATTAGGGATGTGCAGAACCACATGGGAGATTTCTAAAAGAAAAAGCTCTGGACCTAGGGAATCAGGAATTCTGAAAGTGGAGCAGAGACATACTCCTTTTGTTTAAAATCTCTATGGTAGATTAAGAAACACTATTCTGTTTCCCTTTGATAAGTGCAAACAGTGTTCCTTTGGGGGGCAGGGGGAGAAGAATCATCTTTCATATGGTAAAAAAGAAAAAATTATGAATGCATTAAAATATGAATTTTTAATTAAATTTTTAAAAATCTAATATAAACCAGCACTGTAATTTGTACCAAGGAGACTGCAATAAAGTTCCCAGATATATATTTTTTGTAAAATGAAATGCATAAGAATGAACACAAAGTAATTCAAAGGTCAACTTGTATATACAGACAAGAAACAAAAATTTTAATTTAAAAAATCCATTTCACAATAGCAACAAAAACATATTAAGTACTTAAGAATAAATTTTTAAAAAATTTTAAAGCCACTGTGGAGAAAAATGTTAAGCCATATTTAGAAACATTTAAAAATAAGTAATGAAAAAACCATGTTCATGGTAGTAAAGACGTCAATTCTCCCCAAACATATCCATACAGTAAGCAGTTTTCAATAACAATCCCAATCTATTTCAATAGAGTTTTGACAAGCTGGGGGGATATGCCTCCAAATAACAAGACTTACTATAAAGCTACAGTAATTACGGTGGTGTGATATTTATGTAAGGATAAGCAAAAATGGAATAAAATAACTACCAGAAGCAGGCTCACATACGTGTTTTATGTGTGACAGATGTGGCACTAGAAACCAATGGGAAAAGGAATGAATTTTTTATGGTGCTATAGTTCTCTATAGCAGGAGGGAGATGAAATTAGATCTCCACTTTACTCAATTCTAAATATAATTCTTTAGGATAGATTCAGAGCCTTAAAACTTTTACAAGGAATACAGGAGAATATCTGTGTAAACTTAGAGCCAGAATAAACTTTTTAAAGCAAGAAACAAAAAGCAAGAGCATAAGGAAAACATTAATGAATTCAACTTCATTAAAGTTAAGAACTACAGCTAGTCAAAAGATTACCATGAAGAGACAGAAGACAAGCTCCAAACTGGGAGAAGATAAACCCAACAAATAGTACTGACAAAGAATAATTAAAATCTATAAAGACATGACACTGCATTTTATGAAAGACAAAGACTGAGTAAACATATTTTTCCTTATTCCTCCAGATAAGTATTGCTAAAAACTCTAGACATTCTATATAAAACAACTGTAAGAAGACTAAATTAAAGGTAGACAGACGGTGGCAGACTGGCTAGAGACCTCAGGACCCAAGGAATGACACAGTGGTGAGTTCACTGGGGTTTTTCTTTTAGTCTCACACATTCCAAAGTGGGTGCTCATGAAGCCATCATCTCAGAAACACCAAAAGGTGTAAACAAAAAAAGCCTGCTCTCTCCATCCAAAAAACCAGGAAAGGGGCAGCCTAGCAAGACAGAAAGCTTTTAGACAATAACTACTCTACTCCAGCCAAACACCAAAGCAAAAACTGTGCCCCCTTTCCCATCAGCAAAGGCCCAATGGGAAGCCCAGACTTCTACCCTGACCAAGTAGAAACCAGGGCACCTGGGTGTGTCAGAGAAGCCTGGGGGAGAGCTGGGGTTTTGATCCCCACTGGTAGTGAGGCCCCCAGTACTGCCAATGGAGACCGTGTGAGACCAGCCCAGCTCCGGGGCCAACTGATTTTTGACACAGGCAAAAGCATCTTCATGCTGACAAGTACAAAATGCTGATGAAAAATATACTCTGTTCATGGATTGGAAGATTCATCATAGTAGAGATGTCAACTTTCCTCAAGTTGATCCATAGGCTAACATATTCCTATCAAAATTCTAAGTAAGATTTTTTGTAGATATAGACAAGATTATTCCAAGATTTATGTGGAAAAGGAAAGGAACCAGAATAGTTAAAGCAATTTCAAACAAGAAAAAGTGAGAAGAATCACCATCCAATTTTAAGACTTACATAGATACAGCAATTGAGACAGGGTGAATAGCAGAAGAACAGACACATAGATGAAAGAAACAGAATACAGCATCCAGAAATACACCCACACAAGTAAGCAAAACTGATTTTTGACAAAAGTGTGAAAACAATTCAGTGGAATAAAAAATCTTTTCAACAAAGTGTGCTGGAGCAACTGGGTATTTATTCATAAGCAAAAAAATTTACATAAAATTTTAAATTTTATATAAAATTTACTCAAAGTGGATCAGATTTAAATATAAAACATAAAATTATGACACCTTTACGAGAAAATCTTAAGGACTTAGGACTTGTTGAAGAGTTCTTAGACATCAAAAACACAATCCATAAAAGAAAAATATGGACAAATTTGATTTCATCAAACTTAAAAACTTTTGCTCTGCAAGAGCAAGAAAAAAGATGAAAAAACAAGCTATGCACTGGGAGAAAATATTTGCAAATCACAGATCTAACAAAGGATTCATATCTACAATATAAAAAGAACGCTCAAAACGCAACAGAAAAACAACCCAATTACAAGATGGAGAAAGGCCTGAAGAGACATTTCACTGATGAGTATATACACATGGCAAATAAGCACAAGATAAGACATTCCACATCACTAGCCATCAGGTAAAAGCAAATTAAGATCATGATGAGATACCAGTACACAGCTATTAAAACAGCTAAAACAAAAAGTAATAACACCACCAAATGCTGGCGAAAATGTGGAGAAATTGGATTTCTCACACATTCTCAGTGGGAACGTAAAACGGTAGAGTTACTCTGGAAAACAGTTTGGCAGTTTCTTCACAAACTAAACATAACATTTATCATATGAATCAACAATCTCATTCCTGGGCATTCCAGAGAAATAAACTTTAGGTCCACACAAAAATCTGAACAAACATTTTAATTCAGTGCTGATATTCAAAACAGCCCCAAACTTGAAACAACCCAAACCTCCTTAAATAAATTAAAGGTTAAATAAACTGTGCTACACCCATACCATGGAATACTAGTCAGCAATAAAAGGGAACTAACTATTGATAAATGCAACAAATTGGATGGATCTTAAGGGTATCATTCTGAGCAAAAAAAAGCCAATATCAAAAGGTCACTTATGAACAATTCCATTTACATAGCATTCTCAAAATTATATGATTATAGAGATGGGAAACAGATTAGTCCTTTCTCTGAGAATAGGGACCATGGGGTGTGGGGCAAGGAGAGCATTAAGTATGACTACAAGGGGGTAACATGAGGCAGAGCTTTGGTGGTGATGAAATAGTTCTGTATCTTGATCGTGATGGTGGTTATATGAATCTACACATGATAAAGTGGCATAGAACTATACATACTATTGTACCCAATGTTTATTTCCTGGTTTTAATATTATACTATATTTATATAAGATGTAATCATTGGGAAAAACTAGGTACACAGGATTTCTCTGTAACTTTCAATAAATTTATTATTTCAAAGCAAAAATTAAAAAAAAAAAAAAACCTAAAACAAACTAACATTTATTAAGTGCTCTTCTTGTATGTACTGCTTTATCCTCACACGGATGAGGAAACAGAGATCAGAGAACCTGGTTAACTTGACCAAGGTCACACACTAGTGGAGCTATGATTTGAATCCATAACTGACTGACCCCAGAGCACAGGCTCTGTACTACTGCACTTTACAAAAATGTCTTAGAGGGGCTGGCCCCATGGCCGAGGGGTCAAGTTTGCCTGCTCTGCTTTGGCAGCCCAGGGTTTCGCCAGTTCAGATCCTGGGCGTGGACACAGCACCACTCAGGCCATGCTGAGGAGGTATCCCACATAACACCACCAGAGGTACTCACAACTAGGATATACAGACTATGTACTGGAGGGCTTTGGGGAGAAGAGGAGAAAAAAAAAAGAAGATTGGCAACAGATGTTACCTCAGGTGCCCATCTTTTTTAAAAAAACAAAAGCAGAATATTAAAAAAAAAGAATGGGGGCCAGCTCCGTGGCCGAGTGGTTAAGTTAAGTGGTTAAGTTCGTGCGCTCTGCTGCAGGCGGCCCAGGGTTCGGATCCTGGGCGCAGACATGGCACCGCTCGTCAGGCCACGTTGAGGTGGCGTCCCACACCCCACAACTAGAAGGACCTGCAACTAAGATATACAACTATGTATGGGCAGGTTGGGGAGATAAAGCAGAAAAAAAAAAAAGATTGGCAACAGTTGTTAGCTCAGGTGCCAATCTTTAAAAAAAAAAAAAGTCTTAGAAAACCATGGGTTAATATTACATCATTTTGACAGACAGGATATTAGTCCATGGAATTAAGAATCCAATTTATATATGATGGTGAATGTGACCTAAATGAATTTAAACCTAAATAAATGCTAACTCAGTGATAATGTTTTTTCTTTTCTCTTTTTTTTTTTGGTGAGGAAGATTGTCATTGAGCCAACATCTGTGCCAATCTTCCTCTATTTTCTACGTGTGAGGCTGCCACAGCATGGCCTACCTGATGAGCTGTGTGTAGGTCCGTGCCTGGCAGCTGAACCCACAAACCCTGGGCCACTGAAATGGAGCACAAGAGCTCAACAACTACATCACCAGGCTGGGCCTCAACAATAACTTAGTGGGAAAATGTAATTTCTATTCAACCAAGTCTGAGCACATTTATTCTTCTGCACAAATTGGTAGTGATCAGCATCCCAATATTACCTTCTAGAAACTGGAGTGATTGAAATCTGATTAACTAAAGAACAATAATTCTCTGGAAAGTGTGGAGATTTTTACTTTAAAGATTTTATTTTTTTTTTCCTTTTTCTCCCCAAAGCCCCCCGGTACATAGTTGTATATTCTTCATTGTGGGTCCTTCTAGTTGTGGCATGCAAGATAGCACTCTGTCCACATTCCTGTCAATACCATTGATGGCTTGCTACTTATACTTACATGTGTACACAGTCATGCGCTGTTTCAGTCAATAAAAGACCGCATATATGACAGTGGTCCCATTAGATTGATATCGTATAGCCTAGGTGTGTAGTCGGCTATACCATATAGGTTTGTGTAAGTACACTCTATGATGTTCACACAGCAACAAAATTGTATAACAAGACATTTCTCAGAATGTATTCCTGTTGTTAAGCGACACATGACTGTATAACAAAAGACCCAATTAAATGCTATCTACAAGAAATCCAATTTAAATACACACACAGGTTAAAAAATAAAAGGATGGAAACAGATACACATTCAAGCAATAAGCATATGAAAATGGAAGACTATAATATCAGACAGAGTAAACTACAGAACAAAAACTATTACCAGAAATAAAGTGGTGACAGTGTATAATGATACAGAGGTCAAATTCTCACTAAGACATATAATCCTAAATGTACATGTACCTAATTAACAGAGCTTCAGAACACATAATATAAAAATTAATAGAGCTGAAAAGAGAAACGGACAAATCCACAGACTAGTTGGAGATTTCAACTCTCTTCTCAGTAATCAATAGAGCAGAAGGCAGAAAATCAGAAAGGATATAAAAGACTTGAACAAAAGAATCAAATAACTTGATCCAATTGATGTTTAAAGAACACTGAATGTTAGCAGAATGCCTATTTTTTAAGTGTTTACCAAGATATAACAAGAACATTTACCAAGATAAAACATATGCTGGGCAATAAAACAAGTATGAACAAATTAAAAGAACTAAAAACATACAAAGTATGTTCTATGACCAAAATGAGATAACTTAGAAATCAGTAACAGACAGAACTGGAAAAATCCCCAAATATTTGGAAATAGGAAAACTTACTTCCAAATAACCCATGTGTTAATAAATAAGGTCTAAAAATCAAGGATCTAAGCTTCCACCTCAAAAACCTAGAAAAAGAAGAGCAAATTTCAATCCCAAAGAAAGTAGAAAGAAGGAAATAATGAGCAGAAAGCAATTAAAAAAAGAAAAGAAGAAGAGAGAATGGGAATGAAGAAAAAAAATCAACAAAGTCAAAGCCAGTTCTGGTTGGGGGGGTGTGGGGTAAAATTAACAAACCTCTAGCTAGACTGATCAAGAGAAAAAAATTAAAAAATAGAGGCCGTTTCTACATATATTCTTTGTAACTTAAGAAAGTAGTATGGGAATATTATGATCAACTTAATTAAATGCATTGATTCTTTAAACAATACAATTATCGAAATCTTCTCAAGAAGAAACAGAAAACCTGAATAGCTCTACAACAATTAAAGAAAATGAACTTGTACTTAAAACCTTCCCACAAACATAAGTCTAGACCTAGAAGGCTGCACTGGTGAATTCCATTAAAGATTTAAAGACGATAATACCAACTCTAAACAACTCCCTTAGAAAATAGAAGAGGGAATACTTCTCATCTCATTTTATAAGGCCAGTATTATCCTGATGCTAAAATCAGATACAGTCATTATGAGGAAAGAAAAGCATAGAGCAATATCTCTCATGAACAAAGATTTAGAAAATTATTAACAAATCACCAGAAAATCAAATGCAGAAATACATAAAAAGGATAATATATCATAATTGAGTAGGGTTTATTACAGAAACGCAAGGTTGGTTGAGCATTTAAATCAATCAAAGTAATTCACTACACAGTAGTCCCCCATCTCTTGGTCCCCTGTTACCTGCGGTTTTGCTTTCCAGGTTTCAGTTATCTGCAGTCAACCTCCGTCCAAAAACATTAAATGCGAAACTTCAGAAATAAATAATTCCTAGTTTTAAATTGCACACCTTCTGAGTAAAGTGATGAAATCTTGTACTGTCCCACTCCCTTCCACCTGGGATGTGAATCATCCCTTTGTCCAGTATATTGCACGCAGTATAGGCTATTGGCCCATTAGTCACTCAGTAGCTGTCTCCATTACCAGATCAACTGTTTGGCATCTCAATGCTTGTGTTCAAGTAACCCTTATTTTACTTAATAATGGCTCCAAAACCAACTTTATTAGTAGTCACTGTTGTTAATCCTTTACTGTGCCTAATTTATAAATTAAACTTTATCATAGGTATGTGTGTATAGGAAAAAACACAGTATATGTAGGGCTTGGTACTATCCATGTTTCAGGCATCCACTGGAGGTCCTGGAACGTATCCCGCATGGATAAGAGGGTACTAGTGTATTGAGAAAATAAAGGAGAAACACCATATCATCATCTTTGAAAAATTCAACACCCATGCAAGATAAAAAACTTCCAGCAACCAAGGAATAGAAGGAAACTTCCTCTACCTGATAAAGCCCACGTGTGAAAATTCTACACCTAACATATTCAAGCATCAAATACTGAATACTTTCTGGTCTAATTGAGAAGTCAAGGATGTCCACTCTCATAACTCCTATTTCAAGCTGTTTTAGTTAGTACAAAAAGGCAAGATAAAGAATAAAAGGCAAACAGGTTGGAAAGGAAGAAGTAAAATTGTTTATATTTATAGGTATATAATAGCTATGTATGTAAAAAACCATTAGGCATCCACACACACACAAAAAAAGCCACATGAAATACTTAGGGATACTTTAAACAAAATATGTATAAGACCCAGACAGTGAAAACTATAAAACAAAAATTAAAGAGCACCTAAATAAAGAAGATATTAAACATGTTCTTGGATTGGAACAATCAATAAGGTTAGGATGTTTCTTCTCCGCAAAGTGAGCTAAAAATTCAGTGCAGTTCCCAATTAAAATCCCAGCAGGCTTTTTGTAGAAACTGACAAACTGATCCTAAAATTCATATGAAAATGCAAAGGACCAAGAATAGAAAAACAATTTGTAAAAATAACAACTTTGGAGGATTTATGAAGTCTGATTTCAAGACTTACTATAGAGCTACAGCAAGCAAGACAGGGTAGTAGTAACATAAGACCAGAAATACAAACAATGGAACCGAACAGAGTCCAGAAATAGACATATACATATAGAATATATAACAAGTACTTAATCACTGTCTCAAAAGGGTGGACTGAGAGAAAATTTAAAGAGCAAGAATTTTATAGAAGTGATACATAGAACAAATTTTCCGAAATGAATGAATCTCAAGTGGAATAAAAAGAAACTACATCTAGATATATCAACCTAAAACTGCAGAAACCAACGACAAAGAGAAAAATCTTAAAAGCAAAGAAAAAAGATAGACTACCATCAAAAAAGGCAAAAAATTGATAGCCTGCTTCTCATCAGCAACAACGGAAATCAAAAGACAGTAGAAAGATGTTTTCCAAGTGATAAAATAGCTGCCTAACCAGAACTCCAAACCCAGCAGAAATATCTTTAAATATCAAATAAAACATAATAGTTGAAAGATAAACTGTAACACTAGATAATAAAATTCAACACTATACTGTTGCCAATTTGGAATATTTTTATGCTCGCTAGTTCATTAATTTTTAGAGTTTACTTTTTTATTTTAGTATAAACTCATTTTTGAATATGTGAAAGATTTACATGTTTCAAAAGTCAAAAAACATATTAAAAAGTATACCAGATTTCACTTCTCTTCCTATCCCTCTACCCATTTCATTCCCTCTACCCCACTTCCCTATAGGTAACCATGTTTACTAAACCATGCTTCCGGTTTATCCTTCCAGTAACTTATTTTTTTCTTTTTCTTACCCCAGAATTCCTTTTGCAAAATATTTATATTTTTTCATACATAAAAAGTAACACTACTATATACATAGTAGTAAGCTTGCTTTTGTTCAGTATATCCTGGCAATTACTCCTTATAAGTAAATATATATCTTCACTCTCTTTTCCCCACATTGTATGGATATACCCAGGCTACACAGCCAATTCTCTCTGGTGGCTTAATTTCAATCTTTTGCTTTTACAAATGATGATGTAACGAATAACTCTGTCTACACATCCCTTTTGTCAGGTGTACCCTTAAAATAGATTCCTAGAATTGGTTTTGTGGGTTAAAGGATAACAAGATCCGCAATTTTGTTGGAAACTGCCAAATAGACCCTCGTTAGAAGTGAATGACAATACTTACTTCCTCTAAGTCTCTTAAATAAGAGTATGTTAACAAATTTTTGGATTTTTGCCTTATAGGTGAGAAACAGTTATCTCAGTATAGTTTTAATCTGTAAACTCCTTATCAAGGTTTAACATCTTTTCATGAGGGTTATTTGCATCTGTATTTAGTATACTGTCAGGTTTTCTTTTAAATAAAAACTACAAGGTAATTTTAAACTACGTTCAGTAGAATTTATTGTTAAGAATAATATTGGTAGCATTATTATGAAAGTAATAAATTTTCTGTAGATAAAGGAAACATAATTGTGTTAATGTTATTAGGACAAAGATTATCAGTGGAAGAGAAAGAAATACAAATGTAAAATCAAAGAAGTCAAGAAAAAACACTGAAGTATAAAACTGACTTGGAAACATCAATACGCACAAATGAATTTTTCAAAATATATTTCCTGGGGGCTGGCCCAGTGGCACAGTGGTTCTGCTTCTCAGCGGCCTGGGGTTCGCCAGTTTGGATCCCGGGTGCGGACATGGCACTGCTTGGCAAGCCATGCTGTGGTAGGCATCCCACGCAGAAAGTAGAGGAAGATGGGCACAGATGTTAGCTCAGGGCCAGCCTTCCTGAGCAAAAAGAGGAGGTCTGGCAGTAGTTAGCTCAGGGCTAATCTTCCTCAAAAATAAATAAATAAATAAATAAATAAATAAATAAATAAATAAATAAATAAATAAATAAATAAAATTGTTGTCCTAAAAAAAAATATTTCCTAATTCTGTCAAGTCTCAAAAGTTTTAGAAATGATCACATCTCAGGAGCATCCCAGTCATTTGGTTTCTAAACACCATTCCCCCACTAAAGGGAAAAAGTCATTGATTCCAAGTCTGTAGCCAATTTGTGGTGCACGGTGACATTGGGATTATCTTATGCTAGAAGGCAGGGAAGAGTGAAAGAGAAAGAGGGTTGCATCAAAGTGAGACAGTTTGAAGGGCAAAAAGGAATAATGACTGAATAAAATGCATTCAATATAAAAAAATTTATGAGTTCATATGATACTCAACAAACAAGTCCTTTGCCACCAATGGTGGTGACAATGACCCTAAATCTGCATCTCTGAAAATTAATTAAAAAGAAAGAATTACATGTTTTTCTTGCAATTATATTAGGAACTAGGCAGCCCAGTTAGTGAGGAAAAACTCTTATCATAAAGAAGAATGCAGTCAATGAAATTAGAAAGATCACCATTTTGCAGACCTTATGAAGAAACTGATTGATTTAGCACCAATAACATTAAAACCACTATGGAAAAGTTGATGGGTAACTGAAGTCACATGGTTCCCAAGTATCACCTCACAATTGACTTACTAATTCACAAAGGGAAAAACAACTTTATAACATGATCTGGCCAGTCAAGCTCAATACTATTCTACTACCATATCTGACATTTGCTTCCTGATGTAATACAATAGGAAGAATATAGCATCTTTCATGGAGTATTTTTACCTAACAAGGTTTAACTTGAATTTAATCAACTCAACTTCTAGTTGAAAAGAATGACTTAAAGAGCAAATGAGGAAACATCACACAAAGCCAGAATGCAAAGTATTTTACAATCCAACTGACTGAGTCTCTCCACCAAGTCCAAATAATAGAAATAAAGGTAGGAGGGACTGGCCCAGTGGTATAGTGGTTAAGTTTGCATGCTCAGCTTCAGCAATCTGGGGTTTGTGGGTTTGGATCCTGGGTAAGGACCTGCACACCACTCATCAGGCCATGCTGTGGCAGCATCCCACATACAAAATAGAGGAAGACTGGCACAGATGTTAGCTCAGGGCCAATCTTCCTCAAGCAAAAATAGGAGGACTGGCAACAGATGTTAGCTCAGGTCCAATCTTCTGTACCAAAAAGAAAAAAAGAAAGAAAGAGAGGAGAGGGACCCAGATTAAGATTAATTCTAGATTAGGAAAAACTTAAGAAATATAATAACCAGGGGTCGGCTGGTGGTGCAGCAGTTAGGTTCATGTCTTCTGCTTTGGCAGCCTGGCGTTTGCCGGTTCGGATTCCAGGTGCGGACCTAGCACTGCTTGTCAAGCCATACTGTGGCAGGCATCCCACATAAAAAAAAAAAACAGGAAGATGGGCAAGCATGTTAGCTCAGGGCCAATCTTCCCCAGCAAAAAGAAGACTGGCAGCAGATGTTAGCTCAGAGCTAATCTTCCTCAAAACAAACACACACAGAACAAAAATAAACATAAAAGAAATACAATAAGCAAATGTGATAGCAATTCCTTGACTGGATTCTGGTTTGAACAAAACAACTGTAAAGAACATTTTTGGGACAGTGGGTAAATATGAAGATGGACTTGTATTAGAAAATAATAGCTAATTTAGTTAGCCATGATAACGATATTGGGATTATCAAGGTGATCACACTTAAGTCTTAGAGATGTGATTTAAAGTATTTGAAGATGAAATGCCAAATCTGTGATTTACTTTAAAATAGCAGCCAAAATGGCAGCAAAGGATGTCATAAAACATAGCAGCTTCAGAGACTGGTCCCTCCACCAAAATAACTATTAAACTGGAAAAAAAAAAAAAAAGATCAATTAGAATCGACTATTTCAGAATTCTGGAACTCACTCAGACATTTACAGCAACTGGGAAAGTGCTTAATGAAGAAAGAGGCTGCTGAACTTTTTAAGATAAAGCTGCTTGCATGAACCAGCTACCATGTTCAACTCCTTAATCCTGCCACAATGTGGGAATGACAACCCACATTCCTAAGGTGGCCGGCTAGTGCCAGGGTGGACAGTAAGGGCTTTGTATCCTAAAATTTGGGGGCTGTGTGCTTTGGTCAGTGTAGGGGTTCTCTGAGGGCCAGCTGAGTTGCCTGGCTTTAACTGGCTTCCCCAGGCTGTGGCAGCTTCTCTGGTGGCATCATAAGAACATTTAAAGAGGCATATACACTTTTTTTAACCCATATGTTTAAAGAAACCTCTGAGATGTCACAGGCTGAGTGCCAAGATAACAGGTCAGTAGCAAACACATCAAGTAATGCTTTGGAAAAATAGTTTGGACAAGTCACTATATGAATAGACAACTGAGAACCAGCCGTGATGGCCTAGTGGTTAAAGTTTGGCATGCTCTGCTTCAGTGGCCCAGGTTTGGTTCCCAGGCGCAGAACCACACAATTCCTCTGTCAGTAACCATGCTGTGGCAGCAACTCACATAGAAGAACTAGAAGGACTTACAACTAAAATATATAACTACGTACTGGGGCTTTGGGGAGGGAAAAAAGAGGGAGATAGGCAATAGATGTTAGCTCAGAGGAAATCTTTCCCAGCCAAAAAAACCCCGAAAGAACAACAAAAAACAAATAGACAACTGAAGACCTCAACAAACAACAAAATCAATCCTTGAGGAGAGGGAATATCTGAGTTCCAGAGTTACCACAACATAATAATCAAAATACCCAGCCCTCAACAAAAAGTTACAAAGCATAATACAAAGAAATGAGGAAATATGCCTCATTCTTAAGAACAAAGAATTTTTCAGAAATGGCAGATTTGAACAGGCAGAAAAAAGAATCAAACAAACCTGAAGATAAGGCAATTACAATTATCCAGTTTGAGCAGCAGAATGAAAAAAGAATGAAGAAAACTGAACAGAACTTGAGGGACCAGTGAGATACCATTAAACATACCAACATACACATCATGGGAAGCCCAGAAGGAAGAGAGGGAATGAAAGGGGCAGAAAAAATATTTGAAGAAATAATGGCTGGAAACTTCCTAAATTTGATGAAAGACATTAATCTACAAATCGAAGAAGCTCAACAAACTCCAAACAAGATAAACCCAAAGAGATTTCGTTACTATGGTAACTCTAGAAGTCTAATTTTCCTGCTCCTCAGGGATTGCCGAGTTTTGCTCGTTCATGGCTGGAATCACAAATCCATTTGTGATTTTTCCAAACTATTTTGCAAAGTGTGTAAGTATTCCTTGTTAATTGTGGTCACCGAAGTTTCTGTTCCAGGCTATCTGATGCCCAGCCAGTAACCTGACAAAGATTTCCTTAAACGTCTGGCTCCAAAAGGGAAGGGAGGTACTGTCTCTTTAAATCTCAGCAAACTTCACTGTCCAGCTCTCAGGGATACATCAGAGCTACCAAAACATGCAACCCAGAATTTAAGAGCAGCAGGCTCTCTCTTCATCAAGCACTCCCTAGTTCTTTTATGAGTTTGATCAAGGTTCAGAGTCTGAAATAGTTGATTCTGGTCATTGTTTCCAGTTTACTGGCTATTGCAGTGAAGAGACCAACCCCTATAGAGTCCTACTTTGCCATTTTGCATGGTGTCACTTTGACTTCACCAAAACGTAAAACTACTGTACATCAAAGGGCACTGTCAAGAGGGTGAAAAGACAACCTACAGAAAGGGAGAAAATATTTGCAATTATATATCTGATAAGACTTCAACATCTAGAATATATATAAAATCCCTACAACTCAACAACAAAAATTCAAAAATGGGCAAAGGACATGAATAGACATTTCTCCAAAGAAGATATACAAACAGCCAATAAGCATGTGAAATGATCCTCATCATTAGTCATTAGGAAAATGTAAATCAAAACCACTATAAGATACCACTTCACACTCACAAAGATGGCTATAATCGAAAAAAAGGGGAAAACATGTGGCAGCATCCCACATACAAAACAGAGGAAGACTGGCACAGATGTTAGCTCAGGGCCCATCTGCCTCACCAAAAAAAAAAGTCAAGGATGAAGTTTTAGCATAGTACATTTAAACCCATACTGAACATATAGAAAAAGGGAAAGCATATAAATAATGAACTTTTCCACAGTCAACTTAAATATTAGTAAACAGTATTTAGTAACTAAATACTGCCAGGGGTATGATTTTAAGAGACTTTTTCTACTTTAAAAATATTTTATCTTGACATATTAATCAACATACCTCTCACAGTTTTCTTTTTTAATTTTGTTAAAACATGTACAAAGTTCTTTTTAAATTACAGTATTACAAGAATTATTATAGAAAACAGGAATTCCCTGTGTCCAGTCGTACAATGGAAGACGGTGGATGAGCCCCCATCCAAATCTTTCCCTCTTCGCCATAACATTTCTATTAGTTTTCCATTAAGTCAAACTATTATGAACATTTAATAATACTCACAACTAAGCCACAGAGCATATTACAATTATATTTCCTTTCTCAAACAATTTTGTTCTTAGCAATTAACAGTTCTTGCATTTTTCAATTTCCTTAGTTTTTAGGTATTCATCACTAAATCAGCCCCAAACTTTCCAACAGAACTGCAAATTCCTTTCAATATGTTCACATATATCAAGTAATATATGAATTTTACTTTTGTTTCCTCAGATGTATCCTTCTCTGAAATCTGAAGTCCTTCCTCCAGTTCCAATCTTTCTCAAGCCTGCTGCAAGCTGCCATCCGGGATTTTCCTTCATCATTATCCTAGGAATTACTGCCTAATGACACTAACATCATCATCTATTTGCTTTATGCCACACAAAATCTAAATAGTTTCGAGTAACCATGCCAATATAACCACTAAAAGTAGGCCACAAAATGAAATATAAGATTTCTTTTTCTGTTTAGGATATTCTACATTCTACAGATGCACAATTTATATTGTGATTTAAAATCAGTTGAAAAAACACTTTACTATGTTAGTAAAACTACCTGGTTGATAATATATAGTGTTCATTTGTTTGGGGATTTTTGTGGTGGGGAGGAAGAGAAGAGGGGCCAACACTTTAAGTTTTATTCGTTATCTAACGCATTTGTATTGATCCAAAACTCAATACAATTACATTTACACAAATCTAGTTTTCAGCCCTAATCCTTTTCATATTCTCTCTTGCCTGCATTGATGCCATTTTTAGTTTTTTGTATTTTTTTGAAATCTAATCATATATTTTCACTCTCTTTTGCTCTCTCACTCATTTCTTATTGTTACTGAGATACTGTTGCTTTTAGGCCCTTTTAATGGAGAGAGCTAACACACACACACACACACACACACATGATTTCACCCCATTTTCCACAAAAGTTAGCATATAATACACATTCTTCTACACCTTGCCATTTTTTACTCAACAATACATCCTGGAATTCACTCCACAGCAGTATAGTGATCTTCCTCATTTCTCTTTTACATCTGCACAGTGATATACCATAGGTTATTACACCAGTTATCTATTGCTGGTCATTCCAATCTTTCATTATTGCAAACAATGCTGCAACAACCCTGCACATGCTTCATTTTATACTTTTGCAATTCTATCTTGGGTATATATTCCTAAACACGAAGAAGGCTGAGGAAATGAGGAAATGCATTTGCAGTTTTGCTAGATGTCACCAAATTCCATTCCATATACGTTTTACTATTCTGTATTCCCATCAGCATTATTGCTGAGTGTCTTACTTTGCCCACAGTTTCACCCAAAAAGTCTAATGCTGAGCTATTTTTTTGCCATTCTGGCAGGTGAAAAAATGGTATGTCACTATAGTTTTAAGTTGTATATCTCCTTATGAACATACTGTCATGTTTAAGGACCATCTGCACTTTTCTGTGGACCTCCTATATATAGTTTACTGTGTTTCTATCAAGTTGTGAGTCTGCTTAACTTTTAGAAACAATTTAAATAGGAGGATAAGATCTTTAGATACAAGTTGCAAATATTTCTCTTGGTTTGTCATTTGCCTTTTCACTTGCTTTATGGTACTTACTGTATTGTAACTGTTTCCATTTCACATATTAAAATTTCTCAATTTTTTTTCTTACTGTTTCTAGATTTGAGAAAATGCTGGGAAATTTTCCCCCTATTCCCAGGTTATAAAGGCATCTACTGCTGTTTCCTTTTAGTACTTCATTTTCTACATTGTAGAACTCTGGATCAATTTGGAATTTATCTTGGTATACAATAAGAGAATTGGATCAAATGTTATCTTCCCAGTTGACCAAGGAGTTGTCCCAATAATAGATATTAAAAGTTATTTCCTTTCCACCTGTGATTTCAGGTGCCATTTTTATAATATACTGACTTTTCATATATATTAGGTCTATTTTTGGATTTTTCTCTCATGCTTCTTGGGTCTGTCTACTCATTCACCAGTACTATGCTACTTTAATTACACAGCTTTTATATGTTTTAATATCCCGTCCTTCCTGTTAAAAACAAGGAATGCCTTTTCATTGGGCTCAAGTCCACTTTTAAATCTTTCAGAAGTGTCTGACCATTTTCATCATGGAGATTATACGTGCAAGATTCTCAGAAGTTTTAATTGAATTCTTAGTAACAACAGCAATGGAATATCCCATTATATCTTCTAATTGATTACTATTATAACGTGAAGGGTATTGATTTCTCTATAATTTTATACCCTGCAACTTAAATTTTCATACTATTTGTAGTAGTTTCATATATACCTGAAAACAGAGTGGAGATAATGGGCCTCCTTTTTTTGTTTTCAAATTTAACACCTCTAGAGTTTCCCTCATTAAAATGCAGGCTTTTGAGATGAAGAAAATCTAATGTTTTTTAAGTGTCTATAAATTCCTATTTTATTGATTATTTTTCACATGGAGACTTGAATTTTGCCAAATGACTTTTTTTTTTTTTTACTATGGAGACAATCATACAATTTTTCTCCCTTGCTCTAAAATCCAAATATGGACCCTTGCATTCCTAGAATCTTCATCATTTTTTAATATATTGTTTGATTCTGCTTCTTAATATTTAACTTTTAATATCAATATGCATCAGTCACACTGATTTATAGTTAGTATATTTGTGAAATATTTGCTAGGCTTTAGCATTGATGTTATAAATGATTCACAAAAAAGAATTCAGAAGTTTAGAAGTTTTCCTTCCTTTTCTATATCTTGGAACAACTGAAGGGGCACTGAGATCATCTGATTTATTGGACCTCCACTATGAAACCAACCTTATGTAGGAGAGCCATTTGCTGGCACTTTCTCTGTTTCTTCTATGGAAAGTGGCGTGCTTACTTTGCCTCTCTCTACTGGGGTCACTTGTGATAAACCATTTTCCTGTAAAATGATCCTTTTCATCATCAATTTTCAAATTTATTTGGATACATTTTCACAAAGTTATCTTTGCTAATATTTAAATTTCCTGTTTTGATAGTTACTTTCTTGATGTATTAAAGGTTTCTTCTCCTTTTCAAAAAATTAGTTGGGGGGGGCCAGCCCCATGGCCAAGTGGTTAAGTTCGCATGTTCCACTTCAGCAACCCAGGGTTTCTCGGGTTCAGATCCTGGGCATGGACCTAGCACCACTCATCAGGCCATGCTGAGGCAGCATGGCACATAGCAGAACTGAAAGGACCTGCAACTAGTGTATACAACTATGTACTGAGGGGCTTTGAGGAGAAGGAGAAAGGAAAACAAAAATTGGCAACAGATGTTAGCTCAGGTGCCAATCTTTAAGAAAACAAAACAAAAACAAAAACAAATCTTAGGGAGCTGGCCCCATGGCATAGTGGTTAAGTCTGGTACCCCTGGCATTGGCAGCCCGGGTTTGTGGGTTCGGATCCCAGGCACAGACCTACATCACTCATCAAGCCATGCTGTGGTGGCAACCCACATACAAAATAGAGGTAGACTGGCATAGATGTTAGCTCAGAGCGAATCTTCCTCACCGAAAAAAAGAAAGAAAAATAGAAACTTAAAGTAACATCAGCAACATGGTGGAGGGAGCTGTTCCCTTTGTCTCTCTCCCTTCAAACTACAACTAAATGGATATTCATTGATCAGCAGAGAATACCCACACAGCACATCAGGATGCCAGAGAGAACCGTGCAGCTATACACTTGAAGGAGGATGGACTACCTCCAGGGAGGCTGTGAAGACAGGTGAACACTCTCTGGTCCACCAGCAGCCCTGTACATGTGCGCCACTGCTCTCCTGGCTGGAGCACCCATAATATCGCTGCAGCCCCAAGGTGGAAGCATGCCTTGGCATGAATGTGGAAATAGATGACAGCAACCCTGAGCCATGCATGGTCACTTTCTCATCTGGCGGGAGAGCCCACAAAGCCACCACAATCCCAGGGAGCAGCTCAGGCTCGGGACCAGTGCAGAGGTCCCACTCACCCAAGCACAACAGCTGGTAAGACCTAGGAGAAGATGGCAGTGGATCTGTGTGCCAGCGCAAATGAGTTCCTGGCTGCCAAGAACCCCCACAGTACCACTGCAGTCCCAAAGGGGGGAGCATGTCTCAGCAGGACTGTGGGAACAGGTGGCAGTAGCCCTGAGCACCTGCATGATCACTTTCCCATTAGATAGGAGAACCTACAGGGCTGCTGCAGACCCAAGGAATGGCCCAGGCTCAGAAAATCACAGCTGACAGGGTTCACGGTGGGCTCAGAACACACAGCTCCTGCCCACCCTCACCCTGAGTGGCAGAAGGTGTAATCTGCAACCAGATACTATGCGAAGGCACAAATCCACCACATCAAATAGTATGAAGAAGTACATAAATACCCCAGACCAGAAAGAGAAAGACAACCATACAGAAACCAATCCTGAAGGCATAGAAATCTACAATCTGAGAGAATTCAAATAGTATTCATAAAACAATCAACACATCACAAGAGAACTCAGAATGACAGGTTCCTAATTCCATTGAAATAATGACCAGAGAGAATTCTTCAAAACAGAGATTGAAACTCTCTAAAGAAAAATCAATCAGAAATGTTGGAGATGCAACACAGTGAATGAGATGAAAATTAGAAGTCCTTAAATAACAGAGCTGATAATAGGACAGAATTTGCAATTTAGAGGATAGGAATATAGAAATGCTTCAGATGGAGGGGGAGAGAGAACTATGACCAAAAAAGAAATGAAGAAATTCTCCAAGAAATATCTGACTCAACTAAGAAATGCAACATAAGGATTATAGGTATTCCAGAAGGAGAAGTGAGGAGAAAAGAGCAAAGAGCCTGTTCAAAGACATAATAGCTGAGAACTTCCCAAGCCTGGGGAAGGAGCTGGAATCAAAAGCAGAAGAAGCTAAGAGAGCTAATCACATCAATGAAAAAAACCTTGTCCAAGACATATATTTGTAAGACTGGCAAAAGTCAATGACAAACAAGAAATACTAAGGGTAGCAAAGTTGAAGAAAATAAGTTACAAAGGAACCCCTATCAGGCTTTCAATGGATTTCTCAGCAGAAACCTTATAGGCTAGGAAACAGTGGAATGATATATTTAAAATTCTGAAAGAGAAAAACTTGCAGCCAAGAATACTCTATCCAGCGAAAAAACCCGTCTGATATGATGGAGAAATAAAAATTTTCCCAGATAAACAAAAGCTGAGGGAGTTCATCACCAGAAGACCCCCCCCCCCGCTACAAGATCTAATTAAGAAGGCCCTCGTACCTGAAAAAAAAAAGGGTTTACAAAGTCTTGAGCAAGGAGACATAAATAGGAAGACAAAATCAGAAAATTGAAACTATCAGATTAACAAACACTTAATTATAACATTAAAGATAAAGGAAAAGAAAATATCAAGAATAAATACACTCACTTCATCTTAACAACAAACTCACAACACAAAACGGGATAATTTGTGACAACAATAACTTAGAAGGGGAAGAGGAAAGGGAAGGAACCTGCTTAGACTAACGAAATAAAAGGCTATCAGAAAATAGATCATCAGAACAGAGACACAAATGATAAATAAAGAGAAAATTGAGGAAACCATCATTGAGAGCCACTCAAGTGAAGTGGCAGTCTGAAACACATGAGATGAGAAGCAAGGGAAATACAGAACAAACAGCAAAAAAGTGATAGAATGGTAGCATTAAGCCCTCACATATCAATAATCACTCTGAATGTAAATGGATTGAATTCCCCAATCAAAAGACTCAGACTGGCTGGATGGATTGAAAAACAAGACCTAACAATATGCTGCCTCTGGGAAACACGTCAGCTCTCCCAACAAACATGGGCTTAGAGTGAAGGGATGGAAGACATACTCCAAGTTAACAGCAAACAAAAAAAGCAGGTGTTGCCTTTCTTATCAGATAAAGTAGACTTCAAGATAAAAAAGACAAAGAGGGACATTATATAATGATAAAAAGGGACACTACACCAAGACATAACACTTATAAATATATATGCACCTAACATGGGAGCACCAAAGTACGTAAGGCAACTATTAATTGACCTAAAAGGAGACATTGACAGCAACACAATAATAGTAGGGGACCTTAACACCCTATTTTCATCAACGGAGAAATCATCCAGACAAAAATCAAGAGGAAATAGTGGAAGTAAAAAAAAACTAGACCAAACGGACTGAATATATATGTAGAGAGAGAACACTCCATCCAAAATCAGCAGAATACACATTCTTCTCAAGAGCACGTGGAACATTCTCAAAGGCAGACCATATGGTGGGAAACAAGGCAATCCTCAATAAATTTAAGAAGACTGAAATCATATCAAATATCTTTTCCAACGATAATGCTATGAAACTAAAAACTGAATACAAGAAAAAAGCCGAGAAAGTGACAAACGTGAGACTAAACAACAGACTACTGAACAACCAAAGGATCACCGAAGAAATTAAAAGTGAAATCAAAAAATATCTGGAGACAAATGAAAATGAAAATACACCATACCAACTCATATGGGATAAAGCAAAAGTGGTCCTATGAGGGATATTCATAGCAACACAGGCCCACCTTAGCAAGCAGGGAAAATTTCAAATAAGCAATTTTAAACTAGACCTAACACGATTAGAAAAAGAAGCACAAACCAAGCCCAAACTGAGCAGAAGGAGGGAAATAATAAAAATCAGACCAGAAATAAATGAAATTGAAACCAAAATAACAGTAGAAAGGATCAATGAAACTAAGAACTCACTCTAGGAGAAGACAAACAAAACTGACAAACCCTTAGCCTCACTAAGAAGAAAAGATAGAAGGCTCAAAGAAATAAAATTAGAAACAAAACGAGAAATTACAACAGATACCACGGAAATACAAAGGATTATAAAAGAGAGTACTATGAAAACCTGTATGTGAACAAATTGGACAGCATAGAAGAAACGGATAAATTCTTAGACTCACACAACCTCCCCAAACTGCACCAAGAACAGAGAACCTGAATACACCAATCACAAGTAAAGAGACTGAAACAGAAATCAACCAGGACAAGATGATGGCTTCTCTGGAGAATTCTACCAAACATTCAAAGAAGATTTACTACCTATCCTTTTCAAACTATTACAAAACAGTGAAGAAGATGGAACACTTCCTAACACATTCTATAAGGCCAGAATCACCCTGATCCCAAAGCAGACAAGAGCAACAGAAAGAAAGAAAATTATAAGCCAATACTGCTGATGAACACAGATACAAAATAGTCAAAAAAAATATTGGCAAATCTGGGGCTGGCCCCATGGCTGAGTAGTTAAATTTGCACACTCTGCTTTGGTAGCCCAGGGTTTCACTGGTTTGGATCCCGGGCACAGACCTAGCACGGCTCATCAAGCCACGCTGAGGTGGCGTCCCACATAGATCAACTAGAAGGACCTACAACTATGTACTGGGGGACTTTGGGGAGAAGAAAGAAAAACATTGGCAAACCAAATACAGTAATACATCGAAAAAATCATACATCATGATCAAGTGGGATTTCTACCAGGGACAGATGGATGGATCAACAACCACAAAGCAACCAATGTGAGACACCACATTAACAAAATGAGGAATAAAAACCACATGATCATTTAAATGGACACAGAGAAAGCATTTGACAAGATCCAACATCCATTTATGATAAAAACTCTCAATAAAATAGGTATAGAAGGAAGTACCTCAACATAATACAGGCCATATATGACAAACCCACAATCAACATAATACTCAATGGGGAAAAACTGAAAGCCATCCCTCTGAGAACAGGAGCAAAAGAAGGGTGCCCACTCTCTCCACTCTTATTCATCATAGTACTGGAGGTTTTGGCCAGAGCAATTAGGCAAGAAAAAGAAATAAAAGGTATCTAAATTGGCAAGGAAGACACGAAACTCTTGCTGTTTGTGGATGATATGATTTTATATACAGAAACCCTGAAGAATCCATCTGAAAACAACTAGAAACAATCAGCAACTACAGCAATGTTGCAGAATCAGAATCCCAATGACATTCTTCACAGAAATAGAACAAAGAATCCTAAAATTCACACCGGGCAACAAAAGACCTCGCTTGAATAGCTAAAGCAATCCTGAGGAAAAAAGAACAAATCTGGAAGCATCACAGTCTCTGACTTCAAAATATACTACAAAGCTATAATAATCAACACAGCATCGTACTGGGACAAAGACAAGCAAAGAGATCAATGAAACAGAATTGAAAGCCCAGAAATAAAACCACACATCTACGGAAAGCTAATCTTCAACAAAGGAGCCAAGAACATAGAATGGAGAATGGAAAGTCTCTTCAACAAATGGTGCTGGGAAAACTGGACAGCCACATGCAAAAGAATGAAAGTAGACCATTATCTTTCACCATACAGAAAAATTAACTCAAAATGGATTAAAGACTTGAAGGTAAGATGTGAAACCATAAAACTTCCAGAAGAAAATATAAGCAGTACACTCTTTGACATCGGTATTAGAAGGATCTTTTCCAATACCATGTCTACTCAGGCAAGGGAAATAAAAGAAAAAATATACAAATGGGACTTCAGACTAAAGAGCTTCTGCAAGGCAAAGGAAACCAGGAAGAAAACCAAGACAATCCACCAAGTGAGAGCAAATATTTGCAAATCATATATCCAACAAGGGGTTAATTTCCAAAATATATAAAGAAGTCATACAACTCCACAACAAAAAAACAAACAACTCGATCAAAAAATGTGCAGAAGATATGAAAAGACATTTTTCCAAAAAAGATATACAGATGGTCAACAGATACAAGAAAAGATGTTCAACATCACTAATCATGAGGGAAATGCAAATCAAAACTACAAGGAGATATCACCTTTCACCATTCAGAATTACCAAAACAAAAAACACCAAATGATGGAGAGGATGTGGACAAAAGGGAACCCACACACACTGGCAGTGGGAATGCAAACTGGTACCGACACTGTGGAAAACAGTATGGAGATTTCTCAAAATGTTAAAAATAGAAATACTGTATGACCCAACTATTCCACTTCTGGGTATTTATCCAAAGAACTTGAAATCAACAATTCAAAGAGACTTATACACCCCTATGTTTACTGCAGTATTATTCACAATAGCCAAGACACGGAAGCAACCCAAGTGCCCATCAACTGGTGACTGGATAAAGAAGATGTGGTGCGTATATATATACAATGGAACACTCTTCAACCATAAAAAAGACAAAATCGTCCCATTTGCAACAACATGGATGTAACTTGAGGATATTATGTTAAGTAAAATAAGCCGAACAGAGAAAGACAAACACCATACAATTTCACTCATATGTGGAAGATAAACAAATACAGGGACAAAGAGAACAAATTAGTAGTTACCGGGGGGTGGGGGGGGAGGGGTTGTGGTTTGGACATAAGGAATAAAGGGGTGCATATATATGGTGACTGACAAATAATAATGTACTACTAAAATTTCACAACATTATAAACTATTATGATCTCAATAAAATAAAACTTAGCTAATGAGTTGTCTGACAAACAAAAACAACTTCAAAGAACCAAAATCTTCATGTATTAGTTGTACTATTTTTCTGTTATCTCAAAGTCATTATTATCTTTATCATTAAATCTTTCCTTCTGCATTCTTTTGGTTTATTTTCTTGTTTTTCTACTTTTTTGATGTTCATTTATTTTCATTTTCACTGATGTAAGCATTTGATGCTAAGAATTTTTATGCTAATTTTTTTATGATAATTGCTTTGGCTATGACACTATAGTCAAACTACAACACTACTGGGAAACTATAGTCCATGAACCATATCCACCCTGCCACTTGTTTTTGTAAATAAAGTTTTATTGAAACACAGCCACACGAACTTATTTATACTGTCTATGACTTCTTTCAGCCACAACAGAAGAGTTTAAAAGTTGCAAGACACCACAGTCCACAAACTCTAAAATATTTACTATCCATCCCTCTATAAAAAAACTTGACTGACCCCTGCTATAACCTATTGATTCTGATGTGTCATGTAGAGAAACTTCGCAATTTTGTTTGTATTTTCACTTTAAGCCAACAGTTGTTTGGCAGCATGTCTGTTAGTTTCCAGGTGGAAGGATCTTTTTGAATGTTTTTACTGATTTTAGTAAAAAAATGTATCATTTTGAAGGGAAATTTTAGGAAGTTCTCTTTATATGTCAATAAATAATCATTTTTCATCAATGTTCCAGGCGCATTTACAAAGAAGGTGTATTCTCTCATATGCAATATATAAGCATGAGATCCACCTTTTGGTTGTGTTATTTAGTTCTTCAAGCCATATAAATTTTTGATATTTGAAAAAGGCAATGCAGTTGAGAAAAAGTAATCTTTTCAACAGCAGTGGTGGAAAAATTAAATATCCATACATAAAATGAACCTGGGTCCATCCCTCGTACCACATTTTTGCCAGAAACTAAGAAGTGCTCAAAAATCACTAGGGACATGTGAAAGGACAAGATGTCAACTTGAAGGTGTTCTACTGCTCAAATTCGAACAATCTGATTATTAAAATAATGGAAGGAATGGATTATAACATAGTAAATAAAAAATTTATAAGACCCAAATCATGAATAAATGGAAAAGTGTCATCCATACAGTAGACTGTCAACTAATAAGCACAGAATGATAGGAAAAAATCACCATTTTGCAACATCACAATAGTAACTGCTGAAGGCAAGAATCATCAGTATATGCCAGTCTACGGCTTTTGGGAACAGAAGACTCACACAGACCCCAAAGTATCTCCCAGGAGATCACTTATTAATTACAAAGGGGAAAAAGATATCTTTAGAGTGGAGAAATGTGGCAGTTCACCACCTTAACCAAGTGATCACAGCCAACACTAACAATAATGGGACAGAATGAGATCACGGTTTCCTAACATAAAGCACTGAAAAGGACACACCACTTTCGCCAAAAATGATGCACCAGTCTGAATACAGTAAGGAGAAAAACCACTCATTAAGTTTTAAAGAAGGAAGTTTAACATAATTAACTACATCAAGAAAGTGAGTTAACACAAGGACTGGCTAGTAAGAAGTAGAGAGAACTCTAAAGAATATAGGTATAACAACATATATGATATGATATATAATAGCCACTACCTCTAAGGCTGAGACCAAGTCCCCAAGAATTTTCCCTCCAGGGGTGATATCAGACCTTGCTGGAGAAGGCACAGCCATGGCTCACATTTGGTTTTTGCACCAGTGGGATTTGCTGGAAATTCACCCTCTGGAACTTGTCCACAGATTTATACTATGGGACGTGCTGGCAATCAGTGTCTTAGATCCCTACACCACCACCCCTCCCCCACAAAATAAAACTGCTGTGAAGAACATTATTGGGACAACTGGCAAAATTTAAACATAGATTATGTATTAGATAATAGTGTTACATCAATGTCAAATTTCCTGAACTTGGTAATTATACTGTAGCTACATGAGATTATTTTCACATATGTCAAAACTCATCAACCTGTGCATTTTAAAACTGTGTGGCTTAATGTATGTTAATCTTATCTCAATAAAGCTTGAAAATCTTATTCTTCAGAGACATGATGACATGTTTAGGGCTGAAAGGTCATGATGCCTACAACTTATTCTCATAAGGGTCAGAAAAAACAAGTATACTAAAAGTGAGAAATAAAGAAAATATGGCAAAATCTAGTATCCTTAGGAAGGGCTCATAGGAATACTCATTAAGGTTTGTTTTTTGGTTTTTGGTTTTTTGGTGAGGAAGATTGGCCCTGAGCTAACACCTGTGCCAATTTTCCTCTATTTTCTATGTGGGACATCGCCACAGCTTGGTTTGACAAGCAGTGTGCAGGTACACATCCAGGATCCAAATACATGAACCCTGGGCTGCCAAAGCAGAGTGCACAAACTTAACCACTATGCCACTGGGCCAGCCCACTTGTTAAGTTCTTGTGCGTGGTTTTTATGCTTGAGGATCAGTTGGCTGGATATAAGTCCTGACTCACATTTTCTGTCTGTGAAAATCTTAAAATCTTTACTCCATGGTCTTCTGGACTCGTGTTGATGTCAGAGAATCTAATGATAATCTGATATTCTTTCCATTTTAAGTGATGTAGTCTTCTTGTATAGATGCCCAAAGTATTATTTTCTTTTTCTTTAAAGCCCTAGGACATGTTTCAGTGGTGGCTGTTTTGTTCAATTTTCCTAAGCACATGGTGAGCCCTTTTAATATACATGTTTATCTTTCTTTTAATATTTTCTCAGATTGTATTTTTTATGTTTTAAGTTTTCTTTTCCTTTGAGTATCTTCAGACATTATAAATGTATATTTACCTGTACGTGTATATAGGATTTTCTTGTCATTTTCTCTATTGAATTTTTTCTCTTTCTTTACTTGTTTGATTGCTTTCATTTGTCTTTTTCCATCCTATATTTCTTTCACGGTACTTTCTAAAGTGTCTATTCATGCAAGACCTTTCTGGTTCATCTTCATTTCTGAAACAGTTCTAATTCATGCCTTAGTGCTGTCAGTGTTTCTTTTTCATCATCTCCTATAACCCAATCATCTCGCTTCTAAACTTTTCTAACTCTAGTTTATGTTGTTTTTTCATAACATATTGTTTTATTTTCCCGGGTCATTTTGTAGAAATAGGTTTCATTATATCTCTTAAGACCAAGATATACTGCTATCTTCATTTCTTTAGATCTGTTATTCAGAGGGCTGCTGTCCTCTTTTTTCTTATAATATCTTTGAATGGTATAAAACCACAATACTTTGTATAATTCATATTAGAGTAGAATGGGTTTTCCTGTACTTCTAAGAGAAGTTTTCTATGTAGGAGTTGTAACTAAACTAAGATGGCTTTCCTAGATTCAGAGTTCTAGGGTTTCCTCTAATGTTGTTACCACAAACTATTCAAATCTATCATCACCAGCCATGGACTCTGACCTATTTCTCTTGTCTTGTCTGACCTATTTCTCTGGTCTTGCTGAGAACTGCAGGTGTTCTTTTCTCTAACTTCCTTGAGGTTGTTTGTTTCAGCTATGTTCCAGGAAGACATAAACACCAATCACCTTGAACTAGTCCAGATTGCACTGCAAGACTGAAATGTGCGCAGAATAAACAAACAGCACCCTAGAGTAACCTCTGCTTAATTAAAATAGTAAAAATCACCGCCCGGGGGGAGCAATGGCACACTTTCAGGCACAGAGGAAGCATGGACACCTAATGTGCCTGCAGGAGCTTATATGCAACCTCGAAATGTAAAGACAAAACTTCCCTTTTGAATATTCATTCCCTACTTCAAATAAAAGGCACCCAATTCCCCTTGCTTGGGAGCCACGGCTGTGGGAAATAATTCTCCGTAGACTCCTTATTTGCTGCAAATAAATTTTACTTTGTGTGACAACTACTTCTGGCAAAGGCTTTGATTTTAACTCACCAAGAAGTGAACTCACTTCAGTTCTGTAACACTACAGTCCCTTAAGTATAATCACTTCTCTAATACTCTCTGAGATCTGCCTCCTCCAGTTCCCCCTCCCTCCCTTTTCTCTTCTTTACCCCTAAATTCCTACCCTGGCCAATCTGTTTATTTGCAGCAGTTTCTTCTCAGCGTGGGACTCTTTTCTTTCACATATAAAGTAGAGGAAGATGGGCACAGATGTTAGCTCAGGGCCAGGCTTCCTCAGCAAAAAGAGGAGGACTGGCAGTAGTTAGCTCAGGGCTAATCTTCCTCCAAAAAAAAAAAAAGAAAGAAAGGAAATAAACAAGAAATCCTCCTTAACTCCCATATTTTTTTCTCCCCAGATATTACCTTATCCCTCTCCTTTCCTTCAGAAGTAAACTCTTCTACAGAGTTGTCTAAACTTTCCATCTACATCTCTTTACCTCCCACCCATTATTCAACCCACCCCAATATGGTTTCCCCTTCTACCTCTCCGCCAAAATATGCTTTTGCACAGCTGTCATGTTAGTAACCCTAAAAATGTTTTTGGCCTTTCTTACTTGACCTTGCAGGAGCATGACACTATGAAACACTGCTTCTTTTGTTAATACTTTGTTTCCTTGGCTTCCATGACATTACAATTTCCTGTTTTTCTCCTATCTCTTCTTCTCGGTCTCCTTTGTAGGCTCATCCTTGTCTAGTAGCCATTACATATCAGAATTCCTGAAGGCTTGTCCTAGGTGATCTCCTCACTCTACTCTCCAGAGTAGAAGGGAAGGGAGCACAGGGAAGAGAACAAGGAGACCAAAAATGAATGGTCAGAGAAGTGGGAGAAGTTAATATATCAAAAGATGGGTGGGAAAGCTCAGCTGAGAAATTAGTGAAAACAAGTTGAGACACAGGACAAGCAAGTCAAGTCTAGAAGACTGATGAGGACAGGAAGAAACATAAATCAACATGCACCAGTACAAAGAGTCTAACACTAGGAATCTCATGTGTTATAGGCTCTCTTGCTGGTTATGCTTAATGCTGAATATAGAGAGTCAAGAGATCCCAGGGAGACTGTTCATCCATAATCAAAGTAAAATAAAGATCTTCTGGTAGTTATGATTATTAATTACTATAAAAAACATTTTTTTTAAATGTATTATATACCATGACACGAGTACCTATGGACTATTTTTATTAGAGGAAACCAAAACAAAGTTCTATGAGGAGTAGAATAGTTTTACAACTTCAAAGAAGAGGATTTGAAGAACATTTTGAAAAACTAGATAAACACTAGTGGAAACAGTGAGGCTATTCAGCTGACAGAGTTATAGTCATGTATTGTTTTAAACACAAATATCTGAAAACGCACCCTATATATATTTATTATGTACATATACTACAATTCTAGTGTATCTTGTACATAATAAATCACATAAACATAAGACATTTGTAAAGAATGAAATCAGGATGAAATAAATATTTTTAAATGTCTTGCAAATCACACTAGCTTCATACTATTATCATCTAATGGTCCAAGATGTAACACACACTTAAGGCATAGTCGATCATTAACATAAAGAATGTCAATCAATTTTAGAGTCTTCTTGTTAATTTTAACTTTTAGGACCACTTTTTGTTAGATCTGGTTAATCACTGCTGTTAGCCTCACAATAAGACTGATAAAGAACCTATTAAGTATCAGTTCTGCCACTCTAATGCTGTTATGCTTGCAAATTAGTATCTTCGTCATAGCTGAAAATGAGACTTTAAAGATTCAAATAATTTAAGGCTGGTGGAAAATCACAATTCCATCAACTCCATACATCTGATAAAAAGAAACACAAAACAGGTCAGCACGGGTTATAGCTTTCTATAGAATACAGATCTCCATGCCAGCTAATCCAACACTGATCACATATTCAGGTGCCAATAATGACAAGTATCTATTCCTGTACACAACACTGAAGAAGTTATCAAATATGAGCAGCCCTGATTTCTCTGAGCTCAGTCTTCTGTATTTTCCTAAACTGGGGAAGAGCGAAGCCATCAGCACCAAACTTTGACTACAGATTTAAATGGAACTAACTCTCCACTGTTAAGTGGAATTGGGGATCACTTTTATTGGCTATTGCACATGTGTCCTACATCCTGCAACTTAGGGACTTTCCAGACTGCTGAAACTGAGGGGCTTTTGTGAGTGGCCTCCTTATGGGACTTCCCTAAAAACTGAGATTAGAGGGTTTTATTCCAGGGTCCTGGTAATGGCCTACCACGACCTTCAATCTTTTGACAATCATTTTAGTTAAAAATAGACGTTAAAATCCATAAACCTACTCATGCTAGCACACGTAAATTGTGTTACCATTTGGGGAGAGGGGGATGACACACAATAGTGTCTGTAGTATAGAAATCCCATTAGCTCCAGGGCAGTTTGTATACAGTTTGATAGGTTGTATAATACAAAGGACTGTAACTTAAAAAAGCAAATGGGGACTAGTATGCATTTCACTTCCTAAGACATGTATCCCTTGGTGCTACATATCCAAGGGGGTGCTTATTTCTAGCTCACACAAAGGTACCTATTGGACTTGCAGCAGCCCTGACTTCTTGCTCAGGATACTTTGTATACTATATGTGAAATGTAGTCATTTGATACACTTATTCATGTGACCACGACAATCTGCCTATCAAGTACTTCCGAGTTTAATTTTTATGCAAAAAATTCTAACATTTCCCCTCACCTCAATGGATTATATTTTATCCCATAATGTGGGACATGCCCATTTTGGAGACTACTGGTCTATGTGTACTTGAAAATGCAGGAGTAAAACCTGAGAAAAGGGCCAAGATTACAGGAATAAATGAGAGATTTGTGCATCTAGGTCAAAGTTTAACTTGATGAGGTCTCTAACAAAAATTAAAGACAGAAATCTAAAGATCTAAGAACCAAAGTTTGCAAATTACCCACATGAACATATAAAAAAGGTGCAATACAATTTAAAAATGGTCTTCTGCCATCAACTTTCCACCAGGACAGAGTTACTAGTACTAAGACAAGCTTGCCTGACATGAACAGCTATATGAAAAGAGAAGAATATATGAGGCAATGGTTTTCGGGCATTGAACAATAGGCAACGCAAAACCGTGATCCCTCAAAAAAAGGGAAAGTCAGGAGGTAAGCCCCTAAAATGTCTTGATTCTCTGTCTAGGGACTATTTCCTGATGGCAGTGTAGGGAGCTAGAGCCTAAGCAGAACACAGCTACTGAGCCAGAGGAGAATTTGGGGCTGTGAAACAGAAGCACTAGAGAGAAGGGAGCTGCACAGAGGAAGGATGCTGTAAGTTTTCTCCAAGTCCTCAGCTGAAGGCTATTACACACGTGCAGGGCAAGACTTCGAGAAGCTTACAAGAGAGCAGCTGCAAAGATACTAGAGGCCCAGCAGGAACAAAGAGAAAACAAATAAAAACATGGTCGTCTTAAACTCGACCATACTAATAATTACTTAAATGCAAAAAATTAAACAAAAGCAAAAATTTACAACTTGGAGAAAAAAGCACTTTCTACAAGAGATACACTTTAAATAAAGGATAAACGTAAAAGGATGAAAAAATACACCATTGAAACACAAAGATAAGAAAACTGGTATAGCTATATTAATGCAAGACAATAGAGACTTCATGAAAAAGTAGTATGAGAGATAAAGAGACATTTCGTAGGGCTAAAAGGGGCAGGCAATTCACCAGGAAGACAAAGCTTCAAAACATCTGTAGTAAAAACTAACCAGATTAAAGGAATAAAGAGATAAATCAACAATCATGATTGAAGAATTTACAGACCACCACACCCAACAAATACAGAATTTAAATTATTTTCAAATACACTTGGAACATCCATCTAGAAGGACAATATACTAGGACATAAAATGTCTCAATAAACTTCAAAAAACTTAAATCTTACAGAGTACTTTTTTTTTTTTTTTACTACAGTGGAATATGCTATCTAGAAAATCCCCCATATATCTATAAATTAACACACTTCTAAGCAACCCATCGGTCATAGAAGAAATCATAAGAGAAATTTTAAAAAATTTTAATAGAATTGTTAACAAAAACACAACACGAAATTTGTTTGAGGTGGCTAACACATGCTTAGAGAGAAAATTATACCTTTAAAGGAGACAAACAAAATTAAAGCCAAAAGTTAGTTGATAAGCTCTTAGTAATAGTACCCAAGAAAAAGAGTAAACATGAATTACAAATAGAAACAAAAAAGGGACGTAATTCAGCTCCTGAAACATTAAAAGGATGGGGAATACTGTGAACAAATTTATGCCAATAAACGTACCAATTAGATGAAACAGACAATTTTCTTCAAACAATTTAGCAAATGGATTCGAGAAGAAACAGAAAATCTGAACAGCCCTCTAAGACATTGAATTCCTAACTAAAAATCTTCCCATATAGAAAACTCCAAGCCCAGATGGATTCATTGGTGAATTCTGTCAAATATTTAAGGAAAAGTTAATATTAATTTTACAAAAACCTTTTCAGAAAATAGAGGTGGAGGGAACACCTTACACCACATCGAGGCCAGTATTATCTTGGTACCAAAATCAGATAAAGATATAAGAAAACTGTATCATCAATATTCCTTACAAACATAAAAGAAAAAAATCCTTAAAATATTAGCAAATCAAACCCAAAAATATACAAGGATAACACATCATCACCAAGCGGAGTATATCCCAAGAATGCAAGACTGGTTTAACATCTGAAAATCAATGCAATTTACCACATTAACAGAAAAAAAAGAAAAAAACCCACATAATTATTTTAATAGATACAGAAAATGTATTTGACCAAATTCATCATCCATTCATGATTAAAGAAAACCCTTAGCACACTAGGAATAGAAGGGAACTTCTTAATTTTGAAAATGGGTGTTTATAAAAAACTAACAAAGCTTACATATTAATGGTGAAAAACTGAATGTTATGCTCCTAAGATCAGGAATAAAGCAAGGACATTGTCTCTCATTTAACACAGAAATTAAACTTGTAGTCAATATTGTACTGGCGATCCTAGCCAGGGCAGTAAGGGAAGAAAATGACATAAATTATGAAGAATGGAAAGAAAGTAGTTAAACTATCTACCTATAGGCAACATGATAGTCTACGTAGAAAATCCTAAGGAATCTACAAAAAAATGCTAGATTTCATAATTGAATTTAGGAAGATAATGGGATACAAGCAATAGCCAAAAGTCAATTGTATTTCAACATACTAGCAACAAATAATTAGAAATGAAATTTTTTAAAACATCACTTACAATATCATTAAACATTATCATAAAACATTTTAGAATAAACTTCACAAAAATTATGCAAGACCACTACAACAAAAGAGTGCTGAGAGAAACTAAAGATCTAAATAAACGGGAGAGGCCAGCCCAGTGGCACAGTGGTTAAGTTTGCACGTACTGCTTCCATGGCCCGGGGTTTGCCAGTTCGGATCCCAGGTGTGCACCACTTATCAAGCCACGCTGTGGCAGGTGTCACACATATAAAATAGAGTAAGATGGGCATGGATGTTAGCTCAGGGCCAATCTTCCTCAGCAAAAAGAGGAAGATTGATGGCAGATGTTAGCTCAGGCTAATCTTCCTTAAAATAAATAAGTAAGTAAATAAATAAATAAGTGGGAGATAAAACATGTTCATGGTTAAGAGGAGTCAATTTTATTAAGATCATTCTCCTCAAACTGGTATCTAGATTCAATACAATTCCAATCAAAATCATAGACGACTTTTATGTATAAATTGACAGGCTGATTCCAAAATTTATGAAGAAATGCAAATAACTTCAAAGAGCCAAATAATTTTGAAAAAGAACAAAACTATCCAATTTCAACAACTGCTTAAAAAGCTACAGTAATAAAAAAATTACTAGTACTGAATGGATAGATCAATAGAACAGGATTGAGAGTATAGAAATAGAACGATACATATATGTCCAACTGACTTTTTACAAAAATGCCAAACTAATATAATGGGGAAAGTATTCTTTTTAATAAATGATGCTTTAACATATGGTTAAAAACATGAACCTCAACCCTTCCCTCACACAAAAATTACCCAAAATGGATTATAGATCTAAACATAAAAGCTAGAACTATAAAACCACTAAAAAGACAGAAGAAAATCTTAGTAAACTTGAGGTAGGCACAGAATTGTTAGAACACAAAAATCACTAACCATAAAAGAAAAAAATTGATGTCGACAATCAAAATTAAAAACTTCAGCTCTTCAAAAAACACTACTAAGAAAACGAACAGGCAAGCTATAAGAGTGGGAGAAAATACTTGCAATATATGTATCTAACAAAGGACCAGAATATAGAATACATATAAAGACTTTTTACTTTTCAATAATAAAACAAACTATCTAATTTTAAAGATTTTATTTTTCCTCTTTTCTCCCCAAAGCCCTTGGGTACATAGTTGTATATTTTTAGTTGTGGGTCCTTCTAGTTGTGGCATGTGGGATGCCGCCTCAGCGTGGCCTGATGAGTGGTGCCATGTCTGCGCCCAGGATTCAAACTGGCAAAACCCTGGGCTGCCGAAGCAGAGCGCGCAGACTTAACCACTTGGCCATGGGGCCGGCCCCCAAACTATCTAATTTTAAAAATCTGCAAAAGACTTAAACTGAAATTTTAGCAAAAAAGATACAAAAATGGCCAATACACACCAGAAAAACGCTCATCAATATTCATCAGGGAAATGAAAACTAAAACCATCAGATACTACTTCACGCATACTAGAATGGCTAAAATTAAAGACTAACAATACCCAAATTGGTGAGGATGTGAACCAAGTGTAACTCTCATACATTGCTGGAGGGAATGCAAAACAGTACAACCAGGAAAACATACACTTCTGATGCAAACAAGAAATTCCAATTCTAAGTATTTACCCAAGGAAATGAAAACATATCCACATAAAGACTTGTCTACAAATATTTACAACAGTTTTATTCATAATAGCCCCAAACTGAAAATAACAGTAATTTCCATCAACAGGTGAGTATTGTATATAGAAATGTGTATAAAAGTGATACAGACAATATATGGATCAATCTCAAATACTATTAATTCTTTGTCATTATATCTTGTACTCATAAGATGTTTGTACTTTTCACCAAGGAACAAAAGAAATCAGCTCCCAGAATTGACAGTAACATATTTTATAGACAGTTAGCAAAGAAGTCTAAGAAAACTGATGAATTCCTATATTTTACTCTTCCTGGACAAATAATGTGACCCCTTTCTAAAGCATGCTCTCAGTGTTCTTTAAAAAGAGTTTGCTACTCTGGCTGAACAGTACATAAACACCACAAAATATTGCACAATATGGCAACACTTCTCCAAGATCAGTTTGTCTCTTGAGTTCATGTACCTAAAATGTACCTTAAAAGAAAATCTGTTTTCCAATATATTCCCTCTTCCCTGGATACAACTGCATACTAAGAAAACAACAGTCAGGACTGAGGTAGTCATCCAACTTTGGCTTTGGTCACTCACTCTCACCTCTTCCAACTGACAGCCTCAGAAAAAGACAGTTTAGACCAATGTTCTTAATGGGGGCTTGGTAGTCAGTATAATTGTGTCTGAGCATTTATAAATTATAACACTCTTTTGTTGTTACAAACTAACTTTATTTCTTTTTTAAGACAATTAAAGCATTATGTTGATTTCCGCAAAAAATATGTGTTAAGAAGGATTTATTTTCTATAAATGTCATTTAGGATAACAAAGGGAGCATTAAAAAGTATTTAATAGAAAGGGAAACTAGGTCTGATAGTACTGAGAACTACTCTACACCTTGAATTTTGGTCTTAACTTTCTAAAGAATCCTCTTATGATCATCTGTACTTTGGAATATAATACCGCTCGAGCTAAAGAAACACTAGGGATTAATATTAAACACTAGAATTCTAAAACTATAGCAACATGGGCTCTCTGGGGCGAGGGGCCTAGAAATCTAAATTTTTAATAAGTATACCAGATGATCCCAGTAGAGCTAAAATTTGAAAACCCCTAGCTAAATCGAAAAGGAAAGAGTTTAACTGCGACATGATATGTGGCCTCAACAAAACTTGTTTTGTGTGGCCTACAGAATGGGCCCATTTATGTGTGTGCATGTATATATACGTATTTTTTTTAATTCTTGTAAATACTAGACATTTTACAGAAAAAAAAAAAAAGATCCATCAACACTTGCCCTGCACTCTCACATGACAATCTGCTGGAGCTGAGCAGAGTTTGCTCCCCTTCCCTTCACTCCCCATCATTCCCTACTTTTTCAGCGAGGCTCACAGTTCATGTCAATTACCTGCTTAGCTCCTGTAGGTACTGCGGTTTGACCCATGACGACCATACCCAGAAGTTCATTAGGAGAACGAAGAACAGAGATGATCAAATGAAACCTCTTGAAACCTCTTTTAGTTCTGAAACGTACTGTCTAAACTTGTGCTTCAGCTAGTATTAAAATAAGTTAGCAAATAGAGAGCAAGGGAAAAAATCTCCAAGACAACAAGACTCAGGATAGTATTTTTAATTTATTGAAGATAACTCTTTTTTTTAGAGGTGTATGTGAAAGTATCATTTGTTAAAGCATTTTTCTTTCTTAGTACAAAAACAAAAACATTATCTTGCAATTTAAATGCTTTCCTTGAACTCTTACAATACAAACACAAAGATAAAAGATATTTGGAGACTGGAATTACGTAGGACATTTTGAGAATCTGGAATCACAAACTTGTCTCAAAACCGAAGATCAGAACTCTTATTACAGGACCAGCCCTGTGGTGCAGGGGTTAAGTTCACATGCTCCACTTGGGTAGCCTGGGGTTCGTGGGATCAGGTGCCAGGTGCAGACCTACACACCGCTTATCAAGCCATGCTGTGGCAGGCGTCCCACATATAAAGTAGAGGAAGATGGGCACGGATGTTAGCTCAGGACTAATCTTCCTCAACAACAAAAAAAAGAACTCTTATAACCCACGTTCTTATTTATTCAGATCTAAATGTCATCGCCAGGCACACAATAAATCTTAATCCTAGAATTACACAAAACTCAGATCCTCATTGGCTACTGGCCTGTTTAATCACTTTATTTGTTTTTTATTTATTTATTTTTTACTGAGGAAGGTTTGTCCTGAGCTAACATCTGTTGCTGATCTTCTTCTTTTAGCATGTGAGCCGCCCCTACAGCATGGCTGCTGACAAAAGAGTGGTGTAGGTCCTCGCCTGGGAACCAAACCAGGGCTGGTGAAGTGGAGTGCGCTGAACTTAACCACGAGGCAACCGGGGCTGGCCCATGTTTAACCATTCTAAATATGAATAAAAGAAACTTTAAAATATGTCTAAAAATTAAGAACTAAGATTTAAGTTTCACCTGTACTACCTTTCTAACAGGGGGACCCCATCAGAGCAAACTAGTGTGAAAAATCTGAGATTTTACCTTACTTGCAAGCTAACAAAGCAGCTTACCATGGATGCTGGTACAAGACACGAGACTCAGGGGTCAGAAACAAAGGGCGGCTTATTGCTCACTCACAGTAAAAACGTAAGCCAAAGCACCAAGAGTTTTGCACTGGTTACAAGGGCCCCGGTCCCCACTGAGCAAGGTAAAGAGGGCCAGTTGACACCCTCACAGGCAATGGGTTGTGTTACACCAGAGGAAACCTAAGCTTGGAGAACCCTTTCTTTTTTATACCGGACCATAAGCATGCCTGCTCTTTGCTCTGCTGGAAGACACTATCTCTATCTTCCAAGGCTGTCCCTTACACAAACATCCTTTAAAAACAGAAACAAAGGACAGTCAGTACCTCCACTGGCACGACCTGCAGAAACAGAGAGACCCATGCAAAACTGTCTTCCTCAACTAGATATTGTTCCCAACACATAACTAAACGAGTCTAACACTACAATCTACTTAAAACATCAATTTCATACATCCCTTGACCTAGCTCGCTTAATTAGAATTTTATCTCAAATTAAATCAACTAGTCCTTCTAAAAAGGAAGTATATATTGAAAACGAATTATGTTCCCTCTTTCAGTTAGTTTATATTGTTTAAAAGGAGGTGCTCAAATACTCGCAAAATTAAAATGGAAAACCCTCAAGTATTCTACTAGAAACAAATAATTACAGTGCTTACTTTAGCTAACTTTAAATGTTTCAAACCTGTTAACGTTAGCAATGGGAACTACCTGTCAAAAGTCTCATTATACAGTAACAAACACCACAAAGAGAACAGTAAGTTCAACATTTCCAGCTGCTGTCTACAAAATATAAGAAAACCCTGCACCTCAAATCACTTTGTTCTATTTCTCTTTACCCTTTACCGTCTCAAAATCTTTGAAAGAGAAAGACAACAAAACATCGCCTCTTAGCTCCTTTGTCCCCAGCAGAGGGGAGAGAAGAAAACTGAGGACTCGTTAAGGTAAAGAACCCAAAACATTTAAGAGAGAAAATAGCCGGCATCCGATCTGTAATCAATCATCAAAGAAAGTCACCATCACTTCATCTCCATCCCTCCCTTCCCCCTTCCGGCTCGAATAACGCGGGTCTACACGAGATGATGAGGATCATATGGACCCGGACAAAGCTTTGGGGAGGCAGAGGGTAGCAGTTAACCAGATGCAGTCGCCGAAGAGCCCGAGATACAGACGACGGCGGACTCGGACAGAGGTTCTCCAAAGTGCGGCTCGCGGGGTCCCCAGCCCCGGAGGAGAACGCCAGGCGCGGGAGCGGCCGCAGCGCCCCGGCTCCCCAGCGCCCGGGGAAGTTGCTGGCGGGGCGCGCGGCACGCCGCCGAGCGCGCGGGCCCTCCATGTCACAGCCGCCGACACAGACCCTCCTCCCCGCCCCGCCCCCCCTCCGCCGGGCACCCCGGGCGGCGGCGACATGACAGCGGGTCGCGCCGCAGCGGGGCGCCCGCCTCCCCGCGCCCGCCCCTCACCTTGGGTGGCGAACGGCGAGGAGCCGCTGCCCGGCGAGCCGGGCGCGGGCACGGGCGGCGGGGTCTCGGCCGAGCCCAGCAGAGGCGCGGAGAGCATGAGGTAGCGCTGGGGCGCGGGCAGGCAGCGCTGGCAGAAGGAGTGCAGGCAGGGCAGCAGCTTGGGCGTCCGGCTCTGGATGTTCTGGTGGCACACGGCGCAAGTGTCCAACAGGTTGAGCCGGGCCGCCTCGCCTCCGCGCTCCGAGTCGGGGCCCTGCCGACTCTCGGCCTCGTTCTCCCCACTCGGCGCCGCCGAGGGCCCCCAGGCGGCCGCCGCCGAAGCCGCCGCGGCCGCCGTCGCCGCCTTCTCCACAGCCACCTCCATTGTCCTGCCCCCGCCGCCGCCGCCGCCGCCGCGGAAGGGGGAGCGCGGTCTCCGCCCGCCGCCGCCCCCGACGACCTCCTCCTCCTCCTCCTCCTCCTCACAGGCCGCTCGGGTGACCCGCGGGAGAGGGAGGGAGAGAGGGAGGGCCGGGCCGAGGAAGCCTCCTCAGGCCCCGGGGATCCGCCTCCCGGGTGGCGCGGCCGGAAGAAGGGAATCTGTCAGCGGGGACCGTTCCTCGCCCCGCGAAGGCTGCGCCCCGTCCGCTTCGCCAACCGCCGCGGCGCTCGTCGAATCCGCCCAGCCCGCCTCACCTCCCCGCCTTTCTCTCGAACCCCCCCTGCTCACCTCAGGCCCCCCCTCCCCGCCCGCCCTCTCCCAGCAACGGAGGCGAAGGCGAGGAGAGCACCACCCAATAGGCGCCGCGCCTGGCCAGGGGGCGGGGCCTGCCGAAGCCCGCGAGGCTCCGACGGCGGCGGCGGGAGGCTGGGAGGCTGGGAGGAGGGAGGGCGCCTGCCCAGCCCCGCCCCCCGAGCGCCTAGAACCGCGTCCTCTGATTGGGCTTTTGTGTGTATTTAGCTCCTCGGTGAAGATTAAGGGTTCGCTTGTTAGCTATCGACCGCCGAGTTTGCTCCGCCTGCGTGAGCTCCTCCTCGAGGGCGGAGCTCCACCGTGCTGCTCTCCGCCGTTAATTAAACAACTGCTTTGAAAACTGGTTTTACTCCTGGAGACGGGGGTCTTGAGGAGGAGTAAATACGGTGCGTGGGTCAGAGGAGGACGAAGTGGAGATAGTGAAGAGGAAACAAAGAATTTTAAAAATAGGAGAATGTTGTGTAAAACAGATTGTGAAGGCAGCATGGATTTCGCCACCTGAGTGTACTCATGACTGTGATGAATGATGGAGCAAGAATGGGGGGGGGGTTCTTTTGCAAGTCGGGAATTTTTAAAGGATTTCGCCAATGAAAAAGGTGAAATTAATTTTTAAAGGCAGTGATTTGCTTTTCAAATGAATAAAAATGGTTCATTTTCCAAGGAATTGTATGTTTAGATATATTTATAATTATATATAAATATATCTTTTTATATTTAAAGATTGTTTGCAAATGTCTCTTGCATAAATATGGCATCATTACAAGAAATAAAAATAAATCTCAACACCGAAGTTCGAATAATTCGTAACTTCAATATTCTTTTTCATCCCCCCCCACACACACACACTTATATTGGAAGTAACACACATATTCACTCAAAAAATGCCCAAGCTTTTGAGGAGCTTGAAGTATAGAAACGGGGTGGGGAAAACAAAGCTTGCATACACACGCGACTGTAAAAACAACTGCATGGAAGTGCCATTTTTAAGTACAAATGAAGTGGTGCTGGACATTTGAGGAGAGCGGGATGGGGTCAGGAAAGGCTTTGTTACAATTGAATTCATCCTGGAAGAAAAAACGGCCATGGAGGAAGGCAAACTCTAAACCTCCCAGCCCTCCCTCAAAATCTTACCTTTCCCAAATTATTCCTCTCCTACCAGCCTCTTTCCCAAACAGATCCTCAAAATCCAATCTCCATAGGCCTCTAGAGTGAGATTCTCTTTCTTAATGACATTCAAAGGCTATTTATTTTGTATAGTAGCAGTTTCTTAAACCTTAGTTTGCATAAGAATCACCTGGCAAGCTTACTCAAAAACTGGTTCTTGGGTCCATCTCCATATTCAGTTTTAGCAGCACCTCATGATTGTGATCTGGGTGGTCCAGGACCACCCTTGGAGAAACAGAAGCGTATCCCCAATTTCTTAACCTGCCTGCTGTCCCTGGTGATTTCATCCCTATACACCTCTCGGGCTGAAGCTCCCACTGTTCTCACACTTGATGCTCCAGCAATTTTAATGCCTTCCTCTTTTGCACTTGTTGTTCCCTTTGTTTTGGAATGCCCTTCACTCAAAATTGTCCCCATAAACCACCCTGGGCAAAGTTGATCACTCCTCCACTAGGAGTAGTCACAGTATCTTTCTAACACTCAACAAGAATGGAGATTCTATTAGTAAAAGGATATGAAGATCTTCATATACTAGGAAAGCAAATTCTGTATTATAAGTTAATGATTCTAATATACTAATAATTCATTACAGAGGTGGTATACAGGATTCAAGCAGACTAAAGAAAAGAACCTTTTATTCCTTCGAATGATGGTAGTGAAGGAAAAATAAGAGGTAATTGAGAAAGCTTGTTTTGAGAGAATGCCATGTAATTTGATACAACCCACTAGTTTAGTTTCTCAAATTATCATGGATAAATAGTTTTAGACAAAATTATCTTCCATATTCTTAGACTTCCTAGTCTCGTGTAATTAAAACAATCATATGCTTTACTTTATTCAGATATATATGGCTTTGGGATTTTTTTTAAGTCCAGAAAATGAATTCATTGTTTTAGGGGTTTTTTTAACCATGTGATTTTCTTACCTAGATATTGTTAGCCTCCAAGTGTGTTGCAAAAATATTTCACAGAGTTCCACGTTACTAATAGATTGTGCTTCCTTAATTACACCTCTGAATCTAGCCCCTTCTTTTGTTCTACAATTCCTGTGGCTCCCCACTGCACCCAAGCTTCTCCACAGTTTCACCCATCTGATATGCCTGCCTGTTGATCACTGCTTTCCCATATCCAATCTAAACATCAGCCTATTTGGATAGCTTACCATTTTCTAAATACACCACCGCCAACTCTAGCACCTGCTTTGAGAGAGGAGATAAGAATTGTCTATTCTGGAACACTAAGGGAATCTGCAAAGAGAGCAAGAGCATTAGATGCTTACAGGACTGACCCAGTGGCATAGCGGTTAAGTTCATGCACCCTGCTTTAGCAGCCCAGGGTTTTGCAGGTTCGGATCCCAGGTGCAGACCTACACACTGTTCATCAAGCCATGCTCTCGTGGCGTCCCACACACAAAATAGAGGAAGATTGGCACAGACGTTAGCTCAGGGTCAATCTTCCTCACCAAAACAAGAGAGAGAGAGAGAGAGAGCATTAGATGCTAGTGAGGATTTCTCATGCCCACCCATCACAAGGTAGTAACAGATGGAAATTCCATAACTCTGGGGAAGTTTAACAAAATCATTTTTGAAGAACTCTCAGAGGTTGTGATAAATATCTAGGCCAGGAGGGTTTGAGACAACCCCTTCACCCAATCTCCTCTAGTTTTAGAGGAACAAAGAAAAGATTCCTCTACCTTCAGCAGTAGCTGAAAGGCTTGGATGACTTGAGCCCTCATTGTTAGGACAAGGAGGATGCAGTGTGTAGGGACCTGAGACTGTCTCAGATTATCTCAGTGGCTTCCACAGAGATGCCAGCAGTCAAGAACCAATGGAGGCAAGGCACATTCTGTGTATGCCACCGTGAACCAAGGATGCCCAAGGACCCAGCATCTCTCCCACATGTGCCATGGCCCTATCACACCCTTGGATCATCAAATTGGCCCTAGCTAGAAGGGAGAATGAATATTATACTGACTGATTTCAAACCTGAAATGATGACCAAAACCAAAATGGAAACAATCTAATTATATTCTCAGTTCCTTTAGGTTTTAAGTTTTGTGCCATCAGGAAGATAAGAAGTTCAGTCATTTTTTTTTTAAAAGTTTATAGTCTACATACTACTTGGGAGTGCAGTAAAGGGTTAACTCAATGAGCTTGGGTAACTCAAACCCTGCACATTCCAAAGAAAGAACTGGCCCTTCCCTAACTCCTGGGAGATGACCTAGATCTCTTACCTAATAAGAGTGTTTTCACGTGCTTGAGGCCTTGGGCCACACTCCATCACTTTAACCAGATAGTTTATGCTAATAGTGCAACTTTTGTCTAACACCAGTTTTTCATATACCTGAGGCCTTGAGCCATGCTGTGTCAGTTTGTCCTCTGAGGGGCTGGAGACCGAGTAGCTAAGGTCAGTCATACTGATGCTATGTGACTATGCCTATGTGACTGACCCCCAATTAAAATCCTGGATAGGAAGGTTTGGGTGAATTTCCCCAGTTGGCAACATTTTACACGTTTAACAACATGTGTTGCTGGGAGAATTAGTGCTATTTGTGGGACTCCACTGGGAGAGGACTCAACTGGAAGCTTATTCCTGGTTTCTTCTGGACTTTGCCTATGTACCTTTCCATTTTGCTAATTCTAATCTGTATCCTTTTGCTGTAACTGAGTATAAGAAACTGTTTCTGAATCTTGTGGATTGTTTTAGCAAATCATTGAAACTGAGGGTGGTCTTTTCTCTTTTGCATTTTTTAAATATCTCATGGGGCCGGCCCGGTGGCGCAGCAGTTAAGTGCGCACGTTCCCCTTCTCCACAGCCTGGGGTTTGCCGGTTCGGATCCCGGGTGCGGACACGGCACCGCTTGGCAAAAGCCATGCTGTGGTAGGCGTCCCACGTATAAAGTAGAGAAAGATGGGCATGGATGTTAGCTCAGAGCCAGTCTTACTCAGCAAAAAGAGGAGGATTGGTAGTAGTTAGCTCAGGGCTAATCTTCCTCAAAAAATAAATAAATATCTCATAAATTTCACGGAAGCCAAAAATCTAGAGCTTGCTTCCTCCTGCTTTAGTCCTCTCATGCTGTGCTGCGTTCCAAGTATTTGCCTCAATTATACCTCCTTTCCTCAAATATTTTGCTCTTGTGAGCCATCTGCTGAAGAGGATGGTCCAGGACAGATACCTGCAGGTGATTTTCCTTTTCCCTCACCACCTCCCCTCCCTAATCATTTTTTTCTTCCAGATAAATAATGTTTACAGGGGCTGGCCCCGTGGCCGAGTGGTTAAGTTCGTGTGCTCCGCTGCAGGCGGCCCAGTGTTTCGTTGGTTCGAATCCTGGGCGCGGACATGGCACTGCTCATCAAACCACGCTGAGGCAGCATCCCACATGCCACAACTAGAAGGACCCACAACGAAGAATATACAACTATGTACTGGGGGGCTTTGGGGAGAAAAAGGAAAAAAAAAATGTTTACAGAACATTACATGCAGAGGAAAAGAATTCACATAAGGGCTTAGGAGTAAAATAAGAAGGGGCGTATTTATTCCCTTGTCTGAAGAACAGGAGCAATGAAGTGGGCTGTCACCTGAATATTGACTCATGAAGCTCTGGTCAGCTTACTACGTTTATGGACAGATGGAACGAGTCAACTTAAGGACTGGGAGCAATACCTGTGCAGACTGTTCTGGGAATATCTAGGCACAGAGAGAAGCCCCACATTTTAATATTCTGCCTGCTCTGTGGAGGAAGTTTTATCAGGTTTTATGAGGTTAGGGATTGCAGAGGGGAAAAAAGAAAAAAAAACAATAAAAACTCAACAGATCAAGAGTAACTCAATAAGAAGATAAGAAAAACAAAAGAGAGAACAAGGCAGATAATAAGGGAACAAATGAAGAAAAACAAACGGAATAAAAGAAAAAAGCAACAACAGTTGCAGATAGCCTAACAAGAGAAGAAAAAGAAAAGTGGAGTAAATAGGAGCTAGAAGGAAAATGAGGAGATCCGTGACACTCTTTGAGGAAAGGGCAAATAAGTGAGAGATGAGTAAGTGGACCAAAGTGAGAGTTTGAAAGGACTCTGAAAATGATGACAAGGTTTATTCTTGAGAAATAATTTCTAAAAAAATCTATGCTAGCACAGCTCAACACAAAGCACAGCAATAGGAAAAGCACTTGAAACAAGTGGACAGTTAGCCGTTAATGATTAGATAGCTAATAACCATAGTTTTCTTGTGTGTGAGGAAGATTCACCCTGAGCTAACATCCATGCCAGTCTTCCTCTATTTCATACGTGGGATGCTTCCACAGCATGGCTGATGAGTGGAGTAGGGTCCATGCCCAGGATCCAAACCCGCAAACCCCAGGCTGCCGAAGCAGAGCGTGAGGAATTTTAACCACTAGGCCACAGGGCTGGCCCCATAACCATAGTTTTGTTTGCAATTATTAATTGTAGTTTTTAGTGTTCACCTGCACATTGTTAGCTGTGCTGCTTAGGCAATATATTAACCAACTCCCACTAGGTTCCTCATAGGTAACATCCCTGACCCTTGGGTTACCATGGTAATGGATGCCTGAGTTGTTTTTCAGGACCTAAGAGTTGGATTCAGGAGGGTCAAGATCACCAACCCACCAACTGGGCCTGCACAGGTGTCCGATAGGTGAACTCCTGACATCAGCGAGCCGAAAGTTCCATCCTCAGATCATGCTTACACCACCATTTTGTAAATATGCATCCTATGAAAAGCCATAAAGCTTGACCACACTTGCCTCAACACTTACACTACATCAATTACCTCACTTTTCCTTACCTCCAATCATCTATTCCTACACTTCAGACCACCCTGCCCCTTTATCTCATGAATATCTCTAATCTCATTCTTTTTTTAGGAGAAGAATAACTCTGAGCTAACATCTGCCACCAATCCGCCTCTTCCTCCTGAGGAAGACTGGCCCTGAGCTAACATCCATGCCCATCTTCCTCTATTTTATATGTGGGACACCTGCCACAGCATGGCTTGATAAGCAGTGCATAGGTCCGCACCCGGGACCCAAACCAGTGAACCCCAGGCTGCCAATGCAGAACATGGGAACTTAACCACTGAGCCACCGGGCTGGCCCCAATCCCATTTTTGAGGGACGGCCAATTTGAGATTTGTTTTCCCATGCCTTCGCTTGGCTGCCTTTTGAATAAACCATTTCTCTGCTGCAAACGTGTCATCTTGGTGATTGGCATTTTGTGTGATGTGCAGAACGAACCTGGTTCAGTAACACAATTTCTACTTTTCAAGAAATATTTCACCTGATAGTAGAACTCATTGTACACATTTGTACTTTTGAAAAGTGTCATTCTTTAGAGGGTTTTTTTGACATTTAACTTTACTTATATGAAACCAATTTTCATTTGTTACATAGCTTTTGTTTGCTTTTATGGTGGTGATACACGTCAACCACTACTTTTAGTTATGCCTGCTTTCCTGTTCTATAAATTTGTTCTTAATGTAGCCCAAAGATACCTGTCGTTGCCTCCCTAAATCCCATCTGCAGAGTTCATTACTACTGGGGAGCACCTTTTCAGAATCTATCTAAACATACTCTATACATACACACCCACACATAAATAATTTGGCATAATTGATATCACAATATGCATGATTTTAGCAAATTTTTAAACTCAATGCTATGGACTGAATTATGTTCCCCTTCAAATTCACATATTGAAGCCCTAAGCCCGAATGTGACTATATTTAGAAATAGAGTCTTTAGGAGTTAATTAAGGTTAAATGAGGTCATAAGGGTGCAGCCCTAATCTGATAGGATTGGTGTCCTTATAAGAACAGGAAGAGAGGCCAGAGTACATGCATTCTCACTGGCTCACTCTCTCTCTCTCTCTCTCCCAAAGCATGCATCAAGGAAAGGCCATGTGAAAACCCAGCAAGGTGCCCATCTGCAAGCCAGGAAAAGAGCTCTCACCAGAAACTGAATTGGCCAGAACCTTGATCTTGGACTTCCCAGCCTTGTGACCTACAAGAAACAAATTTCTATTGTTTAAACCATCCAGTCTGTGGTATTTTGTTACAGCAACTCATGCAGACTAAGAAACTCAACAATACATGTAGACATCTATAGATTTATAATATCACTTTTAATGATTGCCTATGATTCCGTTATAACAAAATTTATTTTTAAAAACTCTATTGACAGACATTTACACTTGTTTTGGTTAAGTTATGGGCCAAGCTGGTAAGATAATTTTCATGGCTCAAATAATATCAAGTTTAGTATTTCTCTTTCATGTACCATGTCCTTGGGTGGGTCTGTTCCTCTGCTTCTCAATCATTCAAGGCAACAGATTCCTTCTATCTTGTTATTCTGCCATCCCCTAAAATGTTTATCCTTGTCTACATGGCCGGTTCTGGCCCACAAGCACCATGTTTTCACTTGAGAAAGGAGAGGAACTGGCAGTTGTCATCAAGTAACACAGAAGTTGGGCACTCACTTCCCCTGACATTGTGTTGTTACAGGGCTGCATCCAGCTTCAAGGTAAGCTGGGGAACGTCCTCTCCAGTGGAGTAGTCGTATATCCTTCTAAACTCAGCAGCAGTGCAGATTCTATTAGTAAAAGGATAAGATGAGGTTGGATGGGGCAGATGGGGGCAGAAATTAGTAACCTGACATACCATTGTTTGCAATATTTCATTTATCTCTGTGACCTTAGGTTAAATTCCTAGAAGTGGAATTCTTAGAACAAGGGTTGCACAATTAATATCTGTAAATTTATTGCCACACTGCCCTTCACTCCCACCCATGTTGTACATGAATACCAACTTCCCTATATCTTTACTATTATTCTAGTTAATCTTTGCCAATCTGAATGTCCAAAAAAGGAGCTCCATTGATTTTATTTTCACTTATTTGATTAATGCTGAGACAGAATATATCTTTATATATTTAAGAGCGTTTGCATCTTTTTCATTTGTGATTGCCTGATCATGGGCTTGGCCTGTTTTTCTATTGAGTGCTCATCTTTTTTCTTATTGATTTGAAAGGGATCATTGTTTATCACAAGCTGTAGGTTGCAAAATTTTTTTCCCTATGTGTCATTTGTCTCTTAATCTTATAGATTTTTGTTTCCTGCTAGACAAAATTATTAACTTTTTATGTAGTCAAATTTATCATTTTTTTCTTTATGGTTTTTGATTTTGTGGCATATTCAGAAATACTTTCCATTCAGAGATTATACAAGTATTCATCCATATTGTCTTCTAAGGCTTACATTTTAATAGGTAACACATGGTTTAAAAATAGAATAAGAAAACTACACAGTGAAAAATCTTGCTACTACCCCTGTCCTCTTCTATCTCATTAACCTCATGACTTTCCTCCTCCTATGGAAAATCAACTGTAAACTCAAGAGAACATGAGAGTGAAAAGGGCAAATAACATGTTAGTATTATTTTTAAAATAGTTTTGACCTCATGGGTCCCCTGATAGGGCATCAGAGACCTTTTGGAGTTCCAAGACCACATTTTGAGAACCACTGCACCAGCCCGATACTAGCAGGTAGAAGACTTCTCACAAAAAGTAGTTGAATAGATTAATTTATTAAATAATTACATACTTATTTAGCAACATAATTTTTACAACTCTTTCCACGTGACTGTTTTGTATTATTATTTATTTTTAAATTCAGCAATTATGGAAGTTTGGAATAAAGAATAATGGCTCCCACATGTCCTCTACCCATCTCTAAGGCTCCTCCTCATGGTGACCATGGTAGCAGTTTGTTGCATATACTTCCAGACCCTTTTTCTGTACATATGTATTCATATACACATGTGTATTTGTGGCTTCTGGTTTGTCCCCCCCACACACACACACACAGAAGCACACACAAGTGGGGTTGTGCTGTATGGATTTTTATCAGTAACTTGCTCTTTTTACTTTATAGTCTGAAGATCTTTTAATATTTTTACCCACAAATATACTCAATTATTTTTAATAACTACATAGCATAGTAACAACTCTATGACATGGGCATTTTATTATTTTAAGGGAGGAGAAGAGGGAAAACCAAATTCATTCTCGTTTCCATCTGGATGAGCAGTCTCACTAACCACATTCACTAAACGGTTCATCCATTGCCTCCTAATCTGAAATGCCACCTGTAGCTTATATCAGGTTTCCATATATGCATGGATCAGCTTCAGATACTATTTCATTGGTTGATTTGTCTGTTCCTGAATGCTACTTTAATTTCTGTGTCTTTATAATGTGTCTGGCTATCTAAGAAGGTAGGTCCGCCCTCCCCTTTATTTCTCTTTTCAAATTGTTGAGACTATTCTTGTATGTTTGCATTCCATAGACATTTTTTTCCACAAGAAAATGTAGTATCTTTACTATCTTCCATAATGTATTTACAGTTTTTCTTCTCAGAAGCAATTTGAATAAGAACACAAGTACATTTTTTTGAACAGTCATATATATTCTAGTCAGGATCTATAATGTAAACTTTAAACAATCAGAAAGCAGCTTTCAAAAGGTATCAAATCACTATCCATATACATTTTAAGTCAGTTTATCAAGTTCTATAAAAATATAATTGCGATTTTTAAAAATGAAATTATGTATTTTTGAACATGAAATACATGGGCCCGGTGCAAAATTCAAAATGTATAAACGTATATATGTGCATGTTAGAAAATGGTCATAGCAGAGGCATGGAGATGCTAATAGCTAGTAGAAAATTAATTTATAACCCTTATGTTCTTGGTCTGTGTCATGACCATTAATTCTGGCTTTGATTTGTACCTCTATTTTTCTCGGTCTTATTTTTATTATAGTTAATTGTATGTGTAATTGTATCTTTGTCCCCCACAGAAGTGTGGGCTTCCCAGGGACAGCATTTGTGTTCACTTCTCTTTGTAGTCTAGTGCAAAGAATACAGCCCAGAGCCTTGGGATGGTGTTAAAGAAAGAGAAAAAGAGTTGGTTTTGATGTGTAAGAAGGTAAGCTATATTAAGACTGGGCTCCAGCAGGAGTAGACACTGAAAACTGAAAACAATTGTCGCTTAAAATATATAAACAATCATCTGCCTCCTAGAAGGAGAGACTTGATTTGTATTGAGGCCAACCATCCCTGTTGTTCCAGGAAAACCATTCCAATTTAGCTCTAGTTGTGCAAATGCAAAGCAAAGAGCTTTTTGGAATAGAGCTGTGATCTAGGAGCTAAAGTGCTCTTCATAATTCTATAACACTTCTCATAATGCTGGGCAGAATTATGATCTGAATATTATGTTTCCTTTAGACTGTCATTTAGAGGAAAGTTTGTTTCCTAGATTCCAATTGTCCCATGAAATTATTTCCGCATATTCTTGGGCCATCTGTAGTCCTATCTTTTATGCTGTTAGTCACCCACAGGAAATCACAAAGACCCTGAAGACTGCTGAAACAAATGCAGGCCTGGTCCTCCCTGTCATCATGCTGGAAGAGAAACTGTCCAAGGAACCCCACTGCTCTTGGTGCTATTTGACGTAGAATGGACTGTTGATAGCACATGGTTTTATTCAAGACTGAATATCCCAAACTTTGATAACCCAAAATTTTTTCAGAAAAGTATAATAACCAAATACAAACAAATTTGTATAAATAAGAAACAACAATTTGAAAATAAATAACCATGATTTGTATATAAAGTGCAGTGTAATGAAGGTTTATTATAGTTGCCAAAGGATGAATTAAAGACCTGGTGGTGGATGGTGGAGAAGGAAGCAGGGGAATCTTTCTGGGAAAAGTAGTGGAGAGTGCACTAATGGACTTTCAGACAGACATTCGAGATCAGAGTGAGACACACTTGATAATTTTCTCTTTCTTGAGACTGAAGCAAGAAGAAGCTCCTTTTGTGGACATGATCAATTTCCCCGAATATACGACTGATTCAGGATTTTTCTTTATCCTCTCATAATTTGCAAAGTTCTATACACAATATGGTGATCTCGCTCTTAAAAACATTCAAAGTATTTTATTCTTTCTCCCTTTTCATTCTGTTTATCACACCATCTTTGTTCAATGGTTTGTTTTCTCTTTTTTTTCCTTCTTCCTGCACCATTTCTTTTCACTAATGTATTTGAACCTTTTAGAGGCTCATACTATTGCGCACTTGAGATGCTCTTAAAAATAAAGTGATAACACAAAAAACCCTTTAGGACAAAATGAAAGCTAAACAGAAAAGCACTTCAAAACAGACTGAAGATTCCCTCTCGCTTAATGCACATGAAAACATGCACAATACAAAAGTCAAACATAGCACCCAATTCAGATTTGTTCCACATGATATTCTTTAACTGGAAACTGTTGTGTCAAGTGAATTGGTGAGTGGGTCTTTGTCTGAAATTGTAACGTCAAAATATTGCTGCTTACAGAATATTTACTTAGTATGTTTTTGAGGAAAAACATTATACTGCAAAAATAAGTTGTCAGAAAAGTGGCATTATGGCTATCTGGTGAAAAGTTGTAAATCAAATAGTCACTATGGGTTAAGAATGATAAATACAAAAAATTTAGCCTGATGTGTTGAAATTCCATTCTGAAATCTTTAAGCATTTAGTAAAGTCTTTTAAATGTTCTAGCCAAGTCTTAGCTATCGCCACTGGGAACAGAAGGAAGTGTGCCTGCCCTCACTTGGTATTAAGCAACAAGAGAGAAGGGAAGACTGCTTAGAACTCAAGAGTAAGGAGACATCCAAAAAGCTTCCAAAGAGAAAACAGTCAGATCTAAAGGATTAAGAGTCAGAACGGAATCAAACTTCTCAACAGCCGCAGAGGAAGCTAGAAGACAATGGGGAAAAGCCTTTAGAAATATGAGGAACAGTTATGACCAATCCTGAAAATTTTTCTGTATTATTCACGTGATTTTTCAAAAAACAACATCAGTTCACAGCTTTATGATTACAGATATTCCTAACGCCTCTCCAGACGAAAAAGTAATCTCATGGGAAGAACGTCTCTGTCCTATTTTTAATATTCTAAGCATAGTACAGTGTTGCCTGTTACAGACTTTAAGGACTGGATGCCCTAGAAAGTTGTGAGATCTTTCTCGAGTAGCCCCACCCCCTCTCATACCTGGCTCCCTGGAAGAATTTGTTCTCCTTCAGAACTCCAACGTCACTTATTTTGTATTAAGATTAATTGTCTCCTCATTAAATTGTGAGGGTCAGAAGCTCAGTTTAATTATCTCACTACATCCACTCGCCAGCACAGGACCTTGAACATGGTAGGTGCTCCATAGCCACGTGTTGAATGTTGATACACCTTGAGTAATCTCATATCTTTGGAAATCTTTCTAAAAGCTTTTCCATTATTTCAGACTCTCTCCCCAACACCACTCCTACCTCAAAGTAAAAAGAGGGAAAGTTCTTTCAAAATCATGATTTCTTACACTCTGTTGCACAGGAAAAAAATTTGTGTTGAAATCATGAGCTCCAATCACCCTTCATCCTCTGAGAATATTTTCCCTTTTTTATGTAAGTATCAATCATTAAGAGAAATAACGATTTATTATACTCAATTCATTATTCATTGCTCATAAATATTTGAACTGAATCATTCCAGATGAGATTTGGTAATAAAATATGCAAATTGAAGTCTTGCTTTCCATTGGAATAGTTGATTTCAGGACTATTTAGAGCTTCAAGTATACTTTTCTTCCCCTACATTGTACAGTGAGTGAATCCAGTTTGTCTCTTACACTGATAATCATCCATTCTTTGGAAATGGAAAGCAATATCCGTTTAGCTCCTTTAGAAGCCATCAGTTACATGACCAGTAGCTCCTGTCTCTTATTTCTTTTTACAAAAACATAGTATTATAAAAATATAGTGCACTGGTGAGGGTAAAAATCAGTTCAATTCGAAATATGTAACGAAAACCTTGATTACATTTATACATTTGACCCCAAAATTCTATTCTTAGGACTTTATGGAAAAAAGTATGCATGAATTTAAATAATTACTTATGTAGAGTTTTTAAAAATCACAGCAACAGTTATAATAGCCAAAAAAGTAGAAACAACCCAGAAGCCAGTACTGACTTTGCTTAAGTAAATTGTGTTATGCGATCAAATGCCACGTAACCATTAAAAATTCTCTTGTCAGGGGCCAGCCCGGTGGCAAAGAGGTTAAGTTCCCACGTTCTGCTTCGGTGGCCCTGGTTCGCCAGTTCAGATCCCGGGTGCGGACATGGCACCACTTGGGACGCCATGCTGTGGTAGGCGTTCCACGTATAAAGTAAAGGAAGACGGGCACAGATGTTAGCTCAGGGCCAGTCTTCCTCAGCAAAAAAGAGGATTGCCGGCAGATGTTAGCTCAAGACTAACCTTCCTCAAAAAAAAAAAAATTCCCTCATCAGAAAACAACACAGGCGCATGTTCCATACAAATAGGTGAAAAACTAAGTTAAAAAGGCAGAAAGAAAGAAAGGAAGAAAGGCAGGAAGGAAGCAGAGAACGAGGGAAGGAAGGAGGGAAGGGAGGAAGGACAGACCTAGAAGTCTATATGCCAAAATGTTTCAGTGGTCTTTTCCTGAGTGACAGCACAGGTGATTTTTATTTTCTTCTGTGTGTTTTTCTGCTTTTCCAAGATTTTAGGCAATAACAAGTTTGGGATTTTTTGATCAGACAACAGATTTTAGTAAATAAAAAGTCAAAGCAACCAAGAGCAAACCCTAATGTTAACTGTTGACTTTGGGTGATAATGATGTGTCACTGTAGGTTCATCAATTGCAACAAATGTACCACTTTGTGTGGGGGATGTTGATCATGAGGGAGGCCATGCATGTGTGGGAGTAGGAGTATGTAAGAAATCTCTGTACCTTCTGCTCAATTTTGCTATGAATCTAAAACTGCTCTAAAAACTAAAGTCTATTAAAATAAATATATATAAACAAATAAATAGGAAAGAAAAGGGAAAAAAAGTCAAAGAGTTAGTATTAGTATTGCGCAAAGTAATGAATTCAGTAACTAATCTCCAGATTTTTTTTTGTTTCTTTTCTTGAACATTTTTTATTCAGGTTGTGATAGTTTACAACATTGTGAAATTTCAGTTGTACGTTATTGTCCGTCACCATATACAAAGGCCCTTTTACCCTTTGTGCCCATCCCAGGCCCCCGACTCCCCTTCCCCCTGGTAACCACTAGCCAATTCTCTTTGTCCATGTGTCTGTTTATCTTCCACATGAGTGAAATCATATGGTGTTTGTCTTTCTCTGCCTGCCTTATTTTGCTTAACAAAATACCTTCAAAGGCCATCCATCTTGTTGCAAATGAGACAATTTTGTCTTTTTTTTATGGCTGAGCAGTATTCCATTGTATATATATACCACATCTTCTTTGTCCAATCTTCAGTCTCTAATCTATATTTCGTATCACCTCTATCCTGCTTCTCTCTTCTTACTCTTCCATTCTCTAAATTAGATCTTCTTTAAAACATTGGAACTATCCATAATTATAATAAGTTTATATTTTATATAGCTCTTTAAATAATTTCTAAAACATTTTACTATTTAAGAGAAATAAAATTGTCTGAAATTTGAGAAAAAGTGGTGTAGAGTAGAACTTTGTTGTGATATAATAATTTAATCACCTTCTGGGAAATATCTAGCATTTCTGAGAAAATGTTTTGAGCTATTTTCTGATAGACTTTGATGAGATTAAGAGACTCTTTAGGCCAGGACTCCCTGGATAAATGACTGATTTCAGATTTGGGGCAGAAAATGTATAAAATGATTCTGGAACTTGTATTAACCAGAAGGCAAAGAAACTATGAAAGACTACTGTGGTCACATCAAAAGGATACAGGACTTTTTGGCGACTGTGAAGCTGTGGAGATCCTGGCCAGACAAGGACACCTGATCTCATTGTCTTTGTGGCCCTTTGCCCTCCCCGGAAGCCCCTCCATAAAATGGTTTGATTCACCCCACCACCAGCAAAAAAGGATACAAGAAGCAACTTGAAAGGGCTCCTATTGACCAAAGTGATAATTCAAACATCAAAAAGACGAATGAGAAACACAATGAATTAAACATACCATCATGTGCGGAAATTCAAGCATTCATATATAATCAACACAAAATCACATTGATCATCTCTGGAGGATGCCAGAGAACCAACTTATTTGCCCACTAGCAAAAAGTTATCCTGTCTCTCTCATAAGAACTTTACTTCAAGGAAATCATATGGGAAAATTCTTCCTTGAAGAATTCTAGATTATAAGTGTAGAAGAATTAATAAAATTACAATATCACCACTCATCCCTTAATGAAATAATGAATCTAGGAAATGATCATCAATGGCTGCTAAAACCATTAGGTGAAAGGTGGTGGGGAACTCTATAATCAATGGATCAGGCCAATAGCACCAGAAGCCAAAGATCAATCTTAACACCACAAAAATAGAGAGCATTGTTTCATGCCTCTTGATGAAATGCCATAGAGTGTACATTACCACTAATAAACTGTTTTGGGGAAAAAAATCAGACTTGAATCTGATCAAGCCTCTAGCTCTAACTACCAGTTTACGGGAAATTCAGAGAGTTGAAGAACATGTTGGGGGAAAAACATAGAGATACAATTGGCAAAATCCAGAATGTAGGAAATTCTATACAAATACAAATAACCTGGATTATTCAACATCAATAAAAAAATGACAGAAAGAGAGAGAAAGGGAGACTATAGGTCAAAAGAGGACTTAAGAAATGTATCAGCCAAGTGCAATGGGAAGAGCTTGTTTGGATCCTAGAACAAAACAATTGTAAAAACTAAATATTTATGTGATGATAGAGGAAATTTGAACACTGGTTGGATATTATATTATTGAATGATATTAAGGAAGTATTGTTAATGTTTCTCAGTTCTGTTAAAGGAGAGAGAGAGAGAGAAGATATCTTAGAAGTACAAACTCAAGTTTCTGTGGGGGAGGAAACTTTTCCTATGTTCCTTTAGGTTCTCCAGCTGGATCTGCAAAATAAACTGACGACAAACAGATTAACAGGAGAAAAGCATACAAATTTTTTGATGTTATAAGTTTTACACGGCATGATGGGAATTCATAGAGAGAAGAGAAAACCCCCCAGACAAACAGTTAGGCTTGGAGGCATTTATACAATTCTGGCAAAAGAGGATAAATTTAAAGAGAAGTCACAAGACAAAGGAAAGGGACCTTGAGCTTCAAGAGGTGGCAAATTATAGGAAGGTAAATATATGGAGAAACCAGTGGTAGATAAGGGCTAGTTAGCAAGGCTTGTTTGTGTAGACTCTTTCTCTGTGCCATCTTGCCTTGGGTGATAAGCTTGTTACTCTCTTTCTGGTGTGGGCAGGGTGGAGTACACCTTCAAAAGGGAGATTTATGATGTTTTTAGGAAGATAGGGGATGGCAGAGAGCTCATCCCATGTCTGCTTTTTCTCAATTGCCTTCAGCTCAAAATAATCTTTACGCCAGAGTGGTATATTTTAGGGTGACATAGTCTGATCTCCTACATATTTATAGGTGAAATCTGGAATTCACTTTAAAATAATCCAGTTTGGAAAGGGGAGTAAGCAGGAGTGTACATGAATAGGATTGGTTAAGTGTTGATACCCCTTGAAGCGAGGTGATAGTACCGAGTCATTATACTATTCTCTCTAGTTTTGTATATATTTGAACCACAACAAAAAGTTTTAAAATAAAGAGACTTTGTGGGTGTTAGATTTCCCAGCATAGTTTTATGAAGAGTAATTTGCACACGAGGAGCCTAATAACTTGTACCCAGATATTTTTCCTTGTACTTAGTCTAAAAATGATATCTAGCTATCTATTCTAGCTGGAAAAAGTGTCTATGAAAGAAATCTATGAACTGACTTTCTCCAAGTTCCCTTGAGCAAGATTGAAGGAAACTTTCACTGAGCTTGCAATAAATTGTTGCCTTGACAATTGTTTGAGCAACTCTGAGAGATAGGTAGTGTAAGTACTAATACATCCACTTTTTAGATAAGGAAACTGAGATTCAGAAAACTGAGATTCCAAAGACAGATAGCTCTACTTGAATAATTGGAAGAATGATTAGCAGAATTCAGGTCATGCAAAGCTTAGGTGAGTACTATTTCTTTTGCACCAACTGCTTCTCCACTACCCCCACTTCCTTGCAAGGTGGAGAAAGATGTCAACGATTTCAGCCCACAGAAACCGAGATCTTTGTGCTGTTGTGTATTAGACATTCTCTTTCTTACCTTGATGCTGTTCATTTGACTTGCGATGTGCACAGTGAAAAAAACAATCTTCTTCTTACTCTTTGTGGATCATTCTGATACATGATTATTGTATCATGGTATCATACTACTTACTAAAGCTTTACTATGGGCAAGATCACTTCACATGTGAAAGGCTATTTTAAGACCACTGAATGCAATTGATTTAAGGGAAAAATAAATCAGACTGGATGTAAAAGGAATATGAAACCTTGGCTTGCAAAATATGACATCTCTTGTTTGTCAGCCAGACCACTGATGTTCCTTTTACTCTATGCTTATTTCTGGTTTGCAAGTTATTTTTAAAATTTTCAGTTTGTTTCAACTCTATCTCAGAGAAACTGGAAAAGCCTTTTGTCCTTTCTTGGCTCCGGAGGGCTAATGTGGAAGCAGGGTAGCCCTGTGGGTCAAGATGATGGTAGTCATAAATAAAGTTGTAAGTTGTCGTAACCCAAAGGGAAGCTAACACACCAATTAATTTGGCAACACCAAATTTATTAAGTAGCACAAAGGAGAACAAGTGGATTATGAGTAGGCTTTCTGAGTGAGCTCTTTTTAACTTGGGAAGACTAAAACATGCCATTATTGTAAAATAACAATAAAAGAGCTTTCAATCCATCAACAAATATTTATTGCTGACACTATCGGTTAGGTCAGCACTCTGAAACTAGATCTCTAGAAACTGGAGGGAAATATATTAGAAAGAGACACAGTAATAACCTAGCTTGATTTACAAAAGAAAAGGCCAAGAAAAATGGCCAAGAAAGGGAGAGCTTCAGCAAGAAATTAAAGACCATTTCTCCACAGTCAAGGCAACCAGATTCTCTTCCAAATTTTAGTACAGTGATTCTGACAAGAGTCTGTTAGATACTGGTGAGTTTGAAGCTGAAGCAATGGGAGAATTAGAAAAACTTGGAAGAGCTTCAAACTGAGTTAATCAGTGGTTGAAAAAAATTAAGCAATTGAGAGGATGAGAGACAGGAGAAGCTTGGTATAAGAGCCCTAAATCCTCATGTATCACTGCTGAAGTCAATAAGTAACGTCTAAAATTGGTAAATGACAAAACAATGATATAATGAAAATACTAATAGCCAACTTAGATTAAGTATTAATGTGGTGGGGGGGGGAGGGTGAAATGGATGAAGGGAGTCAAAAGGTATAAACTTCCAGTTATAAAATAAATAAGTCATAAGGATGTAATGTACAGCATGACAACTGTAGTTAATAATAGTGTATTGCATATTTGAAAGTTGCTAAGAGAGTAGATCTTAAAAGTTCTTATCACAAGATAAAAGAACTCTAACTATGTATGGTGATGGATGTTAACTAGACTTATTGTGGTGACCATTTCTCAATATATACAAATATTGAATCATTATTTTGTATACTTGAAACTAACATAATGTTGGACGTGAATTACACCTCAACTAAAAAGAGAAAAGGATTAATGTGCCAAGCATAGTTCTAAGTTCTTGACATGTAATAATTCATTTACTCCTCTCAATAATCCTATGAGGTAAATATTATTATATCTCCTTAAGCATCTTATTTAAATCAACAAAGTTAACTAATAAGAGAAAGAGCTAAGAGTTAAAATGTTGTTCCCTCTGGAAATGGACTAAGAGGCAAAGGGTGAGGCAGGTTCCAGTGTCTTTTATCAAAACTTTTCTGTACTATCTGATTTTTACAAACTAGTGCAGTAATATATTTTCGTGTAAAAATGTGAACATTGCAGAGAAGGTTAAAGGCTAAAATCCATTATGGATGCCCACCACCAACAGCAGTAACTATTTTGTCAGTTTGGTGTGTATTTTTCTAAATATTTTCATCTGTGTTTACATACATACATATGAACTCTTGAAAATGTATGGTATTGTTCTTTGTGTGTTTGTTTCCTTATATGATGTACTATTTTTTATGGGTTGAATAGTGTCCCACAAGAATGATATGTTGAAATCCTAGGCCCCAGTATCTAAGAACGTGACCTTATTTAGAAATAGGATCTTTACAGGTAGCCACGGTCATTAGGGTACATCCTAATCCAATGTGACTGGTGTCCCTATAAAAAGGGAAATTTGGGGGCTGGCCCCATGGCCGAGTGGTTAAGTTCTCGCACTCCACTTCAGCGGCCCAGGGTTCACTGGTTTGGATCCTGGGCGTAGACATGGCAGCACTCATCAAGCCACGCTGTGGCACCATCTCACATGGAAGAACTAGAAGGACTTACAACTAGGATACAGAACTATGTACTGGGGCTTTGGGGAGAAAAAAAAAAGCAGGAGGATTGGCAACAGATGTTAGCTCAGGGCCAATCTTCCTCACCAAAAAAAAAGAAGGGGGGTTGGAATTTGGGCACAAAAACAGATGCAGACAGAGGGAAGACCATGTGAAGACACAGGGAAATGCCATGTGAAGATGGAGGATTGGAGATATGCTGCCATAAGCTGAAGAACACCTAGGGCCACCAAAAGCCGGGAAGAGTATTTCCCTAGGAGGAGGAAGGATTCTCCTACAGCTTTCAGAAGGAACATGGCCCTGATGACACCTTGATTTTGAACTTCCAGCCTCCAGAACTATGAGACAATGCATTTCCGTAATTGTCAGCCACCTAGTTTGTGGTGCCTTGTTCCTGCAGCCCTAGGAAACTGAGACGGTATTTTATGTGTCTTTAGGCTTCCTGCTTCTTTTTTCTACTCCCAAAATAGTTTGGAGCTGTATCCAGTGGGACACTTTAGAGTGTGAGTAGGGGAACAAGTATAAACCGGGGGTATCCTGGTAAATTGGGATGTGGGTCATCTGGTATATATAAAGCTACCTCCTTTTTAGATGCTACATAATATCGCATAAGACAGCTACAGTTTATTTAGCCACTCCTCTTCTGATGGACATGTTAGTTGTTTCTAATGTTTCATTGTAAAAATGATGCAATGAATGCATTTTTATGAGTTTTCCTCCATATATGTGTTAGCACTTCTCTAGCATAGATACACAGAAGTGGAACTGCTGGGTCATAAGGCATGTGAATTTCTAAATTATCCTAAAGTTGTTTCACCAATTACACTTTCACCAGCAATGTAGGAGAATACCCATTTTCCCAGAACCTCACCAAATGTGATACAGTAAACCTTTTAATCTTTACCAATATGCTGGTTGAAAAATGATATCTCATTCTTGTTTTGATATTCATTTCCCCGATTACCAGTGAGATTTAGTATCTTCTTATATGCTTATTGATTATCTGTATCTCGTCTCCTATGAATTGCTTGTTCATATCCTTTGCTTACTTTTCTATTGAGTTGTTCATCTTTTTCTTATTGATATAAAGGAGGTATATATATATATGTATACACACACAAACATATTCATACATATAAATATATATATTCTGGCTTATAAACCTTTGCCTGTTATAGACAGTGCAAATACTTTCTATCAGTCTATCCATTTCTTTAACTTTGTTTATGGTTTTTTTAATCATAAAGAAAATTTTAAATTTTAATAGTAGTCAAATTTATCAATATATCACCTTTTTGTCCTTTGCTTTTGGTATCTTATTTAAGAAGAAAAGCTTCCTTACTTTAAGACCATCAACAAATTATTCTGTATTTTCCCTCAATTATTTTTATCATTTTGTTTTCTGTTTGATTTTCAACTATGTGCATGCATTACATTAATACAAATTTTACATTTATATGCATACAAATTTCTAAAAAGAAACACAGGATTTTGAGCCAGTCAGAAAGATGTGGGCTGGAACGTAGTTCTGTCACTTCCCAGTCACATGGCCTTGAGCAGATGACCAATTGTAACCTCATAGGGCTTTTAAAAAGTGAATGAAATAAATACACATGGAGGGAGTTCAATAAATGGTATCACTATTACTTTTTAAAAAGTTAATCAGTGATGATTGTACAACACAGTCAATGTATTTATTGTCACTGAATTGTATACTTAAAAATAGATAAAATGGTAAATCTTATGTTACGTGTTTTCCCATGATATTCTGGGCAGTTGACCAAGATTAGCTCAAGGTTTTATCAATGACTTTATGAATTTAGGTTTGACTTTGTAAAAGAAAAATTACAACCACTTGTCAGTGGCCATGCTGTGACAGCAGCTCACATACAAAATAGAGGAAGATTGGCAATAAATGTTAGTTCCAGGAAGATCTTCCTCAGCAAAAAAACAAAAAGAAAGAAAGAAAAAAGAAAATTGCATGATTTAAAAAGGAAAAATAACATCTAATCTTAGAGTTTAGAAGACTATGATAATAAAGGAAAGAAAAGAGAAAAAAATGTGTAAACACTTAATATGAACCAATTGACACAAAATTTTAACTAGTATAAAAATATCTTATGGATAATAAATGGATTTGGAGGAAAAGATAGTTTATAAATAATATAAATATAAAATAAAATTGTAAAATCCTATAGCTTTCTTCAGGACCATTATAACAAGAGTTTTTGGTCTAAGGACCACAGATAAAATGCTAATGGAAGACAAATGGACCTTTATATTATACCATACATGGAGATCAACTCAAAATGGATTAAAGACTTAAACATAAGACCTGAAACCATAAAACTTCTAGAAGAAAACACAGGGAAAAAGGCTCTTGACTTTGGTCTTTGCAATGATTTCTGGATATGACACCAAAGGCACAGCAGGCAACAAAAGCAAAAATAGGTGATTGGGATTACATCAAACTAAAAAGATTCTGCATAACGATGGAAACAATAAACAAATAAAATAAACAAATAAACCAATGAAAAGGCAACCTACTGAATGGAAGAAAATATTTGCAAACCATATATTTGATACAGGATTAATATCCAAAATATATAAGGAACTCCTATAATTAAAAAAAAAAAGAATGAATGAATGAATGAGGGAAAGACTAAAAAGAAAGAACAGAGGAACTGAATACACATCTCTCCAAAGAAGACATACAAATGGCCAAAAAGTATATGAAAAGGTCCTCAACATCGCTAATCACCAGGGAAATGCAAATGAAAACCACAATGAGTGGGGCCAGTGCAGTGGCGCAGTGGTTAAGTTCCCACGCTCTGCTTCGGCAGCCCTGGGTTTGTTGGTTCGGATCCCAGGTGCCGACATACGCACTGCTTATCAAGCCTTGCTGTGGCAGGTGTCACACATATAAAGTAGAGGAAGACGGGCACGGATGCTAGCTCAGGGCCAATCTTCCTTAGCAAGAAGAGGAGCATTGGCAGCAGATGTTAGCTCAGGGCTAATCTTCCTAAAAAAACAAAAAAAGAACAAAAAAAAAAAACCCCACAATGAGATATCATCTCACACCTTGGGAAGGCTATTGTCAAAAAGAAAAGATAACAAGTGTTGTGGAGAATGTGGAGAAAAAGGAACACTTGTTACTGTCAGTGCAGCCACTAGGGAAAACAGTGGGATGGGTGGTGTGGTTCCATGACCAGGAAACAAACCTGGACCAAGGCAAAGAGTGTGTTACTTCAACCACTAGACCATCAGGGCTGGCCTGGGAATATGATTCTTGAGCAATCACTGAGTCCCAGTTTTCTCACTTACATTGAGAAAATTAAATATTTTCCAACTCTAAATTTCAATGATTCTAGTTATTTTAAAAATATTGGATTTGATGTTTAATCTGGAGTATGAAAAAAAGAGGTGCTCTTTGTTAAAGCAACTAGATGAATAAACTACTAAAATTAGAGTTAATCTATTCACCCAAATGCCTCAAAATATTGAACAGTTATAAAGTTTCTATAGCTGATGAATAATTGCTGAGGGCTTTACTTCAATGAGAAGTTAAAAAATGGCTAAATCTTTTCATTCGTAGCTCTGATGGAATGCAGAGTAGAGAGTATATAATTTAATATACATAATAATCTCATGGACAGCTGTGAAACACAAAACCCATCTAAAAGAGATTGCATTTTTATTCACGTACATGCAATTTACTCAAGAGTGGATTATTTTTTAATTGTATGTGTTTGAAGGAATTTAGTTTTATCAAAAGAGATGAAACAATAACATATGCCTCGCTTTGCAAGCTTTTAAAAAATACAGCAGACAATAGGATACTTCATTGGCGGCTTAACAGTTCTCTTTTTTAATTCCCCACAACCATCTGCCTGCCTCATATTTTCTGGGACAGAAATGGTTTTAATATCCTTTTCAATCATCAACATAAACTTGTACAATTCTCTAGGAATGCAAATATTTCGGATATTTTGGCAAGTTGGAAAAGAAAAAATCAAGTTAGTATCTATTAAAATAAAAAACATACATATATCCAGAAAAAGACAGGAAGTCACAAGTGACAGAGAATTACAGGTTTACAAACATCTGGATCGTTTACAGGAGCTCATGCACGCCTGTTCCGCATCTACACATACTATCATCATAGATCCAGGAGCTATGGAGAATGAGCACAGATTCTATTCAGCCCCTCAAATCTAAGGATACACTTTCTCAAGTAAACGTGGCTCTACCTCTGTTAGTTGCTGCATTTCCTCCCATCTGTTCTGGTAATTGCTTTTCCTTCCTCATTATAGTTCCCAGTGTCTGGACAGGCTTATCCTGTTTCCTCCGGATGGTGTTTTTGTTTGGAGTCAGTTCCTGATTCCTCTTCCTGTTCCCTTTTATTTACTCTTGTTTGACCTCTCATTTGCCCTCTAGACTCCTTACACAGAACATTCTAAGCATGATTCCAACCACCCATCCCGACATTTAGGTACGATGGCTGGAATACTCTGGCACTTGACTTTAATATCATAATTTTTTGTACCATTACACACACACACACACACACACACACGCACGAAACTTCAGGACATTGAGAAGAACATGGTGCATGGGGGAAGTGGCTAAGTGCTTTAAACATATTGTGGTACCTAAGTTGTGTAGCTATATACGGACAACAACAATTGATAAAATTCTACTTGCAAGGTCACGAAACAGGAGAGAGCATTTAACGCTGTGTTGGTTTTGGAGCCATAGGGTAGGGTAGGGTATATTTCATAGGGTAGGGTATATTTCTCTGAAGTGCCAGCTATTAATCTGTGAACTAGAAGAAAGCAAACCTGGGAGAAGTCCTTAGCAAAAATCCAACTTGCTCACAGGAAAAGGGGACTCATCTACAGCTATGGGGGTGGGAGGGAGGGGTCACCACAAAGACCAAGTTCAAATAGGGGCTGTTGACAGAGAAATCTCCAAGAGTTTCCTGCATTTCTTCCCAACTTGCAACCAGGGCACTGACTGTCCTTTGTTCTGAACTGTGCTTTCAAGGATGTTTGTACTGCAAACTGCCTTGGAAGATAGAGATAGTGTCTCCCGTCAGAGCAAAGGACAAGTTTGCTTACTGTCCAGTGTAGTAAAAATAATATTTCCTTCCAGAGCAGAGGACACATGTGCTTATAGTAATATAGTGCATCATTAAAAAAATGTTGTTCCCTAATCTCAAGGCGCCTTTTCTGTAAATGCACCCACTGCGTGTGCAGCTGTAAACTGGTCCTTGTGTCACCCTGTGGGAATTGGGGCTTGGAGAGATGGTACAAAAATGCTGTTACTCTGTCTACTGCTCTTGCTGTGAGTAATAAACTGTCTTTCATTTCTTACACAGGAGTCTTGTGTCTTCTACAAGCATCCATGACACTGTGGTAGGCTAACTAGACAACTAGCATTTAGAGTAAAATCTCAGATCCTCCATAGTCTTTGATAGGGGCTAGAGCCCAGATATTAATTATATGGGCACCTGATCCAGGGAAATCAAGGTTGGGGGAGTGGAACAGTCAGATACAGAGCCAGAGGATTTCAGAGTTTTCATTTCAAGCCAGTGAAAGAACAGCTCTTGAGTCCAATCCCTCACAAAATGGACAGATAAGACTCCAGGAAAGGGCCGGCCCAGTGGCGCAGGGGTTAAGTTCACACATTCCACTTCAGCAGCCCGGGGTTCGCCAGTTCAGATCCCGGGTGCAGACCTACCCACCGCTTGTCAAGCAATGCTGTGGCAGGTGTCCCACATATAAAGTGGAGGAAAATGGGCACAGACATTAGCTCAGGGCCTATCTTCCTTAGCAAAAAGAGAAGGATTGGCGGCAGATGTTAGCTGAGGGTTAATTTTCCTCAAAAAAAAGGGAAGACTCCAGGCTAATGCCAGTTCTCTTACTGGGAGTTGGCAGTAGTATATAGTCTTGTGGTAGCAGTGGTGAGAAATCCCAGATACCCATGAAATCTGGGGAGAAGCGATCAGATAGCTTTGCAGGCTTCCCCATGGAGAATTCATGGGTGTCACTGTACTACTGTGCCATAGAAATTCCTGGCACTTCAGTCTGTGGACTCTGAGCAAGTCAACAAGCTCCAGATTCTTCTGATTTATAGTTGCAGCCTCTACATGAGCCCTATAGGTTTCTTAGGAGGAGAGTGGATCAAGCTGCAGATTACCGAGTGTCCATTTTTAATAGCAAGAATGGGGCAAGGACAGACAAATCAGACAATAGGGCAAAAGTCAGCAAACTTTTTCTTAAAGGGCCAGATAGTAAATATTTTAGTCTTTGTGGCTCATAGGATCCTGGTAGCAAGTATAGAACTCCGCTGTTGTAGAGTGAAAGCAACAATAGATAACACCACTGGGCGTGGCTGCATTCCAATACAACTTTACTTACAGAAATAGGGAGCAGCTGGGTTTGGAGTGTGGGTGGTAGTTTGCTGATTCTTGCACTAGAGGACTGTGATAGAGCTGTAGGCTGACTACTTACTGTGTGACCTGAGCAATTGTTCAGGAGCCTGATGCTCTGCTGTCACTGTCTTGAAATTCTTAATTTTTAAACAAGGGTCTCCACATTTTCATTTTCCACTAGGCCCCACATACTATGTAGCTGGTCTTGGTTATATACAATCTTTTTGCTATCATGTCACTGTAGGCCTGAACGAAAGCAAATCAATCTGAGACGCAGAGAGTAAAATTATGAAATAAGGTCAGATGTATGATATCAGATATGTGCCAGAGGTGCCTTAGAGATGAAATGTTTTCTGGTCCAGAAGCAAGGAAAGTAAGAACCTATCTCTTATCTTATCAATAATATTGGCATTTATAAAGAAAGGATGAGTGTCTGAAGAATGGCTGTTGAGTGATCCGTTAGGCAATATTCCGGACTGCTGTGGTTAAGGAGTCAACGTACAGTATGAATCCGTTACTGAAATAACAAGCCTAATGCCAACAGGTACCTCAAACACACCACTTCTTGCCCTGAGTCCAAGTACCATAATTTCAACTATAATAGTTTCTCATACATTTTCTCTCTAAGAATTCAGCATTGAGCTGGTCAGAATAGCCAGTCCCCTTGCCAGTTAAATTTCCCATTGTCATTAAACACACTGGTATTGTTGTTTATGTAGCAATCTTCTGTTACTTTAGTGAGCCGGGCCTCTGGGCAAATTGACAAAATTAATTCAAATGAAGACCCGCCAGAAAAGTGATGATTTCAGCAAGGCAAATGTCATCTTGACAAGCCAGCCACTGGTCAATATCCTCTTCTTCACCACACACCTTTTTGCTTTCATATTAGTCTTTATCCAGGCAATGATAATCCATTAAAAACTTTTTGGGGCCGGCCCGGTGGCGCAGCAGTTAAGTTCTCATGATCCGCCTTGGTGGACCGGGGTTCACTGGTTCGGATCTTGGGTGCGGACTTACGCACTGCTTGGCAAGCCATGCTGTGGCAGGTGTCCCACATATAAAGTGGAGGAAGATGGGCATGGGTGTTAGCTCAGGGCCAGTCTTCTTCAGCAAAAGGAGGAGGATTGGTGACAGATGGTAGCTCAGGGCTAATCTTCCTCAAAAAAACCCCACAAAACAACTTTTATACAGGGAAGTTAAATGATTGACTCCTGATCTGGTGATAGTTTGAAAGAAGAGACGGATGGAGATAGACTGGTGGGGAGAGGAAGAAAGGCAGGTAAGTAGAAAAGAAAGAAAGGGCTTGATCAAAAACATTTCATTGCATCTGGGTCTGATCGTTTATGTGAAACCTGTGAAGAGTCAGCCTTTCTATTCAGCCTGGTGAGGGAGAGGGTAGGGTTACCTCACGTGTACCCTTCATCTAACCAAATTGTCAGAGAGTGTGAAGACAGGAAGAAAGGTAATCTTTTTCATATGCGGTGAGTTTGCCCAAGATGGTTAAGATTTAGAATAGCATACTTTAATTATGAGGAATGTTTGCTTAAAGACATTTGATTATTATTAAATACACTCCATAAGATCAGTGTTTAATTTAAAAAAGAAAGTTTGCTTTTGGTTTTAATAGCTGTAAAATTCTGCTAAAGGAAGAAATCAGAAGCATCTACTCAAATCCAAGCTTGGGTAAATGAGATGCGGAAAGACAAGATACAAGAAAGACTGAGAGATGAAAACACTTTTATAGCTTAGGTATGTCATTTTTCTTGTTTTGTTGTTAGAATATAGGATGACGTTTATAAAAGATCAAAATTTTAAAGGCAATTTAAAAATAAGCTATAAAAACCAAAGGATGATTTATAAACATGATGATATGGCATAGAATGAAATGAGCTATAAATATCAGGAACAAAATAGGTGGTGAAGATATTTATGTAAAGCAACCTTCAACGCATGCTTTTATGTTACTAAAAATGTTTTACAATAGAAACGTCTAAAAACTGCTTATTGATTACCTACACTGTGTAAAGGACTATTTTAGGGGAATTAGAGTACCCATATTATATTATGAAGTAGTCTTACTCTCACGCTTGGAATCTAGTGGAGAGAGAAAAGGCACACGTAAAAACCTAATGAATTTTATGCAATACCAGACAAATAAAAGTCATGAGAAGAAATATTGATAAAAACATATTTCTTTTCTTTTCTTTTTTCTTTCTTTCTTTCTTTTTTTTTGAGGAAGATTAGCCCTGAGCTAACTTCTGTCACCAATCCTCCTCCTTTTGCTGAGGAAGACTGGCCCTGAGCTAGCATCCGTGCCCATCTTCCTCTACTTTATATGTGGGACGCCTGCCACAGCTTGGTTTGCCAAGTAGTGGGTGGGTCCTCGCCTGGGATCCGAACCAGTGAACCCTGGGCCGCTGAAGCAGAACATGCGAACCTAACCACTGTATCCCCGGGCAGTAGTTAGCTCAGGGCTAATATTCCTCAAAAAAAAAAAAAAAAAAAAAAAAAAGAAGAGAAAAAAACACAAGGGACCATTGGAGAGGAAAACTTTTCCTCTGATCTCTTAAGTTAACTTATGGAGGCCTGCAAATTAAACTAACAAAAGACGGATTAACAGGAGCTAAAGACACACAATTTTTATTAATATTTACATGCATAGGAGTTCACAGGAAAGAAGTGAAACTCAAACAAGTGGTTAGACTCAGGGGCTTATATACTCTTTTAACAAAGGAAAGGGTGTTTGGGCTTCAAAGGATGATAAATTGTGGGAGAATGATTAGGAAATATGTGGGGGAACTAATGGAATATAAGGGCTATTTTGGTAAGGTCTGTTTATGCAAATTCATCGTGGTGCTGACTCCCTGTCTTCAATGATAAGAGTCGTACTTCTCTCCGAGGTGATGGTGAGGGGCCATCTTCCTCAAAGAGAAATTTATGCCCTGCTTTGAGGCAGATAAGTGGAGGCAGAGAACTCTTCCTGCGTCTGTTGATTCCCAATTGCCTTCAGTGGCTTATTTGGAGGTGACTCCTTCAGGTCAATGCAGCCTAGCCTGCCGGCCAGGTGTAATGCTTGTGACACGAATATTGAGAAGGAGGACTGCTCCGTGGGCTTCACAGATACAGAGAATTTCTCCTCAAGAAGAGATGACGCATTCTGCTATCTCCTATTATGAAATTTTGAGAGAACTTTGTAAAAGCTTTTACTGATTATAAAACAATACACACTGCTCAAAAGGGAAAAGTGCGAAAATTTAGAAGACAACAACTCCATCATCCGGAGACACCATCACTGTCAGCATTCGTCCACATTACTTTCTAACCAATTTTTATTTTTTAGTATATTTAAGGACATGTAGCTGGGATGCAAAAAAATTCCTTTTGAATGCCAAGTCTAATTAGTAGGTATGGAGCATGGAATGGAGATGGCTACTAACACTCAGTCCAGTGTGTGCTTCTTGATGTCAAAAGGTGCATAAAATGCATTGTCAAGTTCCTGTTTTGGATGATTGCTGAGAGGAGTGTGGCAATTAACTCTTACTCTTTGTTAAAAACTCCTTGATTACATTTTAAACAGCTTTATTCAGATGTCATTTACATATATACAATTTACACATTTTAAAATTTACAAGTTAGTGGTTTTCAGTATATTTACAGAGTTGTGCAACCATCACCATAATCTAAGTATAGAACATTTTTATCAGCCCCCAAAAACCCTGTACCCTTTAGCAGTCACTCTTCATTTGCCCCGAGTCCCACAGACCTAGGAAATTACTAATCTACTTTTTGTCTCTATAAATTTGCCTATTCTGGGAATTTCGTATAAATGGAATCATACGTTATTTAGTCTGTTGTGACCGGCTTCCTTTCCTTAGCATGATGTTGTTGAGATTCATCCACATTGTAGCATATACTAGTGCTTCATTTCTTATTATTGAACAATAACATTCCATTGTATGGATATATCGTATTTTATTTATCCATTCATTAATTGATACACATTTGGGTGGTTTCCATTTTTTGGCTACTAAAAATAATGCTGCTATGAATATTTGTGCATAAGTTTGTGTGGACATATATTTTCATTTATCTTGATAGATAACCTAAGCATGAAATTGCTGGGCCACGTGATAACTCAATTTTTAACATTCTGAGGAACTGCCAGACTGCCAAAGGAATTGGGTCACTGTACATCCCCACCAACAATGTGTAAGGCATCCAGTTTCTCCACATCCTTGCCAAAACTTGTTATTATCTGTTTGTTTGATTATAGCCATTCTAGGGGGGTCTGGTTTTGATTTGCACTTCCCTGATAGACAATGATGCTGAGCATCTTTTCATGTGCTTATTGGCCATTTGTATTTGTTCTTTGGAAAAATGTCTTTCAGATCCTTTGCCTATATTTTAATTGGATTACTTGTCTTTTTGTTAGTGAATCACAAAAGTTCTTTGTATATTCTGGATATAAAGCCCTTTTCTGATGTATGATTTACAAATATTTTCTCCCATTCTGTGAGTTATCTTTTCCCTTTCCTGATGTGTCCATTGTAGCATGAATGCTTTTGGTTTTGAGGGATTTATCTATTTGTTGTCATTGTTGCTGGTAATTTCGGTGTCACATCTAAAAGGGCTTTGCCTAATCCAGGGTAAATCCAAATTTGGATAAATCCAAAATTCGATAAATCCAAAATTTATCCCTATATTTCTTCTAACAGTTTTATAGTTTTAGCTCTTATATTTAGGCCTACAATCAAGACAGTGTGGTGGTCCTGGCATAAGGATAGATATATAGATTAATGGAACTGAGAGTCTAGAAGTAAACTCTTACAATGATGGTCAATTAATTTTCAACAAGGGTTGCCAAAACAATCCAGTGGAGAAAACATAAATTTTTCAACAAATGGTGCTGGGTCAATTAGACCTGCACATACAATAGAATGAATTTGAGCTTCTTCCTCATGCCATATAAAAAATTAAACCAAACTGAATTATATATCATTAAATAATTTTCTTTTTTTTTTTTGAGGAAGATCAGCCCTGAGATAACATCTGCCACCAATTCTCCTCTTTTTTTTTTTTTTAAAGATTTTATTTGTCCTTTTTCTCCCCAAAGCCCCCTGGTACATAGTTGTGTATTTTTAGTTGTGGGTCCTTCTAGTTGTGGCATTCGGGATGCCACCTCAGCATGGCTTAGATGAGCAGTGCCATGTCCTCACCCAAGATCCGAATAGTTGAAACCCTGGGCCACCGAAGGGGAGTGTGAGAACTTAACCACTCGGCCACGGGACGGCCCCCAATCCTCCTCCTTTTGCGAGGAAGACTGGCCCTGAGCTAACATCCATGCCCGTCTTCCTCTACTTTATATGTGGGATGCCTACCACAGCATGGCTTGCCAAGCGGTGCCATGTCCGCACCTGGGATCTGAACTGGGAACCCCAGGTGTACAACTAACCACTGGGCCACTGGTCAGCCCATAATTTTCTATTTTGTGTTATACAGAGGTGTCAAGGAATCCCTTATCATTTTTACTCCAATAAGTAAAAGGTATAACTGTTACTATTATAAGTAAAACTCTTTATATAAAGCTTTGCGTTCATTTCTGATTATTTCTTTAAGGTATATTTCTCAAAGTAGAATTGCTGGATGAAGAAATTTATTCATTTGTAATATGTACTGATAAGTTGGTAAATCAGATTCAATGGCTGCATTATAGTCACATGCATTTACTTGATCATCTCCATACCTAGCATTTCCTAACACACAATAGATACTACAGAAATATTTATTGGTAAATAAATGAATTCCACCCCTGTGGAACATTTTAGTTGCTTCTAAATTTTCACTGTTTTATAAATAGTATTGAAATGCATACTCTTGTATATCAATCTTTTTAATGCCTCTGGGGTTTTTTTAAGGATATATTCTTATCATTGGAATTTTTGGTAAAAGACTACTTTTGAAACTCTTGCTATATACTCCTTTCTGGATGAATTCTATTTTAACCAAAGAATTCTGGAGAAATTAGCTTCTGTAGTTTTCTTTTTCCTCCAAATTATAAGCTTTTGGATTTATCAATTTTATTGTTATCTTAAAATTTTTTTCAACAAATTAAAATTTGTTTGATCTTTATTTGCTTCTTACTTTTGACCACCCTTAGACTTGCTTTTGTTAACTTTTTTTGATAATTTGGTATGAGTACCTATGAAACTTTATTTACATTTGTCACAAAGGAAGTGACCCAAATATACCAAAGATTTACCCTTGGTTGTGAGATTCTATAAGAAAAGAGAATGGTTAAACAATCAGCTAGTTATTCTTAGATTAGATAAGAGAAAAAAATAATGCCTGGATAAAGATCATCAGAATATTCCTCGATAATCAGCTGATTGGGTGAATACTTACTTTCTCAGAAGATGAATACCTTAGTCTCTCCTTAATGCCATTAAAGTGTATTAGAACCACTCTAAACCTTTTATCAGGAATGCTAATTTCTTATTAGAGGGAGATTATAAAGGAGTAGAAATTCTGGCCTGGACCAGCTTAGGGAAATTTTTTCTCTGTTTATTGTTGTTTTTTCTATCTTCTCAATTAAACTTACTCAAAGGAAAAAAATACTACATGTAGCCAGGCAGAAGTAACCTCATAGGGAAATCCACCAGACTGGACTGAGATTTCTGAAGTAATGTTTGAAGACATAAAAAATTCCAAGAGGACTCTGCTGCTCAGTAGTTATTTACATTTGTAAAAGCAACAGGAAGATGTTCTCTTATGTGCAAATCCTCTGGAAAGGTCCCCCAGAACCTTTCCTAAATAAACAAAAAACAAAAACCCAACCACACTATAGGGAAACATTTATATAATTTATTTAAATAATTTATATAATGATAAATTATTTAAAATAATTTTCCTTCTGCCCTTCTGAGTTCTTGGCTGAGAACCCCTGTAATAAAAAACAGACTAACAAGAAAAAAACAGTTTATTAACATGCATACCACATGTACACAAGGTTGACACTGAGGCAAAACAAGTAATTCCCCAAGATGGCCCCAAGCCACTGCCTTAAATACCATCTTTAGCTAAAGACAGAAGAAGATTTTTTGGGGAGGTGGGGGGAGGACAGTTGTGGGAGGTCAGGAGGAAAAGCACAGCAAAGAAGAGTCAGGTTTGTTATGCGGATTTAAGCAGGTGCCTTCTCCATTGACAAGATTCTCTTGAGATTTAGAGTCAACTTTCTCTTCCCAGCAGAGAGGGAGACATTTACAAATGGAGATTTCCTTTGTAAATGTACATTTTCTTAACAAAAGGGTAACTTCTACTCTCTTTTCAGAGCTTCTCCTGTGTCTGCAGTTTCTCAAAATAATCTTTATGCCAAGAAGGTACATTTTGGGGTGGGATATTCTGCTACTCTTCAATACAAACAACGAAATGACATAATCCAACAATAGGGAGAAGAATCAAAAATAGAAAACACATGAATGGGGAGACAGTTACAAGAAATGAAGGGCTGAAAAGAAAAAAGAAATGAAGGGCTACTTGTAATTAACACACTTATCCATTGAATTTAGTCTAAATAACTAAAATAGAAAGCGTATGTTATGATTTTTGAAAGAATTATAGGATGGATAACAGCAGGGATTATCTCAGATTTTGTTTACTGTTGTATTCTAAAAACATAGTAACTGCCCAATAAATATTTATTGAATCAACGAAAAATTCTACTCAACATAAAATAGTGGTATATAGTTATAGTGAACTGGGACAAAAATTTCAGAACATACTAGCCAAGAAAATGGGAGTGGTAATAATATGTGTATTAATTTTATTATGGAGAATTGATAAATACAGTATTTTTCTGTAGTTGGTTCTTTGAAAGTAACATTGAAAGGTTTTGATGCAGAAATGAGCTTGTTTCATCCAACAGTGGGGAAGAGTTGTCTCCCCTGATGAGAGAGGATTAAGAGAATCCTGATTCTAAAAAGTCTCCAGCCTCATCCATATCTGTCCAAAGGTCCCCATCTCACGTCTCAGGATCCCACTCCTTCCCCACCAGTCCACTTGCCTCAGTGCGAAGGTCCAGCACTGCAACTTTGCAACTTCTACAACTAGGTCCTGGCCTTGGTCCTTGGCAGTGACCTGTGAAGGAGACAAGGGACTCCTCAAAGCTGTCTAGTTCTCTATATGTGTTCTTAGTTGCCTATGCATAACTTTTCATCTCCCTATTCTCTGGCATCAAAAGATGCCAGGGGACTCTACTCTCTATCGTCATTATTGTTGTCATAACGACCAAGTTACTCAAACCACTAGATTTCCCAATGCCTTTTCCTTTACCTAGATTCATCCTGTTAAAAGATAAACTGAAACATACAAAACATTTTGAGTTTAGTTAAGCAAAAATTGATTGGAATCAAACAGCACCAAACCAGTTGTGGTTAGGAGTTCTCTGCCCACCGGGGCCAGGAGAAAGACATATAGAGCAAATGTGAAGCCAGGTACCTGAGGGTTACTGTAAATACTCAATAAGAACATGATTATCCTTGACCTTGTTCCCAAGACAGACACAGAAGGAGTTAATCTTATTAATTTGCTGTTTTCTTGTTTGACCTGAGGGACAACTCAAGGCTCACAAGGATTTACAGCTTGACTTGTTCCCAAGACTGGCACAGATAAAAAGAAGTTAATCTTGTTAATTTGCTGTCTTCTTGTTTAACCTGAGAGGTAACTGAAGGATCATAAAGATTTATGAGCCTGTTTTGCAGAAGAAAAAGAATACCTTTAAGGAAGTTACAATAACCAGATAACCAGCCCCTGGCTGCCACTGATACCCAGATGTCTGATTGCCCAAGGATTTATCTGGAGTGAAAGAAACAAGGATTTCCCCTTTGTTTCTCCAAAACTCCTCTTCCCAAGCCCCTTATCTCTATAAAGACCCTGTTGACAAAAATAATCCATAACCAATCTATAAATGAAAATTTGGGTGAGTTTATTCTGAGCTAAAATCTGAGGACCATGGCCCAGGGCCTTTCTTCCCAAAGGAAGAAAGGGCACCAAAGAAGTGAGGTATACAGAGTGGTTATATACCCCCAAACAGGATATTTCACATATGATTGAAATGTCCCTCCCCCAATAGTCACAAGATTGCCCTGTCGGCACAGTGCTTGATGGACACAGCAGGTAGTGGGTCTGCTATCTTGGAGGGCATAGCAGGAGGCAAGTCTATTGTCTCGAGCTGGGCGGTCACAGGTGAACGCAGCAATCAGTTCCTAGCCTAAGGAAAGATGCTTAATCCTTAAGGAAATGTCAACGTTGGGAGGGGAAGGGAAGTTGCACCTTTATCTCAAGGGTCTTTGTTCTTGCCATAGGGAATCTCTAAAGCGGATATGCAATGCATGCTCAACAGCCACGGTCAGGCCCTTTTGGAAAGACAAGGTCAGGCCGAATCAGCTTTACACCCAATGGCTTCCTCATATACTCCAATATATCCTATTACTTGCCATTTTTATTTGTCAACCCCTTGCTTTCTTCTTTCATGAAAGATTTGAGAGAATCCATCCTCCCACCTTCTCATTTTGGCCAATTCAAATAAACCTTTCTCCATCTCCAAGCACCAGTGGATGTCTCAGTGATAGGCTTATTGCTTCTTGGGCACAGGGATTTGAGATTAAGAGGTTTGGTATCAAACAGAAGCAAAGAAAGGAAGCTATTTGATTGGCTATAGCTCAAAGCCTAGTTAGGGGGCCGGCCCCATGGCTGAGTGGTTAAGTTTAAAGGCTCTGCTTCAGCAGCTCAGGGTTTCACTGGTTCAGATCCTGGGCATGAACATGGCACTGCTTGTCAGGCCATGCTGAGGTGGCATCCCACATGCCACAAATAGAAGGATCCACAACTGAAAATATACAACTATGTACTGGGGGGCTTTTGGGAGGAAAAAAAGGAAAAAACAAAAACCAAAACAAAGCCTAGTGGGCTGCGTGAAATTGGTTGTCCTTAGCATATTATTTTGAAACCTTGATGCATTTAGAGGCTTAGATTTTGGTTTGCTTAGGCAGGCTGCCTTGTTTAATGAATTTAATAATCCCAAACTACCACTGATGTTAATTTGAGTCATTTTGATACCATAGCATGCAATGAATTACTTGGGTTCCATTCCTGCCATCCCCCACTCTTCTCCACATCAGGGAAGGGACTCGGGTGAATGACTAGGGTGTAGTGATGAGACCCTTGGGTTTCATTCACTCTTGGCCTGATCCTGAGAGTGAGCACCTCCTTAAGTTTTGTGTCCTAGGTGCTTCACTCTTCTCACCTTTGTCCCTGCCATGCCATATACTCTAGTAAAGAGGTTGTGCTCACCTTCCTCGAATATATGAGCAGCCTAATCCAGAAGTCTACATTGAGGATATGTTTTCTTGAGCCACTCCTGGCACCAGTTAATTCTATCAGTCAGAGTCCCAGGAGGAAACAGATGTCACACTCAAATTAGGATAATCTGAGGAGGATCTATACATGGACTATTTGCACATGTGAGGGCAAAGTGTAGAGAAACTACAACATCCTAGTAAGCAAACCTGCAGGGACCTATTACCATCAAGATCCAAATGGGCAAAAGGAGGGAGTGGTTAGCAGGGCCCAGAGACAGAGCGAGAGTGAAGAGGGCACCTGATAAGATCTCGAGCTTTGATCAAGTTCTTAGTGACCTCGCGGAGAGGGAGATGGGGGAGTAAGTGCTCTGACCTCTTGCTCTATGTACTGACTTACCGTCTCTGTTCCCCACTGGCCAGTCAATATTGGTCAGCCTCCTGGAGCAGGTGTGGAAAGGGGAAGAGTAACTCTGGAGGAGCAAACAGAGCATATCCAGCATTGGTGGCCAACTATATGCCAAGGAAAAAATATCAAAGTAATAAAGAATAGAGGGGTCATTATATTCATGTCAAAGTTGAATACAAGGCAAAAAGTGACAAATAAAATAGGGTCACTTGGGGAGGCACGGCGGTGTAGTGGTTAAGTTCATGTGCTCCACTTTGGTAGACTGGGGTTCTCGAGTTTGGATCCTGGGTGTGGCCCTACACCCTGCTTGTCAAGCCATGCTGTGGTGGCCTCCCACATACAAAATAGAGGAAGATTGGCACAAATGTTAGCTCAGGGCCAATCTTCCTCGAGCAAGAAGAGAAAGATTGGCAACAGATCTTAGCTCAGGGACAAGCTTCCTCACCAAAAAAAAAGAAACAAAAATAGGGTCCCTCATGTTTATAACTCACAAAAAACACCACATAATTTCATGAACACTTTTTTGCATCTAATAACATAGCTATAAAAATACGAAAATTCATAGCTGTGAGAAATCTAAGGAGAAATTGACAGATGGGATATAGGAAGAAGCTTTAATATTTGGTTTAGAACAATGAGCTTGGGAGAGGTTGATACAACATTAACAGGAAAAGCTGAGAAACTTCTCTAAGTATAATTATTAGGCTGAAAAACTGGAAAACATACCATGGAATGTGAGCTGGAGATCTCCACAGAAGAGACGTAATATAAATGTGAGCAGAGTTATAAGCTGAAATCCAGGCATTGGTCTGGAGAATTTATACTATTATAGCTTTAAACTGAGACATTTAGGGGCCGGCCTGGTGGCATAGTGGTTAAGATAGTGTGCTCCACTTCAGCAGCCCAGGGTTCACAGGTTCAGACCCCGGGCCCAGACCTAGTACTGCTCATCAAGCCACACTGTGGTGGCATCTCACATAAAATAGAGGAAGATTGGCACAGATATTAGCTCAGCAACAATCTTCCTCAAGCAAAAAGAGGAAGATTGGCAACTGATGTTAGCTCAGGGCCAATCTTCCTCCCAAAAATAAATAAACAAACAAATAAGTAAATTAATAAATTGAGATGTTTATCAATTAGGATTCACTTCAGCTGCAGTTAACAGAAAACCCCAAAATAACATTGACTTAAACGAGATAAAAGTTTATATTTTTCTCACATCAACATCCAGAAAAAAGCAGTCTAAGGCTGGTGTGGCTCTACACAAAATCCTCAGGAAGCTACTTCTACCTCTGTGCTCCACTGTATCTAAAGGGTGGTCTTGAGCTCATGGTCAAAATGGAGCCCCACCGATCCATTTATATTCGGGGCAGCAGGGTGGAGGAGAGGAAGAATGGGCAAAGCAGAAGTGCCAACTATCTTTTAAGGGAAGCTCTTGGGAGTTGCTATGCAATGCTTCTGCTTATATCCCAGAGGCTAGAACTGAGTCACATTGCCACATCTAGTTGAAAAGAACCACAAAAAATGCAGAATTCTCTTTCAGGTTCTAGTTGGCTGTGTGGCCAGCTGAAAATCTATGACTAAGAAAGAAGACGAGAGCAGATACCACGAGGCAACCAACAGTCAGTCTTAGCCACAACCAGCACTTCACACTTCCTGGCACACAGTAGAACCTCTCAGTACCTGTGGAAGAAATGTTGATTGTTTTTATTAGGTGCATAGACACAGAAAATTCAGAACGAGAAAGGGAGAGCTATGTCTTCAAGTCTTATTTTCAATTTGACCCATCAAGTTGGAGTCTAAGATCAAGCCTACATTTTCTTCTCTTGTTAAAGTACCTTCCCCTTGCATAGTAACATCAGATAAGGTATGTGAGAGTGATTGTGCATTGGGTTGTCCAGCTAAAGATCAAAGTGCTCTGTTTTTTCCCCACTCTTTGTTATTGGAACGATGCCAGAAACCACTTTAGACTCACTGGAGGGAAGCTCTCTTAACTGTCAGTTACTCTTCCTCATTTTCTGCCTGAACAATGAAAGCAATTTTATTTGGAATAGGAATAACTCTTAGCTCCTGGTTTGCTAGTCAAGAGACCAGTGATTCTTAAACTTATGTATGCATGAGAATCACCTAGAACATTTCTTGGAATTTCTTATTCCTGAACCCCACTACCCAGACATTCTGATTCAGTAGATATGGAGTGGCATCAGAATGGCTATGAGTAACAAGATGAGAAATAAGAAGTGTTGGAAAGGATGTGGACAAAAGGAAACCCTCAAACACTGCTGGTGGGAATGCAAACTGGTGCCGTCACTATGGAAAACAGTATGGAGATTTCTCAAAAAATTAAAAATAAAAATACCATACAAATCAGCTATCACACTATTGGTTATTTATCCAAAGAACATGAAATCAATAATACAAAGAGGGGCTGGCCCCGTGGCTGAGTGGTTAAGTTCGTGCGCTCCGCTGCAAGTGGCCCAGTGTTTCATTGGTTCGAATCCTGGGCGCGGACATGGCACTGCTCATCAAACCACGCTGAGGCAGCATCCCACATGCCACAACTAGAAGGACCCACAAAGAAGAATATACAACTATGTACCGGGGTGCTTTGGGGAGAAAAAGGAAAAAAATAAAGTCTTCATTAAAAAAAATAATAATAATACAAAGAGATCTATGCACCCCTATGTTCATTGCAGCATTATTCACAAGAGCCAAGACATGGAAGCAACCCAAGTGGCCATCGACTGATGAATGGATAAAGGAGATGTGGTATGTATATATGGTGGAATACTACTCAACCATAAAAAAAACAAAATCGTCCCATTTGCAACAACGTGGATGGACCTTGAGGGTATTATGTTAAGCAAAATAAGCCAGACAAAAAAAGACAAACACCATATGATTTCACTCATATGTGGAAGATAAACACATACATGGATAAAGAGAGCAGATAAGTGGTTACAAGAGGGAAAGAGAGTTGGCAGGGGCAGGCAAAAGGGGTAAATGGGCACATACGTATGGTGATGGATAAAAACTGGACTATTGGTGGTGAGTGCAATACAGTCTATACAGAAGCTTATATATAGTAATGTATATTTGAAATTACACAATGTTATAAACCAATACAACCTCAATAAAGAAAAAAATAGATATGGGGTGGGACTTGGAATCTACATTTTAACAAGTTTTCCAGATAATTTTGATGCATATGTTTACTGTAGCACTATCTAACAGAAATGTGCTGTGAGCCATATGTAATTTTAAATTTTCTAATGGTCACTTTCAAAAAATGAAAAGAAAACGGTAGAATTAATTTTAATAAAACATCTTATTTAAGCTAATATTTCTGAATCATTATCATTTCAATGTGTAACCAACATAAACATAATTAATGAGGTATTTTGCATTTCTTTTTGTACTATGGCCTCAAAATCCAGTGTGTACTTTAACTTATGGTACACCTCGGTTTTGACCTGCTACATTTTAAATGCTCAATGGCCATGGCTGTTGTATTGGATAGGTTTAGAGGATCAGCGAGCACTAGATTGAAACTGTGGAGGTCAGAGACTGCATTTCATCCTTAAGTTTGTAGAGCCTAGCAAAGAACCCGGCATGTAGGAAACGTCCAAGAAGTATTAGTTGGTTGGTTAGTTAGTTCACTATCAGGTTGGGCTGTAATCACGTGTAGCCGTGTGCTTATGGCTGTGACTACAGCTTGGGAAAGAGCCCCAGGTTTTTCTGGGGTATTCAGAAATCGGCCAGGGCAGTTAATAGGTAATCTTTAGTATTCTATTCAGAATAACTTCAAAGGCTGGGAGGGAGGAGGCACTCACTTCAAAGGTTTTATGAGGGAAAAATAGAGCAAGTTAGTAAAGCCGGTTGCTAGGACAACCTTCTGGGGATTGAAGGAGGACAATCATACATTGTGGACCTAGGCTTGGTATGGCTGTGATCCCCCCTTTTGGAATATACTCTCCTTTTGCTTGGCTCTAAGGAAGAACAGTTTTAAAATGGCTATTGAAGAGTGTAATTTAGAGGAAGACGGCCGTGTGGCGCTAAAAGTGTTTAAGAGCAAAGAGAAGGAAAATGGGCCTAACTTTGATTGGAAAGGGGCCACCTGAAGTGAAACACAATCACTTGTAAGGTTCCTGTGAAACTGTTGGAATGCACAGTTCAAGAAGAACTTTTAACTCCCAGCTGCAGAGAGACCTCGCTTACAAGAAGAATGGCGATCAAAGTACATTTCTTCCTTGGGCCTCAGAACAACTTTAGACAAAGCAGTTTAAGAGTATTAAGAAAGTAATATTTGGTACTTAGGTGATTATATTTTCCTAAATCTTATCTCAATTTGTCATTTAAATATTTATACAGATATTAGCTGGTAATTAATGTTTAAGTTTTTAAATAAATTCTAAATAGTGAAATTTTTTTTTGGCACTTACTATATACCTGGTACTCTGCTAAATGCTTTCCATGTACTCAATTCCCAGAAAAAAAAATTTGTCTACAATTTACAGATAAAAAAAAAAATTAGAGAGATTAAGTGACTGTTTAAGAATTGTTTCTGGGGCTGGCCCCGTGGCCGAGTGGTTAAGTTCGCCCACTCCGCTGCAGGCGGCCGTGTTTTGTCAGTTCGAATCCTGGGCAGGGACATGGCACTGCTTATCAAGCCACGCTGAGGCAGCGTCCCACATGCCACAACTAGAAGGACCCACAACGAAGAATATACAACTATGTACTGGGGGGATTGGGGGAGAAAAAGGAAAAAAATAAAAACAAATCTTTAAGAATTGTTTCTATAGGAACAGTATAACTAGGGTTAATTTTATATTGTGCTTTCCACTTTTAGAAAGTATTTGTATTACTCCTCATAATAGCCTCAGCTAAATTGTAAAATTCAAATGTGTAATGATGCTAAATGCGTGGGGCCTTTAAGGATCTGATATGAAAAGAGATTACTGATGAGGATTTTTAGGCTGCTTAATTTTAAAATGGCTTATGATGAGGATTTTTAGGCTGGTTAGTTTTAAAACTACAGATGAGATTCAGGCTCCAAGGAGTGGAATTTGTTTGCCCCTTTGTTGGGAAACATTTACATTTCTAAGGGAAACCTCTATCTGTGAAGATGCCTCCCTCTCTGTGCCAGGAAGAAGGGGGGATGGTCTTATCTCTAGAAGCTCTTAATCAATGCCAGAGGCAAGAACTTAAGTTGGTTACTGTCTGGCAACCTCATGTAACTGACCCCCACCCCCCCACCCCCCCCACAAATCCTCCTTTGTCTTTAGCGAGGATAAAATTCAAGCGGTGACTTCTGCCATTTACTCAATCCGGTTTGATTCTTATCTAAAAGTTGTGGGACCGCCAAATGGCCAGACCATACGGGCACTGATACCATTTTAACTTTTTTACATATTCTTTGTCTTGTAAAGAGATAACTCACATACCTATGCCTTAAATTTAGCCTTACTCTCCACCCAACTTTGCAGCAGCAGGAGCTCTGACTGCCCGTGGGTACTGTCCCCACGCACCAGCTCTGCCTGCCCATGGGCCCTGTCCCCATGCCAGCGGGGGCAGCAGAGGCAGCAGCAGGAGAAGCTCTGACTGCCCATGGGTCCTGTCCCCATGCTACACTATTCTCTAAATAAAAGAGCACTACTGCCAGATCTTGAGAGTCTAAGAAATCTTTCTTTCGACTCCTCGGCTCACCGACCCCGCATCAATTACCATTGCAGATTCATGTAATGAAAGTGACACTTGAGGAACACATTGCCCTAACAATATTTGGAGAAACTGAAATAAGCAGAGATTGGAGGCAGATACAGTGACTGGAAATAACTTGTTATAATCCCAGCAGGAGATGAAAGGACCCTGGAGTACAAGGGTGATTGTACCCAAAGACAGGAAGGCGCTGGTGATGAGCCTGGTAACTGGTTTCACTTACCCCACCTTCTCTCTCTTTCAGTTCCGGAGGGTCTTCTATTCTAACCAGACCAGTATGGCTATTACTTATACTCCACTCAATGCCACCTTGGCATTAAATATTGATTTCTCCAGCCTACTATGCCTTCCTTGCAGTCTCTGTTGAGAAGGAACAATTGGGCAAAGAACAGATTGATTCCACTTTCCTTGCCCAACACGAAATTAATTGGCCCATTTTATAAGATAGTGCAGAAAAGATTCAAAATTCAAGGCGGTAGACAGGAGGCACCAGGATTTTTCAAAAGAGTGTTTTGTAACCTAATATTAAGCCACAATCAGAAGTTACCTGTATTGTTCCTCAGTTCTCTTTGGTGAGAGTTGTTTTTTTAATTCAAAAATTCCAATAGTGGGGCCAGCCCGGTGGCGCAGCGGTTAAGTGCACACGTTCTGATTCGGCTGCCAGTGGTTCGCTGGTTCAGATCCAGGGTGCGGACATGGCACCGCTTGGCAAGCCATGCTGTGGCAGGCGTCCCACATATAAAGTAGAGGAAGATGGGCACAGATGTTAGCTCAGGGCCAGCCTTCCTCAGCAAAAAAAAAAAAAAAAAAAAGAGGAGGATTGGCAGCAGATGTTAGCTCAGGGCTAATCTTCCTCAAAAAAAAAAAAAAAAAATTCCAATAGTGAAACAACTCTCGCAACCTCTGCTACCCCTGTTCCCCTGCTCCCATCTAAGGAAAGGCTGATAAACAGAAGCTCCTCCGGAGTCAAATTACACAGTCAAAGTGCTGCATGGGGTAACTCCCTTTGCTGGTCTAAATGACTGACAGCAATTCGTGGTAGTCAAATGTTCTTGCCAAAATGAAAGGGGCTAGAAAGGCCAGAAATTTGGGAATTTGCAGGATTGGAAGAAGGGATTGCTTTGGAGGCCCAACCCACAATATAAAATTTGGAGAGCCTTTGTGTGACAAAGGCGTGAGAGCTCATCCTCTTGGCAAGGATTAAATCAAGGGTGTGCCCATCACACCCATTAGTAAAAGCTTTTAATGGATTAAGGTGAGGTCAGGCAAATCCTTTTAGCTATACCAAATGGCCTGGGGGTGGTAGGAGAGGAAGGAATATTAAGGGTGTGCTTTTTCCACTGGTGGTTGATAAACTCAGGAAACTTCAGTTAAGCCCAGCAGAACCATGAGGCAAGAAAGCCAAAAAACATAGAAAACCCAAAAAAGTATAGCTAGAAGTAAACTCCAGGTGGTTATTGGTGCTTTCAGTTACTGGAATCAAATAGATAATAAGCTGACAAAACTAGGTGACAAAAGAACTACCCTCTTAGACTAAAAGATATGACTTCAAGAAATAAAATTATACTTAGCCCCCAACCTTCTATCAGCAGGAAACAGATCAGAAAGCTACTTGGTCCCTAAGGAGGGACATATTCTCCAATGATCTTTTCAAACATAACTAAGGAGCAGAATAGAAAAGGAAGGAAATTCCAGAGGGTGGAACCAAGGGTCATGGAGAATCATGGACGGTGAAGCCTTCCCCAGGAGCAAAATTAGAGCTAATACAGACCAGTTTCTGCAGTGTGTCTCCTACTTGTTCCCTTTTCAAACGGGAGCATTTTGTGTGTATCCTGTACCTGTTCCACCATTGTCTACTGGGTGTGTAAGGGACAGACAGTTTGTACTTTTAACTCATAGGTGTGATCAATCAGATTATTGTTCATCAAACGTTTATTCCCGTCCACTTTTCCCTTGTGGGGGAGCATATGTCCCCGTCCCAGCGACCTTGAACATGGCCTTGCTTTGTGACTTGTGAACATGTGAACATGTGACTTGCTTTGGCCAATGGAATGCAGTGTATATGATGTAGGCAAAGGCTTCAAATGCTGTGCATCTGGCTTGTACGCCTCTGCCTCGTAAACTGACGTGGAACTAGCAGGTCTCTTGGACCAAGAAAATGTGGAGACACCTGGAGCAGAACTGAATCAAATCTGAGTGAAAACAGAAAGGTTTGTTGTTTTAAGCTACTGAGTTTAGGAGTGGTTTGTTATGCATTATCATTGCATTAATAGGTGACTAATAGACTAATTCTTGGGATGAAGAGAAGGTACATCTGGATGTGATGTCCAGAATCCACATATCATTCCACATGTAGAGTCTGTCATGACTTGAGCTTGATACTGTAATTAGATGAGACTCTGGGTTGTTAACTTGGGGAGGTGGTGAATGTGCTGGAGGGGCAGGGAGAAGAGAGAATTAAATATTTAATGACCATGAGGTGTATGACGGAAGTCACTAGCGCTGTTCACTCTATGTTCTGTTTCCCCCTTCCAGGCACATAGTACAGTGAATTCTATTGGCTGGCCGCCTTTGATTGTGCGGGGTACAGTAACTAGTTCTGACAAATGAGTTGTGAGCAGAAGTGACATGTAATTGCTAACGCAAGAACCCGGAGAGCTTTCTTTTCATTTTTGCACAGTGATTGGCATTTCAGATGATGGCTGCTCTATCACACTGAGTCCTGAGTGAGGACACTGAGGACGCAGAGCAGAGCTTCACACACACTCACTGGAAGTGTAGCATTAGCGAGAAATAGAAATCTTTGTTGTGTTGGGCTGACTGGGATCCTGTAGTGGGAGGAAAGGTATTCTTTCCCATCTATTTTTGGACTTGGTGTCTGGATGTGGGATTGTTGGGTTGATATTTCTCTAGTATACCCAAATTAGATAGTTATTATAGCCATTCACATTCCGCTTGTGCAAGGCCCATGCTCTGCTGGTTATTAAATATTTGGAATGTCACTCTTGTGGCTGGCCAAAAATAGCGAAAAGTGCTCATTGCCCTGTTATAATGAACATTTTGAGCTTGGCAAATGTTAGTTTATTCAATTAAAAATTTCACTTCTTGGATTATATCATTGGTATGGAACCCAAAAGAAGGTACATTATCCCACATTATCATAGTACCAGTAGTGTAGATAAAACCTGGGCTGAGACTATGTAAGCTCTACCCTAAGAGTCTATAAAATGAGGAATATCAAAGGCTTTTGATGTGAGAATTGAAATCCAAGTGCTAGAGTCGGCCCAGTGGTGTGGTGGTTAAGTGCGCCCGTTCCACTTGGTGGCCCGGGGTTCACTGGTTTGGATCCTGGGTGAGGACATGGTGCTGCTTGGCAAGCCATGCTGTGGTAGGCGTCCCACTCTATAAAGTAGAGGGAGATGGGCGTGGATGTTAGTTCAGGGCCAGTCTTTGTCAGCAAAAAGAGGAGGCTTGGCAGCAGGTGTTAGATAGCTCAGGGCTAATCTTCCTCAAAAAATAAATAAATTTTATGTTGTCAAATTGATCAATATTTTCCTTCCTGACTGTTTCTGTTGGTTTTAGTCTTCTTCCCCTTCAGAAATTTGGTAACTATTCATTTTTTTTGTACATACATAAATTTCCTTTATTTGAAAAGAAATGTATGCATATATATTACATGCCCATACAAAAAATGTCAAGTGGTAAAAAAGAGTACAGAATGAAAAGTAAGATTCTCTTCCAATCCAGATCTTCAGACACGCCAACGGGTCTAACGTGTTCTTACAGAATTTTCTACGTACATACACGCATAGAGCCTTTAAACAACAAGAGCCTACTACAAACTCTCTTCTGCCCCTTATTTTTTATTTTTTTCCCCAAAGCCCCCCAGTACATAGTTGTATGTTCTTCGTTGTGGATCCTTCTAGTTGTGGCATGTGGGACGCCGCCTGAGCGTGGTTTGATGAGCAGTGTCATGTCCACACCCAGGATTCGAACCAACAAAACACTGGGCCGCCTGCAGCGGAGTGCACGAACTTAACCACTCGGCCACGGGACCAGCCCCTGCCCCTTATTTCTTTTACTTAATGATATATCTAGGATCTTTCTAGATTAGTATGTGTGTTTGTAGCCCAGTTTTTAGAATAGCTGCACAGTTTTCTACTGAACATCTCAGGATGAACAACCACGCCTCCGGTCTACTGCGTTACCTATCATGCTGCAGTCAACAGTTTGGTACATAGCTCTTTGTACACATATGCAAGAATATCAACGGTCACATTTTTTTTTTTAAAGATTGTCCCTGAGCTAACATCTGTTGCCAATCTTTTCTTTTTTTTCTTCTTCTCCCGGAAGCGCCCCAGTACGTAGTTGTATATTCTAGTTGTGGGTCCTTCTAGCTCTGCTATGCAGGACACCCCCTCAGTATGGTTGATGAGTGGTGCTAGGTCCACTCTGATGAAACCCTGGGCCCCCAAAGCAGGGTGCACAAACTTAACCATTCGGCCAGGGGACCGGCCCCCAAATATCAATGGTTACATTTTTAAAACTTGAATTGCTGAGTGAAAGCAATTGCTTATTAAGAACACTCTATATATTAAGAAAATTAGCGCTTTGTCAAATATGTTATAGTTATTTTTCCCAGTTTGCCATTTAAGTTTGTGGTATTTTTGGCCATACAGAAAATAAACTTTTATGTAGTCCAATTTATCATCTTTTCCTTTATAGTTTCTGGGATTTGTGTCTTAGTCAGACATGTACCAAGATTAATATATTTTTTCTACTGTTTTTAAGATTTCATTTTTATGTTTAAATTTTTTACTTGCGTGAAGAAAGAGAGAGGGAGCCAAGTTAATTTTTTTCCAGATGGCTTCCCAGCATCCCAATACCATTTATTACAAATCAATTTTTTCCCTACTATTTTGACGTGGTGCCTTTATCCTCTACTAAATTTCCGTTTATATTTAGATCTATTTCTATAGTTTATATTTTGTTCTATTGATCTGTTTGTTTATTCATGTATCGGGACCAAACCTTTTAAATTACCATTCTTTATACGACATTTTATACATTAGCTTTTATTCCACGTGGAATCAATTGTGGTATATGATGTCATGTGAGAATCTGAATGCTAAATAAAGTCACACTGTAGACAGAAAGAAGTTAAAGAAGATGGAAATGGTAGGTATAGATCTCCCATGGCTTGTTGGTATAATTAGTTCATGAAAGGTGGGAAAAGAGAAAGGATAGCTTAAGACTATGGTATTTTTGTCATCTTATTTCCAAAAATATATTATGATATTTATTACTATTGCCAATGTAATAAATAAATATTGGTGCTAATATATGACCATTTTGATCAGTTTTTTGTCCTGATAGTTCTTTGAAATTAACATTAAAATTTGCTATCTGAATTAATTACGGGAGACTCTATCCTGATATAATACTACCCCACCCTTCTGCCTTTACAATTTTGTCTTTCTTGTTTTTATGATTTATATTAAAAAAAGATTTAAACCCAAAACATAATGTTGGAATTTTGCCACAGGGCTCTGAAGAGGAGTAGTACCACGATGTGACAGAAATATGAGGAGCTGAGCCCAGAATCTTTTTCCAACAGATTAAACTTGCCTCTAATTATAAGTATTAGCTTCCTTTTAGTGAAATACAAAATGAGCTGCATCTCTAATGAAAACAGAAGCTTAAGCACTGGTAGAGTTTAAAAATAAGACTACAAAAGAAAATGACATTAGGTTGCCTCCTCCCGTATATGCATCCCAGAAATAGAGCTTAATTTCCCAAGAAACACAACAGTGTAGGGTTGATTTCAGCTGCGATTTTGTGGCAGTCACAGTTCATGGCAGTCTCCACCGCAGAGACTGAGAAAGCCAACTGCTGACGTCCTCAGTCTGACTTGTAGCCAGTTATGGCTGATGTTGAAGCAGAAGACTGTTGGTGCATATTGGGAAGGCTCTTTCTTTTCTGATGGAAGAGAATGCTGTAGAGTGAATGTTTGTGTCTTTCCCAAATTTATATGTTGAACTCTAATCCCTAAAGTGATGATATTAGGAGGTGGGGCCTTTGGGAAGTAATTAGGTCATGAGTTGGGGAGCCCTGCTGAATGAGATCGGTGCCCTTATAGAAGAGATCCCAGAGAACTCCTCACCCCTTCTGCCACATGAGGATATGGCCAGAAGACGGCCATCTATGAACCAGGAAGTGGGTCCTTACCAGACACTGAATCTGCTAGTGCCATGATCTTGGACTTGCCAGCCTCCAGATCTGTGAGAAATGTTTGTTGTGAAAGCCACTCAGTCTATGGTATTTTTGTTATGGCAGCCTGAGCAGACTAAGACAGAGGCAGACGTGGCACGTGGCTGATACCACCTCTTCTCCCTTTTTTCTCCCTTGAAAGCAGACGTCTGGAGTTCTGGCAACTATTTTTTAACCATGAGGTATACACGAAGATTATCTCAGGGTATTGGCCTGAACTTTGACACTGGCACTCCCTATGTCCAAATCTCTTGTTGTGTGGAAAAAAAGGACAACTTGGAGTTACTGTTAGTTAAGTGTTTTATAACGTGTAGCCAAGAACGCCTGACAACTAATAGAGGCAGTATAGTAACATATAAAGCAATAATTTAAAAAATACAAAACAGATAATAAAGCGGTTTCTTGCCTATATAGCTTCAATAAAGAATTTTTCAACAGATGGAGCCGGCCTGGTGGTGCAGCAGTTAAGTGCGCACGTTCTGCTTTGGTGGCCCAAAGTTCACCGGTTCGGATCCCGGGTGCGGACCTGGCACCATTTGGCAAGCCATGCTCTGGTAGGCGTCCCACATATAAAGTAGAGGAAGATGGGCATGGATGTTAGCTCAGGGCCAGTCTTCCTCAGCAAAAAGAGGAGGATTGGCAGCAGTTAGCTCAAGGCTAATCTTCCTCAAAAAAAACCCAGAATTTTTCAACAGATGTTTACAGAAGTTGATGCCCTATAAGAACAAAGATAAAGTGCTACTGGATTTCATTTGAAGACTTAAATAGGAAAACCCTACTTATGTGATGTAGATGACAATGTTCTGTTTGCGTTATCTGAGGAAAAGTTATTAAGAGGATTCACAGAGCTAAAAAAAAACACAAGAAACGCTCATTCTTGCCACTCATTTTTCTTCAGATGGAGAATGAAACAAAATTTCTTTGAGTGTTTTTTCAAACTGGTTTCAAGTTTAAAAAGCTCTACATCCCAAGATTATCATAGACATTTGCCTGTACTTTTTCATTTTTAAAGTTTTATTGTGTATGTTTATGTTTAACATTTTAATCTGGCCAGAATTAATTTTTGACTGTAGTGTATGGTTTGAGAGAGACTAAACTTTGTTATTCCAATGGAAAGGCATTGTCCTCAACTGTATATTGAATAATTTATCCTTCCTGCATTTTTTTGAGCTGTCACCATTTATCACTCAATTATCACATACATGAGTGTATGTACATAGTCATTTATATGCATTTATACACACGTACTCAGTTTTACACTCAATTATCATATACACGAGTCTGTCTCTGGACCTTCGCTGCTGCCACAATGTAATTGCACATTTTCATGCATCCATGATGCTGTGTTAGCCGCTGCAGCTTTGTCTTTAGTTTTCTGAAGTTAATATATGTCTTGGTATGGATTTCTTTTTTGAGAGGATTTGTTCAGCTCCTTTAATCTATAGATTTATGTCTTTTGCCAGCTTTGGGACGTTTTCAGCCATCATTTCTTTGAATACTTTTTTCAGTCCCCATTCTTTCTCTTCTGGGGATCCAATGCTTAGATCTTTCCTTAGGGTCCCACGAGACCATGAGGCTCTGCTTTTTCTCCCCCTAGTCTTTTTTCTCTCTGTTGTTCAGATTAAATAAATTTTATTCATTGTATTCAAGTTTCTGATTCTATCCTCTATCATTTCCACTGTACTATTGAGCCTATCCAGTGAGTTTTTATTTCAGTTATTAAAGATTTTATTTCTTTATTAATAATAAATAAAGATTTATTTCTTTCAGTTTTAAAGATTTTATTCTTCCTTCTCCCCAAAGACCCCCTGGTACATAGTTGTGTATTTTTAATTGTGGGTCCTTCTGGTTGTGGCACGTGGGATGCCACCTCAGCATGGCCTGATGAGCAGTGCCATGTCCGAGTATGGGATCTGAACCAGTGACACCCTGGGCCACCGAAGTGGAACGCGCAAACCCAACCACTTGGCCACAGGGCCAGCCCAATATTTTTGAGTTTTATAATTTCCTTTTTTTTAAACTTACATTTCTTGGCTGATATTGCCTATATTTTTGTTTGTTCAAAGAAAATTTGTAATTGTTTGTAAGAGCATTTTTTATGATGGCAGCTTTAAAATCTTTGTCAGATAATTCCAACATCGGATTCATCTCAGTATTGGCAATTGATTGTCTTTTCTCATCCAGTTTGTGATTTTCCTGGTTCTTGGTACGATGACTGATTTTCCATTGTATCCTAGGCATTTTGGATATTGTTAGGAGACTCTGAATCCTATTTAAATCTCATAGTTTAGCAGGCAATTAAGATGTAGGTCTTGGCTTACTTTTGTGGGCTCTGGTTCCAATGACGATTTAGTTTTCAGAGCTCTCTCAGTGCTATTCTGGTCTCCTGAGTTCACCTAGGGCTGCTGTTGCTCCATCTGTCCCCAGTGGTGCCTCCTGCTGTGGCCGAATACCCTTCTCTGGTGCTGGCGTTGCTGGGCGGGCAGGGGAGATACCAGCAGGCCCTCAGGGAGGAGAGCAGTCCCTGGGCTGCTTGGTGCTGGTGGGTGCTGCTCAATCCCTGCTGGCACCGTGGACCCAGGCACAGGGTGAAAGGCCTTCCCTGGGCCTGCCACAGAGGAAGCAGAGAGTCTCCCAACTGACCTCTCCCAGCTTCCAGCTGAGGGTGGGCTTCCCTCCTGATCCTGGCAGGTCCATCCCTCAGGGCAGGGAAGAGCCTACCTGAGTCACCTTGAACTTTAGGGGATGTATGCAGGAGAGAGACAGCTGAGGACAGGACTGCAGGGCTTGGGGAACTGAAGAAAGTTGTGAGCAACCCATGGCAAGGCAGACATACTCTTTATTCACTCTGGCTGACAGACGGTGGGGGCTCAGCAGCTCCCCTTGTGGCTGCTTTTATATGATTACAAGACAAAGGTGGCAGCCAGTAGACAATGTTTACATTATGCAGATTACAGAAGGTGTTTACATACATGGTTGACTCCTGTGCTGCCTGCAGCAGACGTGCTGAGTCACATCTGCCTGGAAGTTGCTCTGGTCTGATTCTCCATAATACTTCCATTTCCCTTCAGGGTGTAGGGAAGGCAAAACTTGTATCCATCTTAGGTTTTTAGCTGGAACTCTTTAAGAAAAAGATAGAATAAGAAGAAAAAAACCCAAGTTTTTTCACACATGCAGTCCACGTCACGTTAGATAAACCTAAACCAAAAGTAACTCAAAGTGGCTGCTTAGAATTCCAGCTTATGGGCTGGCCTGTTGGCGCAGAGGTTAAGTTTGCACATTCTGCTTCAGCAGCCTGGGGTTTGCAGGTTCAGATTCCGGGTGTGGACTTGTGCACCACTTGTCAAGCCATGCTGTGGCAGGAGTCCCACATATAAAGTAGAGGAAGATGGGCATGGATGTGAGCTCAGGGCCAGTCTTCGTCAGCAAAAACAGGAGGATTGGAAGCAGATGTTAGCTCAGGGCTGATCTTCCTAAAAAAAAAAAGAAAAAAGAATTCCAGCATCGTTATGTAGCATCGTTAACAAAGAACAATAAATTTGTAGAGAAATGACAGGACAAAGAAAGCCATTTGAGGCTTCCAAGAGCCCCGTACTGTGGGACGGTAAATATAGGGGAGGGAACTAACGGAATCAGGCCTGTTTGGATTTCCTCTGGTGCCATCTCTGTGCCGATAAGAGTCTGTCTTCAGCAAAAGGAGAGTTTAAATCTTGCCTTTAGGCAGATAAAGGGGAGGTTTTCCTGTCTCTGCTATTTCTTAATTGCCTTCAGCGCAAAATAATTTTTATGTCAATGAGGCATATTTTGGGTGGCAATATTCTGGTTTCCTTCTGGGGGAAGGAGGTTGGAAAATGCCAGGCCTGGGTAGCCTTCTGCTGGAAGTGGAGGCCAGGGACACGCCACTCTGCTCTGCCCGGCCCCCTGATAGCCCACCTGCTGCCGGGTGGTTTGGAAGGATGGATGAGGTCCCTGCTGGCTGTCTGCTGGGCTGCCCCTTTCCTGGTCCATGGGCCAGAGAGAGCATGCTTTCCTTGGGGCTTCTTTTTGGTCTATGCCTGTTGGCAGTTGCATGTTGCCGGCCTCCCCAACCCTCAGTTTGAGATAAATGGGAGACAAAAAGAAAACCCAGGGAACTCACCGCCTTGTTGTTCCTTGAGTCCTGAGGTCCCTAGCCAGTTTGCTTTCTTTTTTCCATCTTTCAGAGTCCTTTTATGGTCGTCTATTTTTATGGTTGTATTTAGAAGGGAGGAGTAGGGAAGTGTGTAAATATGGCATCTCTTCTAGAAGTTGTATCTTTAAAGTAAACTTTGATTTTTTCCAGCCCCTCTCCCCCAATATTATCAACTTGTAGTATAAACATTGGCCAGTGGGAAACAAGGGAAACGAGGTAGCTAGGCAGATACATTCTCCTCCCTTTTACCCCTCTACGGACTGTTCTGATGTGCAGTTTCTTTCTGCAAACCTTTTGGTCTCCCATGCTCTGTGAACAACGGCTGCTTAGCAACCTGCTGGTCTTGGGGGCTCGTTTTGAAGCAGTGGCCGGCATTGTGCTGCACTGCATTGCATGGGTTGATATCCTCCTTTCCTTCAATCTGCATTTTGCATCTTCAGTATGGTACCAGCACTCTAATTCTTGCCCCATGTGCTGCTTTTTTTTGAGGACTTGGACTAGGACAATGCCCAAGCAGTTAGGGGTGACCCATCATAATGTCTACAACTCACTTTCAGACTATGTGATGGTTATACAGGTGTCAATGGAACTCCACTTTCAATTTTTTGAAAATTTAATTTCATTTTATGTTATTATATGTTATATTCCTGTGAAGAGTCCTAGCAAGATCACTTGTTTTCGTAAAAATCACAAAAGTAAGATTTTGACAGCAATATGTTAAGACCACTGTCTTAGCATGGAAAAATTCTCCTCTACCTTTCAAATGTTCTTTTGACTGGTCTAATTATTAAATCGACATAAGGGGCCAGCCCCGGGGCCGAGTGGTTAAGTTCGAGCGCTCCGCCTTCAGGGGCCGAGGGTTTCACTGGTTCGGATCCTGGGCTCGGACATGGCACTGCTTGCTCATCAGGCCATGTTGAGGTGGCATCCCACATGCCACAACTAGAAGGACCCACAACTAAAAATACACAACTATGTTCTGGGGGACTTGGGGGAGAAAAAGCAGGGGGAAAAATAAATTGACATGAAACATTTATAGGAGAAAAAATAATTTTTTGCATAAGGGAACCCACATACATGTGAGTTTCAAAGACAGAAAGGTAAAATGAGGTATATATGCCATTTTGATTCGAGGAATGGGATGGGGCCTGTGGCTTCAGAAGGGAGGAGGGTAATTCACAGGGTGATAAGAGGAGCAGGTGTTCAGTAATTAGTTGTTTTTGCTGCCACACAGGCCATAAAAATTTGTTTCTGGTAATAACTCTTATTATGGGCTAGGCCCCCAATTTAAATTCTTTAAGGGAGAGGTAAAAGTTTCTCTTGAGCTCACAGAGTCTTGACTGCCTTCAGCTCAAAATAATCCACCTGCCAAATCGGCGCATGTCGGGAGGATTGTTCTGAGCTGCTTCAGTCTCTTTCCACTCCAACTTCTCATAGTGGTAGCATTGTAATAGCTGTGGGCATTTTTGGAATCTGGCAAAAGGGAAGATGACTTGGGACGACACTTAAGTTGGGTTTAATGGGATATATTTATGTGATTTGTAGTCAATTCCATGGTTATTACTCACCACCATGAGGTAGAAATGGATTTCTGGAATTCTCCTGCCCACTGTGCCAGCTCAGCTGGCATCCTGTCTTCCACAGGTGCCAGTGCAGAGCTCCTGTCACAACCTGAATGTGCACTGTGGGGGCAGCTCTGGAAGCAGGTGGGCTGTTAGAGAAGCAAGGTTGGAAATGTATGGAGCTGGAAGGTAGCTTCCAGAAATCATTTCAAATATCCAATATACAAAATTACAGTTGGATGACGTAGTTCTCATTAATACCTAGTCAAAACTATGAATAATTAAAACAATTTTGATCAATTATGCTAGACAAGAGATCAAATTATTTTCCTCTTCTTTGTATGAAAGTAATATTACAAAGGTATTATTATATGATGAGGCAATGGAAGCATACACAGCCAAATATTTTGAGGATCTTCTGCCATCTGGAAAATGTGGCAATGAGAAATAATTTTAATTTTGAATCCAGCAAGTCCTGGATCCTTTATATTTCTTCTCAGCTTCCTTAGAAATTGAGCAGTTCCCCTTTAAGCTGATCTCTTTCTATTTGTATCTTACAGGCAGCCAACAGAAGGTGTAGAGGAGGAAGACATTTCCTCTACCCTCTCTGGGTTCGTCTGGCCAGAGAACGAATTAAATTCACATGAGACAGACTAGCAGGAGAAAATTAAACAAAGCTTTATGAGGACCTTGGCCCAGGGCCTTTCTTCCCGAAGGAAGAAAGGGCACTAAAGGAGTGGGGTGCACAGAGTGGTTATATAACCCCAAACAGGGTGTTTCACATATGATTGAAATGTCCCTCCCACAATAGTCACAAGATTGCCCTGTAGGCACAGCGCTTGATGGACACGGCAGGAGGCAAGTCTATTGTCTTGAGCTGGGTGGTCACAGGTGAGCGCAGCAATCAGTTCCTAGCCTAAGAAATGCCAACGTTGTGGGGGGGGGGGGAGCGGGAGTCAGTCACAGGAGGTTACCAGAAACAGGAATAAGATTATTATGCAGATTTAAGTCCTTGCCTTTGGCATTGATTAAGAGTTTCTAGAGAGAAGGTCATCTCCCCTTCCTGGTACAGAGAGGGAGATATCTTTACAGATGGAGAGTTCCTCTACAATGTAAACGTCTCCCAACAAAGGGCAAGCAAGTTCCACCCCTCAGAGCCTCCTTCCCTGTCCCAGTTTATCAAAAGCAATCAGCCTCAAATAATCCTCATGCCAAAGAGACATATCTCAGGGTGGCCAATTCCGGTCCCCACAAAGGTAAGTGGCATTCTCAATATTCTTCCTAGCAATCTCCTTGGCTAGATCACAAAGTATATTAGATACATTTTCTAGTTTCCACACTGTTGCAGGCAAGAGTGTGTTAAACCTTCTGTTACAACATAACAAGGGGTTCCTTTCCTCCAGCTTTCAATCACATTTTCCTCACCTCATGCTGGAAGTCCTCACTCACGGCTTCCTCCAGGCTCTTTCGGTTCTCACTAATAGCCTCCTTGAGGTCCTTCTAGCTTCCTCCTGCTGCCCAGTCTTACAGCCAATGCCACGCATTTTAGGCTTTTGCTATGGCGGTGCTTCACTTTTAGGAAGAAAATTTGTTCTGGTTATTTATTGCTCGGTAACAACTGAGAACCACAAAACCTCTTGGCACAAATGACTCCGTATCCCCCTCCCCCATCAACTAAGAGACTTGACCAGCCTCTGAACGGCTTCCAGCAGCCTAAGGCCATGTCCTTGGGCAACCCAGCTCCCCTTCAGTTCCAACCTGGAAAAGCTCAGGGCTGGCAAAAGAATTGACTGTTTTCTTTCAGCCAAAGCCTGATGATGGGCGCCTGGTCTCCCTTAGAGTATTTGCTTTAGAAAACTTGCAATTGTAAATCCTTTCTCTGTCCCTTTGAGATGTATATGTACCTGCTACTACCCAGGAATGTCTTTCCCAAGGACTCGGAGACATTCCTTTGAAATACAATCATCAAGAAGGTTAGGGCCAGTCAGCAGACACGGATGGCTGATCACATCCCTGGACGTCCTTCCGTCCTTTTCTCTAGCACACGTGAGTTTTGCGGTGAGCAATACAGGAAGGCTCAGCTGGTGGATCTGGCTTGGGAATCCCTCATGAGGTGACCGTCAGACAATGACTGGAGCGGGAAGAACAGAGACTAGAGCAGTGGGGCTTGGTGGGACAACTCTCTGACTTCCTGTAGTCTCAGGGTCTGCTGGGTGATCTCTCTGCTTGAGCTGATCCCGGCCTCAGGGCAGCTGGACAGCTGACCTGGCAGCTGCAGGCTTCAACGGCAAGTATTCCTTTGAGCAGAGTAGGAGCTGCAGTGCCTTTTCTGATCTGGCCTTGAAAGTCAGGCAGCATCCCTTCCCCCGCGTTCTAAATAGAATGTTACAAATGTTCCGAGAGAGTCACAAGCCGGCCCAGAGTAAGAGGGAGGAAAGGAAAAAAGCAGACCCCATTTCAAGACGGGAAGAGTGTCAAGGTCACATTGTAGACGAGCCCGAGGAATGGAAGATAATGTGACCATTTTTGGGAAATGCAATTTGCCACAATTATCTAATTTTGAAGCATTCAGATTTAATATGCTATAGTCTTTATAAATAGAAATATTTCTTTGACCCTTCATTTTCTATTGTAAATTTAGATTCTCTCCCTTATTTGTGGGAGTTTAAGAAATCATAGGCATTTGTCCAGGGCCTATAAAGCTGGGAGAAATGTGCCTTGCAAACATTGTTAGAAATCTGGGCTTTTGAGATCTTTCTTAACCAATTCATGCTCTGGGTAACTGCGACTGCCCAGCCACCTTCGTTATTAGTTCCTGCATTCAAACCAAGGGACACCAGCCTCCTGAGATTTTTTTCCTTCATTTTAAAAATAAAGCAATAAAAATTGGTAGTGAGATATAAAGATTAATTAATATTAGTTTTTCTACCCTTGAAAGTAATCACATGCTCACTGGAGAAAGTTGAGAAAATAGAGATAAGTAAAAAAAGGAGAAAATAAATAAGTCAGCTGTGTTGATTTTGAACTTCAAAAAACTCTAATTAATCTCAATAAGTTCTTGATAATAGTATTTTTCCCCCGTAAGGCTATTTAGGGAAACACAGTTAATGTGCAAAAATGAGGGTTTTTTCAAAGATTTTTTTTTAATCCACACCCTCTCCCACCTTTAACTATCCGGAGAATATCAATAAAAGAAGATGAAGATATTCGCCCCCACCCAGATAAAATCCAGAGTCCAAGTCTGAGCAGCTTTGGGGAGTCCTAAGCAGATGAGCGTATCTGCAAGGCTGTTCTCATGGAATCCTGAGGAAAAAGTTGTCGGTGGGGGGCCGGCCGGTGGCTCGGTGGTTAAATGCGCATGTTCCGCTTCAGCGGCCCAGGGTCGCCTGTTCGGATCCCGGGTGTGGACATGGCACCACTTGGCAAGCCATGCTTTGGTAGGTGTCCCACATATAAAGTCGAGGAAGATGGCATGGATGTTAGCTCAGGGCCAGTCTTCCTCAGCAAAAAGAGGAGGATTGGCAGCAGTTAGCTCAGGGCTAATCTTCCTCAAAAAAAAAGTTGTCCTGGGGCTGGCCCCGTGGCCGAGTGGTTAAGCTCGCGCGCTCCGCTGCAGGCGGCCCAGTGTTTCGTTAGTTCGAATCCTGGGCGCGGACATGGCACTGCTCATCAGACCACGCTGAGGCAGCGTCCCACATGCCACAACTAGAAGAACCCACAACGAAGAACAACGAAGAATACACAACTATGTACCGGGGGGGGGGGGGGGGCTTTGGGGAGAAAAAGGAAAAAATAAAATCTTAAAAAAAAAAAAAAGTTGTCTGTGTAGCAGCTGCACTTTACAGGGATGGGAATGTTAAGACGCTTGAATCTTTTCCTCATTTGGGTTTGATTTATGTTTGATGTGATGGACAGAAGCCTTGACCATCAGGTGCGGCTGCTGGAGCCTCAAGTGGAATGGAAGTCCCATCTCTCCCCGTCTCCATCTGTCTGTGCCTTTCCTGTACTCCCGAGATCTGACAGAATATTCACTTGGCAGTACAGTTAGTTTTCTCTTTCTGCACTTTCTTAGTTCTAGACTCAGGCTTAAATTTTTTGGCAAGCATATTTTTCTCTCATCATTTTAGTGTAGTCTGTTACAGAGCTAAATTTATACTGTGTATAATCCCTATATTTTGACTGACACAGTTTTCTACTCTGATTTTAACACACAACAATCCATATTTATAAACAGTCTCTGTAGAGTATTTCTGACCCAGAGATGCAGTCACTATAGAATATTGAGGGTAGGAAATTTGAGGCCTTTGGGGAATAAAGAAATTTCCTCAAATAATTTTCTACTACAATACCCTTAACTCCATCTGCCAATGTAACCATTGTTAACATTTGGCTCTATATTTTTCCAGTCATTTATTTCTCTGCAATTTTCTTTTTACAAATTGAGATTATACTGAATATCCTACTTTGTAACCTGCCCTTTTCCGTATTCTATACAGAGACTTTGGCAGTAATTTTTTTTTCCCAAGAATGTTTGGTTTTTTTGTTTTTTTTTTAAAAGATTTTTTAATTTTACCTTTTTCTCCTGAAGCCACCCCTCCCCCTGTACATAGTTGTGTATTTCTAGTTGTGGGTCCTTCTAGTTGTGGCATGTGGGATGCCGCCTCAGCATGGCCTGATGAGTGGTGCCATGTCCGTGCCCAGGATTCGAACTGATGAAACCCTGGGCCACTGAAGTGAAGTGCACCAGCTTAACCACTCAGCCACGGGGCTGGCCCCTGGACAATAATTTTAATGGCTCAATAGTAATCAATTGTGATATATCACAATTTAGTTCATTAATCAATTACTATTAGACACTTTGGTTATAGAGGATCAGAATTTGCCACTCCAAAATATGTCTGTTTGGCTTGATTATTTTTCTTGGTGAGGAAGATTGGCCCAGAGCTAACATCTGTTGCCAATCTTCCTCATATTTTTTTTCTCCCCAAAGCCCCAGTATGTAGCTGTATATCCTAGTTGTAAGTCACTCTAATTCTTCTATGTGGGACGCCACCACAGCATGGCTGATGAGTGGTGTGTAGGTCCACACCCAGGATCCGAACTGGTGAACCCTGGGCTGCCGAAGCAGAGCGTGCAAACTTATCCACTTGGCCATGGGGCCAGCCCCTGGCTTATTTTTAAGAACAAAAGACTCAGGAAGGAACTTTGTCCTTTCTCCTAACTGCCTAAAAGAATTTAAGATAGAAGGCCTGTCCCAGGAAGGCCTGTTACCGTGGGTAACTCTACCTGTGGTAGACTGGGAGGTACTTTGCTGGGTCTCTCTCCCGTCATTGTTTATGGATGTCCCAGCGAGCAATAATCAATTTAAACAATGCTCATTTAAATTCTGAGAGTAAGAAAAGAGTAGCCATCAAGTAACACTGATTTTTAGTTAGAAAATATAAAGTTTTCTGTAAATTGCTTCTGAAATCATCATTCACAACATTAGCAGGTTCCAGTAGGTTGTATTTACGTGTAAATTTGGCTAGGAATTTTCCCATTTTGATTTATTCAGCTATTTTGAAATTAGCACTTCTCAAAACATATTCGGAACAAAACTAAATATGATCTTTTTTGCTGCTGGTAAAAAAGGTCAGTAAGTTTTGGAAAGGCCAAATGGAACACGCCCCATCTGAAGATTCATGAATCTTCTTTAATACTCCGTATTAAAATTTTGAGAAGTCCTGATGTACATATACCTATTTAACTCTGCTTAACTTAACGTTTCCCAAACTTATCTCACCATGGAAATCTTTATTTTTCAAGTCTCATTTAACAATATTCTTCAGAATACAATTTAGCACATACTTCCTTAGGAGAATGGCCCTTGGACAAGCAGTATTCTTCCTACAATTATTAAGAATAGAGACTTAGTAATGTCATTGCTTATCCAAGGTTGAGATCTCCAGAAATGTTAGTCATCAGAGTTTGGAACACCTACAAATGAAGGAAAAATCTGATAATAATCAGTGCCCTGCTTGGCAAGAAGTATTCATTTAATAAGACACACCATATCCTTTACTAGTGAATGTAATAAGGATGCAAAGAGACAAGATCTTATGGATTAAGCATGAAAAATTGTAAAAAGTTTCCCCTGAATTAAGAGAGAGAAATATGTCTGGTTCTTGCTTTCTTCTAACAATATATTTTTCTCCATGCAGTTGGAAAATAAAAGGACTAAAGCTTTAGAAATGAATGAATTGATATTCTAAAAATTCTAACTCCCTTGAGGCAAATATTTTTATGTCTCATGAGATTGAGTTCTCTTCCTTTAGAACCTCATCCTGTCATATTCCAGAAAAGGAATTCTAATCTGGAAAAATGTGACTGTACACATTCTAGAGTTCGTTGTCATGGGCTACTTGGGTAAGATCAACATGATTAAACGGTGCTGGTTCATCAGAGTTGCACAGTCTGCAGGATAACAGCAGCTTCTGAAATGTTCTCTGGGGATGAAATTGAGACAGGAAGATGGGACAGTTCTGGAAGAACTTGTTTTCTCTGCTGAGGAGAAGGGAGGAGGGGACAGGGTGGCAGGCAATAGATAGCTCTCATAGGATGGGATGTTGATTAAAAAACGTGGGGGGCGGGAAAAATTTCTATCCATTTAAGGAGAGATTTAAAGATTTATTTTCCAGTGGTGAAGATAATGAATTAAGTCTTGTTAGCCCTGTGTATTTCTGTAGTCTTTAGATATTTATTGTTTTCCAAATCTTTCCTTTTGTTTACTCTGTTATGGCATTTAGGTGCATGGCTTCTGTTGCTATATTCTGAGCTACTTATTGTATCCACAGCAGCTATTGGCGTATTCCTCCTACAGCATATAAATGATGTCAAAACATGCATCAATTTTTTATTTCGTTAGTATATTTAATATCCATTGATTGCAAAGTAGGGGAACCATCAATTTTAGATGATGCGTTCCTCATGGAGGAACTAAATGCACATGATGTGAACATCATTCTATGGTAAAGCTACACAATCACTGCAGAAGTCTTATTGTTGTAATAGATGTTTCCTTTGGCAATTCCTGTGTGTGTGTGTGTGTGTGTGTGTGTGTGAATGTGAGAAATGGGGTCACGATAACAGTAATGAAAGGGTATTGTTCCTCCGAGTCCCTCCTTATTTGTAGAATACTAAGGGCTATTTCAAATTCTCTTCAACTGTTCAGGAGTTCTCTAGGCAGTGTCTAGTGTGTGTTTGTGTCTGCAATCCTCCAAGATGCCATTTCCTCCATGTCCTCAGAGACACATTCTCTCAGTTCTGATACGGTATCCTCCATTTGTTCTTTCTGTGCTCTGGCTACTGCAGTGATATTCTTTGTTGGTTCTTCTCAATTCAAATTTGAGACTCTTCTGGTTCGTTGTCCAGATGGAAGTTAAGCTCTATACTCCAATATGTTCACAGTACTGAATGGGAGTGTGGTCTGTTAAAGATGGTCGCAAATTCTTTGCTTCTCCTCCCATTGAGAGGTAGAGTCTATTTTCCCTACCCTTGAATCTGAGCTGGCTCTAGTGACTTGTTTGATCAATAAAATGTGGCAGAAGTGACATTCTGAGATTCCTGAGTCTAGGTCATAAGAAGCTTTGTGGCTTGCAAACAGACATCCTGGAATGATCGCTCTGAAATGAGCCAGCTACTGCAGCAGTCCGTCCTATCTGTAACTCCACGATGTGAGAGAGCACAAGCCAGCCTTGTGGAGAGGCTGCGTGGAGAGAGATATTCCCATGTCCCCACTGTTCCACCCATTCCAGCCAGGCACCAGACATGAGTGAAGAAGCCATCCTGGCTATTCAGGTCCAGCAGACATGACCTGGGGAACTGAGGAAGCAGCTGATAGTCAAAACTGCAGCCCAAACTTACGACTTTATCTCAATTGTCTCTGGCCATTTGAGCCACCTGAGGTCCCAGTCATTACGGAGCATGGGCAATCTCTTTCAACTTACTCTGCTTGAATTCTTGATCTACAATATCATGAGTGTAATAAGATGATTGTTGGTTTACACCACTAAGTTTTGGGGTGCTTTATTTCTGTCTTAGTTCACTCAGGCTACTCTAACAAAATACCATAGAATGGGTGGATGGGTGGATTATAGACAATAGAAATTTATTTCTCACACTTCTGGAGGCTGGGAATTCCAAGATCAGGGCACCAGTAGATTCAGTGTCCAGTGAAAATCTGCTTCCTGTTTCATAGACAGCATCTTTTCACTGTAACCTCATGTGGTGGAAGGGTGCAAGGGAGCTTCTCAGTCCTCTTTTATACAGGCAGTGATCCCATTCACGAGGGCACTAAACTCTCACGACCTAAGCACCTCCTAAAGGCCCTGCTTCCCAGTACAATTACCATGGGGGTTAGGATTTCAACATGTGAATTTTTGGGGGACACAAACATTCAGTCCACAGCAGTTACACAGCAATAGATGACTGGAACTGGGAGAATGTCCTCTTGCCTCCCCGATGTCAGCCCATGTCACCCAGGCCAGTGAGCAGATTCCCTGTGCTCTCATTGCTGCTCAGAGATTTTAGGGGAAACAGCTGTCCTCTGACCTCTGGCATGAGTCCCTGGACTGGGGGCTGACAGAAATTGGTTAGGAACGTATGAGCAGCACATATCCTGCTTTATTGAAAACTGTTCAACTAGAAAACCACCTCAAACAATAATGAGAACAAGAAACAAAAACTTTAGAGAGAAAAAAACAAGTCACAAAGAAATCGGAATTAGAATGTCATCAGACTTTTCAACAACACCAGTGAAAGCTTGGAAATAATAGAATGCCCATAAAATTTTGAATAAAAGTAGTTTTCAACTTAGAATTGTACACGCTTTCCAAACTATCAGTCAAGTATGGAGGTAGAATAAAAACGTTTTCAAAATAGAGAACTCAGAAAAAAAAATGTATCTCCTATGTAAACTTTTTCAAGAAAGTACTGAAAGATGCTCTATAAAAACAAAGAAAGACAGGATGTAAGAAACAAGAGATTCAGTCAGAAGAGGCAAAGGGAAATAGTAAGATATTAGCTTTGCAGCGTATCTAGAGAAAAGCCAGTCTAGATTTGAGCTCCAGCTCTGAGTTAAAAAATAAAAAGTTAGCCATGTAAAAAAAAAAAAAATGTATTGAAAGTATTTCACAGAACTATTGGAAGCTGTAGGAAGACTTAGCTAGATATTCAAAGAAAATTAGCAAATTAACTCCAGATAAAATAGAAAATTGTACAAGTAAGAAAATATAATCTTAATATACCTCTGACTCACCGAGGAGCAATATTTACATAGTCACAGCCATAAAAGGGAAAAAATGAAAATGGGGATAAAAATTATAAAGGGTGGAGGTGGAGGAGGAAAGGAAAAATGGGGAATGAGTTAAATCTTTGTCTATTATAATATGAGGTCATGGATATGGTTTAAAATAGATGACTCAAGAGGTTATGTGTATTTTACTTAGAGATATGGACATAAATACCAGAAGAAACAGTGAACTGAGTTGAAAGTGTTTGTTCTGTTGTAAGGGATGAGGGGAGAAAGGCAGAGGGGACGAAGGAAATGCCAGGTTGGTTATAAGACTTTTAGTACTATAGGAAATTTTAAACTATTTACATATAATACTTCTATAAATGTGAAAAATATTTGGCCTGGGCCCATGTGTATAGATATTAAAAATAAGATTGGAGGTTCTTAAGAATGAAAATATGTAAATACTTTTTTTCTCTCATTATAGGAGTAGTGTGTTTGTGGTTTACCAAAATGAAAAATACAAATGCCCAATGAAGAAAATCATCATCACCACACAGAGATGATCACTGTTAATGTTTCAGTGTATTCTTTTATTTCCTCTGTATGTGTAAATAGTTTTGGAACCAACTTATTGAATAGTGTGAATCTGGTGGAGTCAAAATCCTGCCTAGAGGGCTGACCTGGTGGCGCAGCTGTTAAGTTAGCACGTTCCGCTTATCAGCGGCCAGGGGTTTGCCGGCCCGGATCCTGGGTACGGACATGACACCCCTTGGAAGGCCATGCTGTGGTAGGCGTCCCACATATAACGTAGAGGAAGATGGGCACGGACGTTAGCTCAGGGCCAGGCTTCCTCAGCAAAAAAAAAAAAAAAAAAAGGAAAAAGAAACAAAATCCTGCCTATGCTATGTTGTGCCTTTGTCTCCTGTTCCTTAATAATACCATGAAAGAGAGCATAACTTTCTGTTCAGTTTCAGTTATTGAATCAATTCTAGTGCAGGTAGAAACTTCCATCTCAGTTTCTCTTTAAAGCGGTATCTTCTTCAGCCTGGTTTGGCTTGAGCGATTTGGGGAGTGGAGAGAGCGTGATCATCTCTTTGACTCTTTCTCTCTTCCCTGGTTTAGTTCATTCTTCTCATCATTGGGGCCGAGAAGAAGACTAAGGGGAAAGGGGAAAGGACTGTGTATCTACCTGGGTGGGTGATGCAGTGCCTTCTTTCTGGATTCCACTGTATCTTGGTCAACATCTGATGCAGAACGCTGGCTCTCCCGTGGCAAAAATACAATTCCAGCATGTTGCATATATTGGTTTTTTGAAATAAAACATTTATATTGCCTTTTAAAAAAACTGCATGTCCAATGGAATGTAAACACCTTTGCAATTTGATGCACAATATCATTCATTTAAAAAACACAGGACCAAACATTCTTTTAACAGTCAGAAATTTTAAACCATTCCTTTTTTCTCCATGGACACTTATTGTCATTCCATATCAGAATAGAAATAAGAATATCCATATAATTTATACTATTGTAATGCATTTTATGCTTAAAAGCTTTTCATTGGTCACTCCAGTATACACATGTATGTAGATATATATAAATTTTCTTTTCAAAAATTTCTGATGATTTGGCTCTTGATGTTAAAAAATTTCCTCTGGATTGGGTTAGCATTACAGCAACTATAAATTCACAATTAATCAAAGCAACATAAACATTTTACGTTTTGGTGAATAATTATCAAATATAAAAAGTAAAAAATTAATGAGAAGGCATCTCTTAATAAGATGGATGGTGCTCCTTCTCCAATTACTTCATTTATCTGCGTCTAAATTGCTGCTTATTGCTGGAATGAGGGTTCAGCATCAATCCTGTTCCCATTTTTCATCTTTCCAGAAATAAGCATTGAGAAAACATGATTACATAAATATGTAGATGAAAATGGAAGGAGTTTTGTCACAGCAATGCCAATCAATTCTTTGGATGCTCTGTGAGCTATTTTCGAGAAGTCATATAGTTATCCTCTTAGAAAGTTGTTTTTGATGACTTGTCAGCTGGCAACTCGATCAAGTCCTCCAATTTTGTTAACCAAATCATTGGAAATCATCTGACTTTCAAAAAAATTTATCTACTTATTAAAGGCATTCATTTACTCAGTACTGATAAGCGTATCAAAAAAATCTTGATAAAAGGAGTTATCAATGATTATTAATGTACCTACCTGTTACTAACTTACAGATGCCTTGCTTTGTTGAGCCAAAAGGAAGGGAAACTAGAGTTGAAATAAGCCCATAATATTGAAAATTGGACATTTTAGGTCTTTTTCCTCATGGGCTGTTGATAAATTTAGGGCAAATTAAAGAATTTTTTGGCTGTCTGGAATGGTTTCGTTCTACAAAATGATATGACTGATGCACACTTGAAAATTATATTACCATCTGTAATAAACATTCATATGTCTGCTTCGGCAGCCTAGGGTTTTGCCTGTTCAGATCCTGGGCACGGACATGCACTGCTCATCAGGCCATGCTGAGGTGGCGTCCCACATAGCACAACCAGAAGGACCCACAAGTAGAATATTCAACTATGTACTGGGGGGCTTTGGGGAGGAGAAGAAGAAGAAAAAAAAGAAGATTGGCAACAGATGTTAGCTCAGGTGCCAATCTTTTTTTTAAAATAGATTTAACATATTTGATATGTTTCAATCAGGCAGATTCAGGCAAAAATTTCCCCAGTTTTGACCAGAGGCAGCACTGTTAATCTGTATTTTACAGCCTTTTGACAACATCTCATTAGTCTTTGAAGGCTGTCTTGCTTTCAGATCAACAAGATGCCTCTTGTGTTAGTTGGCAACATTTCCTGGAATCAGTCATTTCCTGAAGGAGTTCTGGTTCCCTTGAGTGGGGACTTGTATTTAGAGACCAAAATCTGGGTCCTAGATGCTCAATGCTACCCGGTGTCGTTGCTTCTCGGCCTCTTCACAAGACCAGATCAGAAAAAGTATCTTTAAAAATCTTGAATTCATAATAATGCTAGTTAAAATGAACATTTTGCTACTTTTACTTTTCTTTGGTTTTGACTTACATATTTCTTCCCTCTTAAACTGAAAATCTTGGTTCCAAATGAAATTAACATTTCCTTTATCTTATAGTATACCTAAAATTGTTCCAGAATAACAGTACAAATATTGGCAATAAAACTGAGTAAAATTCAAAATTTTCTTTTCACCTTCTTTTATCTTAAATCCCACTATGGCTATATAGTCAAAGCACTGAGTTTTAAGGTCTCTTAGAACAATTATTTTCTCTTCAGAGTCATATTAGCAATTTGCAAGTTAGGGTTCCTTTATTTTAATTTGTTTTCAGTTTTAAGGATTGCTTTTGTCTCCTTGATTTAATTTATTTTTGGATTCATAAAGCACTTAAACATTCTAAAGGTCAAAACTATACAAAAAAATTTTATTCAAAAAGTCTTGTTTCCATCTGTATTGTTATCTTCTGCTGTGTAACGAAGCACCCAAAGCTTAAGAAAGCAAGAATGCATTATTTCTTGCAATTCTGTGAGTTGATTGGACAGTTCCATTGTCCTTGATTTTGGTTGGAGTCACTCATATGGTTGCATTCAACTAGCATCTGAGCTGGGCCAGAACATTCAGGCAGGCCTCTCTTACGTGTCTGTGGCTGTGGAACTAAATGTAGGCTTGGGCGCCTCACATCTTTCTCCAAGTGGCCTCTTTTTCCATAGGATGATGTCTCACCTTGCAAGTCTTCCCACATGGCTCTCTCTTCAGAAGGATAGTCTGGGCTTCTTTATAACCTGGCTACTGGGTTCCAGGAAAGCAAAATTAGAATCTGCCAAGCTTCTTAAGGGCTGGGCCTGGAACTGGCACAATGTCACTTCTGTTACATTCCATTAGTCAAAGCAGGTCAAAAGGCTGGCCCAAATTTAAAGGTAGGGGAAATAGAGTCCAACTCTTCCTAGGAGGAGCAGCCTATGAATACAGAAAAATAGGAATCGCTGGTGACCATATTTAGAGACCATCTACCACACCATCGGATCTTCTCCATCCAATCTGTCCACCATAAATACACGTTTTTAAGATCAGTTTCTGATTTTTCCTTACTATGTTTCTTTTTGCAAATATTAGCAAATATTTCCTGATTTCCTCTCGTTTTAAAACAAAAAGTCGAGTGATACACTATTGTGTACCTTGCTTTCTTCACTTAATATATCCTAGAGCTTATTTTCCTCTGTTGTACATACTGTTCTTCCTCATGAAGCTACTTTACTGAAATTCAGGACATTGCGTCCTAGAGTGCATTTGGGGCACATTATATCCTGTTCCCATACTTAAATATGCTTTTAAGAGAACAATTTAAACTACTTCACGGCACTTAATAGCAAAAAGAAGAGAAGGCTCTGGACCATTAGTAAGTAGCGGATCTTACAAAAGTGTGTTAATTATTGCTGTTGTAGGGGAAGAAAAAGTTTTCCTTGACCCTCTCAGGGTCCCTGGCTGGGTCTGAAAATTAAACTGACAAAGACAGACTAACAGTAGAATAGCATACAAATTCTATTAAATTTTTACATGTACATGGGAACCTTCACAAGAGAATTGTAGGGGAGGAAGACATTTCCTCTACCCAAAGTGGGTTCGTCTGGCCGGAGAACGAATTAAATTCACATGAGACAGAATAGCAGGAGAAAATTAAACAAAGCTTTATAATATGAATACATGGGAGAGGTCAGGCAAACTGAGCAACTCACCATAATGGCTGAAACCACCACTTAAATATCTAAAGACAAAGGAGGATGTTGGGGGTGGAGGGGGAGTCGATCTTGGGAGATTACCACACAAGTACAGTAAACAAATGCAGATTTAAGTCCTTGCCTTCCCCATTGATTAAGGGTTTCTAGAGACAAGGTCATCTCCCCTTCTTCCTGGTACAGAGGGAGCTATCTTTACAGATGGAGAGTTCCTTTACAATGTAAATATCTCTTACAAAGGGTAAGTAAATTCTACTTTTCAGTTGCTTTCCTGTCTGCAAAGTAACTAGCCTCAAATAATCATCACGCCAAAGAGACATATCTTGGGGTGGCCAATTCCAGTCCCCACAGAATGAAGACCCAAAAACATAACCAGAGCAGGAAGCTTTCATACCTTTTAGACAAAGTAACGATACATTTGTGAAGAACTGACAAGACAAATAGGTTTGGGCTAGGGGTAGTCAATAGTTAAGAAGTAACTAGGGAGATTAGGGTTAGCGTAACAAGGCTTATTTGTACAGATTTCTCAGCCCCAAATTCCCTGTCTCTGGTGATAAGAATGTCTTCCTTCCTCCTGGTACAGGAAGAGTACCTGTCACCTGAGAGATTTATGACCTGTTTCCGGGAAGAAGGGCGAGGGAGGGAGGGAGGTCAGAGTGATCTTCCTGCTTTGGCTGTATCCTCAGACTCCTTTGGCTCAAGATATTCAATACGGCAAGGGGCCGTGTTTGGGGTAGCGTGTCTTGAACCTCATCACAGTTAAGAGTGTTATTCATGGTAAAATAGACAAGCTATTCACGTTAAATTTCCCTAAATCTAATAAGAACATGGCAGGAACGAATAAAAAACCACACAAATCGTTGAGTAGAGAAGGCAAGGAGAAATTGCGTGCCCAATTGAAAAATAAATATGGCAGAATTTTGGCAAAAGTTAATGAAGTCTGAATAAATATTTAGGAAAATACGAAAACATAATACACCTCCCATACATATTTCTTTTACTGAAAGATATAATGCCCACTTGTCCGATGTAAACATAGACCTTTTTACCTCCTTCCCCTTGAAATCATTCACAATTCACAGCAGAGACACTCTCGAGGATACTTACCAAGCTCTTTCTTGTTACTGAAAATAGCAAAAATAAAAAGATTTGCCTTATAGCATATTCTTATTTCCCTTTATATTTTTAAACTTACAAATGTTAAATATTATAACTCTAAGATAAAAAGATAGATGGATAGATGGACAGTACGCAGAGTCATACCACCAGTTGTTGCCTGGATTAAACAATATACTACTGCCTTCATTGTCTTCATTTTCAAAGTCCTCTCCTTGGGAAGTGACACATTCTTTGAAAAGTAGTAGTCAGAGGAAGGAAAAGGCAAGGTCATTAAACAAATATCACAGTTATGCCTAGCATCCTATTTTCAATAGATCTGATTTCAGAGTGTAGGGGAAGAAAAATCTCTTCCTTTATCCATCTTCAGTTCTCCCTTTGGGACCCTGTGCACTGGACTGACAGAAGACAGATTAATAAGAGAAAACAAACAAGTTTATGAACATCTGTATCATGTATGTACTATATGAGAGTCCCCAGGGATGAGTAACTCAAAGGTTTAGTTAGAACTTAAGTTTATATCACTTCTTAGCAAAGGGACAATACATTTTTCAAGAAGTGACAAGACAAAGGAAAAGGACTTGAGTCTCAAAGAGCAAACGGTGAAGGCAGATATATGGGAGACTAATGGTAGATAAAGGCTAGTTAGTGGCTTGTTATGTAGATTTCTCTTGTGGCATCTCCAGACTGATAAGGGTCTAAAGTTGTCTCTGGTGATTAACTTTTGTCCTTCCTAGTAGAGAGGGGAGGAAGGAAACCTTTGTAAATTTATGTCCTGCTTTTAGACAAATAGGGGGAGGGCAGAGAGCTTTTCCTGCATTTGTTGCTTCTTAATTGCCTTGAGCCCAAAATAATTCTTATGTCAAAGAGGCATATTTTAGGGTGGTGTAGGGGAGCAGAATTTGCCACCCCAAAACGTGTCTCTTTGGCTTGATTATTTTCAGCTGTTTTTAAGAATGAAAGACTCAGGAAGAAACTTTGACCTTCCCCCAACTGCCTAAAAGAATTTAAGATAGAAGGCCAGTTCCAGGAAGAAGCTCTCACCATAGAGAACTAACGTGTAATGAGAATGGGGCGCTGTAGACAGGGAGGAACACAGCAAGGCCCCTTTGACCCAAGTCCTCTCTGTGGCCCAACAAACATTTGTTGTCCAAACATCAACTCTTTTCATCCTCCTGTAAACTGCCTCCTTTCCCCTCCAAGACCTCTGCCCCCCTCCTTAGTCCAGAATGACATCTAGACTTCATTTTGTCTGACTCTCTTTGGGGTTTTTCATGCTTATGTGAATTCCCCATGTACAGGTTTTATACTTCGATTTTCTCCTGTTAACCTGACTTATGTCATTTTAATTATTTGATCAGCCACAATAACCAAGAGGGAAAGGTGGGAATTTTCCCTCACAATGACATTCTGGTTTCTTTCAAAAGCATCCCAACATGAGCCAAAATACTCCATTTTTAACACCATTTTTCTCCCTTACCAGACCTATTCATAAGAGCAGAAAGACATGATGCTCTACTATGGGTTCATTGTGCCTTTATTTAGGGAGACTTCACCAATGCCAGTTGATGAGGATTTTAGGCTGGTTACTTTTAAAACTACAGATGAGAAGCAGGCTCCGAGGACTGGAATTTTGCTTGCCCTTTTGAGACATTTGCGTTTGTGAAGGAAGGGGGGATGAGCTTGTAGGGACCTGAAATTGGCCACCCCAGGATATGTCTCTTTGGCATCAGGATTGTTTTGGGCTGATTGCTTTCGATAAACTGGGACAGGGAAGGAGGCTCTTGGGAATGGAGCTCGCCCTTGTTGGGACACATTTACATTTGTAAGGTAAATCTCTATCTGTAAAGGGTGCCTCCCTCTCTGTACCAGGAAGAAGAGGAGAGATGACCTTGTCCCTAGAAGCTCTTAATGGGGAAGGAAAGCACTTAAGTTGGTTGCTGTCTGGCAATCTCATGTAACTGGTTTAGGGTGGTGGCGTCTAACCTTTCTAACCTTTACTTAATCCGATTTGATTCTTGTCTAAAAGTCATGGGATCACCCAATGACCAGACCCCACCTGCACTGATACCATTTTAACTTTTTTTCAATGTTCTTTCCTTTGTCTTGTAAAGAGATGAATCATATACCTATGCCTTAAATTTAGCCCTAACCCACAACTTGGGGCAGCAGCAAGAGCTCTGACTGCCCGTGGGTCCTGTCCCCATGTCAGTGGGGGCAGCAGCAGTGGCTCTGCCTGCCCATGGGTCCTGTCCCCACGCACCAGCTCTGCCTGCCCATGGGCCCTGTCCCCATGCCAGCGGGGGCAGCAGAAGCGGCAGCAGCAGGAGCTCTGACTGCCTGTGGGTCCTGTCCCCACGGACCAGCTCTGACTGCCCATGGGCCCTGTCCCCATGCCAGCGGGGGCAGCAGAGGCAGCAGCAGCAGAAGCTCTGACTGCCCATGGGTCCTGTCCCCATGCTACACTATTCTCTAAATAAAAGAGCACTACTGCCAGATCTTAAGAGTCTAAGAAATCTTTCTTTCGACTCCTCGGCTCACCGACCCCGCATCACCAGTATTACCACTTGTGCCTTTCTGAGGCGTCCTATAAGTTTTCCCACTGCGGGGCATTATACCAGAGTGAGATTCAGGTATGCCTTTCCTTTGTGAAGTCGGAGAAGGAAGACGATGAAAAGGAAAGGAGACTCGCCTGTGTTGCTTTTGCAGGCATACATCAATTTCAGGAAGTAGCACTTGTGGAAGTTGAGGATTTAGAGACTGACTCCCTAGAAGAGTTTACTGTGCCCTCAACAGCATACACACCTCCCTCAGAGACTGCTGCTCTGGAGTGAGGTAGCCGCAGAGGTCCAGTGGGACAACCAAATGGCTGCCTATATGATGCTTGTGAATCACCATTCCCAAGGCAGACAGCCTCACGTGGGTGCTTCTCTCTCATAATTCTGGAAAGTGATTCTATGAGCTCCCAGATCCTTTCAGGTGCATTTTCTGCGCCGTGTTCACTGAAAGGAAGACCCCATAGCTTCACCTTGGTGGTTTCCTCATAGACCAACAATTCTGTCAATTTGTTGAATGTGTGTTTCCTATTTACATGCCTTCTTTCCTAAAATCCAGTTGTTTCATTCACTTTAACACGCATATTTTTCACCATAAAATTAATTGCAGCAATATTTCAGAGAAAGGGAACTCTTTCCACTTATATAATATCTGCTTAATACCTTGCCACTCTTATTGTTTATGTCATTTTTTGATGGGAAATTATCTATTCTCCTACAAATTTTTGGCCTCATTAAACTATTGAAATATCTTCAAAACATTATACTAATCCTTCTTCAATATGTTATGAAATTTGAATGAGACCAAGAAAGCAGTCTGTAATAGTAAGAGCAAGTGCTTTGAGAGACAGAGTGTCCTTCCAAATACCGCTTCTACCACTAACTAGCTATGTGAACATGAACAAGTGATGTAAGCTCTCTGAATCTCTGTTTCGTCAGCCATAAAGTGTAGCTAATCATACACGTATCACTTGTCTGTTTTGTGGGCTCAATGAATATTTGGCATGAACACTGTCTAGCACAGCACCTGATAAGTCGTAAGCACTCATTACGTGGTAGATGATCGTAATCTATCATTGCGGAGTCTTGCTATACTCTACTTTATCTCATCAATAAAATGATGAAGAACAGGTTGTTTTGTAACCTTCTTGCCTCTCTACTTACTCTTTGATTTCAGTAACAGGAAAGTTCTCTTGAATGAAGTTGTACAGCGTAAGTAAAATTTAATCGTTTAATATCCAAATACTTTTGGCAAAATAAAAGTGTATTGTAACAGGTTTTCAGGAGATGACATTCACCCTCTGAGTCCTCAACTAGACCGTGTTCCATGCATCCTGATGGCGGGGCCAGATCTGCAACACGATTCCCTTTACTCCTGTTTCTATGCTCATTGCACTACATCTCAATATCTTTCAGAATGGAATGTCAAGGCAAAATATGTAGGATTTACCACAAGGGCAATGCATTAAAACAAAGTTAGAAAGACCCAAAGAGAAACGTAGGATAAATCGTCCTACAGGCCTTTGCTTACCGTCTATTCCACTTCATCTCCAGCACTGTCGCCACAGGCAGTCTTCTAAAATGCAGATCTGACCACTTTCCTGTTTGAAAGGCTTCCATGATCTTTCTTTGTCTTCAGGAGAAAGTCCACTCCCTGGGAAGATCCCAAGGCCTGTCACATCCCAATCTTCTTTTTCAGACTAATCGCTACCCAAGATCTGAAGCACCGCTTTGAAGAATTCTGGATTTCATGGAGGGATACATTTTCAAAATTCGGGGAATGCACCAGACAGATTTAATATGCCCAACCCTCCTGCTGTTCAGGCAATGGATCCCCTTTCTGCCCATCCTCATATTTTCTCAGCCTTTGTGCTCATTTGATGCCTGACTCTCCAAGGTATGCAGGAGACAGGCCTAGCTCAGAATCTGGCCTGAGTATGAAAAGTCTGTCCCCAAATTTAGATATCTCATTACTCCTCTTACTAAATCTGGAGATTCTTAAATACTGTTCTTGAAGTTAATCTTTTATGGTCTCTATATTCAACAAGGCGGAAATGATGGAGGCATATGGGAAAGATATATACAGTTTGCTGGTCTGGTGTTTGTGAGTAAATCAGAATTTAAAGTTTGTGAATTTATGGAACATTCTCTTGAATGTCTTTGCCCTCTCAGGGAGCCTGTGCATTTACTCAAGCAATGCTATCTTCCTGGAAAGCTTAATTCTCTCTTCTCCTGTGGACATCCTGACAACTTTTCAAATCCCATTCAAATATGATCTCTTCCATGATCATTCCTTGAGAATGATCCTCTTCTTCCACCTATTTGCAATTCACCGTAACCTCTTCTGTTTCCTGACAGTGCCCTGATGATATCTCTATGATAGCGCATACCACCTGGGATTAGCTCTTCGGCTCTGTCCTCATCTACTGCACTAAATAGGAGCTTCTTGAGGGCAAGGACAATGTCTTTCACCTCTACTCCTGTGAGAATTGTTTTTAGGGCAGCCCCGTAGGCAACAATGGAGGTTGTGAAGAAGTTATTTATAGAGGCTGTGGAAGGAAACAGCATACACAGTTCATGTTACACTCCCTGTTACTTAACCAGGATATGTCAGGAAAGCGTTTACACAAAGCTATATCGAGCATGTGCCAAGGCTGTTCATTGGCTGAACTGCTGAGCGTGAAAGCCAGGTTTATCCAGGCACAGGCTATAATCTCTGCTACAAAGTCAGCTATGGAACAAAGAACCTTCAGGTTATCTGCAATAGCTGGGGCAGCCTGGCCTATCGCCTGTCTTTTCAAGAGCTCACTAATCCCTAGAGGAGCTCCTAGGGTCCAGGCAGATGACTGCGTGAGGTAGAAGAGGCCGTGAAGGGTTTGCAGAGGTGGTGGGCCCTGTTGCCCCTGCTCTCTGCCAGCCTTTGTGTCTGTCAGATTGTGTGTGGGGTCACTCTCTTGCTCAGGAAACTGGGACAGTTTGCAGTGCTTGGCAGAGTAATTGTGGTTAATTCTCAGGCATTAGTCACCATTGGACACACCTGTTTATAAGCCCTCTGTGACTACCACATTGCTTAATCTTTTTAAGTCTTTGCATATAAAGTTGTGCACCACAGGATGATTTTGTGAATATTTGAAGAAAAAAAGGAAACTACTGACTGTTGTGTATTAGTCAGGGTTCTCCAGAGAAACAGAACCACTTGGATACACATATATACATCTATTCTAAGGAACTGGCTTACAAGATTATGGAAGCTGGCAAGTCCACAGCTGCAGTATGCGCTGGCAGCCCGGAGAGCCCATGGCGTAGTTCCAGTCTGAAGAGAGTCTGCTGAAGAATTCCCTCTGCCTTGGGGGGGGTCTTTTTGTTCTATTCAGGCCTTCAACTGATTGGATGAGGCCCACCCACATTATAGAGGACAAGCTGCTTACTCAAAGTTCACTGAGTTAGATGTTAATCTCATCCAAAAGCACCCTCCAAGTTAATACATGAAATTGACCATCGCATGTTGAGAACCTACTATGTGTCAGATCCTTTAGACTCTTTGTCTTTTTACTTAATTCTCACAACAACCCTATGAAATATGTATCTTTTTTTTTTTTTCCGAGGAGGATACGCCCTGAGCTAACATCTGCCGCCAATCCTCCTCTTTTTGCTGAGAAAGACTGGTCCTGAGCTAACATCCGTGCCCATCTTCCTCTCCTTTATATGTGGGACGCCTGCCACGGCATGGCTTGCCAAATGGTGCCATGTCCACCCGGGATCCAAACCGGCAAACCCCGGCCATCAAAGCGGAATGTGCGCACTTAACCGCTGCATCACGGGGCTGGCCCCTGAATATGTATCTTATTCTCATTTAATCAGTGAGAAAACTGAGGCTTGAGTAGCTTAATTTTCTTCTTTAAGGAAATAACTAGTAGGAATTAGAAGTGTTTTCCAGGTTCCATTTATCTGCTTAAAAGCCTGCACGTTTCCAGTATCTCAAAGTGAAATGTATTGAGAGGGATCTTGTCTGTTCTTACACTCTTTTCTCTTGGGAAAAATATCCCAGTCCCTTCAATTATTTTGAGGGGAGGATTCTCCTTGCTTTTTTCTCCCTCTACAAACCAGGTTTTTGGAGACAGGAGATTTGTAAACTCTTACCCTCGCCATCATTTTCTATAGATAAGTATTTCTGGATTAAGTATCGGGATTATTGTGTTACTGAACTGATAATTATCCTGAAGTGACTTTTAAGATAGAATGCGTTGTGGGCAATCTTTTCCTCCCCTGCTTAGGTAGGATTCCCTTTGCAATGATCCACAGAAGTCAGGTTGGAGATGGGTCAGAATCCTACAAATCACGACAATTAAGTAAAATCTAGATATAAGTGGCTGTATTTTACGATTCCATCTGGTTAAATCCTGGCCTTTCGTTTTGTGTGGAACCTTCCATCTCCTTTCAGTTGTGTTGTGGTCTGTCAAGGGCAGTACCATGTGTTTCAAACGAATCAGTGTTAGAGCCGCAGCTGTGTGACTGGCGGCTCTCACGGAGAGACTGATTGCCAAGGAGGGGTAGCCCCTGGAGGCAGAGTTGAAGTTCATGTCCTAACCGCACCAAGCCACTTTGAGCATCCACTTTCACGACTGTATTCACAAGATCTTCATTTTCTTTTGGTAAGATGGCAGCTTTCTTGTCTCTCTTCTGCTGTTTGGCGCAAGTTTCACCACAGCCTGGGAACTAAAATCCCATCTTTCCTGTCTCATATTATTGGTCTCAAAAATGGCCAATAATCACTTGTCTCCCCTCTTGAAATTTCCCAGAAGTACCTCTTAGGAAGCTTAGCATAAATGACAATAGTTTATTATCAGGTTTGCCCTTTAATTTGAGTATTTTCAAGTTAATAATATAATAAAAAAAGTTTGCTCTTGAACTATTTTTCTTTCCCTTATAGAACTCCACCTTACCACCAGGCATGGACTTATAGTTACTTTTCTTTTTTAAAGATTTTATTTTTTCCTTTTTCTCCCCAAGGACCCCCCGGGGAACATAGTTGTATATTCTTCGTTGTGGGTCCTTCTAGTTGTGGCATGTGGGACGCTGCCTCAGCGTGGTTTGACGAGCAGTGCCATATCCGCGCTCAGGATTCGAATCAACGAAACACCGGGCTGCCTGCAGCGGAGTGCGCGAACCTAACCGCTCGGCCACGGGGCCGGCCCCCGACTTATAGTTACTTTTAATTTATGCCAATAGACTATCATTAGATTTTTGAAAACAAAGTCAGGCATAGATATAAGAAATTTTCATAATTCACATGAATGTCTTTTAAACATCTAAAAATGTTGCCTTACCACATAGAAAGGACTTGGAAATCATTCAGATTAGAATAAAATAGTAGACTACGTTAGTTGGATCCAAACATGTTTAAGTTAGCAGCCACGGTGGAAGCTACAGATGAATCTGACGTGGTAACCAGGTAATGCTAGTAAGTGAGGCTGGGGGCCAGAGCTGTGAGATTACCCATCCAAATGACACGCATTTAAGAGTCTCTGTTGACTTAGAGACTACTGAAGAGGACTCAAAATGGCAGTCTAGATTGAGAGAAAGTTTGCCCCAGGTATTTGCAGCTCTGTGTTTCATGCTCCAATTAAATGTCTGATTGATGATAGACAATCTCAGCCAGCCATGAAATTGCCACCAAATGCCTCTGCTTAGTTGCTTAGTGTGTATGGCTTACCCTGCAAAGATTTACAATTAAATATAGAGAGGATGAAGTAAACTGAACCAATAAAATGAAAATTTTTGTTTTAAGTTTGGAAATTATCTATGAATATGCAGTGTTATAATAATTTAGGTGATATTTAAGAGAGTAATTTGGTATATCAGCCTTGGGATTGCAATTTAAAATGCATAATTAGGGGCCGGCCCCATGGTGGAGTGGTTAAGTTCACGTGCTCCACTTCAGTGGCCCTGGGTTTCCCAGGTTCAGACGCTGGGCACAGACCTAGCACCACTCATCAAGCCATGCTGAGGCAGCGTCCCACATAGCAGAGCCAGAAGGACCTACAACTAGAATATACAGCTATGTACTAAAGGGCTTTTGGGAAAAGGAGAAGAAAAAAAGATTCGTAACAGATGTTAGCTCAGCTGCCAATCTTTAAAATAAAATAAAATGCATAATGAAGCAATTTATTAGTATATTTAATATAATTTAAGATTCATTATGTAAAAATTTATATTGGATTTATAAATGATAGAAGTGCTTGGAAAAGCTTGTTTTTATTAGTTCAACAATTGAAATACTTAAAAAGGAAAAGGAATACATTGAATGTATAAAGACAGTTAAAATGATTACAATATTAATTAAGTGCTTAAAAAATCCTTAAGTAGCTGTTGAATTTGTGGATTTTTAAATAGCATAATATGACTTACAAATTTAATTTAAGTTTAAGAAAGAATTAAGTTTTAAATTTGTAAATTTGATAAAATAAATACTAAATTTGAAAGCAAAAGTGACCTCTGAAATAATCTTTTCACAAAAGCTACCTTCAAGGGCACCAAAAAACTCCCACTGATGTTTTAATGGCGATATTGATCTCATCCTTTCATAGAACACATTGTCAGGTTCCCTAACATGTTGTCAGAGACACAAAGCTTAAGATTCTTTTTTTCTTACTCCTTTATTTTGAAACCTGACCTTCAATTTCTTTCGAAATCTCTATTTCAGTATGAACATGGCTATTTAAGTAACATACTTGCCCTTTTACTCCTGACAATAATACAAAAGCAATAGGAGAATATAACACACACTGAAAATTCCATTTCAGTGAAACTGAGCCATATATAATCTGTGTACTCCAAATATCTATAAAGCCTTCAGAATCAACTGAGTCTGGCAAAAGCTTCAGGGGAGAATGTGAGGTGAAGAAGCAGAATGAATTTCAAAAGAGCCCAGGGGTGGCAGGTCTCAGAATGTTCCAGCAATACTACCCTCCTGATGGTGAGAGGCCCACTCTGAAGAGCAAACAGTGCATCCCACATTTTCCTCAATGAGTGAGGGAAGTGGGATGGATAGGGCTGGTAGTGGAAGCCTTCTTGGAACCAGGGTGATTGGAGGGCTGAATAGGTAAGAATACAAAAGAGTCCCACAGCCACCATATTTGTGGGGAGCAGTATGTCTCTGAGGAGGTAAGGGAGAGTGATTTGGGGTTGTCAGTATTTAACATAAGAAGTTACTGGAGTGGCATCTTCAAGATAACATGGGAAGAAAGCATGTGAACCAAAGATTTTAAATCCAATCATGTTGTCTTTCAAGCATAAAAGCAGAAGTTGAGAGGAAGATTGGCACAGATGTTAGCTCAGAGAGAATCTTCCTCAGCAAAAAAAAAAAAAAAAAGGCAGACGGTGGTTTAACATGTAATAATTCAAGAAATGTTATGCTCATCAAAGTTGCTTAAGGAAACTTCCAGAGGATGAATTCTAACCATTGAAAATATGATTGAGGGAACTATTACAAATGAATTGGCAAGGATTGAATATATTCAATTCTAGAAATGAAACTGAAAGAAATATGAGGACTAGAGTTATAGATAAGAATATAAATAGTATACACTCTGAAAATAATATAACTACTAAAAATTAGGAGGAAAAGTGGGGATAGAAATTCAGAGGTAGAGTAAGTTCAGAAATTACCTTATTCATGTTCACGAGGAGTCAAGGCATGTAATTTAAGGCTGACAAATCAAATAATAAAATTATAAGCATTTTAAACAGCAGATATACTAAGAGGAAAAAATTGTCTAATATCAGAAGTAGAGAAGGGATTAGAGAAGAAAAAGGAAAAAACAACAGTAAATTTACTATTTCTCATTTTAGGCACATCAATCAAACAAGAAAAAGGAATTATGAGTTGCATTTAAAACTAGTGAAAGGAGATAAGCGTTTGAAATGAGGTAATATGGATAGGTGGTCAACTTTATGAGTTATAAGAGAAATGCAAATTTAAATCCTCGTGCAATGCTACTACATACCCACAAGCATGGTTACAATGAAAATGGGAGGCAATATCAAGTACTGGTGAGGATGTGGAGCAATTGGAACTCTCATTACTGTTGATGGGAATGTAAATTGGTACAGCCACTTTGGTAAAACAGACAGTCTTTACTAAACGGCACATAAGCACATCTGTGATTCAGCAGTTACACTCCTAAGATATATATCTCCAAGAGAAATGCATGCTATGTTCACCAAATGAAACATCTAAGAATGTTCATAGCAGCACTATTCAAACCCAAATCTGGAAACTACTCAAATATTCATGACCCATCAAATGGATAAGAAATGCGTTCACACAATGCTACAGTATAGAGCAACAAGGATGAACAATCTACAAATAGACACAACAATGATAAATCTTAGAAGTATAATGTTGGGCCAAGAAGTCAGACATAAAAAGGTACATACTGTATTTTTCTATTTATACAAAATACAAAATAGGCAAAGCTACTGGGTGGCCTTAGAAGCATAACCTTGGCAGAGCTGTGACTGCAAGAGGACAAGCAGGGGATTTCTGGGATGTTGCTGCTATTATCATTCTTGATTTGGGTGATGATTCCATGGGTGTGTTTTCACTTTGTGAAAATTCATCAAGCTTAGGATTCATGTGCATTTAGGATTTTGTGCTTTTCTGTGTGTCTTTTATACTTTATTAAGAAGTATAACAACAACAACAAAATAGAAGAAATTGAATACAGGAAATTGATTACAAAGGTGATGGAAATGTTAAGAAACCAAACAAAGACTGGTGAGGCAACTCAGAGATCAGCAACAGCGTGAAGCGACCATGCCTCCAAGGCTAAAAGAACAAAGGCAATATTATTGAGCCTACTTCTTGGAGAAGCCTCAGCCGTGGCCTTTCATGTGTGGCCTGCTGTGAGCCGAGTTTCAGCAAGAATCCTGTTAAGGCCTTCAGTGAGAATCTGCCCATCCTTGATGTCTGATCAAATTCCTCATTCCTCACCCTTGATATCCAAGTCCTTGGCCTGGCTTTAGCAAAAATCCTGTTAGGCCAGTTTGGCAAGAATTCCGCCTATCCTTGATGTCTAATCAAGTTCCTCTTAGTATTTTTCCATTTACCGAACCCTGCGCTCTGCTTGTTGGCTATAAATACCCAGCTGTCTTTCTGTATTCTGAGCTGAGCTCAGTTTATACCAAGGTCTCTTTCCTACTGCAGTAGCCTGAATAAAATCTGTCTTGCTGTTTTAACAAGTGTCTGGTGTATAATTTTTCTTTTACTCTATGGACTGGGGTCATCTTGCAAAAGCTGAAATTGGAGCAGCCATGTTTGGAGATCCACGGAAATGAAGCCACTACCAGAGCTGGTGCAGTAGGGAGAGACTGCAGTAGGGTAGGAAAAAAATTCTTTTTCTACCATCCATCTTAGGTTCTCCACCTGGGGCCCTGTAAATTAGACTGGCCAAAGACAGATCAACAAAAGAAAAATAAATAAGTTTATTAGCATATACATGGGAATACCCAGAGATGAGTAACTCAAAGGGGTGGTTACAACTTGGGTTTAAATATCAACAAAGGAAAAGGAGATTTGAGTTTCTGTGCAGAGGAGGCAATTTATGGGAAGGTGATCAGGAAAAGTATGGTGAAAAAGGATTGTTTCATAAGATTTCTTAGCCAGATTTAAGTCAGTGTCTTCTCCATTGATAAGACTTCTTATGAGTCCTCCTCTTCCTGGCATGGGAGAGGGAGACATCCTTACAAATGGAAAATTACTTCATAAATGTGAATTTCCTTTACAAAAGAAAATTCATGCATTGTTTTTAGAGTTTCTCTTGTGTCAGCTGGTTTTTAATGGCCTTTAGTTCCATGTAATCTATATACCCAAGAGGCATATTTTAGGTTGGCGTATGCTGGTACCCTTCAGGGTGTGGGAGAAATGCTCAGGCTTCTCCTTTTTCTCTCTGCTTCCTGACCTCCTGTCTTCTGCCAGAATCTCCCAATGGCTGACTCAGAAGGAAACCAGCTGACATGGGTCTAATAAGTACACATTAACTTGATTTCTGTTCTTTCAGTCTATTGTAGTTTGTCTCTGTTCTTATTCTATCTGTTACAAATTATACCCATGTAGACCTCACTTCCCTGCCTGAGAAATAAAATTCTTTCTCCTTAGAAAGTTTAAGGGCTAGCGATATCTGATGGTTTGCCCAAAATGCTAAGAAAAATTTCACTGTTAAGAAGGAAATAAGGCTGTTTTTTTGGGTCAGTGGTATAAAGCAGGGAGATGATGGTGTTGGGGAGGAAGACATTTCCTCTACCCGCTCTGGGTCCTTCTGCACGGACAACAAATTAAGTTGACATGAGACAGAAGAACAGGAGAAAATTAAACAAAGCTTTATAACATGTATACATGGGAGAGGCTCAGGCAAACTGAGTAACTCGCCAAAATGGCTGAAGCCACCACCTTAAATATCATCTTCAGCTAAAGACAAAGGAAGATGTTGGGGGTAGCGGGAGTCAGTTACAGGAGATTACCAGACAAGTGCAGTAAACAAGGGTCAGGTCATTATGCAGATTTAAGTCCTTGCCTTCTGCATTGATAAGAGTTTCTAGAGATAAGGTCATCCCCCTTCTTCCTGATACAGAGAGGGAGACACATTTACAGATGGAGATTTCCTCTACAAATGTGAATGTCTCTAAACAAAGGGTCAGTAAATTCTACTTTTCAGAGTTTCTTTCCCATCTGCAGTTTTTAAAAGTAACCAGCCCAAAATAATCCTCATGCCAAAGAGACATATCTTGGCGTGACCAATTCCAGTCCCCTACAACAGGAAGAAATTTGAATTCAAATTCTGTTTTACTTCTGTTTTCTACAGAGAATCTTGGCTTAAATGGCAGGAGAGAAGTGAAACTGAAGATGGGTAGAGATGATAAGAAAGAATCTTGCTGAGCTAAAATGAGTTTTAAAACCTCATTCAAATTATATTCTCAGTGCTTAAAAACTTGCAGATGGAATTGAGAGGAAGATCAAAGATGGGAAAATGATTAAACGCTCACAATCAGAAAGAGGATGTGTACTACGTACTGCGTATTACTCAGCAGCATATTTCAATCAACCCCAGATAAGATTTGAGAACAGTTTATTAAAGAAGTTGTTATTAGACAAGAAAGCGGTGGTCATTTAGACCAAGCATGAGATGCCTACAAACATGCATCAGCCTTTCTAATGCTTCACTTTGACCAATTTCCTGGTGTAGTTTCAGGGAAATGGAGACTTTGCTTATGGACTTCACCTTGATTTAAACAAAGAATTTCTTCTTTCCTTGTGAATAACCTAGAGTAGTATTATTTGGATGCTGATACATTTAGCCAGATTAGAAATTGGTTAATCAGCCACACCCAGAATTTACTGATTAGCGGTGGATAACAACAACTTCTTATTAGCATGAAGCCAGGTTCTTTCCCCCTGTTATAAGTGAGACTTCCTTTTAAAATCAATCTTGGTTTGGGGCTGGCCCAGTGGTGCATCGGTTAAGTTCACACACTTCAGAGGCCCAGGGTTTGCAGGTTTGGATCCTGGGTGTGGACCTACACACCGCTCATCAAGCCATGCTGTGGCAGCATGCCACATACAAAATAGAAGAAGATTTGCATAGATGTTAGCTCAGCGACAATCTTCCTCAACCAAAAAGAGGAAGATTGGCTACAGATGTTAACTCAAGGTCAATCTTCCTCACGAAAAAAGTAAATAAAATAAAATAAAATAAATCTTGGATAAAGAGAAGCATGATGAGATTATCAACTATTTGGATGCCACCAAATAGTTGGGCCTAGATCTCTTTATGCTACTGGATGGAGGGCTTTTGGGCCCGGTGTTTGGCTCGTGTTGCCCCTGTAGATGCATTGGCCTGCCTGGTGGTGTTCCAGTATGGAGCGGGTGGAGTCAGCATGTCTGGGCTTCTCCGCACTGTTCTGGGCATATTGGTCTGCCTGTCTATGCCCCAGCTGTGGACTGAAAGCTGGGACAGCCTGGGGCTTTGGCATTGTTGCTGCTGCAGGCTAATCTGACTCTCTGTGGGGCTCTGGTTGCGGAGAAGGGGGATGACTGCCCTCAGGGCTTTGCTGCTGCTGACCTAAACAGATTGGACCACCTGTTGGGGCGTGGTTGTGAAGCTGGGGCTGGCAGGGATGCGGCTTTGCTATTGTTGGTCCAGGCTGAGCTGACCAGCCACTTCTATCTCAGCGGTGGATCAGAGGTTGGGGCTTCTCAGTAGGTCTCTGTTGGTCTTCCCCTTTCCTGGTCCTTTGGGGCTTTTTTGTTTTTGTTTTTTTTGAGGAAGATTAGCCCTGAGCTAACTGCTGCCAATGCTCCTCTTTTCGCTGAGGAAGATTGGCCTTGAGCTAACATCCACACCCATCTTCCTCTACTTTATATGTGGGATGCCTGCCACAGCGTGGCTTGTCGAGTGGTGCCATGTCTGCACCAGGGATCTGAACCCGCGAGCCCCTGTCTGCGGAAGCAGAATGTGTGCACTTCACCGCTGCACCACTAGGCCGACCCCGGGGCTCTTTTGGGCAATGCCTGTTGGTGGTTCTGGGTTTCCGTCTCTCTGGTGCTTAGTCTGGGGTATATTTAAAAAAAGATGAACAGCCCAGTGAATATACCATATTGTCGTGCCTCAAGTCCTGAGGTCCTGAGCCAGTCCACCTCGGCCCAGTTTGCAGAGTTCTTTTCATCAATGTCTGTTGAATAATTTCCAGTTATTTGACTATTTTTAGAGAAGAAAAGCAGGGAGCAGTGAATCTATACCATCTTGTTCTGGAACCAGAAACACAAATCTTATTTTGAACATATATACAAGTATTCTAAACAAAATATTAGATCAAATCCAGCAATATATAAATTATACATTGGGAATAATCCCAAGAATGTAGTGTTGTTTTAGTATTAGAAAATTAATTGATGTAATTCACCATATTAACAAATTGAAAGGGAAAAATCATAATCTTCTCAACCAATATAGATAAATTTGCTAAAATGTAACAACCTTTCAGAGTAAAAACACCAAACTAGAATATTCTGAAAAAGAAATATATCTATAAAAAACCTGCAACAATATATTTAATAATCAAATACTGAAAGTTTTCCCTTTGAAAGCAGGACAAAAGAAATAAGCATCTATCAGTGCTTTTTTTTTTGAGGAAGGTTAGCCCTGAGCTAACATCCGCTGCCAATCCTCCTCATTTTGCTGAGGAAGACCGGTCCTGAGCTAACATCGTGCCCATCTTCCTCTACTTTATACGTGGGGCGCCTGCCACAGCATGGCTTGCTGAGCAGTGCCATGTCCGCACCCGGGATCCGAACCGGCGAACCCTGGGCTGCTGAAGCAGAACGTGTGAACTTAACTGCTGTGCTGCCAGGCCAGCCCAGTGCTTTTACTAAAAACTAACAGCTCTAGCCAGTGAAATGTGCAAGAAAAAGAAGTCAAAAGCATAAGGATGCGAGAAGAAGATAGAATATTGTTATTATTTAGAGATAATCTAATTGTGCATATGGAAAAGTTTTAAAATCTACAGAAAAAATGTTAGGACTAGTAACAGAATTTATCAATATTGCTGAACACAAAATCAATAAACAAAAATTAGTTATATTTCTCTATAACAGCAAAAATCAGAAAGTAAAATTTGAAAAAGGATATTTTTTCATATAAAAGTATAAAAAAAATATCAGGAGCCTAGGAATAAATCTAACAAAAGATGTGCAAGAACTCCAGAGGGGTGATTATGTCTTTACTGAGGATAGAGGACGATTGGCACAGATGTTAGCTCAGGGTGAATCTTCCTCAAGCAAAATGAGGAAGATTGGCAACAGATGTTAGCTCAAGGCAAATCTTCCTTAGCAAAAAAAAAAAAAAAAAAAAACCTTTATTGAGGGACATTAAAGAAACCTATCTGAGGAGATGTGTTGTGTTCATGACGTAAAATACTTAATATTGTAAAAACTTCAATTTTTCCCAAATTGACCTATGGATTCAAAACAATGTGTATATATATTGGCAATCTGATTCTAAAATTTATCTAAACATGGAAGGGCTAAAAACAGCTAAGGCTGTTGAAGAAGAACAAAATGGGAAGTCTCATTCTGTCATCAGATGTCATTACTCATTATAAAACTACAGCCTTTAAGGCAGTGTGGTGTTGTTGCAATGGCAGAGAACTTGAACAATGAGATAGAACAGAAAACCCAGAAACAGACTCCTGCCTATACAAGCAACACTTGACTTACGAGAAAGTTGGCACTGCAGAATTGGTCTGTGTAATAAACAGGACTGGATCAACTGGATATCCACAAGGAAAATGAGATAAAATGGAACCCCTACATGGCACCACACCAAAATTTAATTGTAGATGGATTATTGACCCAAATGTGACAAGTAAAACTGGAAAGCTTTTAGAAGGTAATATAAAAGTAAATCTTGATGACGTCAGCATTGGGAAAATTTTCTTAAACAGGAACCACTAACGATAAATGTTAAAATTGATAAATTAAACTACATTAAAATGACCTTCTGTTCACCAAAAATGCTATAAAGATAGCAAAAAAAAAAAACCCCACAGAATTAGATAAAATATTTGAAGACTTACAACTGACAAAGGAATTGTATCTAGAAGATATGTTGGCCTTCTACAAATTAATAAGCAAATAAGAACCTTGAACAATGGGTTAAATATTGGACAGTTCCTTTACAAAGAAGAAACGCAAATGACCAATGAACGTACATACTGTCTCATTATCAATCAGAATAATGCAAATTAAAATCACAAGGAGAGGGGCCGGCCCAGTGGCGCAGTGGTTAAGTGCGCACATTCCGATTCTCGGCTGTCCAGGGTTCGCCAGTTCAGATCCTGGGTGCGGGCATGGCACCACTTGGCAAGCCATGCTGTGGTAGGTGTCCCACATTTAAAATAGAGGATGATGGGCATGGATGTTAGCTCAGGGCCAGTCTTCTTCAGTAAAAAGACGAGGATTGGCAGCAGATGTTAGCTCAGGGCTAATCTTGCTAAAAAAAAAAAAAATCACAAAGAGATACTATTCAGTAGCCACTAAATTGATAAAATTGAAAATCTGCCAATAACATGTTGAGAGAGAATGTGGAGCAATGGGAACTTTCATACAATATTGATGGGAATGTAAATTGGAATAACCACTTCAGAAAACCATTTTGCATTACCTTAGCAATTTCACTGTTGCATATCTACCCTAGAGAAATGAGTGCACATGTGTACGAGTATACATGAATGACAACATTCATGATGGTTTAGTTCATAATAACCTCCAAACTGGAAACAACCCAAATGTCCATTAATTGGATGTTCATATAATGATAATGAATTATAGCCACAAGGAACATGGGTGAATCTTGAAAACATATTGCCAGGCAAAAGAAGTAAGACACAATTGAATACAAAGAAACTGTTTTCATTTATGTAAAGTACAAAACTAGTTAACACTACACCGTGGATTTTGAGATGGGACAGTGGGAGGCGTAATAATGCCCCCCCCAATATTCATACTCTGATCCCAGAATTTGTGAATATGTTACGTTACACGGCAAAAGGGCCTTTGCAGATGTTATTAAGGTGAAAGACCTTGAGATGGAGGAGATTATTCCGGATTATCCGGGTGGACTCGACGTGATCACGGGTCCTTTGAAGCCTTTGAAGTGAGGATTAAGGGTCAGAGAAGGAGATGTGACAATAGGAGGAGGGTCAGAGAGATGCCGCACTGACCATTTTTCTTTTTGAGGAAGGTTAGCCCTGAGCTAACATCTGCTGCCAATCCTCCTCTTTTTGCTGAGGAAGACTGGTCCTGAGCTAACATCCATGCCCATCTTCCTCTACTTTATACGTGGGATGCCTGCCACAGCATGGCTTTTGCCAAGCGGTGCCATGTCTGCACCTGGGATCCAAACCAGTGAACCCCGGGCCGCTGAAGAGGAACGTGTGCACTTCACCACTGCACCACCAGGCTGGCCCCCTGCACTGACCATTTTGAAAATGGAGGAGGGGCGTCATAGCCAAGGAATCTGGGCAGCCTCTGGATGCTGGAAATGCCAAGGAAAGGGATTCTCCCATAGTGCCTCCAGAAGGAAACACAGCTCTGCTGACACCTTGATTTTGGCCCAGCAAGACTTGCGTTGAACTTGTAACTTACAGAATGCTGAGAAAATGAATCTGTATTGTTTCAAGCCCACGAGTTTGTGGTAATTTGTTACAGCAGCAAGAGGAAACTAATGCAGGTACGTAAGTGGTAAAATTATAAATAAAGGTTTAGAAAGTGACTGCCGTAAGTCATCATAGGGGTCACCTTATGATAGTCACGACAGGAAAGGGCCCTTGGAAGGTGGGGGCACTGGCACTGTTGACTTGACTTGAGTTGTGGTTGCTTGGAACTTTGCTTTCTAACGATTCTTTATACTTTATACATTTATATTTTGCACCCTTTTATGCCTGTAGATTGTATATCACATTTTTTTTTTTAGAAAGGGAAAAACAGTTCTCTGCCTTCACAGGTGAGAAATACAGTTCTTTAAAAAAGAAGATGACTCCTGAACCTGGGAATCCTGAGGATGCTTCCCAGTGGACCCCCGGGAAGGCAAGCATTATTATTCCATATGCCCCTAGGTGAAAGGAGACATGAAGGCCATCAGTTCCCCAAGTGGGCTTCTCAGTTATCCAGTGACAGCTTAGTGTTTCTTATTCTCTAAACCCTCTGGCAGCATTTCAGCATATATGGGGTTGATGCCACCACCTGGCTGAGCATAGCTCAGAATGCTCCTACTCCCACTTCTTTGAACAGTGTTTGGCTGGTCCTTGTGATTGCAACCCACTTTTGCTTTAAACAGATTCCAGTTTGCTAGTTGCTTAAATTTACATAATGGTCTGCATCAGTAGTTAAGATTCATTCATTTATTCCAACAATTATTCCCTTAATGTCTTCTCTGTACCATGTACCATGCTAGGCTCTGGGATACAGAGACAAATAGACTACAGTCCTTTCCTCACGGGAACTCTTGAGTCACAGAGAAGATATAAGAGGAGATAAACCGCCATGTGAAAATTTCCCCATGAGCAAAATGCTACAGGAACACAGAGAAAGAAGTGCCTAATGTTATCAGGGAGATTAAGAAAGGCTTCCTGTAGGAAATAGAAGGAATTAAAGAGTCATCGTGGGTTGACTAAGAAGACTAATTAGGGAAGAAGGTATTTCAGGCAAAGAAAGGGCTTGTGACAAGTCAATGAGGTAAGGAGCATGGCCCTTTGCGGACCTGCTTTAACTCTGCTGGCCAGCTGGGACTGACAGGTCTGGGGGAGACTGCAGAAGGCAGCACAAAGGCTAGACACCAGGTTAGAAATGAAGTGCCAGCGCACCAGGCACTAAGGAATACTGATCAGAAGCTAGAAGAGTATTATATGAATTTAAAGTCAACAATAGAGAGGGAGCCAGCAGAATTTATATAAATATCAGGGGTCAGATAACAGGTTAGACACAGAGCGGTTTCTTCAGTGATGATTTTCTGGCTATTTATATAGCTCCCTTTGGTCTTCTGTGGTTTATTCATTCAATAAATATTTATGGAACACCTCCTATATGTTAGGCACTAGGCACTGGGTATACAGTGGTGAGTGAAGCATTGTTGGACCTTGCTTTTCATTTTGTGCAGCTGTGGCAGTTATCACTCAGCAAAAGGGATCTGAGCCCTCAGGATGTGGTAGGTGTGCCAAATCTCCGACTGGTGACGAATCAGCTCCCAGCAGGGAATGTGGTAATTTTGAAAACAGTGATGACAGCATTAAAAAAAATCTTGTTCACACATTTGGTCAATTATTTAACTGCAGGCAGTGCCCACTGGAAACGTGATTTTGAATACCTAAGAATTCTAGAACTACCTTCTCTCTTCAGAAGTGTGAGAGAAATTAGGAGTCTCTATAAGATAAGATCTTTTTAGTAGGCCTAACAGATAAAATGTGATCTAGGATCTCAGGACACCTTGGGGAATACTGGAGATGATCTTGGGAATTAGGTCATTTTTATTCTGAGTGCAATTTAGTTGAGACTCTCAAGCTGTTTGTAAAAAGAGGAACACAGTACTGCAAGGATACAGAGAAAGAGGGTTGGTTTACTTTCTGATTCTCGTTCCTTCCCCATTCTGTATACCTCTGTTTTTCTATCTCTCCTTCTCCAGTGTATAGGCAGAGGATAAAATGTTTACTTTATAGACACAAAACTTATGTATTGTAGGTTCAGCTAGCTGAGGAAGATTCATTTCTTTTTCAGTCCTGCTTTCAATTTCCCGTCATAAGGAACCTGATTGGCCCCATTTGGATGGATGCCTACTGTTGTCCAATCTGTAGGCAGAGTAGACGTGGGTGGGTGGGACCGGGGTTACAGTGCATCAAATGGTTACCAGAGGATCCACGGCTCTGAATGGGGTGTGTGGGAGGGGACAGTGACAGAGGCTAACAATGTCTCAAGATCAGTCCTTGGATCTCTTTTACTCTCTGTCTATATACCTGCATTGGTGAGCTCATGACTCCAGTGACCTTCCATGTCATCAATGGACTGACAATTCCCACATTTATAACTCTGGCCCAGATCTCTCTTTCAAACTCAAACTCATATCCAATTACCTATTCAGCATCTCATGTAGATGGAATAGACAACTCAACATGTCCCAAACTCAGCTACTAATCTCCCCTACTTCCCCACAAAAACTCCCCACTCCGCTTCAACCTTCTTCATCTTTTCTTTTTTTTTTTTTTAAGATTTTATTTTGTTTCCTTTTTCTCCCCAAAGCCCTCCAGTACATAGTTGTATATTCTTCGTTGTGGGTCCTTCTAGTTGTGGCATGTGGGACGCTGCCTCAGAGTGGCTTGATGAGCAGTGCCATGTCCGCGCCCAGGATTCGAACCAACGAAACACTGGGCTGCCTGCAGCAGAGCGCGAGAACTTAACCACTCGGCCACAGGGCCAGCCCCCATTTTTCCCATTTCCTGAGTCATTCTTCCAAAAACTTGGAGTTATTCTTGTCTTCTCACTTTCTCTCAAACCTCACTTATAACCCATTAGCAAATTCTGCTTAGTTTTCTTTCACAATATATCTAAAGTCTGCTTACTTTTCACAACCTGCTGTTACCCCCCTGGTCCAAACCATATCATTTCTTGCTTGATTACTATTCCCTTTGCCTCGCCTCTTGCCCAGGCCCCACAACTAGAGTAATTTTTTCCAACCATTGAGTCAAGTCCCATCATTTCTCTGTTCAAAACCATCCTTACAGTGGTCCCACATGGTCCTGTATAACTTAGAACTCCCTCATCTTCCTAATTTTATCCCTAGATTCTACCCCTTACCCGCTTTGCTCTGGTCATTGCAACTTCCTGGCTGCACATCAGATCTCATCGTCTCCTTTCTCACAGCATTCAGTGACTCACCATGATAGGCTGTATTAGTCAGCTCAGACTGCCGTAACAAAACACTATAGTCTGTGTGGCTTTAACAACAGAAATTTAATTTCTCACAGCTCAGGGGGCCAGAAGTCCCAGATCAAGGTGCTGGCTGATCCTGTTCCTGATAAGAGGTCTCTTCCTAGATTGTAGATGGCCACCTTCCTGCCTAGTCTTTACATGGCCTTTCCTCTGTAGGGCATGGCTGAGAGAAAAAGAGAGAGATCTCTTTCTCTTCTTGTAAGACCACCAGTCCTATTAAATTAGAGCCCCACTCATGACCCGATTTCCTAACCACCCTCTCTCCAAATACTATGACACCGAGGGTTGGAGCGTCGACATATGAATTTGAGGGGAGACTCGATTCAGTCCACAGCACATATGGAATAAAGCCAAGTCTGGAAGCCTGGAAATCTTGCATGATCTGGTTCCTGCTTGCATTGCTAATCCTGTCTCTTACCTCTCCCCTACTGTTACTCCACTCCAGCTCCACAGCAGCAATCTATGGCACGCTCTAGAGCCCTCACCAAGAAGATGGTATGTTTACATCTATTTAGTTCATGTCCTCCCCAAAGGGGCTCCACAACCCCTGCTCCCCCACCACCTGCTCCCCGTCCCGGCAGCATCGGATGCCTCCAATCACATTTGAAGGCCAACGTGTCCTCAAGCACAGGCTGAATCCACTGTGACATGGTGGTGTTTTCTGTCCCTGGCAGCTATTCCTGCTAAATGTACAACTGCGCCAGAGAATGCTTGGCCAACAGAGAAGGCTCTCGGGAGTAACAAATAATTTCGACAGTGCCCTATATTCAAGTAGGGATTACATATAGAGCCATAAAAATATTCATGCACTCTGACCCACTTTGGTAATGCCACGACTAGAGTGTTATTTCAGAAAAGTAATTTAAAATAGGAAAAAAGAGCTATATATATGAAGATGTTTATAACATAATTGGAAACCGTAAAAAAATGGTAAAGTGTTAAACCATAAATATCCTAAATTTTAGAGAATAGAGAAATGTTTATAAATTATAAAATATCAATATGTTGGAATATTTTACAGTCACTGAAATAAAAACTATAATTATCAGGGAACACATGGAAAACATTTTTGAAACAAGTTTAGATAAACAAAAAAATTAGAACCCAAAATTAACCTATGTTATACTTCAACTATGTAAAAACTCTCTATATGTTCATAATGACAATAATTGGTACTAACTGCGTTTTGTTGAGTGTCTCTTTCCCAGATACTATTCTAAGCACCTTCCCTCACTTTTTATCCTTATAAAAAGCTTTCAAAATAAACATTATTATCTCCAAATACAAAGGAGAGGCTCAGAGGACAGAGGTTAATTTAATAAGCAAGTGGGAGAACAGAATTGAATCCAGACTTTTCTGACTTAAAATCATATGTATTTTCCCCTCTCCAAAGCTACCTTTCCAAACTTGGAAAGGAAAATGAACAAACAAAAAGCAAAACCAAAAAGAATCTAGTTATACAAAGGTAGCAGGATTTTTATTTTTATATTTTTACATATTTTGAAATTGATTTAATACTTTTTCTAAAAGGTACCCAGTATACAGTCTGGGTCCTCACACAAAACACTGAGTGATGTCCATGTACTGCCTGAAACATGCCGAGTTCAATGAGTACTTTCCTCAGCTCCCTCTATATTTGAATTCACATACCAACCAGGGGCCAAGAGCAGCAAGTCGAGAGCATTATTGTAGAAGTACAAACCCCCTTCTGAAGACAAACTGGACCCCAGCTCCAAGTTCTGTCCTGCAAACTTCCCAGACAGATGGCCTTTGAGGACATTTTTCTCCATGTCAGGCCAGAAGAGGGGAGGATTACTCATCCGACTCCAGGCCAACAGGAGAGGGCTTCAACACGATTATTTGGAAAGATTAGAGGTGCCTACAAGAGTTGGGAAAAGGACATTTCCCTCCCCTGCTGGTGCCTAATAAACTGCAGAAATTCTTGGACTCATCCTGATCCCACGCACACGAATTAGAAGAATAAACATAGTTAACACGTCCACACTACCCAAAGCGATCTACAGATTTAAGGCAATCCCAATCAGAGTTCCAACGACATTCTTCATGAAAATAGAACAAAGAATCCTAAAATTCATATGGCGCAACCAAAGACCCCAAATTGCTAAAGCAATCCTGAGGAAAAAGAACAAAGCCGGAGGCATCACAATCCCTGACTTCAAAATGTGCTACAAAGCTATAGTAATCGAAACAGAATGGTACTGGGACAGAAACAGACACACAGATCAATGGAACAGAACTGAAAGCCCAGAAATAAAACTGCACATCTACAGACAGCTAATCTTCAACAAAGTTGCCAAGAACATACAATGGAGAAAGGAGAGTCTCTTTAATAAATGGCGTTGGGAAAACTGGACAGCCACATGCAAAAGAATGAAAGTAGACCATTATCTCATGCCATACACAAAAATTAACTCAAAATGGACCAAAGACTTGAAGGTAAGTCCTGAAACCATAAAACTCCTGGAAGATAGTAGAGGTAGTACACTCTTTGACATCGAACTTAAAAGGATCTTTTCAAATGCCATGTCTTCTCAGACAAGGGAAACAAAAGAAAAAATAAACAAGTGGGACTTGATCAGACTAAATAGCTTCTGCAAGGCAAAAGAAACTAGCATCAAAACAAAAAGACAACCCACCAATTGGGAGAAAATATTTGCAAATCATATATCCGACAAGGGGTTAATCTCCATAATATATAAGGAACTCACACAACTGAACAAAAAAAAACAAGCAGCCCAATCAAAAAATGGGCAGAGGATATGAACAGACATTTTTCCAAAGAAGATATACAGGTGGTCAATAAGCACATGAAAAGGTGTTCAACATTATTAATTATCAGGGAAATGCAAATCAACCACACTAACATACCACCTTACGCCTGTTAAAATGGCTGTAATCACTAAGACTAAAAGTAATGAATGTTGGAGAGGCTCTGGAGAACAGGGAACCCTCATACACTGCTGGTGGGAATGCAAACTGGTGCAGCCACTATGGAAAACAGCATGGAGATTCCTCAAAAACTAAAAAAAGAAAAACTACCATATGACCCAGCTATCCCATTACTGGGTATCTACCCTAACAACTTGAAATCAACAATCCAAAGAAACATATGCACCCCTATGTTCACTGCAGCACTATTCACAACAGCCAAGACATGGAAACAACCAAGTGCCCATCGACTGATGATTGGATGAAGAAAATGTGGTTTATATATAATAAACTACTACTCAGCCATAGAAAAAGAGAAAATCATCCCATTTGCAACAACATGGATGGACCTGGAGGGTATTATGCTTAGCGAAATAAGCCAGACAGAGAAAGACAAACACCTTATGATTTCACTCATGTGGAATATAAACAAACACATCGACAAAGAAAACAGTTCAGTAGTTACCAGGGGAAGGGGGGTGGGGAGTGGGCACAGGGGGTGTAGGGGAGCACTTATGTGGTGATAGACAAGACATAATGTACAACCGAAATTTCACAATGATATAAACTGTTATGAACTCAATTTTTTTAAAAAAAGCCAAATAAAAAATCAATGCCGTAAAAAAAAAATTCTTGGTCTCATCCTGGTGAAGTCATTGGTGTATAGAATGGTGAGGAGGTTCTTGGGAGAGCTTGATATGTGTGTCTTGGAATCTGGGAGCACCATGAACCTAGAAACTGAGGCGTCCTTCTCCCATGGAGCACAGAGGGTAATGGGGAGCTGCCTACCTATCCACCACCTTGTCCTGCAAGTTTACATGTGTTTCCTGTAGGTTAAATAGACGTAAAAGAATGATAACTGGGCTCCTGATGATCTTATAAGTAGCTTGTCTCAGAGGGAAGCCTGCCAGGGTGAGGGGAGCTCAGCAATAACAGAGTATGAATCCCAGCACCACAGGCTATTGCTGAGGGGGAGGGGCATTACAAGAGCGCAGCCAGATAGTACATTGCCCGTGTCAGGGACCAAGCAGAAGCCCCTTAGAGAACTCATAGCCTGCATCCTAGTAAGAGAGCTGGTATTCTGCGCCGCTAACCAGATTACAATAGCACCAACTAGGTAAGTTATTAGTCCTTTCTTCTCTAATTCTTTCTCCTCTAAGCTGACCCTGGAAAAGCCAGAGCAAAAAGGGTTATAAGCAGATGTATTAGTAATCTATTGGCACCTAACAAGTTACTCTAAAACTTGCAGCTTAAACCCAAGTTAAACATTTATTATCTCACAAGTTTCTGTGGATCAGCAATTTGGGAGTGGTGTAGCTGGGTGCTACTGGCTTAGGGTCTCATGGCTTTATAGTCTAGACGTTGACCAGGGCTGCAGTCACTGAAGGCTTGACTGGGGCTACAGAATCTGCTTCCAAGATGGCTCCCTCATGTGCCTGGTGAGTTGATGCTGGCTGTTGGCAGGAGGCCTCACTTGCAGCACATTTAATTCTCCATAAGCCTGCTTGCTGGCATCCCCAGAGCAAGTGAATCAAGAGAGAGCAAGTCAGAAGCCAAAATATCTTTTACAACCTAGCCTTGAAAGTCACATGCCATCATTTCTGCAGTATCCTTATATGCCAGCCCTGCTTTGTGTGGGAGGGGATTGCGTAAGAGTGTGAATGCCAGGAGGAGAGAATCATTGAAAAGAGGGATGATGTTAGGGCAGATCTAACTTTGGACGAGGAAGCAGACTTTGAATAGGATGTATAATTGAATAAGTAATTTAGACTGCACTGGACTTTTTAATTCTTGAAAGTGAACATAATTAGGGAAATGGACATATTCTTATAACTGGAAGTAACCAAAAATTTACGGGTAGAATGGCATCTAGTGTTGAGGTCATTTTCTACGAATAGAAGTGCTGGCACTTTGACTGACATTTGGCTCCTGAACATGTGCGGAATCTCCTCCAGGGTTATAGTAACTTTATCTAACATATAAATGATGTGGTAATACTGTGTAATATTTGCTACCAAGTTGCTCAGTTTATATTGCTTATATGTAACACTTTAAACCCACTGTTTCTAGGCTCTAGATATGATGTGGCTACAGTCCTCCAAAGTTCAGCTCCAATAAATTGAAAGAGAGTGTGGACTCCTGTTGTCTGGATTGGGACCTTATAGAGAGCTGTCTGTTATGTGATTATTGCCTGGATGGGAAGAGTGGAGAGTCAGGACAAGAAGGGGCTACGAGCACTGAGAACCAGTCAATGAAAGGAAGGACCAAGAGTTAGCAGCAAGATAGTAAGCTAAGAATCCAGTTGGCCAAGACCATTGTAGGTTGTCACTCGTAGGTTGAATGATTCCTGAGCCACCAGCTTGTCCTGGCCTGTTGGTTACACTTCCATTGGAATCTTGATCCTCTTTTCCTCAAACCTCAGGCACATGCACAATCCAAGGAAACAGTCTTTTACATCATTAAACATTTAACATCTCCAATCAAAGAACAAAGTAGGGATATTTGCCTTACATTTGCATAACTACAGAAAATACATCAGCAAATCTATTGGATTCCACTTCAAAGGTAAATCAAGATCCAATCCTTCTCCGTGCTGAGCAAAATAAGTCAGATGGAGAAAGCCAAACACCATATAATTTCACTCATAGGTAGAAGATAAAACAACAACAACAAACACAGAGAGAGAATAGATTTGCGGTTACCAGAAGGAAGGGGGTGGAGGGAGGGTGAAATGAGTAAAGGGGCACATGAGCATGCTGACTGTGGGGGAGCAGAATTTGCCACCCCAAAATGTGTCTCTCTGGCATGATTACTTTTAAGAACAAAAGACTGAAGAAGAAAATTTGACCTTCCCTCTAGCTGCCTAAAAGAATTTAAGATAGAAGGCCTGTCCCAGGAAGGACCTATCCCCATAGATAATTCTAGGTATGGTAGACAGAAAGGCAGGAAGGCACCTAGCAAAGCCCAGTAAACATTTGTTTACCAAACATTTGCTTTTGCCTCTTCATATGAGTTGCCTTCCTCCTCTTTGAAGTCCCAAACCACCACCTCCAACAGTCTCCTTTGTCTTTAACTAAAGATGATATTTAAGGTGGTGGCTTCGGCCATTTTGGTGAGTTACTCAGTTTTCCTGGGTTTCTCCCCTGTATCCATGTTATTAAATTTGGTGAATTTTCTCCTGTTATTCTGCCCCATGTCAATATAATTCTTAGACCAGACAGAACAACCGAGAGGGCAGAGGAATAGCTCTTCCTCCCGTACACAATGGATGGCAACTCGACATTTGGTGGTGAACACAAGGCACTATATATAGAAGTCCAAATATAATAATGGATACCTGAAACTTGTCTAATGTTATAAACCAACCACCTCAATTAAAAATAACAATAATAAAATAAAACTTGGGGAGAAGAAAAAAAAGATCCAGTGCTTCTCACCTCTCTTGTGCTTCTATTCTGGAAGAACTTCCATCTTCCTGCCTGGCCTTCTGGGACAGATCTGGCCTCTTCTCCTCTCCGCCCCTAGAGTCTTATCACCACACAAAGCCAGTGGGCTCCTTTTCGAACACATCCAGATGCTGTCACCACCCTGCTCAAAATCCTCAGATGGTTTTCCTTCTCACTTAGTAAAATCTAATCTTTAAAATACCATTCTCTAGCCAGAAAAAAAATTTTCCTCCTTACCAACCACCCCACTACACAAACCTCTGTCTAAATTTTCCAAAGAGGAAACTATTTGAAGAAAATACATATATATATATGCATATTTTTCGTGAGGAAGATTGGCCCTGAGTTAACATCTGTTGCCAATCTTTCTCTTTTTGCTTGAGGAAGATTGTCACTGAGCTAACATCTGTGCCAGTCTTCCTCTATTTTATCTGGGATGCCGCCACAGCATGGCTTGATGAGCAGTGCCAGCTTGGCGCCCAGGATCCGGGTCTACAAATCCTGGGCACGTGCAAACAACCGTTACGCCACCGGGCCAGCTCCAGAAAATATTTTTCAACATAAGGCTTATAAGCTTGAGGTCCATTTCTAATGTTCAGGAAAACTACCTAAAACTTGGAAGTCAGGCAGAAATCTGCTTGCCTGAATTTTCAGTGTCCAGCAAGCCCACTGAAGGGTCCTCTGGCTCTGATCATATAATGCAGGTTGACTCAGGGCCAGTCTTGTTACAGTTCTGTCAAGTTACAGGTTAACTTGTAGAAAACTGGTAAGGTGAGACGTTATTCTTTCTGTTTACAGGAAAGATCACCCCAAAGGTTTGGGTTTCTTGCCTTGCAGCTCAGTAATAATTTTTGAATCTAATTTAGCAATCTTATTTTTAGCATGCCTTCTTTCACACATTAATCCACTTTCTCTTATCCTCTCAAAAACCTGCGTTGTCACTCGGCTGGTTCCCTCATTAAAGAATTGATTAAACCTTTGACATAGACTCACTATTTGTATAAGTATTTTTATAACACTTTTTCCTAATCACATAATTTTAATTTTCTATTTATTTAAAGAGCCCTCTTAGATTTATTTAGGGATCAGCTTTTATTATATATCGTTCTAGGTCATTCACTGAAGGGAAATATAAGTGAATGCATCTGGTGGCTATCTGTATTCCTTGGCTTATAGCCCCCTCGTCATCATTCCAGTCTCTGCTCCCATCATCACGTCACTTTCTCTCTGACTCTGACCCACCTGCCTCCCTCCTATAAGGATAATCGTGATTACACTGGGCCCACATTGATAATTCAGGATAATCTTCCTCCCTCAAGATACTTAATCATATCTACCAAGTCCATTTGGTGATATAGGGTGATGTTCATAGGTTCATGGCATTAGTACGTGGACATCTTTGGGGAGGGCATAATTCAGCCTACCACAGATCTTGAGGAGTCGGTTCAGTTCCTCTGGATTCCTACCACCCAGGCCTCCATGTACAAGTCCCACAACAGGCTGCCGGCTGGCCAGGATTCTCGCTGGGCTTGTGTGGACCTTAGAGAGTCCCCGAGGATGCAGAAGGCAGCGGGGCAAAGTCTCTGTGTCGAGGTGGAGTTGTTCCTGTTGGGGACTAGCTCCTGAGGTATAGGTGTTGAAAGCGAGAAGTTTCTGTCCCAGAGAAGACTCAACTCTGGTCCTGGGTGAAGCGGATAACACGTGTCCTTGTGGTGTTCTTTCTCCAGGCCTCCTCCCCTGGCCGCCCCCATTCGTTCTTTCTCCCGTCTACCCAGCCACTTCCCTCAAGCTCTCTCATCATCTCTATATCCTGTAGGGTGTTGTCCACTCTTTCTTTGTTCTCAGGATAAAAGATCCTTTCACTTCTTTCCTTAATAGCTCTCAGGAAGAGCCTAAATCTTTAGCATGGGAAATAAATTTCCCTTTCCTGGAGGTCAGGGAAGACTCCACCAACTTGTGTAATCCATCCAAGAGGAGAGAGAGGTTTCCTTTCCATCCTGGAGAAGAGTCCACTCTTCTCTTTCCTTCTCCCACAAGGGGCTGAATGATTCTCTTAAAGAAAACAAGGGGGGCCAGCCTGGTGGCGCAGCGGTTAAGTATGCTCGTTCCCCTTCAGCAGCCCAGGGTTCGCCAGTTCAGATCCCGGGTGCGGACAAGGCACCTCTTGGCAAGCCACGCTGTGATAGGCATCCCGCCTATAAAGTGGAGGAAGATGGGCGTGGATTTTAGCTCAGGGTCAGTCTTCCTCAGCAAAAAGAGGAGGACTGGCAGCAGTTAGCTCAGAGCTAATCTTCCTCAAAAAAAAAAGAAAAGAAAAGAAAACAAGGGGCTGGCCCCGTGGCTGAGTGGTTAAGTTCGCATGTTCCACTTTGGCAGCCCAGGGTTTCCCCTGTTCGGATCCTGGACATGGCACTGCTCATCAGGCTATGCTGAGGCGGCATCCCACATGCCACAACTAGGAGGACCTAGGGAGAAGAAGAAGGGGGAAAAAAAAGATTGGCAACAGATGTTAGCCCAGGTGTCAATCTCTAAAAAAAATGCAAAGCAAATCTTTGTTACACTGAAAAAAAAACCCAAAACAATCATAACTGCAATCTTGAAACTCAAACAGGAGGGAAGATAATGAAAGAATTTTTTTGGTGACTTTTAAGTCATGTTAAAAATAGTAATTTAGAGAGGAGAGATGGTATTGGTGAGTTTCCAACATGTGAATAGCATCAAATGGAGATGAGTCCCAGCTTCATTTCCAGAGCTCCAGGCCCACATATCCAGCATCATATGGAGCGCTTCCGCTTGTATTCTTCGTAAGGGTAGAAAGCTGCAATTTTCTATGAGGAGGGAAGCAGCTGCCACCCCTCTCTCTCATCCTTAGAGTGTCTCCTTGAAAACATAATAAGCTCCGTAAGAGGCCCTATCTTTGATTTTGCAATGCAAGATCAGTGCCTTCTGATCCTTGGAACTGTAAACACTTACCTCCAAAATTAGTTCAGAAATCTCTCGGGAGGTATACAGGAGACAGTCACAGACCCATCCACTTAACTCCTAAGGAAATTAGAGACATTTTCATGTCCTTTCTTCTACTTTACTGTATAAAATTGTGTGAAATTCTGACCAGACTGTTACTGAGTAAGGGCTCGTCACCAGATGAGCACAGAGGCCGATACTGTGTACAGTACACCAGACTTCGAGAGAAGCAGTTTGTTATGCAATCGATTGGTAAGGAGGCAGAAGGACAGGCGCTCAACTCTCTGCTCCCTGATCCAGAGTATGGGGTAAGGTTTAAGGGATCAGGGAGGGCAGGCTGGCATGCGGAAGCACTGGCCGACTGAATTTCCATGGGCAGATCAAAATTTTCTTTTCTGCGCATGCTCCTGGCTGGCTCCCAGCCCCTGAAAAATAGCTTTCAACATCCTGCTGTTAAGATGAGGTCAGTTATGGGAGGCCACCAGGAAAAGCACAGTAAACAAGAGTAAAGTTGTTATGCACATGTAAGTCATTGCCTTCTCCATTGATGGGAGTTTCTAGAGATTCACAGTCATGCTCCTCCTCCTGGCACAGAGAGGAAGGCACCCTTACAAATGGAGAACTCCTTTATAGATATAAATTTCCCTTACAAATGGGTAACTTCTATGAAGTTTTCAGAGCTTTTCCTTTGTCTGCTTTTTTTTTTTTTTTTTTTTGAATAAACATCAGCTCAAAATAGCCCTTATGCCAAAGAAGCTTATTTTGGGGTGGCAAATTCTGTTCCTGGTCCTGTGGTTACAACATACACTTTCACATTACCTTATGTGTGTGTAAATCTGATTGTGTTTACTCGGTGATCAGTTGTTTCTCTCTCCTATATGGGTACTGTTAACGCAACCAGATTCGGCCCAAGATGGAGTCGCTCATGCTAAAACCCATGTCAGCAAACCAAAACATAACAAAGTTTCTACACTACGCTCTCCAAGAAAAGGAAGACCAATCAGTGCTTGCCCGCTCAGCTCAAGTTACCAGACTGGCTCCACGACTTTCTTTCGCTCCATCTAAGGAAAGTAACTCTGCTTTAACCAAGCAGCAAACATCCAGTCTAACTTCTTTGTTCCTGCTTAGTTTGGTCTGTAGAAATCTCTTGCCTTGTTTATCTCTTCAGAGTTCTTTTCTATCTACTAGATTGGAATTTGTCTAATTCCTGAATCACCGAATAGTGACAATAAGATCTTTAAAATCTATTCAGTAGAATTTTGTTCTTTAACAGTACAGAGCATCATTTGTTGGCAGAGCTGTTTTATTTCCCTCAAACCCCTCAAACTCAATGTGCTCAAACCAGAATTCACCAATTTCTTGCTTCCTCTGACCGAAACTTCCCCAGGAAGCCCAAGAATGACAACATAGCCACACGTGGCCACCAAAGATAAAAACCCCTGCCTTCCATGGCCTATTGTCTCCTTTATTCATTCAACAAATATTGACTGGGCACATTTTCTGTGCCAGACGCTGTTCTGGGTACTGGGAGATAGAGTGTGAACAAAACAAAGGCCTCCCGGAGTTTGCATTCCGATGGGAGAGAAAGACAACGCACGAATCGTTAATATAACATCAGGTAGTGTGTGGTAAATGCTCTGAAGTGAAATAAAGCAGATTGAGGAGGACAGAGAGTAACAGCATGGTGTCTAGAAAAGGCTGCATGGTGACATCTGATCAGAGACTTGAACGCGGTGAAGAAGTGAAGCCAGCAAGGATTTCGAGCGCGATTGGAGCTCCATGAGGCCCAGGGAGAGTGGTGGTAAGGAGGCCCGAGGGGCAGGCAGGAGCAGAAGCCCAGGACATGGAGGCTATTGGAGGCCTTGGATATCAATACAATTATGTTAGGAAGGTATTGGAGGGTTTCCAGCAGGACAATAACAGCCTCTAATACAGGTTTTTATTTTTTTTAAGGAAGATTAGCCCTGAGCTAACTGCTGCTAAGCCTCCTCTTTTTGCTGAGGAAGACTGGCCCTGAGCTAACATCCGTGCCCATCTTCCTCTACTTTATATGTGGGATGCCACCACAGCATGGCTTGCCAAGCAGTGCCATGTGCACATCCGGGATCCAAACCAGTGAACCCAGGGCCGCCAAAGCAGAATGTGCGAACTTAACCACTGCACCACTGGGCTGGCCCCTAATGCAGGTTTTAAAAGTCTTCCTGGATCTCGTCACACTGAGCCGGAGTGGTCTTTCCCGTGCTTTCTTCCCCTTTCTACACCTCCTCCTTTCCTTTCTCTTTTTCCCAATTCTTCATAATGAAAAGAGCTTCACTGATTCTTCTGAGTGCAAAAATTTCATGTGCTTACTGTAAAAACTTCAAACAGAATAGACAAATTTTTTAAGTAAAAGTTTTGACCCTTACAAAGAATACAAGCGGAAATGCTCCATATGATGCTGGATATGCCGGCCTGGAGCTCTGGAAACAAAGCTGGGACTCATCCCCAACTGATGCTATTCACATGTTGGAAAACTCACCAATACCATCTCTCCCTTCTAAATTACTTTTTTTTTTTTTCAAGGAAGATTAGCCCTGAGCTAACATCGGCTGCCAATCCTCCTCTTTTTTTTTTTTTTTTTTTTGCTGAGGAAGACTGGCCGTGAGCTAATGTCTGTGCCCATCTTCCTCTACTTTCTACGTGGGACGCCTACCACAGTGCCACTGGGCTGGCCCCTGAGCGAAATATTAAGGGTAATGTTTTGGTACACCCTGCTAATGTTTGGGCACATACCGAGAGGGCTCTCAGAGTACAAATCTGCTCGCTTTACTCCTTGAATCCAAGTCCTTTAATCCCTTTGTTTAGCTCTTCAGATCAAGTTCACGGCTTCTACGTTGAGCTCTTTTCATTACCGTTACTTCTCCATCCTGCTCTCTTTTGCACTGGAGCTTCTGCAGACACCCAATGCCCCGTTCTCCTCCACCCAGCAAAGCCTTCTCCCAGTCTTTTGGACCTCCGCGCCTGCCTCTGTCAGCCCTCTAACAGCCCACCTCTCTCCCAGGGACGGGGAGCTTGGAGGGCCGTCAGAAAATCTTGCTTGCCTCGGCATCCCAGTGCCTAACCCAGAGCCTGGTACGGAACAGGCACAATAAATGCTTTTGAGAGAATGCGTGAGAGAATTTTGATTCTAGATAACCCATTCAAAAGACATTCAAGTATCTACTGGATGCCGGATTCTATTGTTACCAGGAAGATAAATGATCCATGAGACAAGGCTCCCTGCCTTCAGGTTTTCTTCTCCTGCTGGTCATTCAGATAGAAATGTCTTTAACCAGAGAAGGGCAGTTCTTCAGGCTGTGTCAGCTTGACGCCAACACTCTTTAAGGATGTCGCCCTCACCTGTAATTCTGGGATTCCAAACACTCTTACGATCTGCTTTTTGTCTACTCTTCATTTCAAGATATACCAGTGCAATAAGCCACCCCTGCATTTTGTTTTTATTGTAGGAAAATATATATACCAAAACATTTGCATTTTAAACGTGTTAAGTTTACAATTCAGTGACATTAATTAAATTCATAATGTTGTGCAACCATCACCACTATCTATTTCCAAAGTATTGTCATCGTCCCAAACAGAAACTGCATACCTATTAAGCAATAACTCCACCACCCCCTGCCCCAGCCCCTGGCAACCTCTAGTCTATTTTCTGTCACTATGAATTTGCCTATTCTAGCTATCTCATATAAGTGGAATCACACAATATTTGTTCTTTGCTGTCTGGCTTATTTCACTCAACATAGTATTTTCAAGGTTGCAATGAGACTTTTTATTTTCATTTTTTAAAAATATGGGGACAATGTTTCTCCTACTACCCATTTAGAGATAAATCAGTGACGCAATGTTTTTTTTTTCGTTTTTGTTTTAAAGACTGGCTCCTGAGCTAACATCTGTTGCCAATCTCCTCTTTTTTGCTTCTCTTCTCCCTAAAGCTCCCCAGTGCCTAGTTGTAGATTCTAGCTGTGAGTGCGTCTGGTTGTGCTATATGGGATGCCGCCTCAGCATGGCCCCAGGAACGGTGCCATGTCCACGCTCAGGATCTGAACTGGTGAAACCTTGGGCCACTGAAGTGGAGCGTGTGAACTTAACCTCTCGGTCTAGGGGCCGGCCCCAAGCAATGTTTTCCTATTTCATTTGTGCTTGCAATATCTTTTATAACAGAGAATAAATGCTTAAAAATCCCATTAGTTTTTTCTCCTTCCTTTGGGGAAACTTTAATTGGTTTTTAGCTCACACATTTAAGGTATGTTCTTTCTGTGGGGGTGTATCCTACCCCCGGCCCCCCCCCCACCCCGCTCCACAATTGCCCCCTACTCCTGTGGCTGTTTGCTTACACTAACCAGGGTGACAAGAGTTCTTGACCCTGCATCTGGGGGCAGAGATGACATTACTTGTTAGGTATCCTGTGCCCTCTGCCCAAAGCTAGGAAGGGAATATCTTGAAGTTGGGGCTAAGAGGAAATTGTGGTTTGCCTGCTGTTCATTCCCCTCTGGTTCATTTCACATTTAGTCATAGTTTTTCTATCAATTGTGAAGGCCAAGATTGTGACCATTCCTTCAGATTCTTCAGTTCCTTGTAAGTGTTTTATTATCAGTTTCCACAGCTGGCTAGCATAGCAATGGCTAAGCTTCCTCCAAGGCTCCTTCTTCTCAGCTGGCGTAGCCTGGCCTTGGCTCTAACTCTTTACCCCTTTTGGCAAGATCAGTGAAATAATAGTAGTGATACTTGTGTAGAGGAGGAAAAATAACTTCCCCTGTACCCTTCATTGTTCTTGGCTGAGAACCCCTCTGCTCTCATAATAAAGGACAGATTAAGAAGAGAAAAAGAAACAAGTTTAGTAACCTGTATACTTCATGTATACATGGGAGACACCCAGGAAAACTAAGACTCCCCCAAAGGGCCCACGCCACTACCTTAAATACTATCTTCAGCAGAAGTCAAAAGAAAGATGTTGGGAGGGGGGCAGTCTAGTTATGGGAGGTTACCAGGAAAGTGCCGCAAAGGAGGGTAAGGTTACGCGGATTTAAGTGGGTGCCTCCTCCATGGACAATGTTCTCATGATTGACTCACCCTTCACTTCCTGATACAAAGAGGGAGACACTTACAAATGGAGATTTCCTTTATAAATATACATTTCTCTTACAAAGGGGTACTTCTACTCTGTTTTTAGAGATTTTCCTGTGTCTGCTTTTTCTCAAAAATAATCAGCTCAAAATAAACCATATGCCCACGAGGCATATTTTGAGATGGTACCCTCTGCTACCCTTCCATACCCATTATTTTACCCTCGAAACAATCTTGCAAAGGAGGTAGGGTAGGGTTTATTTCTGTCCCTTTACAAATGAAGAGACTTAAGATATAGAGAATTTAGGTGATCTGGATAGATTCACGCAGCTAATAACCGGTGGAGCCTGAACTGCAATGATTTGTAATTGGTTGCTAAGCCACGTCTCAGCTAGACAAAGCAAGCACTCAATAAATATTTGTTGAATGAATGAATGATGTGCATGTGTTTACTCTTGTCTAATTGTCCTTCTGCTGGCAGGCTCTACAAAACACCAGCTGTTTCCTGGAGGAAGCAGAGCTTTCCCACCCCTGCTTTCTTCCAGGTGTCTCAGTAATGCTGACTGTTACTTGGACAGACTTTTTTTATTTTTCTTTTTTTTGAGGAAGATTAGCCCTGAGCTAACTACTGCCAGTCCTCCTCTTTTTGCTGAGGAAGCCTCGCCCTGAGCTAACATCCATGCCCATCTTCCTCTACTTTATATGTGGGACACCTACCACAGCATGGCGTGCTAAGCGGTGCCATGTCCGCACCCGGATCCGAACCGGCGAACCCGGGGCCGCCGAAGTGGAACGTGCAAACTTAACCACAGTGCCACCGGGCCGGCCCCTGGACAGACTTTTTGATAGATAGATTACCTTATCCAAGTAGCAGAAGATCCTTAATTTATCAAAATTCTCAGAAAATTTTATAGGAAAATAACACAGGAGAAAATGGAGGACTCGGTTCACTATTCTTTCAGAAAACACTTATATTTAAGAAAATTGATCCAACACATTAAAAGGGGAAAGAGGAGGGATATTAGAGTCTGGGCCTAAAGGAGAAACTATTTTATGGTTAAATAGAAGTCAGTCATTCACAGATCTGTGGTGACACTGAACTATGAACTGAAGATTATGATATACTCTTTGCACCTAAGATCTGCAAAGAAAAAAGCATTCCATGTATTTCTTTCATTCCTTTCCTCCATGTAATAATAGGGGGAAAAAACAAAAAACCTAAGCCCACCTAAAGAGACGTAGATTTTGAATTTCACTTTTATTTTGTAAGTAGCATCCTTTTGGAGAAGAGCAATCTCGAGAGAGAGAGGATTCTCATCATAGCTGCCGTCCTAAAATGCGAGACATTTCTGCCAGTTGCTAGAAGATCTTTTCTGCCCCCTGGGGAGCTGCTCTCAATTGTACTGACTTTCTGTGACCTTCCTTTATCATGCAAACCAAGGCGGGTAAATTGAGTGAGCTGGGTCCTCACCAGGCCCCAGCACATGGTCGTTACTCACAGCAAGTGGATGGTAGGGTTATTGTTGGGCTCTGGCTCTCCCTACCAGACCGTAAGCCAGTAAACAGGTTCAGGGTCCCAAGATCAGACAGACGTTTGCAATGGCTGATGTTCTGTCATTCTCTGTGGAATGAACTCCTATTTTGAAAGTTTTAAATGTTTCCAAATCACGGATGGGGACTGATATAATGTATTATGTAGGAGTTGGTTTAAATTCTTAAATCATTTACACGTAACAGCAAAAACAAAGGGCTATTTCAGTCACGCAACAAAATAGAAAACAAACTTGTTACTAAAATTATCTTGATCTTGAAAGCTATTTTATGAAAAATCAATTTTTTCTTTCTTTTTTTTTTTTTTTTTTGGTGAGGATGGTTGGCCCTGAGCTAACATCTGTTGCCAATCTTCCTCTTTTTTTTTTTTTTTATTTCTCTCGAAAGCCCTAGTACATAGCTGTATGTGGTAGTTGTAGGTCATTCTAGTTCTTCTATGTGGGACGCCACCACCGCGTGGCTTGAAGAGAAGTGCTAGGTCCACACCCAGGTTCCGAACCTGTGAACCCTGGGCCGCCAAAGTGAAGTGAGGACCTTCACCACTCACAGGGCCAGCCCCTGAAAAACCGTTTTTAATGTAAAGATAACAAGTTTTCTGATTCTAAAATATCTTCTCTTTAGAAAAACTGGAGAACAGAAATTACAAAGAAAAAAATTTGTTTGAGAATCACATTACCCAGATAAGACAAAGAACCCTTGGTTGAATTGCATTTCTTTCCAATCTCTTATCTGTACACTTGCATTTTTACTGAATTAGAACTCACTAAATATACATTTTTTCCATGTTTTTTCTCCAGTTTTATTGAGAAATAATTGGCATACATCTCAGTATAAGTTTAAGGCGTACAGCATGATGGTTTGATTTCTGTATATTGTGAAATGATCCACAATAGGTTCCGTTAACATCCATCTTCTTGTATAGACACAATAAAAAGAAGAAAAAGAAAAAAGGAGAAAAATTTTCTCCTGTTATAAGAACTCTTAGGATTTACACTCTTAGCTTTCCTATGTACCATACAACAGCATTAACTGTAGTCATCACATTGTTCATTACATCTGTGGGGGACTGGAATCTGTCACCCCAAAATGTGTCTCTGTTTTTTTTGAGGAAGATTAGCCCCGAGCTAACATCTGCCACCAATCCTCCTCTTTTTGCTGAGGAAGACTGGCCCTGAGCTAATATCCGTGCCCATCTTCCTCTACTTTATATGTGGGATGCCTGCCACAGCATGGCTTGCCAAGCAGTGCCACGTCTGCAGCCGAGATCTGAACCAGTGAACCCCGGGCCACTGAAGCAGAACGTGCGAACTTAACTGCTGCGCCACTGGGCCAGCCCCTGAAAGTTTTAATCTTGATGTACCAAAATTTATACGTTTTTTAAAATGATTTCTGTTTTCTAAAAATTATTTCATCATTAAGAAATCCTTAGGGCCAGCCCAGTGGCATAGTGATTGTATTCATGCGCTCCACTTCAGCACCCCAGGGTTCATGGGTTTGGATCCTGGGTGTGGACCTACACACTGCTCATCAAGGCGTGCTGTGGGGGCATCCCACATACCAAGTAAAGGAATATTGGCACAGATATTAGCTCAGCAACAATCTTCCTCACCAAAAAAAAAAAAAAAAGAGAGAGAGAGAAAGAAAGAAAGAAAAAAGAAATCCTTTATTATTCCAAAGCTATATAAATATTCTCCTACATTTTCTTCTGAAATTTTTATATAATTATTTTTACAATTAAGTCCATAATTCTTTTGGATTTTTCTCCTCTTTGTAGTGTGAAATGAAAATCTACTTTTTCTTTTTCTCATACAGTAATCCAGTTAACCCAGGACCATTTATTTGCTTGTCCAAGATTTTCCCAGTGATTTTTACTAATGTCATCTTAATGTCTTTAAAACATTAAAGCCTTAGATATGATTTGGTGCGTTTCTGGGGTCTTTTATATATTTATCTGTCCCTATATCATACTGTCTGCATTTATATGGCTCTCAAGCAAATTTAGACAGCTCCTCTTTCATTTTAGACTTTTATTCTTTCATATGAATTTACCAAGCCATTGATGAATTTAAAGATGTTGCCTTTTATTCATACTTTTCTGAATATTTTTTACAGAGTGCTTTCATCTCAATCTATTGAAAAGATTATGTTGACTTTCTTTTTTAATATCTAACACGTGAAATTATTTTGATCGTTTTATGCTGACTCTCCATCCATGTATTGATGAGAAAAACTTTACTAGATTATGATATATTGTTTTGTATACACACACACATCACATTTATACAATACATACAGTTAATTCTCATTATTCAGGATAGTTATGATCTACACAGTTGCTGCAAACACTGAATTAGTGAATACTGAATCACTGTTCCTAGAGGAAATACATATTTAGGTTCCCATGAGACTCTGGGCACATTTTAGTTAGCTGGTCAATATATAACCTTGTTTTATGTGTGTTTTTGTCTAAAGATACTTTATTTAAAATATATGTTACCACACAAAGATGGGGTTCTCTTATCCAATGTGCATAAAAAGCCAATTATTATGCATCAGCTTTTGGGAAAAGAAAACAGCTTTATTGCAAGATTGATCTTCAAGGAGACAGGATGCATACGCTTTCAGGTCTATCTCCCTGATCCAGGGCTTGGAGCAAAATTTATGGGATGAGGGGCATCGCAGTCCGAAGTATGCAGACAGACGTTTGGAGGTAAGGAGAAATGCAGTAATTGATGACCTGCACAAGCATATTCAAGCTTCATGGCTCTGCATAAGATGCATGTTGACAAAATGGTGGTGTTAGTATGATCTGAGGCTGGAGTTTTCGGCCCCTTGGTGTCAAAAAGGTCACTTATCAGGCATTTGTGCAGGCCCAGTTGGTGGGTCTCAACCAGACTGAACTGGACGAGGGGGGGCTCTCAGTTCCTGGAAAACACTCTGAACTACTCTGCTGATAACATGGAGTCCTAGTAGGCCTGTGGTTACATATATAGTTGACTCAACATTAAACTGATGGCCAATAGCACTATGACTCATGTCTGAATAAAGCTGATCTAACACATGTATTTCCTCTGTAAGGCATATCACAGCCTTTTGTGCTAAGAACACTATACAACACTTTAGCATGAGGCTTGGGGGTGATTTTAAACAGCAAAATCACCAAAAAAAAAAAAAGCACAAATAAATGGCACTAAGTACACCCAAAAAAGGACCCTTGTTTGCTGCATAAGAGCTAAAACAAGAAGGCAGAATGTTGCCTTGTTCAACGTCAGTTGGGAACCTGTGAGTCAAGCAACTCAATTTTTTCGTAAGCCTGCAAGTCTGTGAATGACCATGAAAGCACTTGGAGTATTGATTTTGGGGTTACAAATACATTTTGAAAAGTAATTCTGAAGCACAGAACCTGCAAATAATGAAGGTTGACTTTACTACAGAATTCAATTTGTTATTTTTAAAATTTAGGATTTTTGCATCTGTGTTGATATGTGAAATTATACTGTCCTTGTTCTCTTTGACATCAAGGAAGGTTAAATTTGGTGGTTTTTCCTCTTTTTATTCTCTGAAACATTTTACATGAAATAGGGATTACGCACTTTAAGCTTGATAGGGGCCAGCCCAGTGGGGCAGTGGTTAAGTGCGCACGTTCTGCTTTGGTGGCCTGGGGTTCGCCGGTTCGGATCCCAGGTCCAGACATGGCACCACTTGGCACGCCATGCTATGGTAGGAGCCCCACATATAAAGTAGAGGAAGATGGGCATGGATGTTAGCTCAGGGCCATTCTTCCTCAGCAAAAAGAGGAGGATTGGCAGCAGTTAGCTCAGGGCTAATCTTCCTAAAAAAATAAATAAATAAAAATAAATAAAAGCTTGATAAAATATATATATTTATCTTGAAAAATTTTACTTCGGATTAGGGAGGAGAAATTTTGACAACTTTTCAACTGTTTAATGTTTATTAGTTCACTTAGTTTTTAATTTTTTTTCAATCAAATTTGGTAACTTGTATTTTTTGGTTTGTTTTTCATAAAACTGTCCTTTGCTTCAATGATTTAAAAGTTATTGGTTAAAATTTTTTTTATTATTTTCTTATACATCTCTAATAATTTTTATTCAATTATTTGTTTATGCTTTCTTCCTTTTATTCTTGCTCAGATTATCTAGTGTGTCTTTATTTTTTAAAGATTTTATTTTTCCTTTTTCTCCCCAAAGCCCCCTGGTACAGAGTTGTGTATTTTTAGTTGTGGGTCCTTCTAGTTGTGGCATGTGGGATGAGTGGTGCCAGGATTCCAACTGGCAAAACCCTGGGCCACCAAAGCTGAGCCTGCGAACTTAACCACTCGGCCACGGGGCTGGCCCCAGTGCGTTATCTTTTATATTCATCTTTTTAATGACTGCTTTGGGCTATATTGATTAGCTCTCCGTTGTTATTATCTATTTCATTAATTTTCTTATTTTTATTCTCCCACCTCCCCACTTTATTTTAGTTTTATTTTGGTTTGTTTGCTTGCTTATTGTTACTGTTTTATTATCTTCAGTCAAAATCTTAATTATTTTCACTCTTCATGTCTTCAAGTTAGTGCATTTAAAGCTATAAATTTTTCTGAGAGCGTTAATTTTTGAATATTTCACAAATTTAAAATGCACTGGGTTTTTTGTTTGTTTTTTATATTTCAGTATAAAATACTTCTAGTTTTCACTTTGAATTGTTTTCAAATCATGGCTTATTTTCTTTTTTTTAGTTTCAAAATATGTATGCAATTATCTTCTTTTATTTATGGTTGAATTCTATCACCCTGGTCAATTTTGGTCAATTTTTAAAAGTATTTCATAATAGGTTAAAGATGACAACAACTAAATGCAATAGTTAACCCTATACTGGATGCTGTGCTGGAAGGAAAAAAAATGCTACAAAGGATATTACTAGGTTAACTGACAAAATTGGAATGTAGACAGTAGATTAGATTAAAATATCAATATAAATTTATAAAGGTAATAACTGTATGGTGATACTATAAAAGAATATCCGTATTTTTAGGAAATACACACTGAAGTATTTAAGAGCAAATCACCACAATGTATGTAACTTACAAATGATTCAGGAAAAAATTTACACACACAAAATGATGAAACAAATGGGGTAGAATGTTAACAGGTGAATCTGAGTAAAAGCTATAAAGGTGTTCTTTGTACTATTTCTTTTTTTCAATATTAAACTTTCTGTATATTTAAAATTATTTCCTAGTAAAAAGTTATAAAAAGTGTTTCATAGTTCCTCAAAAAGAATGCACATTTTCCATGGGGCTGGCCCCGTGGCCGAGTGGTTAAGTTCGCGCGCTCTGCTGCAGGCGGCCCAGTGTTTCGTTGGTTCGTATCCTGGGCATGGACATGGCACTGCTCATCAAACCACGCTGAGGCAGCGTCCCACATGCCACAACTAGAAGGACCCACAACGAAGAATATACAACTATGTACCTGGGGGCTTTGGGGAGAAAAAGGAAAAAAAAAAATCTTTAAAAAAAAAAAGAATGCACATTTTCCACTTGGGTGCAGTATTCTGTATGTATTAGAGGAATCTTCTTAGCTATATTATTCACATCTTCCATATCCTTAGTAATGGTCCCCTTGGTCGGCTTCATCTATTGGATTCAGGGGGAGGTTTTTTAAAAACTCCCAGTAGCTTTGGATTATTTGAGTTTTCCTAGTTACTCTGTGTAGGTTTTGCTTTACACATTTTGTGTAGGGGTTCAGATGAGTCGCCCCAAGATATGTCACCCTGGCATGCAGATTATTTAAAGCTGAATAACAATCAAGGCCCAAAAGACTCAGGAAGAACCTCTGACCTTCCCCCTAACTGCCCAAAAGAATTTAGATGGAGGACCTTTTCCAGGAAGGAGATATGGCTATAGATAACTATGGTAGGACACGAACTAGGTGTTGCAGACAGGGAGGAACCTAGCAAGGTTTGTTTGATCAAAGCTCTCTCTGTGTGCCATTGTTTTTGGATGGTCCAGCAAACATTTGTTTACCAAATATTTACTCTTTTCATTATTCCTGAATTACCTTCCTTCCTTTTGAGATCCCAGACCCTTTCTCCCTTCTCCTTAGTCTAGAATGACATAAATACCTCATTTTGACTGACTGACTTTGCAATCTCTCATCTTAATGTGGATTTCCTACATGTACATAACTAAATTTGATTGTCTTTTGTTAATCTGTCTTGTGTCATTTTAATTATTTGACCAGCCCAAAGAACCAAGAAGGGAAGACTGGAATTTTCCCCTTCCCAGCATTTGAAAATATATTGCTAGGAACATCATTATTTTTCTCTTTATTTTCAACGTCTATGTAATTTCCCTTAGCAATATCTACTGTAAAAACAAACAAAAAGTAAGGGACACCCACTGACCAAATCTGGGATAGGTTACATGGCAAAATAAATAATAATAATAATATATCATAACCAAAGGAATAAAGAATCCATGAGTCCCTGCTGATATAAATAAATAATCAAAGAAATAAATGGGGGCGAAGGGAAAAGTCTTCTTGACACTAGAATGCCGACTAATACATGTGGAACCACTGATTCAATAGAAAATCGCCATCTGGCAACCACCATGGCATAGATTTTTTAGGGAAGAATCATCAAGAGAGGCTAAAATGAATGGGCGAAAGTTTGATGGCAAACAGGATATTTACATAGTCTCAAAGTACCTCTCTGTAAGATATTTATTAATTACAAAGGGAAAAATAGTAACTTTATAGTGGAGAAACTCAGCAGTCACCATCTTAACCATGTGGTCAAGTTAAGTTTAGTAGAAATGGGATAAATCAATATCTTGCCATCCAGGTCATGAAACATCTCCAATTTATACTCAGGTGGTTGTATCCATTACATGATATTTCCCCTTAAGCCATGCCCATAAATCCATAGATTCCTGGTTTGTTTACCATAAGAATCTTAACCAACCAGGTCCATCCCACTAAAAGCATTCCATAGATAAGGACTCCCTGCTGGCAAATACCTTTAGCTTTAGGAGGTATTCCTTAGCATTTTCACAAGACTAGGTCTAGTCATCTGTCTCATTTCTATCTCCACCCCCTTTTCCCCAAATAAGAGGAGAGAAGACTGCAGACTTATTGCTTAACCCTTTCCTTCCCATAGACATCACAAATATATTCACACATTCTCCTCTGTCTATTAATTTCCCCCCTGGTGTCTCTCATTGAATAGAAATCCTTGATCTTGATATAATTGTGTTCATCAATAGTTTGCTTTATGGCTTGTACTTTTTGAATTGTGTTTATGGTGTTGCTCCCCATGTCAGGTCACAAGGATATTCTCCTTTATATTCTTACAGTAACTATGTTGGGTAATGTTTTCTAAATCTTGATTTCAGAGTTGCAGCAGCCCTCCAAAACTCCTAGCTTTAGGCACACAGCCCTGGTCTCCCTCTCTGTGCACAGGGCATGGGCTGCACTCTCCTTCCTGAATAGGTACCATCACTCCAGCCCCACTGTTGTTTAAGGTTCCATCCAGCTCCGAGAAGTCTGTCAGCCATTTTGCCTTCAGCCTCCTCAAGCTGTTTAAACTTTAAGTTAACTCTTTTTTGCATCTTGGGTTTTTGTTTTTAGTTTGCCTATGTTTTTCTCCTCCTCTCATCTTTTCTAAGTAAAATTTTTGCAGCATGTCTATATATGCAGGCTTGGTGATCAGTAACTTTTTCACTTAACCCTTGCCTTCTCTGTTGATCAAACGGTTATGATTCCTTTCCCTTATAACCTCATAGAAGAGAAAGTAGGTACCTCTGAGGGTAAGAAACTGTGGGGAAAATAACAGAAATATCTAAAAAATAATTTTCTTTTGTTGAGGAAGATTAGTCCTGAGCTAACTACTGCCAATCCTCCTCTTTTTGCTGAGGAAGCCTGGCCCTGAGCTAACACCCATGCCCATCTTCCTCTACTTTATGTGTGGGATGCCTGCCACAGCATGGCTTTTTGCCAAGTGGTGCCATGTCCGCACCCGGGATCCTCACCAGTGAACCCTGGGCCGCTGAGAAGCGGAACTTGCGAACTTAACCGCTGCACCACCGGGCCGGCCCCTAAAAAAGAATTTTATTAAGTTTTTGTCTAATGTGATCTGTGATGTGAATTTTCCTCAATGGATTCTCCCACAATCTTCAGTAAAATATTCTCTTTTCATCAATGCCTTTCATCAGCAGCCTGAACTTGGATGTCAAGAACAGAGGATGTGAGAAAAGAGGCTGCTCATACAATCCATTCAGGTTACAATCTAAGGTTCAAATTCTACTTCTCTGTGTGCCTAGGTGACCTTGGACAAATAACATAACTTCTCAGAGTCTCGGTTTCCTTCTCTCTTCAATCAGGATGATAATTTGCACCTCATAAGATTGTTGTGTTAAATGAGCAAGGTCATGTGTGTGTCTTTCTTTCCCCTCCTGTGAAGCAGAATAGTAGGATGGGTAGATTTCAGCGAGGGTCTGGGTCCGTTGTGAACCCGCACTGCAATGTTAGGTAGGTGGCAATCTCAATCAACCTTAGTTTCATGATAAATGAAATAGTCTCTAAGATTTCTTCCAAATCAAATAGTCCATGATTTAAGGTTTTGCAGTTGTATTTGAGATAAAAACCTGACAAGGCTGCTATGCAGTTCAGTTTTTCTTTGCAAATATTTATTTATATATATCCATTTACTGAACGAGAGAAGTGATTTGATTTATGAGTTAAATATCTCACAAGGTAGCACAGGGTATTTCTTAAGTTCTCTGCTTTATCCCTATACACAGGCCTGTTGTAACCAATTGCAAGAGGTGGGTCGAGCCATTTATTCCTAAAACTATTACTTTTTATTTTTTGAGGAAGATTAGCCCTGAGCAAACTACTACCAATCCTCCTCTTTTTGCTGAGGAAGACTGGCCCTGAGCTAACATCCATGCCCATCTTCCTCTACTTTATATGTGGGACGCCTACCACAGCATGGCGTTTGCCAAGTGGTCCCATGTCGGCACCCGGGATCCGAACCAGCGAACCCCAGGCTGCTGAATCGGAACATGCCAACTTAACCGCTGCACCACCGGGCCGGCCTCCTATTCTTAAAATTATTAATTGAAATGCTAAGTACAATGGAAGGGACAAGAGCAAGGAGAAAGGGGATCAGAATGCTGGAGAGATGTTGTGGGGAGGAGCAAGTAAAATCTGCTTTTACTGTGGAAGTTTATTTAAACATTTATTCCGTAAAAAGCCACACTGAGACTAATTTAAGTCTTCTCGTGTTAATTTTTCTAATTTGATGATCGTTGAGAGTTCTGGTTACCAGTAGAAAGCAATTTTTCTTTCTAGCTCGAAATGACAAAGAACTGAGTTTGAGAGAACTGATAAGGGCGCTCTGTGGATGTTTTTACTCTTTTACGAGTCATCCATCTTTAAGGAGATTCTTTTTCTCAGAGGCAATCTAAATTGATCCGTGGTGCTTGGAAAATAACAGGCTATTCTTAAATAACTGTGAACAGGAGGGTTAAAACCAGCTCCTGTTGGAAACAGTTGCAGAATGTTCAAGAAATATGCACATGCACACACACAAAGAGGCCTCTCTCAGCAACGGAGGAGCAGCCAAACTGCGTGGCTGCAGAAGGCCATCGATCACATTTATTACACTGCAGACAGCAGCAATTTTAAGTGAGGCTGGGCTTCCTGCATGAATTCCAATAATTCAAGGTATGATCCCCAAACTGTGTGTCAGACTAATTCAATATTACTCTTAGGCCAAAATAAAAAACAAAGTTGAAATTATTCATCCCATGATGTGGGTAAAAGAATCTGATTTCATTACCTTAATCATTAATAAAGACATTACAAATCACGTGCTGATTTTTAAAAAATAAAATAATAAGAAAAATTGTGCAAATCCTACTTCCTCCATCACAGTTGCATAAATGGATATTTTTTGGTTTTTGTTTTTCTACATCAGAAATAGATTTACTTTGGAGTATACACTGAGCCTTAAAGAACAAATTTTTTTGAGATTTTTTTCCAAAATTGAAATGTTTTTATTACTTTTGTGGATTATAAAAGTAAATCATGGTTGTGAAAAGGAAAAGATTTTAAGGTATATAAAGTGAAATTTCCCCCAGATAACACCTTTTGGGGCAATGTAATAAAAAAAAGGTGTATATTTTCCAGAGTTTTACTCTAGAGCTTTTCATCCATCCATCCAACCATCCATGCCATCTTTCCACCATGAAAAGTAGGGAGTTGTTGAGGGAGGCGGGACAGATGGGTTCCTGTTCCCATGGAGTGGAAGACACCCAGGGCACATAATCGGGGCGCTGCTCAGGCTCCCCTGTGAGCAAAGGCTGGCAGCCCTGCTGTGGGGTCGGAGAGCTGTGTGCTGGGAGTTTGGGTCTCCATGTCCTCATTTCAGCTTGGTTTCTATCTAGTGTGAGACTTCAGGCAAATCATACAACCTCGTTTATAAAATGTATGTTCTTTGCATGTTAGTAAACCTCGAATTAGATTCTGCTTTATCACTGTGTTTTGAGAAAGGAATCATTAACTTTTGATGAAGGTGATTTTTATTTACAGGACCATCCAGTTGGTGGATGCTCTGAAATACTCTAACCAACATGTGACAATGCATGTTTTTTTTTTTAATTTAAAGCCCCATAGTGACGACTTAGCCTTCTTTAGGCTAAGCTTAAAATACTTGATATTTTCGAGGAATAGAGGTGAAACAAATGTGTCTGTTGGCTCTGAGAAAATGCTTCAAAAAATTGATCATGTCTTGTCATTGATAAAATGATACTGGCATTGGGATCGGTAACACAGACAAGGGTTTGGGAGTGGTTGTCTATGCAAGCTGAATTTCAAAGATGTAGTTCTCAGGAATACAAGGGGTTTTGTATAGAGCTGAATGAACCTTCCACAGTCTGAAAGCCCATCTTTGGGAAACAAATATCTGGTTGCCATGGAGACACTCAAGGTGGATGAAGGATGGATTAATCAAAATACAGTAAATCCTTTTTACGAGCTTCCTAAGAAATCTAGTGTGACGTGAACCCTCTGGTCTGCCTCCTCTTGTTCTTCCTTCCATCACACAGGAAATCCACCATGGACGTACAATGACACACTTTTATTGTACTGAGCTCTATGTACACACTAGGAGTGACACCCTCTCTTGCCTGAAAGGCATCGTCATACAAGCATGAGGGCTCCTCAAACATTTATTTTTTAACATAGCTTTTGAAATTTAAGGAAAAAAATTTATCTTACTCTCTCTGCAACAAAAAGAAAAGAGAATGGTTAGAAATAGCCTCTGACAATTGTGATTATTTATTAACTGAGCCACATTCTCTGGGGAATAGAGGATACGAAATAATTTGTGCTAAGATAGAAGCCTCATTCAGCTTAAGTCTAAATGCACAACTAATCTAATCATTTTAACTGTTCAACTTAGTAAAAAAAAAAAGTCATTTCAATATCAGTTAAACAAATAAATGAATCTAAATAAATTACTAAATTGAATAAATTAAGTGAATAAATAAATTAAATGGCTATTCCCTTCCTTCCCAACCAACTGATGGGTCAAATTAATCAAAATAGTTAATCCAGTTGTGGGAGACATTTCCAGAAGCCTGCACAGTAAACCGTTCTTGGGCAGCCAATTCGATTTTAAGCCCTGATCTTGAATAGCCGCTGCATCAAGTCAATTGGCTGAGCTAGCACACGGGATCAAGCTGATGGAACGTAGACTTCGGACACCCTCCAAGAACAGATAAAGGTTCACAGTGAGGATGTCAGTTACCGCAGGCGAGGGGCCCACAGGAAGTCCAGAGGGACCCAGGAGAGTGTCCAGGCAGGGAGGTTTTCCAGATTGGCATGCCAGATCTGAGGCTCCATGTGTTCTCACAGACTGAAGCGAAGACAGAAGATTCAGATTCCACAGGAATGCAGCAGAGAGCGAAACAGTGGTTCTCAGCTGGCGCCAATTTGGTCATGACTCGTAGGGAAAGCTGGGAGGGGGTGTCACTGGCATCTAGTGAGTAGAAGCCAGGGGGGCCGCTAAGCATCCTGCCATGCACAGGACAGCCTCCTGCAAAAAAGACAAATGTCAATGGTGCTGAGGTTGACAAATCCTGGTGTAGAGAAATAGTCAACAGATTCTAAGCAGCACCTGAGATGGCGTGCAAATTCGTGGATTTACACGAGCAGAACAAAGCTGAGCAGTAAGGAATCAGCTCTGAGCAGTAAGGAATCAGCTCTGAACTTGGTATTTGAAGACCTGGATCTCAGTCTGAGCCTTGCTTTTTATTTTTACCTACACGGAACACAGAGTCAGTATTCAGGAAATAATGACTGGGAACAAGCCAGTTTCTCTCACCTTTATGTGTGTATGTTTTTTTTTTTTTAATTTTTAAAAAATTTCTTGTTTTTCATGTTTTTTTTTGAAGCAAGCCTGGTCAATTTTTTTTTTCTTTTGAGGAAGATTAGCCCTGAGCTAACATCTGCTGCCAATCCTCCTCTTTTTTTTTTTGCTGAGGAAGACTGGCCCTGAGCTCACATCTGTGCCCATCTTCCTCTACTTTATATGTGGGACGCCTACCACAGCATGGCTCGTCAAGCGGTGCCATGTCCGCACCTGGGATTGAACCGGCAAACCCCAGCCCACTGAAGTGGAACGTGCAAACTTAACTGCTGTGCCACCAGGCCAGCCCCAGTTTTTTTTTTTTTTTTAAAGATTTTATTTTTCCTTTTTCTCCCAAAGCTCCCCAGTACATAGTTGTGTATGTTTAGTTGTGGGTCCTTCTAGTTGTGGTATGTGGGATGCCACCTCAGCGTGGCTGATGAGCGGTGCCATGTCCATGCCCAGGACTCCAACAGGCGAAATCCTGGGCCACCTCAGCAGAGCGAGTGAACTCAACCACTCAGCCACGGGGCTGGCCCCGAGCCTGGTCAGTTTTGACCAATGGTGACAATAAGAAGAAAAAAATTGATTTAAAATTTATTATTCATTTTCAATCTTAATGTAACGTGGAGGAGGAAAAAGTTTTCTTCAGCCGTCTTAGAGTCCCTGGCTGGGTCTGAAAACTAAACTGACACAAGACAGATGAACAGGACAAAAGCAGACACATTTTGTTGAATTTTTACATGTATGTGGGAGTCTTCACCAGAGAATGAAGACCCAAAGAAGTGACCAGAATAGAAAGCTTTTATATCTTTTAGACAAAGAAACAATATATTTGTGAAGAATTGACAAGACAAAGTTTGGGCTGGGGTAGTCAATAGTGAAGAAGTAACCAGGAAGAAGAGGGAGGGGGCCGGGCTGGTGGCGCAGCAGTTAAATGCGCATGTTCTGCCTCGGAAGCCCGGCGTTTGCCGGTTCGGATCCCAGGTGCGGACATGGCACCGCTGATCAAGCCATGCTGTGGTGGGCGACCCACATATAAAATAGAAGAAAACGGGCATGGATATTGGCTCAGGGTCTTGCCCCCCACCCCCCCAAAAAGATTGGGTTAGTATAACAACGCTTGTTTGTGCAGATTTCTCAGCCCGCAATTCCTTACCTCTGGTGATAAGAAATGTCTTCCAGTACCAAGAGCACCTGTCACATGGGAGGCTTACGACCTGTTTCCGGGAAGAAGCGCGAGGGGGGGATGTCAGAGTGATCTTCCTGCTTTGGCTGTTTCCTCAGACTCCTTCAGCTCAAGACATTCAACACGCCAAGGGGCTTTGGCTGTTTCCTCAGACTCCTTCAGCTCAAGACATTCAACACGCCAAGGGGCCATACTCCGGGTGGCGTGTCTTGAACCCCGTCACTATGAAATGTCCGTTTTTGCTTGGAGGCTGCAGAGTATGTGTCTGCCACAGTGCAGAAGGCTCTATTTCTTTGCAGTAGAAAAAAGAAGAGAACGGGAAAATGTTAGCGGAGGTCCAGCGGGGAGGACTGTGCCGGGAAAGCCGGCTAGGAAGCGTGGGGCGCAGGCGTCCAGCGGGATTTCAGAAACGAAGCTTTGCTGTGAGACGCGCAGCGTAACCCTCTCTTCCGTCTCCCCGCAGAATCTTCACTCGAGTCTTTGTTACTCCTCTGTGACTGAGGGGCTTGAATTTGCTTTGTTTTTGATATAACCAAGTGCTGAACTGCTTCAAAGTGGATGTGCAGGGCTGCCACCAGCCCAGGTGAAGAAAAATTATCCCAAACTTGGAAATAACTCAAAAGGTGATTAATGTCATGCTAAGAACATTTTCTAACAAACCCACCTAAGCATCATACGACTCCGGGAACTTAAGCTTGTTGGTATAATTGATTAGAACTCAGAGATTTTATGATTCTGAAAGCTGATCTGGTGCAATGACTTGCCTTTTTGTTGGGTAGGAAAGATAAACCTGAAGGTTACAGTTTTATTACCCTGTAGGGTTTTAACCACTGTATATCTTTATCTAACTTAGTAATTTTATTTCGGCATGACTTCTCCCCCCATTTATTGTAAAAAATCCCCATTTCTTAAATTCTTTGAACTGGTGTTATCATCCTGCTGGCTCCCTTTTTAACAGGTTTACTATATTTCTGACAAGTGCTCACTATCTATTTGTGTGAGAATCATGTTTTTAACATTTTGAGGCTATGCTTTGGCACCCGTATGCAACCTTTGTGTGAATTAGGAAAAAAGTGTCCTTTCCTTGAATACTATTAGTTTTCTTGTCCTCAAGTACAATTTTTAGAAGATAGCGTGTTATTTATGTCTTTTTAAAAAAATATTTTATTTTTCCTTTTTCTCCCAAAGTCCCCTGGTACATAGTCGTATATTTTTAGTTGTGGGTCCTTTTAGTTGTGGCATGTGGGATGCCGCCTCAGCATGGCTTGATGGGTGGTGCCGTGCCCGTGCCAGGATTGAAATCCTGGGCCGCCAAAGCAGAGCATGCGAACTTAACCACTCGGCCACGGGGCCGGCCCCTATTTATGTCTTAATAACAAAAATTACAGCAAGCCTGAGGTTATTTTATATAAATTCTACCAATTAAATTATTGAACACAGAATAAAGGAAATACGAAATTTTAATCATAATAATAACTCACTGGAATACTTAAGAAGTCAGTAGGATTTAATAATCTGTTATAAAATAGTTATACATCTTGCTTTCATAGACACAAAATTCTTTATGACAGTTTCAATGCCTACTTGCTTCAGTATCTTGTTTTCTAAAGAAACGCACAGTTTTTGTTGTGGCCTTGTGTACATTTAATAAATTTTGTTTTTGTGAAGCTATAAAAGTCTCCATTGGCAATTGCTTCTGCAAGGTTAAATTTATTCTGAGAGCTACACAAAGTTATTGGAAATGTGTCTTGTAAATTATTGTTGTAAATTTAGTATTGCAATACTTCAACTGGAGTATTAGAAGTGTAGATTTTCAAATACTGCAACTTAAGATTTTAGGTCCTTATGGATTGAATTCCTATCAGCATCATTTTCCTTACTTTGTTCACCAGGCAATTTCAACTGCTAATGCTCACATAGTTGCAGTAGTTCATATTCATTCGAATTCTTTAAATTTGCCATCTATAACACGGAAAGGTCATTATATTCTTTCAGTGTTTTAAAACTTTGCTTTGAAGGTGATATCATATCTAGTATAGAGAAAAGAACATTGAATTTTAAACTTAGTTTTGGATTGTAGATGAGATTCTCAGTTGAACTGAATCGTCTTCCTTCTTCTCCACTATTGCCTCTATTGAGGGAATTGTTGCTGATGTCAAGAGAGTCTGAAATTTGTTTAGTATCAACATATTTTTCACAAATATCATTGGTTTCTCTTCAACAAGTATATTAATTCCTTTGATGCTTTTTTTTTGCCTAGGAAAGATTCGCTCTGAGCTAACATCTGTTGCCAATCTTCCTCCCTTTCATCTTCCTCCTCCGCAAAGCCCCAGTACAAAGTTGTATATTCCAGTTGTAAGTCACTCTAGGTCCTCTGTGTGAGCCACTGCCACAGTAAGACTACTGACGGACGAGTGGTGTGGTTCCCAGCCCGGGAACCAAACCCTGGCCGCTGAAGCAGAGCACGCTGAACTTTAGCCACCAGGCCATCAGGGATGCCTTGAAGCTTTTAAGTGCATTGTGTACACTGAATTTTTGTTCCTGCATCATTTTGCATTTAACATCAATTTTACTAAAGCTATTATGCCAAGTTGGTACTGAGTAAATAAATGTAAAAATGATTATTTTCAAAATCATACCTTTGACCTGTACCGCAGAAAAATGTAATACTTCACATCAAAATAATTTCTCTCTTTTTTTAATTTTTAATTTTTTCTTTTTCTTTTTTCCTTTTTCTCCCCAAAGCCCCCCGGTACATAGTTGTATATTCTTCGTTGTGGGTCCTTCTAGTTGTGGCATGTGGGATGCTGCCTCAGCATGGTTTGATGACCAGTGCCAAATCTGCGCCCAGGATTCGAACCAACGAAACACTGGGCCGTCTGCAGCAGAGTGCGCGAACTTAACCACTCGGCCACGGGGCCAGCCCCCACAATAATTTCTAAAGGAGCACTGCATTCTTCCTTTAAGTGAGTTTCTAGTGTCATGATAGCTTCAGCTTGACTTTCTCATCATTTTTTCAAAGACAGCTTCAAATTTCTCTTCCTTAAAATTATTTTCAATAAGCGCCAACATTGACACCAAATTGTCACGTTTTTCTATCAAGTTTAAACAAAACGAGGAAGACAGAATGTTTTATAACTTTTTTCAGGGATTTGCCACTGTGATCCCTTATGCTTTCTATGTGTCTTTGTGGAATTGTCATATCCCCAGTCGTTCTAATCATTTTGTCTGGATTCAGTTTTTGTAGGCATTCTACTGAGAATTGATGTTATCTGTGTCAACATAGCTTAACTGTTTTTCCCCAGGAAACTCTAGCCCAGGCAGATAAGATTGCAAACGAATAAATAACTAACTTCATCATTTGCTTCAGGAAGTTCTTGCAAACCAATTTATCACGGCAAACAGTTGCCTCATTGTGGCAGAATAGCTAGTCTTCAGAAGAAAGCCGTGTGCGCACCTGGACAAACAGCTTGCTTATCAGGGCAAGAGTTTGTTTATGCAGACCTGCTTCAAAACTTGCTGCGTCCACCAATTCTAAACTATTATGTCGCAAATTTTGCCCAATCCCCATCCCTGCCTTGAAGGACTTGCCTTAAATTACCTGAGCCCAGACCCCGACGCTTTCCCCTGCTGAGACGCTAACTCTGTTAAGATGGTGCTCTTGCTTGCTGCTGGACTGTCTAACGCTCTTGACTTGATCAACAGGTTATTCTGGTAGTTCTTGTGGGGGAGTTAACGTTATTACGAATATGTATAGTCTTTTCTCGTCATGTCATTTACTGAACAAACTTCCACAAAGTGTTCACCTACAAGATTTGCCTTTTTGAAATTCAAAAATCTGGTAATAAGTATATTCTGTTCTATGCCTTGTATTAGAAGTTGTACATAAAATGTTGAGTACTATTTAGCGCTTCTTACCTTATTCAAATAATACATGATTTGCTGTTGATGTTTGTGTTCTAAGAAAATGTTCTGCGCTTGTTATCGTTTGTTGTGATTTCCACCAGATGCAGAAAAATAGGTTTTATTTTATTTTATTTTATTTTGAGGAAGATTAGCCCTGAGCTCACATCTGCTGCCAATCCTTCTCTTTTTGCTGAGGAAGGCTGGCCCTGAGCTAACATCCACGCCCATCTTCCTCTACTTTTTTTTTAAACGTGGGACTCCTACCGCAGCGTGCCAAGGGGTGCCACGTCCACACCCGGGATCCGGACCAGCGAACCCTGGGCCGCCGAGAAGCAGAATGTACGAACTTAACCGCTGCGCCACCAGGTCGGGCCCAGGTTTTTTTTTTTTTTTAAAGATTGGCACCTGAGCTAACAACTGTTGCCAATCTTTTTTTTTCTTTTTGTTTTTTTCTCCCCCTATCCCCCCAGTACATAGTTGTACATTTTTTTAGTTGTGGGTCCTTCTAGTTGTGGAATGTGGGATGCCGCCTCAATATGGCCTGACAAGTGGTGCCATGTCCATGCCGAGGATCCGAACCAGTGAAACCCCGGACCACCGAAGCGGAGCGTGCGAACTTAACCACTCAGCCACGGGGCTGGCCCCAGAAAATTCCCATTCTTATGCTCATAAAGTTCTTGGATGATCTGAATGATAGCATTATCCCACCAAAAATGAATCATCTATATTGTTTTAATGATTGCACATGAGCTTTCTTTAAAAAATTTTTTAAAAATTTTATCTTATCTATGTTTTTTTTGAGGAAGAGCAGCCCTGAGTTAACATCTGCTGCCAATCCTCCTCTTTTTGCTAAGGAAGACTGGCCCTGAGCTCACATCCGTGCCCATCTTCCTCTACTTGATATGTGGGACGCCTGCCACAGCATGGCTTGATAAGTGGGGCCGTGTTCGCATCTAGGATCCAAACCAGTGGACCCCGGGCCACCGAGAAGCGGAACGTGCGAACTTAACCGCTGTGCCACCAGGCCAGCCCCTGCGCATGATCTTTTATCTTATTTTCATATAGTTTCTGTTTTGTATCATTAAAATTGCAGCTATATTTTTAAATCAAAGTTAATTTTAAATGCATTACACTGTTTATGTGCATTTAATTTTCTTCACGTTTATTAAAAGCGTGTGATAAATGCTGCCAATCTTTGTACTATTGTCAACCTTCAGTTGATTTTTTTCCATTCCCAAAGACTTTGACATAGCGACAAAATACAGACTCCTGTGAAGTAGAAAGTTCTCGTAATATTTGTCATCATTTGGAAGAATTTGTGTGTGATATTCTCAAAAACTTATCATCTGTAACTTGAGTTGGATAGTTAACTAGCATTTCCTTTGAACATTCAGGTTAGATGGATGTGTGCTTGCATTCGCAGAAAGTACACTGGGTTTAATGGAGTCTTTGGTTTTTTTCTCTTCCAGTTGAAATGGAAATTCATCAGCTTTGATTGATATGGAGATAGAAGGTAAATTCATATCCTGCCCAATCAGTGACATTTCAGCTACTTCTGCTGAAACTAGTAACTCTGAGAGCTTTTCCTTTTTTGCTTCTACATTTCATCTATATTCTCCAAAAGTTCGTTAAACTGTGTGCATACATTTCTTTCATTTTCTTTAATGGTCTTCCATTTTCTTATACTGGTAATTAAAAAAAAATTCTTTTTGACATTTAGTAAGAAGCTATGAACAGCTGAATATTTTATCTTAGAATTTGAAACACTTAAAAATAGTAGGTTTGGGGAAAGTGTAACTTTACAGTGTAGAAAGCTGGCAGACAAGCAGGCAAGCGAAGTAACATCTCAGTAATGAGACTGAACTGAGAGCAGCTCAACATCACTTCTGTGGTATTCTTACCCAAAATCATAACCTCAATTTATCACGAGCAGACATTAGATAAGCCTGTGTGTCATTTCCTAACACCAATTTTGTGACACCAGTTGGGTGTCCTATAATTCAATTCAATTCTGACACTAAGTACTGGAGTTAACACAGAACCTGTAGATTAAGGGGCTCAGTCCCACAAGGCTGCCCCCACGTCAGACACCAGCTACAATTCTTGAGTGTGTCCCCAAAGGCACCACACCCCGGCCTAGCCGAAAACACATCCGGGGCGTCCAATAACCATCCCCCTCTTTAGGCTTGATAATTCTCTAGAATGGCTCACAGAACTCAGGAAAGTGCTATGCTTACAATTATAGTTTTATTATAAAGGATACAACTCAAGAACAGCCAAATGGAAGAGATGTATAGGGTAAGTATGGGGGGGCCACGGGGCAGGGGCAGAGTTTCCATGCATTCTCTGGGTGGGCTACCCTCCAACACATTGATTAATCAACCCAGAAGCTCCCAGAACCTTGTTGTTCAAGAGTTTTTACCAAGGCTTCCTTGTATAGGTCTGGTTGATTAAATTATTGGCCATTTGTGATTGAACTCAATCTCTGGTCCCTCATCCCTCCACAGGGATAGAAAGTTCTAACCTTCTAATCATGTGGTTAGTTTTTTGGCAATCAGCTCCCTCCCTGAAGCCTTCTAGGTTAGGACTAACCTCATTAGTATAACAAAGACTGCTATCACTCAGGAAATCCCAAGGGTTTTAGGAGTTCAGTGGCAGGAACTGGGAACAAAGACCAAACATATTTTTTATTATACTACAATCCCAAATTGTGCGACATTCCACAAAATAACTGGGCAGTGCTCTTCAAAATTGTCAAAATCATGAAAAAAACCCCCCGACAAAACAAAACAAAACTGTTCCAATTTGAAGAGACTGAGGAGGCGTGATAACTAAATGCAACGTGGAACCTTGGATTGAATTTTTTTTCTGGATCAGAAAAAGACATTAGTGGGACAATTGGTGCTATTTGAACAAGGTCTTTAGATTACAATGTAATCGTATTGTATCAATGTTAGTTCCCTGTTTTTGATCACTGTATGATGGTTACGTAAGATGTTAATATTGTTACCGCACAAAATTGGGGATCTCTGGCCTGATGTGCCTTAAAAAAACCAATTAATTACGGCATCAGCTTTTGGGGGGAGAAATCGGCTTTATTCTGCAAGATCCATCTTCAGGGAGACAGGGCATGTGTGCCCTCAGATCTGTCTCCCCAATTCAGCATGTGGGGCAAAATTTAAGAGGTTGGGGAGAGCAGGCTGGCACACGGAAACACTGGTGGGACAGGCTTTAATGGATGGGCTTCAAACATTTATGGTCAGGTTCTAAACATTTATGACAGTGTTCTAAACTTTTATGATGAGGTTCTAAACTTTTACGATAGGGTTCTAAACAGTCGTGATAGGGTGGGGAAGGCATTTTAAGACCAGATCTTTCTGAACGAGGGGCTCCTTGCTTCTGATACGAGTCTGACTTTGAAATTCCAGTCACGTCCTGGTCCTTTGGTTCCATGGGGAGGAGAATCTTTGGTTCTGCAGTCATTTTGGGCCGAGATTTCTTCTTCTGCACATGCTCTGGCTACATGACTTTGGAATTTTTTTGAAAGACAATCTTTACTCACTTTGTTGATAAGAGATAAGGTCTGTTCCAACTGGCTCTAAATGGGCCTGTGGTTACAGCATCGGGAAAGGTGGGTGAAGTGTATACAGAAAATCTTTATGCCATTTTTGCAACTTATTTGTAAGTCTGATATTATTTAAAAATAAAAAGAAATCGGGGCTGGCCGATGGCACAGCGGTTAAGTGCGAACATTCCGATTCGGCAGCCCTGGGTTCGCCAGTTCAGATCCTGGGTGCGGACATGGCACCGCTTGGCAAGCCATGCTGTGGTAGGCGTCCCACATATAAAGTAGAGGAAGATGGGTACAGATGTTAGCTCAGGGCCAGTCTTCTTCAGCAAAAAGGAGGATTGGAAGCAGATGTTAGCTCAGGGCTAATCTTCCTCAAAAAAAAAAAAAAGAAAGAAATAAAAAGAAATTAAAAATAGTATGCATTTTAAATATCCTAAATTTTAAAGGTGGTTATTTTTATACTGATCAAATTATCATAATAAAGAAACACTTCCTGGGGCTGGCTGGGTGGCACAGCAGTTAAGTGCGCACGTTCCACTTTGGCGGCCCAGGGTTTGCCGGTTCAGATCCCGGGTGTGGACATGGCACCGCTTGGCAAAAGCCATGCTGTGGTAGGTGTCCCACATATAAAGTGGAGGAAGATGGGCACGGATGTTAGCTCAGGGCCAGTCTTCCTTGTGAAAAAGAGGAGGATTGGCAGTAGTTAGCTCAGGGCTAATCTTCCTCAAAAAAAAAAGAAACACTTCCTATAAAATATATAGTGGATAATCATCTAGTAATCTCTAATCTATTTCTATGAAATACTGCTTTGTGAATTTTTAGAGGTAAATGAAGATTAGTTATTACATGGTGGTTCATGTCATTATGAAAGAACTTAGAGATCTACATTGGAAACTCAACAATACCCTTCTAGTACCATCAATAAATAGTTGATATGAACAACAGCATGAAATGTCAACGTTAGCTGGTGCCCTCGTACCAAGAGGGAATTTTGTTTTAAATTTTATGGTACTCGCCAATCAATATATTAGTTAGCAAAGTATATTAAAAATGTATTCTGTAACGATCAATTCAGACAATTTTAGCCTTTAAATTTTCCTGCAGGCCTGCATTATGAACAGCAATCTATCAAAGATCAAAGAAATGTTCTTTTATAATCAATGATACTCATTATACCTGAATATTATATTTCTGCCAGGGCAAATTTAAATCATTGCTCCCAAGCTACTTGTTTTCCAATTATTAGATCTAATGTGGTTTCCAGTCATCAGGTCTATGTAGTTTTCCTCAAGGGCAAACTGGCCCTTTAAATGAATTTTCCAGTGGTCCCAGGACACTGATCATCCAGAGGACAGCTCCTGGGTGAGGCAAATTGAGTTTGGTGACAAACTAGGCTGGAACATCGAGGCCTGGTCTCTGAGAATGCAGGATTGCGACATAAAAACCTACTGGGAAGTGTTGGGGCCCACGGTTAAGGGTTAACGTGACTGGGGGATCTGGAGCCTGTCTTCAGAGGGGCTAGGACAGGTTTATGGCAGGGCTTTCCCTGACAACTGCCAGAAGGCTTCCATCTCTTTGTGCAAAAACAGCTCAGATGGGTTTGCTCTTCCTCACACACCAGCCACTCTCTGGATCCAAGGTCTCCTGTGTTTACAGTCTTTCACCGGTGCCACGCTTCCTTCCAGTGTGGCCAGAGTTCTCGCGTGGCCAGGTGGATGGCAGAGCCTGGTCTGGGAGGCCAGACTATTCCAGGGGCTCTCTTTCTAAGGGGTTGACACTATACTGGCACAAATGATGTGAAATATTCACATGCAGACATTTCACCATGGCCATGAGGGGGCTATGAGGAGAGAACATTCTAACAGGACAGGTGTAACAGGAGGAGAAGGGCTGGATTCTATCCTAATAGCCCCAACTGGACACAATGCAAACATCCATCCTGAATAGAAGAGACACAGAAATGGAAGTATAGGGGTTGGCCAGGTGGCACAGCAGTTAAGTGTGCACGTTCCGCTTTGGTGGCCTGGGGTTCGCCGGTTTGGATCCTGGGTGCAGACATGGCACCGCCGGGCAGGTCATGCTGTGGTAGGCGTCCCACATATAAAGTGGAAGAAGATGGGCACGGATGTTAGCTCAGGGCCAGTCTTCCTTAGCAAAAAGAGGAGGATTGGCAGTAGTTAGCTCAGGGCTAATCTTCCTTAAAAAAAAAAAAAAAGATATAGCGTCACAAGATGGTTCAATGAAAAACATTGAAAAAACTGTTTTTAAAAAAATTAAAAAATTATAATCCATATGTCTAATAAAATTCCATGTTACTCCAGGTTACACACTCTAAAAATAGAAGATACTACTAATAAATTTTGTGTATAATAAACTCCCTGGGTAGATTGCAAATGCCTTGGGAATAGGCAGCGAATATTATACTTATTTGATTTCTTCCTCTACCTGAAAGTATTTGCATAAATGAATAGGAATGAATGAATGAAGGAATGAATTAACGAATGTAAAAAAGAGGCAGGGGGCTCTGTTTCCTCCTCCTCACTATTGTTTTGATCATCCTGGTGTTGTTGGGGTCTTTTCAGTTTGTCTGTACACTGTCTGGTATGTACATGAGAGCAGAGATGAGACCCTATTGTCTTGAGCTGAGCTGTTGGCTGAAGTGCAGAGAGGCGCTAGGGCTCCTGGGAGGTTCTACTGGATCGAATGCCCTAATTAATGTTAAAATATAAACAAAATGGTGTTGAAAAGTAGATTAAGTGTCCAATGAAGGGAGAAAGCAATGACACTGAGGATTGTAAGTCAAAGACTTTGATTCTCTTCCTGGGTGTCCCACTTAGGGGACAAGTGGCAACATTTGGATCACTTAATCTCCCTGAGGCTTTGTTTCCTCATCCGGCAGGTGGGATCAATAATACACTAATTATATGAGCATCCCTGAGACAGTGTATGCAGAAATGGATGGCTAGGTAAACACGTGAAAGGATTTCACTCGTATTGGTATTTTCTGTCTCATGGCCACTTTAAAGATTGGAAAAACAAAAGACTTTTTCTCAAGAAGTTAATACAAACAAACCATTTATGATTCCTGGCCAGTGGAGCATGATTTACCACATTTTCCAAATTCTGAACTGCGAGGTCACGAATGGTTTCTGGGGCATTTCAGCAACACTACCAACACCCACAGATGTTCCACCAGGTTATGTGTCTCCCTCTCACTCTTATTTGTGTTAGCTTAGAGTCCTTCAAGAAGGTGGTGCTGTAATTTCCTGGTCCAGAACCGGATTGGCATTGAATGCCAGTAGCAGGCTTTTCTGGAAGCGGCTCTGGTCAGCATGGGTGGTTGTTGCTGAGACCTGCAGTTCAAAAGGACCGAGGGGCTCCAGGAGCGCCCTCCGCAGGGCTTCATCACCTCGTGTTGTACTTCTTCCAGTGCACACCTTTCTTCAGGCCTGATTCCAAGGTGGAGCTGTGTGTGACTTTCTTTTTGAGGAAAATTAGCCCTGAGCTAACTACTGCCAGTCTTCCTCTTTTTTGCTGAGGAAGCCTGGCCCTGAGCTAACATCCATGCCCATCTTCCTCTACTTTATATGTGAGACGCCTACCACAGCATGGCGTGCCAAGTGGTGCCATGTCTGCACCCGGGATCGGAACCGGCAAACCCTGGGCTGCCGAGAAGCAGAACGTGAGAACTTAACCGCTGCGCCATGAGGCCAGCCCTGTGTGTGACTTTCACCAGTGGGGCAAGCAAATGCCCAGGTGTGGAGTGTGTTGTCCCCAGTGTCTAAAAGCCCCACCAGGTGTCGTGCTTCTTTTTTCGAACTCCGCAGTACTATAGTCAGAAGCTTCTCTTTAATGGCAGTTAGACAGGAGTAAGGTGATATCTCACTGTGGCTTGATTTGCGTTTCCCTGATGATTAGTGATATTAAGTATCTTTTCATATGTCTGTTGGCCACCTGTATTTCTTCTTTGGAAAAATGCTTATTCAGGTCTTCTACCCATTTCTTAATTGGTTTGATCATATTTCTGATATTGAGTTGTATGAATTCTTTATAAGTTTTGGATATTAACCCCAATGATATTGGATATATCATTTGCAAATATCTTCTCCCATTCAGTTACCTTTTCGTTTTGTTGATGGGTTCTTTCTCTGTGCAAAGCTTTTTAGTTTAATGTAGTTTCATTTGTTTATTTTTGCTCATTTCCCTTGTCTGAGGAGACATATCCAAAACATTTTGCCAAGATTGATGTCAAAGAGTTTACTGTCTATATTTTCTTCTAGAAGTTATATGGTTTCAGGTCTTACACGTAAGTCTTTAATCCATTCTGAGTTTATTTTTGTATATGGTATAAGAAAGCAGTGCAGTTTCATTCTTTTGCGTGTGACTGTCCGGTTTTCCCAACACCATTTATTGAAGAGACCGTCTTTTCCCCATTGTATATTCTTGCCTCCTTTCTCGTAGATTAATTGACCATATAAGCATGCGTTTACTTCTGGCTCTCTATTCTGTTCCATTGATCTGTATGTGTTTTTGGGCCAGTACCGTACTAGTTTTGATTACTATAGCTTTGTAGTATAGTTTGAAACCAGGATGTGTGATCCCTCCTGCTTGTTGTTCTTTCTCACGATTGCTTAGGATTGGTGGTTTTTAGCACTGAATAAAATAAGTAGAAGAAAGGTTAAATTTTCCTTTAAAACCATGAAGAGACTAGAGAAGGGCTAAGATTTAGGCCAGCTGATGGGAGGGAGGGAGGAGTGATGGAGAGTAGACTAGTAGATAAGGAGGTTAGAGACCCGTGCAGTCTTCCGGATCCTGCAGCTCACCCAGTGTGGTCCAGGACACGCTACTTCATCTCTCTGCACCTCAGTTTCCTCCAGCCTGAACATCCTACGTTTGAGAATAAGGTAACTAATAGCAATTTTTATCACCTTAAACCCTTTTCTAAATGTATTTTAATAATTTATTTTTCTCGCTGGAATTTTAGAATGCTTATCATGGGTGCCGCTTGTGCGTTCCTTGGATGTGGTCCTGATTTCTTCTTTGTGAAGTGGCAGCTGACGTGCTCTCCAGAGCCCAGAAAAAGCCCATGGAATGGAGAGAGTGGTGATGTGGGAACCCCACCTGCACCCCAACCACACACGTACACACATACTTGCTAGAATTGGGTGCAGAATGATTAACTAGTTAACAGGTATTGGGAATGACGCAAGTTGTCAATGAGGCTGATTGATGGGAGCAATCAATATAAGGGAGTCACTTGTCCCACTGGGAACATTACTGGAGAGAAGCTGTGTCCCAGCAGCAGGCAGGAGGTGCCTCCTACAAAGGGAACCTTGCTCTACTCCAGAACTGTGCTTCCCCAGAGGATATATGCTCAATTAGCAAATTTATCCCCCATCACCACCTTCCAACTACTTCCTGACTACTCCAGACTAGTTATTTTTAGTCTTTCATTGTTCCTCCCCCCATTTCTTTAATGTCCACAGAGAAGCTAGTGTATATAAACAGGCATAGTGCCTCCTTCCCCATTCCCCTTTATTTTTAAATTTTTTTGAATTGAAGTATAATGGGCATACTATATGATGTTAGTTTCAGGTGTTCAACATACGATTTGATATTTTTACACATTACGAAATGTTCACCATGATTTGTCTGGTTACCATCTGTCAGCATACAGAGTTACTACAGTATTATTGGCTATGTTCCCCATGCTGTCATAGGGGAGAAAGAACTATTTCTCTACCCTCTAGCTTCTTCTGGCTGGTTTAAGAATTAAATTGACATGAGACAGAATAACAAGAGAAAATCATACAAATTTAATAACATGTATACATGGGAGAAACCCAGGAAAATTGACTAACTCTCCAAAATGGCTCAAGCCACCACCTTAAACACCATCTTCAGCTAAGGACAAAGGAGGATGTTGGCACAGATATTAGCTCAGGGCTAACTTTCCTCAACAACAACAGCAACAAAATTCTTATAAAGAAACAATTAAAATGTGAATTGGTGTTAAACCCAAATTTTCTTTAAGTTGATGTCTTGTTAGTTGTTTCAAGAGAGACCTCAATTTTTGTAATTTGATATTTGAATGGGAAGAATGCTCAGTTAATCTTATTCAGTTAATCCCTAAGAAATACCTGGCTGCCTCTCTGTCACATCCAAAACATTTTACCTGAGGTCCCTTCAAAGCAACAAGCCCACAGAGAAATAATTAACTTCCGTGTGTTAGTTACACATCCAAACCGTGACTAGGTCAAGTTCAGTGCATCTGATTTGCTGATTTGCTGACTTTGACCTGGGTCCGCAGATTTTTAGAGGCTGAATCCTTAAAAGTTTTGGCATCAAAGATTTGTGGTATCACCACATACAATGGTTCTGCCCAAAAGTACAATCCTGGGCCAGCCCCAGTGGCCTAGTGGTTAAGTTTCGCATGCTCTGCTTCAGAGCCCAGGTTCAGTTCCCTGGCAAGGCCCTAAACAACTCGTCTATCAGTGGCCATGCTCTGACAATGGCTCACATACAAAATAGAGTAAGATTAGAAACAGATCTTAGCTCAGGGTGAATCTTTCTCAGCAAAAACAAACAAACAGAAGTACAATCCCTTTGCATGAATAATTTTTTTTTTTTGAGAAAGATTAGCCCTGAGCTAATATCTGCTGCCAATCCTCCTCTTTTTGCTGAGGAAGACTGGCCCTGAGCTAACATCTGTGCCCATCTACCTCTACTTTATACGTGGGACGCCTACCACAGCATGGCGTGCCAAGCGGTGCCAGGTCTGCACCCAGGATCCAAACCAGCGAAGCCCAGGCAGCCGAGAAGCAGAATGTGTGAACTTAACTGCTGTACCACCGGGCTGTCCCCTGCATGAATAATCGTAGATTTAATTTTTGAAGTTAAAATTTTTATATTTATTGAGTATTTATGATAGGTTGAGAAAAAAATGCCATTTTATCACTAGTAATAGCTTAAATTCTAGTCTAAAATTTTTGTTCAAAACACATGGGAAGCACAATTAAGTTATTCTGAAGCAAGAAAAAAAAAGGTGGAATTTTCTTTCGATGGCATTAGGCTCCCTTGATTACTCTTTTATTCTACGTTTAGAATGGAGAGGTGGGTGACATTACCCAAGCGCAGATGGAGTGACAATAACAGCCCACAAAGGAAGGAGGGGACTTCTCTTAGCCCTTTTAGGATCACAAGGATTGTTGTAAGTATGTGGATCAGATCGTCTTGAACTTTGGTGACGTCCTTGAGAAATAACTATTCTGTCACTCTGAAAGCATTCCTGAGGTGGATCAAGCATGACCTCATCGTAGCACAATAGATTCTTTTTAGGAACATCAGGAGAAAGCGCCCCATGCTAAAAATGAATGCCTTGGACTATTTACTCCCATTGAAATTTGAAAGCCTGTGAAATTCACTACCCAGCACGTATGACTCACCCAGTAACCGAAATAGCACGAGGCACATGCTGGTAACTGCCAAGGTCTTCTTTCCATTCATCTTTGGGGAAGCTCTAAGAGACAGTTTGCCTTTGGGAGTTTTCTCTGTGTATTTGTTTAAAAATCATGAAAACAGATTTTGTGGATGTTGTATTTTGCAATTTCCTCCTCTTCTTTCTCCTGCTCCTTTTTTCTTCTTCCTCCTCTTCTTCTTCTTCTGCTCTTCTTTCTCCTCAGAAGTTTCCATTTCAATGATGGTGCTGCATTCGGTGCCATCTAAAACTGCCCTTGGGGCCGGTCCGGTGGCACAGTGGTTAAGTGAGCACATTCTGCTTCGGGGGCCCTGGGTTCACTGGTTCGGATCCTGGTTGCGGACATGGCACCGCTTGTCAAGCCATGCCGTGGTAGGCATCCCACATATAAAGTAGAGGAAGATGGGCACAAATGTTAGCTCAGGGCTAATCTTCCTCAAAAAAAATAAAGAAAGAAATAAACTGCCGTTGGTGTGGGAATTGGATTTGGGTCATAGGTGGAAGATTCTAGCTGTGAAATGATGAAAAGAATGTTATACTAGAATTCAGAAGACCTGGGTTGGTCCTAGTTTTTTAAGTATCTATATATTGGAACTGGAATTGAGGTCTTCTGATTTCACACCCTGTATTCTTTCAATTACACCATTATTTCCTCTATTTTTATGCTCGGCTCTTTGTATCATTTGCACATCAGATACAATAGGCAACTCCCAAGCATTGTGGGGTTCCCACTTGGAAGAACTAAGTTACGCAGTGGAGTGTACAATTTTCCTGGGACAGATGGGTTTGGGTTGGGTATATTCAGAAGAGGTGTTTCCTGGAACAGTTACATTACTGAGAGAAACCTAGTTTGGCTTCGGAGAAGCAGGGCTGAGGTGAAGTCTGGAGGGAAAGAGAAGGAAAAACACAGTAGAATAAACAGCACAATGAGCTGGGAAGGCGTTGTGGCTTGAATTGCATCCCTCACACAGAGATGTTCAAGTTCTAACTCTGGGACATGTGAACGTGACCTTATCTGGAAATACTGTCTTGCAGATGTAATCAAGATAAAATGAGGTCATATTGGATTGGGTGGGTCCTGATCCAATGACTGGTGTCCTTATAAAAGGGGGAAATTTGGACACCAAGAAAGACACACACTGACGACGCCATGTGATGACGAAGGCAGAGACTGGACGGATGCATCAACCAGCCAGGAGCACCAAGGACTGTAGCAGTTACCAGAAAGCAGGAAGAGAGGAGGAAAGAGCTTCTCCTAGGACCTGGCTGACACCTTGATTTAGGCCTTCGAGCCTCCTCGTTCTCTGTGAGACAATACGTTTCCATTGTTTTAAGCTACCCAGGTTGTAGTCCTTTGTTACAGCAGCTCAAGGAAACTAATGCAGACGGCTAGAGGTAGGATGAAAATAAGTCCACAGAAAAGGTTGAATGAAGTGGTTCAGAACTGTGGAAGGATGAGGCTTCGTGCTTTGTTTCTATTTGGATTTGTCAGATATATTTCCTTTTTTTTCTTTCTAGTTTTATTGAAAAGTAATTGATATATGACATTGTGTAAGTTCAAAGTGTACAATGTGATGATTGGTATATGTATATATTACAAAGTGATTACCACAATAAGGTTAGTTAACACATCGCCTCACCTCACATGTTTTTTTTATTTGAGTTCATAATAGTTTACATCATTGTGAAATTTCAGTTGTACATTATTTCTTGTCTGTCACCACATAAGTGCTCCCCTTCACCCCCTGTGCCTACCCCTCTCTGCCCTTCCCCGGTAACCAATGAACTGTTTTCTTTGTCCATGTGTTTGTTTATGTTCCACGTATGAGTGAAATCATCTGGCTTTTGTCTTTCTCACTCTGACTTATTTCGCTTAGCATAATACCCTCCAGGTCCATCCATGTTGTTGCAAATGGGATGATTTTGTCTTTTTTTATGGCTGAGTAGTATTCCATCGTATATATATACACCACATCTTCTTTATCCAGTCATCAGTCGATGAGCACTTGGATTGCTTCCATGTCTTGGCTATTGTGAACAGTGCTTCAATGAACAGGGGAGTGCATATGTTACTTTGGATTGTTGATTTCAAGTTGTTAGGGTAGATATCCAGTAGTTGGATAGCTGGGTCGTATGGTATTTCTATTTTTAGTTTTTTGAGGAATCTCCATACTGTTTTCCATAGTGGCTGCACCAGTTTGCATTCCCACCAGGAGTGTATGACAGTTCCCTCTTCTCCAAACCTTCTCCAACATTTGTTATTTTTAGTCTTAGTGATTATATCCATTTTAACAAGTGTTAGGTGGCATCTTAGTGTAGTTTTGATTTGCATTTCCCTGATGATTAGTGATGTTGAACATCTTTTCATGTGCTCATTGGCCATCTGTGTATCTTCTTTGGAAAAATGTCTGTTCATATCCTCTGCCCATTTTTTGATCAGGCTTTTTGGGTTTTTTTGTTCAGTTGTGTGAGTTCCTTATATATTGTGGAGATTAACCCCTTGTCGGATATATGATTTGCAAATATTTTCTCCCAGTTAGTGGATTGTCTTTTGTTTTGAACCTAGTTTCTTTTGCCTTGCAGAAGCTCTTTAGTCTGATCAAGTCCCACTTGTTTATTTTTTCTTTTGTTTCCCTTGTCTCAGAAGACATGGTATTTGAAAAGATCCTTTTAAGTTCAGTGTCAAAGAGTGTACTACCTATATTATTTTCCAGGAGTTTTATAGTTTCAGGACTTGTCTTCAAGTCTTTGATCCATTTTGAGTTTATTTTTATGTATGGCGTGAGATAATGGTCTACTTTCATTCTTTTGCTTGTGGCTGTCCAGTTTTCCCCAACACCATTTATTGAAGAGACTGTCTTTTCTCCACTGTTTGTTCTTGGCACCTTTGTCAAAGATTAGCTGTCTGGAGATGTACTTTTTTATTTCTGGGTTTTCAGTTCTGTTCTATTGATCCGTGTGCCTGTTTTTGTACCAGTACTGTGCTGTCTTAATCACTATGGCTTTGTAGTATATTTTGAAGTCAGGGATTGTGATGCCTCCAACTTTGTTCTTTTTTCTCAGTATCGCTTTGGCAATTCAGGGTCTTTGGTTGCCCCACATGAATTTTAGGATTCTTTGTTCTATTTCTGTGAAGAATGTCATTCTGATTGGGATTGCATTGAATCTGTAGATTGCTTTGGGTAGTTTGGACATAACTATGTTTATTCTTCCAATCCATGTGCGTAGAATCTCTTTCCATCTCTATGTCATTATCTGTTTCTTTCAATAATGTCTTATAGTTTTCATTGTATAAGTCCTTCACCTCCTTAGTTAAATTTATTCCTGAGTACTTTATTCTTTTGTTATGATTGTAAATTGAGTTGTCTTGAGTTCTCTTTCTGTAAGTTTGTTACTAGAGTATAGAAATGCAACTGACTTTTGTAAGTTGATTTTGTACCCCGCAACTTTACTGTAGTTGTTAATTATTTCCAATAGTTTTCCGATGGATTCTTTAGGGTTTTCTATATATAAGATCACGGCATCTGCAAACAGTGAGAGTTTCACTTCTTCACTCCCTATTTGGATTCCTTTTATTCCCTTCTCTTGCGTAATTGCTCTGGCCAAAACCTGCAGTACTATGTTGAATAAGAGTGGTGATAGAGGGCATCCTTGTCTTGTTCCTCTTCTCAGAGGGATGGTGTTCAGTTTTTGCCCATTGAGTATGATGTTGGCTGTGGATTTGCCATAAATGGCCTTTATTCTCTTGAGGTAATTTCCTTCTATCTCAATTTTGTTAAGAGGTTTTATCATAAATGGCTGTTGGATCTTGTTAACTGCTTTATCTGCATCTATTGAGATGATCATGTGGCTTTTATTCCTCATTCTGTTGACGTAGTGTATCACATTGATTGATTTGCAGATGTTGAACCATCCCTGTGTCCTTGGCATAAATCCCACTTGATCATGATGTATGATCTTTTGATGTATTATGTACTTGGGTTGCAAATATTTTGTTGGGGATGTTTGCATCTATGTTCCTCAGTGATATTGGCCTGTAGTTTTCCTTTTTTGTGTTGTCCTTGTCTGGCTTTGGTATCAGAGTAATGTTGACCCCGTAGAATGTGTTAGGAAGCACTCCATCTTCCCTAATCTTTTGGAATAGCTTGAGAGGGATAGGTATTAAATCCTCTCTGAAAGTTTGGTAGAATTCCCCAGGAAAGCCGTCTGGTCCTGAGCTTTTATTCTTTGGGATGCTTTTGATTACCATTTCAATCTCTTTACTTGTGATAGGTCTATTCAGATTCTCTATTTCTTCTTGATTCAGCTTTGGGAGGTTGTAAGAGTCTAAGAATTTATCCATTTCTTTCAGATTGTCCATTTTGTTGGCATATAGTTTTTCACAGTATTCTCTTATAACCTGTTGTATTTCTGTGATATCCGTTGTTATTTCTCCTCTTTCATTTCTAATTCTATTTACCTGAGCTTTCGCTCTGTTTTTGTTTGTAAGTCTGGCTATAGGTCTGTCTATTTTATTTATCTTCTCAAAGAACCAGCTCTTTGTTTCATTGATCCTTTCTACTGCCTTTTTTGTTTCAATAGCATTAATTTTGGCTCTGGTTTTTATTATTTCTCTCCTCTTAACTTTGGGCTTTGTTTGTTCTTCTTTTTCTAATTCAGTTAGGTGTAGTTTGAGATTGCTTATTTGGGACTTTGCTTGTTTGTTAAGGTAAGCCTGTGTTGCGATGAATTCCCCTCTTAATATAGCCTTTGCTGTATACCATATGAGTTGATATGGTATGTTTTCATTTTCATTTGTCTCCAGATGTTTTTTGATTTCTCCTTTAATTTCTTCAATGATGCATTGCTTGTCCTACAGCATATTGTTTAGTCTCCACATCTTTGTCCCTTTCTCAGCTTTTTTCTCGTAATTAACTTCTAGCTTTATAGCTAGATAAAGATGATCAGAAAAGATGCTTGTTATTATTTCAATCTTCTTAAATTTATTGAGGCATGCCTTATTTCCCAACATATGGTCTATCCTTGAGAATGTTCCATGTATGCTTGAGAAGAATGTGTATTCTGCTGTTTTTTGATGGGGTGTGATATATAGGTCTATTAGGTCCAACTGGTCTAGCTTTTCATTTAATTCAACTGTTTCTTTCCTTGTTGATTTTCTGTCTGGATGATCTATCCGTTGATGTGAGTGGAGTGTTGATGTCCCCTACTATTATTGTGTTATTATTAATATCTTCTTTTAGGTTTGTTAATAGCTGATTTATGAACTTTGGTGCTCCTGTGTTGAGTGCATAGATATTTATGTGTTATATCTTCTTGATGGAATGTTCCTTTGATCATTATATACTGCCCCTTTTTGCCTCTCTTTACCTGTCTTATCTTGAAGTCTACTTTGTCTGATATAAGTGTTGCAACACCTGCTTTCTTTTGTTTGCCATTTGCTTGGAGTATCATCTTCCACCCCTTCACTCTGAACCTGTGTTTGTCATTGGAGCTGAGATGTGTTTCCTGGAGGCAGCATATTGTTGGGTCTTATTCTTTAATCCATCTCACTACTGTGTCTTTTTATTGGAGAATTCAATCCATTTACCTTTAGGGTGATTATTGTTATATGAGGGCTTAATGCTGCCATTTTATCACTCAAATATTTATGAGAAGATCTTAAGCCTCATTTATCGTATGAAGGATGACATGAGTGGAGCCATATTAAAATTGAGCCAGAGCAGCCATTTCAGAGGAATTGCCTTGCCTGTGTTGTTTGCTTTATCTTCCAAACTGGACCAAACCACCAACATTCCTAGAAGTCAGCAAGGGCAAGAATATCCTGTTTGTAAGGACTGATAAAACTGAGATTTGCTGATGACTCAGTCGATAACCAGTCGGTGAAGTGCAAGTCTAACCTTTTGTCTGATGATCAAATATCTCAAGCCAATCTACAAAACACAAACTTAGACTTGCCTCATCCAGCACCACTGCACTCTTCTTTAAAACAGCTCACCTCATCCTCCCTTTTTCCCGTAAAAACTCTAAGCCCCTCTCTTCTAATTGGGACACTATTTCGGTTTCTATCTGACTCTGTGTTCCCTGAATTGCAATTCTTTGATCTCAAATAAACACTCTGCCTTTTCAACTGGTGTCTGTTTTTGTAAGTTGACATATGGTTAGAAAAATGCAAATTAAAACTGAGTGTTTTCATTCTCAGATTAGCAGTGCTACAATGCATCTTAAAGTGTTACAATGCATTCTGTTGGCAAAGCTGTGGGAAAACAGGCACTTTCAGACATTGTTGGCGTGATGGCAAAATGTGAGAATCCCTTTGTAGGGTAATTTGGCAATATCTATCAAAATTACAAATGCATTTATTTTCTGGATTGAAACTCTTACTTATGAGAATTTATCCTAGAGATATACATATATAAAGTGAGGAATATATAAAATTATTAATTACATTAAGGAACATTAAAAGGACATGCAAGAAACTAATGAAAATTGTTCTGTGTGTTGGAGGATCAGAGTGGATGAAGACATGGGTGAAAGTGAGATTTTTCATCTGTTTTTGAATCATGAATGTACTGCCTATCATAATTCATATGCAAAAGTTCACATGTACATGTAGAGCTTATCCCTTAAAATAAAACTTGGTAAATATCGATTGGTTTACCACTCTCTTCTTTCTCTTGCCCTTGCTCTCTCTCCATCCATCCATCCAGTTGGAGACATTGCAGACGTCACTCCTGAATCCACCATTTTCCTTCCTCTTTCTCCAATCTGCATGACTTGTTTTCTAGCTTGTTTCATAGCTGTTTTAGGAGGTGTCCTCATCATCATTTTCATAATTTTCATTGTCTCTCATCAGTGCTGGATTCTCTGTTTGTTATGCCCTATGTCTTATTTTCCTTAGTATCTCCCTTGTTTGGGTAGATTTTTCTAGTTGCCTCTTGAGATTTGTTGTGTAAAAAAGTTTTTATTCTGTCCTTATACTTGATTGATTTTTTTTCCTGTAGTCTGCAAATTGTCTCTAGTAAGAATTCTGAAGTCACTGCTTTATTATTTTCTGGTTTTCAGTGTTCCTGTTAAAATTTGATACCATCCTGATTCCTGGTCCTTTGTATTTGAGATGTTTTTCCTTCTCTGGAAGCTTTAGGATCTTCTTTTTATCCCTGGTATTCCGAAGTGTCACGACAATGAGACTTTGTGTGATTTTTTTACCCCCCAATTCATTGTGCAGGTTTATAGGAACTTCCTTTCAAGCTAGAAACTTACTCTCATTAGTTGAAGAAAATTTGTTGTTATTTCTAGTATCGCTTCTTCATGTGTTAAAACTTAGTTTTGGGCCGACCTGGTGGTGCAGCGTTTAAGTTCGCACATTCCGCTTTGGTAGCCCGGGGCTCCCTGGTTCAGATCCTGGGTGCATAGGCACCACTTGTCAAGCCATGCTGTGGCAGGCATCCCACTTATAAAGTAGAGGAAGATGGGCACGGATGTTAGCTCAGAGCCAGTCTTCCTCAGCAAAAAAAGGGGAGGATTGGTGGTGGATGTTAGCTCAGGGTTAATCTTTGTCAAAAAGAAAAACCAAATAAACTTAGTTTCCTTTCTCTGGAATTCTCATTACTCGGCTTACTTCCTGGGTTGATCATTTAATATTTTTCGTTTGTTCTGTTTTTCATTTCTTTGCCTTTTGCTCTATCTTAGGAGAGAGTTCCTTGGCATTCTATTCAATCTTTCTACTGAAATATCATTCCCACTATCATATTTTTAATTTCCAAGAGCTTTCTGAATGTTTCTTTTTATGCCAACTGAGAAGAAAAGGGTTAGCAGCTGATCTGTTACCGATCCTACCTTCCCTAGGCATGCTAGGGAGAGGGGAAAAAAAGAAATGACCAAGTCAGATCTTCAAACTAATGGGATGGTGTCTACAAGCAGAAAGAGCTCTTGTTTCTGGAATGGTTTTTATTGAGATGTGCCTAATCTGGCTAGGTTGCTTTCATAAGCAAATCTGGAATATAAGGATATATGGGGGCGTGGCCTGCTTGAAAATGTGAGTATCTGCTATGAGATTGTCAGAGTACAAAAAGGAGATTTCTGTGAGTGAAATGGCTTTCTTTGTGGAACTGTTGCTTTGTATACACTACTTACAACCTTACCAGTTAAATCCGGGTGACAGCATGTTCTACAGCAGCCAGCAAGGACCTGAGGGCCTGCACTGGCTGTTTCAGATTTACTCTCTGAATCATTAATAAATTTTGATACTGGCTAAGATCTCTGATGTCACAGAGTCTGATTTGACATTGTGATGCTTTGTTCCCTCAGTGTCCCATTTCATAGATTCAATATCTTCTCTAATCTCTTTGAGAATACCAATTATATATATGTATATTTTTTATCTTGGTTATGATAGTTTACAACCTTGTGAAATTTCGGTTGTTCATTATTTCTTGTCAGTTGTATTATAGGGGCACCACTTCACCCTTTGTGCACCCCGCCCACCCCACCCCCCCCTTCCCCCTGGTAACCACTAATCTGTTCTCTTTGTCCATCTGTTTGTTTATCTTCCACATATGAGTGGAGTCATATAGAGTTTGTCTTTCTCTGTCTGGCTTAACGTAATACCCTCAAGGTCCATCCATGTTGTTGTGAATGGGACGATTTTATCCTTTTTTTATGGCCGAGTAGTATTCCGTTGTATATATACATACCATATCTTCTTTATCCAGTCATCACTCAGTTTCTTAAGAGGAGAAGTCTACACTTTCTGGAAAGGGGGCTGTATCAGTTTTCTATTGCTCCTGTAACAAATTACCACAAATGTCTGTCTTCAAACAGCATACATTTACACCTCCCAGTTCTGGAGGTCAGAAGTCTGGCATGAGTCTCACTGGGCCAACCCCAGGGTGTCACCAAGGCTGTGTTTCTTTCCAGACGCTTCAGGGAAGAATCTGCTTTCTTGCTTTTTCCAGCTTCTAAAGGTTTCTTCACATCCTTTGGCCATGGCCCCCTTCCACCTTCAAAGACAGCGGTGGCTGGTCGAGTCTTCCTCATATTGCATCTCTCACATTCTTGCCTCCCTCGTCCACTAATTAGGACCCTTCTGATTATACTGGGCCCACCCAGATAATCCAGGTTTGTTAACAATCTTAATTTCCCCTTACCATGTAGCATAACATATTCACAATTTCTGTGGAATAGGATGTGACATCTTCAGGGGACCATTATTCTGCCTACAACAAGAGTGTGGTCCTGGTTACTACTATTCTGTAAGACAAGTAGGAGAAGGGGGCTGGGAAGGACAGCTGGATACATGGTGTGTAGAATATTACTTAATCCCCCTGTTCAGATAGCATCCTTAGGTATCCTCTTGTCCTGAGTCCAGAGTTCAAAGCAAGATCTCTAGGGAGTAAATTTCCAGTCTCCTATGAGGGTGGGGGAAGGATAGTGTCCTAGCTTTGTGGGGGTGGGTAGGACATCTAGATCCCCAAATACATTTTCACTTTCACTTATTTCAAAATATTTTAAAATTTCTTTTGAGACTTGCTCTTTGGCTTATTTGCTATTTAGAAGTGTGTTGTTTAATATCTAAATATTTTGGGATTTTCCAGCTACTTTTCTGTTATTGATTTCTAGTTTAATTTCACTGTGGTCTGAGAGCATCCCTCATATGATTTCTATTCTTTTAAATTTGTTGTGTATGTTTTATGGCCCAGCATGTAGTCATTATTGGTGAAAGTGAGCTGGAGAAGAATGTGTAATCCACTGTTGTTGGATGAAGTAGTCTATAAATGTCAATTAGATCCAGTTGATTGATGGTGTTATTCACTTCAACTATATTTTACTGATTTTCTGTCAATTACTGATAAAGGGATATTGAAGTCTCCAACAAGAAGAGTGGATTTGTCTATTTCCTGCAGCTCTATCAGGTTTTGTCTCACATATTTTGATGCCCTGCTGTTAGAGGCATACACGTAAAGGATTGTTATGTCTTCTTGGAGAATTGACTTCTTTATCATTAGGTAATGCTTCTCTTTATCCCTGATAATTTTTCTTATGCTGAAATATGCCTTGTCTGAAATTAATATAGGTATTCCAGCTTTATTTTGATTAGTGTTAGTATGGTATATTTCTCTCCTTCCCTTTACTATTAATCTATTTGTGTTTCTATATTTAAAGTGAGTTTCTTGTGCATAACATATGGTTGAGTCTGGTTTTTTTTTTTTTTTTAAAGATTTTATTTTTTCCTTTTTCTCCCCAAAGCCCCCCGGTACATAGTTGTGTATTCTTCGTTGTGGGTTCTTCTAGTTGCGGCATGTGGGACGCTGCCTCAGCGTGGTCTGATGAGCAGTGCCATGTCCGCGCCCAGGATTCGAACCAACGAACACTGGGCCGCCTGCTGCAGAGCGCGCGAACTTAACCACTCGGCCACGGGGCCAGCCCCTGAGTCTGGTTTTTTATCTACTCTGCCAGCCTCTGTCATTTAATTGGTATATTTAGACCATTCATATTTAAAGTGATTATTGATATAGTTGGATTAATATCTACCATATTTATGACTGTTTTCTACTCGTTGCACTTTTCTTTCTTATCTTCCCCTCTTTTTCTGTTTTTAATTTAGCATTTTATATGATTCCATTTTCTCTTCTCTCTTCACATATCAATTATACCTCTTTTAAATTTTTTCAATGGTCACCCTAGAAAGTCCTCTATTTCATATGGGATGCTGCCACAGCATGGCTTGATGAGTGATGCTAGGTCTGTGCCAGGGATCCTCAAACCCTGAGCTGCAGAAGCAGAGCATGCCAACTCAACCACTAAGCCAATGGGCCGGCCCCATGTACAGTTTTTTCCTTATTTTAAGGATGGGAGTGATGACTTGCAAGCTCTTTACATATCAGAATGGCAATTGGACAGGCTTGTGTTTTTCTAGTCATAAACTCTTCCTATTAATTTTCTCTTGAGGTCACCATTTGCAGGGCTCAGGCTTAGAGGGCATCTAAGGGTGGCTTACCAAAGCAATGTCATCCACAGGTAGCTCAAAGTCTGAGTTCAGGGCTCTTTCCACGTCCAGTTAGCTCTCTGTCAGGCAGTGGTTCTCTGCTAGGCAGCTTGGGGCCGTGGCCACACAGCAGCTTACAACTGAGCAAAGTCTACACATAGAATCATTGCTGCTTCCCCTTGGGCTCTCCTGCTTTCCCCCAACTACTTTAAAAACAGACTTTCAACTAATTCTCCTGTTTTTAGACCCACTTGCACTCCCCCTATGGGGGCTCCCGGTGCCTCAAATCCCCGAGACGTTTTGGGCTTCTACATTGTGAATGAGCTGTGCTCCTAACTATTTCTGGTTTGGCACTGCCTGATTCAAATTGATTTTTTCTCAAACAAACTCTTAAAATTAAGCAAAACAAAACATCTTTGTGGATCAGCTTGCTTATACCCTACTTCCACATACACACGTGCCCTCCTTTTAGGCACTAGGATTTGGGTGCTCTCTGGTCTTCTAAGTCAGTTACCAGTCTTTCATCTTCATTCCAGCTCCCAAGTTTTGGTTGACATCTTTTTCCCCCACTCTCCCAGTCTCTTTGCTCTTTCAGGTTTATAACTCATGCTACTTTACTACAATTTTCAGTGAAGTTTCTGGAGGAGCACAGGCAAATATATTCAATTCACATATTTAATTGGAAACATTGTTTGCCCTACCGAGCATCAAAGAAAAAAATTACCCACGACGCTTGGGTTAAAAAATACATGGAAGCATATTAAATTTTTAAGAGTTCATTTGAAGAAGAATTGATTAGAACTGTGCAGCAACAAAACTTAAGTGATTAGGAGCATTCTATTGGCAGGAGCCACAGGAAAGACTTTTGAGGGAAGATGCGGAGGCAAAGCAAAGAAATCATCTGATTGGCTACAGCTTAAGCATTTGCCTATTCGGAAAAGCCTACGTGGCTGTCTGTGATGGGTTATCCTTAGGTTTTGATTTCTTAACCTTGTGGCATTGCAGGCTTAGGTTTTGGTTTACTTTTGTAGGGTACTAAGGCATTAAGGCCACCTCAGTCTAACAACTTCTTTGTCTGTTTAATTTAATGCCTCTTAAAGACCTGAAGCAGATTTTATTCAGGAATCTGGTGGTAGGTGATGCGGGCTCAGTGAGCCAAGGAGTCGAAAGAAAGATTTCTTGGACTCTCAAGGTCTGGCAGTAGTGCTCCTTTATTCAGAGAATAGCATGGGGACAGGACCCATGGGCAGTGAAGAGCTGCAGGCTTGGGGACAGGACCCATGGGCAGTGAAGAGCTGCAGGCTTGGGGACAGGACCCATGGGCAGTGAAGAGCTGCAGGCTTGGGGACAGGACCCATGGGCAGTGAAGAGCTGCAGGCATGGGGACAGGACCCATGGGCAGTGAAGAGCTGCAGGCATGGGGACAGGACCCAGGGGCAGTGAAGAGCTGCTGCCGTGTCTTGAGAGTTGGGGCTAAATTTATAAGGCATGGGTACGTGACTTATTTTTGCTAGACAAAGGAAAGATGATGTAACAAGTCATTAAATGGTTTCAGTGCAGGTGGGGTCTGGTTATTGTGTCATCATGTAACTTTAGATATGAATCTGGTCATATAGATCAGCATGTAGGCCAGATGCCCTGGGCTTCTCTCCCTGGGGCAGCCTTGATCCACATCAGTAGGTATAGGGGCTACTGCCCTGGGGGTTTGAAGCAGGGGAGAGAGATTTAGCTCAGCTCTGAATACAACAAGGAAAAATGGGGATTTATAGCCAAGAAGCAGGGTGGAGGTGAGGGGCTGAGTGGATGGAAAATTACTAAGAGGCAGGGTAATGGTTCGCTAAACTGACCTAACAGGATTCTTGCTGAAGGCAGGTTAGGGTGATAAGATATTACCTGGGGGATTGGTGAGGGATGAGGAATTTGATCAGAAATAGAGGGTGATCAGATATCTAGGGTGGAGGATTCTGGCTAAACTGACTTCACAGAATTCTTGCTAAAATTGGGCAATGCAAAAACAGACACAGAAGTCCAAGATCAGGCGTAGTCGAGCTGAGGGCTTAGAGGAGCCTGGCTAAAAGTTGGTCAAGGAGAGAATCTTTGTCACTAGTTTCTTTTTATTTATTTACTTTGAACGGTTATCACCAGGAGGTAAATATTCTTTAGCTGACTCTTTCTCATTTGTGCTAAGAAAGAGAATGGCCAGTCCAGCATTTTGGATTTCATCAATCTTCTTATTAAATATAAATGTAACTTACATTTCTGTCATTACTGTCAGCCTGGTGGAGTCCCAGCTACTACTTCCTGATTTCCACAGAAGTCTGTCATTATCTGGTGTTTCCTGAAGCCTACAGCCCTCCTTTTAATGGGTTTGATGGTTGCGTGTGAGGGACGCAGGAGAGTTTTCAGGTAAAGGGGCCTCTGTGATTAGGCACTAGATGAAGGGGCTAAGGAACCTCATAAATTCTTCAATAGAAAGCTGCAGGCTGAGCCCCTACTGCCTTTGTGTCTGGAATTTAAAACCATTCCCAAGGTGTGCCTGAGCCTTGCTCTCTGTTCGCAACCCCTCCCCCACAACATGGTCAGCTCTCACCAGCCATTATCTGTTTTCTTTTGATAGAAATTTTTTTGTGTGTTATAACTTTGATTTTGCTTCCGCTCCATTTGCTCTGATTTCTTTGGTAATGCCTGCTTTCCTTTCATCTCTATCATCTCTTTCTTTTATCCATTTTATGTCGGCTGCTGTGTCTTGTTATATTATTTCTCTTATGAAAGTCTATTCTGGTTTAACGAAAAGCCATAGTTTCTCTTACCTCACTGAGAATAAACTGCATATATTTTATTTAAAAATCTCGTGCTTTCTGAAGGATCTCTATTGGAGGTGGGGTTCTCTGAGATTTTCACACGAGCCTTTGCTGTTTTGCTCTTCTGTTGTTTGTAACACTGGGTTATTTTTGTTTGCAATACTGGGTTAATTTGTTTTTTCATCCTATGTCTTTACTTGTTTATATTTGTTGAAATTACCTGGATTTATTTTTTCTGGGGGAGCGGGCACTGGTTTTAAGGCTGGTGACTTAAAACCTGTTTGACCATGGAGAGAGGTGGTATCCAGACACAATATTGGAACAAATTTGGCATGGAAAATTTTGGTTTTGGGTTTCCATTCACTTTGGAGGTCTCTCTCAAAGTGGAGGCAAGATTATCGTAAGGAGAATCTCCAGAGTGTCTTCTGTGGGAGCAGCAGCCCGTCACTATTTCTTAGTTTCCCTTGTAGATGCAAATGATCAGTTCGAACTGTCTAAACGAAGGAAAAAGACCTCTCCAAGTCTAATCTAAGAAGAAAATCTCCTGGGGAGTGAAGTCCCAGCTCAGAGAACAAAGGGAGATTACACCAGGGTCCGGTTTACCTTGCAATGCTTCAGGGAGTCTGAGGCCGGCAAGCAGACAGATGCAAAAGAAAGCTTAGGGCTACGCATTCTTTTTCGACTCTTTCTTTCTTTTTTTGCGAGATGCAACAGATAGACCTGCCCGGAGGCAAGGGATCTCAGGAGTTTCAAAATCTGCGCTGGGGACAAGGCGATGGCAGTACTGCAAAGGCCTTTGTTCCTGATTAAGGTTGACGGGATGGTAAAATCCAGAACCTGGAGAAGAATCCAATGGGAACGCGATCTGAGAGAGCTGGGTTTGGGTAACTTTCCGTCCTGGGAGGCTGGACCGGACAGATCGTTCTTTCCTTAGGAGATTCTGAGAAGCCAAACTTGGAGGGGAATCCTCCGATATCCCACCTCCTCGTGATGAGAATCACGGACCGTACTGAGCGGAGGGAGTTATTCAAAAGACAAAAGAACACATGCGGCTCCTCTAGTGATCCCCGGGTCTTAACCAGATGTCCTTCCTTCCTAAAGGCAATAGTCCCAGGAAACCGCCATAAGAAAAACGTCAGTGTCGGTGATTAGATTATCTTTGCATTTACTTTTCAATTCCTCAGCGTAGATAGTGTGGTGTGATGTGTCCTGTTAGTTTTAGTCTTTTCTTAGGAGTGGTTGGCTCACACTTAAAGATCCCTCATTGAGAAAACACTCCAGGGGTAGTAGGTTAACATTTGAAATTCTCAGTTCAGAAGCCACATTCCAGAGGGGCTCTGGTTGTGGCTCCAGCCTTCTTTATCTTAGATCAAGCCCAGGGGCTTTGTTAGTTAGCATATGAGGTTAGAAATGACTTCTCATTGGTGAAATGTGTTTCAGTTTATGTGGATTGGCTGCAAATGTTTCAGGGGTACTCTTGCCTTTGCATAAATGAGGTAAAAACATCTAGCCAGCCTAACAGTTTATATACTTTGGATTATCTCTCCATGCTCGGGATGCTCAACTGTGTCTGTTACTAAGCCCTAAGTGACCCGTGATCTGCAAGTGGGTCCTTTTGCCCCAGGTTGCTTGCGCTAATAGAATAAGACCAGGTTCAGAATAGTAGAGCAGAAAGCTATCCATTGATTAATGAACGAGGAGAGCCTGTGCTCTAAAACACTTTCTCCCCAAATGGAAGGTGAGCAAGGTTCTTATGGGATGTGAAGGGGGAGGGGTCTCCCTGTCATTGCTCAGGGTGGGGGCATTTGGGTCATGCGCAGATCCGCCCTTCTTGCACACAGCATCTTTTGCACACATTTCCTTTTGCACACGGTGCCTCTTGCACATGGTACCCCATTGCCATCTTGGACCTTTCTGGTTTGGCCTCCTTCTGTGGTTTGGCCATCTGGCACTGTTATGCCTTAGTTTCTATAAGCAAGCACAACTTTAAAACAAAGCATTAGGGGCTGGCCCGTGGTCGAGTGGTTAATTTTGCGAGCTCCGCTTTGGGGGCCCAGGGTTTCACCGGTTCGGAACCTGGGCACAGACATGGCCCTGCTCATCAGGCCATGCTGAGGTGGCATCCCACATGCCACAACTAGAAGGACCCACAACTGAAAATACGCAACTATGTACCGGGGGGCTTTGGGGAGAAAAAGGAAAAATAAAATCTTACAAAAAAACAAAAACAAACAAACCCAAAGCATTAGACATACAAAATGTTTTTAGGGACTTCTCTGGCTGACATCTGGGGCTGTATGGGAGGATTTTGTCACCTAACTCTGACTTGAGAGTTAGCTGAGTTCTGTCTCAAAGCTGGACATTGCTCTCCCTGCTTCTAATGCCTGTAGGGTGCTGCTGGAGCACCTAAAAGTCTAGAGTGCTAAGACGCCATCAAGCTCACTAAATAGGTTGTGTGACTCTTTGGGGGCCTGGTTGTTAAATATTTGTACATATGGCAGATGAGGTCTGAGACTCACTTTCATTGTGACATACCATCCGGAAGGAGGTCCCGGTAGTTGCCACCTGCCTCCTATTTATTTATCTGTTCTTTGGTGAGGAAGACTGGCCCTCAGCTAACATCTGTTGCCAATCTTCCTCTTTTAGCTTAAGGAAGACTGACCCTGAGCTAACATCTGTGCCAATCTTCCTCTATTTTTATTTATTTATTTATTTATTTTTCAAGATTTTATTTTTCCTTTTTCTCCCCAAAGCCCCCTGGTACATAGTTGTGTATTTTTAGTTGTGGGTCCTTCTAGTTGTGGCATGTGGGATGCTGCCCCAGCATGACTGATGAGTGGTGCCATGTCCAGGCCCAGGATTTGAACTGGTGAAACCCTGGGCCACAGAAGCAGAGCGCACGAACTTAACCACTCAGCCATGGGTACGGCCCCCTCTTCCTCTATTTTTGTATGTGGGTCGCTGCCACACCATGGCCTGATGAGTGGTGTAGGTTGGTGCTCAGGATCCAAACCCACGACTCTGGGCCACTGAAGTAGAGTGCTCCAAACTTAACCACTATGCCAAAGGGCCAGCCCCATTTTTTTCTTTTTTGCTGAGGAAGATTAGCCCTGAGCTAATGTCTGTGCCAATCTTCCTCCTCTTTGTATGCAAGTCACAGCCACAGGATGGCTGACAAGAGGTGTAGATCCATGCCTGGGATCTGAACCCGTGAACCTGGGCCGCCAAGGTGGAGTGCTCCAAACTTAACCACTATGCCACAGAGCTGCCCCTGCCTCTTATTTTTGAAAGCCCTGGATATCTATCAAAGGACAACTAAGAACTGTGCATGATCAAATTGGCTTAGATATTTGAAACAGTCCTGCAGCTCCTTTCCTATATTGTTCACGGTCTTTGGCCACAAATACATGTAAGTAACCCTTGAATATCTGTAATATTTTCATTTGTTCTAAAAATAATTTCTTGGGGCCGGCTTGGTGGTGCAGCAGTTGAGTTCGCACGTTCTGCTTCTCGGCAGCCTGGGGTTCGCTGGTTTGGATCCCGGGTGTGGACATGACACCGCTTGGCAAGCCATGCCATGGTAGGCATCCCACATATAAAAAATGTAGAGGAAGATGGGCATGGATGTTAGCTCAGGGGCGGTCTTCCTCAGCAAAAAGAGGAGGATTGGCAGCAGGTAGCTCAAGGCTAATCTTCCTCAAAAAAAAATTTCTTGTGGCTGGCCCCCTGGCTGAGTGATTAAGTTCTTGTGCTCCACTTTGGTGGCCCAGGGTTTCGTGTATTCAGATCCTGGGCGCAGACGTGGCACTGCTCATCAGGCCATGCTGAGGCAGCATCCCACATGCCACAACTAGAAGAACCCACAACTAAAAATACACAACTATGTACCAGGGGGCTTTGGGGAGAAAAAGGAAAAATAAAATCTTAAGAAAAAAAAGTCTATAAAATAATTTCTTCTTTCTTAGATTATTTCTTCATGGTGCCAAATAAAATTTAAATATATGTATTTGATTCAGGGAGTCTGGCAGAACTAGAAGAGAAAAAACACAATCCAGAGATGGTCTAATAAAATAATTATTATGATAATAATGATAGTGTAGATGAGGAAAAATTTTTCCTCTACTCTTCTAGCTTCTGTGGCTGTATAAGAATTAAATTGATATAAAACAGATTAACAGGAGGATAAAAACCAATTTAATGATGTACTTATGCTCAGGAGACCCACAAAGAGGTGAGACTTCAAAGGTGGCCAGAGGATTGAGACTTATACACCATCCTGAGCTGAGGAAAGGGACAGGGTTTGGGGCTTCTTAGTTGGGGAGGCAACTCACAGGACAGTGAGAGCAGGAAACATTTGGTAGATAAAAGTTGCCCTTTTATGCAGATAAGAATCTCAGGTCAAAAAACCTTATCTCTGTTAGTAGCTCTGTTCCTGGTATAGATACTCTTTCTAATAGAAATTTCCTTTATTAATGTAGATTTCTCCCACAAATGGGAAAATTTATACCTTTTTTAAGGTAGTTGAGGGGGAGCTAAGAGCTTTTCCTGAATCTGCTGAATCTTGATAGCTAAGGTCAAAATAATCTGCAGGCCAACGTGGCACCATTTGAGGTAGTAGGTTCTGAACTCCTTTGATGGCAATAACAGCTTTTGTTACCGTGCAAAAATGGGAATCTCCTACCTGGTGCACATGAACAAGTCAATTAATTGTGTCATCAGCCTTTCGGGGAGATATCAGCTTTATTCTATGAGATTGATCTGCCCTCAGATCTATCTCCCCATTTCAGGATCTGGCGCAGAATGTAAGAGGTTGGGGAGAGCAGGCTGGCACATGGAAATGCTGGCCACGCAGGTTCTGATTGGTGGGCTTCAAGTATTCATGGTCAGGGTCTAGGCATTTATGACAAGGTTCTAAACATTCATGAGGTTTGAAACATTCATGACAGGGTGGGGAAGGAGTTTTAACACCAGATCTTCCTGAATGAGGGACTCCTTGCTTCTGATAAGAGTCCAACTTTTAAGTTCCAGTCAGGTCCCGGTCCTTTGGTTCCATAAGGAGGAGAATCTTTGGTTCCACGGTCATTTCAGGTCAAGATTTCTTCTCCTGTGCTTGCCCTGGCTGCACGACTTTGCACATGTTCTGAAAGGCAATTATTATTATTATTATTTTTTAGCTGAGGAAGATTCACCCTGAGCTAACATCTGTGCCACTCTTGCTCTATTTTGTATGTGGGTTGCCACCACAGCATGGCTGGTGAGTGGTGTGGGTCCATGCCTGGGATCCCATGGACCCAGGCTGCCAAAGCAGAGTGCATGAGCTTAACCACTATGCCACAGGACCAGCCCCTCTGAGAGGCAATTCTTAATTCTTAATCACTCTGTTGATAAGATGGCGTTAGTTGAACTGGTCCTGGAGGACCTGGGGTTGTACTTTTTCCTTACTGCGAAATTAACTCTACCTCTCTGCATATACAGAAACGCGTTCATTATATGTTAAAGAAGTAGACATAAACACTTTAAAAAGTTGTAGAAGAAACGGATGATACTTTAATAATCTTGGGGACAGGAAAGCTTTCTGAAGTATAACATAAAACCCGGAATCAGAAAAAGAAAAGACTGAAAGACTTCATTAGATAAAAGCAAAACATTGAGGTATGGCAAAAGATGTCAGAAAAAATGTTAAAAAACAACAATCTGGCAGAAAATATTTGCAATGTGTAAAAAAATCAGAAAGTAATTACTTGCAATTGCACTAATTAAATGATGACAGAGATGATGGTTCTTAATCACTAGGAGGGTGTGTCTATCTGTCATCTATTCAATATCATAATTTTTCCTCACTTAATAACATAATTTGAATATATTTCCATATTATTAAGTACGCTTGTAGAGCATAATTGTTAATAGCCCCCCAGAACTCTACTGTGCTGAGCGTGGTTTACACACTGCAGTCCCTACAATAGTGCTGCTCTGGAGGAGAGTAAGCTCCTCACTTTCATCAGCCACCCCCCTACCCTTTCCGCCATCAGTGACACAGCCTCCTTTAAATAAACGTTGGACAAAATTTAGGAAGTTGTGACAAATTATTAGCCTGCCTGGTGCACCTGTGTCTCTTGATCCAATACTGCCTACCTTCTTGGTTCAGTTTCACCAAAACTTTTTTTCTTTTTCTTCTTTTTAAGCAGAACATAGAAAAATATGCAATAGCATAAAATGAGTAAGTGTGTGAAAACTCTACAACTAATTTTCTCAAGTTACAAGCCAGTTTTCTTAATAAAGATATGTCATCCTTCTTGTCAATAAATATCTTCATAAAATAACAGGAAATCGAGTTTGATATGTAATCAGATATAACTTCCTTCTTCTGATACCCTTAAATAATACTTTTAATTCATAGAGAATACCAGACACAAATTGTTTTGATTAGTTTCTTATTTATAGATTATGAAAAAGGTTGTTTTCTATTAGAGCAAACATATTAAAACTTATTTAACAATTAAAATGAATTAAAATTATTTTGTTTGGGAAGTTCATGATTTCAAATCATTTTTTTTCAAATAAAATGTTAAAAGTTTTACATTTGTAACATGTTAAGTGAAAAACAGTGAGGTCTCTTTAATGAAATTAAAATGCATTCTAAAATACAATATTTTAATTTTTTTGGTAAGTTTATGACATAGTAATAAATTCTCCTGATTAAAAAGTAGAGGGGGCTGGCCCCGTGGCCAGCTGGTTATGTTGGTGCACTCTGCTTTGGCAGCCTGGGGTTTCACTGGTTCGGATCCTGGATGTGGACCTAGTAATGCTCATGAGGCCACGCCGAGGTGGTGTCCTACATTGAAGAACTAGAATGACCTACTGCTAGGATATACAGCCATGTACTGGGGCTTTGGGGGAAAAAAAAAAGAGGAAGATTCGAGACAGATATTCGCTCAGGGCCAGACTTCCTCAAAAAAAAAAAAAAAAAAGTAGAAAACACCTAAATGGGGAATGAAGAAAAAGATCCATTCAAAGTCTTACAACTGTTAATATTTATTGTATTTTTTCCAGTCATTTTCTACGTAGAAGTTCCTCTTAGCTATCCTTCATGATTATTATTATATTACGTATACAGTGTAAACTCTTCATTTTTCACGTGACATAAAATAATGCATTTTATCAGAATTTTAATTCTATGAGGAGGACCTTTCATCCAAAGATGCACATTTAAGATCTGGTGCCTCTATCTAATGGAGCCATAAACAACTCTGTGCTACAGTAGATGTGCTTGTGAGTGAGTCTCTGTTCAGTACAGAACCTTTGTGGAATTTAGAGAAGACGTTTGGATAACATCGCTCATTTCAGCTCTCTTCCCAATGGCAAAGAGAATGGCTTTTGGCAGCCCGGCTTGTGATATACTGCCAATCACCAGAGGCAATGCCTGACAACTGACTTAGAAAATCTCATCACTTTTGACTGATAGAAAAGAAAAGGCATAGTTTCCAATTGATAAATGTTTGGTTTATTATTGCATGGCAGACACAAAACACATTTTGTGTGAAGATGCTATTTATGTCAAATGCATCCTTCCAGTGGGTTGGCAAGCAGACATCGTGTGTCTACAGATCAGCGATAGTTATAGCAGACATCCCTTAGGGACAGGCAGCTTTCAGGGTCATTGTACCTACAACCGATTCAAACACTGGGCGTTTACATTTGTTCTTAATCTTCTTGGTCCACTTGCTCACTCCATCATGCATTTCCCTTCATTGAAGTCTAGCCTCCCTAGAGAAAGCCCGCTGTGGAAGGCGTGGCCTTCTCAAATATCAGTGCATAGACTGCTTTATGCAGACACAATAAACAATGCACAAAAAATAAAATTAATGCAGCTGACCCGAGGTGTTTATCCACCTCTGGTACTGGAATTCCCTTCCCAGAAGTAGAAACCCTAACTCTATGAAGAATGAAAAGGACACAGTACAACCATTTCAAAACAAAACCCCCAGTGTGCACAAAACACTGCTTTGGATAAAAGATGGCAGCTGCAGAGCTGGAATGGTAGCTGGTTGCCATGGTTACCAAGGCTCTGATTCAGCCACCATATGCCACCTGGTGTTCTCAGCCTGAAAAGGCAGGTCTGTGGTGTCCTAGATGGGTGATGGAGCTGTGGCCATAGTTCTTCAGAGAAACAGCACTGGCCTTGGATGTGAAGCAGTGTTGGCACTGTTTTACCCATTGCTGGAAGATTTGGGGGCTAAAGCCTTATCACTTATGGCACAGGTTCAGTTTGGGAAACGAACACACCCCCTCCTCCCTTTATAAAATAATTCTTTTTTCTCTCATGGAAATGCTGCTACATGATATTCATTCTCAAAGATTAATTTTTGTCCTCTTTTCAGGACAAATTTGCTACCCAAATCTGCTAGGTCATACGATATTGCAATAGCAACAAACTCAAAATGTTGGGTACAATGATTGCAGAACATTAGATTATACCAATTCTCAGGCTTCCAGAATCTTTAATACCCTTATCTCCTTCTAAAAGTGCTATATGGCAAATCATGGCTGTATGACTTTATTTGTTTATTTATTTATTTATTTATTTAAGGAAGATTAGCCCCGAACTAACATCTGCTACCAATCCTCCTCTTTTTGCTGAGGAAGACTGGCCCCTGAGCTAACATCCGTGCCCATCTTGCTCTACTTTATATGTGAGACGCTTACCACAACATGGTTTGCCAAGCAGTGCCTTGTCCGCACCCAGGCCGCGGAAGCAGAACGTGCGAACTTGACTGCTGTGCCACTGGGCCGGCCCCTCTATGACCTTATTTTAATATTGAATTTAATATGGAATTGTGTCCAAATTATTTAATGTATAAATGATTTATTTGTATATATTGCGAATCTGTAATAATTTTTATACTGTTCTACAATGCAAAACAGAGATTCTGGGCACTTGTCTTGGGATTCCTTGAGAATGTTCACAGTCATTGGGTAGTTATTGTTATGCAATGATAAGTAAATATACAGCCTACTATACAATGATTACAATGATGATGTCACATAAAAATGTTAGTCCTTACAGCAAATTTTGGGGACTTCATGTTTGATTTTTATATTTATGATAGAGACACCAGCTAGGTTTAGATATTGCTAATGATTCAAATTTGAAATAAACATTTCACGTCACCCCTTTTCTTGTTTTAAGAGCTATTAAAAAAGTGGTTACTGATTTCATATTAATGATTCGAGTATTCAAAATTGTATATGTATTTTGCTGTCCTTTTTACCAGTGCTGAGGAAACAATTCTCAAAGTATTAAGTAAATAAGACGGTCAAAAATAGGGAAAAAAACCCTGTTACTCTGTCAATAATTCTCGTATTGTGTCAGGATTTTTAATACTACGGAACTCAAAAAAAAATTGTATCTATAGTCTGCTATAACATTTAGTATCCTTTTTAATTTGAGGGCTTATCAAAACAGCCTCTTTGTTGTAATTAGATGACTTTATAATAAGTAAATATTATAAATTTGAATTTGTAAGCTGCATTATGTCAATTGAAAACAGCTTTAAAGATTTTATTTTTTTCCTTTTTCTCCCCAAAGCCCCCCGGTACATAGTTGTATATTCTTTGTCGTGGGTCCTTCTAGTTGTGGCATGTGGGATGCTGCCTCAGCGTGGTTTGATGAGCAGTGCCATGTTGCGCCCAGGATTCGAACTAATGAAACACTGGGCTGCCTGCAGCGGAGAACACGAACTTAACCACTCAGCCATGGGGCCAGCCCCTTTTTTAAAAAATTTTATTTTTTTCCTTTTTCGAAAACAGCTTTTATATTTCTTATATATTGGGGTCCCAAATACAATTTATTTGCAAAATGGGTTTCTGCTGTTAAAAACAAGTCTGAAAATCACTAGACTTGATAATGCCAGAGCCCAAATCAAACACCTTTTTGAAGAGGACTGACTCAGTCTCAGTAGACAAATCAGTGGAGGGAATTTCAGGGAATTTGGCCTCCCTTCTGGTTGGGTAGAAGTACCAGTAATTTTCATTACTCCCCAAACAAACTCCATTAGCAGCCATTCCCCGTTTCCACGAATCTCCCAATCCCAGGCAACCACTAATCTACCTTCTGTCTTTATGAATTTGCCTATTCTGGACATTTCTATAAATGGAATCATATAATATATAGTCCTTTGTGACTGGCTTCTCAGCATAATGTTTTCAAGGTCCATCTATGTTATAGCATGAATCAGTACTTCATTCATTTTTATGGCTGCATAATATTCCATTGTATGGATGTTGTTTATCCATTTTTCTGTTGATGGACACTTGGGTTGCATGATGGTCAGTTGTGTGGGGTTTCCCTGAGGAAGAAGAGATTCTGCCCTTGGACTGAGCATCAGCTCCTGCCTGAGAGCTTCCAGTCTGTCCTTTCTTATGGCCTCTCCTACGGCTCTTGTACTTCCCAAGACAGCCCTGCAGTCAAGCAAGCCAATTCCTTGCAATAAATCTCCTCAGAAGCATACATATGTACATACTGGTCCTGTTTATCTGGTGGAATTCTGACTTATACAGATTTTTCCCCCACTTTTTGTCATTCTAATGGTTGCTATGAACTCTCATGTATGAGTTTTTGTGTGGATATGTGTTTTCATTTTTCTTGAGTATATACCTAGGAGAAGAATTGCTGGGTCATTTGGTAATTCTTTGTTTAACATTTTGAGGAACTGCTGAATTGTTTCCAAAATAGTTGGACCATTTTCTTTCTCACTAGTAGTGTATGAGGGTTCTAATTTCTCCACATCCTTGTCAACACTTATTATTTTCCATTTTTTGGATTGTAGCCATCCAAGTGAGTATGAAGTTGTATCTCATGGTGGTTTTGATTTTCATTTCCCTGATGACTAATGATGTCGAGCACCTTTTCATGCACTTATTGGCCATTTATATATCTTCTTTGGAGAAATGCCTATTCAGATCATTTACTCATTTAAAAAAATGGATTACTTGTCTTTTTATCATTGAGTTGTAATAGTTCCTTGTAGATTCTAAATACAAATCCCTTATCAGATAGATGATTTGCTAAATTTTTCTCTCATTCTGTGGATTATCTTTTCACCTCCTTGATGGTGTCCTTTGGAGCAAAAAAGTTTTTAATTTTGATGATGTCCAACTTATTAATCTTTTCTTTCATTAGTTTGCTTTAGGTTTCATATCTAAGAGACCATTGCCTTTCCCGATGGCCTGTCCTATGAATTTTGGATTTATCTGGCCAGCCTCCAAAATCCAACCCAGCTTTATAATACAAGGTAACAAAGATTTGTGCTTGTGTTTTCTTCTATGTGTTTAATTGATTTAGCTGTTACATTTAGGCCTTTGATCCATTTTGAGTTAATTTTTGTACATGTTGTGAGGTAGGGGTCCAACTTCATTCTTTTGCATGTGAACATTCACTTCTCTCAACACCGTTTGTTGAAAAGACTTTTTCCCCCATTGAATTGTCTTGACATCTTGTAGAAAATCAATAGGCCATAGATGTATGGGTTTCTTTCTGGACTCTCAATTCTCTCCCATTGATCTGTATGTCCATCTTGGTACCAGTACCACACTCTCTTTGTTACTGTAGCTTTGTAGCAAGTTTTGAAATCAGGAATTGTGAGTTCTCCAACTTTGTTCTTCCTTTTCAAGATTGTTTTGGCTATTCTGGCCCCTTGTGTTTCCATATGAATTTTAGAATCAGCTTGTCAATTTCTTCAAAGATGCTGCAATAAGATTTCCAAATAGAGACCTACTGAGCTCCATGCTTTTGAGCTTTTCTGACTTGGCTTACACCTCTGGAAAGGTATTTTGATAGAAAAACATGAATGGACATAGATACACAGGCAATCTTTGCTTTGCATGGTTCTAAAATGTACAAATTTCAGTTTCCATAGTTTAGTTAGGCAGCTTCAGTCCCCCAACAACATGGTCCACATTTCAGTTGTCACAGAATCTTAACTGTGATTAATTGTGTAGAGTACAAGCTTTGCTGCTAATTCCTTGGTCCACAAATTACTACATAGAAAAACAGATGCCCATCATAAGCAGTAATCAATCATCACCAAACATCAGTCAGTGATTGGTCCCTGTGCATCTATTTTTCCCATCACACACAGACAGCAAAGCCTGTAGTTGCATTGTTTCCTTGCCTCCCAGTGATAGACCCACACAACATTTTACAAGAGTGGCTAATTAAAATAGGGAATTGGCCAAAAAGGATCAATGGAGGAAAAAAAAACAATAAAACAAAACGTGATATTGCTGGAAGTGAAATTTGAGTCAAGCATAAATGGAGTTGTAAATAAGATCAGTGATGGTGGCACTGTTCCACTGTCATCATCTGACAGCCTCTAGGTCCGCCGCCAGAGGAACTGAGTGAAGGTGAGTTTATCGACATAAAGGAGGAAAGTGGTTGGGAGGAAAAAGGAGGAAGGTGTCCCAGAGGAAATGACGTCAGCAAAAAACTTTCCATTAAAGGGACTTTCACAGACATCTCGTGACATTGAAAGCACAAAGGATGAAATGGTGCTATCTGATCCAAATGTAGAAAGGAATATGACAATTCTCCAAAGTGCAGAAAAGATGTTTGTCTGTTTCACAAGTCAGGTGAGAAAAAGGCAAAAGCAAAAACTGTTCAAACTACTCTTTTTTTTTTACCTTTAATTATTTATTTATTTATTATTATTTTTTTGAGGAAGATTAGTCTTGAGCTAATATCTGCTGCCAGTCCTCTTCTTGCTGAGGAAGACTGGCCCTGAGCTAATATCCGTGCCCATCTTCCTCTACTTTATATGTGGGATGCCTGCCACAGCATGGCTTGATAAGCATTGCATAGATCCACACCCGGGATCCAAACTGGCAAACCTGAGGCTGCTGAAGTGGAACATGCGAACTTAACTGCTGCGCCACCAGGCAGGCTCCTCAAACTAATCTTGATAAGTTTTTTTACAAAGAAATAAAACACTTTAATTCTCAATGTTTCTAAAATTTTAAATTACGGTGTAGTAAATAAATGTTAGTTCTATTTTTTTTTAATCTCTGTGCATTTATAATCAAGAGTAAGAGAATTTTCAATATTTTGACAAAAATTTTTAATGTCACAGACAATTGTAATTTTTCCTGTTGATTATTAAGATTGCTTTGCACAGTTTTAGTTTGTGGTTTTTTTCTTTGGAAGATTAGCCCTGAGCTAACATCTACTGCCAATCCTCCTCTTTTTGCTGAGGAAGACTGGCCCTGAGCTAACATCCATGCCCATCTTCCTCTACTTTATATGTGGAACGATTACCACAGCATGGCTTGCCAAGCGGTGCCATGTCTGCACCTGGGATCCGGGCTGGGAAACCCTGGGCCGCCAAAGTGGAACTTGCACACTTAACCACTGAGCCACTGGGCTGGCCCCTGTGTGGTGTTTTTAGAAAGTCTCACATGCAAAGGGAGGATTGCTTATAGTTGATATAATGTTATGATATAATTTTATATGATGCAATGTTACAATAGATGCTTATTGGTATAACTGAATGTACATTTATCTTATTTAAAATAATTTAATATTGTTAATGGTTTTCTACACTAAACTTCAAGCTTCCTGTTGTGCCTGGACCTGTCCCTCACCCATAGAAGTTGCTTAATTTTATATATAGCCACTTATTTTCATATATAAAAAAATAATTTCTTTTTCCTAAATACCTCATTTTATTATGTTTATATTTGTTTATATTTACTTCTGGATACAACCTTTACTTTATATATTGGTGAACTAAATGCTTTAAAATTTTCCGATTTTGGGACCGGCCCCGTGGCCGAGTAATCAAGTTCATGCACTCCACTGCGGCGGCCTAGGATTTTGCCAGTTCGGATCCTGGGCGCAGACGTGGCACCACTCATTAGCCCAAGCTGAGGCGGCATCCCACATGCCACAACTAGAAGGACCCACAACTATAACAAAATATACAACTATGTACTGGAGGGATTTGGGGAGAAAAAGTAGAAAAAAAAAAGATTGGGAATAGTTGTTAGCTCAGGTGCCAATCTTTAAAAACAAAATTTTTTTTCCAATTTTTTTTTTTTGGTGAGGAGGGTTGCCCTGAGGTAACGTCTGTGTCAATCTTCCTCTAGTCTATACGTGGGATGCCGTCACAGCATGGCTTGATGAACAGTGTGTAGGTCAGCACCCAGGATCCAAACCTGCGAAGCCAGGCCACCCAAGCAGAGTGCACAAACTCAACTGCTACTCCACTGGGCCAGCCCCTAAAATTTTCCAATTTTTAAACAATATTGTAAAGATTCTGCTCACCAGTGTGTTTGTGTGTGCATGTGTGTGTAAAATAAAATAGAATAGTTTGAATCTAAACTCCTTTTTCCCCTGCTCACTCTGAAAGGACAACAATTCCCAATCACCTATTACCTTCTGAAAATTGGAAAGTCAAGATACTGAAATAAAAATATACTATTATATATAAAAGACAATTTAGAATGATCTTTAGAGACAGTAAAAAATCAATAGATTTTCTTTGTAATAGCATCCCAGTTAGAAATGAAAATTAAAAAAAAACATTTACCGTAGGAACAAATCTATAAATTACCCATGAATAAATCAAACAGGAAATGTGGAACGCTGAGGAAAACTGTGTGATTTTACTAATGGACATAAAACAAGAACTGAACACAGAGACACACCATGTTTTTGGGTGGGAAGATTTAATATGACAAAGCTGGCAATGTTTCTCAAAATAATATATACATTTTTTGTAATTTCAAAGAGAATCCCAATGGTGCGTTTAGGGGGATACTGAAAACTTTCTATTTTCATCCGAAGGAAAAAAACATGGTAATTACCAAGAAATTGTTGAAAAGAGTAATAGTGAGGGAGAAACTATCAGATACTAATGTATTATATTGTATATATTATAAATATATATAATATATGTTATATATTAATAAATACATATAAATATATTATAAGGTAACACTAATTAGTAGTTTTGGCAGAGGAATAAACAAATAGATCAGAGGAATAAAAAAGACCCCAGAAACAGACTCATTGGGGCCGGCCTGCTGGCACAGCCGTTAAGTTCGCACCTTCCGCTTCTCAGCAGCCCGGGGTTTGCTGGTTCAGATCCCGGGTGTGGACGTGGCACCACTTGGCAAGCCATGCTGTGGTAGGCACCCCACACATAAAGTAGAGGAAGATGGGCACAGATGTTAGCTCAGGGCCAGTCTTCCTCAGCAAAAAGAGGAGGATTGGCAGTAGATGTTAGCTCAGGGCTAATCTTCCTCAATAAATAAATAAATAATAAAAAATAAAAAGTGAAATGATAAAAAAAAGACTCATGACATATGGGAATTAAGCGTATAATAAACGGAGCATTTAAAGTCAATGAGAAAACAATGGCCCCTTGAATAATGGCATTGGGACAACTGGATTTCCATTAAAAATGTATAAAGTTATGGCTATGCTGATAGCAAATACAAAAGTATTTTCAGACGAATTAAAGATCTAAATTTAACTACAGAAGACAAAACAACTAGACACGATTAGAAAAATAGAGGCGATTTATATAATTTTAGGATATGGTAAAAAAGTCAGAACGTCTAAAGGAAAATACTGACAGGCTCCACTATCTGACGTTTTATTATGTGTATGTTTTCCTGAGTCGGACTTCACGAGTGGGGGTCCAGTTAATTCTATGCCTCACTTTATGACACATTAATATTGTTAGCTTGTGTGAGGTTCCTCTTTTGCTTTTATCCATGTCTCTATGCATTGATGCATTGTCATTTATCCCTTTTCATCTTCTCACTCCCCAACGTATATAAGCAGCCATTCTAATAGTTTAAATGCACGTTTTTTTGTTTGTATTGCTCTAAAATGGGCAATGTTGTTTAGAATGCATGCGTCCCATTATGTAAATTGTGTTGTTATAGATCTCATCCTGTTTCTTATTCTTGTTATTTCTTCTCTCAGTGCCATGTTTTAAAGATCCATGTTGCCACACTTAGCCTGTCACTTCTCCTGGCTGCATAGTACTCCATGGGATGTATTTGCCATAGTTGGGTTAACTTCTTCCCTGCCATGGGCACCCTGATTGTTCTGAACACCCAACTACAATAAACAACACTTCCACTAATATCCTTGTGCATACAACCTAATGGACATGGGTGGGAATTTTCTTTTGGACATGGGTGGGAATAAATACTCAGACTTGGCATGCAGACTTAATCAGGCCAAGTGCCAGACTGCTCTCCTGAATGACTGTGCCAACAGAACACACTTCCCTCAGCACTTCTAAGGCCAGTATCCCCCAATTTTTCTAATTTAACAGGTGTAAAGTGATCTCATTATTTTGTTTTCTAACTCATATTTAGAGTGAGTTTCCTATAGACGGCATAGAGTTGGGTCGTACATTTTTATCTAATCTGACAATCTCTGACTTTTACTTATTTTGAATTCTCAAATCACATTGCATATAATTATGAATTTCACTGAGTTTGGGTCTACCATCTTGCTAAAAGCTTTTTATTTGTCCCACCTATTCTTTGATGCCTTTTTCTTCTTTTTCTGCTTTCTTTTGTATTTACTGAATATTTTTATGATTACGTTTGTCACTACTATTGACTTAGCTCCGCAGTTCTTTTTTAAAAGGTTGCCCTAACGTTTTCCTAACGCATGTTTAACTTAGACTGTTGTCAAACAACTTCATATTGAATATAAAAGCCTTATTACAATACACTTCCATTTCCCCATTGGATAGTTAGCTGACAGCTACTATAGGGATCAGTCTGGACATTCCGTCCTTAAGAAGGCTGACACAGGAGGTGGCTTCGTAGTGCAGCGGTTAAGTTCGCATGTTCTGCTTTGGCAGCCCAGAGTTTGATGACCCGGATCCTGGGTGTGGACCTGGGCACCGCTTGTCAAGCCATGCTGTGCCAGGTGTCCCACATATAAAGTAGAGGAAAAAAAGGATTGGCAGCAGATGTTAGCTCAGGGCTAATCTTCCTCAAAAAAAAAAAAAAAAATTAAGAAGGCTGACACAGGTATTCAAGAACTTCATTAGTTTATGGATTCTCCAGAAGAATTTGGGAGTCTAGTCATGGAGCATATACAACAGCTGTCTCTGTGTAACATCTGCTTGGGGCCTTCTGTCAGCACCACCTTTTAATTAGGCCAAGACTGCACCACTTCCCTCATAGGAACTTCTCAACTTCCCCTTTTGGTCAAATGAGGTCCTAATGGAGCAGGTTTGGCTATAACGGGTTAGACCTTTCTGACTCAGTCTTATCAATTGGATGTCAGCTTGGGTTAAAGGAGTGGCTCTATAGTAACAGTTTGGTCCCTGGCTATCAGCTAGTGGAGGAGGGCACAAAGGGATGAGGACAGCCATAAAGATTAAGAGAAAATTGGAAACCTAAGGCCTAGCAAGAAAAGTAGCTTCATGAAGTTTGAATAAGCTGTTTTTTGTGTGCTCGTCTTAATGGAATATTTTAACTGTTATTTGGTTCCCCATCACAGATAAGTTACGGATCACACACATTGTAGTTTTGAAACTTCTTGCCAGAGTAGAATTGTTGTAGAAATCAGTGAAATCTAGTGTCTTAGATCCTTTTTGATATCAGGTTTTATTTATTTTTTTAATTTGTAGCATATTTATTTATTTGCTGCAAAATGCTTTACTGTTTCCATTTGGTCCACAGCGTGGCACAGGGCTCCTGGGGGGTTAAAAAGCTGCTGTGTGGCTGCAGGAAGAGGCTCCAGCCGAAGTCCCGATGCCAGGGGGATGCCGGTGGGGCCCCTCAAAGGTGGCTGGGCACATTGTTGTGCAACTATCACCGCTAGTTATCTCCAGAACTTCTGCATCTCCCCAAACTGAAATTCCACGTCCATCAAACGCTGACTGCCCACTCCTGGGCTGCCCCAGGCCCTGGCAGCCACCAGTCTACTTTCTGTTTCCATGAATTTGACTACTCTAGAAATCTCCGATAAGTGGAATCATACTGTGCTTGTCCTTTTATGACTGGGTCATTTCACTTAGCATGATGTCCTCAGGGTTCATCCGTGTCGTAGCGCTTCTAGATCAGTTCACCTGTAGAGGTGTGTTCTGGGTGTCCTTTATGGACGTGTGGCTGGCATCTGCTGTGTATATAACTAAGTCCGTAAATTAAATAATACTTGACGAGATCAGGATGTATCACAGTGGAATCTGTCAGTAGAGAATTCAAGCCAAGTCTTAAGGGAATTTTAATAACAATTTAATATAGTGAGAATTTATGGAGATTTTGGGGTAGAGATCCCATTATCATGAGGGCTGGAGGTAAAACTCTGGGCCAAGAGCAAGCTTCTCCAGAAGCAGGGCAGTATTGATCTTAATGTATCGTTAGCTTGCCTTTTTCTTCTTAGAGCTTTGGGGATAATGTGGACTCTTCAGTTTGATGTGTCTACTTTGCATACATTAAAAAAAATATTCTACCTCTAGGAGCCAGCCTGGTGGCATAGGGGTTGTTTGTGTGCTCTGCTTCGGTGGCCTGGGGGTCATGGGTTCAGATCTGGGCATGGACCTACACATCGTTCGCTAAGTCACACTGTGGAGGCATCCTATGTACAAAATAGAGGAAGATTGGCACAGATGTTAGCTCAGAGCCAATCTTCCTCACCAAAAAAAACCCACACACACACACACAAACCTGTAAAGTAAGCTTTTATCATTGATTATTGAAGATACTTCCAGGCAGGAAAACAAAATCTATGTTTTTGCATCAGCATGTTACTCTTTTAGCAAGAAACTGCTTCGATTCAACCATAATATTTATTTATAAATAATTACTAAAATATATATCAAAGCTTGAAACAATAAAATGAAACTCATGTGTAAATGTTCAGGTGGTTCTTTAAGTAGGGGTTTCAGTCCTTGCCCTACAGCTTCAGTTTTTTGGAGGTTTATAAAAATTATGAAAAAGATAAGATTCTATCAATAATGGCATAAGTTCTTTTTCCTTCCAGAAACTAGATTAAATAACTATCTTTCTATGGACTATAAAGTTTTGGTCTCTTTTTGATGCAAACGTGTAGTAGTAGTCAGATAATGCATTTTCTTCATTGGTTTTAAGCTTAATAAAGAAATCTTCTTCGGATGTTGGATTATCACTAATAATTTTATTGGACTTCACAAACAAGTTAGAAAATTCCTTTACTTTCGTAGCTTGGCAAACACATAAACAACTTTAAAGGTGTAATATCTACTATTAAGTTTAGATGTTAATTCTTTTTTTGAGGAAGATTAGCCCTGAGCTAACTACTGCCAATCCTCCTCTTTTTTCTGAGAAAGAATGGCCCTGAGCTAACATGCATGCCCATCTTCCTCTACTTTATACGTGGGATGCCTACCACAGCATGGCATGCCAAGCGGTGCCACGTCCGCACCCAGGATACGAACCGGCGAACCCCGGGCCGCCAAAGCAGAACATGCACACTTAACTGCTGTGTCACCAGGCCCGCCTCATAGATGTTAATTCTTAAACCTCTGGCAATGTGGCATGTTTGGGTCAGAGTTATCTGAATAGAATGATTTGTTAGTAACATAATGTTTTAAGTAAAATATTTAGAAATTACCTTGATTATTTTTTAACACCAAATAGCATCATATTGTCATCAGAGATGAGTATCAGACAAATTAGAATGAGACAAGTTTAAGGTTTTAAATTAAAGTTTGTATCCTGAGAAAAAAATCACCTTGACTTTTATGAATATTGAAAGAGGTTTAGCATAGTTAGAAAGGCCCAGAGCTTAGGGGTTGCTGTAATGTCTCTTAAGAAAGGAAAAGGCCTGTTCAGGATCTGGCTTCCAAGAGAGGGCTTTTGAGATCTCCACTGTAGCAACAAATTTTTACATCCTCCCGACAGAGAAATTAAAAGGCAGAAAAGTAAGAACTATCTAGTTATGTTTGTCCATGAGTACTAATTATCTATCATCTTATCAAATTTTAAGTTGAAAAAATACGCATGTGCATTATCCTTTAAAGGCATTTTCATCCTTTCATCTGCTAAGTGATGGCCATCCTATAGTTTTCGTAAAAATAAGAGAGAAGTGTAAATTAAAATGACATTTAGTGACCAATGTTTTCTATCTTTATCTTCTGTTAAAAAACAAAATTCACCTGAGTAAATTTTAAAGATCTTATTTGCTTTATTCAACTATTCATGAATCGGGCAGCATCCAATCCAGCAGATAGAAAGGCGGTCTGAGGAGCTGGATAAAAGGAAAGCCTTTTATCGGCGGAGGGAAGCAGGAACAAGGAAGTTGTACTAAGCAAACTGGCAATTAAGTCTCACTCTGGTGACATGGCGTTTAGCATAAGTGACTCCATTTTGGGCCTGTTGTCTCACTTTTAACACTTACTTAGAAATTTTCCAGGTATCCAAAGATAATTCAATAATTAACTCAATTTAATATTTGTTTAAGGGCTTAAAACTAAGGATTTGGATATTACAATTTATGCTGAAAAATTGTATGATTTATAGCATTGTAAGAATCCTTCTTGTGGAGAGTTATCCATTATAATTTAATTTAGTTTGACACATAATTTTAATATTTTATAATCTTATATGAATTCACTTATTTCCCATCAAAATCAGCAGAGGAAATTTAGAAAACTCTAATCAGCCTTTTTATTAGAAAATAAACCCAAGAAAATAGGCTAAATAATTTTATACTGGTGAAATCAGGCAAAAGCTAGCTATTTCTAATCCAAAAGTATAAAACCAGTCTAATTTATCCAAGGAATCATCCTGATTATTATATAAAACTCTTCCCTATATAACTCTGTACCAGATATTAAAATTTTTAGGTTGTTTGAGGGCCAGCCCAGTTGGTGCAGTGGTTAAGTTTGCACATTCCGCTTTGGCGGCCCAGGGTTCGGATCCCAGGTGCAGACATGGCACCGCTTGGCAAAAAGCCATGCTGTGGTAGGCATCCCACATACAAAGTAGAGGAAGATGGGCATGGAAGTTAGTGCAGGGCCAGTCTTCCTCAGCAAAAAGAGGAGGAGTGGCAGTAGTTAGCTCAGGGCTATCTCCCTCAAAAAAAAAAAAATTGGGTTGTTTGAAAACAATTTTTATTCTTGACATATTTCCAAATAACCATGTAAACAATTAACCATCAATTAAACTCACATAGTTTTTTGTGTTTTTTTAATTTATTTATTTTTATTAAGGTTATGATAGATTACAACCTTGTGAGATTTCAGTTGCACATTATTGTTAGTCATGTTGTGGGAACACCACTTCACCCTTTGTGCCCTCCCCCCACCCCCCCTTTTCCCTGGTAACCACCGATCAGTTCTCCTTGTCTATATCACATAGTTTTCTTAAACATTTTTTTCTGTTACCACTTTATTTTATTTTTTTATACTTTATTTACATATTTTTTGTGTAAGGACGATTGGCTCTGAGTTAACATCCTTTGCCAATCTTCTCCTTTTTGCTTGAGGAAGATGGTCCCTGAGCTAACATCTGTGCCCATCTTCCTCTCTTTTGTATGTGGGATGCTGACACAGCATGGTTTGATGAGCAGTGTGTAGGTCTGCACCCGGGATCTGAACCCGCAAAGCCTGGGCCACTGAAGTGGAGCACACGCACTTAACCACTATACCACCAGGCCAGCCCCTGTTAGCACCTTAGCAAAACATTTTTTTTTCTTAGAAACAGTACATTTAAAGCATAAAAAAGAAATCCCTAGAAATCTTTGTGTTCCTCTTCACATTTACATTAATATTTGATATATTAATATTGTTTCTTTTTTTTTATTGAGTTGTTGACAGGTTACAATCTTGTGAAATTTCAATTGTACATTAATGTTTGTCAGTCATGTTGTAGGTGCACCACTTCACCCTTTGTGCCCACCCCCCACCCCACCTTTCCCCTGATATCCACTAAACTGTTCTTGGTCCATAATTTTAAATTCCTCATATGAGTGGAGTCATACACAGATTATCTTTCTCTCGCTGGCTTATTTCACTTAACATAATTCTCTCAAGGTCCATCCATGTTATTGCAAACGGAATGATTTTGTTCTGTTTTGCAGCTGAGTAGTATTCCATTGTATATATGTACCACATCTTCTTTATCCATTCGTCTGTTGCTGGACACTTAGGTTGCTTCCACGTCTTGGCTATTGTAAACAGTGCTGCAATAAACATTGGGGTGCATAGGACTTTAGGGATTGCTGACTTCAAGCTCTTTGGATAAATACCCAGTAGTGGGATGGCTGGATCGTATGGTAGTTCTATTTTTAGTTTTTTGAGGAATCTCCATGCTGTTTTCCATAGTGGCTGCACCAGTTTGCATTCCCACCAGCAGTGTATGAGGGTTCCTTTTTCTCCGCAACCTCTCCAACATTTGTTGCTATTAGTTTTAGATATTTTTGTCATTCTAACGGGTGTAAGGTGATATCTTAGTGTAGTTTTGATTTGCATTTCCCTGATGATCAGCGATGATGAGCATCTTTTCATGTGCCTATTAGCCATCAGTATATCTTCTTTGGAGAAATGTCTGTTCATGTCTCCAGCCCATTTTTTGATTGGGTTGTTTGATGTTTTGTGGTTGAGTTGCGAGAGTTCTTTATATATTATGGATATTAAGCCTTTGTCAGATATATGACTTGCAAATATTTTTTCCCAGTTAGTGGGTTGTTTTTTTGTTTCAATCTTGTTTTCATTTGCCTTGAAGAAGCTCTTTAATCTGATGAAGTCCCATTTGTTTATTCTTTCTATTGTTTCCCTTCTCTGAGAAGGCATGGTGTCTGAAAAGATCCTTTTAATACTGATGTCAAAGAGTGTACTGCCTACATTTTCTTCCAGAAGGCTTATGGTTTCAGGTCTCACCTTTAGGTCTTTAATCCATTTTGAGTTTATTTTGGTGAATGGTGAAAAAGGATGGTTAATTTTCATTCTTTTACATGTGGCTTTCCAGTTTTCCCAGCACCATTTGTTGAAAAGACTTTCTTTTCTCCATTGTATGCCCTCAGCTCCTTTGTCAAAGATAAGCTGTCCATAGATGTGTGGTTTTATTTCTGGGCTTTCAATTCTGTTCCATTGATCTGTGCACCTCTTTCTGTACCAGTACCATGCTGTTTTGATTACTGTAGCTTTGTAGTATGTTTTGAAGTCAGGGATTGTGATGCCTCCCGTTTTGTTCTTTTTTCTCAGGATTGCTTTAGCAATTCGGGGTCTTTTGTTGCCCCATATGAATTTTAGGATTCTTTGTTCTAATTCTGTAAAGAATGTCATTGGGATTCTGATTGGGATGGCGTTGAATCTGTAGATTGCTTTAGGTAGAATGGACATTTTAACTATGTTTATTCTTCCAATCCATGTACATGGAATGTCTTTCCATCTCCTTATGTCATCATCCAATTCTCTCAGAAAGGCCTTGTAATTTTCATTATATAGGTCCTTCACTTCCTTAGTTAAATTTACCCCAAGGTATTTTATTCTTTTTGTTGTGAATGTTGTGAATGGTATTGTATTCTTGAGTTCTTTTTCTGTTGGTTCATTACTGGAGTATAGAAATGCTACTGATTTATGCAAATTGATTTTATGCCCTGCAACTTTGCTGTAGTTGTTGATTACTTCTAACAGTTTTCCAATGGATTCTTTGGGGTTTTCTATATATAAGATCATGTCGTCTGCAAACAGCGAGAGTTTCACTTCTTCCCTCCCTGTTTGGATTCCTTTTATTCCTTTTTCTTGCCTGATTGCTCTGGCCAGGACCTCCAGTACTATGTTAAATAAGAGTGGTGATAGAGGGCATCCTTGTCTCGTTCCTGTTTTCAGGGGGATGGGGTTCAGTTTTTGCCCATTGAGTATGATGTTGGCTATGGGTTTGTTGTATATGGCCTTTATTATGTTGAGGTTGTTTCCTTCTATGCCCATTTTGTTCAGAGTTTTTATCATAAATGGCTGTTGGATCTTGTCAAATGCCTTCTCTGCATCTATTGAGATGATCATGTGGTTTTTATTCCTCAGTTTGCTGATGTGGTGTATCACGTTGATTGATTTGCGGATGTTGAACCATCCCTGTGTCCCTGGTATGAATCCCACCTGATCCTGATGTATGATTCTTTTGATGAATTGCTGAATTCTGGTTGCCAAAATTTTGTTTAGAATTTTTGCATCTATGTTCATCAGTGATATTGGCCTGTAGTTCTCTTTTTTCGTGGTGTCCTTGACAGGTTTTGGTATCAGCGTGATGTTGGCCTCATAGAATGTGTTAGGAAGTGTTCCATCTTCCCTAATTTTTTGGAATAGCTTGAAAAGGATAGGTATTAAATCCTCTCTGAAAGTTTAGTAGAATTCCCCAGGAAAGCCATCTGGTCCTGGTGTTTTATTCTTTGGGATGTTTTTGATTGCTGTTTCAATCTCTTTCCTTGTGATTGGTCTGTTAAAATTGTCTGCCTCTTCTTGAGTGAGCTTTGGGAGATTGTAGGAGTCCAAGAATTTATCCATTTCCTCTAGGTTATCCATTCTGTTGGCATATAGTTTTTTGTAGTTATTAATATTGTTTCTATTGGATAATTGGAATAAGAACTTTCTCCATTAAATTTTAATAAATCTTATAATCTGACTTATTAATTCTTCCTGGAGGTAGATAAGATATATGTTTGCTCAAAAAAATTATATTTATAAAATGGGACATTTTAGCAACTTTTTTGCAAGCCAGGGCGGCAATGGCGATAAAGTCGCACAATGCAACATGAAAACAGAGATGTTGGTGTCTCTTAAGACTATTGATCATAAAGAAGCAAAGACATATAATTATGTACCAGCAGAAACTTCAGGGGAAAATCATTATTGAAATCTCAGAAATTTTATCATTTCCTTCTGAATATAGCAGCATAATCTTTTTCAGTTTCCATGTCCCTCATAATAATGACAACTTCCTTTTTTCAGTCTCCCTCGGGACAACAGCAAAACCAAGGGTTCAGACGATTGCCACGTGAATAATTGTCCCTCCTGTTGCTGAGGGTCCATGCCATGCTGCTGCTAAGCCACGTGATAGCCTGCAGCTGGGCCCCGAGGGGGCGAGACAGAGAGCCTCAGATCTCAGCAGAACCTGGGAGGAGATGAGAAACTGCCTCCTTTCAGCCTCCTTGGCAGATACGGGAGTGAGTGAGAAATGGCCTTGTAGCATCTCCTCACCGGCCTCCCATGTTCTCATGTTTTGAGAAGATCCAGGATGTTCTGCCAAGACTCAGATCAGCTGCTGTTCAAACTTGGCCTACGTGCCTGTGTGGATACAAGCAAGGTTATTAGATATCAGCAAGGATCTGCTCTTTTCTATTACACAGTAAAAATCTGTCTGCAGGGACTTATCCCAAAGCATATATGAGGCATTCCAAAGAGGTCTACGACCATGGAGGTGCAAATTGATAGTGCTAATAGTCCGTTCAGCTGTGATTGATGACACCTGTGCATAAGGGCAGTCCTTTTCATGCCACACACTTTGGAAGAATGCTCCTAGAATTTTGGATGTCATCAGCGCATTCGGAACCTCCAGCTTTCTGATTCTGCCTCCTTCACTCCCAATTGCCCAAGGTCATTTTAGGCAAAACCCTGCTGCTGTCTTTCTTGCAGTTAGCTGGTGGAACCCATGTGCCGCTCTCGTTCCTTAGCTTGACTCCTTGCCCAGAAGGCACGTGAAGTTGGCAAGAGGAGATAACTGGTCTTATGGCCTCCACGGTAATTGTTCAGGGCTTCTGTGCCTCCTCCCAAGAGTTGTTGGGAGGAGGAGAATATGAATTTATACATGACACAGTCATGTGAGGGGGTGGTAATCTCTTCCTCTACCCATCTTAGGTTCTCTGGCAGTGGCTCTGTAAATTGGACCGACAAAAGACAGATCAACAAGAGAAAAACGAACAAGTGTATTAACATGTGCATTGTGCATATAACGTATGGGAGTATTCAGAGATGAGTAACTCAAAGGTTTGCTTAGAACTTGGGTTTATATTGCCTCTTAGCAAAGGAACAAAAAACTTTTAAAGAAGTGATAAGACAGAGGAAAAGGGCTTGAGTCTCTAAGGGCAAATTTTGAAGGCAAATATATGGGAGACTAACGGTAGATAAAGGCTAGTTAGTAGCTTGTGATGTAGATTCCTCTGGTGGCATCTCCAGACTGATAAGGGTCTAAAGTCGTCTCTGGTGATTAACTTTTGTCCTTCCTGGTAGAGAGGGGAAGAGGGACACCTTTGTAAATTTATGTCCTGCTTTTAGACAAATAGGGGAAGGGCAGAGAGCTTTTCTTATATCTGTTTCTTCTCAATTGCCTTCAGTTCAAAATAATCTTTATGCCAAAGGGCATATTTTGGGGTGGCAAATTCTGGTCTCCTCCAGTGTAATACACGGGTCCCCTTTTAAAGGGACCCCTTTAATACTTCTATGTCCTCCTGTTTCCTCCTTCTATTGTTATGTTTCCCCCTCCCCCACTCCATCACTTTATCCTGGAAGTAAATGCCAGCATTGGCTTCGTGATTTCCTTTTTTTAATCCTGCCTTTTGAGTGATTCTTTGAAGTTACCCCAGGCTGTGATCTGTTTCTCTTTCCGGTCTCAATATTCTGTTCCCTGCCCTCTTCTGGAACAGTATTCGCTTTGATTAGAGAGCAGTGGCTTTCAGCCTGAAGAGCAACTATGGCAGTTGGCAGCCCCTCAGAACGGTGTGTGTGTCTGGGAGGGAATAGCCCTGGAGGAAGGGAGGTCAATGGAACTTCTGCTTTCTTTTTTTATTGACTCTAAGCTTGACACATGTCTAAAATTGCTGTTATCTCTGCAGTGGTAGTTTCCTGAAAGTACTCTGGCTATGGTCTTCTACTCTTATTTCTTTGTCAATCCAATTACTTCTGCTTTCTACCCTTCAGGATTTTGGTTCGCTCACGGTGCCCTTTCTTTATCCCAGAGGTGCTATGGATTTGGACTATTTAATTGGCTTTCTGCTTAGTTATTTCAAGAAATTCGGGGCAGGAAGGAAAGCAGATTACCAGCTTAATCTAATCTCTCAGATTGCTTCTATCTTTTAATAGCAGCCGGTTACTTATCAGAGCAATTTTGACTCATACTGAGGAAATAATTTATAATTTCTGTTTCCTGCATTAACGCATTTTCATTGGGACTCATTTGCCTGTGTGCTTTAAACTCAAATGCTAAAAGCTTGAAACCTGTTATCAGTGTAACAATCTGGGAAAAGATAAAATGCATAAGAAAAAACATAGATGAGTTATAAAGGATGGGCAGTTTACTTTAAGCACTATAAAAATGAGCCTGCATGGATTAGTGTTCAGTTATATGCAATGAGCTGAAATTACGGCACTAGGAATAAGCACATTTTAACATCTATCAAGAAAGACTCTCGTGTTAGCAGGGTTTCTCACCCTCAGCACTGTTGACATTTTGGTCCAGATAATTCTTTGTTGTGGGGGCTGTTCTGTGTACTGCAGGATGTTTAGCAGCATCCCTGGCCTCTACCTATGTAGGGGAGGAAGACAATTCCTCTACCCTCTAGGTCCTTCTGGCTGGTCTAAGAATTAAACCGACGTGAGACAGAATAATAGGAGAAAATCAAACAAAGTTTAAGAACATGGATATGTGGGAGAAACCCAGGAAAACTGAGTAACTCGCCAGAATGGCTGAATCTTGCCACCTTAAATACCATCTTTAGCTACAGACAAAGGAGGATGTTGGGGGTAGTGGTTTGGGACTTCAAAGGGGAAGAAGGTAGTTCACATGGAAATGGAAAAGCAAATATTTGGTAGACGGAACTTTCGTAAGAATGGATTTAGCAAGGACCCTCCCAGTCTACTGATACCCAGAGTTATCTATGGTGATGGCCTGTCCTGGGGACAGGCTTCTATCTTAAACTCTTTTAGGCAGTTAGGAGGAAGGTCAAAGTTTCTTTCAGAGTCTCTTTCCTTAAAAATAATCAAGCCAAAGAGACACATTTTGGGGTGGCCAATTCTGATCCCCAACACTACTAAATGCCAGCATCACCTCCCTCCACCCCACCACTAGTTGTGACAACAAAAATGTCTGCAGATGTTGCCAAATGTCCCCTGGAGGAGGGTGGAACAAAATTGCCCCCAGTTAAGAACCTCTGTTTTAAAGGAAAGAACCACTTACTCAAAATAGCTTTTCTAGAACCAGATGGTAAAAATGTATAACACAGGCTCCCTGCTTGTGTATGTCGATTATATCCAACTCAATACTTTAAAATAGAATGTATGTTGTCACAATCCCATGAAATATTAAAAACATTGATTAATGATCTCTGAACTCAGCATGATTAAAAGCAGAATATAAAAGCTATAAAAAAAGCTTGAACACTAGAAATTAAAATAAGACAGAAACTCTTGTAAACAACTATTAATCAAAGGAGAAAGCAAAACCAAAATTCAGAATATCTAGAAAATAACAAAATTGATTCATGAAATCTTAACTAAATTGGTGCTCAGAGGAAAATTCATTATATTCAGTGTTTTTATCACTAAACAAGAAAAAGAAAAACAAACAAGAATCAATGAAATAGGCATTCAACCTAAGAAGTTAGAAGTCTATGGACAAGCTAGGAAAAATAGACAAGAGCTCAGTAAAAGAAAACAAGATGTTAATGAATTAGGAAACAGAAAAACAGAAGCACTACTCAATGAATTTTTTTTTCCTTTGGGAAATTTGCCCTAAGGGAAATCCAGAAAAAGCAAGAATAACTTGATAAGCTACTAATTAATTAACAGGAAAAAAACCCAGATCATAGACATACAAAATAAGAATGGAGAGGGGAAAATACCCACAGGTTTAGGAAAAGTGAAGGAATCCAGAGAGTCCACGTGAATGAGAGCTCAGGGATTTTGGTTTTGTTTACTAATCTAACCCAACTACCTAAGATGGAGCCCAGCAGAGGGGCTCACAAAAGAATATGCTGACTAAATGAATAAATACCTATTTACACTTGCTAAACTATATGACATTGATACACTTTGAGAAGATTAAATTGCAAAATTGATCCTAGACCACATAGCAAATGTACAGGCTCCCTACTGACAGAGATGAAATTATCAGGTAAATTCCCCCAACACTTTAAGGAACGAATAATTTAAACTTAATTTAATTAGTTCTAGAGCAGAGAATATGAAAGAAAATCTCACTCTTTTCAATAATGAATGAGCACTATTTGATAATAGAAGCTAGTCAAAGAGTATGCATAAAGAAAACTACAGAATCGTCTTGTTTACAAACATCAATACAAAAATGCTCAATAGTACATTATCAACTAGCAACACAGTTAAAAAATATGTTCAATCATTTCCACTGGCTTCTGGTCAGGTTCTCCTGCCTGACCTCCGTGTGGCCCTCAGCAGGACTTAAAGTGAGCACTACCCAGCTCCGGGTCTTCTGGAAACTTCATCCCTTCCTGACAACCTGCAAGACAGGATTAACAGGGCCTGAATGCTCCTAAGGATGCCACATAGCCTCTGTAGGAAGATTTACCAATAGCCAGATTTAAGGTGGGTGGGGCAGTCCTACATGGTCCGTGGACTTTTGTCAAGACCACTGCTACTCCTGTCCACCACACTCTCCATCTCAGCCCACACACTGGCTGAAATACCACTGCCCAGAAGGAGATTATGATTAAAAATGATTATCTATCCCTCCCCACCTCCTGCCCCAGCCAATAGAAGTGAGAACTCAGAGATTTGGTATTTGGAGGTAGCAACATGGAGGCTACAGTTCAGGTTTAGGGAGAGTTCACATTCAAGGACCAGGGCTCCACAAGATACCCGGATTTAGTTACTAGTCTGCAGCTATGAGAAATTGAGGGGCCAGCCCAGTGGTGCAACAGTTAAGTGCACATGTTCTGCTTCAGCGGCCCAAGATTCAAAGGTTCAGATCCCAGGTGTGGACATGGCACTGCTTGGCAAGCCATGCTGTCATAGGTGTCCCACAAATAAAGTAGAGGAAGATGGGCATGGATGTTAGCTCAGGGCCAGTCTTCCTCAGCAAAAAAAAAAAAAAAAAAAAAAGAGGCGGATTGGCAGTAGATCTTAGCTCAGGGTTAATCTTCCTCAAAAAAAAAAAAAAAAAAGAAATTGAAGTCACCAGCAGAAGCCTATAATTTTAAGGGAGTTCCAGATATTACCAAACCTGGGGAATATAATTTAGCTCAACCTTTGTTAATTCCCATAACTATGGTCATAAAGTGGGCACATCTCAAAGTGTTGAAGCCTGCAGACATGGGATCATCATCTATTCGCCTGTCATGGGCTCTTGCAATGTCCTCTGTGTCATTATCTGTGGAAGACTGTGCCCAAGGGAAGTCCGCCAGTGACAACAGTCAGGGATAGGCAGATCCAGAGACATTCTGCAGGCTGTGGCAGTTACTCCTTACTGCTCAGTCCATGTGTTTCTCTGAATCAGTGAGCATGGTATGCTATTGGCCTCCTCTCCTTTTCCAGGCAAGAGATGTCACTATTGATACATCTTACTCCATAGCTGATCAGAGGCTTCTGATTAGAAAGAAGATTGATTTTGGTTAACAAACATCTTTGGGGTTGCAAAAGTTCCCAAGAGGATCAAAATTATTGGTTATCCATACCTGAGCTCAGCAAAACATTGACTAAGTAAGGTCATTTCTACTACTGACGTCAGCTGGAGATGCCGGAAATCTTGACTGAGGGATGGTGTATTGGTTTGCCAGGGCTGCTGCAACAAAGTGCCACAAACTGGGTGACTTAAACAACAGACATTTATTGTCTCACAGTTCTGGAGGCCAGAAGATGAATATCAAGGTGTTGGACTGATTCTTTCTGAGGGCTGTGAAGGAGAATCCAGTCCATGCCTCTCCCCTAGCTCCTGGTGGTTTGCTAGAAATCTTTGGGGGTTCCTTTACTCGTAAAAGCATCACTCCAATGCATCACTCTGATCTCTGCCTCTATCTGCATGTGGTGTCTTCCCTGTGTCCGAATGGCTTCCCCCTTTTTTTATATGTGTAAAGAGATTTCCACACCCACAGGGAAAGATTCACCCTAAGCTAATATCTGTTGCCAATTCCCCTTTTTTTTCCTCCCCAAAGCCCCGGTGCGTGGTTGTATATCCTAGTTGTAAATCCTTCTAGTTCTTCTATGTGAGCTGCTGCCACAGCATGGCAACTGACAGGCAGGTTGTGTGGTTCTGTGACCAGGAAACGAACCAGGGCTGCTGAAGCGGTGAGAGCACCGAACTTTAACCATGAGGCCATCAGGGCTGGCTCCAAATTTCCCCTTTTTATAAGGACACTAGTCAGATTGGATTAGGGCCCTCTCTTCTCTCATATGACCTCATCTTAAGTAATTACATATGCAATAACCCTATTTCCAAGTTAGGTCACATTCTGAGGTACTGGGGCTAGAACTTCAATCCATGAATTTTGAGGGGACAAAATTCATCCCCAAAATAGATGCGAAGCTTGAAACGGTGAGAGTGGAGGGAGAAGTGACATGCAGAAGCGTTACCGGCTACAAAAATAGATTCTTTACCTGCCACACGAGGGGCCAAATAAAAACTGGAACACCAGGCTTATGGAAAGGAAAGAGTTTTTATTTTGGATGATATCAGCCGGGAGACAAGAGTGAGCCCTCAAATTTGTCTGTCTCCCTAAATGATGGGAGGCAAGAGGTTTTAAAGGCTGCAAGGGATGTGGCTGCTTGTAGGGAGGGGAGACTGAAGGCATGTTGGTTGGTGCTTTCCCGTCAGCCTGCCTTTGGCCTTGTGAGGCTGCCTGCAGGAAGGGGGGTGGCGAGATAAGGAAACCTGGAAGTGGGTGTCTGTGGTTGTCTGCCTCTATGGTGGATAGTGGATGCTGGTGCCAGCAAGCTGAGGAGTAAGCAGGGAAAGGGGAGGAGTGCTTTGGTTTTACCCCCATTTATGCTGGGTTTAATGTAGGGGAACCAACATCAAGGCCGGTGTTGGAAGCTTATATCAGACTGTCACTCTTTCCTGACTTTCCTCTTTCCTGTCTCCAACTCTTTTCCCTCCATCTCTGTTGTGACTAAGAGAGGACTCTACTCCTCCAATCTCTAGAAATACATTTTTTTCCTCTGAAAAATGGTGGGACTCTTTTCCAATGCTCGCCTTTTAAAAATAGTTTGATAGATGTGGTCCCTCCTCCACACCAGCCCCCTCAAAATATTGTGAAGGGGTTTGACAACAGGGATCAGGACTCGGGTTTCTGTTCTTTTATAATGGTGCCCCTTTTCTTCCCTCTCTTACCAGTGCTAATGTACAGGAGGAACATGATCAAAGGTCTTTTAATTGGATTCAGATGAGTCTCCCTCCTTCCCCCACCCCAGGGAACAAAATGGAGAATCATGAGGTGAAACAAATCATCGTATTTTATTATTTCTTGTGAACAAGATATTTTCCAGAGGACAGCATTGTGTGCTTTAATATTAGAATCAACAGAAACAATGAGTAGAGATCAGTTGTTTTTGAAGTGATCATTTCTCAGAAATGTATGTTTTCTAGTCATTGAAGATTGTCTATAAACAGTCGGTCTTGCACAAATATAATTTTTGAAGAACTCTCTTGCTCTGTGAGAAAGACTTCATGTGAATGAATAGAATATATTGCTCTAGTGAAACTGAAAATAGGTACATCTCTACCTATTTTCTACATCTATTTCTATATATCTATTGTGGAATTCTAATAATCTTCTTATTCACTTAAAAAATTTACATACAGTAAAATTACCAGTGTTCTTTTGAACTTGCTACTTTCTCAAAATTCACAGTTATCCTAATAACATTTTCAAAATCTTCAGAAGAATAATTTTTTAAAACTTCTTTTTTTATTTTGATGAAGATCAGCCCTGAGCTAACATCTGCTGCCAATCCTCCTCTTTTTGCTGAGGAAGGCTGGCCCTGAGCTAACATCCGTGCCCATCTTCCTCTACTTTATATGTGGGACGTCTACCACAGCATGGCGTGCCAAGCAGTGCCATGTCCGCACCCCGGATCCGAACCGGCAAACCCCAGGCCGCCGAAGTGGAACGTGCACACTTAACTCCTGCACCACCGGGCTGGCCCCTAAAACTTCTTTTTTCAATATGTTTCCTAAAGCCTCCTTTTTAAATGCCTTCTTTTAAAACAGTCATCTTTGGACTGTTTACGATACAAGGCTTTATTTGTGTATGTTGGTTGTCTCAAGCCACTTTGTATAACGGTGGCCCTGTGATGAATGGGGGCAAGAGTGACAGTCAGTGCGAGTATGATTCACCAGTCAGGTTGGAGCTCAGGCCCTTTAAAGCATGCAAGAGGAAACCAGCAATTATCTGTTCCTCAAGCTCGGTAAAAACTAAGCAAATGTACATTGGGTGGAAACAGACAACAACTAAGTCACAATGGCTTTGCTGACTGCTGTGGTATTTAATTAGCTTTATTGTAAGACCCTTCTACACTTAGCTCTTGCTCTCTACTCAAGGTGCAGCAAATCACTGCCTTGTTAATAATGCACGCGTGGATCTTATCTTGGCTGTGTCTGTCTTACAGTCAGTCGTCCAAACCATCAAGGCCACTGCCAGCACACTGGCATGTGGCAGCTCTCCACCCTCTTTTTTGCCCTGTTAAGTACTAACAAACTCAGGCTACCAGTGGTAGTACCCGATTCAGGTTATTTATCTTCATATGTTGCCTCTGAAGTCTTTTCTAAAGCCTGATGTTTTTCTGTCTGGGAACCCAGAAGACATTGATCTAATAAAATCTTAAGTGATAATTTCTAATAATTATTTCAACAGATTTAAACATTTTTTTTCTGCAACATAGCTAGGTCAAAGTCACTTACACTACCCAAAAGTAATCGTTTCCATCACCACTTCATCTGAGGATAGGAAAATGCCGTTCATTTCCACATCTGGCGGAACCACCCAGCCAAAGGTCCTGGCGCACATGGGAGGGAAAAAGCAGTTCAGAAGCTCCCTGAAGTCAGTATTCCTCATGAAATGGGTATTCGGGGTGATCACGCCACCTGCCAAAACAATTTCCCAAAGGGAAAAGGTTCACTCCTTTGACAGTTTCACTGCCTGCCCCCTCCTCTCTTATGCATTCCCTTCTATTTCTCACCCACTCTCCTCCTCTGTTTTTCCTCAAGTGAGCACCTTTTAGTGAAACCCTGGGCAGCACCCTGGGTGTAAGTGCGTGTGTTAGGGGAGGCGGATTGCCTCCACTTCAACATTTTGCTCAGAACAAAACACAGGAGGTAAGCAATGCCTGCCTATATTTCCAGGCCTCATCCCGGCTCCTTCCTCTATTCTGCTCTCCTGATACAGGCTGCCTCCCATTTCAGTGAACTACATAGGCGCTTCTCTTCAAAGCTCTGTTGCCAGTCAGTGTCACCCTCTTCTGCTCAGAGTTTTTACTTGCCCTTCTCACTAGGCCCCCTGAGAACTGAAAGTTTGAGGTCTATAAAGGTGATGACAGCAGAGTAAGTTTCCTTGATGATGATGATGGTGGGGGTGGTAAGGATGAACCTCTCTCTTAAACGATGGTGAAACAGTCTATAAAAGGATGAACGTGTGTGTGCCTGTCATGGAACGTATCTAAGATTCAGTTCTCTGCAAGTACTATGAGCTTTAAATCAAAATATAAAACCAAAAAATGGTTCTCAAATGTCAAAGATCAATTGGATGAAAAATAGAGAAGAACCATGGCCCCATATCCCTAAATCAGACATTTTTTTGAAGAATGGGGCCTAATCTTTCTTTTTCTTGCTGATTTTTCAAGTTATTTCCTGGTACAGTGAGTTATTTTCCCAGTGTTGCTATAATTAGGTATTAAATATGTCGTGTCAAACCAAATAATGTCACCAACTGTAAAAAAGTCAGTACATTGGTGGATTGACTATATCTTACTATCTCTTCTTAATTTAATGTTATTTATTCAGTAGAAATCATTTATTTTCAAGAGCTATTAATTAACCTAGAAGTGTAGGTTAGTGCTGAGTTGGTGTTCACTCTTATTCTTGAGGCTAGGTAGTGCCTTTTGATGTTGAGTAATTCTTTCCGCTGGAAAATTTACATTAGAAAGCTGTTTTATTCATTTAGAAATTGATTCAGAAATTTGGTATTAGCACAGTCAGAGCGCTTTCTGACTCGTGAAAAGTAGTGGGGCCAATAAGATAAGTGTCTAAACTATACAAACCATCTTAATGAGCATTTTCTAAACATTCACGAAAAAGAAGATTGCAACAAGATGATGACTATCCAGGTGACGTGAAGAACTGGAAATACTAATAAAGAATGATTAAGAAGAAAAAAATGTGTCTGTATTTATACAAATATATGTGTGTGTGTGTATACGTATGAACTATATTCTTTTTTTATTTTAAAGGACCTGTAATATTTAGAGAGTAAAGGGCTACTTCATTGATTAGCTGAATTTGGCAACATTTTGAAGGAGTGTAAGGAATTTTGCTTGTGGGAAGTCAGCTAATAGGTGGAGCTGGAAGCTCCAAATCTTATAGGCAAGCATGTGTCTAAAACTCTAGGTTCTTGGCTCTCAACCTGGTGCTCTTTCTTCCATGCTCTCATGCCTGTCTCCTAGTAATTGTTTTTTTATTGATAACTTTGCTCTAATTTGTACATCACTTTTATTTTTTTATTTTTCCTTCTTCTCCCCAAAGCCCCTCAGTACATAGTTGTATATTTTACCTATGGGTCCTTCTAGTCGTGGCATATGGGATGCTGCCTCAGCATGGCCTGATGAGCAGGGCTAGGTCCACACCCAGGATTCGAACCGGCAAAATCCCGGGCTGCCGAAGCAGAGTGCGCCAACTCAACCACTCGGCCAGGGGCCCAGCCCCACATCACTTTTATTTTTAGGAAGAAATACATATATTGTTTGAATAATTGTGCCACTCTTGTATTAACATTTGTACACTATGGCTTAATTCTCCTCAAGGTCTTTAGCCTGCCATACCTTAACCTAAGTCATGAGATGTTATATAAATGCCAGAAATCTTCTTTTAAATAAAAACGTGAATTTGTAGGAAGCTCCTAGCACGGATGTAATTCAACTAGACCTGTTTGATATTCAGAATATGCTGCCTGCTGGCCATGACCCTTGTACTTTCTGTGGACAGAGGTGTGGTTCATAAGATCTCTGTTGGTTGTTTGACATTCTAACACCACCGGTCAGCGCCTGATTAATGATCCCCCAGAACTCACATGAGCATTTCCACGAAGCGGACATTTTTATTCAAGGCTTCAATGTCCTGCATTTCTTTTTCAGTGAGAGAAAAGTCAAAGATCTGAAATAGAAATAAAAGACAGATACTTATAATGGTAGACGATGGGTCAAGCTTGGGATGAGGGAGTGGGGCCAGCAGTGGGAGCCCTTCAAAGATTTATGAACATCTCTGTAAATATTTAAGAGCAGTTGAACTAGTTGAACTGACGTGGAGTTGGAATGCTCTTCTGCCCTTTGTCTTTAAGATAATCCTGCTGGGGACATCTTGCAAGAAATCCCAAATGCTCTGAAACAACATATATTCATGTTACTGGCTCTTGGTTAATATCAGCCCTGATATTGGTTCCCTGACAGTGAACCCAGCATGCATGGGGTTAAAACTAAAAGCACACATTCCCAGTTCCCTGGGTCTTTAGTCACACTCATATGTAAATGTTTGTTTCTTTAACCTCTGACTCCTTGAGCTTTACAACCAGATAGAAGTTACAAATTGTTAAAGTCCAGATGGCCTCAAGCTGGGCTCCCGCTAAAGTTGTGGCTATCACAGGATCCTGAAGCTCTTTTACAGAGAAACTAAGGTCCAGAGAATATCTGGAAACTGAAGCTTCCCAGGCCCAACTCCTCAGCTTCCTGACATCAGTCTGCCTTCCACAATGGAGATAAACAGCCAAGGACACTCATCTGAGAAATCCTTTGTCTCCTCTGCTGGAAGCAGCCCCAGACATAGGCAGATGGGAAAATGCTGACCAGGAAGGCCACAGCTCCCCTCCCCTACCTAAAACCCCAAATAAAAACCCCTACCCATTTCTTAACAGGAAGCTAGCAATTCTTCAGGCACTAGCCCTTGCTTTTCTCCCTCAGTCTGGCAAAGCAAAGCTTTCCTTTTTCACTCAGGACTCTGTTCTCATTATTTGGATTGGCATCGGGACCAGAAACTGAATTTTCAGTAACATTCTGACATCTGAAATTCCAAGAGTAAAGAATTCCTATCGTTTCTGGATAAGATGCTGAACTTAAATTCTGGACTATGGCCTTCAAACACTTTTTCTTTTAAATATTCCCTAGTCTCTAAATTTGTTATGTAATTTTTAAACTTTTAATTTGCTTTATCTTTTTTTTTTAAGAAGGTCTCTCCTTTTTCTTTTAAAGATTTTATTTTTCCTTTTTCTCCCCAAAGCTGCCCAGTACATAATTGTGTATTTTTAGTTGTGGTTCCTTCTAGTTGTGGCATGTGGGATGCTCCCTCAACATGACCTGATGAGTGGTGCCATGTCCATGCCCAGGATTCAAACCAGCAAAACCCTGGGCCGCTGAAGCAGAGGTACATGAACTTAACCGCTTGGCCATGGGGCTGGCCCCTGCTTTGTTTTATCTTAATCCTCTCTCTCATCATTTTTAATGTCTCTTCTTCTACCTTTTAACTCTAATTACATTTTCATTGTTTTAATTTTTCTTAGGTTGTACACGTTATACTCTGGTTTTATTTTATTTTTTAATTTTTTTTGAGGAAGATTAGCCCTGAGCTAACATCCGTGCCCATCTTCCTCTACTTTATATGTGGGACGCCTACTATAGCATGGCTTGCCAAGCGGTACCATGTCTGCACCTGGGATCCGAACTAGCAAACCCCAGGCCACCAAAGCAGAAAGTGCACACTTAACCACTGTGCCACTGGGCAGGCCCCAGATACACTCTGGTTTTACAATTGTCCTTTATTAACATTTTCAAATTTTATTTTAGCTTATTTATATTCTTAATGTTTGGCTTCTCTATCTGTAATATATCTTCTCTTTATTGTTTTATCTTTCTATCCCTTAACTTTTATTTTAGTATATTTAACCATTTACAAATTTTCATTCTCTAAGTAATACATAAATATATGTTCTCTGTAAAGAGATGAAGCAGTACAGAAGTGCATGGACGCGTGTGGATAAAAAGCGAAAGTTCCTCTTCTTACCCACCAACTATCCCTCTTCCCAGATATTCTTTCCAAACACTGAACACACTGAGAGCAAAATGCAATCATTGTATCCTGTCTTTATTTTTCTGAAAATTCTCTCATTCACGCAGTCTTGCTGATCTTTTCTGTCAAAATATATAGACAGATTATATTCATTTAACCGCTGCATCCATGTAACACAATCTGCTCAATCATCCCCCACGGATTACTTCTAAGTGCTCTTTTCAGGGAGCCCTTTCTTTCATCATTTATCATCCAAGTATTGTGTAAGGAATCAAAAGTTTTCGGGGCCAGCCCAGTGGCGCAGCGGTTAAGTTCACACGTTCCTCTTTGGCGGCCTGAGATTCGCTGGTTTGGATCCTGGGTGTGGACATGGCACCGCTTGGCAAGCCGTGCTGTGGTAGGCATCCCACGTATAAAAGTAGAGGAAGATGGGCATGGATGTTAGCTCAGGGCCAGGCTTCCTCAGCAAAAGAGAGGGGGACTGGCAGTAGTTAGCTCAGGGCTAATCTTCCTCAAAAAAAAGAAAAAATCTCTTTCAGATGAAGCCCTCTGAAATTTTACGAAAATTATTCTCTTTATGATCACAGTGCAAAAACCTCTGGGAAGAAGAAGATGTCATGTTGTGTTATCCCATAGTTTTGTCAAGCATATTTTAAAAAATCAGCTCTGATTCACTGTTTCTTCTAAGATTTAGTGCACATATGCAATTGTTACCTAAATTTTGTTGAATATAAAGATAAGTAAAATTACTTTCATAATTCTGTTTCAATTTTAAGATAAACTTCCAAATTGCCCTTCCTCCATTATTTCTATACGGTTTTTCCTTATTTTATGTGGATTGATTTTCAGTTGTCTTTCTATTTTCATGGCTCAAATGATCCTAAGTGAGTGAGAATCTCATATCACAAAACTGAGCGCCTGATATCCCCCTCACGAAACCTGCGTCTCTTCTAGTAAATGTTTCAAGAAGAGAGTGTTAACTGTATTAAACGCTGTTGAAAGATGTAATAGGACTGGAACTGAGAACTAATTGTTGGATCTAGCAATGTGGAGGTCACTGGTAACCCTGACGAGAGCTGTGTCAGTGGGATGGTCAGGGTGAAATAACAGAATCCATTTTTTCATTTTATGAACTTCCCTTCCCCCACCTTGTGAGGTGTTTGCCCCATGACCTCACCTCCTCCAGGTCAGGAATAGGGATGCAGCCCAGGGAGTCAATCAAGACACCTGCTCACTGGACACCATGATTAATATGGGGGTGGCCAATGACCTACAAAGGAATAATTGGGGATTGACAGAGACCCCAACAGATGCTTTTATCTGTGGTCATCTTTTCTGAATGTGAGTAATAGATTAGCCCGGACTGTTTGTGCCACCATGTGGAGAGAGAGAGAGAGTGAAAGAGAGAGAGAAAGAGAACTCAATCCTTTTATAAATCACTTGAATCCTTGTGTCCAGTCATGTATGACCTAGCTGTGGACTTTCTAGTTATATGAGCCAATAAACTATGTTTCTTTTTCTTGGCTAAACTTGAGTTGCGTTCTGTCACGTGGTAGCAAAAAAGCCATGAAGATAAATTGTCTAATAGCGTGGGTATCTTCCCATGTCAGTACTTACGTTTTCACTTTATGATTTTTAAATGGCTATATAATATTTCACTGTAATTGTAATATATCATAATTTGTTTTAAACATTCTATTGTAGATTGTTTCCAGTTTTTTTAAATGATAAGTAATGCCATAAACATCTATGTACGTGTGCATGTGTGTGCAAATACCTCTGGATAAGATTGTTGGGTCAATGGATACGTGCATTTGAATTTTGATCGATCTGGAAAAATGGCATTCTCCTTCCCCAAATTTTATGGCAGTTAGTGTTTCTAACAGCAGTATTTGAAAGTGCCTATTTTCCCACGCATCATCAACATTCTCATCATTTTTCTATCCGAGGGGATTAAATACTATCTCATTTTTATCTTAATTGGGAATAAGAGAAAAAACAACCTACTTCTGAAATTTAACTTATTACCCGATGGGCAATTCATTGACTTTACATGGTACTTTACCATGGCTGTATTTATTTAGCAGATTAGTCTTTAGGAGTACCAGAGTATATTAATCGCTCATTTGTCCAGTGGCCTCTTTTCTCACCTGTAAGTTACGATGCAGAATATAGATTACTTATAGAAGGGATAAAGGCAATTAGTATTCGTGTAATCTAAATGACCCTCTTGAATAATTTCCAACTTTGTCCCCAACTTTTACCAGAGTCATTAAGGTGGAAAGTTAACTATTGCAAATTTCAAATTTTACTCTTTCTTTTCCTGCTGTGCTGGCCGTGAAGTGAGTGGGTAGTGGTGGACAGGTAAGGGAACAGAAGAAATAAGGCAACGAGGTAATGTACAAGCAGCAAAGCAATCCCGAAGTACTGAGAATTGTTTTAAATTCAGCTAAAATTAAATCCAGATACGGGCAGAGTGGGTCAGGGCGCTGGTATAAGATGAAATATGAAGGCATTACAAGTTTCCTATTAATCTGAACAGAAAATTCTCTAAATAAAAAATACTCTATTTTTTACATTTCCAGAAGCAGTTCTCTTACCTGAAAGTTTTCTTTGATCCTTTCAGAGTTAAAGCTTTTAGGAATGACTACCACTCCTCGCTGGATGTTGAAACGCAAAGCAACTTGAGCTGCTGTTTTATTATACTTTTTCCCCAGTGAGTTGAGAAGTGCATCCTTTAACAAAGGTGGGGAAGATAAATTCACCCTTTAAAAAAATCAAAACATGCATCGTATTCAGCTCAAGTAATGAGAAGCAATGGTTGATCACTCACTCTCCTCCCTTGTCTCCCCATTCACCTGGCCTCCTACCAGGACACTTCAGGTCACCTCTAACCTCTTTCTCTGAGTGCAGAGTACTGGATGAAGAGTCGCTTTTAGTATGGGAAGATGAAGAGAGGCAAGTTTAGGGTCAGCCCGGTGGTGTAGTGGTTAAGTTCATGCGCTCCACTTCAGTGACCCGGGTTTCGCAGGTTCAGATCCCGGGTGTGGACCTAGCACTGCTCGCCAAACCACACTGTGGTGGCATCCCACATAAAATAGAGGAAGATTGGCAAAGACGTTAGCTCAGCAACAATCTTCCTCACACAAAAAAAAAGAGAGTGGCAAGTTTATAGAGCTGCCTCTTTCGGAAAGTAAACCACATTTCTTTGATGGGTCTTACAGAGAGAACTGGTTTGGAAGTAGGCATATAGGGGAAAGCAGGAAGACTGAAGTGGAAGAAACAGAGGCACAACTCTTGGGATCAGAGTAAAAAAATTTCTACTTAAGTCTGTGGAACACATCACAGTGGAAGTGTCGCCATTGAATACAGAGATCAAAAAATTCTAAAATTGCAGAATACAGCCACAGAGACTCTTTGTCAAATAATACCTAAACTAATATTTATTGAGCATTTTCTATGTTTCAGGCACTGTTAGGTAATTTCATACATATAGTGTAATCAGTTCTTACAACCCTCAGCGAGGAAGGTTTTATTAGCTCTAATTTGTTTACATGGAGAATGACTCGAAGAGGTTAAGATACATTCTTGAGATCACATAGCCAAATAGAGCCATTCCAACCAGGTAATTCACATTAGCCTCATACTCTGCACCAAAGGAAACACTTCCTGAAGAGAGATACAACATTACTTACCAGACTGGATTCCTGGAGGTCCCCAAAGGGCTGTATGCAATAATGACAATGTCATGTTGTTGGCAGAATTTCAGGAGTTTTGGCTGGGTGAAATATGGATGGCACTCAACCTATGTGGTTGCATTGAAGAGCAGAGCACAAAATTAAATTTGTAGATGAATGCAATTTTACATAATTAAACAAATTTTCTTAGGGCCTGCCCCTTGGTGTAGTGGTTAAGTTCGTGCTCTCCGCTTCAGCGGCCCAGGTTCCCAGGTTCCGATCCTGGGTGTGGACCTAAATCACTTGTCGGTGGCCATGCTGAGGTGGCTACCCACATACAAAATAGAGAAAGATTGGCACAGATGTTAGCTCAGGGCAAATCTTCCTCAAGCAAAAAAAGAGAAAGATTGATAATGGATATTAGCTCAGGGCAAATCTTCCTCACCGAAAAAACAAACAAAAAAAGTTCTTCAATAAAATCCATGTAAAAATATTATGGATAATAAGGCAAATCTTAAATATTTTTCCTAATGAGAGAGTTTACATTCTTTATACACCAGTGAGATTAATTAGAACAAGGTTGGTGAGGTCTCCATCTGAGTTAATTCTAAAATAATTGGGGGACAACTTCAATTTTGTATTGCTATCATAGTTAAAAATTTTAACTGGACAGACTCAGTTATTTGTAATAAAATTCTAGCAAACAGAATTTTCCATGGCAAACATACAGTCTAAAAGTTCAGATTATGGTCTTGGTAAGTAGAAGGGACATGTTGCAGAAACCTCTGTCCTGAACTATCAAACATCTAAGAATATTTTCACAAGAGGTGGAGCATGTATAAAACTAAATTTAAAGATAAATTTTATCTTCTTGCCTGAGAGTTCTTTATACCACTAAATGTAAGCCTACTTTTATTTTCAGTACCTCATTGACAAGATTCCTGCGCTACAAATACCTGCGTCAACAAAGTTCTTCTCCAAGCTTCTTCTTAAACATTATGGTAGTTTTTACCTACGCTTTTCTTTTCTTTTTAATTAAAATCAACCAAGCCTTAATTAAAATATTTTAGGAATGTACTTATTATTTTCACCATCTGGAATATTGAATATTTGACAAGTTCTAGAAGGTACAAGGAAATGCTATTGAGAAGTGGAACGGTAAACTGTGGTTCTTAGCGGTGGGTCTTATTTTCTCCTAATTTGATATACTTTTCTTTTTTACTGATGTCAGTTTCTCCTCTTTCTTCTCTCTCCCCTCACTTCCTTATAATCTTGCCCCTAAGAACAATCTTTCCCTAAGAAACACTTGTGGTTTTTCCCCCTTTGGAACATTTCTTGAGCAATTCTTAAAGGTGACACATAGACTAAAATAAGTTAGGAATCGTAGCATTCGTTGTATTTCTTTCCTTTACCCTCTCTCATTCCCAACATCACTCTCCACTTCCAATCCTTTTATTCTTTTCAACTTGTTCATTGTTAGTAGACTTCTCTTTCCGAGACATCTTTTATCACGTCACTCTACTGTTTAGAGACTAAAATTCCTTAATTTAATGGCTGCCTGCTTGTTCCAAACACAACATTTAATTTTACCCACTAATCAGGTGGTGTGCCATGACCTGTCTCTGGCCTATTAAATATCTATATGTGTGTATGTGTATACCCGCATGTGTGCATATGTATGTGCATTTGTGTTTATATGTATATTGAACATTTTTATAAAATATCCTTTGAAAAAGGATTTTGTATGGTTTGTAGCAAAAGGCATGCATAAGAGGGCTAGTACAATTAAAAATAGAACAAACAGGCATGCGAATCCAAAATCTGTGACTGAGCAAATTTGGGACTTTACAGAATTGCGTTTGGCAACATACTAGAACCATGTACTCAACAAAAACTTTTGAGTTAATGTAATATAAACTCAAACATAATATAAACTATAACATAAAAATAATATAATCTGATGTAACATAAATCTTTGCATAGATGGTTCTTAGATAAAAATTCTAGGACATATCCCTAAAGGGTCACTCAGAGAGGGGAATTCTGGGGTGGGGTGGGGTGAGGTGGGGTAAACGAATATGATCCAAGTGCATATGAACTCAGAGAACCACATTCCTTCTTTCCACAGCATTTCTCTCAGTTTCTAAATAAATAACTTTGATGATTGATTAATGTCTGTTCCCACTAGATAGCTAGCACCACGAGAGCAAAGACTTTGTCCGTCTTTGGTCACTTTTGTATGCCTACAACCTAGCGAAGTGCTTGGCAGAAGCCAGGTGCTTGGTGACTATTTGTTGAGTGAGTGAAAACAACAGCCATACAGAGAGGAGAGAGCCTGAATCATAGGAGACCTGACTGTCGACGCTGCAGAGCTGTGTAGGCTGCGCTTCATAAGGGCTGCAGCCGGATGGGGTCGTTTCAGGCCAGGGACTGATCCGTGTTGAGTAGGCTGGGACCAGATGCTCAGGCGAAGGTGGACGGTGGTGACGGTTTCTGATATCATCAATGCCCTGGAACTTCCTCATTTTCAAGTAGAAACATTATCTAGGCACACTTGCTCCCTTCTTTGCGAGGGGCTGGTTACAACCGTTTGTGAATGGGTCCGTGGGGATGCAGGCTTTACTTTTCCGTGTTTGCTATGTAAAATTGATGTAACTTGTCAGCGTCTTGACACGTCTGGGGCTTTTACAGAACTATTTGGTAAAGCTACAGCTTTAGATAACAAAGTCTCACAATATGAAGGTAAGAAGCTGGATAGAATCCATGAAGGGAAATAGCAAAAGCCCTTTAGTTCATTAATCCCATCCTTTTCCGTCTTTCTGTAAAAAACTGCGTTGCATTTTCCTTTTATTAATTAAGACTCTCAAGAGGTATTTATTGACTCCTATGTGTCAGGACACCGTGACTTAGTCAGGAAGAACTTTCCTTTCGCCTTCCCTCCCTTCTCCTGTCCTCCCCGCTTCCTTCCTTCATTAGTAGAATAGGCGTTGGAACTTTGTGTGAAATTAAACGGCCTGAGGTGGATCTGTGGTCTCCTTTGAACTAGGCTGGGAAAGCCCTGCATGACAAGTTGCCCACCAGGAAGGGTTTCTGACAGACTAAGCCAGGAGACACATTTCTTTAGAGGGACGTCATAGGTAGTACTAAGGAAGCTTGGAATGCTCAGGCCCTGAGAATAAGTACAGAGTGAGGCTATATTCTATGAGAATTTGTTCATGAAGTCAATGAAAAATACAAAAATTTGCCAATTTTACTTTAGATTTACTCTAATGAGAAAATTAGTTTTGAAATATGTGAATTTTGAATTATGCAAGGTCTGCAGGTCCGTATCCTTTACACATAAAATGTGTCCACTCTGTATAATGCCCATAATATGCTCATCCTGCACCTGGATTGAAAGCTGCTCATGCTTGTGCACTGCAAGCTGCTCATTTTGTATCTTTGGAGGAGAGGCGGTCCTACCCAGTGCACCGGGTTATGGCTGGTGACCAGCAGACCTGCCCTTTGATCTGTGCCATCTCTGGAGTATTGACATACTCCGCTTTCAAATACCACGGAACATATGAATAGGCTTAGGCTGTGATCTTCCAAGACGTCTTGCTTCCCTCATAGGGTATATTTGTGAAGCTGATCCATATTCTCATGCCAATGAATCAGGGTTATTTCCTCCTTGGCTTGAGGAGACAGCTATCAAATTTTTACTGTTTTTCATTCTGAGGTCAAAAATCACCATCTTTCTCTGTATATTTGTGGGAAGAAATCTGCTTATCATTTCAACATTTTATAACAAAATATTGTTCTTGGGGGTGCAAGAAGGAGGTGTGCTAATGAGGGACTGGGTGGGAATAAAGGGATGGATTGAGATCCATTAGGAAGTCAAAGGTTGTTGCTCTCAGGTCCCGAGAGCGTCTGGGATAGCGTCAGCTCAGGTGTCAGTTTGGAAGTGGTACTTGTAAGTATAGCAACACTTCTAGTTTAGCTGTGGGCTATTGTCATGATGTAGGTAATAATTCATTCCTTCTCTTATGAACTCATGCCAGACTCTTTTGAAGTTACTAAAAACAATGAGTCAAACAAACGACCCAACCATAATCCCAATATGTGAATATTTACTCAATCCAAGAGCATTTTTTAGTGTGGTTTCTTATGTTTTATGAAGTAGGGTAAAGAGGGTATCATTATCTCCATTGGACAAGATGGATAATAGTATTTCGTTGGCATTATAAAAGTAATATATGCTCACTACAGAAGACTTGGAAAATACAGAAAGGCATAAAGAAGAAAACAAAATTCACTTGTAAAATCCACAGCCAGAGATAACCACAGTTAGTATTTCGATATATTTCTTTCCAATCATTTTTCTATGCATGGTTTTTTATAACATAATCATCTTCATACGTATTACATTTTGTATCCTAATCTTTCCCCTTAACATCATGGCCATCTTTCTCTTCCTCAAAAACGATTCAAGAACATCTTTTGTTAAGATTTCACATAATAGGAATGTTTTATAATTTATTTAAGCATTCCCCTAATTATTCATACTTATGTTGTTTCCTTTTTTTGTGTACCATTCTAAACAGTGCCGTGACAAACACACATGTTGGGCAATCTGATTTTTTTCATGAGGATAAATTCCTAGAAATAGAAAACTGAACATTTTTAAGGCTCTTGCTACTTATTGGCAAATTGCTTTCTAGTCAGGATGAACCAATTTATACTTGCCAGCACTTCAGCACTTGCTTATATGGAACGTTATATTAAAAAATAAAACAAAAGCTTTGCTAATTTTATATACAATACAAAACAAATGTAAATTTCTGCAATTATTAGTGCAGTAGAACATTTTTCATATGTTTGCCAGTCTTGCAATTTGTTTTCTGTGAATTTCTGTTCATTTCTTTTGCTCATTTTTCTGCTGAGTATTTTTTCTCATTGATTTTTTCCATTGATTTTTATTAGGCTTTTAATTCATAAGGATAAGATTCCTTTTTTCTATTATATTTAAAAAAAATATAATTATTTTCGTTTGCTCTTTGTTGCTAATATTTTGAGTTTAACATTTTTATGCTATGAAATGTATCAATTTTCTTTATAAGTTTCCCGTGGCTTTCTTTTCTATCCATAGCTCCAGAAAACTAAAATCATTTTGTAGTATTTACAAACGATTTCCTCTTTCTTCTTTAGCTCCTGATCAAAGGGACACTTTGGAGTATGACATGAGGCAAATATCTGTATTTGTTTCTACATCACCAGCTATTTTCCCCACGCTATTTACTGAAAAATCCATCCCTTTGCTATTAGTTTGTATTATTTTGTTTTATGCTAAGTTTTTAGTATAATTGGACCCATTTCTAAGATATTTCTTATTTTGTATTTATTTTTATGTCAGTTCTTGCACTAAGCTTACATTATTTTTAATATTTTATATGTCAGTATCTGGCAGGTTTTGTTTCCCCTTACTATTTTTCTTCAAAAAATTTTTGGAGTTGCCTTTGCATAAATTTGAACTTCCAAATCTTTTTTCTTAAGAGACATAAGTTGAGGGAAGTCAAAAGACTTGCCCAGGGTCTTATGAGGGGATATATGAAGAGTGACTACGAGACTTTCTCACTCCTACTCTGGGCTTCTTTCTGTTAAGTAAATATTGGATTCTCTGCTCCCACGCCCTTACCTCCCAGCCCCCTATCAAGAGGTACCTGGTTGCTGACTGGCTTATATTTGAGTCCTGGTTTGTTCAGGATGAGCTCCAGTTGCCTTCGGTTAAAATTGGATACTCCAAGGGATTTCACCAAGCCAGCATCTTTGCAAGCTTCCAAAGCCTGGAGAGTGAGAGCCACTTGGTCAAGAAAGAAGCCTCAAAACAAGTAAGAATAAGGGTTTATAAGGATGACTATGAATTCTTTAGAAAACAAAGTCCCTGTGTATGTTAATAGAAATTCTGTGAGGAAAAAAAAGGGAGGGGAGACAGGCAGGAATTTTGTAAAGGAATGAGTCTGGGAAATATTGTATACCATATCTTCCCCTTCTATTTTCACAATGTATACCAACACATTAATAATGATCTTATTTTTTGAAATCTGTTGAGGTTTTCTTCATGGCATGTTACCTGGTCAATTTTTATAAATGTTTAGTGTATGTGAAAAATGTATATTCTCCTATTTTTGGATAGAAGCATCTCTCTCCTCTCTCTCTGTCTCTCTCTCGTACATATGTGTGTCTATATACATTTACATATGTTATATGTAAAATTAGGTTTCCTTTTTCCTGGCTTCTCAATAATATAAAGGTAATATGTCAGAAATCTCCCACTATAATGGTAGATTTATCAATGTTTTCCTGTTTTGTATCAATTTTTGCTTTATAGATTTTGAAGATATTTTATTTGGTACATACGTGTTTAAGATTGGTGTATATTCTTGGTAAATTGAATCTTTTATTGTTATGTTATTTGTATTTCCTTATAAATTTTAGAATCAGCTTTTCAATTTCTTTTGGGATTGCATTGAATGTGTAGGTCAATTTGGGAAGAATTAACATCTTACTTGTATTCAGTCTTTCTATCAAAGAACATGGTATATCTCTTTATTTAGATTTTAAAAAATTTCTCTCAGTAGGGTATTGTGATTTTTACCGTATAAGTCTTGCACAGATTTTGTTAACTTTATCTCTAAGTATTTAATATTTTAAAAAATTTAACTTCCAATTGTGTTGCTAGCTATAGATTATATATAGATATAATTTTTGTTATTTCTTCTTTGTCTTATGGGTTGTTTACATGTATGCTTCTTAATTTCCAAATATTTGATGATTTTTCAGATATATTTTTGTTATTAGCTTCAAATTTAATTCCAATTTTATCAGACAGCATACTTCAGATAGAGAATATTTTAAAATGTATTGAGATTTGTTAGTGTCTCAGAAAATGGACTATTTTGTTACACATTCCATGTGAACTCGAAAAATAGCATTCTATTAAATTTTGGCAAAGGATTCTATAAATATCAAGGTCAAGTTGGTTGATAATGTTTAAATCTCCTATATTCAATAGATTTTCTCTCTACTTATTATCTCAATTATAGAGAGAGAGGTTTTGAAATCTCTGATTATAATTGTGGATTATTCTCTTTCTCTTTCCAGTTCTCTTAGTTTATGCTTCATGTTTTGGAGTTCTGTTATTAGGTGCATAGATATTAAGGATTGATCCCTTTTATTATTGTAAAACACACTTTGTCCGTGGTAATACACTTTGCTCTGAAATCTTTCTTGATATTAAAATAGCTACTCCAGCTTCCTTTTGATTAATGTCAGCCTAGTATATCTTTTCTTATTTTATTTCAACCTTTTACTTTTAACTTGTTTGTGTCTTTTAATTTAAAATGGATTTTTTGTATATAATATATAGTGAGGTTTTGCTTTTAATCCATTCTGACAACCTGTGCCTTTTAATTGGGTTATTTAGACTATTTACATATACTGTGATTACGACACCACTGAGTTTAGATCTCTCATCTTTCTAATCGCTTTCCATTTTCCCCATCTATTCATTTCCCCTCTTTTCTTTTTTTCCTGCTTTCTCTTGGGTTGCCTATTTTTTTATTACTCTATTTTGTTTTTGTTATTGGCTTGTTTGCTATACTCTGGAAGTTTTAATATTTTCTCTTTATGCTTGCTATTCTAGAATTTCACCAAAATGCATGTGGGTATGGGTTTCCTTCTCTTTCCTCTTTGGTAATCCATGCCCTTTCAATATCTCTGGGGTTCTTTCCTTCAAATATTACCTCTTTTTATTTTTCTTTCTTCTTTCTGAGGCTCCTATTGTGTGGAGACTGGAAATTTTAATTTTATCTTTTACATCTCTTAGCTTTTCTTTCATACTTAAAAGTTTTCTTGTCCTTTCCCTCTTCATATTGGGAGACTTCCTCATTCTGATCTTTCAATCTGATAATTTTTTCCTTGTCTATATCCATTTTATTTTTTATCATATCTATTGCATTCTTGATGTTTTCTAATTATTATTTTTGCTGTTTTCAAAAAGGGTTTTCTTGTTCTTGTTTCATATTGCTACTATCTTTTCTTATCTCCTTGACTATATTCATTTGCCAGTTAAAAAGTTCTTGGTCCTCTCTTTTGTTTATGTTGGGATCTGTAATTGAGACGTTGTTTCCTTGTGAAATAAATGCCTTGCCATTTTGGGCTGTGAGCTCATTTTCTCCTGGGGATACTGGCTATGCTTTCAGGCAGTCCTCTGAGGGGAACACCAGACTCCAAGCCTAGTCAGCTCCAATGAGGTCAGGAGTGAGTACATGGTGTCCCAGGTGGAGAGCCCCAGGCACCAGAAAACCCAGTCAGTGCCTCCTCACCTCTTAAAACAACTCCACAGTTCAGATCTTCAGCTGTCACCTATGGGGGATGTCTCTTAGAAAGAGATACTCTTTGGAGTCTAATTTCCCAGCTTTTGGAGTTTGGAATTAGAGAGCAAGAGAAACAACTGCCAGAGGTCAGGTAGTAACTTAAGTTTTTCTCGGCTTCTCACAAGTGCAAGATTTCAGTGCTGCTCTGATTTGACTCCTGAAGACATCTGAACACAAGTCCTAAGTTTCTGCAAGTGTGGAGCAGACAATATTTGTCCTAAGGCTATAGCAGGAGAGGAGTAAGAGCAAAAAGAACTCCAATAGTCCCTCCTCCTTACTGCTTGGTGGGCTGCATTCTTCTCTAGGTGAAAGCTGCCACATTATCTCATAATCAAATCAGTTCAAAGCATCTGTCCCTCTGCCCACGAATCTGTGAGTTTTCTTATTATTTTCTCCTGGTTTCCCACTCCTGTGATCTTGGGGAAGGTGCCAGCAGCCTGCTCAGAAATGGAACCAGAATTAATTTTCAGTTTTTCATGTATCATTTTGTTTTAAGTTTATTTCTTTTATTATTTATTTATTTATTTTTATGGAACTAACATTCGTTTATAACAGGATATAAATTTCAGGTGTACATCATCATATTCTGATTTCTGTGTAGACTATATCGTGTTCACCACCCAATTAAGTTTGTTTGTTTTAGATGTCATATTATCGATTTTTTAAAATTCAATTTGAGAAACTTTTAGGATTTATGAGTTTATCTCATTTATATATTTTTCAAAATTTACTATTACATTAGAACATCTATTTTACTTCATTTTTCCTTCCACCCTTCTCTCTTCCTTATCTTTGGCATTCTTCTTTTCCATCAAAGCAAAATCAAGAATTTTTCAGCACCCAGAAGCAGAGATTTTAGACATCTTTGCTTATGGTTAGAAATGGCTGTTCTGTTGCTTTCCATTGGGAGTAAAGGCTGCATGTCCCCATAAACCAGACAAGAATAGTCAGATCACAGTCTAAAAGTGTAGTCTTTTGGAAAGTGATGTTAGCATCATGGCAGAGTGACCCCTCCCCATAAACTGACCCCTCTAAAGTACCATGAAAAGAACATTTATATTCTAACAGAGGACATTCATACAACACAAAAGACGTCTGAGAGATCCACACAGCCATACCTGGGAAGGTGGAGGTCCTGGAGTGCCATCCCCTGACCTGAGGAAATGGAAGAAGGTAAGAGAAAGCTTCTCTTCCTCCCTGAAGGGCAACGGCCTGGGGATTGCACACGGCCTCCGAGAGGAAAAGGAGAAGGGAGCAGTGGCCCTCTTAAGGAACACCATAGATCTCTGAAGTCCCTCACAGCTCAGAGGAAAGCCCCCCACAGAGGTGAATAGATATTACAGGGGTGTCTTCATCAAGCCAACACCCCAGGAGAGCAGATAGCAGGGGCAGAGTGAGAAGCCTCCAAGATGGCACAGGAGAAAGAAAGCATCCTTCCCCCTGGCCTTGTGCCCAGCCCAGCAGCTGAGAGCTATCCTGGGGATTGCAATAGGCTCAGAATATGCAGCTTTTGACTCCCACCAAGTGGCAACAGGTGGAAGCAGTGATCAAACACTACCACAATGTGGAAGCAAAAATCCACTGTGTAGTAATACGAAAAAATATATTAAATCTCCAGACCAGAAGGAAAATGACAAGTACCCAGAAGTCAATCCTGAAGACACAGAAATCTATAACCTAAATGACAGAGAATTCAAAATAGCTATCATTAAAAAACTCAGCACGTTAAAAGAGAATGCAGATAGACAATTCCATGAGTTCAGGAGCTACTTCACAAAAGAGATTGAAACTATAAAGAAGAACCAATCAGAAATATTGGAGATGAAAAACACAATGGATGACATAAAGCAGAATATGGAGTCCCTCAACAATAGAGCTGATATCACAGAGAAATGGATCAGCAACATTGAGGACAGAAATATGGAAATGCTTCAGATGGAGGAGGAGAGAGAATTAAGACTAAGCAGAAATGAAGAAAGTTCTCTGAGAAATATCCGACCCAATTAGGAAATGCAACATAAGGATTATAGGTATTCCAGAGTGAGATGAGAAGGAGAATGGAGCACTTCTGCACTTGTTCAAAGAAATAAAAATGTAGTCTTAAAGAGGCCCACTTGAACTTACCTCCCAAGTGGTGCACAGATTTGATTTGTGATATAACCACTTGCCATTCTCATCTCTTGGATAGGTTTCATCTCCAGGCTGCAAAAAAAAAAAAAAAAAAAAAAAAAAAAAAAGAATAATTGTAATTCATTTGATTTATATCTGGGGATTAAAATTATGGAATTTGAGTTGCCAGTATACCAATATACTTGGCCCTGTAAAAGCAATTCAAGTTTAATTATTTATATATTTATAAATATATAAATTTCTTACTCTCATAAGAAACAAAAGATCATCTCTAAAGGTGAGAGGGAATTCTTCAACTAAGAAAGTACAGTTGATGAATGGAATGCTCCCTAAGTATAAGGGAAATGCACAGCATGTTACTTCTCAGTTCTGGCTAACCACCCAGTGGTTCTTTTTTTCCCTCTTTGGGCCCTCCGGAAGTTCAGCATCTCTTTTTCTACCTCACACACCATCTGAGTATGAAATTGCCTTCTCTAGTTTAGGGTGATCCTTTCCCAACTAATACTGATTATGATGTGGAACACTCTTTCCATTTCTCTTTTTTTTGCTATATCTAAAAATGGGACGCATCTCTTATGGGCTTTGAAATGGGATAGAGAGAAATAAAAGATGATTCCTAGGCTGTTTGGGTGGATGGTGGTAATCATTTCCTAAGCCTGGGCTAGGAATCAAGAATTTTGTTTTGGATATTTTGAGCTTGACATGACCATTCAAATGGATATTTGAGGAGGCAATTGAACAGAGAAACCTCAGAGGGAGGCTCAGAGAGAGGTCATGGCTGAAGATAAAATTTGGGAGTCCTCAGTGTATAAAATGGTATTCAATCCATGCAGCTGAATGAGATCACCTATAGAGAGAGTATGCTGAGTAAGACAAGAATACTGAGGATGGATTACTGGGCATAACATTTGGAGGTTGGAAGAGAAGAAGCTACCAAAGAATCAGGAGAAGGTGATCTCACAGAAGTCACGAGATGGAAATATTTAAAGAAGGAGGTAGTAGTCAACAGTGTTGAAAGAAACCAAATAATATGAGGACAAAGTGTCTATTGGATTTGGCCGGCAGCATGGAAGTCTTTGTAGACCTTGATAATAGACATTTTTTTTTTTTGGTGAAAATCAAGCAGTTGGACAAAATCCATTATATTCTTAAATTTTTTTTCCCTAATTTTTCCTTTGCCATCTCACCTGAGTGACTCTTTCCCTGGTGATAACACTTTCTCCGTTGTTCTCTTTAGTGAAGACTGTTTCGTCTCAATTTTCTCACTGAGAGCAGGAAAAGAGCTCCTTTCTCCCCAATGCCATGTAATCACTCATGTTAATTATCCTTTCTGTCTCTGACTTCTATGCTCTCTGACCTTCTCCACGCTTATGACCCACATTTCCACTCTAGTCTCCCATCATATTTCTTGCCTTTTGCTTTTCTTAAACTCACTTCTGTTCCAAAATGGCTTTATGCCTCCATCGTGAATTCTGTTAAATAATTTTTACTTTCCCAGATTTGGATTAAGTCCTTATCAAGCCTAAACCCATGTTAGATGTTACTATGATGTCCCTCTTGAGATTCCATGTGCCTACTTCGCTAAATCCTTCATCCGGATAAGTCCATTGTCTTTTTCCTCCACTCCGGCTCCTTACTGTGAGGCATTATTAGAAGGATAATCCAATCCTCTAAAAATCCACGCTATTGATTCTCATTCCTGTTCAGCAGCAACTTTATTCATCTTTTTAAAAAGTCTTATCAGGTATTTTTGTATTTTATTGTTCCGAAATTGTGTCTGCTTGTTAACTTGACATTTAAAAAATAGTACAGTGCTAAAACATTTCAGCAAGAAAGTCTTTTTTGTTTAAAAAATCATGAAATTCAAAACCATGTGCTATTTTGACTTCAAAGATTGATTTCTCAAATACAGGAATTACAGGCTCAGTTGGGCGGTAACATCATTATATTGTGTCATTTCTCACTGTTAAAAGTTTTAACTTCTCTGTGTCCTTGAGCCTCAGTCCCATCTAAAAATAAGAATATAAATTCTCTATTTACTTCTCCAAAAAGAGTTTAGTCAGCCATAGAGAGGTAAATTTCATTTTCTCACTTTTAAATACAGGTTCTTTCCAAATCTTTAAGACTCAGTTTAGCAACGTGCCATTTGAACAAGAGTCAAAGTTAACCGAGTGAGGAGGAGGGCTGAGATTATAACTCGCAAGAGCCTGAAATCCAGAAATCACTGTAGTCCGCAGGTATTGGAATTGTTAGGCTTGTGAGGATAAGACAGGAGAGGCAGTGTAATAGTGAACAAGTGTGGGGTTGGCATCAGGGGACCCAGGATGTGGTTCCAGTTCTGATGGACTTTAAACCTGGCATCACTTGGGGCCTCAATTTTCTCTTCTGTGAAAAAAGTTGTTGGGATATATAATTGCTAAGGTTCCTTTCCACCTGAACATTTTACAATATTATCTTTCATTTATTGTCTATAAAATTTCAGGCATTGTGTCAATAATTTCACACAGCTAATTTTAACGACTCCTCACAACACTTGGCAAGTTAGCTATTATTGTCTCCATTTTTTTTTTTTTTAAAGATTGGCACCTGAGCTAACAACTGTTGCCAATCTTCTTTTTTTTTTTCTGCTTTTTGTCCCCAAATCCCCCAAGTACATAGTTGTATATTTTAGTTGTGGGTCCTTCTAGTTGTGGCATGTGGGACGACCTCAACGTGGCCTAACAAGCAGTGCCATGTCCGTGCCCAGGATCTGAACCAGTGAAACCCTGGGCCACCGAAGCAGAGCTCACGAACTTAACCACTCAGCCACGGGGCCAGCCCCTGTTGTCTCCATTTTACTGATAATGGAATTGAAGTTTGGAGACACCAAAGTGACTACATTAGTAAGTAATAAAGCTGGAAATAAGTCCCTCTTCTGTGTGACTCCAAAGTCCATACTCTTTCCCCAGAACCAGGTTTAGGTGATGTGGAAAGAGATCAGGTAATAACTTGACCAAGTCCTCTGGCTCATATGCAACAGAGCTGGGATTCAAACTGGGCAGCCTGGCTCTGGAGCCCATGCTCCTTACCACTGTGCAAAGCTACCTCTAACTAATGAGTATAGTGGAAATCTCCTATTTTGCCTTCTACCATTTCTGTGCCATCTCTTCTGAAGGAGCTCGTTCCATGTTGTTTGGCTGGGCTGACCCAGCTTGCACTCTTGGCCATAGACATCAATCAGTCATCCATGTCCTTAGACCAAAGGTTAGTTGGTAATAGGTACATGACCCAAGCAAGGCTAATCAATATTTCTCCATGAGGTTTAATGTACAATCTCTCTCTGAATTTTCAAGTTGTGTCAATGATGTAGGCTTGGCATGTCAATGGCCCTTTTGCCATCATACAGAGAAGGATTTTTGAGAACGAAGCCAACCAGAATACAGAGATAGAGAAAGGGCCAGAGTACAGATAGTAGTTTGAACTTCTGGATCCAGCTGTGCCTGAATTAGATGTCTCTTGGAATTCTTAGTTTCCTTTTTTGCTAATGCCAATTTGAGTTGAATTTCCACCATTTATAACAAGAGTCCTGACTAATACAAAGATGTCAGGGTATAGTAAGTAATAGACCAAAAATGTGGAATTTTAGGTCAATATGGGATTGTGGACAGTGAGGATTTTCCCATCTCCAGCTGAGAATTGGCAGTTCTTGCTATGTAATAGCATGACATCTGGTTAAATTGTTGCCTTGTCGGGGGCCAGCCCAGTGGCACAGCAGTTAAGTTCACACTTTCCACTTCTTGGTGGCCCGGGGTTCGATAGTTTGGACCCCAGGTGCGGACGTGGCACTGCTTGGCAAAAGCCATGCTGTGGTAGGCGTCCCACGTATAAAGTAGAGGAAGATGGGCATGGATCTTAGCTCAGGGCCAGTCTTCCTCAGCAAAAGGAGGAGGATTGACAGTAGTCAGCTCAGGGCTAATCATCCTCAAAAAGAAAAAAATTGTTGCCTTGTGGTGTCTTTAGATTCAGACAATGGGCCTACCAAGATTGGAGCTTTAGGGGACTGAGTAGAAAAACAGTGGGTGTTGGAGTTTTTTGGTCATTTTTACAGTCTTCAGTCAGGTCCTGAAGAAAGATAAATGCGTTTGTTGCTACTGGGCCTATAAGACGAGAGGTAAGATGGTATTTTGCTAAAATGGGTACTTTCATCTCCTGGATGCAATCCAAGATGGCAGAAGTTTAGCTCTAAGCCTTCCAGAGATAGAAAAGTCAGTACCAGCCAAGGCAAGAAGATAAGAATCCCAGAGGAAATAAAATTGGACCTGGGGAGAACTCTGGTCCTCAGTGTCTCTCTGAAGGCAAAATCTCAGGCCATGGATGCCTTATTTGACAAAAGTGCACCACTCATGAGATACAGGCTGGGTGCAAGGAACACCCAGTTATCTGTGCCTCCCTGTTTTTGTATATTTCAAGCCATATGGAGGCCATTAAGCTGAAGACTGGGCAAATGAGGAGAACAAGGAGGTTCATTACTAAGAGACAGAAACCACAGGCCAAGGATTAGACGCAAGAAATAGAATATTTCCAGTTTTAATTACTCATTCATGGAGTTGGCTGACTGTGAATTTACTGAAAGCCTATCAAGCTTTTAAGGGATATTGTCTTGTCCGTGAAATCCCACCCTGACCAATAGGGGGCTGCGATTATCAAGGCCATTGTGAAGCCTCCGAACCACTATCTACCTGAAGTAAGATGCAAAAGGGGAATCTTCCCTGATGTTCTTCTTGGATGTGACCACAGAGGAGAGTCAGTAAAGAAAGTACTTCCAGAGAACAGAGCGGGAGCAGCCAGGTTGGTCACGTAAAGGAATTCTGGCCACTGCAATGGCCGAGAGTCCTTGTTCTTCCTGACCAGTAGGATCTGATTTACCTCATGAACAAGCGGCCAATTTCGTTTTTCAAACTCTCCTTCCCTCAGTGAACTTTTACAGCAGTTACTCCTCTTCAGCAGCGTATATTGGGGGTGTTGTTGGTGCTCAAATTAACATTGAGCTCATAGATTTAGAAAGTTCAAGGAAGGAGTGCATTTGAACTAGAGGAATGGACATCACATAGATCTCCTGATCTTGGAGCTAGCTCCAAAAACTTCACTGTTCTTTGGATTATTTCCCTTTGGAGGGGGTGGAGGGTAAGTTTTCAGTTGTATATATTATCTTGCATTATATGGTGCAGGGATGTTTTCATGACTGTGTGAGTGGGAAGAAAGGTGTGTCTGGATGCCAGGCAACTGAAATGTGGACGACAGTTAGGAGACTACATGTTGGTTTGATGGAGAGAATTTAAACTATCATTGTAAAGACATGATATAATAGAAAGTGCATTGGATTATGAATCAAGAAACTTGGGATCCAGACCTCAGTCTGTTGTACATAATCTTTCTGGGCATCTGTTGGGCTAGGTCAGTGCTATCTGATCTATGGTAACAAAACACCATACCTTCTATGGTGCTAAGTAATGAACTAACTTCATGCATATAGCTGCTGGCTCATGGTTTCCAAAGGGCAGAGGCCTAATCTTTAGGCATCTGAGCTCACCTTAAAAGCCATGGGTATTTCAATGATGTAAAGATCCACATAATCTAGCTGGAGGACCTTGAGTGTCTTCTCCAGGGTTGGACGCACCATCTCTGGCTCATGTTTTGTAGCCCACAGCTGCAAGAATAACAGGGGGATTGTTAACTAACATTCACATTATTCTGTTTACTGTAATGCAGCCCTTTATTCTTTACAAAGCATTCATGCACATTTTATTCACTCATTTCATTTCACAAAAATATGTTTATGTTGCACTGTCATCTGGGCATAGGATGAGCTGATATAACTCTTGACATCCAGAGTATAGCTTTATCTGAATATAGTACCAGAGACCTAAAGATCCACCTGAACCCCAGAGTACCTAATTCAGAGAGAGTCTTCCCCCACCTGGTGCTCATCTCCTGACTGACCTTTAGCACTTTCACTTGTCCTCATTGTGTAACTAGGGAACATGCACCAGACTAGCTGTTCTGACCTGGCGTGGTGCTTTTCATGTCATTCTGACAAAAGGTCTGCTTCTCTTGAGCAAGAAATAGGGTTGTGTGTGTGACTGCTCTGGATCCGTCACATTGTGATGGGTGGTGCAGAAGCTGGAGAAATTTTCAATTATTCCAAAGGTTTAGATTCCCTTTCACTGCTCCTTTGTTCTCATTTGGTCCTACTCAGATCCCAGGGAAATTCTGCCAATTCCTACTAAGAAATTACTTGATCTCTGGCTGAACCAATGATGTCACCAAAATGGCAGCGGAGGAGACCCCAGCCTCCTTATCCCCAACAAAAATCAATAATTAGACAGCTATCTACAAACGAAAATGGGGAGATGTTGGTCAAAGGGTACAAACTTCCAGTTATAAGATGAATAAGTTCTGGGGATCTAATGTACAGCATGGTGACTGTAGTTAACAATACTGTATTGTATACTCGAAAGTTGCCAAGAGAGTCAATCTGATATGTTCTCGCCACAAAAAAGAAATGGTAATTATGAGATGTGGTGGAGGTGTTAGCTAACATGATGGTGCTAATCATTTTGCAACATATAAGTGTATCAAATCAGTGTGTTGTACACTTTAAACTTATACAATGTTATATGTCAATTATGTCTCAATAAAGCTGGAAAAAGATAACAGAAACTTAGCTTAACAAAAAGAAAAAGAAATCGCTTGATCTCTAAAGTATTAGGTAATGAAAAATTGTGGCTTGGATTTTCAAACTAGAGCATGTGTGAATTACATCTCAATAAAAAAATTAATGATCTATGGACAAGTAGGCATACACAAAATAAAAAGAAATTTTCCCTTTAAAAGAAAGCTTTGGCAAATGCTTATGTCATATGAACCACCTCCCACGTCCCTCCACTCCCCAATTTTTCTGCTTTATAGATTTGGCTCTTCCCATATTGTCTTAAATCAATGCCCATGTATGAAGAAGGAATTTTCCCCTAATCTTCAAGGGGCTAATTGGTCCCTAAATTCTTGGCAAGACTCAGGAATTTGGCAGTTGAGAGCTCAGCTCCTCTTGGTGAGTCCAACATTCTTTAGCAGAGAAAAGTGACATCAGATCCACCATTAATTAAGGAGATGGAGGGTGAAGGGACGATCTCACCTTTCCACAGTAGAAGATGTCCTCCCTCCGCACCTTTCCTTCTGCTATCTTCTCCCTGATGGCCTCCCCCACTTCGTGCTCATTCAGGTAGATGTAGGCCCCGTCAAAGTGCCGGTACCCCAGGTCAATGGCAACCTTCACTGATGCCGCACAGCTCCCCTTAGGGGTCTGAAATGACAAGGGGATTGGTGTGGAGGAGAAGAGAAGTGGGTCTTTCCTTTGGTTTAATCATTCTTAATCAGGTCGCTTTGCACTTTTTACCTTGTTTCACAGCTAAAATGACAGATTCCCAATTCCATGGTGTTGTGACTGGAAGACAGTGTCCAGGGACTGGAGAAACCGACCTCCTACAGAGCTTTCCACCCTCAGGGGGAAACTCTATCCATCCCAGGTCTGCCCTCAGCTTTGTGGCTTCAGAAATGTAACTTGATCAATTTTACCAGCGACAGGACATTTCATGGTAGCCATGTTAAGGAGGGCACAATTTCGCTGAAGAAGGCTCAATTATAAACCAAAGATTTGGGTAAGCAAATTGAGATATATGCACAGAATGGAATACCAGTCATCAACAAAAAGAAATGAACTATTGATACATACAGCAACACGGATAAATATCAAAATAATTATGCTGAGGGAAAGAAGCCAGACAAAAAAGAATAAATAGTTTATGATCCCATTTATATAAAATGCTAGAAGAGGAAAACTAATCTGTAGTGACAGACACAGCTCAGTGCTGGCCTGGGGTGGGGGTGGGGGTATGTGGGCAGGGGTGGCAGGAAGGGATTACAAAGGAGTACAAGGAAAGTTTTGGCAGTGACAGACATGTTCGCCATCTTAATTGTGGTGATTGTATCATGGGTATATGCAAGTGTCAAACTCATCAAACTGTATACTTTAAATATACACAGTTTGTTGTATGTCAATTATATCTCAATCAAGCTGGGAAAAAAAGATTGTTGGGGGGCATGTTAGATTTTTCATGATATATTTTAATCAAATTTGGTAGTAAAACCTTTGTTCATTTTATTAACCTGCATGGAACATAAGAATGAGAATATCCTCTCCCCCAAACATTGACAGAACCAACCAAAACACTTGACAAATTCCTAATGCTTGAGGTATGAGTTATCTGTTTTTCAGATTGCACATAAATTACTGTTCTTTAGTTATGATGACATTTTAAATATACAAGAGTATGTCTCATTTTAGTTAAACTTTTTTCTTAATGAGAAACGGAAGCCTTGATGGAGGTTTCCAACAAGACAAACACCTAATTTCATCAACAAACTTTTCAAATCATCTTTTCAGTTGTGTGCAGAGAAGAGGTTTAATATGATTTGTAGATTTTTATTGACCGCATATTCAGATGGAGCACATTCTGATCTCGTTCACAGATGTTAAGACCTACTTGTGCTTGTTTCTGTATTTTCAGTGTTCTAACTGAATGCCTGACAGATCATACCAGACCTGTGAACTCTGACCCACAGCTATTGATTTGTTGTAGAATGAGTGAGACAAGAAATCTCTTATATTTCTAGTGACTTTATAGTCCTGGGCTGGAAATAGAAAGCCTTGGGAGCATAAATTGCATTTTCTTTCCCTATTTCAGTTGAAAGTCATCCCTATTGACAAGCTAAGAGGATATGATAAATGAACAAATTGGCTACACAGATGGTATTAGAAAAAAGGATTCATAGTCACAAATATCAAATAGCTTGGAAAAGAGACACACATTCCAGGAATGTGAGAAATACTTCTTTGGTTAATTAATGGACAACCAGATTAATAGGGCCTGAAGAGTAATTGAGGCAAGAAACCTCAAAACTGTAAAATGAGGTGTTACGGATGACAGCAAGTGTGACAAAGCACAGTGGGAAGAGGAGTCGAGGCAGAATCCAGAAATTTACAGGGAAAAAATAAAAATACTTCTTTTTTCCCTCAGGTGTATACATAATATTAATGAAAAGAATAAAGCTCAGTATGAGATGGTAAATAGAACGTCAGAAACATCACTGAGATTTTGTGGGCCGGAAGTGATATTTTAAGTACAGAGCTAAAGTAGATTTAATACAAGGGGTAGAGCCTCAAACAATGCATATTAAAGTATATGCTTGTATTTTCCAAGATTAACCCAAGAAAAGAGGCTCAGGGGCGAGCACTTAAGAGAGAAAGTGAGAAAGACGGGGGCTAAGGTAGGAGTGACGTACTGACCATCTGAAGTAACGTATGTGTGATGCTTCATTTAATAAAGATTATGGCATAGAAGCAGGTTATAGTAGTGAAAGCCTTCAATTATTCAGTTATTAAAGAGTCTTTTATGAAAGCCGAATATTTCCTACATTCTTTACTTGCTAAAAATATTCTCCTTTCGAAGGCGGAAGCAGCAACAAGGGGCATTGCTATTTTGGACTTAATTCTATTCACTGTGGAGGAACTAGTTGGAAAGGTAGATGAGAAAAATACTTCTTTGTAATTCTTAAATGTAGCATAAGAGAATTCCATAGAAATTCTGACAGATTCTTTAGGAAAATCTATTTTAGAGAAAAAAAATCAGAAAAATCAGATAAAATACCATATTTGGAGATTCAAATAAGTGATAGGATAGGAGAATCTAAAATGCAAGAATTTGACTCTGTAATTAAGGACAATTTCAGTGAAATAAAAAATTCTGTTTCCTGAAATGGCCAATAGCATCCTTCCTCTACTTAAGAAAGGGGAGCGTCCTAAAAGGATGAGGCGCCACCCTCCAGGATGTAACATATACCCTAGGTCAACATCCATCATGTGGTTTTGTGTCCCCAATAAGTAGAACATATGAGTCTGAAAACCTAGTAGGAGTGATTCAGCTTAGCATCACTCCCTTTACCTACTTAGAAAATATGTGCTTCTCATTCCTGAACTTTAGACTCTATTATCTAAAGGTTGCCAGGGGAAACCAGCCTCCTTATTTCAAGAGTTTATCAGTCAAGGAAAGCAGTTGCCATACTGGCAGAAGTTAGTGACCCTTATCATGGGAGCAGGTAGGGCTCCTCCATTGTTACGCAAGGGGACAGGGAAGGAAATGTTTGGCACCTAGTTGATCGAGTGATACACCCCTTCCCAGTTTTGATAGTTAGTGGCCAAGTGCAGCAGCCATGAGCTGAGAGGGTAAGTTGACCAAGGACTCAGACAACTCAAGGATGAGGATCTGGGTCAAAATATCAAGTAAGCCATCTGATAGACCAGCAGAGATGTTGGCTAAGGGTGTGGGCAATCTAGAATGGGTAGTCTTGGAGACAGACCATAAATATAAGTTGCAACGTAAAGACAGCTTTAGTGACAGGAGCTATATTCATCCTGCTAACCTCTTCTTTTAATTTTTTCTAGGAAAGAGACCAAACAGAATTCTGGAAGAGCTGTTCTCAAGGGTGAACTTAGCATACAAAGCCAGTAGGTGCAGTTGGACTAGGGGCAGACTGTAGTGGATGTCATGGTGTACCCCACAGGACAGAGGCGCTCATTTCCTCAGCTGCCAGGAGTATTGGCTGCTGACTGCTCACATCTGAGTCCCTCTATGGCTGATATAAAAGTATATTTCCTTGCAAGATATTTCAGCAAAACTCTGTAGCACCCCTCCCCTTTCAGAGCTGCTTGTGGGATTGCCGAGCAAGTCCATCACAGTTCAACTCTCCCCTCTGCACAGACCTGCTTTTCTCGCTCCCTTACAGGTAAGCCTCTAGCATGCAAATCTCCTTGTCAGAGGTTGTTCTTCAGTGTATCCAAACTAAGACACTTGGGTAAAGAGGGATTTCTTAAACAAGCCACAGAAAGTACTAATGACAAATTAAAAGAGTGATAAATGTGACTACATTAAAATTGAGAAACTCTATTTATCAAAAGACACCAGGACAAGAGTAAAATGACAAATGAGAAGAGATATTTTCACATAGATTTAACTGACAAAAGGCTCATATCCAAATATTTAACAAATTCACCATATCAACAAAAAAAGGAAATCCAATAAATAAAAATGCATAGATGGCACAGCCACTTTACAAAAGATATCCAAGGGCTAATAAAAATATGAAAAATTGACCAATTTCATTCAGAGTAAAGGAAATGCAAATTAAAACCACAATGAGAGATGACTTCACACTTACTAGAGTTGCATAAATTAAAAAGACACCAAGTGTTGGTGAGAATGTGGAGCAAGCGGTACTCTCATACCTTGTTGGAGGGAGTGTAAATTATATGCCTACTTTGGAAATTATCTAGATTGACATCATCTACCAACATTGAAGATACTGATACTCGATGGCATAGCAGTTCCATTCCTAGGTAGGTACCTAGAGAAACTCATGCACGTGTGCAAGGAGACATGTGCGAGACTCTTTGTAGCAATATTGTCTGTAAGGCTCCAAACTGGAAGCCATACAAATGCCCACCAGTAAAATGAGTAATGGTAAATCCTCATAATTAAATATTATACAGCAATAAAAATGGTTGACATGTTAATAACATAGGTGAATCTTATTTTTTATTTTTTTTGAGGAAGATTAGCCCTGAGCTAACATCTGCTGCCAATCCTCCTCTTTTTGCTGAGGAAGACTGGCCCTGAGCTAACATCCATGCACATCTTTCTCTACTTTTCTTATATGTGGGACGCCTACCACAGCATGGCTTGCCAAGCGGTGCCATGTCCGCACCCGGGATCCGAACTGGCGAACCCCAGGCCACTGAAGCGGAACGTGTGCATTTAACTGCTGTACCACTGGGCCGGCCCCATAGGTGAATGTTACAACATAGTATTTAGAAAAAGAAGCAAGACAAAAAAACAGTGGGTTCAGTATGTTTCCATTGATAGAAAGTCCAAAAACTGTCAAAATTAAATTATATTGTTAGAAAGGCATGTTAAAGTTGTGCAACCCTTAGAAAAAGGCAAGAAAATAATCACCATAAAACTTGGGAGAGCAATTACCTCTTGAGGGTGGGTTTCTGAGTGTGGTATGTTCTGATTTTGGAGCTAGTCAGTGGTGACACAAATGCTGGCTTTAAAAGTATGTGTCTCTCTCTAAGGACATCGTACTTCAAGATTTTGGAGGTTAGAAAAAGAAAAGGAGGGGGATGAAAAATAAGGAGTAAGTGACTCAACTGAATTTCAAAACCTTAGATCCAAGGAATGTAGTAAGCTGGGCCTGAAACATCCTTTTCGGCCTTCAGCTACCGTTTGTTCTTCTTTGCCTGATCCACTCGGTTGCCAAGCTTTGTAGACTTCATGCTAAGGATTTGTAACCGTCAGCCAAGTTACTTCCTTCCTAGGCTCCAGCCAAATTATTTTCCTCAAAGCCCCCAACCCAGTTCAAGTCCTCATTATTTTTTTGCCTGATTGATTTCAGAAGCCTTCTCACTTGATGTCCATGCATTCCATCTCTTCTCATTTTAATTCATTTTAACTTTGGTAGGTTAATATTTTTGAAGGATGAACCTATGTTTTTCTCCCTGGTGTGTTTTTTTTACCCTCTGCCCTCACCACCAAACCACTTTTGCTGCTGGATGTGCAGCCTTCATTGCTTCTAGAATGACATAACAAAATGCAGATTGATTTCTCAAAGCCGAGATCCGTGCAGCAGGAATGCAAGTGTGAAGGGGTCACAGGTACTGGAAAGAACTCAAAATATGCACTCTACTAAAAGTAAAAATGACCAATTGAATTGTTCTTTGTTCTTTGGCCCTCAAAATGTTAGCCCATATAACGTCATACAAAAATCTAAATGAGTTGCTATTATTTAAAAATTAATAACTACTTTACAAAATTTTCTGAAAAATGGTTGAAGACCAGGCCACACTGGACCCTAGTTGATGCAAGACAATTGGCGTAGTGGAGAAGTCGCCACCCTCTTTTAGAATGGTGGGTAGGGTGTCTAGTCCTCTGCTTGCTGTGTATTGACGATAGTCTCCTGAGCGTTAGCTGCATGAGTTTTCTTTTTGATCGTAGCAGAGAAGAAAATAAAACATTTCTTGCACTCTTGTCTGTTGTCAAAATGGGAAAGCAGAACAAAACTGAGAAATAGTCTTTGCTACCCAGGACCACTTATCCATGCTTCCTGCCGAGTCCCTAGTCCCTTTAGGAAGAGACCGTGAAAGCACCCTCACCCCTGACAAAGATTCTTTCATTGACCAAACTCTAAGCAGGCTCCCTTGAACGCTTTTCAACATGGGCTTCCATGTTGGTCTCTGCATTGTCCAATTTCGGCAAGAATCCTGCTAAGTCAGTTCAGCAATAACCCCTCACCCTCCATATCTGACCACTGTTGATATCTAATCAGGTTCCAAGTTCCTCATCATCTGCCATCCCCCAGGTGATGTCTGATCATATAGATTGTCTTCAGCAAGAATCCTGTGAGGTCGGTTTAGCCAGAATCCCCTCTTACCCCTGATGTTTCCTCTTAGTAATTCTCCATCCACTGACCCCTACCCTGCTCCATGGCTGTAAATTCCTTCTTGCCCTTGCTGTTCAGAGTTGAGCCCAATCTTTCCCCTAAGCAGAATTCCATCACAGTGGTCCCTATACCCATCACAACAGTTCCTCCCTTGCACACAGTCTTCCTTACTGTGCTTTAACAAGTGTCTTTGAATAATTATTTTTCTTCAACACCCCATCCTCAGCTTAAAAACAGATCTATGGCCCAGTGGTAAAGTTCACATGCTCTGCTTTGGTGGTTCACATTCGCTGGTTCAGATCCTGGTGGGGCACCTAGCACCACTCAACAGGCCATGCTGAGGCGGCACCCCACGTAGAGGAACTAGAAGGACATACAACTAGAATATACAACTATGTACTAGGGGGCTTTGTAGAGGGAAAAAAGCAAAAGAGGGAGATTGGCAACAGATGTTAACTCAGGGCCAATCTTCCTCACCAAAAAAAGCATACCTTTAAAAAAAAAAGATCTAAAAATCCTTGGTGTAAAAGCAAGGCTTTGCCCTCTCCAGGTGAACGAGGTTCCCTGGGTTGAAAAGAGGAGGGGAATTAGATGGGCACTGGGGAGAAAGCAAGGGCTATTTAAAGGATGGCATACTCCTGAGAAGGGGTCCTGAGCCTGGCACCCTCCACCTCCTCCAGCTCAGGTGCAGAATGGACTTGATGTTTCAGGATCCTCCTTGCTACTCATCAGGGTTTGGACATCGCCTCTCCTTTGCCCAAAGTGCAAAGCCTTTGACTCACTCTCCAGATTGTGAAAACTGCCTGCAGCGAGAGAAATCTCAACCAAGGCCACCCAGGAAGGAATACAGGCTCATTTACAACCCCAATCTACCTTCCTAGGCCACTCCTTCCCCAGAGATTAATGGTTCTTGACCTACCTCACAACTAGAGTTGTTCATTGATACTTTCATTTTGAATAAGTATTGTCTCTCTTAAAGCACTTCAGCTTTTGCTTATATTTTAAGTTATATGTGTATTTATTTTTTCTGCTTTCAGTCATTCCACTTACAGATTTTAAATCCCCGTTTCTAGCACATTGTTTAAAGTTTTTGATAAATATTGGCTTTTAACTCTATGGGCTGATATTCAGAGAAACTGAATTAATTTCTATCAAAGCAGAAAAAGGGAACAAATTTCAAGGAACTATCAGACTTACCCAGATGGAGCTATAGGGAGAGTGGCAGAAAGAAGGGAGGTCTGTTGGGAGGCTGTTACAGACCATTTCGTCCCTGTGTGAAAGCATTCTGGGACGCTGTCAGAGGGAAACAGCACATGGAGAACTGGTACCTTTTAGTTTTCATTAGTGATCATCAAGTGAAGTAATGCACGGAGTGCTTGGTGCTACTAAATGTTGGTTCCATCTGAAATTCCCTGAATCTACAGGCATGAAACCCCTTTACAAGAAAGTGAGCATATTAAGAAAAAAATTTTTGTAAGTTAGGAGATCCTGGGCTGGTCAGCCTCACGCGGCTCCATGGTAACGTTCTTCCAAGCTGCTTTCCCACAGTTCCTGTCTCCTCATGTTCTGGTGGAATGTCCACAGGGCAGAAGTTGGAGGAGACAGTACTAGTCTTCCTTATTTTAGCTTCCATCTCTGCTCCCGCTCCATCTCCTCCTGAAGACAGCCCGAGTCTTCCCCTGGTGCCCGGAAGCTCTCTAACTTCTATAGCAAAACAAAACTGATCAGGATCCCAGGGCAAATATTGGCTGACTTGACCATATCCCTGAAAAATGAACGAATTGCAGTTAAAGAGTAATCTCAGCCCAGCACCTGCCTTCTCTCTCTTGTTGTGGAATGAAAGGTTTTGAAAAGAATCTCAGGCGTGTCAAGTGGAGAAGACTGTTTTGGCATCAGACTGCACCTCTAGTTCTGACTGACTCTGAAGTTAAATCTAACTTGGTGCTTTTATTTCACAGTGACTGGCTGAGCACAGACAGTTCTAGCCTTTGCCTCCTCAGCCCTGGGCAGGTGATAAAGGAGTTGTCAGTTGTGTGGTTTGCAACAGAAAGCCATGAGTCTGCTCTATCCAAGATACTCCATTCTCTCCACTCCCCATCTTCCCACTTAACACCAACTCCTCCAGATACCCCAAATCTTCCAGTTGCATGCTGTGTATTTTTCTTCACATAAGAGTTTCTGATTTTGTGAGACATACTATTGACTCTATATAGTACTTTAACACTGGTAATATTTCTTATCACAATGTGGTTGGTGCATGCATGATCTTCATTTCCAATAGTATTCCTCGTATGTCATATTCTCTAATTGGTGTATGTCTTATCTTCTGAAGTGAGTTACAGTTCCTTTTGGGAAATGTCACATGACTGCTTTGGAACGTCTCCAACCCATAGCATTTAATATTACTGGACACATAGGTATTCAATAATACTTATTGGTAGACATAGCACTTTGAGCCCCACTGAGTTTCAGGAGGTATATATATATATATATTAAGGGAATATATATATATATATATCTCCTAGATACTTTCATATACAGAAACACACACATAGAAAGTTGTAGTTAGAAATATGCAGTTTCATAAGATATATTCATAACAGGCAGTATAGTATAGGGATTAGAGCATAGGATTTGGGCCAAAACTACTCTGGTTCAAATCCCAGCTCTGTTCCTTAGCATTACAAGTTTGGGGCAATTTATTTTACTTCTTTATGCCTGTTTTCTTATCTGTAAAATGGGGTTAAATGGTATCTCTTTCATAATTTTGTGAGCATTAAATTAGAAAATGCATGCAGTGTGAAGTACTTAAAAGAGTTCCTGGCAGATGGTTAAGTATTCAGAAAAATTTTATCTATTACTGTTGTATCCATTTACATCTCCATTCCCTCTGATGCTCACATACATGTATATTCCCTTTCACAAATTCATTCATTAATTTGGCAAGCATTAGCTGAACACCCATTACACCTAGACACTATATGGGGAATACAGAGCTGAATAATGGATTTCACAGTCTCGTGGGGAAGATTGCAGAGAAACAGTGATTACAGTATAGTGCGATAAGTGCTACAATAGAGTTGAGCACAAGGGGCTATGTGAATATGCTGGAGTGGCAAGTTGTGGTGGCTGGGAATGGGTTTCTAAGGAGAGGTGTCCTTGAGTTGAGTCGTGAAGGTTTAGTAGAAGTTATCCAAGTGAAGAAAGCAGCAGAAAGGGTGGTCCAGGTCGAAGGCAGCGCATTCAAAGGCATGGAGGTGGGAGAGTTGTTTAAGGAACTTAGGTAGTTGTACTTTACACATAGGGAGAGGTGGAAGAGTGCTGGCAGGTGCTGTTGGACAGACAGGTCTCCACTGAACCATAAAGGACCAGTGTGCAAGGTAAGATGTGTAGATTCTACCTTATAAGTGATAGGGAGCCACTGAAGTAATTAAACAGAGGAGTGACACAATCAGATTTGGGTCTGAGGAAGATCCTGATAGCCCCAGTTTGGATGATTATTTGGAAGGGGACAAAACTGGAAGAATAGCTCAAAGATAAATTCAGAGCCTAAACTCAGGCAGTGACAGTGGAGATGAAGAGGAAAGTATGAACTGGGGAAATGTTTCTGAGATAAATTCAACAGTGATTTAACAATCAATTGGATGTAATGTGGAGAAGGGAAGAAATAAGAAGAGGGCAGAATGAAGGAATATACTCAGATTTCTGACTTGGGTGGCTGGGAGTGGTCGTGTGATTTGCTAGGACGAGAAGTATTTTGGGGGGGAAGGGGAGATGGTGAGGGTAGTTTTGTCATGTTGAGTTAGAGGTGCCTGTGGAAGATGGAGTACATACTGGATTGGAAGACAGAATTAGCCAAAGAGCTTGTTAAATGCAGGTTCTTAGGCTCTGTCCCTAGAGATTCAGATTCAGTTGACCAAAGGTGAGGCCTAAAAAGCTGTATTTTTTAAAAATCTGGTGGTTCTTATGTAGCCAGTCCACAGGTGTATGGCAGATATAACAAACAGAATAGGAAATACAATTCAGGAGTCCCTGCATATATGTAGTTGAAGCCAAGATTCCGAATGAGGTCACACAGAGACATGGGCAAAGTAAGAAGAGCAAGGGGCCAATGACCGACTCTTGTCGTTGTTCCAACAGTGATTTCCCTTTGCATTAGCAAAAACAGGGGAACTTGGCAGTTGAAGTGGAATGCGGGATCGTGATGCAAGTGTTAACTACTCTTGGTGTCTGCCGTTTATTTTTCTTCCTCTGTCTTCCGTTCTCCATGCTGCCCCAGAGTTATCTTTCAAAAACACTGATCTAATGATGCTCTTCCTCTCTTCCTAAACTTCAGATAATTTCTCCTGTTCTATAGAATGGAGTTCCAACTCCTTGGCATGGTATTCAAGGTCCTTTATAATCCACTCTCAGCTTGAGTTTCCAGATCCAGCTGCTATTGCCTCCAACGCTAATTCCATGTTCCAGCCACTGTGGGATTGGCCTTTCCTGGACATGTCATACATCCTTGCACCTGTATACTTCCCCTCTGCCTCAAATGTCCTGCCTCAGCTCTGCTTCTTTGCCTGACCAACTCATACTTAGCGTTACAGAGTTCATTTATGCACGAGCACTCAAATTTCCGTAGCATTCTCCACATACCACTGTTTATTCTGGTAATCAGCATTAAATGTTGAATTGCAATGAGGAAAGCAGAAAGACATTTTTCTTATAAGTAGAAACTTTACTATATTTTAATGAAAACCCACTTCAATCTTCATGGTCGAATTTAACTATTCCCTTCCTGTGTTTTCGGAGAGCTACGATGTACAATTCTAGAAGAGCATTTACTCTTATCTTCATTGTTCTACAATTAGTTTTAGAGAGTCTGCCTCTTCTATAAGATTTTTAATTCCTAGGCAGCAGAGATACTGTTTTCTTCATATTTGAAGTTTCTATAGCTTAATGCTTCATACATGGTGGGTTTTCACTAAATGTTTGTTGGACTGAACTAAAAATTCTTAAATATAGGGGCTGGCCTGGTTAAGTGCGCATGTTCTACTTCGGTGGCCCAGGGGTCGCCGGTTCAGATCCCGGGGGCGGACATGGCACCGATGGCACACTATACTGTGGTAAGGTGTTCCCCATATAAAGTAGAGGAAGACAGGCACGATGTTAGCTCAGGGCCAGTTTTCCTCAGCAAAAAGCGGAGGATTGGCAGCAGTTAGCTCAAGGCTAATTTTCCTCAAAAAAAAAAAAAAAAAAAACCTTAAATATAAACAAAAAAAAATCACAAGTCAAAACTCAGAAATATTGCGTGTCTCAGTTCAATCTAATAATCAGCACTGAGCTGAATTTCAATAAATGAGGCAGAAAGGTCCCATTCTCTAATCTAAGATAATTTTTTATCATAAACTGATTTAGTTTAACCTTTAGTCCAAAACCCATTTAGCCAAACAGTAGTCCTTGGAGGTTGCTCTCATTGTTACAAAAGGGGTAAATTGGTGACATCCATTCAAAATAAATTACAGATTATGCTTTATGAAAGTTTCTTAAAAACAAACTAAAACAGAAGAAAAAGAGATAAGCTTACTGATTTAGGTTCTGAGTAGGTACCAAGTCCGATGATAGGAATGCTGTTTCCATCACTTAGAGGTATGCGGTGATTTTCAGCGCTGAGGTACATCTTGGAGAGAGTCTGGGGTTTCAAATTTCTAGAAGTAATTCTGAGCACCACAGGAAGTCTTTCTGAAAGGAGTCCCAGGGCCTATTTAATCAAAGAGAGGAGGGCCAGAGGGAGGAGCGGTGGGAGGGAGAAGAGGTTAACAGATCTGTTTCTCAATCTGTATTTTTTTCCAGGTTGTTCTGGAAATCCCATCTGAGATTGTCTTTTGAACTTCACTGGGGCATGTAAATTACATAGCTCACTGAGAGCTTATGCTCTCTTCTCCGCAAAGAGAAGACTGAAAAAACAAAGGAGAGAAATCTAGCTGGCTTCTATGGGTTAGGATGCTTTTGTTGGCAAGTAACAGGACTATCTCAAATTCTCTTAAACTATAAAGGAAACTTACTGGTTCGTATTCCTGAAAACATCAACTTTAGGGCTAGCTTAATGTAAGACGAGAGGCTTCCCTGCAGACTCTGATGCAGCACGATTGGGAAGAGTCCTGGGATTTTTATCACCTAATTAAGTTTGGGAGACACTGGACTAGAGAACCAAATGATATGCCCAGGAACCAGTTTCTCATGCTGCAGTTGATCTCTCATGTTTCCACCTCCTCGCTCTCTTAGCAGACTCTCCCCTTCTCATTAAAAGATGGTAACCCGTCCTTGGAGTGACGTGGTTCCAGGTTCAAACACAACCAAAAAGAGATCTGTTGACTCCAAAGCTCGCACAGTAATTCAGAAGTGCAGTCTTTTTGGCCTCAATTGCCTTTCTTGGTTCACGGATCCATCACTAAATCAATTATGGTGGTCAAAGGAAATAAAAGACTGATTGCCTTAAGATAATTAGAAGCTATTTCTAAGTTTGGAGTTGGGTTTAATCTCACCTGGGAAGATTCTGGAGATTGTTAAGAAAAAGGAAAGAAGTAGCAGTTAGGGAAATAATTAATAAATGTTTATTGAAGTCTTCCTGTAAAGGACTGTACTGTGTATAAAATGAGAACTTTGGACCTGGTGACATCAAAGGTGACTGTGTCAACTATGGTGAAAGCATCCTCAAGTTTGTCTATAATTAACTTGCCCTCTCTCCAGAACACTCTTTCTTGCTTACATATGCACGATCAGCTGGTGGACACAATAATTTCAACTAAGTTGGGGCAGTGTGGAACATGGACAATAGTGATCTTCAACGTCATTTGTAAATCAATCCAGCACACACTTACTGTGCATCTTTGTGTGCTGAGATGTTGGCTAATATATTTCTTTATTTTTATTATTATTGATTTTTTTTGTATTTAGCTCTATGAATTTTAGCACATGTACAGATCACAACTGGGATACTGAGACTTTCTATAACCCAGAGAACTCCTTCATGCTATTTCTTTATAATCACACTCTCCCCCACTCCCAGCCCCTGGAAATCACTACCTGTTCTCCATTGCTATAGTTTTATCTTTTGAGAATATCGTATGAATTGAATCATACAGTATGTAACTTTTTGAGATTGGCTTCTTTCACTCCAAATAATGCCTTTGAGATTCATCCAGGTTGTTGCTTGTATCAATAGCTTATTCGTTTTTATTGCTGAGTAGTATTCCAGTATATATAGGTACCACAGTTTGTTTCTCTATTTTAAGGACATTTGGTTTGTTTCCAGTTTTTGGTGAATGTGAATAGAACTGCTGTAAACATTTGTGTACAGTTTTTTTTAGTTTCCTTTTCTCTCGGCTAACTACCCAGGAGGGGGATTGCCAGGTCCTGTGGTAGGTATGTTTAACTTTGTAGGAAGCTGCCAAGCTGCTTTTCAGAATGGTTATGTAGGGGAGGAAGACATTTCCTCTTCCCAAATGTGGGTTCGTCTGGCCGGAGAACTAATTAAATTCACATGAGACAGAATAGCAAGAGAAAATTAAACAAAGCTTTATGAGGAACCATGGCCTGGGGACTTTCTTCCCGAAGGAAGAAAGGGCACGGAAGAAGTGGGGTGCACAGAGTGGTTATATACCCCCAAACAGGATATTTCACATATGATTGAAATGTCCCTCCCACAATAGTCACAAGATTGCCCTGTAGGCACAGCGCTTGATGGACACAGCAGGTAGTGGGTCTGCTATCTCAGTGGGCAAAGCAGGAGGCAAGTCTATTGTCTTGAGCTGGCTGGTCACAGGTGAGTGCAGCAATCAGTTCCTAGCCTAAGGAAAGATGCTTAATCCCTAAGGAAATGCCAACGTTGGGACGGGGAGGGAAGTCAGTTACAGGAGGTTACCAGACAGGCACAATAAAATGCAGATTTAAGTCCTTGCCTTTGGTATTGATTAAGAGTTTCTAGAGAGAAGGTCATCTCCTTTCTTCTTCCAGGTACAGAGAGGGAGGCACCTTTTACAGATAGAGGTTTACCTTACAAATGTAAATGTGTCCTAACACAGGGCAAGCTCCATTCCTCAGAGCCTCCTTCCCTGTCCCGGTTTATCAAAAGCAATGAGCCTCAAATAATCCTGATGCCAAAGAGACATATCTTGGGGTGGCCAATTCCAGTCCCCACAGTCCCACCTTTGAAACTAAAAGTTTCACAGTCCAGAAGCTGAGTGGTAGATTGTTTCATCTCACTGAACACATTTCTTAGTCGTGGTAATAGATCAGTCCAAAGTCATTTTAGAAGGCGGCAACGCAGTTGGGCTCCCAAAGTTAGGCCTATATTTTGGAAGCAAGCAATCAGGTATTTAATAAGTATTTCTATTGAAATAAAAAGAAAAACAAGGTTAATGTTTGGAGCAAATTATAAACTAGTTCCTGAGTCCAGGAGGCAGCCAGTCAAGAAGACTTCTAGATGTCAGAGTGAAGCATCTTTAGCAGCTTGAAACGTCTCTGATTATGTCATCGGGCATTCAGGTATCTTTCTGAGTGGCTTACATCTTATAAAGCAACAGACAGGAATCTCTCAAGTTTCTATCAAGTTGTTCAGCTTTAGTTTGCAAGGCTTCAGGAAAAAGAACAGGTTCAATTCTCAATGATTCCAAATGAAAATGAGGTAAAAAAAAACATTGAAAACATTAGTTTGGAGATTTGTAACCAGATATTTCAGCAGAAGAATTCAGGATCCAGTCCAGTTCACAGGTAGAAAAAAAACCTCAAAGACAATTAACAAAACTAGGATCTAAGATCCGCAAATGTGTATTACGGTTTTTCACTGAAACACAATTCTTCTCTCTAAAATCACCCTCATTTTTACCAAAGATAGCCAAATTAAGACTAATTGGTTTGCAAAATAAGTTTAGTTTCAAGAAACTTGGCCCAATTATTTACATAAGTGCAGCAAGAATAGCTATTGATCATACAGGCTCTTAAATCTGCTTTGCTGGAATTTTTTATGAGAAATCTCAGATTGCACTTTGAAGACCTCTCGAGGCCAGGAAAGCCAAGCCAAGGGTTTGTGCCATCAGGCCTTGCCTGCAGTACCTTAGATTTGGGTGGATTTCTCTCTTCTCTTGAGATTCCCCAAAATATTTCGAGGTTCCTTGCACCTGCCAGATAAGCAAGCTTCCTTACTTACCAGGTAAGATTGCCAGAATCTCTGTAAACAAGGTACCAGGCCCGTATTTCCAAGTGGCTTATTTCCACAAAGTCAACCTTATTCCTCAAAGGCAGTATTGTCATATCCGAGTCTGTATGTTTCAAATATGACATTCCAGTCAAAGCTTTGGCAAGATAACCAATGTGTCCTGTTATAAGGAGAACAGATTCTTATTGAACTTATGCAAATAACTATATTGCCACGAAATAACCATACTCACAAAGAGTTTCCAAATTCTGGAGGGATCAGGTAGGGAGAAAAAGACAAATGTTTCAGTTTTGCTCACAAAGGTATAACTTCACCAAATTGCTATAAGTCATAGCACAAGAAAAAAGAGAAGATTTTCTTGAATCTGAAAAAACAAAGCAAAACATCAAAAAATCAACAATATTTCAAATAAAAGTCACAAAAATTATAATCATCCTCAGTTCTTTCAGTCCTGTATAATCAGTTCTTGATCTTAATCTTCTGTTAGCAGTTTTATGAGGTCCTCAGTTTCTCCGTTAGATTCCTGTAATTTCTTACCCAGTTCAGTTCTATGATCTGAAACTTTATCAGAAAACTGTGTTCCAGAGTAAGTGTCAGAGTCCTTTCCATGAATCCCTCTGAAGATGAGACATATTTGCAAAAGCAAAAAGCATCAGAGTAAAACAACTGACTGTAAACAACAAAAGACTTAAAAACGACAATTGACAGAGAAACTTGGTTATTTCTGTGATACACAACACCTTATAATAATATTTAGAATTATGGCTGATAGCCAGGACACATCAGAATTTTAGGAATGTTATATAATTTTCAAAACACATATCAATAACATTTACCCACATAATACCACCTAAGAAAGATTATCATCACTTATCTGACAATGCTTCCAATGTAATTTAACAGACCAAATAAGCCTAATTAGTTTAGAATCTTCCACCTTATAGGAAGAGAGCAAATTTCTCTGTGAAGTCCCAGGGGCCCTCCGAAAATCCCCAGAGAAATCCTCTTCTTTCATCCAGGTCAAAAGAAAGCCTTTATTTAGGACTTGAATATTTTTGAGGGAGAAGCTTGTCAAAAGTGCCAAAAGTTTTTTTAAAAATACTTGTTCAAATAGGAACCAACCCTCACTGTGAAACAATGCTCGGGTATATAAAATGACAACAGAATTAGTCAAGGGTAAATGGCTAAAACAGTCAAAATTTTAAGAGACTTCTTTCTGAAGATGTGAAATCATTTGAACAAGACAGATTTTCTGTCTTTTGGGTAGACTTAGAGTAGGCCAAAAGTTCAAGATAATCATCCTTTGAGAGAAAACCGAATTCTAACTTTTGTACCAGTTTACTTTTTCATATTAAACGCCATTTACTTAATTAGATTCATTTTAATCTTAACCAACTTGATCAGTTACAAAACTCTTTTCAAAATTTCTCTTACACAAACCTTCTACAACTTTCTTGTTACATTCAGAATTCGTCCCATGCTTGCTTTCTTACTTTCTAGTATATTAGGACAAATTTATCTTTCTTAACTCAACAAACAAAATATTCCCATCCTTTATACCCTCTTTACTGAAAACATACATTTTAACTTCCTTGTATACAGAGCTGTTTTCCTTATTAATTTCCAGTGGCTTTAATTATATAGGTTAATTAGACTTTTTAACCTTTAACAGACCCTAGTAAACACTAAAAAGGTAAGCATTATGAATTGTCTTTTTATATCAGCATTCTAAAAACTTTTCATAATTTCCAGAAACATGCCACTTTACAATAAAACACAAGGCACACTTTCTAATAGACCCAAACGCTTTTAGCCTCTTTGCAATAAGAAGCCAAAAGTAGATAAACTTACATTTAATAATTAATGTCTAATATCTTATTTGGAAATGATATTACTGCCAGGCAGAATAGGGAAGATGTTCAAGGGATGCCCCCATCATCCCTTGCTACAGGAACCCCGATGGGGGAATTTTCAAGGTAATGGCTCCTTTTCTCTCATCTCTCTTAAAGTTCTCCTTTTCTCTCGGGGACCATTCACCAGGCACCTGTTACTGCCAGGCATAACAGGGAAGGTATACAAGGGATGCAATGCCGGGGGACACCCCCATCACCCCTTGCTATAGGAACCCCACAGGAGGAACAATGGCAGGATGCTGCCCTAGGTTCAGGGGGGATTTTCAAGGTAATGGACCCATTTCTTTTGTCTCTCTTAGAGTTACAGTGGCCATTTTTGCCTCCTTTTGAGCTTTGCAACTGGGAAACAAAGAAATCTTTAAAAAGGCTCCACCCCTGGGAGCCCCAACTTTGGGTTTCTGGGCCTGATCACCCCAGCAACCCTAAGTGGGTGCCCTCTCTTGATGGTTGACTCATTTGGTATTTTAGTCACCTACTGAGTCAGTTATGAGGGTAGGAGACCTGTGATTTAGTCTGTGAACTGTCGTGCTAGGATAGTGTGCCCCAGCACAGGAACTGCTGTGTGACTCTATCTTGATAACCCTCTGGAAGAGGCCAGGAGGGTGAGGTCTGATCTCTTCTTTTCCTTTCTTTGTCTTTTTCATCACCTCCTTTGTTGTCACCAAGTCAAGGTTAAGTTCAGGCTGGATCTGAGCAGAACCTGGACCATCTGTAAAATTGAAAACTTGAAATGCTTTTGCCAGGGACTTAACTCTCAACCCTGGCACTGGGAGCCCCAGCCTCCAGCCAGTTCCAGGCTTTTGCCTCCTGCTTCCCTGCCTCTACCGTGCTGGCTCGGAGACAAAGTGCCCAGGCTGAGCGGGACTTGACTAAATCTTATAACTATGTCAACACCCGCAATCGGCCTCTGCACCCTTTCTCCAGGTGCTGTCAGTCAGACACTGGCTTTACCACCATGGGGAACGCCCCTAAGCATCCCCAGAGACCCACCCTGTGGATGCATTCTAACTCCCTCTGGGAGAAAACTTGAGGGGTTTCTCTGTGCCTTTATGATGTAATTGGACAGGTAGATCAACCTAGAATGTCATTCAAGTTACAATCCAGTTTTGGGAAATCAAGAGCAACTGTCCTTAGAAAATCCTTGCAAGACTGGAAATACAGCTCTAGAGGCAGTTCAGATTCCACCCAGTGCCTTTATCTCATAAAGGATTATCATCTCCCCTCTCCAGGAACTACTGTCTAGCCCATCACTAATTCCTAAGACTGAAAAAAAAAAAAAAGGGGGGGAAAGGAAAAAACAGCTATAAGCTGCCCTTGCAAAAAATCTAGCATCTTGAGTATCTTCTCCATAAGTATTAGTAAAAAGGCTCAAAACAAAGTTTGGATTCATAACTGGTGAGCTTTTGTATTACTGTACCTGATTCACGGCAGTAATTTTTAAAACAATAGCTGTGCAGTTTCTGTGTACACCTGTCTATGTGTACATTATATGTGTGATATTTTTACCTCCAGACGGTATGGCCGAAATCAAGAGATCTGTTTAATTGGCTTAAAGTAAGCGCTTACATAAATTCTAAATGTAGTAGAAGTTAATCCAATGTCTTTCAAGTTAACGTGATGTGAATTAACCTTTGGTAAATGAAAGCTTGTTTAAATTTGTTGGCTTGATTGAAAATAGTCTTGTCAGAGTTGTCGGTATTTGCATATGATGCAGGTATGCAGCCTGGGTTTACTAGTCAAATAAGTTCACTTGTCTGTTAAATTCGTCAGCAAAATAGTAGCTTTAAATGATGACGAGTTTTGTCTAATGTCTCGTGATGTTTTCATAGGTAATCTGAACATAATTGTTGGAAACAAACGGTTTAAATAGATAAAAGTGGGTACAATAACTGTTTTATGGTCTGTATACTCGGGGGGGGGCACAAAAAGCTTTGAAATTCTTTTTGGTAACAATCTTGAGTTTTGCCAAGTTAAGTTAAATGATAAAAATCTGAGTATCTGGGTCATTTTTGAATTGGATAGAACACTGAAACATTATTGCTAAACATATCTAAGTTATTTACTTTTGGCTTCTTATTGTAAAGAGGCTAAAAGCGTTTGGGTCTATTAAAAACATGCTTTGTGTTTTATTGTGAAGTGGCATGTTTCTAGAAAGTATGAAGTGTTTAGAATGCTGATATAAAAGACAAGTCGTAATTGCTTACCTTTTAGTGTTTACTATGGCCTGTTAAGGGTTAAAAGTTCTTATTAACCTATATAATTAAAGCTACTGGAAATTAATAAGGAAAACAGCTCTGTATTCAAGGAAAGTTAAAAGGTATGTTTTCAGTAAAGAGGTATAAAGCTTGGAAGTATTTTTGTTGGGTTAAGAAAGATAAATTTGTCCTAATGGACTAGAAAGGAAAAAAGAAAGACTTTGGGACAAATTCTGAAGGCAAAAAGAAAGTTGTAGAAAGTTTGTGAAGGAGAAATTCTGAAAGGAGTTTTATACCTGGTCAAGTAGATTAAAGTAAATCCAACTAAGTAAATGAGTTTTAATAATAAGCTGGTGCAGAAATTAAAATTTGGTTTTTCTCTCAAGATGATTTTCCTGAACTTTTGGTCTGCTCTTGATAAAGAGGTTATAAAAGGTGTTCCTTTGAGTAAGTCTACCTAAAAGACAAATCTGTTTTGTTAAAATAATGACTGAGGTCACTCTTAAGATTTTTGATTGTTTCTGTTGTCACTTTGAATGGATACCTGAGCATTGTTTCACAGTGAGCGTTGTTTGAACAAGTGTTTTAAAGTCTTTTGATATTTTTGACAAGCTTCTCGTCAAAATTATTCGAGTCCTGAATAGAAGTGTTTCTTTTGAAAAATGCTAAACTAATTAGGCTTATTTGGTCTATTAAACTACATGGGAAGCATTGTCAAATAAGCGATGATAAACTTTCTTAGTTGGTATTATGTGGGTGAATGTTAATAATACATGTGTCTTAATATTATATAGCATTCCTAAAATTCTAATCTGTTCTGTTATCAGTCATAATTCCAGTTATTATCTTAAAGTGTTATATGTCACAGAAGTAGCCAAGTTTCTTTGTCAATTGCCCTTTTGAGTCTTTTGTCCATTTACAGACAGTTGCTGTTTTACTGTGATGCTTTTTGCTTTTGCAAATATGTTTCATCTTTAGAGAAATTCCTGGAAAGGATTCTGACACAAAGGTTCTAAACTACAGCTTTCTGATAAACTTTCAGATTGTAAAACCGAACTGGGTAAGAAATTACAGAATTCTAACAAACTGAGCTCATAGATCTGCTAACAGAAGATTAAGCTCAAGAATTGATTATACAGGACTGTGTGAACTGATGAGGATGATTATAATGTTTTATGACTTTGAAATATTGTTTTTGATGTGTTTTGTTTTCTCAGATTTAAGGAAATTTTTTCTCTTATGCTAACTATGACTTATAGCAATTTAGTGAAAGTATACCTTTATGAGCAAAACTGAAACATTTATCTTTTTCTCCCTACCTGATCCCTCTAGAATTTGGAAACTCTTTGTGAGTGAGTATGATTATTTCATGGCAATCTAGTTATTTGCATAAGTTCAATAAGAATCTTGTTCTCCTTATAACAGGACACATTGATTATGTTACCAAGGCTTTAACCGGAATGTCCTATTTGAGAAACATACAGGCTCGGATATGACAATACTGCCTTAGAGGAATAAGATTGGACATTCTGGAAATACAGCCACTTGAAAACATGGGCCTGGTACCTTGTTTACAGAGATTCTGGCAATCTTACCTGTTTCACCTCCTGGACCACCTCTCGTCAAATGATTCTCTCGTCTCCAGAGGCTCTGTATACTTTGTCAGCCTTGGACTCCACGGGCGCAGGCTTCTGGTCCGCTGAACCTCCTACCTGTACCCATGGCCCCATTTAGGGACAGCTCTATGACCTTGTACAGCCGGAAGTAGTTACAGAAGACTGACCATCATCCATATCTCCAAAAGATTTTGGGGCCAAATGGGTTCATGAGGGGTTTATGATGAGGATTACTTTAGGCTGGTTAATTTTAAAACTGCAGATGAGAAGCAGGCTCCGAGGAGCAGAGTTTGCTTGCCCTTGGAGAGACATTTGCATTTGTGAAGGAAATCTCCATGCCTCCCCCTCTGCACCAGGAGGAAGTGGGGATGGCCTTATCTCTGGAAACTCTTAATCAATGCCAAAGGCAAGAACTTAAGTTGGTTACTGTCTGGCAACCTCATGTAACTGATTTAGGGTGGTGGCTTCTGACCTTTACTTAATCCTATTTGATTCTTATCTAAAAGTCATGGGATCACCCAATAGCCAGACCCCACCTGCACTGATACCATTTTAACTTTTTTTCCTGTTCTTTCCTTTATCTTGTAAAGAGATGGCTCATATACCTATGCCTTAAATTTAGCCTTACTCTCCACTCATGTCTGCAGCAGAAGCGGCAGCAGCAGCACCTCCTCCTGCCTGTGGGCCCTGTCCCCATGCAGCAGCTCTGACTGCCCATGGGTCCTGTCCCCATGCTATTCCACACTATTCTCTAAATAAAAGAGCACTCTTACCAGATCTTGAGAGTCCAAGAAATCTTTCTTTCGACTCCTCGGCTCACCGACCCCGTATCAATTAATGTCTAATATCTTATTTGGAAATGGTCTAGTTACTCAACGAATTTTATCATGTAAATTAACCTAGCAAAACTTCAAAGTTTCAAGTTACCAAAAAGATTTTGGAATTATCTTAAATACATGTAGACGAAAATAATCCATAACCAATCTATAAAAGAAAATTTGGGTGAGTTTATTCTGAGCTTAAATCTGAGGATTATAACCCGGGGCCTTTCTTCCCGAAGGAAGAAAGGGCACCAAAGAAGTGGGGTGCACAGAGTGGTTATATACCCCCAGAGAGTATGTTTCACATAGGATTGACATGTCCCTTTTACAATAGTTGCAAGACTGCTCTGTTGGCACAGCGATTGATGGAAACAGCAGGTAGGTCTTCTCTCTCAGTGAACACAGCAGGGTGGTAGTCTGTTGTCTCCAGCTGAGTGGTCACAGGTGAGCTGGGTGGTCAAAGGTGAGTGCCTCAATCAGTTCCTGCCTAAGGAAAGATGCTTATCCCTAAGGAAAGGCCAATGTGGGGGGAAGTTGCACCTTTATCTCAAGGGCCTTTGTTCTGGCCATAGGAAATGTCTAAGCAGATATACAATGCGTGCTCCACAGCCACAGTCAGGCCCTTTTGGAAAAAACAAAGTCAGGCCGAATTAGGTTTATACCAAATGTCTTCCTCATATACTCCAATATATCCTATTGCTTGCCATTTTTATTTGTCATACACATACCACAAACTATAATTATTGCTAAAAAATGTTATCTATAAACTCTTATTTCATTTATATCTAAACCATTTGTTCCCAATAATGATGTTTAGATTACCCACAAAAACTTTGAGACATTAGACAAACAGCTATCATTTAAAGTTATTATGCTGACAAATTTCTAACAGACAACATGCACTTATTTGACTAGTAAACCCAGGCTGCATATTTGCATATGCAGTGCTAACTCTGGAGGACATATCCAAACATTTTAATCAAACCAACAAACTTAAACTTTCATTAACCAAAGATTAATCCATGTCATCTTAACTTAAAAGACATTGGGTTAATTTCTATTGCATTTAGAATTTATGTAAGCGCTTACTTTAAGCCAACTAAACAGAGCTCTTAGTTTTGGCCATATCACCCGGGGGTAAAAATATCACACACATACAGACACACAGACACAGAGCCTTCACACCTATTGTTTTAAAAATCACTGCCATCAATCAGGTACAATAATATAATGCTCCCTAGTTGTGAATCCGAATTTTGTTCTGAACCTTTTTACTAATATTTGTGGAGAAGACACTCAAGATGCTAGATTTTTTTTCTTGGCAAGGGAACGCTTATGACCTTTCCCTTCTTTTTTTTTTTTTCTTCAGTCTTAGGAATTAGTGATGGGCTAGATAGTTCCTGGAGAGGGGAGATGATAATCCTTTTTGAGATAAAGGAACGGGGGTGGAATCTGAACTGCCTCTACAGCTGTATTTCCAGTCTTGCAAGGATTTTCCAAGGACAGTTGGAAGTTACTGGGTTTAACTTAATGACATTCTAGATTTACCTACCTGTCCAAGTACATCACAAAGGCACAGAGAAACTCCTCAAGTTTTCTCCTAGCTGGAGTTTCTGGGGCATAACCCATCCAACTGAAAGCGTTTCCAACTAGTTAAAATACACCCAGGGGGTGAGTCTCCGGGTTGAGGCATTCCTCATGGCGGTAAAGCTGGTGTCTGACTGACAAGGCCAGAGAAAGAGTGCAAAGGCGCCTGAGTGCAGGCATCAACGTAGTTATAAGATCTAGTCAAATCCCACTTAGCCCAGGGCACTTAGTCCCTGAGCCAGCACAAGGTGAGCCAGGCAGGGAAGCAGGAGGCAAAGGCCTGGAGCCGGCTGGGAGCTGGGGCTCCCTGTGCCAGGGTTGAGAATTAAGTCCCTGGCAAAAAGTTCTCAATTTTTCGATTTTACAGAAGGTCCAGGTTCTGCTCAGGTCCAGCCTGAACTTAACCTCAACTTGGTGATGAGAGGAGGTGACAAACAGAAAGGAAAAGAGATCAGGCCTCACCCTCATGGCCTCTTCCCCAAGGATTATCGAGATAGAGGTCACACAGCAGTTCCCGTGCCGGGGCACACAACACCATCAGGACAGTTCACAGAATAAATCACAGGTCTCCTATCCTCATAACCAACTCAGTAGGCACCTAAAATACTTAATGAGCAAATCGCCAAGAGAGGGCACCCCACTTGGTTGCCAGGGTGATCAGGCCCGGAAACCAGAGAGGGGGCGTCCCAGAGGTGGAGCCTTTGATACTTTAAAGATTTCTTTGTTTCTCAATTGCAAAGCTCAAAAGGAGCCAAAAATGGTCACTGTAACTTTAAGAAAGAGGAAAGAAAAGGGTCTGATGAGGATTTTTAGGCTGCTTAATTTTAAAATGGCTTATGATGAGGATTTTTAGGCTGGTTAGTTTTAAAACTACAGATGAGATTCAGGCTCCAAGGAGTGGAATTTGTTTGCCCCTTTGTTGGGAAACATTTACATTTCTAAGGGAAACCTCTATCTGTGAAGATGCCTCCCTCTCTGTGCCAGGAAGAAGGGGGGATGGTCTTATCTCTAGAAGCTCTTAATCAATGCCAGAGGCAAGAACTTAAGTTGGTTGCTGTCTGGCAATCTCATGTAACTGGTTTAGGGTGGTGGCATCTAACCTTTCTAACCTTTACTTAATCCGATTTGATTCTTGTCTAAAAGTCATGGGATCACCCAATGACCAGACCCCACCTGCACTGATACCATTTTAACTTTTTTTCGTGTTCTTTCCTTTGTCTTGTAAAGAGATGAATCATATACCTATGCCTTAAATTTAGCCCTAACCCTCAACTCGGGGCAGCAGCAGGAGCTCCGACTGCCCGTGGGTCCTGTCCCCACGCACCAGCTCTGCCTGCCCATGGGTCCTGTCCCCATGCCAGCGGGGGCAGCAGAAGCGGCGGCAGCAGAAGCTCTGACTGCCCATGGGTCCTGTCCCCATGCTATTCCACTCTCTAAATAAAAGAGCACTACTGCCAGATCTTAAGAGTCTAAGAAATCTTTCTTTCGACTCCTCGGCTCACCGACCCCGCATCAGGTCCATTACCTTGAAAATCTCCTGAACATAGGGCAGCGTCCTACTTGTTCTGCCTGTGGGATTCCTATAGCAAGGGGTGATGGGGGCGTCCCCCTGCATTGCATCTCTTGTATACCTTCCCTATTATGCCTGGCAGTCATAAGTGTCAGGTGAATTGTCCCAAAGATAAAAGAGCAGAGAAAAATAATAATTTGTTGTCTATTTCATTGCTTGTCTTCCGCATATCAACAAAGTTTCACCTCCTGGACCACCTCTCGTCAAATGATTCTCTCGTCTCCAGAGGCTCTGTATACCTTGTCAGCCTTGGACTCCATGGGCGCAGGCTTCCGGTCCGCTGAACCTCCTACCTGTACCCATGGCCCCATTTAGGGACAGCTCTACGACCTTGTACAGCCGGAAGTAGTTACAGAAGACTGACCATCATCCATATCTCCAAAAGATTTCGGGGCCAAATGGGTTCAGGGGGGGTTTATGATGAGGATTTTAGGCTGGTTACTTTTAAAACTGCAGATGAGAAGCAGGCCCCAAGGAATGGAATTTGCTTGCTCTTTGAGAGATATTTGCATTTGTGAAGGAAGGGGGGATGACCTTGTAGGGACCTGAAATTGGCCACCCCAGGATATGTCTCTTTGGCATCAGGATTGTTTTGGGCTGATTGCTTTCGATAAACTGGGACAGGGAAGGAGGCTCTGGGGAATGGAACTTGCCCTTGTTGGGACACATTTACGTTTGTAAGGTAAATCTCTATCTGTAAAAGGTGCCTCCCTCTCTGTACCAGGAAGAAGAAGAGAGATGACCTTGTCCCTAGAAACCCTTAATGGGGAAGGCAAGAACTTGGGTTGGTTGCTGTCTGGCAATCTCATGTAACTGATTTAGGGTGGTGGCTTCTGACCTTTACTTAATCCGATTTGATTCTTGTCTAAAAGTCATGGGATCACCCAATGACCAGACCCCACCTGCACTGATATCATTTTAACTTTTTTCATGTTCTTTCCTTTGTCTTGTAAAGAGATGACTCACATACCCATGCCTTATAAAATTAGCCCTAACCCTCAACTCGGGGCAGCAGCAGCAGCTCCTCCTGCCCGTGGGCGCTGTCCCCACTCAGCAGCCTAACTGCCCATGGGTCCTGTCCCCATGCTATTCCACACTGTTCTCTAAATAAAAGAGCACTACTGCCAGATCTTGAGAGTCCAAGAAATCTTTCTTTTGACTCCTCGGCTCACCGACCCCGCATCACCCCCCAGTACATAGTTGTGTATTTTTAGTTGCGGGTCCTTCCAGTTGTGGCATGTGGGATACCACCTCAGTGTGGCTTGATAAGTGGTGCCATGTCCGTGCCCAGGATTTGAACCGGCAAAACCCTGGGCTGCTGAAGCAGAGCATGAACTTAACCACTCAGCCACGGGGCCGGCCCCAAACTAATCTTGGTTGTAGTTTTATAAGTCTTAAAATCAAATAGTATAATTCTTCCAATTTTATTCTTTTCTTCCGAAAGTGTTTTAGCTATTTTAGTTCCTTTACTTTCTATATAAATTTTAGAATCAGCTTGTCTGTGTTTCCAAAAATCCCGCTGGAATTTTTATTGGAATTGAGTTAAATCTATGTATCAATTTGTTATCTTTACTATGTTGAGTCTTTGAATCCATGAATAGAGTATTGCTGTCCATTTATTTAGGTCTTCAGCATTTTGACATTTTCAGCATACACATTCTATATGTGTTTTGTTGGATTTATACCTAAGTATAAGCAGAAATTTTTTTTAGAGCTATTGTAAATGGCATTTTTAAATTCCTGTTTCCAATTATACACTGTTAATATATATAAATAGGGTTGGTTTTTATGGCTTCAGTCATTTTGAATTTATTACTACTTGATTTGTTGCCTGACATATTGTCTATCCTAGAGAATATTGCATGTGCCCTTGAGAAAAATATGTATTCTGCTGTTTTGGCTGGAGTATTCTAAAGATGTCTTTTAGATCTAGTTGCTTCATAGCATCATTCAATTCCTCTATTTTTTTTTTACTGATTTTTCTGTCTAGTTGTCTTATCCATGATTGGGAGTGGGATATTGACATCTCCAACTCTTGCTGTAAAACTATCTATTTCTTCTTTCAACTATGGCAGTTTTTGCTTCACATACTTTGTGGCTCTTTTGCTAGGTGCATATCTGCTTATAGTTGGTATATCTTGATATAGTGACCCTTTTGTCAATGCATAATGTCTTTCTTTGTTTCTTATAACAATTATTATCTTAAAGTCCATGTTGTCTGATATTAGTCTAGCTATTCCAGGTCTCTTTTGGAACTTTTTTTTGGCATGGAATTTTTTTCCTCCTTTTACTTTCAATCTATCTGTGTTTTTGGATCTAAACTGAGCCTCTTTCAGTCAGCATTTACTTAGATCATTTAAAAAATCTGTTCCTCCAATCTCTGCCTTTTACTGGGAGAGTTCAATCCACTTATGTTTCAAGTAATTATTGATATGGGAGGACTGACTTCTGCAATTTTGCTATTTGTTTTCTATACGTCTTATTCCCTTTTTACGCCTCAATCTTTCCACTGCTGCCTTCTCCTGTGAGTGATTTTTTTTTTTTTTTGCAGATTACTATTTTGATTCTCATCTCATTTCTTTCTCTGTATACTTAAAAAAAATTTTCCTGGATGTCTTAGTCAGCTTGGGCTGCGTTAATAAAATACCATAGACGGGGTGACAAACAACAGCCATTTGTTTCTCACAGTTCTGGAGGCTGAGAAGTCAGAGAGAGAGAGAGAGACCCCACCTCCAAAAACCATCACATTGAATATATGAATTTTGGGACTTCAGCATACAAATTTTGGGGAGACACAATTCAGTCCACAGTACCAGGGTTACCCTGGGATTACAATCAGCATCTTAACTCTATAACAATCAAGTTTGAATTAATGCCAACCTAATTTCAATAGCATGTAAAAACTCTGGTCCTTTAAAACTCCACTCCCCGCTTATGTTATTATTTTTACAAATTACATCTTTATACATTTTGGGTCTGTTAACATAGATTTATAATTATTGCTTTATTCACTTGTCTTTTAAGTAATATAAGAAAAAAAAGAGCAGTTAACAAACCAAAAATGGAAAACTACTGGGTTTTATATTTAGCTATGTAGTTACTTTTATGATTGTTCTTTATTTTTCGATATATTTTCAAGTATCTTTTCATTTTAGCCTAGAGAACTCCCTTTAGCGTCTCTTGTAGGGCAGGTCTACTAGCGATGAGCTCCCTCTGTTTTTGTTCATCTGGGAATGTGCTAATTTCTTCTTTATTTTTAAAGGATAGTTTTACCAGATATAGAATTATTCGTGGACAGTTCTTTTCTTTCGGACCTTTAAATATGACATCCCACTGCCTTCCGGCTTCCCTAGTTTCTAAAGAAAGATTGGTTATGACTCTCTTAGAGTATCTCTTGTATGAGATGAGTTGCTTCTCTATTGCTGCCTCCTAGATTCTCCCTTTGTCTCTGGGATTTGACAGATCGACCACAATGTGTCTTCCTGTGGATCTCTCTGGGTTTATGCTTCTTGAAGTTCATTGAGCTTCTTGGATATTTAGATTCATGATTTTCATCTAATTTGGGAAGTTTTTGACCATTATTTCTTCAAATATTCTTCTTGTCTTTTTCTCTCCTCTCCTTCTGGGACTCCTGTTATGTATATGTTGACATACTTGATATTGTCTCATGGGTTTCTGAGGCTTGGTTCATTTTTTTCATTCTTTTCTCTTTTTTCTTCTTAAACTGGATGATCCCAATTGACTTATCTTCACATTCATTGATTCTTTCCTTTCCCTCCTCAAATCTATAGTTGAACCCTTCTAGTTATTTTTCCATTTCAATTATTGTACTTTTCATCTCCAGAATTTCTATTTGGTTCATTTCTATAATTTCTGTCTCTTTACTGATATTCTGTACCTGGTGAGACATTGTTCCTCTGGTTTCTTTAGTTCTTTCTCCATGATGTCCTTTACCTCTTTGAGCATATTTAAGAGTCTTTTTAATATCTTTGTCTAATAAGTTTAATGCCTGAGAGTCCTCATGGACAGTTCCTATTAATTTCCTTTTTTTTTTTAAGCGAATGAGCCATATGTTCCTGTTTCTTTGCATGCTTTGTAATTTTTTGTTGAAAACTGGAGATTTTGAATATTACAGTGGGACAACTCCAGAAATCAGATATTTCCCCCTCCTTAAAGTTTATTTTTGCTGCTTGTTGTGGGTTGTTATTATCTGCTTGTTTTGACTTCTCTAAACAATTTTTGTTAAGTCTGTATTGTTCTGTGAAGGCTGTGTTCCATTAACTTAGTGGTCATGTGGTGTTTTCACAGTTTCCTTCAATGTAGGTAGCAAAAAAAAATACTCCTTCAGTCTTTGCTGATTGGCTCTGTGTTGGGGCATTCCTTCAATGCTTAGCCAGGCTGCTTACAATTCTGCCTTATCCTTCATGTCCAGCTTGCACAGAGCCTGAAGGCCAGTCAGAGGTGAGAGCTTAGGGTACTCCCAGGGCTTTTTTTTTTTTTTTTTTTTTTTTGCTGAGTAAGATTAGCCCTGAGTTAACAACTGTTGCCAATCTTTCTCTTGTTTTTGCTTAAGGAAGATTGGCCCTGAACTAACATCTATGCCAGTCTTCCTCCAATTTATATGTCGGTTGCCACCACAGCATGGATGACAAGTAGTGTAGGTCCACGCCTGGGATTTGAACCAGCTAACCCAGGCCAGTGAAGCCAAACTTAACCACTATTCCACGTCTTCTCAGGCCTTTTTGAACATGTACCCAGTCCTGACAATATGTGTGGCATTCTCAATTCCCCTATATACTTAGGAGCCTTTAAAGGCTCTCCTGTCTCCTTTCCCAACTTCTTTTTTCCTAGGCTTCTCAGTCTGCCTGTTGCTTGTCCCAACTATTATCCCTAGCCCCCGGCTGCCACAGCCAATAATTTTGTCTTTAAATGTATACAGCAAAATCCCCCTGGGCAGCCACCCTAGCCCTAGGAATGCTTTGAGTCAGGCAAAGTACAGGCAAGCCTTTGCATGTTCCTTCCGGGAGCCACCCGTCTAGAACCCACAATCACAATTCTTTAAGAATACGAGCTGCATTGCTCCCTCTGGCACTAGCATCATGCACCAGGGTTGTGGATGCCGTCCCCATGGCTGCGGGGGATGGTAGGTGGGCAATTTAAATCTCCACAGCCCTCTCTTCCTGCAAAGCAGCAGCTTCTTTCTTCCCCAGGCTTTCTCCTGGTTGTTGTACGTTTTGACTAGATTCCAAAGTTCTGCAAAAAGTAACGCTGGCAGTTTTGCCAGCACATTAGTTGTTTTTGTAAAGGGACAGAGCCCTGGAGTTCCTGACTCAGCCATTTTCCTCTTCTCATTTTTCAAAAATGTTTTTTATTTCTGTTTCAAGATTGGGTTATTTCTATCGACTTGTCTTCAAATTCACCAGCTTCTTTCCTCTGTCTGCTCTCCTTCATTCTGCCGCTGAGCCCAGTCAGTGAGTTCTTTTTTTTCTTAGACTTTATTTTTTTAGAGAAGTGTTAGATTTACAGCCAAATTGAGCAGAAAGTACAGAGTGCACATACTTCCTGCCCCCACACATGCAGCACCTCTGCTATCAACATCTCCCCCAGTGTGGTACATTTCTTACAATTGCTGCACCTCCGTTGACACAGCACTATCCACCAAAGTCCATCACTTCCATTAGGGTTCACTCTCGGTGATGTACATTTTACGGGCTTTGAAAAATTTATAGCATCATGTATCCATCACTACAGTAGCATAGAGAATAGTTTCACTGCCCCCAAAATCCTCTGTGCTCTGCTTATTCAGCCCTCCCTCTCTCCTAATTCCTGGGAACCACTCACCTTGTTACTGTTTCCAAAGTTTTGTCTCTTCCAGAGCGTCATATAGTTGGAATCATACAGGTTGGCTTTCCAAATTGACTTCTTTCACTTAGTAATATGCATATAAGGTTGCCCCATATCTTTTCATGGCTTGATAGCTTATTTCTTTTTAGTGGTGAATCATATTGCATTGTCTGGATGTACCAGTTTATTTATCTATTCACCTACTGAAGGACATCTTGGTTGCATGCAAGTTTTGGCAGTTATGAAATCAAGCTCCTATAAACATCTGTGTGCAGGTTTTTGTGTGGACATAAGTTTTCAACTCCTTTGGTTAAATACCAAAGAGCATGATTACTGGATCATATGGTAAGAATTTGTTTAGTTTTGTAGGAAACCACCAAACTGTCTTCTAAAGTGGCTGTATCGTTTTGCCTTCCCACCAGCAGTGAATGAGAGTTCCTGTGGCTCCACTCCAATGAGTTTTCTCCTTCAGTTATGTTTTTCATTTCTAAAATTTCCATTTGGTCCTTCCTTATATTTTTTATTTCTTTGCTGAGAATTTCTGTTTTTACACTGGCTTCCAGAGGGTTCTTGATTGTTTGTCAGGTACTTTTGTAATAGCTGCTTTAACATCTTTGTTGAATAATTATAACACCTATGACATGTTGGCATTGACATCTCTTGGTTTTATGCTACACAAATTCAGATTTTCCTTGTTCTTAACATCCAATGTAAATTTAGATTATATCGAGGACTTTTTGATTTTTTTTTTGAGGAAGATTAGCCCTGAGGTACCATCTGCTGCCAATCCTCCTCTTTTTTGCTGAGGAAGACTGGCCCTGAGCTAACATCCATGCCCATCTTCCTCTACTTTATATATGGGACACCTACCACAGCATGGCATGCCAAGTGGTGCCATCTCCACACCCAGGATCCAAACCAGCGAACTCCTAGCCGCCGAGAAGTGGAACGTGCGAACTTAACTGTTGCGCCACCAGGCCAGCCTCTATCGAGGACTTTTTGAATATCAGATTATAAGACTTTGGATCCTGTTTCCGGGAGAATGTTGATATTTTTGTTTTAGAGGGCAATCAACCTGGCTAGGGTTAGGCCACAGGGTTCCCCCTGCCTTCTGTGGTTCCATCATCTGTTCAATTTTCAGGTTTTTGCAATGATCTTTGGATTTATCTTACACATCCACCTGCTGGTGGCAAGTCTGAGACCTGGGCAGTGGTTTGTCTGTTCATCCCTTTCTCAAAGTGCTTGATTTATTGAACAGTATCCAAGCATACACAGTGCGGGGCTGAGACCAGGGTGGTTCATAAACACCTTTATGGGGTCACTTTCCCAAATTTCTCCCTCACTGCAACCTCCTTGTTACTTTCTAGTTCCTTAATGCTCTCTTTCTGGTCCTGCATCTGGAGAGCTTAAGCTTTGGTGACCGTGCTGCCCTATTGTGTGTTTCTGTAAGTGTGCCTGTATCCAGGGCTGTGTGATGAGAGAATAGGAGCAACAGAGGTTGGGCCCACCTGCCTGGAACCGCGGCTCCACTGAAAAGAGAGGAAGGTTTCCTTTCTGCACAGTTTTGGATCCTGCTGGTCCCTGTTGCCTAAGAAAGCTACACCCCCTGCCATGGCATTGCTTTGGAACTAGGGCATAGGAGAATGGAGAAAAAAAAAAAGTGGGGGATCTTCATACTCTTGGAGTATTATGAGTTTCCCTCTTTAAGCCAAAACTAGATGTCTCCTGACATCCTCTCTGTCTGCGCCCTTGTGCTGACTTTGGGTTTGGCGAGGGGATATTGAGGAAGCCTAGTGGTCCTTGAGTTCTGGTCTTCTTCCTCAGTCCACCTGCTCCTGTTTACTCTTCATTGTCCTGAAACAACTTTCGCATACCTTATTTCATGTTTCATAGCTCTACTCAGGGGGAAAGTCAGGCTGGAGAAGGCTCACTCCAGCTTACCTGAAACTAAAACCCTCACGTATTTCTTAATTAATTTTTAGTTTACTATACATCTTGACTAAACTGATGTGAATTTAAATATTGGATTTTATTATATATGTAAATTATACCTCAATGAGGTTGATTAAAAGTGTATTAATTTTACTTTTAATCTCTTCTCAGAGGTTTAACTTTAACTCTACCACTTTTCTGATTTTATGCCATTGTTATCATGTGTTTTAGTTTCATAGATATTTTAATAGCCTGAATATCATACAGTTGTTGTTATTTTTTCAGTCAGTGGTGATGTAGAGTTACCCAATTGGTTGGTTTTGGGAGCTCATTTGGCTCTTCATTCCTTCCTTCCTTCCCCTCTTCTACCCTTCCACCTTCCCTCCCTTCCACCCTTCTTCCTCTTTCCTGGTTTTAGCTGCAATGATTGTGTTATTTTAGTTTCTTTCTTTCTCCTTCCAGTGGTTGCTGGCCTCTGTAGCTCGTCTGGTGAAAGGCTGAGCATTTACCTTTATTTTGGCCTTCTATGATGTTTATCAAGTAAACATGACATTGACCTGGGGTAATCTGAAACTATTCTGGGACTCTGGGGTCAAGGGTCAGGGAGCTGAAAAATGCAGTTTTGAAGACTTTTTCAACAAACTCTGCTGAATATTGAAACATTGTAGAAGAAGGAAATGCATTATTGCATATGACCCATTAAAACACGATTATTCATTTAAGTAGATCTCTGTCCTAGTCAGTGAGTTCTTAGGCATGAGGTACCTGATCTGGAAAATTTTGTATCCTCAGTGTCTAGCATAGTTTCTAGAACATAATAGAGCCTGAAAAAAAGGTTTATTGAAATTCAGTTTACATGAATGGTCTAGCCTGTGGATAATGAGGCCAAGAACTTCAGAGATGGAATGAACTTTGTAAAGATACTGCAATATTAAACAGAGTAACACAGTATGCATGTCCTAATTGTTACTCTTAAAATTCTTTGCCTCCTGAATTGTTACAGTTGGTTGCCTATCTGTAGTCAGTGGCCTTTGGTTTTGGAAGGGCCACTCTAGTAATTCATTTTTGGGTGTGTACCGATAGCTTCCCATAGTTGGACAATTCTGCCATGGAAACACTAACCACCTGATAATAAAAAAGAACGACATACAACACGGATAAGTTCGCAGACATGTTAAGTGAAAGACACTAAATGCAGAAGAGCACATACTACAGGACTTCATTTGAACGAAGTTCAAAAACAGGCAAAACTAACCTATGGTGATAGAAGTCAGAGCAACGGTTACTCTGGGTAGAGGTTTATTGACTGGGAGGGTGCACCCTTCTGGGTGGCTGAAAATGTCCCACACTTTTGCCTGGGTGGTGATTAAATGAACATACGCATTTGCAAAAATTTGTTTAGCTGTACACTTAAGATTTGTGTACTTGACAGCATGCAACTTTTGAACCACAATAGAAAAATTTGAGCAAACAGTTAATAATTAAGTATCCTGCACATCGGCACTTATGTTTGTTTGCATGTTATATTGTAACCATAGCGGCAGATGTCTCAGTTTTTGAAGGAGAGGGAGACTAGTGTAAAGGTCTGGGCTTTCCACACATCCTCCCATTACAATCATCTGTTCCCCAAAAAGATTTGATATATGTGGTTCTTCTTGGCCTTAAACTACGCAGATGCTGACAGCACACTGGGCCGGTGCCAGCACAATGAAGTGCAAGCATCAGGGTACTGTGCGGGCACGCAAAGGGGCAGTGTGGTGGAATGGGACAAATGTAGTCTGCGTATTTGTTCCTTGCTTCTTTCTCTGTCATAAGTAACTGAGTTTCCAAGTGTAAGGTGCCCCCATCACTGCTGTGTCTCCTCAAGGTTCTAAAGGAAAAGCTTGTAACCTTATGATATTATCAAACTGTCCGAAGGATGTAAAATCTAGCCGTGTAATTTGGAAAAGTAGTAATGTTTTTCTATTTGTTTGGCGATGGTGTAAATATAGCAAATTTTTCACTTAAAAAAACAAAGACATGGAAAAAAATCATGAGATTTTCCCTTGTATTATCTGTGAAGGGATTTAATATTGTTATGTTTAAGAAATTGATGCCTCTTTTTTCCCCAAACAATATTTCAAGCAAACCACTTACTCTTTATTTTTTAAAAAGTAGTTTTATTGGAATATAGTTTACGTATCATACAATTAACCCATTTAAAGTTTACAATTCAGTGATTTTATGTGTATTCACAGATGTGTGCAATGATCACCACACTCAATTTTAAAACATTTTCATCAGCACAAAGGAAACCCCATACACTGCCCCATCCCCCATGCTCCTAACTCCTAGCAGCAACTAATGCATTTTCCGTCTCCATAGATTTGCATATTATGGATATTTCATATGAATAGAATCTATACCACATGGTCTTTTGTGACTGGCTTCTTTCACTTAACATAACTCTTTCAAGGCGCATCCGTGTTGTAGTACTTCCTTCCTTTTCATGGCTAAATAATATTCCATTATGTGGCTATATCATATTTTGTTTCTCTATTCGTCTGTTGATTCACATTTGAGTTGTTCCCACCTTTTGGCTATTGTGAATAGTGCTGCTATGAATGTTCCTGAACATGTGCTTGAACGACTGTTTTCAATTCTTTTGCACTTATAGAGTGAAATTGGGTCATATGGTAATTTTATGTTGAACTTTTTTGAGAAACCACAAAACTGTTTTCCACAGCAGCTGCACCATTTAACATTTCCAGCAATGTAGGAGGGTTCCAATTCTCACATTCTTATTTTCCCTTTTTTTATTATAGTCATCCTAGCAGGTCTGAATAGGTATCTCACTGTGGTTTCGATTTGCATTTCCCTGATGACTAATGATGTTGAGCCTTTTTTCCCTTTTTTGTTGGCCATTTGTATATAGTTTTGAAGAAACGTCCATTCAAATCCTTTGCCAATTTTTTAATTTGTTTGTCTTTTGTTGTTGAGTGGTAAGAGTTCTTTGTATATTCTGGATACTCGATTCTTCTAAGATATGGTTTGCACATATTTTCTCCAATTCTTTAGGTCATATTTTCTCCTTCTTGGTAGTGTCCTTTGATGAACAAAAGTTTTAAGTTTGATGAAGTCCAATTTACCTATCTTTTCTTTTGTTTCTTGTGCTTTTGGTGTCATATCCAGGAAACTATTGACAAATCTGAGGTCATGAAAATTTACCCCTATGTTTTCTTCTAAAAGTTTTATAGTTCTTGTGCTTTTTTTTTTCCCTGAGGAAGATTCACCCTGAGCTATCATCCACTGCCAATCTTCCTCTATTTGTATGTGAGCCACTGCCACAGCATGGCCACCAACAGATGAGTGGTGTAGGTCTGTGCCCAGGAAGAGCCTGGGCCACCGAAGCGGAGCATGCCAAACTTAACCATTAGGCAACCAGGGCTGACCAGTGTTTGCTCTTACTTTTAGATATTTGATCCACTTTGTGTTATTTTTGTGTATGGTGTGACATAAGAATCCAACCTCATTCTTTTGCATGTGGCTATCAAATTGTCCCAGCAGCATTTGTTGAAAATACTATTTTTTCCTCCATTGAATGGTTTTGGCAATCTTGCTGAAAAGCACTTGGTCATAGACACATGGGTTTATTTCTGGACTCTCAATTCCATTCCATAGATCTTTATATCTATCATTACACTATCACCAAACTGTCTTGATTACTTTGCTTCATAGTAAGTTTTGCTATATGTAAGTGTGAGTCTTCCTAATTTGCTCTTCTTTCTCCAGATTGTTTGGCTATTAAGTATCCCTTGCAATTCCATATAGATGTGATGTTCAGTTGTGCCAGTATTGTTTGCTGAAGGCTTTCCTTTCTCCACTGAATTTGTCCTTTGTCAAAGATCAGTTGACTATGTTTGTTCGGGTCTACCTCTGGCTCTGTATTCTGTTCTATTGATCTGTTTTTCTCTGCTTTCTCAGTACCACAAAGTCTTTGCCCACAGATTTTGATATGTAGCAATCTCTTCATTTGTGGCTTGTGTAGTGGTGGAACCAAATGATGTTTATTCTTGTGACACAGTTTGTAAACATGGACTTTATTAGCAATAACTCAAGAAAGAATCAATCATCAGAATAAACCTGAATTAACTCTGCCTTTGATTTTTATAGTGTACAGTTATAAGGTCAGACAAAATAGAATTAATTGTAGGGGCCGGCCCCCTGGCTGAGTGGTTGGGTTCACGTCCTCTGCTTCGGCATCTCGGGGTTTTGCCAGTTCGAATCCTGGGTGTGGACATGGCACTGCTCATCAAGCCATGCTGGGGTGCCATCCCACATGCCACAACTAGAAGGACCCACAACTAAAAATACACAACTAGGTACCAGGGGGCTTTGGGGAAAAAAAGGAAAAATAAAATCTTAAAAAAAATAGAATTAATTGTAATGTGAGTTAGTAAAATTTTATAAACATTTTGAAATATGCAGGTTAAGTTGCTACGTTTTTTTTCAATTAATAGACTATTTTTTGGAGCACTTTTATGTTTATAGAAAAATGAAAAGAAAGTCGAGAGTTCTCATGTATTCCTTTCTCTTCACTTTCCCAGTACATTTGTTACAATTGATGAACCAGTTTTGATACATTATTAACTGACGTTCATAGTTTACATTAAGCTTCATTCTTTGAGTTGTATATTCTATAGGTTTTGACAAATGCATGATGCCATGTATCCACATCACAGTATCCTACAGATTAGTTTCACTGCCCTAAAAATCCCCTGCTCTGACTCTCCATCCCTCTCTCTTTCCCTGTGAACTCCTGTTAACCACTGATCTCCCAGAGATCTTTTTACTCTCACTATTGTTTTGCCACTTCCAAAATTTCATATGGTTGGAATCATACCGAATGCAGGCTTTTCAAATTGACTTCTTTCACTCAGCAATATGTGTGTCTTTTTGTGGCTTGACAGCTCATTTCTTTTTGTCATTGAATAATATTCTGTTGTACGGAATACGAGTTTGTTTATCCTTTCACTTATTGAAGGACATCTTGGCTGCTTCCCAGTTTTGGTAATTATGAGTAAAGATATTATAAACGTCCATGTGCAGACTTTTGTGGGACTGTAAGTTTTCAACTCATTTGGGTAAATACCAAAGAGCTCAGTTGCCATATTGTGTGGTAATAGTAAGTTTAATTTTGTGAGAAATTGCTAAGCTATCTTCCAAAGTGGGTGTTTCTTTTTTTGTTCCCACCAGCAATGGATAAGAGTTCCCATTGCTCTACATCCTCACCAGCATTTGGTGTTGTCAGTGTTTTTTTTACTTTTTAAAAACTTTTTATTGAGATTATGATAGTTTACAACCTTGTGAAATTTCAGTTGTACATTATTGTTTGTCAGTCATGTTGTAGGTGCACCCCTTCACCCTTTGTGCCCCCAGCACTCCCCCTTTCTCCTGGTAGCCACTAATCTTACTCTTTGTCTAGATGTTTAACTTCCACATATGAGTGGAGTCATACAGAGATTGTCTTTCTCTATCCAGCTTATTTCACTTAACATAATACCCTCAAGGTTCATCCGTGTTGTTGTGAATGGGACAATTTTGTCCTTTTTTATGGCTGAGTAGTATTCCATTGTGTGTGTGTGTGTATATATATATATATATATATACCATATCTTCTTTATCCAATCATCGGTTGATGGGCACTTAGGTTGCCTCCACGTCTTGGCTATTGTAAATAATGCTGTACTGAACACTGGGGTGCATGGGACTTTTGGAATTGCTGATTTCACGTTCTTTGGATAGATACCCAGTAGTGGGATGGCTGGGTCATATGGTATGTCTATTTTTAATTTTTCGAGAAATCTCCATACTGTTTTCCATAATGGATGCACCAGTTTGCATTCCCAGCAGCAGTGTATGAGGATTCCTTTTTCTCCACAACCTCTCCAACATTTGCCACTTTTTGTTTTGGTTATTTTTGCCATTCTAATGGGTGTAAGGTGATATCTTAGTGTAGTTTTGATGTGCATTTCCCTGATGATCAGTGATGATGAGCATCTTTTCATGTGCCTATTGGCCATCCACATATCTTCTTTGGAGAAATGTCTGTTCATGTCCCCTGCCCATTTTTTGATTGGGTTGTTTGATTTTTTGTTGTTGAGTTGTGTGAGTTCTTTATATAGTATGTAGATTAACCCGTTATTGCATATATGATTTGCAAATATTTTTTCCCAATTGGTGTGTTGTTTTTTTGTTTCAGTCCTGTTTTCCCTTGCCTTGAAGAAGCTCTTTAGTCTGATGAAGTCCCATTTGTTTATTCTTTCTATTGTTTCCTTTGTGTCATCAGTGTTTTACATTTTAGCCATTCTAACATGTATAATGATGTCTCATTGTTGTTTTAATTGAGATTCCCTAATGACATATCGTGTTGAGTATCTTTTTGTGTGTATTTGCCATCTGTAAACCTTCTCTGATGAGGTGTCTGTTCAGATATTTTGTCCATTTTTAAATTGGGTTTTTTGTTTTCTTATTGTCGAGTTTAAGAGTTCTTTGTATATTTTGAGTACCAGTTCTCTATCAGATATGTGTTTTGAAATATTTTCTCCCAGTCGTGGTTTATCTTTTCTTTTTTTTAGCAATGTCTTTCTTGCAGCAGAAGTTTTAAATTTTAATGAAATCCCACTTATCAAATTTTTCCTTCATGGATCATGCTTTTGGTGTTGTATGAAAAAACTCATTCCAAACCTAGGGTCACCTAGATTTTCTATGTTATAATCTAGAAATTTTATAGCTTTCCATTTTACATTTAGGTCTATAATCCATTTTGAGTTAATTTTTGTGAAAGGTGTAAGGTCTGTGTTTAGATTCACTTTTCTTTTTCTTCTTTTGTTTTTGCATGTAGCTGGCTAGTTGTTCCAGCACCCTTTGTTGAAAAGACTATCCTTTCTCTATTGAATTGCCTTTGGTCCTTTGTCAAAGGTCAAAGATCAGCTGACTATATTTATGTGGTCTATTTCTGGTCTTTCTAACCTGCTCCATTGATGTGTTTGTCTCTTCTTTTATGAATACCACACTGTCGGGACTACTGTAGCTTTATAGTAAGTCTTACATCAAGTAGTATCAGTCTTCTGACTTTGTTCTTTTCCTTCAACATTATATTGGCTATTCTGAGTGTTTCCTCTGACTTTGTTCTTCTCTTTCAATATTGTGTTGGCTATTCTGGGTCTTTTGCCTTTTCATATACACTGTAGAATCACTTTGTTACCATCTACAAAATAACTTGCTGGGATTTTGATTGGGATTGTGTTGAATCCATAGATCAAGTTGGGAAGAACTGAAGCCTTGACAATATTGAGTCTTCCTGTCTATGTACATGGAATATCTCCCCAATTTTTTAGATCTTCTTTGATTTCATTCCTCAGAGTTTTGCTGTTTTCCTCATATAGATCTTGTATATATTTTGTTAGATATATACTTAAGGATTTCATTTTATAGGTGCTAATGTAAATGTTATTGTGTTTTTAAAATCAAATTCCAGTTGTTCATAACTGTTATATAAGAAAGCAATTGACTTTTGTGTATTAATGTTCTCTCCTGCAACCTTGCCATAATTGCTTATTAGTTCCAGGAGATTTTTTCGGTGTTTCTTTGGGATTTTCTACATAGATAATCTTTTCATTTGTGATCAAAGAAAGTGTTATTTCTTCCTTCACAATTTGTATACCTTCTATTTTCTTTTCTTGTCTTACTGCATTACCTAGGACTTCCAGTCAGATGTTGAATAGGAGTGGTGAGAGGAGACATCCTTGCCTTATTCCTCATCTAAGCAGGAAAGCATCTAGTTTCTCACCATTAAGTGTGTTAACTGTAGGTTTTTGTAGGTGTTCTTTATCAGGTTGAAGACATTTCTTCTATTCCTAGTTTGCTAAAGGTTTTTAACATGAATAAATGTTGTATTTTGTCAAATACTTTTTCTGCATCTATTGATATGACCATATGCTTACACTTCTTCAGCTCATTTATGTGATGGATTACATTAACTGATTTCTGAATATTGAACCACCTTTGCATGCCTGGAATAAATCTCACTTGGTTGTGATGTATAATTTTTTTTTACATATTGTTGGCTTCAATTTGCTAATATTTCGTTGAGGATTTTTGCCTTCTTGTTCATGAGAGATATTGATCTGTAGTTTTCCTTTCTTGTAATGTCTTTGGTTTTAGTATTAGGGTACTGCCAATTCTTAGAATGTGTTAGGAAATATTCTCTTTTCTCCTATTTTCTGTAAGAGATTGTAGAGAATTGGTACAATTTCTTCCTTAAATGTTTGGTAGAATTCACTGCTGAAATAATCTGGGTATAGTGTTTTCTGTTTTAAAAGGTTATTAATTATTGATTCAATTTGTTTAATAGATTATTTATATCTCTTTATGTGAATTTTGGTAGATTATATCTTTCAGGGAATCAATCCATTTCATCTAGGTTTTTAAATTTGTGGGTATAGACTATTCATAATATTCTTTTTAAAAATGTCTTTAATGCTCATGGCATCCATAGTGATGGCCCCTCTATCATTTCTCATATTGGTAATTATGTCTTCTCTGAGTTAAACTGGCTAGAGTTTTATCACTTTTATTGTTTTTATTTTTTTTAGGAAGATCAGTCCTGAGCTAACATCTGCCAATCCTCCTCTTTTTGCTGAGGAAGACTGGCCCTGAGCTAACATCCGTGCCTATCTTCCTCTACTGTATATGTGGGATGCCTGCCACAGCATGGCTTGATGAGCGGTGCCATGTCCGCACCTGAGATCCGAACTGGCGAATCCCAACCTGCCAAAGCAGAATGTGTGCACTTAAGTGCTGCACCACCAGGCTGGCCCATGATCTTTTTAAAGAATCAGCGTTTTGCCGAAGCAATCCTGAGAAAAAAAGAACAAAGTTAGAGGTATTACACTCTCCAAATTCAAAATATATTACAAAGCTATAATAATCAAAACAGCATCGTACTGGCAGGAAAACAGACACACTGATCAATGGAACAGAATTAAGAGCCCAGAAACAACATCACACATCTATGGACAGCTAATCTTTGACAAAGGAGCCAAGAACATATGATGCAGAAGGGAAAGTCTCTTCAGTACATGGTATTGAGAAAACTGGACAGCCACATGCAAAAGAATGAAAGTAGACCATTATCTTACCCATACACAGAAATTAACTCAAAATGGATTAAATACTTAAATGTAAGACCTGAAACCATAAAACTCCTAGAAGAAAACATAGGCAGTACACTCTTTGACATTGGTCTTAGCAGTATCTTTTGGAACACCATGTCTACTCAGGCAAGGGAAACAAAAGAAAAAATAAACAAATAGGGCTACATTAGACTAAAAACTTCTGCACAGCAAAGGAAACCATCAACAAAACGAAAAGACAACCCACCAACTGGGAGAAAATAGTTGTAAATCATATATCCAACAAGGGGTTAATTTCCAAACTATATAAAGAACTCATACAACTCAACAACAACAAAAATGAACAGCTCAATCAAAAACTGAGCAGAGGATATGAACAGATATTTTTCCAAAGAAGATATACAGATGGCCAACAGGCACATGAAAAGATGTTCGGCATCACTAATTATTAGGGAAATTCAAATCAAAACTACAATGAGATATTACCTCACACCCATTAGAAGGCTGTAATTAACAAGACAAGAAATAACAAGTGTTGGAAAGGATGTGGAGAAAAGGAAACCCTCATACACTGCTGGTGGGAATGTAAACTGGTGCAGCCACTATGGAAAGCAGTATGGAGATTTCTCAAAAAATTAAAAATAGAAATATCATATGATCCAGCTATTCCACTACTGGGTATTTATCCAAAGGACATGAAATCAATAATTCAAAAAGATATATGTAGCACTATGTTCATTGCAGCATTATTCACAATAGCCAAGACATGAAAGCAACCCAAGTACCCATCAATTGATGACTGGATAAAGAAGATGTGGTATATACATACAATGGAATATTACTCAGCCATAAAAAGGACAAAATCATGCCATTTGCAACAACATGGATGGAGCTTGAGGGTATTATGCTAAGTGAAATATGTCAGACAGAGAAAGACAAATACCATATGATTTTACACATATGTGGAAGATAAGCAAACAAACAAACATATAGATAAGAGAACAGATTGGTGGTTGCTGGAGGGGAAGTGGGAGGGGAAAGGGTGAAAAGGGTAAAGAAGCACATATGTATGGTGATGGATAAAAGCTAGGCTATTGGTGGTGGATGTGATGTAGTCTACACAGAAACTGACATATAATAAAGTATACCTCAGGGCTGGCCCTGTGGCACAGCAGTTAAGTTCGTGTGTTCTGCTTCAGCGGTGCAGAGTTCGCTGGTTCAGATCCTGGGTGCGGACCTAGCACTACTTGTCAAGCCATGGTGTGGCAGGTGTTCCACGTATAAAGTAGAGGAAGATGGGCACTGATGTTAGCTCAGGGCCAGTCTTCCTCAGCAAAAAGAGGAGGATTGGTGGCAGGTATTAGCTCAGGGCTAATCTTCCTCAAAAAAATAAAATAAAATAAAATAATGTACACCTGAAATTTACACGTTATAAGCCAATATGACCTCAATTAAATAATTTTAAAAAAAAGAATCAGCATTTCGTTTCATTGATTTTCTCTATTGATTTCCTCTTTTGAATTTCATTGATTTCTGCTCTAATTTTTATTATTTCTTTTATTCTGCTTATTTTGCTCTTTATTCTCTAGTTTCCTAAGGTGAAAGCTTAGATTATTGACTTTAGATCTTTCGTCTTTTGTAACATATGTGTCCAATGTTATAAATTTCCCTGAAAGTGCTGCTTTTGCTTTATCCCACAAATTTTGATAAGTTGTATTTTCATTTATTTCAAAATATTTAAAAATTTCTTTTGAGACTTTGATCCACGCATTATTTAGAAGTGTATTATTTAATCTCCAAGTATTTGGGAGGTTTTCCAGTTATTTTTCTGTTCTTAATTTCTAGTTTAATTCTGTTGTAGTCTGAGAGCATACTTGGTATTAATCTATTCATTTAAGATTATTAAGGTGTGTTTTATGGCCCAGAATGTGATCTATCTTGGTGAATCTTCCATGTGAGCTTGAGAAGAATGTGCATTCTTCTATTATTGGATGGCATATTTTATAAATGTCAATTAGATCCAGTTGTTTGATGGTGTTATTTGGTTCAACTATATCCTTGCTGATTTTCTGCCTGCTGGATCTGTCCATTTCTCACAGAGGCGTGTTGAAGTCTCCAAATATAATAGTGGATTCATCTCTTTCTCCTTGCAGCTCTAGCAGTTTTTGCCTCATGTATTTTTATGCTTTTTTGTTAAAAACATTAATCTAACTGTTGTTAGATGTGTACAGATTAGGAATTGTCTTCTTGGAGAATTGATCCTTTTACTATTATGAAATTCCTCTCTTTATTCTTGATAATTTTCCTTGCTCTGAAGTCTGCTTTGTCTGAAATTAATAAAGCTATTCCAGCTTTCTTTTGATTAGCGGTAGTATATCTTTCTCCATTCCTTTACTTCTCATTTGTGTCTTTATGTATAAAGTGTGTTTCTTGCAGGCAACATATAGTTGTCTTTTATTTTTTAATCCATTGTGACAGTCTCTGTCTTTTGTGTATTTACACCATTGACATTTAAGGTGAATATTGATATAATTGGATTAAGATCTGCCATATTTGTTACTGTTTTCTGTTTGTTGTTCTTGCTGTTTCTTTTTTGGTTTTCCACTATTTTTCTTCCCTCTCTGGTTTTAATCAAGCATTTCGTATGATTCCATTTTCTCTTCTTTATTAATGTCTAAGTATACTTCTTTCTTTAAATCTTTTTTTTAATTGATTGTCTTTGAGTTTGAGGTATACATTCACAACTAATCCAAGTCCTCTTTCAAATAACACTATTCTATTTCATAGTGTAAATATTTTATATAAAGTGCACCCAGTTTCTCTCTTTCTCATCCTCATAACATTCCCATCATTCATTTCACTTATCTGTAAGCTATAATCTCCAAGTACATTGTTGCTATTGTTATTTTGAACAAACAGTGATCTATTTGATTAGTAATAATAAGAAAAATGTAACTTTTTTTTTTAACCTTCTTTTATTCTTTCTCTAACACTCTTCCTTTATTTATATAGATCTGAGTTTCTGGCTTATTTCATTTTCTTTCTTTCTGAAAAATTTCTTTTAATAGATCTTGCAAAGCAGGTCTACTGGTGACAAATTCCCTCAATTTTTGTTTTTCTGAGAAAGTCTTGATTTCTCCTTCATTTTTGAAGGATCATTTTGTTTGATACAGATTTCTAGGTTGATGTTTTCTTTCTTTTAACACTTTAAATATTTCACTCCACTCTCTACTTGTTTCTATAGTTTCTGAAGAGAAGTCCAAGGTAATTCATATCCTTGCTTCTCCATAGGTGAGTTTTACCTCCTCCCCATACCCTCTGGCTTCTTTCAAGATTTTCTGTTTGTCTTTCATGTTTTGCAGTTTGGAAATGATATGCTTAAGTATAGTTTTTTGGTATTTATCCTGCTTGATGATCTCTAGCTTCCTGGATCTGTGATTTATTGCCTCTCATTAACTTTGGGAAATTCTCAGTCATTATTGCTTCAAATATTCCTTCTGTTCTTTTATTGCTGCTTCTGGTATTTTCATTACACATGTATTACACTTTTTTGTAATTGTCCCACAGTTCTTAGATATTTTGTTCTCTCTTTCTTTTTCATTTTAGTTCTGGAAGTTTCTATTGACATTTCTTCAGGCTCACTGATTTTTTTTGGTTTATATCCTGTCTGTTAATGAACCAATCAAAGGCAGCCTTCATTTCTGTTGCAGTGTTTTTGAGTTCTAGTATTTCCTTTATTCCTTTTTAGAGTTTCCATCTATTGTGACTTTGTTAAATTAACATTTGTTAAGTAGAGGCCCCAGATGTCAGATGGTGAGCCCCAGTTCAACAAAAGACTGCAAGGGAAAGTGAAACAGAAAAGCTTACTACTCACAAGTCCTGGAGAAGGAACACGGCACACCTTGAAAGGCTACATGGGTAGGTCCAGGCAGGGTGTCAGCAGAGAGAGCAGGGCAGGACCTCCAGCATATGCCTTGATTAGGGTCTGTGGGTGGAGTGCCTTGGAGTTCCCAGGCTAAGGCTGGATTGGTCTATAAAAGCCAAAAAGAGTGAGGTTTTGGTTAGATTTACAGGGGTCTTATCTAAGGGGCACACAAGGAGAAGGCCCGGGGAGGCAGGGTAGATGGCCTATCATGAGGGTGGTTGGGGGAGTCTTATCAGGACTTATATTTACTTTTGCTATTCAGGCTGTTATCTTGGGCATCCACTTACCAGAGGGGCTGGTGTCAGTCCAAGGCCCCCACAGGCTGCTTGGTAACACAAAACAGACGCTGAGGCAGCAATGTCATGGAGTATTTTAGCTGAACTGAATGCCATCTCTCTGCTTATGTTACCCATTTGTTCTTCATGCTTTCCATTTTTTCCTTTAGATCACTTAGCCTGTTAGTGATAGCTGTTTTAAACTCCTGGTTTGATCATTCCAATATCTCTGCCATATCTGAGTCTGGTTCTGATGCTTTTCCTGTCTCTTCAAAGTGTGTTTTTTGCTCTTAGCATGTTTTGTAATTATTTGTTGAATGCTGGATGTGATGTGCTGGGAAACATGAATAAGAATATTCACAAGAGTATATACATAATAGGAAAAAACCTAGAAAAACCAAACGCCAGTGACAGAAGGATAAATGATTTGTGGCATATTCACACCATGAGATGGTACACTTCAATGAAAATGAGTGAACAGGCACAAGTCTCAGTAATATCATCCTGAGTGGAAAAAAAGAGCCCCAGAAAACGACAGATAATAAACTATCCTTTCTGTGAAGTTCAAAAGCCATCAGAACTAAAATGTATATTGCTTGGCACAGATATACTATATTTCATTGACTGTAAGGTGCAAATTGAGGAAAAATTTTTGAAAAAGAAACACTGGAATGACAAACTAGAAATGAATGAAAATAGCTCCCTCTAGTGGAGGTGGTGGTAGTTTGGAGTAATGGTGGAAGGCTTTGGAACAGAAGCAAATCTTCTGTGAGTATATAATTTTTGACATAATTTTCACCTTAAAAAATATTTTTTTTCATATTTAAAAAATAAAATTAGAGCCAGCCTTGATGGCCTAGTGGTTAAAGTTTGGTGATCTCACCACGTCTGTGGCCTGTGTTCATTTCCCAGTTGTGGAACCACACCACTGTCTCTTAGTTGCCATGCTGTGGCTGCAGCTCATATAGAAGATCTAGAAGGACTTGTAACTAGGATATACAACCATGACTGGTGCTTTGAGGAGGAAAAAAAGAAGAAGATTAGCAGAGTGACGTCAGCATCCCAGTGGAGTGAGCTCTACTGGTGATTTCTCCCCTCCGTGATACAATGAAAAAGACATTCATACTACAACAGAGGACATCCACACAACACAAAAGACATCTGAGAGACACACACAGCCGTATGTCAGAGCATGGAGAGGCTGGAGCCCCCCTCAGAGGAGGTCGAATGGGGTAAGAGAAAACTTTGCTCCCTCCCCAAAAGACTGGGATCTGGGACTGTGCATGGCCTCCAAGAGGGAGGGAAGCGGGGAAGGAGTGGCTGTTAGTGGGAACATCAAAGATCCCCAAGGTCCCTGGCAACCTAGGGAAAAACCCCTACCAAAGTGAAAGCTAATGCAAGGGTGACCTCATCAAGGCAACACACCAGGAGAGCAGATAGGGAGAGCAGAGCAAGTAAGCCTGTGAGAGCAGCAGGAGAAAGCACCCCTCTCCTCCCACCTGCCCAGTGTTGGCTCCAGAGCCTGGGATCTTGGTGGAAGACAGAGGGCTCAGAATACACAGCTCTTGACCCCTACCCAGTGGCAATAGGTAGTAACAGAGGTCAATAATACCAGGATGTGGAAAAACAGAGCCATGCCCTCTAGCAGTATCAAAAATTATAATAAATCTCCAAGCCAGAGAGAAAATGACAAGTAGTCAGAAATCAGTCCTGAGGACACAGAAATACATAATCTAAATGACAGAGAATTCAAAATAGCTATCATCAAAAAACTCAATAAGTTAAAAGAGAATGTAGAGAAACAATTCAATGAGCTCAGGAACTACTTCACAAAAGAGATTGAAACTATAAGAAGAACCCAAAAGAAATATTGGAGATGAAAGACACAATGGATGAGATAAAACAAAATATAGATTCCCTGAATGCTTACGTAGACATCATAGAGAAGTGAATAAGTATAATCGAGGATAAACATGTTGAAATATTTCAAAGAGGAGGAGAGAGAACTAAGACTAGAAAGAAATGAAGAAAGTCTCCAAGAAATATCTGACTCAATTAGGAAATGCAACACAAGAATTATAGGTATTGCTGAGGGAGAAGAGAAGAGAATGGAGCAGAAAGCTTGTTCAAAGAAATAATAGCAGAGAACTTCCCAAACCTGGGGAAAGAGATGGAAATCCATGTGAAAGAGGCTATCAGATATCCTAAATATGTCAATGTAAAATGACCTATTGCAAGGCATATAGTAGTGAAACTGGCAAAAGTGAATGACAGACAAAAAATACTAAAGTCAGCAAGGCAGAAGAAAATAAGCTACAAAGGAATCCCTATCAGGCTTTCAGTGGATTTCTCTGCAGAAACCTTACAGGCTAGGAGAGACTGGAATGGCATATTCAAATCTTTGAAGGACAAAAACATTCAGCCAAGAATACTCTATCTACAGACAATATACTTCAGATATGATGGAGAAATAAAAACTTGCCAAGATAAATAAAAGGTAAGGGAATTCACAGCCACAAGACCCCCACTGCAAGAAATCCTGAACAAGGCCCTCATACCTGAAAAAGAAAAAGGAGAAAGGGGTTACAAAGCACAGAGTAAGGAGATAAATAAGTAGACAAAAATCAGAAAATTGTAGCTATACATCAGAACAGGTTAGCAAATACTCAAGTATAGCACTAAAGATAAAGGGAAAGAAACCACCAAAAACAAAGATAATCTTGTCATTTTAACCACAAACTCACAACACAAGATGGAATAAGATGTAACAAAAACAGCTTAGGAGAGGAAGAGGAAAGGGACTGAATTGGTTTAGTATAAGGAAATAAGAGGCCATTAGAAAATGGACTATCTTATCTAAAAGATTTTGCATACAAACCCCATGGTAACCACTAAACAAAAAAGCAGAACAGAGACACAAATAATAAATAAGGAGAAAACAAAGAAACTCAACATAAAAAACTATATAATTCAATTGGTAGACCAAAACACATGGGATGAGAAACAAAGGAAATACAAGAGCACTGGAAAATGAGTGATAAATGGCAGCATTAAGCCCTCATTTATTGATAATCATCCTAAATGTAAATGGATTGAATTCTCCAATAAAAAGACACAGAATGGAGAGATGGATTAAAGAACAAGACCCAACAATATGCTGCCTCCAGGAAACACATCTCAGCTCCAATGACAAACAGGCTCAGAGTGAAGGGATGGAAGCAACAAAAAAAAGCAGGTGTTGCAATACTCATATCAGACAAAGCAGACTTCAAGATAAGACAGGTAAAGAGAGACAAAGAGTAGCAGTATATAATGATCAAAGGGACACTCCACCAAGAAGACATAACACTTATAAATATCTATGCACCTAACATAGGAGCACCAAAGTACATAAAGCAGCTATTAACAAATCTAAAAGGAGATATTAATAATAATGCAATAATAGTAGGGGACCTCAATGCTCCACTCACATCAATGGATAGATCATCCAGACAGAAAATCAACAAGGAAACAGTAGAATTAAATGAAAAGCTAGACCAGTTGGACTTAATAGACATATATAGAACACCCCATCCAAAACCAGCAGAATACACATTCTTCTCAAGTGCACGTGGAACATTCTCAAGGATAGACCATGTGTTGGGAAACAAGGCAAGCCTCAATAAATTTAAGAAGATTGAAATAATAACAAACATCTTTTCTGATCACAATGCTATGAAGCTGGAAATTAATTACAGGAAAAAGCCAAGAAAGGGACAAAGATGTGGAGGCTAAACAACATGCTATTGAACAAACAATGGATCATTGAAGAAATTAAAGAAGAAATAAAAACATATCTCTGGAGATGAATGAAAACAAAAATGTGCTATACCAACTTATATGGGATGCAGCAAAAGCAGTACTAAGCGGGAAATTCATTGCAATATAGGCTTACCTTAACAAAAAAAGGAAGATTGGCAAACAGATTTTAGCTCAGGGCGAATCTTTCCCTGCAGAAACTAAAAATTCAAATAAAATAAAATTAGATCATAATAGGAGAAAAGAAAGCCGTAAAATAGAAAACAAACCAAAACAAATGAACCTAACTGTATGTCTCAGAGAAACAATCTCAGAGAAAAAAGAATATTTCCAAGCGACCTTTGAACACAGAACTCTGTACATCTTTAGTGAGATATAGATTAAGGATTAAAAAAAGAGAAAAGAATGAGTGTGAGAGAGAACTACAAATAAATCTTATTCCTCTGTCAGTAGTTTTGTTCTCAATAGTAATATTGGCATTGCAATTTTGAAAGCATTTATGTTTACTGTAAGCTAAAACAAATAAGTAAATATCTTAAAGTTATTAGGAACTAAGATTTTCAGTGTCAGAGAGCTACAAATATAAAACCGTGCCATGTCATATTAAATTTGAGTTGGATATATCAATATGAACTCAAGTTAAAAGTATATACGTATATTCTGCATACTGAAAGGGACAAAAAGCAATGATATCTTAGTAGTGAGCCCTCCTAGAGCTCAGATCTAGGTTTCTAAATACATTTCTCCACTCTAAGGAATTAAGGCTCTTTAGAGATGTGGTTGAATATGGACTGGGGCCTGGAAAGGACAAGGTGGGCTTGCAATTTCTGGATGTGCCAAAGAGAAGGAAAAGCTCAAAGACTACCAGGGTAACATCACAAGAACACAGAGGTCAGTTTGCTGGAGCTCCCACTGGTCAAATCTGGGACAATTTGATTATCAAAGAGAATAGTGATTATAAAAACATTGAATAAATACCAATTTATGAGTCCAAAGTTATTTTTAAAAAGAACAGAAACAAAGAAAAAAAGATTCACAGACCAGCATTGCAGGCAATTATTATACCTACTCCCATTCTAGAAATTGTTAGTTAAAGATAATTAAACTTTCATCCTGCATTTTGCAAGGAACAACAGTTCATCTCTACTTGGTGAGAGATGACTCTACTGAAGAATGCAGGTGACTAATGTAAGAATTACAATATCACCATTTTGAAACTTCCATTAAATAGTCAATTTAGGTGAATATCACAGTGGTTGTGGAAACCTCTACTTCCAAGTATACTGGGCAACAAGTTAATTTGCACTGTGCCAAAATATCATCTCAAAGAGAAAAACATACCTTTACATCAGTGTGATATGGCAATTTCCACATTAATGAAGCAATCAAACTGGGGATCCCACTACTTGCTATTATTTTCCTACTAATATTATGATATAGGACTAATTCATCATCACTCTTTTGGGCACTTTTGCTCCATATGTTTAATTTGGATCTAACAAGCCTTTGGACCCACCTTCCAGTTCACAGGATGTTAAGTTACCATGAGTAAAAAGCATATAAATTTCAAGTATGGGTTATTCTACAAGGCAACTGGCCTTGTCTCTTCATAAAGTCAATGCCATGAATAAAGAAATATTCCAGATTAAAAGGGACTAGAAAGACTAATAAATACAATGTGTGAATCGTGACTGGATCCTGACTTTAAAAAAGAGAACTACAGGGGGCTGGTCCCGTGGCCAAGTGGTTAAGTTCATGCGCTCCGCTGCAGGCGGCCCAGTGTTTCGTCGGTTCGAATCCTGGGCACGGACATGGCACTGCTCATCAAACCACGCTGAGGCAGCGTCCCACATGCCACAACTAGAAGGACCCGCAACGAAGAATATACAACTATGTACCGGGGGCCTTTGGGGAGAAAAAAGGAAAAAAATAAAATCTTTAAAAAAAAAAAAAAGAGAACTACAAAGGATAGTTGGGGACAACTGCAGAAATTTGAATATTAATTGGATATTTGGGAATTATTGTTAATTTTCTTAGATGATAATGCAGTTTCACTGGTTTGTAGCAGTGGAAAGAAGAAAGCTTTGTGTAAAAAAATAATTTTTAAATTCAGGATATGGGTGACAAAATGGGTATAACTCTAATATATAAAGAAATTATTTTTCATTTAAGAGAAATATAGCATTTCATACTATTTCTCTCAGGAATCACTGTGTTTCCTTGTCTAACATCCAGTGTCTTAAAAACTGTTTTCATATATTTTTTATGGTTTGTTAGATTGTTTCTGGAGGGAGGTTAAATGTAGTCTCTGTTACTCCATCTTGGCCAAAAGTAGAAGTCCAAGCATTGATGGTAGAAATAAAAACAGAACTTTTTTGGAAAGCAAGCTGATAAGATCTATGAAAATAAAAAAATGCAGATACTCACTGGGAAATACTACCCTCCTGGGAACATATTGCATAGATAAACTGTACTAATATATATGTGCAAGGAGATATATATATATATATACACATATATATATATATACTTTCTTGTGTATATATATACACTAGGAAGTATAATGTATGTCACATATAATAAACAGCAGTAACAATAATAACAAAATCCCACAAAATAAAAAACTGGAAATAAGAGAATGTCCATAAATAGTGGAATCATTGGATGCATTTTAGTATGTGGAATATTACACAGTCATTAAAGTAGATAAATGAAAGCTTTACGAGGTGACCTGGAAGGATTTTCCCAGTGTAATTGTTAAGCAAGGATAATAAGAGAGAAGTTGTATAATATAATCCCATCTTTTCAGAGAAAAATCCCCCATATATACATGTGTGCATATGTGAGCATGTGTGTGTGTATGCTTTTATGCTGTGTCTGGATAAGTAAGCATGAATTTGAATAGAGAAATTTACGCATGAGGTTGCTTATTAATAAGGATTCCTAAGGGCATAAGAAGAGGGTGTTAGTGAGGGAAGGAGAAGAAAGATGGGGAAAAAGATGTATTTTCTAAAAAAGTTTTAAACTTTTATTTTATATATAGATATTTAATTTAAAAATTTTAAATTTAATTTTTTATTAAATTTAATTTTTTCTACAATGTCACATTAATATTAAATAGAGGCATAGAAGATATACAGAAGACTCAAACCAAATTTCTAGAGATGAAAACTACAATATTTGACATGGAAAATTCACTGGATGTGATTAACAGTAGATTAGACATTGCAGAAGAAAAGTTATTAAATTTAGAGCCGTAGCAATAGAAATTATTGAGAATGAAACAAGAAAAAGGGAATTTAAAAAATGAGAAGAATACCAAGTAAGCTGTGGGACCACATTGATTAACATCATATATGGGTAATTGGATTCCCTGTTGGAGGGAAGAGAGGTGGGAACAGAATAAATATTTGAAGAAATAATGGCCCAAACTTTCCAAACTTAAAGAAAACAATAAATCCACATAGCCAAGAAGCTCAGCAAACTCTAAGCATAATGATACTGATAAAGGGTATTCACCAGGAGGACATAACAACTCTAAATATTTATGCATCTAATAACAGGGTTCAAAACACATGAAGCAAAAAACTGATAGTCAGAAAAGATAAACTGACAAATCTACACTTACAGTCATAGATCTCAAAACCCTTCTCTCAATAATTGGTGGAACACTTAGACAAAAATTCGACAAGGATATAGCAGACTTGAACAACACTATCAACCATCTTGACCTAATTAACGTTTACAGAACACTCTACCCAACTCAACAGAACACACGTTCTTCTCAAATACACAGGAACATTTACCAAGACAGAGCAGATTGTGAGCCATAAAACAAGTTTAATAAATTCAAAAGGATTCAAGTCACACAACGTGTGTTCTATGACCACAGGGAATTACATTAGAAATCAGTAATAGAAAGACTTCTGGGGAATCCCTAAATATTGGGAAACTAAATAATGCACTTCTAAATAACCCATGTGTCAAAGAAGAGATCAAAAAGGAAATTAAAAAGCATTTTAATGGAACGGAAATGAAGGAAAATGATTTTGAAGCTAAATTTATTTCTAGCTGTTGAATAGTGTCCCTCTAAATGATATGTTGGAGTCCGAACCCCTGTAACTCAGAATGTGACCTTATTTGAAAGGACGGTCATTACAAATGTAATTAGTTAAGCTGAGACAGGTCATACAGGTGTAGGGTGGATCCTTAATCCAATATGACTGATGTCTTAAAGAAGAGAAGCCACAGAGACAGACACAGGGAGAATGCTATGTGATGAGCGAGGAAGAGAACAAGTACACAAAAATCACTAAGACCATAGAATATTTGGACAACTCAATTCTTTTTTATTTTTTTTTTAAAGATTTTATTTTTCCTTTTTCTCCCAAAGCCCCCCAGTACATAGTTGTGTAGTTTTAGTTGTGGGTCCTTCTAGTTGTGGCATGTGGGACGCCACCTCAGCGTGGCTTGATGAGTGGTACCATGTCCGTGCCCAGGATTTGAACAGGCAAAACCCTGGGCCGCCGAAGTGAAGCGGGTGAACTTAACCACTCGGCCAAGGGGTTGGCCCCATGACTTCAATGAAACTTTAAACTTCCACTCATCACAAGTCACCATTAAGTTAAGTGAAAAGGCAAGCCACCCACTGGGAGAAAATAGTTACATTGCATGTCACAATACATGTATTTATTTGACAAAGGACTTATATGTAGAATATATGAAGAACTCCTATAAATCAGTAATATGAAAGATAAATATCCCAATTAAAAATGGACAAAAGACTTGAAAAGGTACTTCACACAAAAATATATCCAAATGATCAACAAATATATGAAATGGTATGCAACATCATTAATCACTGGGGAAATGCACATTAAAACCAGCAGTACACACTGACCAGAATACAATTAAAAAGACTTTCCAAAGCAGGTGTTGGTGAAGGTGTGTTGCAAGTGAAATTCTCATATTTCCAATGAGAGTATAAAATGGGAAACCACTTTGGAAAACTGTTTGAAAGTTTCTAATAAAGCTGAACATGCACAGTAATCTCACACCTACGGATAGGAACATCTAAGAGAAATGTGTGCATATTTCCACAAAACAGCTTGTACAAGAATGTTCGTAGAAGCTTAGCCCTAAATAGGAAACAAACCCCAATTCCCTCTTTAGATGAACAGATAATAGTGCTGTATACATACAATAGGATATTGCTCCTTAATAAAAAAGATCAAAGTATAGATACAATCGATCCTCATTATTCATGGATTCTGTAGTTGAGAATTTTCCTATTTGCTAAAACTTATTTGTAAGTCCAAAACCAACATGTCATTTTCAAGGTTCTTAATTGACATGCACATTTCACAGAGTGGTGAAAAATTTGAATCACCTGGTACGCATGTTGCCAGTGAGGATGAACAAGGCCATGCTGTGCCCTCTTGCTTCAGCTCATACTATAAAAATGCATCATTTTTGTGGTCTGTTTAAGGCTCTGTTTTTCACATTTTTGTCCTTTCTGACTTAATTTCTCTGTTTAAAATGTCCCTCAAGTGTAGTGCTGAAGTGTTGTCTAGTGTTCCCAACCTCGAGAAGGCTGTGATGGGCCTTATAGAGAAAGCATGTGTCTTGGATAAGCTTCTTTCAGGCGTGAGCAATGGCGCTATTGGCAGTGAGTTCCGTGTTAATGACTCAACAAGACATATTAAAGTGTCTCTAAACAGAAACACACATAAAACAGGGTATTTGTTTCGATTTCGCCTGTTTACATGTATTGATTGGTTGACACACATTATATATATACATATATCGATGTATTTGTTTATATGTATCTGTCAGTTGGTGAAATTGTTGAGACTAGAGACTCACGGGAACCTAACCCTGTATTTCCCCGAGGAGCAATGGTTCAGCATTTGCAGCAACTTTCCAGAACTCAACTACTGTGAATAACAAGAGTCGACTGTACATGCAACAACATGGATGAATCTCATAGAGACTGTCTGCACAAAACAGTGTGTACTGCAGGATTCCATTTATATCATGCTCCAGAACAGGCAAATCTAATGAAAGTTGGAAAAGCGATCATAAGGGGGTACTGATTAGAAAATAGCACAAGCGCACTCTTTGGGTTGATGGAAATGTTCTCTATTTGACCTGGAAGGTGGAAATGAAGATAGAACATGAAAATTTGTTCTACTTAATGACTACCCAGCTCTTCCAACCTATCACAGTTTGCTAGCTGCGATGTTCTACAGCCACACGGTGGCAGTGTTGTAGAAATGACCAAAATTCTGGCTGAAACTTAAGTGGCTGTTCTTTCTGGTTCAGACTTTAGATTCTGGTTGTGTCTTCCATCCTTCTTTAAGTAATGTATGGTCTCCACCAACCTGTCTTGTGACACAGTGCAAACAACATTCTGAGGTGAGGACCCTACACCAGTCTGAGACAAAATTGTGGCATGGCAAAGTATATCCATGAGGTTCTCATCCCTTCCCCAGACCTTCATGCCATTCAGTTCCTTACTCCTTTCTGTGTTCCACTCCTGGTCCCCCATCCCCACTCCTGGTACCCATCCCCACTCCTTGGGCACTGGGTGCTCCTAGGCTTTCAAATTCAACAACCTGAGCCTAATCTTCCATTACTGGGAGGTCACCTATGGGGAAACTAAAAAGAGAAAATCATATTATCTCACGTCATCTCATGTTTCTAGAGGTAAAAATCTGGAAATGGAGTAAATGCTTATTAATTAGGGAATAAAAAGTGGTTTATCCTGTTAAAAACAAGATAACAGGTCCAAAATGGAGTCGCTTATGCTAAGCCCAATGTCACCAAACTGAGACTGTAACTTAATTACAATTTTGGCTCTCCTAGAATTGGAATCTTAAACCAATCAAGCAGGAATTGACTGATCAGCAATAGTTAGGTCATCTGTCAGATCAACCCTTGTCACCCCCTAAAGGAAAGTAACCTTGTGACAAGCAACTTGCTTTTTGACCCAGTATAACTTCCTTGTTCCTGCTCCCTTTTGCCTATAAAAGTCTTTCCTCAGAACTCCTTTCTATCTGCTAGATTAGATGCTCCCCAATTTGAATAAATTTTTGCTCAAATAAACTCAAAATTCTTAACATGCCTCAGATTATCTTTTAACAATCCTTTTTCAGTCAGTCATTAACAAGAATACATTAGGTCTATACTGGAGGACACGTGGGATTTTCAAGATCTATTATTAAGTGAGAAAAGCAAAATTCAGGGAAGTGTGCATAATACAACAATGACCAAGCTCTCCTATTTGTGTATTTGTATAAAATTATATGGACATAAAAAAAAAGTGTGGAAAGGTACATACCAGGCTGTTAACACTGTTTACTTGGGATGGGAAGGGAATATGGGAAGAAGTAATGAAACAAGACTTTCGTTAAAAAAGACTCTGGTTAATAACATCATGTATAACATTTTAATCCCATTCACTGAAATTATATATTCTGTGTGGGTGTATATTTATGTGTACATATGTATATGTACACGCACACATCTATGTATATACAAATCTAGCTTTTCCTATATGTTTTCTGCCTTTTGTATTATGCCTAGACCTTGCTCACACAAATTATAGAAGTATATTATCTCTATTTCCTCTGGATAGTTCTGTTTCATTTTACACATATTCTCAGTCCATCTGAAGTTTATCTCCATAAAAGTTTTAAGGTAGGGGTTTATAAAATTTTCTTTTTTTTTTTTTTTAAAGATTGGCACCTGGGCTAACAACTGTTGCCAATCTTTTTTTTTTTTTCTGCTTTATCTCCCCAAACCCCCCCATCCATAGTTGTATATCTTAGTTGCAGGTCCTTCTAGTTGTGGGATGTGGGACGTCGCCTCAACGTGGCCTGATGTCCACGCCCAGGACCCGAACCCTGGGCTGCCACAGTGGAGTGCGCGAACTTAACCACTTGGCCACAGAGCCAGCCCCTAAAATTTTATTTTCAAATATCCAATTGACTGAGAAAATGTTCCCTAATGTTTCAACTGTACTGTATTAGTGGGCTCAGTCTCAATGGCAAATTAGTGTGAGTGTGGATTCAGAATGTGATTGGGAATCTGCATTGTGGCATCTGGAGGGTGTAGTTCAAGATCTTTGGAGGGCAGCAAAGGGGGAGTGGTGGAATTCATCCAATCAGAGCATCAAAAAGAAAACTGAATGAAAAAAGAGTGCAGATAGCTTAAGGGACTTATGGGACAATATCAAGCAGACCAACATTTGCATTATAGGGCTCCCAGAAGGAGAAGCGAGAGAGAAAGGGGCAGAAAACTTATTTGAAGAAATAATGGCTGAAACTTCCCTAAACTGGGGAAGGAAAGAGACATCTAGATCCAGGAGCCCAGAGAGTTCCAAATAAAATAAACTCAAAGAGACCCACATCAAGACACATTATAATTAAAGTGTCAAAAGTCCAAGACAGGGAGAGAATCTTAAAAGCAACAAGAGAAAACAACTTGTTATGTACAAAGGGACTGCCCCTCCCAAAAGACTGTCAGCAGATTTTTCAGTAGAAACTTTGCAGGCCAGAAGGGAGTGGCATGATATCTTCAAAGTGCTGACAGAAAAAAACTGCCAACCCAGAATACTCTACCCAGCAAAGTTGTCCTTCAGAATTGAAGGAGAGATAAAGAGTTTTCCAGACAAGCAAAAGCTGAAAGAGCTCATTACCACTAGATTGACCTTACAAGAAATGTTAAAGGGACTTCTTCTTTTTTTTATTGAGTTCATAATAGTTTACACTATTGTGAAATTTCAGTTGTACATTATTTCTTGTCCATCACCACACAAGTGCTCCCCTTCACCCCCTGTGCCCATGCCCCACTCCCCTTCCCCAGGTAACCACTGAACTGTTTCTTTGTCCATGTGTTTGTTTATATTCCACATATGAGTGAAATCATCTGGTGTTGGTCTTTCTCAGTTTGGCTTATTTCGCTTAGCATAATACCCTCCAGCTCTATCCATGTTGTTGCAAATGGGATGACTTTGTCTTTTTTAGGCTGAGTAGTATTCCATTGTATATATATATACCACATCTTCTTTATCCAATCATCAGTCAGTGGGCACTTGGATTGCTTGCATGTCTTGGCTATTGTGAATAGTGCTGCAAGGAACATAGAGGTACATATATTACATTGGATTGTTGATTTCAAGTTGTTTGGGTAGATACCTAGTAGTGGAATAGCTGGATCATATGGTATTTCTATTTTTAGTTTTTTGAGGAATCTCCATACTGTTTTCCATAGTGGCTGCACCAGTTTCCATTCCCACCAGCAGTGTATGAGGGTTCTGGGTTTCTTCACACCCTCCCCAACATTTGTTGTTTTTTGTCTTGGTAATTATAGCTATTCTGACTAGTGTAAGGTGATATCTCATCGTAGTTTTGATTTGCATTTCCCTAATAATTAGTGATGTTGAGCATCCTTTCATGTGTCTGTTGGTCATGTGTATATCGTCCTTGGAAAATGTCTATTCATGTCCTCTGCCCATTTTTTGATCAGATTTGTTGTTGGTGTTGTTGTTGAGTTGTATGAATTCTTTATATACTTTGTAGATCAATCCCTTGTCTAATAAATGATTTGCAAATATTTTCTCGCAGTTGGTGTGTTGTCTTTCTGCTTTGTTCATGGTTTCCTTCGCTTTGCAGAAGACTTTTAGTCAGATGTAGTCCCATTTGTTGACTTTTTCTTTGTTTCCTTGACCTGAGTAGACATGGTATTTGAAAAGATGTGGCTAAGAACAATGTCAAAGAGTGTACGGCCTATATCTTCTTCCAGGATTTTTATGGTTTCAGTTCTTACATTCAAATCTTTAATTCATTTAGAGTTAATGGTCTACTCTCATTCTTTTGCATGTAGCTGTCCAATTTTCCCAACACCATTTATTGAAGAGACTTTCTTTCCTCCATTATATGTTCTTGCCTCCTTTGTCAAAGATTGACTGTCCATAGATGTGTGGTTTTATTTCTGGGCTTTCAATTCTGATCCATTGATCTGTTTGTCTGTTTTTGTGCCAGTACCATGTTGTTCTGATTACTATAGCTTTGTAGTATGTTTTGAAGTTAGGGATTGTGTTGGCTACAGCCTTGTTCTTTTTTCTCAGGATTGCTCTGGCTACTTGGGGTCTTTGTTGTTCCATATAAATTTTTGGATTCTTTGTTTTATTTCTGTGAAGAATGTCATTGGGATTTTGATTGGGGTTGTACTGAATCTGTAGGTTGCTTTAAGTAGTATGGATATTTTAACTATGTTTATTCTTCTAATCCATGAACATGGACTATCTTTCCATTTCTTTATGTCTTTTTCAATTTCTTTCAATGATGTCTTATAGTTTTCAGTGTACAAGACTTTCACCTCTTTGGTTAAGTTTATTCCTATGTATTTTATTCTTTTTGTTGAGATTGTAAATGGGATTGCATTCTTGATTTCTTTTTCTGCTAGTTCATTGTTAGTGTTTAGGAATGCAACTGATTTTTTTAAATTGATTTTTTACCCTGCAACTTTGCTGTAGTTGTTGATTATTTCTAATAGTTTTCTGGTGGATTCTTTAGGGTTTTCTATATATGGAACCATATCATCTGCAAAAAGCAGACGTTTCACTTCTTCTTTTCCAATTTGGATTCCTTTTATTTCTTTTTATTGCCTAATTGCTCTGGCCAATACCTTCAGTACTATGTTGAATAGGAGTGGTGAAAGTGGGCACCCTTGTCTTGTTCCTGTTCTCAGAGGGATGACTTTCAGTTTTTCACCATTAAGTATGATGTTGGCTGTGGGTTTGTCATATATGGCTTTTATTATGTTGAGGTACTTTCCTTCAATACCCATTTTATTGAGAGTTTTTATCATAAATAGATGTTGGAGCTTGTCAAATGCTTTCTCTGCATCTATTGAGATGATCATGTGATTCTTATTTCTCATTTTATTTATGTGGTGTATCACATTGGTTGAGTCACAGATATTGAACGATCCCTGCATTAAAGGGACTTCTTCAAGCTGAAACAAAAGGGCACTTATTAGTAACAGGAAAATATAATGAAAGTATAAACCTTACTGGTAAAGGTAAATATGTAGTAAAATTCAGAATAATCTAATATTTTAAAGGTGGCGGGTTAGTCACTTATAAAGCTGGTATGAAGGTTAAAAGACAAAAGTAGTAAAAATAACTATAGCTACAGTAATTTGTTAATGCATACACAAGAAAAAAGATGTAAGTTGTCACATGAAAAACAAAATGTAGGGGGGAGTAAAAATATAGAGCTTTAGAATGCATTTGAACTTAAGCTGTTATCAACTTAAAATAGACTATTATAAATACAAGTTGTTATATGTAAGCCTCATGATAACTACAAAGCAAAATCCTACAGTAGACACACAAAAGATAAAGAGAAGGAACCTAAGCATGCCACTTAGAAAATAATCAAATTACAAAGGAAGAGAGCAAGAGAAGAAGAAAGGAACAAAGGAATTGCAAAATAGCCAGAAAACAATTAACAAAATGGCAATAAGTGCATACCTATCAATAATTACTTTAAATGTAAGTGGACTAAATTCTCCAATCAAAAGATACAGAGAGGCTTAATTTAAAAAAAAATTAAGACACATCTATGTGCTGCCAATAAGAGACTTATTTCAGATATAAGGACACACACAGACTGAAAGTGAAGGCATGGAAAAAGATATTCCATGCAAATTTAAATGAAAAGAAAGCTGGGGTAGCTATACTTATATCAGATAAAATAGACTTTAAGACAAAGACTGCAATAAAAGGCAAAGAAGATCATTAGGTAGTGATAAATGGGTCAATCCAACAAAAGGATATAACATTTGTAAATATTTATGTACCCAACATAGAAGCATCTAAATATATAAAGAAAGTATTAACAGACCTAAAGTGAGAAATAGACAGCAATTCAATAATAGTAGGGGACTTTAATACTCAAATTTTGGATAGATCATCCAGACAGAAATGGATAAAACCAGACAGAAATCAATAGGGAAACATTGGCTTTAAATGACAGATTAGATCAGAAGGACTTAACAGACATATACACAATGTTCCATCCAAAAGCAACAGAATACACATTCTTCTCAAACGCACACAGAACATCCTCCAGGACAGATCATATGTTAGGCCACAAAACAAGTCTTAACAAATTTAACAAGATTAAAATAATTATCAAGCATCTTTTCTGACCACAATGGTATGAAACTAGAAATCAATTACAAGAAGAAAACTGGAAAATTCACAAAAATGTGGAGATTAAATAATATGCTACTTAACAACAAATGGGTCAAGGAAGAAATCAAAAGAGAAACCAAAACATACCTTGAGACAAATGAAAATGGAAATACAACGTGCCAATAATTATGGAATGCTGCAAAAGTTGTTCTAAGAGGGAATTTCATAACAATAATTGCCTACATTAAGAAACAAAAGAGATCTCAAAAGACCTAACTTATACTTCATGGAACTAGAAAAAGAACAGACTAAGCCAAAAGTTAGCAGAAGGAAAGAAATAACAAGATCAGAACAGAAACAAATGAAATAGGGATTAAAAAGACAATATAAAAGACCAATGAAACTAAGAGCTGGTGTTTTGAAAAGATAAACAGAATGGACAAACCTTAGCTAGATTCACCAAGAAAAAGAGAGAGAAGACTCAAATAAATAAAATTAGAAATGAAAGAGTACCATTACAACGGATAACACAGAAATAGAAAGGGTCATAAGAAACTACTATGAACAATTATATGCCAAAACTGGACAACTTAGAAGAAATGTATAAATTCCTAGAAACGTACAATCTAACCAAGACTGAATCATGAAGAAATAGAAAATCTAAACAGATCAATTACTAGTAAAGAAATTGAATCAGCAATTAAAAATCTCCCAACAAATGAAAGTCTAGGACCAGATAACTTCGCTGATGAATTCTACCAAACATTTAAAGAAGAATAAATACCAAACCTTCTCAAATTCTTCCAAAAATAGAAGAGGAGGGAACACTTCCAAACTCATCTTATGAGGCAAGCATTACCCTGATACCAAAACCAGACAAGGATACCATAAGCCAAAAAAATTACAGGTCAATATCCTTGATGAACATAGATACAGCAATCCTCAACCGAATCTTAACAAATCAAATTCAACAATACATTAAAAGGATCATACACCATAATCAAGTGGTATTTATTCCAGGGATGTAAGGGTGATTCAGCATCTGAAAATAAATCAATGTGATACACCACATTAACAAAATGAAGGGCAAAAATCATATGATCATCTCAACAGATGGAGAAAAAGCATTTGACAAAATTCAGCATGTATTTACAATAAAAACTCTCGACAAAGTGGTTATAGAGGGGACATACCTCAACACAATAAAGGCCATATGTGACAAGTCCACAGCTAACATCACACTCAATGGTGAAAAGCCAAAAGCTTTGCCTCTAAGATCAGGAAGAAGTCAAGGATGCTTACTCTTGCCACTTTTATGCAACATAGCATTGGAAGTCCTAGTCAGAGCAATTAGGCAAGGAAAAGAAATAAAAGGCATCCAAATCAGAAAGGAAGAAGAAAAATGGTCACATTTGCAGATGACATGATGTTATATATAGAAAACCTTAAAGACTCCACCAAAAAAACCGTTAGAACTAATCAATGAAATCAGTAAAGTTGCATGATACAGAATCAACATACAAAAATCTTTGTGTTTCTATACACTAATAATGAACTATCAGAAAGGGAAATTAAGAAAATAATCCCATTTACAATTGCATCAAAAAGAATAAAATACCTAGGAATAAATTTAACCAAGGAGGTGAAAGACTTTTATACTGAAAACTATAAGACACTGATGAAAGAAATTGAAGAAGACACAATTAAATGGAAAAATATTCCATGATCATGGATTGCATACTACCCAAAGTGATCTACACATTCAATGCAATCCCTACCAAAATTCCAATGGCATTTTCACAGAAATACAACAAACAATCCTAAAATTTGTATGGAACCACAAAAGAGCCCAAATAGTCAAAGCCACCTTCAGAAAAAGGGACAAAGCTGGAGGCATCACATTTCCTGATTTCAAACTATATTATAAAGCTACAGTAATTGAAACAGTATGGTATTGGCATAAAAACAGACACATAGATCAATGGAACAGAATAGAGAGCCCAGGAACAAACCCATGCATATATGGTCAATTAATTTATGACAAGGGAGGCAAGAATCTACAATGAGGAAATGACGATCTCTTCAACAAATGGTGTTGGGAAAACTGGACAGCCACACGCAAAACAATGAAACTGGACCACTATCTTACACTATACTTCAAAATTAACTCAAAATGGATTGAAGTCTTAACTGGAAGACCTGAAACCATGAAACTCCTAGAGGAAAACATTGGCGGTAACTTCCTTGATATAGGTCTTGGAACTGATTTTTTGGATCTGAGCCCAAAGCAAAGGCAACAAAAGTAAAAATAAACAAATGGAACCATATCAAACTAAAAAGCTTCTGCACAGCAAAGGAAACCCACAACAAAATGAAAAGGCAACCTATACAAAGGGAAAAATATTTGAAAATCATATATCTGATAAGGGGTTAATATGCAAAATACATAAAAAATTCATAAAACTCAATAGCAAAAAACCAAAAAAAAAATTAAAAAATGGACAAACGATCTGGATAGACATTTTTCCAAAGAAGACATACAGATGGCCAATAGGTACATGAAAGGATGCTCAACATCACTAATCATCAGGGAAATGCAAATCAAAACCACAATGAGATATCTCCTCATATTTGCTAGAATGGCTATTACCAAAAAGACAAGAAATAACAAGTGCTGGCAAGGATGTGGAGAAAAAGGAATCTCTGTGCACTGTTAATGGGAATGTAAATTGGTGTAGCCACTATGGAGAACAGTATGGAGGTTCCTCAAAAGATTAAAAAATGAAACTACCATATGATCCAGCAATTCTACTGCTGGGTATTTGTCCAAAGGAAATGAAAACACTAACTCGAAAAGATATATGCACCCCCATGTTCACTGCAGCATAATTACAATAGCCAAGACATGGAAGCAACTTAAGTGTCCGTCAAAAGATGAATGGATAAAGAAAATGTGGTATATATACAACAGAATATTCAGCCATAAAAAAAGAAGGAAATCTTGCCATTTTCAACAACATGGATGGACCTTGAGGGCATTATGCTAAGTGAAATAAGTCAGACAGAGAATGACAAATACTGTATGATCTCACTTATACGTGGAATCTAAAAAAACAAAAAACCCGAACTTATACATACAGAGAACATATTGGTCATTGCCAGAGGTGGGGCAGGAGGGGGATGAGAGAAATGGGTGAAGGTGATCAAAAGGTACAAACTCCCAGTTATAAAATAACTAAGTTCTGGGGATGGAATGTGCAGCACGGTGACTATGGTTAATAATACTCTACTGTATATTTGGAAGTTGCTAAGAGAGTAGATCTTAAAAGTTCTCATCACAAGAAAAAAAATTTGTTATTATGTTGTGACGGATGTTAACTAGACATATTGTGGTGATCATTTCACAATATATACAAATATCAAATCATTATGTTGTACACCTGAAACTAACGTAATGTTGGATGTCAATTATATCTCAATTAAAAACGTCAAAAAAGAGCAGACCTGGAGCAATGCTGCTACTTTTGAGAGGATGCCAAAGAAGCTGGAAAAAGTCACCAAATTGTTAAGTTCTAAGAATGAGAGGGAAAGGGAGACTGTAGACTCACGATGTAGAACAGGAAATGGGCTGGTGAGAAGTCTTGTGTATATCCAATGGGAGACGGGCACATGGAATAAAGGAGGCGGAAAAATCTCACCATTAGGGATTGTGACATTATTATCAGAGTACAGATAAATGTAATCAAACATTTAGAGTACAAATTATTTTTTATTTTTTCACGTTTTATTCACATTTATTTTTCGCTTTTAGCGTGTTCACAGAAAATCAGAACACCTTAAGCAGGAGTTTAATAGCAATTTTTGTAAGCAAAGTTACATTCCATCTCCACGTCAAATTGGTCAAAGCTTCTCCAGTATTTACAAAAGATGATAGACAAGATGCTACAGAAAACCACTGCATCTGAAGATTTTTTCCTTTATTCTCAAAGATGACTGGAAAAGAAAGCATTGTCTGCTGTAATCAAAAACATACCACAGGAGCCAGCCCCATGGCTGAGTGGTTGAGTTCACGCGCTCCACTTTGGCAGCCCAGGGTTTCCCTGGTTTGGATCCTGGGCATGGACATGGCACTGCTCAACGAGCCATGCTGAGGCGGCGTACCACAAAGCACAACCAGAAGGACCTACAACTAGAATATACAACTATGTACTGGGGGGCTTTGGGGAGAAGAAGAAAAAAAAAAACAAAAGAAGATTGGCACAGATGTTAGCTCAGGTGCCAACTTAAAAAAACAAAAACACACAGTATAAACAGTAACCATTCTACGTATCACAGCTTAGTTGAGTTTAAGATTTGTGTTTAAAACGTCCAAAATGACTGCAGTTTTACAAAAATGGGCAGGGTGGAAAGTTGCAAACTTCATGTGCTTCTGGATATCAAGATTTGTTTTAGACAATGGTCATAGTTAAAAACATAGGGTACCAATTATTATATTACTTATTTTATAAAGGAAAATTTAGTGGCTTAAAACAACCTACATTTGTTATCTTTAGTTTCTGTGGGCCAGGGATCTGGATGTGGCTGAGCTGAGGCCTCTGGCTCAGGGCTTTCACAAGGCTCTGGTCTTCTCCAGACTGGACTCAGGGAGGAGCTGCTTCCACATTCACTCAGGTGGTCATCAGCAGGATTCAAGTGCTCATGGGTTATTGAATTGAGGGCCTCAGTTCCTTGCTGGCTGTTGGCTGCACACCTTCCTCAGTTCCTTGCTGTGTGGGCCTCTCCATAGGGCAGCTCACAACACGGCTTCCAGCTTCCTTCAGAGAAAGAAAGCAAGAGAAGAAGAGAGAACAAGCAAGTCAGGAGTCACAATCTTCTTTCTTCTACCAGCTCATCACTTTTGCTATATTCTGTTTGTTAGAAGAAAGTCCCCAGGTCCATCCCACACACAGGGGAGGGAGTTACACAAGGGTGTGAACACCTGGAGGCAGGATCACTGGAGCCATTTTAGAAGCTGCCTACCACATGGGGCATAACTGAAACTGAGGACGAAGAAGTAAAAATTTCCCTGGATTAGGGTGAAACCATGCCTCCTACCCACAAGGTTAAAGTGGGGAACAAAGTAACCAGAGTTTCTGAGCTTGCCTTGCTGAACAAAAGGAGGACCGGTGATACGGAAGCAGCTGGCTGATAGCCCTCTCTCCCCCGACTGAGCATCATGCAGGAGGATTGAGAAGCTAAAAGGACCTATTGTAAACTTTAGATATCACAGACTAAAAACCCGCCGTATGCAACACATAGAACCCCTCAAATTTGCACATGCGACCCATGAAGAAATATGAAAGATAGTCGCACCTGTGCAAAGAACTCTTACAACTTCAGCCCCCAAGACCACGAGCTCCCCCTCCCCTACTTACAACTCCAAATAAAAATCCTTGCTTGGGGCTGGCCCTGTGGCCAAGTGGTTAAGTCTGCTTTGCCAGCCGAAAGTGGCCCGGGGTTTGCTGGTTCAGATCCTGGGTGCGGACTTACACACCACTCATCAAGCCATGCTGTAGTGGCATCTCACATAGAAGAACTAGAATGACCTACAACTAGGATATACAACTATGTTCCGGGGCTTTAGGGAGGAGGAAAAAAGAAAAAGAGGAAGACTGGCAACAGATGTTAGTTCAGGGCGAATCTTCCTCACCAAAGAGAGAGAGAGAGAGAGAAAAACCCTTGCTTGTAGCTTTTTGGGGAGTTCGGGATTACAGAGTTAGCTGCCCATTCTCCTTGCTCAGCCCTTCGCAAAAAAATTCCTACTTTGTTCTGCTACACCTGGTGTCAGAGATTGGCTTGCTGTGTGACAGGTGGGCAAACCCACTTCAGGTTTGCTAACATAACCAGAGGCGGACTTGGTCAAAAGCAGAAACGTCTGACGGATAAATATTTGTATCCCAATATTAAGGAGGGTGTACATGTTTCTTACCTCACTTGCTCATGATGAGTGTTATGCTAAAAAAATAGGAAAGGTCTTTAAAAATTGAAAAGATGATCTCTGAAAAGAATGCGATGAAGGAAGCAGCAGATTAGAAAGTAAAAACCAAGGACCAAGAGAGAAATAAGAAAACTCTTATACAAGGAAGGTGTATGCCCATTCACTAGAATTTCTACTAAAGCCTTAAAATACTCTCAAAAGATCCAGGAGATAGGAGCAGACAAATGGAATAGTTTCCATGATAAACTGCTGCTTAAAGGCAACATGGAATTCCAAAATATTTGACTGACTCCACCCACTAGGAAATACTTGTGAAGGGGACAAAGTAATGCTGAATACCTGGATGTTCCATTCTGAGAAACTTCTAGAGAAAATTGCCAAAGACTCCTTTATATTTAAAATGAGCAAACTATGTTTTCAAGGACTTTGTTTCCTTAAAAGGAAGAGTCTAAAAGAAGGAAGGAAAAATCACAATGTTGGAGGAAAATACTTTATAATAGGCTCTCTCTTCCCTAATCTAAAAAGGACTGGTGGTCTGGCCCCTGCCCATCTCTCAGGCCTCGTCTCCCATCACTCACATGCACATTATGCTGCAGCCACACTGGCCTCCCTGTCAGTCAGCGAAACACCAGCTCCTCTCCTAACCTCATTTCGTTCAGATCTGTGCTCAAATATCACCAACCTAGAAAGAACTTCCTGATTGCAATCTAAACTAGCATCGACCTGCCCCATCCTCTTACCTTGCTTTTATTTTTCTTTAGAGCAGTTACCACTTTCCGAAATTATGCCTTTATTTCTTTATCTGTTTCTAGCCTGACTCCTCCACTGAGATAAAAGCTGTAATGAATTCAAGTTCTTTAGCTCACTGCTCTAGGACCTGGAAACGCAAGCCATTGACTCTTATCCACAGCGTCTGCTGAGTGAACGAGGGGAAAAACAGAATAAGCGAAGCCCATAACAAAACACGTCAGGAGAAAACCGTAATAGAAAGAGGGCGAAAAATGTGAAGAACAATTTATTAGAATGTGCTACTACAAATTCACGCACAAGGGGGCATAGTTATCTTCGTGTATAATACTTAATTCAATTTTTAAAAATGCCGAAAGACTCAAATGAGCTAATCTACTTAAAAATATTTAGGACAGTATACAAATCTGGCCGCACAGCAACTCTTTCTTCTAGACGGGCGCACTAATTTCTGTGGATTCTCAGCAAAGGAACTGAGCTCACCCCCTCTTTTATAAAATGTATTCTTGTCGCTATTTGATTGGCAGTCCGTTCCAGCAGCCCCTTTATCATTGGCCGCGTCCTCAGTCCTTCACTCCCAGATCCAAGCACTCATTGGTCCGCTTCCTCAGACAGCCGCAGCTGGCCGTACTCAGGAGGGAGGAGTTCTCCGGTGACGTCAACGGCACTCCCTGCCCACATTCCAAAGCCTGGGCGGAGACTTCCCGGTGCCCCTGCCTTTGGGGGCGGGACAGGGCGGAGAGCAAGACTTCTCATTGGGTAGGGCGGGCGAGGTGAGTATCCGATTGGTCGCTTCCCTGGAGGGAGGTGGAGTCGTACAGGGTCCTGGAGTGGAGCTGAGGAGCTCTGGGGAGTCTCAAAGTTTGTGTCTGGAGCGGTAGTGGAAAGTGGGCTTATTGCGAAGGGATTTTCTTGAGATGAGAGCTTATCTCCTGCCTTCATTTTGGATACACACTCTGCTTTAACCCCTTCAGCCTTCAGTCTGATCCCTGGACAGCCTGTCTCCCCCGGGGATTCTCACATCTCCGTGGACACCGGACGGGAGCCCCCAGGCAGAGGAGCGAACGTTTTCCTTCTTAAGTGCATAAACTACACGCACACGCACACACGCACGCACACATAGACACACACGCAACACACGCGCGCGGAGCCGGATCGCCCTCGGAGGCGGCTCTGCCCGCTCCCCTCCTGCCCTCAGCATCCTCGGCCCAGCGCACCTCGGACCATCATGGAGGTGCTGGAGAGCGGGGAGCAGAGCGTCCTGCAGTGGGACCGCAAGCTGAGCGAGCTGTCAGAGCCCGGGGAAACCGAGGCTCTCATGTATCACACGGTGAGGACTCAGCGGGGCGGCGGAGGGGCGGCTTGGAAGGGGGAAGTGTTGTCAGCGAAGGAACAGCTGAGGACAGGGACCAGGGATGGAAGTATTTGGGAAGAGTTATGCCCAGAATGAAGAGATCTGGGGAGAGATGTGGTCTTTCTATGTGAACAGATAAATGTGGGCAGCTGGCCCTTTTAAACTTTTAATAACAGTAACGACACATTGTGTTCCTTTAGCAATTTTTACTTTTTCCCGACGCTTTTTTACGTCTGTAATATTTCCTATTGCCATCAGTGCTGTAAAGCGGGAGAGGGGGTAGATGTTTTGAGAATAATATGCCTCTGTTTAGTTTACTACTGATTTTTGTGGGAAGGTTTTTGAAAACTAAACAAAATAAAGTAGGATTTTCTTCATTCCCTTCGCCTCCCTCTTTCTTTGCTTTCTTACTTTTATTTCAAGCAGTACACCTCTGTGTGTGTGTGTGTTTTGGAAAGGCCTTTCGCATTAGGAGGAAGACTACTTTATTTGGCTTCTTTAACTGTAACAGCCAAGAAATCGGCTTCCTCCCTCTTCAGGAGAAGGATCAGCAGAAGGATATGGAAAATCTGAGGCAGTTGCATATTTCAGAAAGACTTTGGAGATGGTGGGACAGCTCACCAGTTCCTTTTTCAGTCTTATGCTTCAGAGACCCCTTTGGGGATTATACTGTCACAGAGCACGCACATTTCTTTTCAAGTTTTCAATTTCAGTTTTTTGGTATTAAATTTGCAAAATGAAATTGGATTTCCAATAGCCAGCACTGATATACGACTTTATGTGAGATCTCTTTGTTTCTTTTTTTTTACAAACGCAGAGTTTGTAATTAGAGAGCGAGGGAGAACACTAATAAGAAAACAAGAGGCTTGGCTGTGTCCCCTTCACGATTCTTTTAATGGGGTCAGTGCCAGGATATTTGAAACTTTTGCAAAATGGCCTGCAGGCTCCACCTCTTCGGCCTTTGCCTCTGGCTGGCTGACGTTATTTTGGGAAAAGGGATGAGGGCCTCCCTGTGATTCCCACCAGAGTGTTTGTGGTGGCTGAGCACGGTTTGTTTAAAAAATGCAGAGTGCAGGGCCGAGAGGGAGTGGTGGTTCACTCTGGGGCAAAAGCCAGCTGTGTGGTCGGATCTGCTGGGTTTGCTCACAGAGCCTGTCCTGAGGAGAGCACGTGGGCTGCTTTTGGATTGGGGGCCCAGATGTGCTTCCTGTCGGAGAGGACTTCGAGCATGTTGGCCGTCAAATATCTTCTGATAATTGGGTGTTCCAGATGTTTCTACTGGCATGGGCTGCATTTTAACCATTTGCGGAGGGGCAGCTCTTCTCTTTTGTTCTTAAAGGTGCTGTGGACATGTCTCATCCAGCAGCTGTAATGCCACGGCTGTGGGGTTGTCTTTCAGCTGGTGGAATGAATGATGCGCAGGCGTCCACATTCCCTTTCTCGGGCCCTGAAGCTTGCATTTGTGAGATCACAGGCCAGGGTTTGAGATGCTGCCTGTGACTGGGACATCAACTCCAGGCAGAACAGCTTGGACTGGCTCTAATTAACATCTTTGTGCACAGTTTCAGGGCTAGAGACCTTACCTTCCTTTTGGTATTAAGGGCTCCGTTTTTCTATGTCGTTCTAATGAAGCAGTGATGTGTGATTATTTTCCTTCTAATTTTATTTTTTCTAAATGACTTTTATGTCTGTCACTTAGGGACACATCTTCTGGGCACCTCACTCATATAAAATGCTACTCATCATTGCTGCAAGTCATTACCAACAAACTCTGTATATCAATTAGTGTTGAAAGAGGTGTTGGATTTAGTAGCACAGACGACTGGATTATATTCCTTCTAAACTCAGGGGAGTTTGGCAGAGATTTGAAAACAGATAACTTTCCCATCTGTTTCTTGAACACTGTTGGATATCTAGTTGCAGAGCTAGTTATTGGCCCATAATGTAGAATGGCCTGACCTCCAAGTGGAGAAAGGATGGCCTGATTGTGCATTCATTCAAAAATTTATTTGTTCTTTCAATTAATAGTTATTGAATATCTTCCATATGCCAAACACTGTTCTAAGCACTTGGGATATATCAATGAAGAAAAGCGGACAAAAATTCTTGACCTTGGAAAGCTTTTATTCTGCAGGATGTGTGTGTGTGTGTGTCTGTGTGTTAGGGAAGAGAAACAATAAATGATAGACATAATAAGAAAGTAAGTGGCATAGCGTGTTAGACAATGTAAGTGCTATAGAAGAAGTAAAAGCAGATCAAGGTGAGGGGAATGGAGAACACAGGATGGAGGAAGGGCAAAATATGATTTTGAATTGAGTGATCAGAATGAGCATCCTGTAGAACGTGGATCTGAACAAAGGCTTGAAGGTAGGGAGAATGTTAGCTCAGCAGGATGAAGAGCCAGAGCACAGGCCCTAAGGTGGGAGTGCACCTGGCAAGAGCCTATGGTAAATCACCTTCTGTTTTCGATCCCCTCATTTCGGTCACTTATTTTCCTGGTAAATGCAGGTTACTTCTGTGACACTATGTCTGTTTTTGGAATGGCCCAGTGAAACTTTCTAAGTTGAATGGATTGGGCTTTGTACAGGGGGACGAGAGCCTGCAGGGAGGCTAAGGTGCAGATATAAGTTAGGAAAGTGGTAAGATATGATAATAGCTACAATCTCTTGAGTATTTATTATCTGACAAGAAGACCTGGCTTCATGGCTCTGCTACCTGTGCTGTCCTACAGGGCCCTACACTTGGTTCCATGCTCTGCTGTCACCATCTTGAACTCCTTAATTTTTTTTCTTTTGGTGAGGAAGATTGTTGCTGAGCTAATGTCTGTGCCAATCTTCCTCCGTTTTGTATGTGAGATGCCACCACAGCATGGCTTGATGAACGGTGCGTAGGTCTGGCCTGGGATCTGAAACTGCGAACCCCAGGACACCAATGTGGAGCACATGAACCTATCCAGTATGCCACTGGGCTGGCCTGAAATCCTTAGTTCTGAACAAAGGGCCCCACATTTTCATTTTCCACTGGGGTCCCACAGATTATGTAGCTGGCCATGCTGAAAGTCATTACGGTAAATGTGCTTTACAAAAATTATACAATCGAACCCTCTTAATGACCCAATGAGAGAGCCATTTTTATTATTCCCATTTTACAGATAGGAAAACTGAGGCTTAATGAGTTTAAGTGACTTGGTAAAGGTCCCATTAGCGACAGAATCAGAATTCAAACTCAGGTCTGCCTGCCTCCAAAGGCCAGGTTCTCGCCCATATGCTAAATAAATGAAGGACTCAGAATTAAAGAGAAGAAACTGAGTCAGAGGATGGGAGAGGATCATTGGGGAATCAGAAACTGCTGCGCCTGAAGACAGCTACTATTTACCTGAAGTGGCAGTGCCAACCATTGTATCTTCCTAGTGTGATCACTCTATTTGCTCTAAATAGGGATTTAGTTACCACATGCATGATTGCTAATGCCCTGTTTGAGCAAACCTGTCACCTACCTGATTTTAAAAACATAGGAGGTTCAAGTTGCCTGAGGCTGATATTGTACGTCTCTCAGGCGCCTTCTGTGAGCCATCAGGACCAATGTTTTTCTCATTTGGTTAGTTAGGAAGCAGACTTTCTGGTCCAGAAGGACAAAGGCTTAGAGGAGACAGGTTCAAAGTCTCCATAATAATGAAGCACATAGATAGGGCAAATAGGGACTTCCTTGTTAGATCCTGAATTATTAGAATTTTGGGCTTTCTCTTGAAGCTTAAAAAATAGTTCCCATACAGATAATGAAATACTATTTTAAATCAGTGAGTAGTAGTTTTATGAAAGCTGTTGCTTCTAGAGTGGATCTAGTCTAAAAGTGTGTTCCGAAAAGATGGCAGATCTAAAAATGATGTGTGTATCTTATGGTTTGAAATCATTGTGAGAAATCTTGTGCCTTCCCCCAAACCTGCCTGGATGTTGGACATTTCTGACATATATGTTGTGTTCCTATAAGATTCTGTGCCAATTACATTTCCGGGAATTCACTGTGGGGTTTTGCAATTTAAAGAACAAAACAGTCTATAAATATTATCTGTGCATATCATATATGCACGGACTGCGTCTGGAAGGATAATTGATTGTTTCTGGCAAGGGGACTTGGGAAACTGGAGGTCAAGAGAGGAGGGAGGGAGAGGAAGTTATTTACACTCTATTCTTTTGTACTGCTCAAATTTTTCCCTGCTGAATGTATTTAGAAAATGAAAAATTACATCTTAAAGGCACCATGTAAAACTGGACTAGAGGTAATTTTAGCCTGAGCTTCCTTGGGGGCAAAGGGGGACCTGGTGTGCATTGATGCTCAACACCCCTGAGTCGGAGGTGGCCTTGGGTGAAGAATACAGGAAGCAGGAGTGCCTGGTGGGAAGGGGCTCTCAGGGTGGAAGATTAACAGTGAGTTTGTGTATGATAAACTTTGTGATCCTGGTAACTTTCTTATATCTCAGTTTCGCGATCTGAAAAATAGAGCTTTCATAAATTTTTACAACAATTTTATCTTTTAAAAAAGTATATGGTAAGAACTACTAAGTCTTTGCAAAGAGAATGACAGCAGTTCTGGTTGTTCTCAATGCTAAATTCGTATAAATCCAATTCTTTGTAAAATTTGTTTAGTGGTTATGCTACAAAAATGTTATGTCCAGTTAGTTCTTAAAGTGAAATGACTAATCCCAGACAGTGGTAGGTGGAGAGCTGAGGGAATGTTCAACCTGCCTGGTACCCGGATGTAAAGACCATCTGGCTTCCACATCTGTCACTGATTGCCAGAATAGAGTTGGCTAATCTCCCAGGCTAGTGGTTTCCCCTTCCTCCTGGCTGGCCCGGAGACTGATATGGCTTCCAATGGGATATTGAAACTTTTGATTTGATGTTCGCCTCCCATTGTTGGCCCCTGGCCAGGTTCTGAGGGGGAACCTGGGCCCTTGTGGCCTGAGAATATCATTACTTCTGGTCACAAAGCAAATAAAGGTGAGGAGCTCTGGTAGGAGACAGATTGTGGAGTAAGTATAATTTGTCTTCAAGGCCCTTGCTTCACCTTTCTTCACTTTCATCCCTTTCATGTTTTCCTCCCTTCTTGGGCTCCACGTGGTTCCCAGAATGGTGTTCTCTTTCCAACTCCTTTTTTGCAACTCTTACATTTTGCTTTCAGGAAAGATTTGATAAACTTATCCTAAACATTGAAGTATTTGTAAGTCTTAACGTATGACCCCTAAGTGGGCATTTATGTTTAACAATAATTACATCAGTTCGAAAGGGTGAATCTCTAAATGGAGAACTTAAGGCAATAGCCAGCAAGTAGGGGAGGAATATTTGAGGCATGGGGGAGAGTCCTCACTATGCCATACATGTGGCCCTTATTCATAAGGCAGCCTTACACATGTGTTCCTAATTTATCTATGATCTAAGCAGTTTTCATTGGCGTGGTGAAAAGTCTTTGGCTCATTATATTACTGTGTCTGCAGTTGTTCTCATGGTGTTAATGTGAGTTGGTGAAAGGTGACTTGGGCACAATCCTGAAAGATGAGAGGGCAGTACTGATTTTGGTACTTGCCCCCTTTCTTGAAAGATCCCTCAGTGATAATATTCTATGGAAGCAGGGAGCTCTGATATGAAGTTGCTGTTGCAGGAGAAATGAGGCAGTGCATCTAGATTGATAAATGAATTAAATTACAATGCTTGCAGCTGCATGCAGCTGAAAACTGATAAAGATTGCCTATACAATAAGTAGATCATTATGTCATGTCGCAAGAGGCCTAGAATTATAGCTTATTGTTTGTCTGATTCAGCAGCTCCTCCGTGTCATCACGGACCTAGATTTCATCCATCTATATGCAGATTTCATCTTCAGGTTGGAGGCAACCTGAAGGCAACTCAAACCCATATAAGTTTCAGGGGTTCAATTCAAAATGACAACACCCAGAGGAAGAAGAGAGGTTGTATCTTCCTTGTGTCCCTTTTTAGGATGGAAGAAACTTTTTTCAGAAGCCCCCTAGCTGATTTCTCGTTGAATTTTGTTGGAAAGGATTGGATTATGTGACTATTTCTAAACCAATGGCTAGAAAGGGGTTGACGTGATTGGCTTAGATTAGTCGTATGGGGATGGAGGAGATTTTGGAGTCTCAACCAGTGTGACCATTTGTAATGATCATTAGTAAAGTAGCCTGAGTTGATAGTTCCTTAAAAAAAGATGTGTTTGTTTAACGAATGGCTGTTTTTCTCACAAAGATGGTGTAGCAAATGGAAAATGTTTTAAAGTCCACAATAATTAGCCTCGGTAGCAAAAGATCAGGCTAAGTTCTGTGCCACTTGCAAAGATCTAAAGACGTTATTTAGCTGTGCTAATAGGGCCCAATGAAGGAAAACTAAGACAGGAATAGTCTCTGAAATGCATGCAAAGGCTGTCAGGGAGGTAGTACTGCTGTGTCCCAACTCACTAACTAGGAAATGTGGAATTAACTATATTGTCTGAACTCTCTGCATCAAGGTCAAAGATCAGGGCTGGAGGTAACTAGCTGAGCCTGTAATTGCGCTCACCATGCAAGACAAGAATGACTTGTTCTGTTCGAGGCCTTCCAACCTTTCAGCAGGCAGAAAGCTAAACGTCATTTTTCAAAGAAGCTGTTTTTCCAGTTGCGTATGCCTGTTCAAATAAAGATAAAGCCACGTGTGCCTGTTTGCAGCTTGAACTACCTGCCTCAGCCAGGCTTGGCTGTGACCTCTCTGCTGACTGTCTTGGGGCAAATGGCCCTAGGCCTTGGCTGGCCATTTGGTAGGGTTGAGGGCGCGTGGCTGCAGGGTGTCTGAATTGGCCAGGTGAATGATTTTATGAATGAGGGAGTAGTGTCCACATTCCCTGCCTCTGTAGTGTCAGGATTGAAAGGAAATGACGAGACCCACCTTCTTTGTGTTAACCTTGAGCCTATTCCTCCTTCTCTCTGCTCACTGCATGATCTTGGGCTCTTCCAAATGAAGTTCCAGGTGACCTCAACTTTTCCCTGAATGGAATTGTCTAGGTTATCCATTAGGCACATGGGAGGCAATGGTCCATTTTATCTATGGAGAATCTGAGGCCTAGAACAGTAAAGAGATTTGCTAAGCTGGAACACAAGCTCCTTGACAGGAAATGTGAGTTTGCCTGCCCTCTACTCCCAGGATGCTTAGTCAAACACAGGATGCTCAGAGATACATAGTTGCTTGATGCACAGTTAAATGGAGTGAGGCAGTCTTAGAGAATGGATAAGCTCAGAGACCATGGCCTGTTTTGTTAATATATTTTTTTAACTGGATTCTTGTAAATGCTTCTGCAAATCTGAAAATTTAGCATGAAAATGACTTGGGTTATTTGGTGTTAATATCTTTTCTTGTTTAGTTTAGGAAACAAGATGAGAGGGAGGGTGGTTGTATCACAGTCCAGTTTCCTCTAGAGTAGAGTTGAAGGCGGCAGTGTGGAAAGGGTGGGCTTTGAGCCTGGCAGCTTTGGTGTTCAGGGCCACTGGTTCTCTGGTGACCTTGGGCAAGTTACCTTACCTCTTTGGGTCTCAGTTTCTTCACACGTCACTGCCTGGCCCAGAGTAGTCACTTTTCTACCCTCTCCCCTAAGTCAAATGTCTTCTCTCTGGGGAAGAGGTGTCCTGAGCTTAGGAGTGTGACATCATTCAGGAAGTACAGGAGGCCTGTAGTTTTTTTCTCTCACGCATCTTCATTTCCTCTCCTCCCGAGCTTCTACCTTCTGCTATAAACACAGGTCTCTGCCTTGAACACATGTTTGCCAGATGCTATTGCCCCTTCTCACTCATTTTTCCTCTCTTGCTTACTGCCAGGTTTTCTCAAACAACTGGTTAATAGTTACGGCCTTTATTTCCTTGCTTTCTACTTACTCCCGTACCCTGTATGTTCTGGTTCCTACTGCTGCTAGAAGGTCCTCCAACTTCTCCCTAACCACTAACTCCAGTCTTTTCTCTGTTCTTACCTGGTAGGCCCCATGGAATTATTAGGCAATATTGGCCACAAGGTCATCTTGTGACTTGTTCTTGCTTTGGCTTCCATGACACTCTGGCAGGCTTAGTTTTTCCTCCTTCACTGGCTTCCTTACCATCTGTTAAAATGTGAGTGTTTGGTACTTGGCCTTCTTTTTTCCCCTGTATGCTCCCCTGGGCTCCTCTGTCAACTTTAAAACAGCTGATTCTCAGGTTTTTATGTCTGTTCTTTGTCTACTGATGGAAAATGGGAGATCTTTGGAGTATGACCCAAGATTCTTCTGGGCCCTCATTAGCTGTAGACCAGCTCTGGCTGGGTAACCCTTGAATCTTCATGATGTGTTACTCTGACCAAGAAGAGTTGGAGACACTTTGATCCTCTTTATCACTGTACCCCATGTATCTCAGGAAATGTTTAGTGACTCAGCTCTCCTGCAGTGTAAACCCATGAGAAGCTCATGAGTCATTACTGGGATACAGCTGTTTCTAGAGTCAATGTTACCCATCAGATGCAGGCCGTGTTTTGGCTGGGTTCGTGCTTACTCTTCGCTGGGGAAACCCTGTGTGGCGTTCTCTGGTGGTATGTCTAACTTTTTCTAGGATTGTGTGGAAGGTCAATGCAAAAGTCAGACACAATTTCTTAGATCATGTACCATTTTTTCCTCTGGTGTGTATTGCTGCTTTCAAGCTCATTACAATTGCCTCAAATTGAACTGCCTGCGTTTGAGTTGTTCTGTTCTGGTATAATTTATCTAAACTTTACTGACATTACTGAAGAGCTTTGAATTTTTTAAGAGTTGAGATGGGGTGCTCTGAGCCACTTAAATTTCTATGCCTGCTTCTTGTTAGAAGTACCAATGGGGGCTCTTGGAAGAGAGTTTTTCTTGGGAGCATAAAGTACTTAGATGTGTGAACTCAATTGTAGGACAAGTTACTTGACGTCCCAGGTGTCAGTTCCTCCAGCTGTAAATGCTGCATTAGTATTACACGTCCCTGCGTTTCCTTTAACTCCACAGTTCTGTGCTGAGTATCATGCTCCTATCCTTGAGAGTCTTTTATCTTTAGAAAGTGGATAATATAAAGCAACAACAAGAAGATCCAGTTGATTGCCTATTTCAATGGGGCAACTGCGTTGGCAGGTGTCGTTTGCGTTTTGTAGCCTCTGATTTCTGACTAGAAACCTCGCTTCAGTAAAACCCAGACAGAATAAAGAATGGAAAACAGAGAGGCACAGAGGTAGGAAATATTTTTTTAACATCAGAAAAAAAAACCCCCACCAAAACCAAAAAAACCCTCTTCAGACTTCTTGGCAAATAAGATGAGTCTGGGAGAAAAAAAAATCCACAAACAGTTTTCTAGTTGTCTGAGAGGAAAATCCTGGTTTTTGACATTTCATATCTTGTAAATGTCTGAATAGTTTTTGTTTAAAGGGAAATTCCTTTTGGCTGAGAAAGAGCCTGCAGGATTCAAACTGATAGGGTGATGTTTTTAGAAAACTTGGAGGAAATAAGCATCTGTGATGAAAATGCTTTCTCACCGGCCAATTGTGTGGTACAGACATTTAAATCTGAGGTTACCAATCATAGTGTTTTAAAGGTGAACCGTTGACTTCTTCCTTCCTCTTGCTTCCTATCTGTGCATCCTGGGGAAAAATCTCTCACAGCTGGTCCTTCCTGCAATCTGAGGAACTTAATGAACTGCTTTTCTAAACCTGTGCGTGTTCCAGGCAGGAAGATATGTATTCTTGACCTCATGGCTCTCCCACTAGAGTGGGGAGGAAGATATGTAAACAAGTCATTAAATTACAAGTTCTTAAATACCTGGTGTACGTTTTGCTTTAGAGCCGTATTCAAAGTATTTCTGAAGCACAGAGGATGGAATAACAATTCTGAAGGAGATGGAGAGTTTGGGAACGCTTCGCAGGGCAGGTGGTATTTGCAGTGGGTCCTGAAGTACAAATAGGAATTAAATAGGAAATATAAATAAATAGGAAATACAAATAGGAATAGAAATCTCCAGGCAGTGGGAACAGCAGATATAGAGTAGGAATGTGTAAAATATCATGGCTGATTCTGGGAATCCCGAGTAGTTTTAGGTAGTTTGAGAATAGGGTGCTCCGTGGGGAGCGTTGGGAGATGCAACAAGATCTTAAAAGGTTTGCACGCTTTGTTAATCATTTGGATGTTCCTTTGTGGGCAGTAGGGTGGGAGGCTTTTAAAGCTTTTTACAAGAGAGGGACAAGAGTAGAAATGTATTTTCAAAAGGAAATCTTAGTTGTTATGAAGGATGGATTGGAGGGCAGAATCAATGGCAGCAAGATGATCTGCTGGCTGGTATTTCATCCATGAAGCAGAACAAGACACTGAGGGCCTGAACCAGACAGGGAGGAGCATATGAATGCAAGAAAGAGTTAGGAGCTAGACATGGAGACTTGGTGACTAGGGGGATGAAAGGGGAAACAGGAGACTTTCCTGTTTTCTGAAGTGGCAGACTAAGTTGATGGTGCTGCCATTGACTCAGAAAGGAAATATTTGGAGCAAGAATGAGTTTGGTGGGAAAGATAATGTGTTCAGTGTCAGACTTGGTGATTCGGATGTGTTTGTGGAGTGTTCAGGAGAGATCCTTAAAAGGCATTTGGAAATTTGGATCTGGAATTCTGGAGGAAATTTGGACTGGAGACGTAGATTTGGGTGTTACGAGCATAGTGGGGGAGAAGTGAAGTCAATAGTCCATCTAAGATAGTCCAGGGAGGTCAAGGTGAGAGTGAGGAGCATGAGAGAAAGCTGAGGATGGAGCCCAGGGGGCACTTGAAGAGTTGGCAGGGGAAGAGTAGGCTGCAGATGGAACTCAGAAAGAACTGGCAGGAAAATGCGGAGAAAATTCAGGAAAGTCCCATCACAGGATCCAAAAGAGGGGAGAGTTGTTGCAGAGTGGTCAAGGTAAATAACGGCTGTGTGCGCTCTTCAGCCGACTGCCAAGCACTCCAAGGACTGTGTGTGTGTTAGCTCAGGGCAGTACCTGTGTCTCCGAGCCACAGAGGCCTCCCTGTGGTCTGTACCTGTGGTCATGCTATGTGGCATTGTGCCCGGGGAGTGGAGGCCTTGTTTCCAGGAGAGAGTAGAACCTGCAGAAAGGGCAGGAACTGAGAGGAAGTAGGCAGGGTGGATGATATATGCAATACTGCCTCTTTCTTTCTTTATGTTTTTGTAAAAGATTAAAATCAATCCTCAGAGATGGCCTTGGAGATTGTCACGGTTCCCTTGCAGTTTTATGAGGGTCCTTTCTTCATTCCTCGCTCCAGCCTGAGTCCATCCCTCCATGATGTCCTTCCAGTTGGCCAGGAGGGGTTTGTGCGTGTGTCCCTGTGTGCATATGTTATTATGGTCCTCAGACTTTGGAACATGCAAAAGGATGGTCTCTGGACTCACACCTGTAAAAGAGGGTTGGGATTTATTAAATGCCTGTAAGGCTTCAGTCTTTTCCTTTCTGTATTTCTTCTGACTCTTGCCACTGAGAAAGTGTCAGGTGGACCCACTGAGTGCCAAAGATGAGTTTGATCACAGAGACGTCAACAATTTTCAAATAATAGAAAAATAGAAAAAAACCGTAATTTGCCTTGTTTTTTATATCACATAAAAATAGGGGCAGCTGAGGATAAATGGTTTTGTAATGAGAATATGAGCCTGAGGGCTTTCCAGCGGAAGGAACATTAAAATAAATGATGCAGCGTCAAAGAAAATGTGCAGCTACAAGCAGGGCCTGGATTTCAGGACCTACAAAGGGGGTTCTGGAAGGACACCCTCCCCCGCCCCATGCCTCCAGCGTTCTGGGCTGGATTCCGCCCTTGCTCTCTGCTGCGCTGTATCCAGGATGTTGCTTTTGTGGGAGGAGCAGCCCTGTGGCCAGGACTGAAGTCAGCACCTAAGGGCCGAAGAAAGAAGGGAGTCGAGAGTGAGGAGAATTCTGCACAAGGAGGAACGAGGCAGCCCTTCTCAGTTTGGAGCGGAACAGACTCCTGCAAGCAGAAATTAAGTTTAGAATTCACCCCACAGTTTCACTCGGTGTGGGTTAAGTGGGTCTCTTGACTAACTGGGAAACAGATTACTTTCTATCACATTATTTCCAGAGCAAAACGTCTTGTGAGTACGAAGCACCTATGTTATAAACTTTAAAAAAAAAATAGATAATTTTTTAGAACAGCTTTAAGTTCACAGCAAAATTGAGCAGAATGTACAGAGTTCCCATCCACCCCTTGCCCTCCTCCCACCATGCACAACTTACCCTGCTGTCAGCATCCCACTGTTAGACACTTTTGGAATGTGGCTTCATAAGCCAGGGTTACCTCTGGCAGCTTTTGATTTTAATTTTGTTTTTTAAAATTAGTCACAGACGAGCTTCCTTTTGTAGTCATACAGGAAGCCAAATTACCCCGCAAGGGCCTTAAGCATATATGTGTGAATGTTTGTGTGTAGGCTGTTTTTGTTTTGTTTTAATAAAAACCTACTTCAAGCAATTTAGGAGCAGACCTATAGATTTTGGTGGGATATAATTAAAAAGTTAACATATGGTGTGTTGCCCGCATCTCCACTTACAAATAGCGTAGGCACTGGACACTGTCCTTTGGAAAGGAGGGTGGGATCGTGTGGGAGAAATGCTATATTTTTTGTAACCGAAGAACCCGAAGGCGATCTTTGTAACTATGACTTTTAACTTCCTACCCTGAGATGGTATTCATTTCTGAGGCACTGCCAGGAGTTGTTTTTCTGGTTCTGCTCTGGATTTGCAAGTTTTCTTTCCAGGGCTCTCCTGCAGCCCGTGACCCACATTTGGGAGCAGCTGGAAGGCCTGGGGCTTCGGGCTGAGGAGGCCGAGGAGGTGAGACCAAACCCAGATGGAGACAGACCTGCCCGCCTTGGGCTCCAGGACCTCATGTTCTAACCAAAGGGCTCCAGCGACCCCGGAAATCTTAATGTAAGCATTTTCATGTGTGATGAGAAAGAGGCAGAAAAGTAGCAGCCAGAAAAACATTTGGTTTTTCAGCTGTGTTTACATATGGAGGAACATGAGGTGGGTCGAAACCCAGTGTTTCTTTTTTTATTTAAATACAGACTTATAGGAGGAAACTGAAATTAAGCCTGGCCCAGCTGAGGGATGGGATGGTTGAGTGGATTGAGCCTGGTGAATTTTTAGCCTTCTTATTCTTACCCTTCCTCTTTCTGTTGTGGGATTCTGAATGTCCTGCTGTCTGCTGATTGCTCAACCATGGTGGGAGAGGGTTGGGAGAAAAAGCCGAGATTTTGGAGTCAGCACAAACTTCATAGCCCTTATCACCACCAACAAATTATTTATTTAGTGCTTTCTGGCTCTGTCAACATGGCCCTCATATCTAACGGTGGTATCCACCCTGTGTGTTGAAGTAACGGATGAGGCTGATCACAACCCAGGGGCTCTGTTGGCTCAGCCTCCGCTTGGGGCACTCTGTATGCAGCCTTGTTGGGAAGCTGCCAGAACAGTGCCGAGCACATCATAGGTGTCCAAGAAAATATTTGCTGAATGAATGGGTGAATGAGTGACTGGGTACCTTTCTGAGGCTATTCCACAGGGCCATGATGGAAGATGAGTGACATGATGTAAATAAAGTGTCTATCTCCGTGCCTGGTACATGGCCTCTAAGGAGATATTGGGTTCCTGGCCTCCATTTTTCTACTCCAATAATTTCAGAGAGGTATAGGAAGAAAACTCTTGCTGAATTCTAAATTTAAGGAAATAGTAGTAGATAGAATAAAGCCTCTCTAATGTAAGCCTAATTTATTTGTTATTTGATTAAGTTTAGTTAACACCCATCACTTCATATAGTTACAAATTGTTTTCCTTGTGATGAGAACTTCTAAGATCTGCGGTCTTAGCAACTTTCAAATATACAATGCAGTATTGTTAACCATTGTCACGATGCTGTACATTCCATCCCCAGGACTTATTTACCTTACAACTGGGAGTTTGTAGCTTTTGATCACCTTTACCCTGATGTGACCTGATTGCGACCAGATATTTAGGGGAAAAAAAACCCCTAAAAGTTTCTTTAGTTCTTGCCTGAATCTTTTTAGGCTCCAAGGCCGGTATTGATTTGCATGACTGAGTTCGTGCTTCGAGTTTTCAGGCACCTGCTTCTGTGGAACTGAAATTCTTTGTAGGTTTTGAGGGGGTGGGTTGGCGGCAGGTGTTAACCTTCTTCAGGTCATGAGAGGGAAGACGAGAAGGGGTTGGCCCATTCCCTGTCCCTGCCATCCCCTGGACCAACCATCTGTAACTAGACATTGAGATCGTTTTCATTGTTTTTCTAATATAAATAGCATTTCTGGGGCTAATTGTGATAGGCTTAGGACTCCATTCACACGGGGAGAGTTGGGAAGAAATGGGAAGTGTGGTGGGGAACAGCCCCAGTGGGGCCCTGCCCACAGTGTCTGGAATGAGCCTGAAGGGCTCTCCGTCTGCTGGGCACTGCTCGGCCCCTGGGCCTTCCCCACAGAGCAGCTTTGGGTGCTGTGGATAAGCTGCAGCATAGGGCATTTAAGCCACACGCTCCCCTGACCCACGGCCTGAGCTACGTTCAGCCTTTGACCTTCTAACGTAGTTGATATAAGTAGAGTTTAGCAAGAGAACCTCCTCTGAGTTTGCTTCCTTGGGAAGCAGGGTTCTAAGTTGCTCTTCTGTGCCTTCCTTTCATCTGGATCAGCAGCATTCTATGCACAGAAGTTGCATGTAGGTTCTAGCATGTGGATGGACCCCCTTCTGTAACCTTGTTGTTACTTCGGCCATTTCAGTACGGCTTTGGGAAAGAGCTGTTAGAAACTGGTGCCCAAATGTCCAACCCTGCTGGAAGTTATGCATTTTTATTTTAAACCAAAAAAAAACATTGCTGATAATGGGAGTGAATGCCAAAGAGAGAAACTCCTTAGCTATAGAGGCTAACGAGTTTGAACGAGTCCCTGATGGTTCTTCTCTGTGGAGCTGCATTTCTGCAAAACAGCTGGCAATTTCAGAGACCCGTTAGCCCTTCGTTGGTTTTTTCATGAAATGCTGACGACTTCCGTGGAGAAGTTTGTTCTTTGGTATTTGCCAACCAAAAGAAAAATATCCTGGTGGGTTGATTTTTTTTTTTTTCATTGCCCTTTTGAGAAACCATTACCTGAGCCAAATTTGCTTTTAGAAAAAAAGAAAATAATCAAAACAAAACTAAGAACAAAAGTTTCAAGATTACAAGTATATAGATCACTTGGCTTCAAAATATAATAATTTAACCCTGGAAGCTTATGTTATGAATCAAGAAGTCCTGAGCTAGGCCTTCTGGGGCCGGTGTAGTGATTGAATGGTGCTGGTGGGGCTCAGGATTGTCCCACCTTTTTATTCTGCCATCTTTAGCAGGTAGCCCTTTGTCTTCATGGCCATTGCCTCATGACTGCAAAATGACTGCTTCACCTCCAGCATAACATCAGCCTCCCCAGTAGGGAGGAAATGGGAGGACAAAGTGGGGTAGTACCTGTATTAGAAAAGCTAACCTCTAAGCCGAATTCCTCTCAGGTCCCACTGGCCACTGCTCACTGCGAGAGAGGGCACAAGGTGAGTGTTTTAGCTGCAAACCTTGCTACCCTGAACAAGATTGGTATGTCCGTTAATGAGGAGGGAGGCAGGGTGGATATTGAGTGGTCAAGTAGCAGTGTCTGCTACACTACAAAATGACACCTTCCCAAACTTATAGGATCATAGGTCTGGTAGGGACCTTTGAGATGGTCGAGCACAACCCCTTCATGACGCCCATAAGGGAAGTGTTTATTTCCTACTATTTCTGCTCAGTGTGCCAAAAACCCCCGTTGCACTTTTCGGCACTCCTGGGCTGGGCTGCTCATCCCCTGATGTGTAAACTGTGGCCGGAATGTGAGTGGGCTGTGAAGAAGTCCCTTTCACTGGAGACGAGAGTGGCAGGCACATGGGCGGTGTGTGTATGGCAATCAAAGGTCTGATTATGCTTTCTCAGGAAAAGCAGCCAGCCAACAATAATTCCTGGGCTGCCTCTGAGTGCAGAACCTGGAATCTGGCCTCCTGGAGGGATCACAAGAGCCGTAGAAGACTTAGCCTTACCCTTGAGGAGCCAAGCCTGGCAGGGCCACCCGAACAATGGCCTGTGTGAGACAAAGCGGAGATGCGTGCTAACAAGGAAGAAAGCCCATGGCAGACCAAGTAGCCAGGCCGGGAGGGCGACTTGGAGGAACTGGCTGTGAGCAGGGATTTGTAAAGATTTATTATTTGGTGGAGAGCGATGGTGTGTAAAAACACTGGTTTAAGAGTAAGCAGCCTTGTCTGGTTGGAGCCATTTAATCACACCAGCCTGCAGCCCGGGGTGTTTTCTTTAGAAGAGCAGCCTTGAATCGACAGTGATTATGGATTCCTCGCTGTGTGCACAGGGAGTATTAAGTTGGCCTCGTTTATTGGAACATATTGAAAGACCACTAACTCTGGACGAGCTTTCCCTTTGGATTTTGGGTTTCAATCCTCTTCTTCCCTTCCTAGGACTGCCTGCTGGCCCCGACCTTGCGTTTCTGCTCTTGCTTCTCCTGTCTGAGATTCCTTCCTTGGGGGCTCAGTCTGTCTCCTCAGTGCTGGATCTGTGTGTCCCATAGCGCTCCAGGGCCTTCTCCAGCCTTGCCTTAGGGATGTGTGGTAGAGAAGGCAAAAATGAGGGGAGCAGTGTCTCAGAGGCTCTTAGCCCCACAGTGGACCAGGTGGATGGTATTTGGCATCGAGAGTACCTAGCCGTCTTAGCTTGGGCTGCCATCACAAAATACCATGGACTGGCTGGCTTAAGCAACAGATATTATTTCTCACCTTCTGGAGGCTGGGAAGTCCAGGATCAGGGTGCTGGCAAATTCTGCTCCTGCTGAGGGCCTCTTCATGGCTTGCGAATGGCTGCCTTCCCGCTGTGTCCTCACATGGTGGGGAAAGTGAGCTCTGGTCTCTCTTTTTCTTCTTATAAGGGTGCTAATCTCATCATGGGGGTCCCACTCTCAAGAGGAGCTCAACTAAAGGGAGCTCTTCACCTGAATCCTGGACTGTTTGCCCCCTAAACTTAATGCTTCGTCTTTGTTTTTTGGGAATAAACTCCCCTTTTTTTTGAGACTGCTTAAGAAATGAGTGGCTTATGTCATAAGCAAAAAAAAATCTTGCTTATTAAAGTCATTTTGTAGTATTCTCAAGATACGGACTCAAAGTAGACAAAAGTTAAGCTGTCTTTTCTGACCTTGAATGGAGGGCTCTGGCCTACATTTTCATTCATGAGCTAAACCATAGCTCACCCTTAATTTTTCTCCTTCTCTGCTCCCCGGTCCTCCCCCCATCGCATTCTTCTCTACATACATTTTGAATTTTGTTTGACCTCATATATGTTTCCTTTAAGCTGTTTAAATCATTTTTGAAACATAGTAAACATAAATACATTTTAAAAGCACAAACCCTCCTAGAGTCTGGTCTCAGCCTGGCGCTGGCTCACTCCTGGCCCGGCACAATCCCTGAAGGATGCTGGAGCATTTGCTTGGGTTCCATCCCGCCTGTCCCCACCCAGGCTTCCCTCTTGTCTCCTTCCTGTCCCTGTTTTTCCATTCTTGTGTCCTTTGCTCTCCTCCTTTCTCTCTCTCTCCTGGGCCTTTCCCTTCTCTGACTGTGCTCTAAATCTGCCATCTTTCTAGAACTTGGCTCAGCCCTGATGGAGTGAGAACCTCAGCTCTGGGTTTGGAATCTGGTCTTAGATTCTCCTGCCTTGTTGCAAGGACTTGTGCTCCCCAGCCGGTGATGGTTTCCTGGAGGTTGTCACATTAATGGTGTGCATCATTAAGGGTCTTTGGGGGGATTGGAAGCTGCAGAACTGACTTTCCAAATGTATGGAGCAGGTGGGGGCACAGGAGGGGTCACATTGTGGAGCAACTGGGCCCATGTATGAAGCGCAGGAGGAGCCAGGAGAGGAGCTAGGCACGCTTAGAGGTCACTGAGGAATTTTATTGGCGAACAGTGGAAAAATTCTTTCCTATTTTGCCTTTCTTGGTTTTGTTTTCCCCCTTAGTTGAAATACTGAGAGCCTCCAGCCTGTAACTCTACCAGTTCTGGGGCCTCTCTGAGCAAGCCTAGTCGTGTATTTTAGGAACCTGGTCCCCTGGTTGGGGAAATCTGGATCTAGGTTTGCTCTTACTGGTGTCTTTGTTTTTTGTTTTTTGAGGAAGATTAGCCCTGAGGTAACATCTGCTGCCAATCCTCCTCTTTTTGCTGGGGAAGACTGGCCCTGGGCTAACATCCGTGCCCATCTTCCTCTACTTTATATGTGGGACGCCTACCACAGCATGGCCTGTCAAGCCGTGCTGTGTCCTCACCCTGGATCCAAACCGGCGAACCCTGGGCCACTGAAGTGGAACGTGGGCAGTTAACCGCTGCGCCACTGGGTCAGCCCCTACTGGTGTCTTTGATGCTTAGGGTAAGCCCTGGGCACCAGAAAACATTCCTGCCCCTTTCTCCAGTTGTGTTTGTCCAGGCCTAGGGGTGTGGCCCCCCATCTGAGTTCTTCATAACTGGGCCTCTGGTCACCTGCTTGGCTGACGTCACCCCCAAGTTGCCTCAGGCCAGATGAACCCCCTGGAACCATGAGGCTCCTGCTGCGACCACGTCTACTGCCTAGAGCAATGGTTCTTGATCTTGGCTGCACCTTATAATGACCTGGGAGCTTAAAAAATATCGATGCCTGAATCCCAGCCCCAGAGCTTCTGATCTAATTGGTTCTGAGATGAGGCCTGGGCAGCAGGATTTTTTAACAGCTTCCCTGGTGATTCCAAAATGAAACTGAGGTTGAGAACTGCTGGTTGGGGGCTTTGCTACTCAAAATGTCCACGGACTGGCAGGATCAGCATCACCTGGGAGTTTGTCACAGCTGCAGAATCTCAGGCCCCACCCCAGACTTTCTCGATGGTGATCTGAGGATCAGTGGCTCACCATCTGATTCCTGTGTGTTCAAGTCTAAGAACTCCTGGCTAGAGTGTCCTGCTGCCCCTCCTGTGAGGCCGACTGGATCCCCACCCTGCCACACTGCACCAAGTACCCATGCCAGGTCAAGCTAGATGGAGCCCAGGAAACTGGGCCCCTCATGAACCTTTCTAGGGGGTCAGTTCTATATCTGGATTAAGCTTCCTGTTCCCTCCCTTCCTGACTAATCCCTTTTTTTTCTTTTTAAAGATTGAGCTAACAACTGTTGCTAATCTTCTTTTTTTTGTCTGCTTTTTCTCCCCTAAGCCCCCCAGGACACAGTTGTATATCTTAGTTGTGGGTACTTCTAGTTGTGGCATGTGGGACGCCGCCTTACTGTGGCCTGATGAGCGGTGCCATGTCCGCGCCCAGGATCTGAACCAGCAAAACCCTGGGCCGCCGAAGTGGAGTGTGCGAACTTAACCACTCAGCTACAGGGCCAGCCCCCTGACTAATCCCTTTTATACCATCCACTTGGGAGTCCAGCATGTTCCACTGACAGGGGTGCAAGGATCTGGGCAGCAATCCTATTCTGAAATTAGAGGCCAGTGGGACAGGTTGCAGCCTGTGCTTTGGGGTATCTTGGCCTGACGGCCTGACCTCGGGGTGCTGTGCCTGGTCAACCCAGCAGAGTTTGCCCTGCCCTGACACTGTCGGGTGGAAGTAGGAAAATCAGACTAAAACAAAAGTTTCATGAAAGGTCATGAATAAAACATGCTCGACCTGGGACGATTGGAGCAGAGATGACAGGTGCACAGCACGGGCGTTTTTCTTCCTTCCCTTGCCTGCAGCAGACACCTCCTTCTGAACCTGGCTCTTTTACCTTCTGAGCTCACACTGGACCCTAGTTCCTCTCTCAGCAGGGCACTCCAGGCAGACATTGCCACTTCCTCAGATTTGGCACTTAAGATACCACTGTTTCAAATTTTCTTTTTCCCAGGGTGGCATCATTTACTCCTCTTATTGTGATTCTCGAGTTTTGTCTCACAACTTCTGAGTTCTCCAGTAACCTCTGAGATGCCATCAGTGCCCTTCGCCTCACTTGCTGCTCAGTTGTCTTCCCAGGCAGTTGGTACAATGAATGCCCGTGTCTCCATGATTGTCACCAAGTCTCCATTCCACAACTGTTTGTCAGCGCTGCCGTGGGCTGGGGCTTAGGGAGGCACAGACTTCATAGGGCCCCGGCCCCCTGCCTCACTGAGTCACCCCTGCTGCCCTAACTCGAACAGGCCTCGTTCCTCTTCACTCGGTGGGAATAACAATGGATGGACTGGATCATTTAGCTTCCTGATCCCCAGTATCATTGCCTGAACGGAGTCCTACATTCTTTCCTACTCCCCATTATTTGAAAACGGTGAGACCTGATTTACTAACTTTCATAGCATCAGGGCCGACCATTACCGCCTTCCTGGACCATCTGCCTTTAGGTTGACTTGAGCTCAGGCGTCAGGCAGGTCAAGGAGTGAGGCTGATCGGAGTTAGTGAGCAGGGAGCAGGGAGCAGGAGGGACTGGAGAGAGTGGGAGAGCTCGGGACCTGTTCAGAGGAAGCAGCAGTCACTCAGCTCCAACAGACGCTTGCCAGACAGAAATTTGGACTCAATACTGGCAGGTGATTTGGCTTTAAAAGAAGCCAGAAATACAGATTTTTGTGTAAATCTCTTGCTTTTTAAGAGTTGCCCCCCTATGCTCCACCAACATATTAAGGAAAAAAAAACCCAGCTGTCTTATAGGCCATTCAGAGATAAAGCTTGGACTCTCCCGAAATTCACAGAACTTTAACAGATGCTCTAACCTGTGTAAACTGAGCTGACATCATCCCAGACTGAGGCACGGCCCTCCCAGGTTGAAGTTTATCTGCGTTTCATAAAAAGAGTGCTGTTTCTGCACCCATCTGAAATGCTTCCGGGGTTAGAACCAGAAATGGCTTCAGGACATTTTATTTGCTTTGTCCTGACTGCTTTTCAAGCTCATCTTTTCTATTGTTAAGTCTGTTTTGAGAGAGCTTATCCTATTTGACTTTGATTTCAATTTTTCTGTAAACCGCTTTCAGATTACAAAAATGTGGTCAGAAGTCAGCTCATTTACATTTTGGGTTCATTGAGCTCGATAGTCTCTAATTTAATTTTGTTTATCTTGGCCTTATTTGCTTCATTTATAAAGTGGGATGATAATACCCACTGATTTTTTTTTTTTAAGATTGACACCTGAGCTAACATCTGTTGCCAATCTTTTTTTTCCCCCTCTTCTTCTCCCCAAAGCGCACCCCCCAAGTACCCCAAGTACGTAGTTGTATATTCTAGTTGTAGGTCCTTCTGGTTGTGCTGTGTGGGATGCCGCCTCAGCATGGCTTGTTGAGTGGTGCCATGTCTGCACCCAGGATCCGAACTGGTGAAACCCTGGGCCACCGAAGTGGAGCACACGAACTTAACCACTGGGCTGTGGGGCCGACCCTGATACCCACTGATTTTACAGAGTTGATATGAGGATTAAATGAGATTATTTATGTGGAATCATTTTAGAAAAGGGTAAGAATGCCCTCTAATTGTAAGGTATTAAGTTCAAATTAAAAGACACTGCCGGGTACTGCTGCTACACTTCTTAAACCAAGGTTTATTGGTGTTGCTATCTATTGTCTTCTACAGGAAATTAACATCCAGGCTTTTCTGATACTGCTACTAATTATTTGATTAGGTGCCCAGTGGGTTATACCACGATTCTTCCCAAGAATCTGGCTTATCTATACCAAGATAGTCACTATCTGTCATTCCTTTTTCTGGACTCCTATAGGTATTATCTGTCCCCACAGTTTCATTTTGCAATTTTTGTGCTGTCACGTAATCATTTCACGTGTGTGCTCTGGGTCTCTATGAGAGCAGAAATGGAGGTGCTGCTGCTTCAGTGGCTGCTACCACTGGAGCATTCTGCTTCTGGATTATCTGGACTAAAAAACGTAGGAGGATTTGTTGCTGGGCCTCCTTTCTCCCTAGATTCTGAGAAGAATCTAGAATTCTGAGAAGACCTGCAGCCTCATTTCCGTGCAGCCTTCCCCTGTAGATTGGAGGCAGCATGAGGGGGAGAAGGAAACTGGCAAGGATGGAGGCGTGTAGCCAGGCAGGGGCGATGGGCCAGTGTGTAAGCTCAGGGAGTGTCTCTAGAGCTGTCTCTCCTGCTGCAGCCTCAGTTCTAAGGCGAGTCTTTCCAACCCCACCCCTGCATCCTTTGCCTTTTGCGTTTGTCGGTTGTGTGTGTCGGTGTGCGTATAGAAGAAGACTGAGAGCTGCAGGCTGCATAGCTTGTGGCATTCTTTCATCTCCACCCTCTGGCCTCTCCCTCTCCCACCCGTCATGGCTCATGGGAAGCAGGTGCATTCTCGCCTCTCCCTTTGTCTGCGCGTTCAAATTACCTGGGGAGATTTAAAAAAATACTGATGCCTGAACCCCATTCAAGGATAAATCAAAATTTCTGGAGATGAGGCACAAGAATTTTTTATGTAGTCCCCAGATCAGATTTGTATTTGTACTGAGATCTGCAATTTACCATGTAAAACGTAAAAAGGAAAGTGGAGTGATAGATGAATAGCTGGTGGATAGATTTGTGATAAAGCAAAAACAATAAAATGTTAAGGGTAGAACCTAGGTGGTAGGCATACAGTATTCATTATAAAATTCTTTCAACTCTGCTCTGATTTACATTTTTCAAAGTAGAATGTTGGAAAAAAATCCTTCCACACTTCTCCAGATGATTAATTTGGGGCTGATGCCACCCAAGGCTTGATGGTGGAGATGGGTAGAGAGAGCCTGCATCTGTGCTGTGGGAAAAGAGTGTAGGGTCAGCAGCTTTCAGTACTTGCCTGGTGGCTGGGCGGCCATTGTACATTTATGAAAGCAACCCCAGGAAGACCCCAGAGAGAAAGTTGGTGAGAGCAAACTCTGGGCTGATAAAATATCCATGTCGAACTCAAAACTTGATTAATTGGAATTCTGAGTGCCATTGCTTCACATATTAGTGTAGAGAAAATAGATGTTTTTGAAAGATGCTGACTCTTATATAGGAACATCTGGTTCTTCCATATGGGAGAAGAATCTTGGAGCTGGAGAAACCAACGAGGGTCATCTGGTCCAACCTCCCACTCAGTGCCTTTCCCAATGGCCTGCTCCGAATTGCATTTCATTTGTGCAGCTGGACAGAATGATTCTAAGGTCACTGTTTGGAGGGTGAAATCACTTTTAATTCCAGCAAATGAATATAGTTGAAAACAGTTTTCCTAAGGGAGAAATAAAAGCTGTTTTGTGCAAGGCTTGGTTGCCCCTCTCTTTCCTGCTATTTTAAAATTGGGTGTAGAGGCAGTAGAAGATGACGAGGCCTCGAGAAGTGGGTTGTGTGGTGCTCGTGTTTCGCTTCTCACTGACTCATGGGTGCAGTCCTCCCTGAAATGCGCAGAATAAAGTCTCTCTCTACCTTCCCTGCTCCCCCAACTTCGTTCAGCTCTTGAGGAGTACAGAAGTAAAGGCCCTTCTGTCCTGCCTGTGGGGCTGGGGAACAAATGACAAAGGCCCTTTAAGGGAGGGAGAAGGGCAGGAATCCTGCAGATGTGAGGTTACAGTGTGTCAGCCAGTCCCCTGGGAGCTGCAGCCAGCTTATTGCAGAGGCCTAAGTCCGGGACTCATTTGTGGGTTCTGGAAAAGAAATACCCTGCTGATTATGAGTAACTCTAAGGCCACTTCCCAGAGCCTCTTGGGCTCACAGAGAACTCAGACAGTCTGTTCTGCTAGACTTTTTGGAGCTTTGATATGGATTAAACTCCTGCCCGGTCCTGTCTGTTACAACTACCGGCCTTGTTGAGCTTGATCTGTAACCTTTCTTTCAGTTTCTACACCTATAAAATACAGAGAGATATTAGCCTCCAAGCCCTTTTGGTGTTTATAGTAACTAATTTTATAGTGCTTTACAGTTTATAAAATCCATTCACATCCATGTTCTCCTTTGAGTCATACAACCTTCTAAAAGTGTCTCGGGGCTCCATGCTGAAATGTCAGCTCTTCTCACTCTGGAACCTTCTCTTGGGCAACTTCTGTCATTTCAATTACCATCTATATTATGATAAGCCAATAACTTACATCTTTAGCCTGGATCTCTCTCCATGACCTGAGTTGCCAGTTTGTCTCTCCACTGGGCTGTCTCAAAGTTTCCTCAACAAAATACATCAAAGACTGAGCTTATGATGCTTCTCTCCCCAGGTTCCACCCCAAGCGTGCTCCCTATCTCAGCAAATGGTGCAGTCATCCATCCGTTCCAGCAGGCCAGGCACCTAGAAGCCATTCTAGACGTCATCCTCTCCCTAAACCCTCATATCCAATCTGTCACTCAGTCCTATGGACCTTTTCCTCCTAAATGTCTTGACTCCATCCACTTTCCATCTCCTCAGTTGCCTCATTAGGACAATGCTATCCCCATCTTTTACCAGGACTACTGCAGTAACCTATTATCAACTGTCCTCACATCTATGTTGTCTTCTCTCCTTCTTGTCATTCCCAAATTTAGGAGAAATCTTTACAAAATGCAAATATGATTAGGTCATTGTCATTCCTTAAACCCCTCAATGGCTTTATATTGCTGACATGATGATAGCACAATCCCTAAGAAGGCCTTCAGCTCCCTCTGTGGTTTGACTTCTGTATACCTCTTCCCTGGCAATCTATGCTCCAGCCATAAGAACCACTGTCGTCTTTTTAAGTTCTTTAAATATATTCCTTCCTGCCACAGGGCCTTTGGACATGCTATTCCCCCTGTCTGGAACCCTCCTCCTCCCCCTCCTCTTTTCCCAGTTAACTGCTGTTTATCCTTTAGATTGACTTAAGCCTTAAGGAAACTCTCCCTGTTCTTAGAGATCTGGGTTCTTTTAGTTCAGAGGAGTTACAACATTTTGTATTTTATGTTCATTGTTTTGATTGATTGACATCTTCTGTCTCATTAGTGTAAGTCCCAATAGAGAAAGGATCTGTTTGCTTTGCATCACCATTGTACCCCAGTACGCAGTACTCAGAAATATTGGTTCAGTGAATTACCTCAATGGGGTAGGTATGACAAATCTTTTTATTCACAATTCTTTACACAAGGAGGTTGGTTTTTAAAAAAGGCAGATGTTTGGCATTATTTCTTTTATTTCTAATTTTATAGTATGCATATTTCTGCCTCTGATTGGTTCTTTCTTCCATCATTTCTCATTCCCAGCTGACTCCGGCTTTGCCCCAGCAGAGTCATTGATGAGCAATCATTGGTTTGGAAATGCTCCTCAGAACATACAGCGCCAACTCATAAAATGTTTTTGGACGGCTAGAAATCTTGTGAAAACTTGCATAATTAACTATTGGAGAATTTAACTGTGAATATGGATAGGAGAGTCATTAATTAGAAACTCTGTATGAGTAATTGTTTAATCAATAGAAATGGGTTTTTTAGAGGAGGGTTTGGAGACTGAATTGTAAAGCTCTGGCTGACTGAGACGCCTCTTGCCCTTCTCACATTTTGCCTGCATGGCATTAGGAGAAAAAGCCTGTCTCCTCTAATGTCTCAGATCCACCACAGTAAGTCTCAGAGCAGAGAAATGTAGCTGGTGTCAGATGGGCCCTATGCTGCTGCTTTCTTGACTTTAGGACGTCTCCCGTTACCTTGTCCTTGCTCCCTCGGAGGAACACAGTAGACTAATGTGCTCTAGCTGTGCTTTCTTCCAGCTCCCAAGGGCCACGTGGCTCTCCATTGTGTTCAAAGAGAACAGGCCCCTGTGGGTCACTGTCTAGGAAACTCTGTCGAATGTTCCTTGCTGTAGTTCTTAGCCGACTTAGTAAAAGTTTCTCCGCTTTGAGCACACACCCACCATGAGCTTATGGATTCAGAGCACAGCCGGGATCTCCACCCCTTAGGACCCAAGGCTTCTATGACTAAGTCCATGATTAGTTGAGGAATTTCAAACCATTTCAGTCCTTCATACTAGCCTATTTCTTCAGTTTTCTGGTGTGGGTTTGTTGTGTGTATGTGTGTGTGTGCGCGTGTTTTCCCATGTGTAAATGTTTTTACAGAGGCTCTGAAGCCTCTCTCCTTGCATTGGCATTTTGGGACATTCCCCAAATCGAACAGGATGACTGTGTTGCCCGGGTGTCCATATGGGAACTTGCTGATGTGAAAATTCTCCCTGTGTTAATTGATCCATAAGGAGTTATGAATGAATATAACAGAGACCTGGTGTTTAGTTCCCTTAGATGACTGTGGAATTCAAAATAAGAAATCTACCCTTATTCTAGATTCATTGTTTTGCTTTTTCTTATCAAGAACTGTTATTATGCTTAATCAGCATTCAGACATTTTTCCATGAATATTTCTTTTATATAGCCATAATTCATATTTTTCCTATAGCTTTTGTGTCATACTCACATTCAATGATAGACATTTTTCTTATTTTAATACTTATCTATTACTTTTTAATGCCTATGTATTATTAATTTTGTGTATGTTTGTATTTCTTAACTAAATATCCAAGTGTTAAAATTTTAGATTATATTCCTTTTTATTCTCTTTTAAATAAGTTGGCTTAATTTTTAATAATTTTAGAAAGGTGAAAAGGGACAGAATATGTATTATAAACATTCTGTGGCTTTTTGTGACTGTCCAGAGAAGTCCGTGATTAAGGGCAGAAGAACGTGTGGTAAGAGAGTTTGCAATGGGAGTGAGACCCCTCGGAGGGCATTCCGGTTGCACAGAGTAAGGTTGTGAGTTCTGCGTGGCCCACTCGTCACAGCATTGCAGCAGAGCGAGCGAGTTCTGTGGGGTATGCAGCTTCCCTTAGTGTCCTGTGGAACAACTGAGATGTCTTCCAAAACTTTTTTTGTTTAAATATGTAACTCAAATTCTGGGAATAAATGGGCAACTTTAGGCTCTGTGTAGACTTGATTTTTTCTTTCAAAGTTGTGTATCTTTCAGTATTCCTGTTAACTGAATTCAGGGAGTACGTTCCTCCTGATGCTGGAAGCGTACTCGAGACTTTTTAGAAGTGTGGATATTCTGCCGTGTCTCATGCCGAGACACACAGTTATAAAGTCAGCGCGGCATAGGTGGATATGCACTGCATAACGGTTCTTCTGTAGGCTGGAGAAATAGCCAGAGGAGAAATCTGTTCTTAGAACAAGGCACATGCTGTTGGTTCCAGACATTCTTTCTTGCTGGAGGATACAAAAGTGGTGTTTAACGGCTGCTGGCCCCACGCCCACGCTCCGGCCCTGTGGAATGTGCTCTGTCTGGGCCACACTCTCAGTCATCAAGGCAGTTACTGTGGGGAAGGGAGAAGCCAGCTCTCCAGGTCCTCGGCCTGAGCTTTCCCTGCCAAGAGAAAGGATCTGTTTTGACTTTGGGCTTCCTACCGAGCCCCTGCCCCACTCCGTGAACTGTCCTCACAGATGGAGGCTCATTTTTCTTTCTTACAGTTGCCGTTTCTCCATTGCAAGTGCTTCACTGTGAATGTAAAATTAGGAAACAGAGTTTATGAGAAACTTCATTTGGTAAAGAGGCGTCACCCTGTTCTCCCGTTAAAGACATGACGTAGGATCGATTCCAATTTCTATGGTTTTTGGCAGATGCTATCTTTCTGAGATTGCTTCTCTGTGTTTTATGTAAGAGGAAGAGAGAAAAAGAAAATTCTAAAACACAATAGTCACCTTGTCCTTTGGGCAGGTTAAGTGGGGATAGTGTTACATATTCTGTCCTTTCTCATATCAATGATAATGATAACCTTTGTGAATGTTCTCATTTAACTCTCACAATCAACCCCTTGAGTTAGGTACTGTTTTTGGCCCCATTTGCAGGTGAGGAAACTAAGGCTTGAAGAGGTTAAGTCGCTTGTCCTGCACATCAGTGGTACGCAGTATCCAGTGCAGGCAGCCTGAATCCAGAGCTGGATGAGCTTTTATTCCCCACATACCCGCGCTTCAAGGTCAGGAGGAGGAGCTTATCGGGTACATGGAAATGTCCTGAGGCTTATGGAAGTGTTTGCCTCTTAGGTTGAGGCTAATTTATCATTTTTTTTCCTCTAAATTTTTTTGGCAAAAAAATTTTTTTTGAAAAATTTCAAACCTGAGAAAGTTGTAAAATTAGTACAGTGAAGACATATATCCTTCAACTAAAGTCCCCAGTTATTAATATATTACCATATTAGCTTACCTCTGTCTTTCTGCATATGTGTGTGTGTATTTTGGTTTTCTTTGCTGGTCCTTTAAAAGTTAGTTGAGACATTATGACGTGTCATCTCTAAATACTTTAGCAGGTGTCTTTGGAGAACAAAGGCATACTCCTAAGCAACCTCAATGAAAATCATATCGCTCAAAAAAATTTACATTGATGCACTGTGATTTCCTAATATGTCCACGTTCAAATGGCCCCAGTCATTCCCCAAATGTCCTTTATAGCAGGATTTTTAAAAATCCAGTATCCACTGAAAGATCAGACATTGCTTTTATGATCTGCGATCTTGATATCATGCACATTCTCTTCTCACACTGGGGGCAGTTTGCTTTGGCTTAACTGAGAAGATCAGAGATTTTGCTGCAGCTCCAGATTCTCCCGTCTCTCTCGACTAAGCAGCCTCTCGAATGTCCTCACTTGACACAGGTTGTTTTACTGGGCACCACATCGTCTTTCTTCCTCTGTCTCCTTTGCTCTGCTTTTTTTCTTCATTCTTTCTTCTCCTTCCTTTCCTTTTTCCTTCCTCATTTTCTTTTTCCCTTCCTCTCCTTTCTCCCTCCTTTTCCCTCACCACCTATACTGTTCACAAGACTTGTTCTTATGCACTGTGATTATTTTATGCTTCAACTTGGAGACTGATGGTGTGGTGGGGGAGAGCTGCCACATTGGCTTCATCTGTGGGTTGGGACAGAGAGCAGGTGGTGGGGTTGAGGGGGGGTGTACTGGGAGACTGACCTAGCGTAGACCCTGTAGGAGGAGGCTCAGACAGCCTGGCACAGCATGAGGCTAAGAGGATGTGAGAGTGACCAGCTCCAGTCTAGGGAGACATCAGCAGTGGAGGATGGGGAAAGGACAGGCTGTGCCAAGATGGCGTAGAAATGGCACTGTGGTGTATTGGAAAGACTGTGGACTTTCAAGTCAGATAGACAGCTTAAAATAGCAAGTCTTTACTGGCTAGCAGTATGATCTTAGGAAAATAATTTCACTTTCTACGTCTCGTGTTCTTTACCCACAAATGGAAAAAGTAATATCTACTTTGAGTATTGTATTGAGAATTAGGGATAATACGTGTTAAAGCAAAGACTCTGGCACAGTCAGTGCTCAATGAACAGTGTTTATGTGGAGTTAGGTATTTACATAGTGTCCCAACAGGTGGATGGAGCGCTGCAGTGAAGGGAATCCTGGGTAGGTAATGGTTGTAAGTTCACGCAGGTGGCCAATTTGAGACTGACCTGTCAGTGGATGGAAGAAGATCCTTCAGAATGGAGTTCAGGGTAGGCTTCTTGTACTGGGAGGGAAACGTGTAAGGCAGCTTCCAGTAATCAGGAACAAAACTCCAGTTGGAAGCCATGGGGTTTGGGATCTGGAAGAAAATCCAAGTGCCTGATCTGAACTATCCCATCAGCTTCAGGTGAATGACAAGGGTGACATGCTGCTGAACCATGCGGAGCATCTCTTCTTTTGGCTTAGCACTGGGAAGGAACCAGGAAGGATCCGCTGTGAGAGGGGGCTCAGATTCAAGCTAAGCCTGCCATTTATTCTCTTTTTAGATCTGCTGTTGGTGGGATGAGACTATTACATTAAAGAGGCTCTTTTCTTCTTGGGTACTTGGCCTGAAGTTAGGTAAATTGTCTCTCTGTAGATGATCATACCTTGCTTATGAGCTCAGAGCCCAAACTGCTGGGCTGATCTTGATTCACTCCCCTTCTGTCTTAGTCAGCTTGAGTTGCCATAACAAAATACCATAGACTGGGTGGCTTAAACAACAGAGGTTTATTTCTTCCAGTTCAGAGAGAGAGAGAGGGAAAGAGAGAGTACAAGCAAGTGAACTCTCAGATCTCTTCTTGTAAGGGCACTGATCCCATCATGAGGACCCTACCCTCACGACCTCATGTTTACCTAATTGCCTCCCAAAGGCCCCACCTCCAAATACCATCACATTGGGGGTTGGGGCTTCTATGGGTAAATCTGGGGGGAGCACAAACATTCAGTCCATAACACTCTCCTTCCGCACCCCCATTCCCAGATACTTGAGAATCTGTATGTAGTGAGAGATATTACCTTGAGGAGCATGCTGCTCATATGTATTATAGAGAAGCAGAAAAATGATTCAGAACCACAGTTCTTGCAGCTGGTCAATTAAAAGTGTTTACAAGGGAACTCTGACTCTCCTATTGCATTGGTTCTTCCTTTTTCCCTCTAATTTTTATAATTTCCTTATTATTATTATTTTTCATTCTAGAGACATGAAACTGAGGCAAAATATGTTCTTTGTAAAACTTCCAGTTTGAACTTTCTATAGCCAAAAGTGATGCATTCTTCCCCTTCTCTCCAAAAGATTAGCTTGTTCCAAGCTTTCCCTTTTCTGAGCCATGGCTAGAATCAACACACACTTCTTAAATCTGTGCATTCAACACCAGGAAGAACGTGGTGAACCAAAGAAGAACTCCTTTCTCCTGAGCACTGGTTCATCAATGTGTTTCCAGTTTTCTTTGTTGACTGAATTTGCTTTTGTTCTTACCTGCTTTCTGAAAGAGCGTTAAGTTGCAATCTAAGCTTATTAGGACATAGTTTTTAAAAGTATTTAAGCAAGGTGTATAATCAAAATAACATACAATCTATTTCACAAATTATAAAGTAATACGCATTAGGATATAATTTGAGAAGAGGCAGCTAGCCCTGTGGTTTCACTTTCTGGAAGGATTTCATGGCTGTTCACATTTGTCCCTCTTCTCTGGTCTGTGTCTTCTTTGACTCCCCTGCTTGGTCAGCTGGTACCCCCAACCCCAGCTCCCTAAGTCCCTGATCCCGTCAGTGAACAGCAAGTCACTTCCCTAGTGCCCAGTGTTCTCAACCTGTGCTACGTGGACCAGCAGCATCTGAGAACTGGTTAGAAATGCATATTCCTGGGCCCCACCCAGACCCGCTGAATGAGAAACTCTAGGGGTGAGTCCCAGCCATCTGTGTCTTAATAGAGCTCCAGGTGATTGTGATACATGCTTGCGAGGGCCTGAGTGTTTGTCCTGCCCAAATTCAGACATTGAAATCCTGACCCCCGATGTAATAGCATGTGGCGGTAGCCCTTTGGGAGGTGAATGGGATTTAGTGTCCTTATAAAAGAGACCCCAGGGGCCGGCCTGGTGGCGCAGTGGTTAAGTTTGCACGTTCCGCTTCTTGGTGGCCCAGGGTTCGCCGGTTCGGATCCCGGGTGCGGACATGGCACTGCTTGGCACGCCATGCTGTGGTAGGCGTCCCACATATAAAGTAGAGGAAGATGGGCACGATGTTAGCTCAGGGCCAGGCTTCCTCAGCAAAAAGAGGAGGACTGGCAGTAGTTAGCTCAGGGCTAATCTTCCTCAAAAAAAAAAATAAATAAATAAAATAAAAGAGACCCCAGAAAGATCCCTGGCCCCTTCTGCCATAGGAACACACAGTAAGAAGGTGTTGTCTGTTAGGAAGTGGACTCTCACCAGACACTGAATCTGCCAGCACCTTGATCTTGGACTTCCCAGCCTCTGGAACTGTGAGCAATAAATTTATGTTGTTTATCAGCCACCCAGTCTATGGTATTTTGATATAGCAGCCTGAATGGACTGAGATAATGCTAAAGTTTAAGAATTTCTGCGTTAGACCAGGAAGCTAGATTCAGTGGATTTATCTCCCAGTTGCTGACTTTGGCATAAATAACAGCACTTTATTTTGCTCCTCCTCAGAGGTAGAATTGGACAATTTTAAGTGGAGTAAGACCTTAGAGCTCACCCCAGTCAGTGCACTTCACCAGAGAAGAGAGCATGTGGCTTGGCGCCCAGCTTTGCAGATAGTTGCATCATTCAGATGGGAACCCAGGGCTTTCTGTTTCAGCTCCTAGGTCCTCACAAGGGCCATGTTCCTTCTCTAAGACTGTTTAATCAATGCTTTCTGAGGCCAGGGTTCCTGGTAAGGTGGCCCAAGGAAATATTCCAGAAGAACCACTAGCATTGGCTTAATCATCTGTGCGTTCTCTTAACACTTTAATAATAATATTCTGATATTTCAGAAGTAGGCTCCAAAGCCTTGAAATCCAGTGGCTTTTGTCATTGATTTTATTTCATTAGTCTAGAAGAAAAAAAAATCAAATGCTTAAACTGGCAGAATTCCACATTTTTCTGTCTTTTTTGACTCTTGTTCTCCTATAATGAGTGAAAAATGTTTGTGTGCTTGTGTGTGTATGATATGTGTTTGAGAGAGAGAAAGAGGGAGGAGAACGAACTTTCTGTTTATAGGAAAATTGTTAGCTGTCTGAAGAAGACGTGATTACACAGTTGGCAAGAGTCTGCGCAGTTGGGCACTGCCCTCCACAGTGTCCGTCTATCTAACTCTGGTTTTGGGGTTTGCTGCATTTTGAGTGTCTTCACACAGGCACTTTCTTCATCTATCTTGTTGCCCCATTGGATAATCCCCATAGTGGAACTTGATTTTACTCACTGCTATGCTGGCTTGTGATTTTCTCTGATCTAAAGAAAAGTCTAGAATTTGAAGAATTTGGAAGCAGTTTGTCCAGATAGTTCCACGATGCGTCCTGCCTTGCACATCACGCCTGTCCTTGTCTTTCCCTCCTTGGGGGCAGGGGGCCCACAGAAAGCCTTTACCTGGATGATCTCGTTTGTCTGGATGGCTTAAAATTCTTGAATTTGTTGGATCCATAGCCCCAGGTGCTTCAGTTTCTGTGTTGGGTGTGGGAAGGATAAATACCTGAGGAAAACATTCCCCTGTCAAAAGACCTGATTGATTCGGGAGTGACAAGTATTTTGGGAGCCAGGGTATAGACTTGCTGGTAGATTAAGTGAGGGTTTCTTTAACCTGGTAATTTTAAAGGAGATAAGGGCGCCTGTTTAGATTTCTAGGAATTTATTTCTGCTGAAAATAGATTGTGATAAGTTCTTATTTTGATGTTGTCATCATTTGTTCATTTAATTTTTTTCTTTCTTCAATAGGTATGCCAAACACATATGAGCAAAATAGGCTAAACAAAACAAAACAAAATACCAAACTAAGAAGGGAATGACCATTTCTATTTTAAGGTTATAAAAACAAATCAAGTAACACCTGAACATAATTATGCCTGTATCAGAAATTTAGGGAGGGGGATTTCAAATAATCCACGGAAAAAATTAAGTAAGCTCCATGGCCGAAGACTCTAATATAAATATAGTTCGTGAAGGATGAAGTTAGAAGAAAATTTAAATTCAATCTATAAGAAAGATGAACAATAAAACAAAGATGGGAGGTAATGACAACAGAGAGTGACTAGAGAATTTTCTAGTAAGGCCAGATTTTAAAGAATGTATCCAGAAAATAGAAGGATTGATGTTTATCTTCGAACAAATATAAAAGTCACTTGGATTGTTAAAAACCAGTATAAGGAACATCAAAGTGAAGTATGAGTCAACAGAAAACTAGAGACAGGTAAGTGTGGTACAGATTTTTGAAAAGTGAAAAGCTTGACATTCATATCTGGAAAACATCCAGAGCTGATTATTAAACATATCCTTTGTGAATAGGAAGAAAGCAGTGCTGGTTAAGAGGTAGCATGGATTTGCTGAGAGGTAGTCAAGAGAATGTAGATCCTGGCTTAAAGCCAAAGGAGAGAGGTGTCTTCAGGAGGGCTGTGACTGTTCCTCTTCCTTATCAGCAAATTGGAAGATGACATAGACCATATCCTTATGAAGACTTTCGTTGGGTAGAAGTTAGCAGAGCAGGAAGGGGAGTATAGGAAGAAGCTGGTGTGAGGGAGGAAAGGAGGGGAGGAGAAATGGAGGGACTGAAGACTCAAGGGACACAAAGCCGAGAGGGACTGCTCATGTGTCAGAATCAGTCTTCAAAATCACCTTGTTAGGTAGGAAAGCTAGATGTGCAGGCCAGTGTGAGAGAAAGCAAATCTGTCTGTGAGTGATGAGGAATGGTGAGGATGGAAGCGGGTGGGAATTGAATAAATATTTATGGGGTCCTTACTGTGTGCCAAGTACTGTGTTCTGGACACTGGGGATGCAGCAGTGAATCAAGCAAAGGTCCAGCCCTCGGGGAGCTGACGTAAACAGGAGAACAAACAAACAGGTGGAGTGGCTTGTTTACATAGGATGGTCAGGAAAGGCCTCTCTGATATTGTAGCATTTGAATCTCAAGGGAGTGAAGGTCAAGGAGCTCTTAACCCAGGTGTCTGGGAAAACTGCTTCCTGAAGGTGTGTGCTGGTGCATGGCGAGCATTGAGGAGGCTGAGTGCCTGGAGCAGAGAGAGCAAAGGAATGGGCGGGGAGGGGATGATGCTGGAGGAAGATGGGGGGTGGAGGGCAGAGAAGGGAGGGCCTCGGGGCCAGCTGTTCATCCTGGTGAGATTCAGGATTTTGAGCAGAGGAGTGATAAGATCTGAGAATAAATACTCAGAGTCCTTCTTTATGATAGTCTTCAAAGAAGTTCTAAAGCCAGAACCACGACTATCCAGTGAAAGTTATAAGGAGAAAGCCTTTAGTTCAGTGTATGACAGCTTAACAATTCATTTAAGTATCTTAACTAGTGAGGACTTCCTCTTCAGAAGTGCTGCGTACCTGCACGGAGCCTGGTTTTAAATTTAAAAACCTCCAAGGTCCCTTTCAATTTGGACATTCGCTAGTTTTCCCCCTTGGAGAGCAAGAATTTTCTGACTTTGGCCCTGACTTTCCGTGGGATGGCAGGTGGGGAAGAAGGGCAGGGGCGTGGAGGTGAGTAGGGTAGGGACAGAGAAATAGAGGGTTGGAGACAGTTTCTTAGAGGCTCAGGGGAGCAATTTGAGTTCCTAGAAAAGGGACCAGATAAGTTGGGGAGTCTGGCATAGAGGGATGGGCAGCCGAGCAGTGGGGGCATGAGGAGGGCATAATTGTCAGATCATGTGAGAGGCGCCTGGACAGTGTGGTGGGCAAGGTGGGGGGTGGAGAGTCCTTCAGGAAACAGCAAAGGATGAGTCTGAGAATTTCCAGGGACAGAGCTTAGAGACAGCTATCAAGGTGACAGTCCAGAGGCTTGTGAGGTGTGCCTCTGGGCAAGGTAAGAAAAAGCTTCAGAGCTCCAGGGACCAGTGCACCAGAGAGAAAGGTAGGAGAGAAAGGTAGGACGGCCTGGTGTAGAAATGGGGAGAGGGAGGTGTGGTCATGTGATGGGAGAGTGATTCCAAAGCACCACAGCAGGGGCTTGAGGCCTAGCGACTGGTCCACAGAAGGAGCACCCTGAGTGTCCTGTCATGGTGAAGGTGGGAAGAAAGGACCCCCGCCAGAGGCAGTAAAGTGGGGAGAGTCTGGGACTCCCCAGCTCTGGGCCCTTGGATGTGCAGAGTGACAGCAGCTCAGCCAGAGAGAATCTGACTCAGCTTTGCTTGGGCTGTGGAGGGGGAGGGTCCTTCCCCCCTTTAATTCCGAAGACCTACACACTTTCCCCCATACCGCTGCTGGATTGTGTGCTGGTCTCACCTCAGGGACACTGGACTGATGAATTTAAATTGGGAAAACTGGGGAGAGTCGAAAATTTTAAAAAATTTTCATCTCTCCTCTCCAGTTTATAAATAATTTGGAAGAAGGAAATAAACTTAATACAGAATAGAAAGATTTAATTTAAAAAAAGTTTCTTATGAAAACAGATTTACTTTTTAAGGCCACATTTCTCTTTGAATAAAAGAAATAATTCACTTTTAAGTTTAAAGTAGTTGATGAATATGATTATATATATTTGTTCATTCAAATGGGACCTGTTTGATTTTAGTAGTGGTTATGTTATGGCAAAACTGTTCACAAATCTGCACAGTTAACCAGTTGCGTTTCTGTGAAGTTTAGGTGGTTCCTCTCCTGCTGTCGTCACATGTATATGCTTTGGGTTCGGAGGTAGTTAGTTCAGTGATGTCTTCTATTGGATGGTTGCAGGCTAATATGCCACTAATCCTAACCATCATATAGTCTTGCTTCTCTCTCTCTCTCTAAGTCTCAGAAAGGCTTTGGGCAAAATCAATAAAATTCCAATTCTTTTGGCAGAATTGCAGTTTGCACAGCTACATCTTTCTCTTTTATTGTTTTTCACACTTTCTCTCCCCCATACATGTATATATATGTTTATTTTTGCACTTATTTATAGTCACATTTTAAGCCTGCATTCTCATGGAAAATCTGTGTTCAAATAGCTCAACACTTATTATTCCATAGAGGCAGTGTTACGTAATGGAAAATTCACGAGCTGAGTAATCACGCAGAGGGTGGTTTAAATTCTAGCTCCAGCGCATTCAAGCCATGTGACCTTGGCAAATTACTTACCTTCTCTGAGCCTCAGTTTACTGCTTTATAAAATGGATCTAATTATACTTACCTAATAGGATGGTCGTGAGAATTCACAAGATGGTGTATATCAAGCACTAGTAAAATGCCTCCATAAGCAGAAGTTACTGCTGTTGCTGCTGTTTTGTTAGAGGGCTACAATGGGGATAAGGAGTAATGGAAACTGTGAAAGCTAGGGAAGGGGAACATGGAAGAGTAGACTTCTGAGAAATAGAGGGAGAAGAGTGAAAGTGAAAAGTTACTGAGGGAAGTAAGTACTTTATCATTCAATTTTCTGCTGTACTGGTAAACTCAGTACTAAAATTACTTTAAATTTTCTAAATTTTGTGCCCACTTCCCTTACTGAATGGTAAAGGATGCAATTTACCTTGGGTAATTTAATTTGGTCTATATAACTTTGATTTTCATCATGATTTCATTCACTCTAGCTTACAGAATTATTTGAGAAATCGTTGGTCTGGTTCCCTATCTTCAAGGAGTTGAATGCCATTCAGATGTAGGGTCATCTCTTCTCTTCCAGAAAGTTTTTGAGAATGGTGTATGAGTTTTTGCTGCATAATAAATTAGTGACTTAAAATGTACAACCAATTATTTAGCCCACGGTTCTGCGGACACGAAATTTGGACTCGGCTCAGATGGATAGTTCTTCTGCTGAACTCACTCAGGAATCTGTGGTCAGTTGTTGGTCAGCTAGAAAGCTCTGCTTCTCAGGGATGGCTGGTGATCAGCTGGAGTAAAAGGGGAAGGGAATGGTGGGGGTGCTGGACTTCGGGTGTCTCGTCATCCAACAGGCCAGCCCCAGCTTGTTCACATGGCAGCTCAAGTTTCTAAGAGGGAGATTGAAAGTGCCAAAGACTCTTAGTCAAATTCTATTCAGTTTCAGAACCTAGACAACATCACTTCTACCACATTCTGTTGGCCAAAGCAATGCAAAAGTTCCAGAATCAACGAGCAGAGAATTAGAGACCATCTCTTAATGAGAGGAGCTGCAAAGGATTGAGGACATTTTTGCAATCCTCCCCAGATGAGGACTCTATAATCCTCATTGATAAGTCAATTCTAGTTCCTTAGATTCTTTCTCTTCTGCTTTAATTTTCATCCTTTTTTCCCCCTGATGAATTGCTAGTCTGAAGACTGAAAAGAGATGCTTAAGTTATTACTTCCCTTACAGTATTTTGTCCAGAGCTCAAGTTTGCAAAGTGCTGGTGCCAGAAGGTTGACCCTGACCCCACAGGATCATCCTTGGCTTTCATCCCTGACCAGATGCACTTACCCATATCCAGGCAGTGGCCAGCAGTATAGGGAAGTCTCAGCTGGATGGCCTGGCTGGAGGCTGCTAGGTGGTCCTGGCTCAAGAGCAGCTTGTTCATTGTCCTTTGATGCAGAAAGTGTGACATGGGAAACAGCCTCTCCGCTTAATTAACTGGATCTCTTGGAACATTTAAACATTGCATCGTAGCAAATGCTAAACAGATAAGGTAGTTCCTTAAATAAAGTTATTTCTTTCTGTTTTTAATCGATCAGATGATCTCAAGCTGCTGGGTTTGTTTTAAGTAGCTAAGAATTGATTTTCTGATCATTTTGAAGGAGTAAAATTCCAGTCCTTTTCCCCAGATACCAGATTTGATATCTCAGTAGTTTGTCTCTAAGTTTCAGACTTAATGGGGTTCTTTTTTTTTTTTTAACATGAATGCTCTTTTAACTTGTGTTAGACCATCAAGTCTGTAACCCATAGCCTTGGCCTTGTATGCCTTGGGTAGCACTAACTCTCTGAATTGTCTTCTGGCCTATAAATTCTAGACTCAGCTATTTTCCCATGGACCACGGGGAACTGCATGAGTAAGGAGGGAAGCGGAGGGGTCAGGGAGCTGCCTGCTTCCCTTGGTGACCGTGGAGGTTAGATACAGTGATGAACTGGTAACAGCTCCTCAAGACTTCAGTGGGTCAGGCTTGGGACAGAACATGCCAGACATGGTGCTTCCACCTTCTGGAAGGAGATGCTATATCATGCTCATTATTTCACCCTACGTTACAGCAAAAATTAGTGTTTTTGCTTCTTGATCAGTTAATACCTTGGCAGAGGAGAGATAAATGTCATTGCATTTGCCGTTCTTCTTTTACACCCAGTCATTTTCTACAGATGTGTTCTTTGAAGAAAACTTAGGAGGCAGGTAAATGGAATGGAGGGAGTAGGAATTATTGGGTTAGCAAAATATTCTCACTTTCTAAAAACGAAGCATTATCCATCTTCTCTCCAGTTCAAGGGTTCTTTATCAGTTGAGGGAATGGCCTGGTTGTTTAGCTTGCAGTTGCTGTATTTTTTCTGGAGGGAAGTAGTCAGGGTTGAATTGAGATTTCAGTGTGAAGGGTGACCCCAGAATGGTGTAACTAGGCAGCCCTGTGGATGGTCAGGATGCGGCACAGAAGGGCAGGGAGAGCAACAGGGGCCGTGACTTTCACTGACTTCTCAAGTGTTTATTTGGCTTCTACCATGTTTAGGCACTGTGTTAGATCCTGTGGTCATATCCTTGAAGAGCGAGGAATAGCTGAAAAAGCTCAAAGTTAAGTGATAAATGCAGTCAGAGAAGTATGTGTAAGGGGATCTGGGTGCACTGTGGGTGCACAGTGACATGACTTCCTGGGTGGTGGGAAGAAGCTGGGTTGTGAACTACGAGTTTTCCAGGTGGAGAGGGAGGGAAATGGAATTCCAGGCTGCAGAAATCTTGTGTCCAAAGGCGGGGAGGTGTGCTGAGCTCTGGATGTTTAGGGAAATCCATGTCGTTATGTCTGTTTAGACCCTAGTGGGAGCTGTGTGAGTGGAGAGGCAGGAAAAAAGGAAGACAAAACATTCTAAGAATTTTAATGTCTATCAGGGAGCAAATTGGATTAAATTCACACACACTGTGTTTAGAAAGGCCTCTATTTTACCAAATGAAATGCTGTTCATCTCTAAAAGCAGCTTTTCAACAACTGGGTTAATTCAGTTTTGCCACTTTCCTTCAAGGGGCAGATCCGTTTTCCTAAAAAAGGGTGAACAAATTCATCTAGCCTTGGGGAATGTGGTTTCACCTGTTTGCATGGTCTAGCTTTTCAGGTGAGACGTCATGGTAAATGTCCTGAGCATGGCATTCAGAACCTGGATTGCGAAATACAGATCAAAATGAAAGAACTGCCACTGTGATTTTGTGCTGTTTCAATACAGCGTTTCTGGGCTTTGGCTTCTCAGAAAATATTCAGCATGACACTGATTGATTGTCAGGGCCCCAGAGATGGAAAATGTAGGTGAAAATGGCAATCTGAAAGGGGCTGAAGTGGGCTTGAGAGCTTTTGTGAATAAGAGAGCTCAGTTTTGATTTGATGTTTGATCCTTTAAAATGTTCGATTATGTTGAAATTGTACACGACTACTTCTATCTTGTTCTCTTCACACAATTGCTGCTTTTTAATTTCATTTCCACTTAATTATAAGCAGGAAACAACTGTTTATAAGTAATTACAAGGCCTTTTAGGTCTTTTCTGATTCAAAATTTTACATTCCTGAGGTCAATTGACTGTTTGGTCTTGCCACCAAATACGTGGCATCTGTTAGCACTTGGTGGCAGCAAAATCTGAGTCCTGGAGTCAAGTGCCTTCATTAGTGTTTAAAGCGTAAAATTAAGAATGATTTCAAGTGGATTGAAAGGTACCCAGTGAGAGAAGAGAAATTCTGCTTACAGCAAGGAAGGCTAAGATTTGAAAGCTCCAGGAGGCCTCTCTGTGTAGCCTTAGGGATGTTCTTTAATCTTTCTGAGCTTCAGGTTCCACTTTCCTTTGGTACCTCCCTCTTTGAGTGGGGTTCTAGTTTTATCTGTAACATTTCAAGTCTTTTTTGGAACTCTGAGGCCCGCATGGCAGATTTACGTTTAAAAAGTCTGGGTGGTGGGTTTCAGGAATGTCTGTGAAATTAGTTTCTGAATTACTCTTTATTTCAAATTATTTCCTGATTAGATCCCAAATTTTCTTTTCTTTTCTTCCAGTTTTATTGAGATATGATTGACATAGAACACTGTATACGTTTAAGGTGTACAGCATATTGATTCGACTCCCATATATTGTGAAATGATTACCACAATAAGTTTAGTTAACAAATCCATTGCTCATATAGGTAAAAAAAATAACCACCACATAATTTTAATCACGAATTATAAGTGAATGTGCCAGGCACCCCGATGTATATATTTCTAGGCTCAATAAGTATTTTTGAACCTGATGTTTATGTTTGGCTTGAAGGCCTTAAGGGGAGATGAGTGGGGCGGCAATACTGAGTCATGACATTGCCATTGTCACACTTTCCTGTGGCTCTTAGCAAAGTAGGATGCAACTCACTTCCATCCATCGGGCTGTTGCCGCTGGCTTCTTGAACAAAATGTCTGTGAATGTGTGCTTTTTCTATGCCTGTTGGAAGGCTTCTCACTCTATGAAGATGGAAAATGGGCAAGGATTTTTAGATGGAGAGATAGTGTATACACTAACCACTTAGAAAAGGCTGGCCTGGTGAGAAATAGAGGTCAGGAAAGTAATTGATCTGTCATGGCCATCGATAATTTACCTCTCAGTGTAGGTTAAAATGGTGGAAGAATGGTGTCCTTGCCAGTGGCTGTGTAGAGGCATGCTGCCCTGTAGAGTTTCTTTGGTGTTAAATAAGAACCCAGACTCCCAGTGGAGGGAGCAGGGCGGGGAAGCTCTCACATCGCAGACGCTGGCTCTCTGCAGCGACACCGCGGAGCAGTTTCCTGAGTCTGGGTTCTTCGAGACTAAGAGTGTTGAATGACTAATTACGCCCGGGGCTTAGGCAATGTCTGCAGTTTTCTTTTTATTCCTTTGTACGTTGAGCAATTGTCCCGGTTTGCCTGGGGCTGAGGAGTTTTCCAAGATGCAGGACTTTCAGTGCTGAAACCAGAAAGTCTGGGGCAACTTAGGGCAGTTTGTCACCCTCCCTTCATGCCCCTGCCTGTCTGTTTCCTCTTCTGCCCCCTCTCCCTGCCGCACAATGAGTGAGCATCCCAAACACCTGCGTTCGCTGTTCCAGATGCACTTCACACATGGTGGACCTGGGGAGCTTGGAAAAACAGAACAATCCATTTTTAAAAATAGGGTTCTCCTTAAGTAGTTCAGACTTAAGTGTGACTGTCGTTGCAGAAGCTGGCACCGCCTTGTGGCATCCTGATTGTTTCTTTGCCTTAGTTTTCCTTTTGCTGAACAGTTTTGAAAATAGAAAGCTGGGGCCATTGTGGTTAGAGCCAGGAGCAAATAGGCACCTCTGAGATGGTCCCAAGCCCGTAGCCCCTCCTGGCTCCGCTCCTACTTCTGGGTAGCTGTCGACTGTCCCCACCTGGAAGAGCAGACATGGTTATAAACTGTGAACTGTGTTTCTAGGATTGATTTCTAGTCTTTTCTTTTCAGGAAAAATAATATACAATTGGAGCAAAATTAAGTAGACACTAAAACCCTCCACTTTTCCCCCAGTGATTGTTAAATGCTATGGGTAAGTTCAGAATTTTAGTTGTCATTTTAGTTATCCCTCATGCATAAGTGGTACAAACACAACCTGTATCTCAAGATCAAAGGGTGGAATTCTAGTTATGCTGTGGAACTGCAAAATACCAGACAGAAAGCCCGCACAGGGGCCTCTCAAGATTTTGATCTGTTCTCTATTAAGAGTGACTGGATTTTTTTCTCCTTACGATTCCTCAAGGAAGTTCCATTTATTCTTCCATGTTTGCTGCTCACAAACCCCTGCTTCTTTTTCCACCTGGCAAAGTGACATGATCGTGTGATATTACTGGGCTGTGTGAAAACCCATGATCATATCAAGCATCAAGCAGTTGCCTAGAAACCATCATGAAAACAGGATTAGGTAGAGCATTTTTTCTATATTACAGCTGCCTTCTGATTAAGACGTGATGTTAGAGATAGCTAAGTGTGTACTCTTTCATGGCCTCAAAACACATGTAAGTGAAGAAAGAATTTTTCAACAGTGATAAAATGATTTCTCCGTCATCGCATTTCCAGATGGTTATCACCCACCCAAATCGCCCCTCCACCACAGCCCTACACACACCTCCCTTTCAGGAGGGTCCTGTGTTGCGGATTGTTGGCCCTTTATAAAGAACATTGACACAGACCAACAGCACATCTTAGACACTGTTGTTCATCCATCAGTCCCTCGGCCCTCAGCCAGACCGGAGTGTGCGTAGAGAAGTTGGAAGGCATTTGCAGTAATTTGGTCACGAAGAAGGAATGTGTTATGTGGAGTAGGAATTAATCAGCTAAGTGATAAGCAGGTTTTCAACAAAACACCACCAGGGGCGTATCCCACTTTAACTCTACTGCGGTGAGTTAGAGAGAACTAAATCTCTAACTCTGAACGCTCTTGTCTCCCAGGAAATAAATCTTGATGGAGTCAAGGGATGTCGAGAAGTATAAATTGAAAGGACTTATTAAATGATTGATGTATTCCTAAACTCCTCCTGGAAGAAGATAAATAGGTAAATAAATGATTATGGCAGGTTTGGGGTCAAAGGAGAAAAAGGAATCAGGAAAACCTAAGGGTTAGTAAGTTAGCAAATATTTATTGAGCTCCTGCTATCTGCCAGTTGGCCCTTCTAGGTGTGGTAGGGGGTGGGGTGCGATGAGGTGGCTTTGGAACAATGAGCAAGATGGACAGTGTATTCTAGCGAGGGGGCAGAGGTCAGGCCATAAAGGCTGGAACAGATAAATAAATAATTTCAGATAATGATAAATGCCATGAAGATGGTCTGTGACTACCGCAGGAGGCATAGGCACTGTCTTTCGGGGGCGACGTTTGAGTGGAGGGGCTGAGAATCTGAGGGACTGGGAGCCATGTCCTCTCAGAGTGGGACAGTGGAGCAGGAGGCTGACTGTACGGTAGTGAATAGTAGAAATCAAAGCACGAAGAGAACCTTCAGTGTTGTTAGAGGACAAGTCAGATCCGTATTAAGGAAGATCATTTTCAAGTTCTCAGAAAAGTGAATCTGACTGCACCAGGCCTCCAGATCGTTTTAATTACCTTTGGGGGGATTGCCTAACATAGTATTAGTCATAGAATTGACAATAAGGACTTTGGTATTTTTCTCACAGATCTTGATGGTAGGAGTTATTTTGCATTTAAAATTTTATTTTTAAACCATGAAAATAACATATTACCAAACTTGGAGAAATAAGAAAAAAATCTTCTATGATGCCACTACCCTAGAGGCACTATTATCTCTTTTGTGTATTCCCTCCCAGTCGTTTTCATGTGTGTGGTTTTAGATGGTTAATAGGTACCCCTTTAAATGCATAGCGGTCATTTCCCCACACTGCCTCAAATTTATATTCTGTACTTATAACTTTTAATGACTACAGTCCATTCTGATTTTGAGGGTAGTTATGCACTATATTTTCATTTTCATTATATATGCATTTTCATCAACTGGTAGATATGTAGTCTTGTTTTATGTGTATTTCTGTTTAAAGACACCTTGTTTAATATATTTTGTTGATTTGTGAGCATTGAACTAACTAATGCAGTATCCCTGTTACTCATGCCTGAATAAAGCTTGTGTAACACATGTCTTTTTGCCATAGGGCACATCACAGCTTTCTTGTGCTTAGAAACACTAGCCAGCACTTCAGCCGTGTACTTGGGGGCCATTTTTTTTTTCCTTGAGGAAGATTAGCCCTGAACTAACATCTGCCGCCAATCCTCCTCTTTTTGCTGAGGGAGACTGAGCTAACAGACTGAGCTAACATCCGTGCCCATCTTCCTCTACTTTATATGTGGGATGCCTGCCACAGCATAGCTTGATAAGCGGTGCATAGGTCTGCACCCAGGATCTGAATTGGCGAACCTGGGAAGTGGAACGTGTGAACTTAACCACTGTGCCAACGGGCTGGCCTACTTGAGGGCCATTTTAAACAGCAAAATCACCAACAAAAAAGAACAAAAATGTGAAAAATGTGACACTCTGTAGACCACTTGCTTACAGCATGAGAGTTAAAACAAGAAGGCAGAGCGTTGCCCTGTTCAGCCTCAGCTGAAAATGTGCACTTCAAGAAACTCAAACTTCTGCCGCTCTGCGCATGTTTGTGAATGACTCTGAAAGCACAACAAATATTGATTTTGGAGTTACAAATAAATTTTAGCAAGCAGGCAAATTTGCAAATATGGAAGCGACAAGTAACGAGGATCAGCTGTATGCTATTCTGCCTGGCTACGCCACAGTTAACTGAACCATAAATGGCTCACTTTGGAACAGGACACAGACATGCTTCTATTCTGGTGTTTGTGGAACCTCCATAATCCTCTTCACTCCCCACCCCAAACAAACCAAATCCTGAAAACAGCACTACTAGGGAATAGCTCAGAAGCACGGAGTAGGGAAAAATTGCCCTCTGTGTCTCTCTAGGGGACAATGTAGTAATACCACCCTCCATTTTTGAGGGCTTTTGCATTGGCAGAGGTCTTTGATGTGGTCTATGTAATTTGATCTTTACAATGAACCAGTGAGGGAGATAGAATTGTTACCTTCATTTTCCCAGAAACAGACACAAATGTGAATTGATGGCAAGCGTACCTAACCTAACCTGTCTTTCTGAAATGACTGTCAGGCATTTTGTCCTCAGCAGAGGCCTTGAGAGTGAATCTTGGTCCTTTCTCTGACCAGTTCCTGCTTGGTGAGAATAGATATCCCATTGGAAATCACAGTACCTGTCATGTGGCCCACAGGTGCACAGTAGTATCCACCTGCATTTTCACCATGGAGGATCAAGAGGGATATGGTGGAGTAGAAAGAGTGTGAAGAATTGATTTTGATTTCCTGGCTCTGCCCCTTCCTCAGCTTTGATACTTTGGGCAAGTTGTAAAACGTCTCTGAGCTTGCAGTTTTGCATTGGCAAAATGGGTATAATTATATTACCTAACTCATACATTTGTTGTGAAGATTTAATGAATTAATATATTTGGCCATTTTTCTCATTGTGCCTCTGATGGTAAGAACTATATTGACAAGGAGTTTATCTATTGATCCTTAGAGAAAATCAATAAATAATCTTGACAGTCACCTGTGTTTCCTAGTAACTCTGCCTGGAGAGTACCACCCTCAAAAGCACCATTGTTGAATAAACAGTGTGCATTGGCTTCTGCATCAATGCATGTCTAAGTTAATGTCACGATTTAGTTTTAATCTTCCATAACACATCATTTTCTCCTAGCATAAGAAACATAAATCTTTCAAAATAAATATTAATGAAGTCCCCCTTAGATTTTTTTCCTAATCTTGATTGGGATGCTGATAAGCTGTATGTACGTGTTGGCTGTTGAATGAAGTGTTCAATAGGCTTGCTACATATAACAGACCCAGGTCAAATAAGTGGTGTGGGAAGAGGCTAGAGCAACACCATGCCCATTTTCTTGATGGGAAAAGTGAAGTATAAGAAGATGACTTGCACAATAAGATCTCCAAACTAGGTAAAGCTTTCCCAAGCAGCCAACCTTTGAATTACTAGGCTCAGGGGAGTGTGAAAAGATCCCCTTTCTCCTGATAATTTTGCAATTAAATGAGAAGGTGTGGGTCCTTAATAAAATGTTCTAGATCCAGTTTACATCTATACAATACAATTTCCAGCATGTCCTTTTTAAATATCTGTGTGACATTAGGAGAGGAAACTCAACTGCTAGAGTGCTCTTATAAAGTCACCATAAACTTCACAGTGGCAGGGATGATGGGGTCAGCAATTGAAATGCTAAACTCCAGGTCCAAGTGGCTATTTCTTCCTGAACTTTGATAACTGGTATCTGCTTGAGAGAAAACAACGTTTGGTTTTTGCTGGCTTGGCCTTAGAGATTACCCTGACACTAGTGATCTCTGGACCCTGAGGTAAACTATAGACTCATTTCCCAACTAGATAGAGGGGTACCTTCATATACTATAACTTGTTTGGGATTTGTCCCATTCTTGTGTGAATGTCCCATTATGTTTCTGAGAACACATGCACAGCCCTCCTTAAGGTTGGGATGGGGTAACAAACTGACATGGGCAATTCCTGGTGATTATGCTGGTTTTCATTGTCATCACCGGAACTCATTTGAATGGCCACTTGTTCATTATGTTGTGTGGGTCACAGAACAAAGGCAACAAAAAGCATCGACATGCCTCCTAGGAGCTTGCAGTCTAAGACAATACATGGATGGAGATGGTCAGCTTATTTTCATGAGGCTATTTTTCAGTAAAACATTAATATTCACGCTGGTAGATTCAGTGGGAAAATTCAAACGAGGGAATCCTTGTATTGAGCCCAGAACACATTTGGATGGCCGAGAGGACAGCCTTAGAGATTAATATTTCCCTCTACTGATTCACGTTGGCCAAGGTGAATCAGTATTCTAATTCCTTCTGTCAATTGCAGTGGGTATCTGCAAATAAACAGTCTAATAGTGAGAAGTCTAGTAGGGAGATGGACCTTAGGCACTGAGATTCTATTACATTTGTTTTCTCCCGATTTTATAGAGTGTACTTATCGGAGATAGAGAAGCTGCAGGTAAGTTTTGGTCCACACCCTGGTGCTCCTTTGACTACCAGCTACATGAAGCTTAGGCACTCGCTGAGAAATATAGGTTGACCATGAATTAAGTTTCAAAATAATGTAGTACCAGCCTCAATAATGGACTAGCAGGCGTGTTTTAAAGATTTTTCTTTTTTTTTTTCCTTTTTCTCCCCAAAGCCCCCCAGTACATAGTTGTATATTCTTCATTGTGGGTCCTTCTAGTTGTGGCGTGTGGGACGCTGCCTCAGCGTGGTTTGATGAGCAGGGCCGTGTCCGCGCCCAGGATTCGAACCAACGAAACACTGGGCGGCCTGCAGCAGAGTGCGCGAACTTAACCACTCGGCCATGGGGCCAGCCTCTAGCAGGTGTGTTTTAAGCAGTCCTAGTAGGCCTTGAGCTGCATGACGGTATCTCTGTATCTCTAGAATTCAGCACAGTTGCCTCTACACCTAGTGAATTCTTAATATAGCTTAGGTGAATTGAAGCCAAAGAGATCAGAAAACGAGAGTAAGACACAGGAGCACAGAGGCCTAAAGGCAGTGAGTGAAGCAGAAGTGTTGTCTTGTAAGGTCCCAGTATGAGGCATGGGAGAGGAGTTGTTAAGGTCAGATGAGGAAGGGCCTTGTTCATCCATGGAGCCAGAAACCGGAGTGAGAGGACCTGGGAGGGAGGCTCCAGAGCTAGTAAGGTGCCAAGTCAAATGCAAGTCGGGCCAGAGGGAGACTGGCACAGTTGTACACCTCCTGCAAGACAGTGCTGGGAAAGGAAGCGGATGTGGAGACGACTATTCCAGGAGCCACACCAGCCAAGCCAGGCTCTGACTAGCCTTTAGTTAAGTTAGAGCAAGAAATGTGTCCTGTGTAAATCTGTCTACTCCTTTCATTTCAAAAATTCTTCCCCCTTCCTCCCCTCAGTTTTCTTGTAAAAGTTTCTTAAAAGACAAAATCAACTTGGTCTTGGCCAGTCTATCAGGAAAAACGTTTCTCCGAACCTAGATCTGTGATCCAGGAGGCCAGGTATGAAGTCACAGCCACCGTCTCAGCCCGACTTCCCAGAAGAAGTGAACAGAGGGAGGTGAGGCACAGCATCAGAGTCAAGAACCAGGGGTGGAGCATCTCAGACAAGGTGAGGGAGGGGCAGTGCCTCCCTCTCCAGTTTGATGCCGACTCCAAGGATCATGGAGTCTTCAGCCCTCACATTTGTCCTCAGGATTCTTTTTTTCTTCCACATAAACATCCTCAGAAGATGGGCAAGAAGAGGAGTGTGGGCAAGGGAGTGGACAAATATGTGGCCGGTCGGTAGGTGTATTAGCTTTTCTATTGCTATGTAACAAATTCTCACAATCTTAGTGACTTAAAACGGCAGTGTGTGTCATCTCACAGTTTCCCTGGATCAGGAGTCTGGCACGGCTTAGCTGGGTCCTCTGCTCAGGGTCTCGCTCCCCAAGCTGAAGTCAGGTGCCACTTGGGACTGCAGTACCTCCTGAGCTCGGGGTCCTCTTTCAGCTTCATGTGCTGGTTAGCAGAATTCAGTTTCTCACGTCTGTAGATCTCTTGGTGGCCTGCTTCTTCCAGGCCAGCAGGAGACTCTCTCTGACTGCTAGACCTTCTTTGAAAGGGCTCACCTGATTACATCAGACCCACTAGGATGATCTCCCTTTCGATGAACTCAGAGTCAACTGAATTGGGACCTTAATTATGTCTGCAAAATTATCTTCACCAGGGCCAGCCCTGTGGCTTAGTGGTTAAGTTTGCGTGCTCCGCTTTGGCGACCTGGGGTTCGTCAGTTGGGATCCTGGGTGCAGACGTATACACCGCTTGATGCTGTGGTGGCGTCCCACAAAGAAGAACCAGAATGACCTACAACTAGGATATATAACTATGTATTGGGGCTTTGGGAGAGGAAAAAAAAAAAAAAGGAACATAGGCAACAGATGTTAGCTCAGGGCCAATCTTCCTCACCAAAAAGCATACTTAAAAAAAAAATTACCTTCACCATAATGTAACCTGGGACTCAAAGGAGCACCGTCAACCATATCCCTAGGTCATACAGGCCATACTCAAGGGCACTCTTGCAGAGTCTGTCCACCAGGGAGCAGGAATCTTGGGGTCATCCTAGAATTCGGCCTTCTACAGTGGGTAAGAGAGTGAGCGGCCAATGCTTTTCTATTCCCTCCATGTTGTAGACTGTAATTTGGGAAGGGGAAAGACGGATTGGAGAGCAGGATCAAAGATGCTATTTTAGATTTTTTTTGGCTGGTGGCCCCAAGTCCTGAGAGAACAGAAACTACCACTAAATAACAATCTAAGGGTACAACCTTAATTGTTGTGGCTCAGGGTGGAAATTTTGATTTATAAAAGAAAACGTGTTATTGCTCGGCCAATTGCTGGGAGATGTTTCAGGGCCCACCCTGGAGAGGAGAGGGTGAATCAAGAGGAGCTCATTTCCAGTGTTTGTGATTCCATCGCACGCAGAGTTTCTGACTGAAGCTGTTTTTCAAGACAGACCTGGCCCATTCACTTGCAGGTAACCATGCTAGTTGGAGAAAGGTCCAGTTGTTGTGGGTCCTAATTGCTGTCAACACAGAGGACAAAGTTAGAGAGATTTCTGTCCATTTAACATTTAAAGTGTCAGAGGAAAAGTGGGTTATTATTGTCCTGCAAAGTGGTCCTTTAAGCCTGTGCCTGCCAATGGGTTATTTTTTATCAGGAGCAAAATATAGACTATCCATCTTCTGGGCAGAAAATGTTGACTCTAGTCATGCTCACTATGCTTTGTTCCCCGAGGACTATTTAAAACAGGTCTCGCTTGATTCGATTAAATGGAGTCTGTTTTTAAAAAACAAATGCTTTTTCCCCCTGTTATCAACTCATAGGTTTCCATTTTAGAAAATACAGATAAGAAGAATAAAAAAGTACATCTGTTACACTGTGCAGAAGTCCTGTCAATGTTTTGTCAGATATCCTTTCATATATTTCTATATTATAGTGTTTATAGACAATTCTCTACGTTATAACTGAAAATACAGGGAATTCAGTTTTTGTAATATGTTTTCACTTTGATATACATTGTGAACATTTTGTTGTGATATATATGGCAGCATTTATTAACAAACAGCTTTTGACAACAACGTTTTTAATAGCTGCTTACTTAGATATACTGTAATTTATTGAAACAATCTTATCTGGGCTATTTGAAGTTTCAGATAGACAGATAGATGGTACTATCAAGTCAGGCTTATCTGACTCTGAATAGTAAATCTTTCTCGGTGATTGTGATCCCATTGTTTTCCCTCAGTGCTGACCTCATTTTTCTTCCCTTGTTGGGAGCGCTAACGTCGGCAGTACAGTTCTTGCTGCTTGCAAAGGCAAAACTTGTGCTTTATGTTTACTTTTCCCCTGGTCTGTTCCCAAGGCTACGTGTAGAGTTTTTAAATACTTCTTTTGTGAGCCAGAAGCCCTAATAAACAAACCACTTTGTTGAGACTGGAGTGTGAGCACTGGCACAGTTTACTAATTTTACTGCACGTTGCAGACATCACGAGTCGGTGAGGTGGTCCAGCTGCACCTTCCTTCTCCTCACAGACTCTGTGTACAGCTTTGTTGAGTTGCTGTTTTTCTTTCCCCTTTCCTTCTAAATGGGCTGCTGGTGGCGAAAGTCTGTTTAAACAAAGGTGGGGAAAGGATCAGTTTATTACAAGCCCAGACTTTAAAAGTTAGCTAGAAGTTTAACCTATCAGAAACCTGAGCTTTGCAAATGTTGAGAGTGTTAGGACGAATGGGAAAAAGGGCAGTCAGATATTGGTGGGTCGTTAGGCAGTGGACGGAATGCAATTCAATGACTCAGACGGTCATCAAGAGAATTTTTTGACATAGTGCCACATTTCACAGAAATAATGAAAACAGGCCTATGGAAAGAACCATAATTAACATATAGATTCCTCATGATCCAGCAGAGTCTACATATTGAAAGTTAGCCTCTTTTGCTTTTAGAAACATATGGTAGCATTTTTGGTTGTCACGATGGGGAGGGGAAGCTCGCATTTGGTGTTCAGGGGCTCTGTTCAGGACAATCCCAATCCGTGGAGACCCTTTCTACCTAAAATACCAACATGGTCTGGTTGAGAACCTCTAACTACTTCACAACTTTTGGTTTCGTCTAAGGAATGGAGCAGAAAACATGAAACTATGGCCATGAATTTTTCTGGGGCTTCCTAGAAATTGTCTTGTCCTCTCTCTCTCCCTCGTTTCTCAGAGAGGTCCTGCATAGCTAAGGCTGGAAAGCTATTGGTCCACGTAAGGGCGTGTGGGTCAGGGGAAAGCACTTTTTAGTTCTGATATTTCTCTCCATCTATACTTGGTCTGCAAAAGTTGAGTCACTTTTTCTGTTAAAAGCCTGTCTGGTTGTTTGTCTCACAGACCAGCTGTTTAAAGGCGGAAATCAGCCAGTACCATCCAGCTGTTAACTCAGCCATCCCGAGGGGAACTAATTCTTTGCCAAAATAGGCTCAGAAAAGACCAGAGAGAGGGAGTTGCAGGGAATAATGACTCAGGCTTAAGATTTGTTTTCAGGCTATTTTACTCCCCTAGGTGAGTGGAAGCAGAGGCCACCTACATCATAACTGGTCTCAGAATGTCAGAGCTTCAGGGAGCCTGGGAGACCAGCTGTCCTACTCTTTTATTTTATACTCTAAGAAAGGAGGCCCAGAGAGGTTAAACGACTTGCCTGAGGTCACGGAGCCAGGTTGTGACAGAGCTAAGTCTAAATCCAAACCTTTGATTCCAAACACAGCATTCTTTCTACTACACCAGCAGCTACCCTTTTGACTTCTTATATTATTTATTAATAAGCTTTGCTGACTTTCTTTCCCAAATATTCCCCCACCCCCACCAAGGCATTGCATTGTTATTACTTCAAACCTTATGTAATTTCTGAGACCATTGCTTCACGGGTCCTGGAAAAGAATCTTTTGTGACCAGAAGGCAAATGCTCGCTCTTCATCATGCAGTAAGCATCCACCACTGACCAATCATGAAAAAAATGTAGAAGCATTGTTCTACATTGTCTTTTGGGAGAAAAATACTCAGTTCAGCTGTTTGGTAACAAGTTCTAACGCGGTGTTTGCACGTGTTTGCCAGAGGGACTGCAGAATGTCTTCCGTTTGCTTGTTCTCTGAGATCACTAGATTCCGTTTATGGGCTTTCTTAGAAAGAGAATATTATGGCCTCTTTTCTTCACCTTCCTTGGACATTCTCCGACTCTTCCAAGGTCCAATGAAGAGGAAGGGCAGGGCTGTGGCTTGACGACAGGGACTATCCTGTGGGCCAGGGCACTTAGAGGGATACCTTTTGGAGCATGGCACTCCACTTCCAGGATAAGACTTGAGAACCTGAAAATATCCATCTTTTGGGAAAAATTTGGATGCTGCTTAGAATCAGAGAAAGGAATCTTGAGCATGTCCAGGACATTTTTTCACAACCAAGTTGTTCCATTTTCCTCCCTTTCTGCTGGGCTCTGTCATGGGCTCTCAGTTGCCCACTGGGTGAGCATCTCATTCTTCTTACTAAGGCTTACTTTGGGTTTTCTGGCCTTTTTTTGCTCATCAGTGTCACCAAAGGGGGAACTTGATAATCTAGCTTGGCTGTGCCCAGTTCTCTTATAAAAGTTGGAGCGAGAGGTTTGCATAGCAATTCTGATTGCTGCTTAAAAGGAAAGGGCACGGAAGAAGCATATGGATGTGATAAAGTGTTGTTGACTTTGGAGGGGTGACCTATGGAGGAGCTGGAGGAATGGGAGAGGTATTTGAGATTGGAGCCGTAGGCCTGGTTTTCAGTGGGGAAAAGGAAGATTTATCAACTATGAATTGACAAATTGAACACTGAGCCTCTTAGTAAGCAAATGGTCAAACTAGAGTCTAGTATATCACCAAGGATAAATGGTATTTAATGAGCCTCATAATTTTTTATAGTCTTAATAGGCTAATAGATCAGAGAAATGCTTAATAAATTGTCCCAATTTCAACAAGACATGAAGTAGTAACAGCAATGAAACAGCTAACATTTATTGAGCTCTTATTAGTGAAAGGAACTGTTCTCAGTGAAAAAACATCAAATTTTGCTTCTTTTGGGGGTGTGTGGTTTGGCATCTCTTAACTTTAGGTTCTTCATTTAAAATAATGGAGCCTGCCTTTCCAATCTCTCTTGTTTCTAGTAAGTGGACTGGAATTATTGGCTCAGCTTGGAGTGGGCAGTGGTGGTGGTGGGGGGGCAATAGAGAGCTAACCAGTGGTTTTTCACTCTCCACTGTCCCAAGATAAGCTATCTTGTCTTTTTTTTTTTGCTGAGGAAGATTTACCCTGAGCTAACACCTGTTACCAATCTTCCTCTTTTTTCGCTTGCAAAAGATTAGCCCTGAACTAACATCTGTACCAATCTTCCTCCACTTTATATGTGGGTCACCACCACAGCATGGCTGACAAGTGGTGGAGGTCCACACCCAGGATGTGAATGCATGAACCTCGGCTGCCAAAACAGAGCATGCCGTACTTAACCACTATGCCATGGGGCAGGCCCCAGGATATCCTGTCTTGACCAGACTGTTGAGCTCTTGGATTCTAGTAGCACTTGGAGATAGAACAGGGTTCATTTCCTCAGCTGGTTGGGTTTCATAAGAGGAAAGAATATGCGGGAGCAGACAGCCAACACATACCATTGCTCCCAGTATTTGCCATTGCTAACTGGCTAGTCAAGGTGGAGGTAAGAAATAACTACATGGATGACTGTGAAGTAGCTTTCATGTTGCTACTCCCCTAATGGTTCTCAGCCAATTTTCACTTACTGTAGAACCATATTATATCTGGATCAGACTACCGATGAATTCATTTTGTCTTCATGACAATTTTGACAGGCAGATTGTATTTTTCCCAGTTTCAAATGGAGTAGACAGCATGAGTGATTGGCTCAAGTTTATTGCTAATCTTTACAGAACTGATCTAGAAGATATGTCTTCTGACTCATGACTCCAGTGCATAAAACACTCCTTTAGATGGTTAAGATCCTCTGGTATGTTTCAGCTGGCCAGCATTCCAGAGAGGTGGAACATGCATGCGAGATCTGACAGAGCAAGAATCTAAGTGGCTTTAAGCCAGAACCTTCCTGGGTCTCCCAGTTTGACAACCTATGGGATTCCTGTTGCTCTTATCTGGGGGTGGTGAAGGGGTGCCTCCTGGCAGTGAGTCATTCCCTGGACATTTAAACAAGGCAGATAGCACCCTGTACTTCTGAAGCACTTTCTCTTCTGCCTGGTGCTCTAGGAATGAGATTATCTCAGTAATTCTTACAACATATCAGGCTCATAAATAAAAGATACGTTTTGAGGGACTGTGCCATTTTTTTTTCCTGAAAACTTTATGACTCCTTTAATTTTTCAAACCTGACATCTTTGGCATTGGATCTTGACTTGGAGACAGAATTGTCCTATTACAAAACATCTGTCCTATTCAGAGAATCCATGGAGGAAATGTCTGGGACCCTCGTTAGTCATCCTTTTGGTGATCCTCATGTTTAGTGACTGTCCTTCTTGTTACAGGATCTGCAGTGTAAAGAGGTGAACCCTCAAGTCTTTGATTTCGTGTACTACCCCGGACCTCAGTGTCCTCAAATTAGAATGATAGGTTGGCCCAGATGATTCCCAACATTTCCGCAAGCTTCATCAGCCTGAGATTGGGAGCCTGTTAGCACAACGAGAAGTTTTTCTGGAATGGCAAAATACCAGATTTTAGTTATTTTAGAGTGGGACCCAAGAGGGTACAAACAATGAATATCTTAGCTTTTGCCTTCACTGAGGGGTATGCGCGAATGCCCTGAGTATCTCCTCGTGGAGTAAAGACTGAAATGTTGATATGGAAGGTGTGTAATGGGGGAGGACTGGGGTCGCTTTCCATTTAAGAGTGGAAGGAATCTGAGAGGAGAAGGTCATGTTTGTAGAGGGGGCAGGCGTCCCAGTGAGAAGAGACTGACCAAACGGCCCCTGAATTTACTTATAGAAAGAGAACATACAAGGGCTGAAAACTGCAAATTGCAGATAAAGGACAGAAGGAGGAGTGTCAACAGAGGATAAAGCATCAATTAGGAAGAACCTCTTCAGGGAATTTAACTGGGAGGTGCTGAATAAGAAATTTAAATTGATTTTAATTCTAATTGGCAGGAGTTTGGACTTAGATTGAATTATCTAATTATTGGAGAGTTTTAAGCATGGGAAGGTTAAAAGCAAACATTTTGTTGCCCTTGGCATGTAGGACAGATCAGACAGAAAGCTCTGCTGGATTGAGGGTGTGGGGAAGATTCTGGACTTAGGGATCAAAGTGAAGAAAAAGGGATGAGGGAAGAATCATTTGTCAAGATGTCTGCCTCTCAACATCCCGGGTCCCTGTGACCCTCCCCTTACAGATGGAGAGAACGCATGGCGTATTCTGTACTGCCTCAGCCTTGAATGCTTGGCTTGATCATGATTTTGAAGGGCTTTTATTTGTTGGGAGATTCAGCTGTCTGTTGCGGCTGAAGGAAGAGGCAAGAGAAGTACTCCCGGGATGGTTTGAGTTTCTCAAAACAAATCAAAGAGGACTACTCCACTTCATATGGATTATATGTTATTTCTGGAGCAGCTCTGCCTGCTTTAAAGGATCCTAAGGATTTCCTCCCGTGATATGAGGAGATTGGCCTAACCTCAGGCCCAAATTACCAATCAAAAAGTATGTGGCAATCAGGAGTCTGGTTGCTGAGTTCTCTGTGCTAGTGATCGGGAGGCAGCAGGCTATGCTGAAAGTACGTGGGAATGGGAGCCGGAAACCAGGAATCCTGCCCTACTCACTCTACTCCACAATCTCCTTCTCCACCCTCTGGATAATCCTTGGTCTTGTCAAGATGAGATACAGTAATGATGTAGAAGTGTTTTGTCATATGTAGAACTCTAAGTGTTGAACATGGAAGATGATATTATAATATTTTCATATCATTTTTATTCATTTGGGGACTGGTTGGATATTATTTAAGCCAGAGAAGGGGCCTTCTACCAGGCTAAGGCTAGTTTGGGTTCAGAAAGAACTAAGAAGTGCATTTTGGGACATTTGCAGCTATATATATATATATATATATATATATATATATATATATATGTATATGCCAAGAAGTAGGCATATTGAATTTCTTTGTGCCAGCTAACTTTGAATCTCTTAGCTCTCCTTTGCCAGCAGGAGCCACCCACGGGGTGTTTCTCCCTTCATCTCATTAATTAATTTGTTTGTATAGAATGAAACGATGAATTTTTTCACATTAATATTTTTAAGCTAAGAAGAAGTGCTATAGACCATTCAGGATTAGATTGCATTTGGAGACAGTGCATTGTTACTTGTTTTAATGATGAAAAATTATGTGTTTAAAAGGCATCAGTATTGGTGTATCTCTCTTGAAGCAAATATCATATGTAAAAATTCATTTTGCATAATGAATGAATTAGGGTGACTTTTTTTACAACAAATAGAGTATACCCTACCAATAGAGTTATAATAGGATTCCTTTAAATAAGCATCTCCCAATGCCTTTAGAATTTGATCAACCTATTTCACGTACTTCTTTTACAAAGAAATGCACATCTGGATAGTACAAACCTATGTATGTATGTTTTGGAATAGGGCTCTTTAAAAAACAATTTCTGCTACAGATTGTGAAATTTCAGTAAAGCATCTATCACTTCACCGAAAAAAACGAAAACAAAAAAACCCCTAAAACTTCTTGTGTAATAAGAGAGTGCTAAGGCTCAAGCCCAAATTTCTTTATTTAGAGAAATGTGTAATGTACTTAAATTTTGGTACCAGAAAACTATTGGGTGCTCATGAAATTTCACTGTAATAGGGTTTGACTCATGAGCCATTTTGTTTTTCTTGTGACTTTGACAAAGTTGCCTTTTTTCCTCCTCGTAGGCATCTGGCCATTTTCTCTCTGGTATGTGCACAGGGCGTGTGCACAGGGCAAGAGCAGCTCAGGTCTAAGGTGCAGCCTCTTGAAGGTGGGCGCCTGGGAGAGGGCAGCTGGGAAGACAACTCCTCCCTCCTCCCTCCCCCTTCCTCCCTGCCCCCTCCTCCCCTCCTCCCTCCCTCCCCCTTTCTTCCTTCTCTCTCCCTCCTGTGCAATACTGGCAAAAATGTTTTCCTGGAGGGAAAGCTTGGTTTCTAAAGTGAATTTGAGATGTGCCCACCAAACTAGTTCTCGGCATTTCTTTGAGGCTTTGGGGGTTGTCATCTTGCCCCCCCGCCCCGCATCCAGTGCATCCATGGCTCAATCGTTGGAGCATTCTGTGCCCTGGGCAAGGCTACTAGCTGCGATATTTCAGTAAAACCTGCCTTCCGCTGTGAGCCTTCAGCCAGCGGCGGGCAGCAGGCCTGGAGGAGAGCTTCTTTGTTGGGCGCAGATGGAGCTGGACAGGCCTCGTACCCGGGCCTCTTGCAGGCGGCAGGCGCGGCGGCATCTGCTTTGGGCACCAACGGTTCCCTCCTGGGCCCCGGCTGCTTTGTGTCCCTGGCAGGGGAACAGGGCAAAGCTAACAAACCCAAGAAGCAGAAAAAAGGCATTTTCTCTCTTCCTTTTCTTAAGTTGAAAAGCTTTGGGAGTTCCATTTTATACTGTCTGCAACATTTTAGAAAATTATAGGGTATTAGGGCCAAGTAGGTTGTTAGCAATGACCTATAACTATTGGTGTGTTTCACTGTTCGCTCTGCTGGGGGTGTTGAACTGGGTCCGTGGCCTCCTCCTTCTCTCCCTCTCCCTCCCCAGCCCCCTCTCCTTCTTCCTCCCCCTCCCCGTCCCCCATACCTCTCTCTTGCATCCCTGGACAGGCTTCAGGGGTTGGGTGAGCTGCCTGGAATCTCCCGCCTTGTTTGTATGTAGTGCCTGTGGGCAGTTTTCAGGCAGGAAGTTTTCGTTAGATTCCCCAAAGGGTCCACAAGTCAAAAAAAAGGTGAAAACTACTGATCAAGTCCAAAGTCCCCTCCATCTCTCTTCCCCCACATGCACACACACAGACACACAGACACACACACACACACGAATTTTACAGACAAGGTGGAGTTTTACAAGAAGAGGTAGAGGACAACCAGTGGAGTGCAGGGCTGGGACTTGAACTCCCGGCCTTGCTCTGGTGCAGCACTGTTCAGGTAGCTCCAGAACGAAGGTGCCTGTTGGGCCCACCTTAGGAGGGCAAAGCTACTTTAGAGCTGCTCTGTGAGCATGTTGGTCCGTAGGAGCCCAGGAAGTAAGCTTCAGATCACTCAAGTCGCGTGTCAGGACAGGGCTGTCTTTCTAAGATGACCTTCATTCATCTTTCCACCACCTGGTCCAGCACAGTGCCTTGCTCAGAGTACAGCTCACTGTGTTTGTTGAATGAATCAGCCTCAGTGGTGAGCAGTGCAAGGAAGACAGCTTAGTAGCTTTATGCAGCCAGTTGTTTGAGCTCAAGAATTATGAATCCTTCATTTTCCTCCTCCTTTATCTCCCCTTCCTCATCCCCCTGACCTCACATCTTGGGGCAATTGTTAGCTGCAGGAGGTGGCCCAGATCATTAACCATTCTTTCCTTTCAAGCTCCTTTGACAACCGGTTAATGACCTGCAAACACGAGTGTCAATGCTTCGGAGTCAAGGTAATTTTTTATAAAGTAAGTAATTTATGTAAAGTTAACAGTTTCTTCCTAATTTATCTGACTTGTGTATTTGGACATACATTTTAAACATTTGATAGTGCTTATTTATAATTATTGGGAGGCCTAGGCTCTGATTCAGATTGATTTACTGTTTGACTAGGATCTTGTACAATGATAATAGATGGAAACCCGAGATAGTTTTTGAACACAGATGGTCTGTGATCTGTGGTAGGCTCAGAGGAGGTGGGTAAAAATGTTTACATTTGGGTTACAGAGTTTATAAGGTCTAATGATAAAAGATTTAAGTGAGTTGGCAATGAAAGGAACATCAAAGAAGAGTAAAAATGAGTGAAATTAAGATATACTTATTCAAAGGGAAGTGAAAGATCGATTCGAGCTGTGTCTGTCTAGGATGACTGTAAAGGAAATAGATTTGTTCTGTCTCAGGTAGTTTCCTGATGGATAGAGAGGGAAATGAAAGGATATTCTAGGAAAGACAGTGTGAGAAGCCAGTGCGCAAGCAGAAAATGACATTGTAGGGGGCTGGCCCCATGGCGTAGCAGTTAAGTGTGTGCACCCTGCTTCGGTGGCCTGGGGTTCACAGGTTCGGATCCGAGGTGCGGACCTAGCACTGCTTGTCAAGCCATGCTGTGGCAGCGTGCCACATAAAGTAGAGTAAGATTGGCACAGCTGCTAGCTCAGGGCCAATCTTCTTCACACACACACACAAAAAAAAAGGAAAGAAAGGAAGAAAACACCAACATTTTATTGTTTTAATTTTGACAGGGTTTTGTTTTTTTAAAGAGCTTTTTAAAAAATTGATTGCTATGCCAGTGAAGTGTTAGGTGCATTACATGCATTATTTATTGTTACCTTTACTTTCCAGGGGGAACAAACTGAAATTTAGAGAACTGAATGATCTTGCTCAGGCGTGCACAGCCAGGAGCCAGGATTCAAATTCAGGCCTGCCTGGCTCCAAAGCTGCATGGCCACAATGTCATATGGAGACTCTTAGAGTTAGGATGAAAGCATCACGTATTAGAATAAAGGGAGACAAGACTTTACAGGACGATTGGGGTCACGTTGGAGGATATTAAATGCTGCATCTTTAGATAATGGGGAGACGAGACCTTGGCATGGATTCTTAAAGGAAGTTACTAAGGGTCTTCACTAAGGTGGATGAGGAGCATTCATGTCTTGAGTCAGAGGTTTAACCCGGTCAAGAGGTTTCCTCCAACCCAGAGATTCTGTGATGTTACTTTGAACTCTTGGGTAGAACCATGCACTAAGGGCAAGTAAATATCTCCATCCTTATTGCTGATGTCCCACAGAAGTGATACCAGGAGCCTCTCCATCCAACAACCCCCTGGCTTGTTTGTACACTTTGAATGTGGAAGACTGTGTGTCCATAGTGGAGGAGTGGATGGACTGTCAATGAGATGGTTTTTTCTTAACTCCAGTCTTCACTATGTGTCAGCTTTAGAGGCTGACCTAAATGAGGCAGGGTGCTCTAGTAGAGACTGCATGGGCTTTGGAGCTGGTTAGCCTTGGGATGGAATCTCAATTCCACCTTTTGTCAGTTGTGCAACCCAGACTGTGGGCAATGTACCTAACAAACTGAGCCCCCAGTTTTCTCATCTATAAATAGGGACATGTCCACCTTAGAGGAAAGCACCTCACTCATTTTCTCAAAGTCCACTATGTTAAGCACTTCGTCCATCAGATGAGCTCAGCACCTGACCCTATCTATCAACATCGTCATCAATCGTCAGCATCGGCATCATGGTTTTACACTTGTTAGAACTTCTCCATGCCATTGGACTGTGAAGCTCAAATACCTCTTTTCAAGGAGAAACAATGTGGGAAAAGTTCAGTCAACCTGAAATAAGATGACCCTAGATCAAGGCCAGCTCAAACAGTAGGTGACTGAGATCTTGGACAATGGATTTAAAACCACCTTCACAGGATTATTATGAGCATTGATTGAGGGGAAAGCTAGAAAAGTACTTTGTAAACACATAAAGCTTGACTAAACTGTTAGGCCGAGTGGTAAAATGCTATTCTGCTATATCTTTGAAAGAATTCAACTAAAATTTCATAAGCCTTGGGTTCACATGAGTAGTCCTTTGCTAACATGTGTGCAGGATCCAGAAAGGCTCCCTCTTTGAGGCTCACTTTGCTGCTTTCTCTGGTTTTTTGCCTCCAAGGCCATGTGCCCCTCTCTCACTGGCTGGCGTTGATGATGGGCTGATTCTGGCCTGGTCCCTGCACCGGCAGTGGAATGTTGACCTGTCTGCTGAGCCCTGGAGCCCACGGCTGCCAAGGAGACCCAGCTGGAGCCAATTTGTTGGGCTGAGTCACAGTGTCTGGTTGGGACAAGTTGGGCACTTGAATCATAAGTGTCTCCCCGGGACCTACTCAGTGCGCAGTACTTTGCTAAGTTCCTAGGTGTGGGTGGTGGTGAGGCACAGTTGGTCCCTTCTTCTGAGGAGTTTCTTTTTCTAGAGGAAAGGTTGCCATAAGGTGCTTGATAACAACTCTTGAGTTGTTTAGGACTCCCTATCATTTAGGACTAAGTTCTTTGGTAACGTGATAATTACTACAAAATCCAAAGTTGGGGGAGTTCAGGGACGGTTAGCAGAGTTTGAGAAGGTTTATTATTGGTTATTCAGGGGATGTTCGTGAAAACATTCATTAGTGCTGCTCAGGAGAAAGAAAACATAGTGTCAGCAGAGTACCCCAACTGGCAACTTCCATGGGAAAGCACAGGCAGTCAAGAAGAGCCTTGCTTCACAGAACACCAGGATTCCAGAGGCTTAGCAGGGCCGGCGCGGCTGGCCGGGAGTTGACACTGCAGCTCCAGCGACAGAACTGTAGCTTGCAAATGCGGGTCTGTGAGTTCAACTCTTGCTTTTGCATTGTACATGCTGTTATGTATTTTACTTTCTGTTACCTCAGTTTTGGTCTCGAAAGGAACTCCGTCAGACACTTGCAGAATATTCACCATCAGGCAAGCAGTTAATTTGTCTTTGGGGAGCTGCTTAGGGAATCACACTCTGACTTCAGGTTACTGTAGAATCAGGAAAGCTGGGTTCTGATCTTATCCTTGCAGCTGTTCTGCTCCTTGCTACACAACGTGTGGTCCACGGTCTAGCAGGATTACCGGGGAGCTGGTTAGAAATGCAGAATCTTGGGCTCACCTAGACACGTGATTCGGCATCTATGTCTTAAGATCCTCAGGTGATTGATATGCACGTAGAAGTTTGAGAAGCGCTGGCCTGAATGCTAAGCTCAAGGAAAGCATAGACTGTTTCTATCTTCTTTTTTATTTTCTATCCCCAATGCCTATTTAAAATTTAGCACATGGTAGCTTCCAAATCCCTAAATCTTTGTCTGATCTTGAACTTATCTGAATGTCTGGGCCCTTTGTAAACTTCTAGGGATTTAATTGTCAAGTGGTGTAGTGAGAGGGATGATGAGTGGAAATGGGCCAACTTTCAGTGGTTCAAAAACTGAAGTGAGTGTTAGAATCACAGTGGTGACGGTGGTTTTAAGATGGATGCCTTTGACCTACTAAGTCAAAATCTCTGAAGGCAAGTCATAGGATTTGTATGTTTTAAAAATTTCCCCTCATGTTCAAAAATGTTTATTAAATATACGTATAATAAAAACACCTTGAAGTGTCCCTCCAGAGGAAATGGATAAATACAGTTGAATACAACTCAGAAGTTAAAATTAAGGAACTAGAGCTACATGTATAAACATGAATAAATTTAAAAAAATTTTTTTGAGAGAATAAAGTTGTAGAAGGATGTGTGACATATGGTTCCATTTATTTAAAGTTTAAAAAAATTCATATGTATGTAATGGAAATATACGTATGTAGTAACAATGTGAAGACTTTAATGGGGCTGATAAACACCAAGTTCAGGGTAGTAGTTAACTTTGAGAGGAAAGAAGGGGAATGGATGGGAGCTTGAACAGTCCCTTCATGTTTTATTTCTTAATAAAGAAAGAAAGAGTAAAGAAAAAAATGTTGCAGCTGCAAACATGGAAAAATAAGATTTTTTCCAAAGGATGACTACATAACTATTCATGGTACTATTCTCTATAATTTTTCTGAATGCTTAAAATATCTTATTATAAAATGACTGAAATAGAACTCTCCTGGTAATTGTGATGCAGAGTGCTGGCATTTGGGAATTCTTGCCTTAGATGCTCCTAGGGCCCTTTCTGTTCTCAGTGTGTCTGTACACAGAGACGCACCAAACCACCGAACCACCCTCTTGTGTTCTCCTACATGATCGATGCCTAGGAGGACTTGCCCAAGGCCTGTGGCTTCCTTGCATTCTGTATTCTGTCCTGATGAGATGCAGCCCCACCAATCTAACTCTGCTTTAAGGACCTAGCCTACCAGGCGCTCCTCTCTGTTGTCTGCTTCTCTTCTTTATTAGAGGAGAGGCTCTGTCCTACAACTACCCTAATCTTAGAGCTCTGACCTTAGGGTCCCCTCCTGCCTTCCATTCCCAAGCTGCATTCATTTTCATAACACCTTCACTGACACTTCATTTCAGTGGTAGCACTTAGTTATCCGTGGGAATCCCAAGAGTTTCCATTGCCTACCCCAAGAATCCACATTTGCAGTCAGTTCTCTTATTGCTGTACCTGCTTTCATGACTGCCTTTCTATACCAGACATGTCCCTAAAGTTTAATCCATCAGGATGACACCTGTTGGTATATGACTCAGGGAATGTTTAGAAGGAAGAAGTGGCTCTAACAGCTGGTGCCAAAATGGACTTTTAATTTGAATTTTGTTATTATTATTGTTAATATACTCTATAGCAGTGGTTCTAAACCAAGAATGATTTTTTCCCCTAGGGACGTTTGGCAGTGTCTGGAGACATTTTTGTTTTTTTCAAAACTAGGGGAGTGCTTCTGGCATAGAGTGAATAGAGGCCAGGGATGCTGTTAAACATTCTATCACGCACGGAACAACTCCACCCCTGTCATAAAGAATTATCCAGTCCAAAATGCCAATAGTGCTGAGGCTGAGAAACCTGCCTTACAGATCCTTAGACCATGAATATCCTCCTGTCAGTGAGAGAGAGTGGACAGGGCTGCAGCTCCTTGAGAGGACCAAGCAATGTAGGAATCCCTGTGAATATATGTACAGACCATTCCTGTATTATCTTAATGGCGTGATGGGGGTTAGGGAGTTGATGGTGTTGGAAATGGAAGATGAGAAGAAATTAAGGAGATTCAGGAAAAGCTGCAGAGGAACAAAGTCCAGGTGGTGGGGAGAGTAGAGGGAAGCTGCCTGTGATGCCTTTGAACTTGGCACCTTGCTATAAATAGCACTCTCATGCAACAGAAATACAGGATAGCTTATTTAAAAATATTCCCAATGCAAAAAGTGGTAGATAGAGTGATGGCCACTAGTGAGTCGTGCTAGCCTCTGTCCACACTGGTCTGCAATGGGTTTTGCTGTTCTTCTCATCAAGAGGTGGAGTCTATTTTGGTTTTCTCCCTCTTGGAACATTTCTGCCATCATGTGAGGAATCCCAGCCTGATAAAGCCTCTTTGAGCAAAAGGCCCAGGTGTCCAGCTGTCCAGCCCAGCACAGCTGCCAGCTAACCTTCCAGCTCCCTGTAGCTCTATCAGTGAACTCAGAAGAAATCAGCTCACCACACCCCCCAACCCCAAAGCATGGAGTAGTGAGAAATAATAACTTGTGGTTATTTTAAGCCACTCAGTTTTGGGGCAGGTTGCTACATAGCCATAGATAACTAGATATTGTATATTAGTGACTTCATTTAAAGCAGTGCGTGATCTATTTGCCTTAGAATCTGTGTGTAAATATCAGATCATGGTTCAGAGAAACTGAGTTCTTCCTTGTTTGTTTCTTGTAGCACTTCTCAGAACTTCTGGATGAGTTTTCCCAGAACGTCTTGGGTCAGCTCCTGAATGACCCTTTCCTCTCAGAGAAGAGTGTGTCGATGGAGGTGGAGCCATCGCCAACGTCCCCGGCGCCTCTCATCCAGGCTGAGCACAGCTACTCCCTGTGCGAGGAGCCGCGGGCCCAGTCACCATTCACCCACGTTACCACCAGTGACAGCTTCAATGATGGTAAACTCGGAGCAGGGGAGACACCTGGGACCTGGGCACCTGTGACTCTGAGCTCTTTGAGGGTGTGGAGTGTGTGTTATATTGTCGTCAGCACCCACTTTAGCCACACCCCTGCTGTGTGTAAAGCTCTGTGCTTGGGCTGAGGGGAAATGCAGAGAGGCACAGGACATATTTATCTACCCGAGACTGTACTCTGGGAACTTGTAACTGAACGATAGTAATTGCTTTCTTTGACCCTGTGGTTTGGGCAGCACAGCATCCTTTTACAAATCAGGTTGGCCTATTTGATTGATAATTCCAGTGAGTCCATTATTTCAAGAGGTCATGTCATTTTTTATGAGAAAGAATTTTTGTGACCACTCTTCTCCATAGAAGCTCCTTGGGCATCCTCTTAACCCATTTTCAGCATGTTCCGTTGACCCCATGTATATGAGATCTTGGTGAGCATTCCTAGACTTTCTTGTTGGTGACCCTTTTATGCCCATGATCAATGCCATTGGTATGGTATTTGTTAAAGGTCTAGTTTTCCTGGCCTAAGATGTTTTGATCGTTACTCTATAGACCTTTAATTGGTATATGCTATATCTTCCCAACTCTCTAAGGTATGTATACCTTTTTAGTTTGATTGTCTATGTTTTGTTTTCCTAGAAGTATAACCAGCTGTTTTAATACCTTTAGTAAGTTTTAAAAACTGTAGTCTCTAATCTTAGTTCAACATATGCCTTCTTCTCAGAAGAGGATGATGTGATAGGAAACAGTCAGTAACTTGACCTTCTCTGGCTTGACCTGGGTGTCCTGCCTGACTCCTTATACCACTGTACATATGGCAGCATCTTTTGCAGTGGCTGCCTAGGGAACAATTCCCTCATGTTTCCTCTCGTTAAAGGCAAATGCCTGTATCTACTTCTTCAAATAGAGTGTTAGCTTTGTGGGGGATGCATCTTTCAGTTGGGCTTCAGATCTGTTACCAGCCTCTGAAAGAACCAACTTTGGGACCAATAAAATATCATATCTTGGGACAGAAAATGCTATAGGTTTTTTCTTTAGCATCTCAGATACATTATTCCTTTGAGTAGAGGTGCACTGATCAGCAGCCCAGGAAATTTGGCCTTATATCCTCAGTGAAGGGAATGCCCCAAATCTGTGAGTGGATTCTTTCTTGGCTGGACGCTGCTGGAGACTAATTATATGCTCAGATTTTTCCTGGCAAGAGGTTAGGTGCATAATGACTTAATCCTTCTCTGTAGTTTGTCCACTTTCTCTACCTCAGATCAGGAGAGTCGGGTGAGGGCAAGTCTCCTGGGAAGAAAGGGAGGGAGCAGAACTAAAACAAAAATTTCAGCTTAGAGAAATTCGTGCAATCCCTGCCTTAGTTTTATTATTTTAAGAGTGGACTCTGTTGTTAGATGAAGTGTTGGGCTAAATGACTTTTAAGATTCCTTCCAATCTTGAGGTTCTGTGTGGATATGATTTCTGTTTCACATTCGTACCTGCCTTTGTTCATGGTTTTCCCCCGTACTCGCTTCACTGCCTTGCCTATATTATTCCTGCAATTCCTTTGATGCCTCTGTTTTCAAGCCCTATTTCCTTTGTGGAAGTCATTTCCAATACCTCTTGTATTAGTTATCTATTGCTGTCTAACAAATCTCCCCAAATTAATGAATTGAAATAATCATCATTTATTACCTCTCATGACTTCTGTGGGTAGGCAGTTCAGGAGTGGCTCACTGGGGTGGTTCTGGTTCAGGATCTCTCGTGAGGTTGAAATCAGATTTTGGCTGCGGCTGAGGTCATCTGAAGACTCTTCCAGGGTTAGAAGATCTACTTTCAAGGTTTCTCCCTCACATGGCTGGCAAGTTGATGCTGGTGAATGGGTTCCTCTCCGTGTGGGCCTCTCCATGGGGCTGCTTGAGTGTTACCACAACATGGCAGCTGGCTTCCCACAGAGTGAGGAATGCGTTCTTGGTATAGTTGGGAGCATAGCTGCCCTCCAAAGAGTGAGGGATCCAAGAGCCCAAGGCAGAAGCTGAGAGACCCTTTCTGACCCAGCTCTGAAAGTTGTTCTGTCCTGATTCATTGTGACAGGAGACCATACAAGGACATGAACGCCAGGACAGGATCACTGGGGAATGACTCAGAAGCTCACTGCCACACTTCTCCTCATAGTGATGTCTGTAAAGTGACTGCTTCCTTGTCTGAACTCCTTTATTACCTTTTACCAGTGCCTTCAGTGTAGCCATTCATTCACCTAGTGGTTCTTGAGTTGTTGAGGGGGAAAGTGTGGAAGACTAAAGCATGTTCCTCACCTTTGGTGCTGGCAACAGGACAGACCCCTGCTCTGCTCTTCCATGCATCGCTTGCCCCCTAACTGTGCAGACACACTGGGCTGCATGTATTTGATCAGGTGGTATTTCTTCACTTATAACAATTGTCTTTTACAGGATCAGGCACAGTGCCATGTAGGAATTGGTGTTTTGTAAATGCTTTATGATTCATTCTAAAATTCATTCCATAGCTATTTATTGAGTACCAACCTTGTGCTTAACCTACCAGGGACTATTCTAAGCATTGAGAGAGGAGGTAAAGGAATGTTCACAATTTATAGAGATCTCTGCCTCATAGAGTTTACATTCTAGGATGTGAGAGGGAGGAATAGAAAATACAAAAAATAGAGAAGTAAAATATGTAGTATATTAGATGGCGATCAGTGATAGACAGAAAAATAAATCAGAAAAAGGAGTTGCTGGAGGAGGGGCAGAAGGATGCATCCTAGTCCATTTGGACAGCAGACTAGGTGGCTGAGAAACGACAGAAATTTATTTCTCTCCATTCTTGAGTCTGGAAGTTGGAGATCAGGCTGCCAGCATGGTCGGGGGAGGGCCCTCTTCTGGTTGTAGACTTCTCGTTGTTTCCTCACATGAAAGGAGCGGCTAGGGAGCTCTGTGGGGTCTCTTTTATAAGGGTACTAATTCCATTCATGAGGGCTCCACTCTCATGATAGAAGCACCTCCCAAAGACCCTACCTCCTAATACCATCACATTGGGCATTAGGATTTCAATATATGAATTTTAGGGGGGGCACACAAACACTCAAACCATAGCAGGGGGGAACTCAAACCTTAAATAGGATAGACAGGGAAGGGCCTTCTTTGAAGGTAACATTTGGCAAAGATCAGCCAGGGGATGAGGGAAAGAACTAGATGTCTCAGGTAGAGGCTTTTAGGCAGAGGAAACGGCAAGTGCAAAGGCCCTGTGGCAGGCATATGATAACAATGTAGTGATATTTATATTGTGTTCAGACAGTTATCATCTGTGGACTAGTCAGCCGTTCCACAGCCTTGCAGTTCTAGAATATGCAGATTAGAGATGGCCTAAACAATCTAGGCAGATTCACTTTTCTGTTCAATTCCACATATGTTTGTTGAACACCTACGGTGTGGCAGGCATCGTCCTAGATACTTGTGGGACACAATAGTAAGACTTAGACCCTGCCTATACTGTAGCTCAGAGTCTACTGAAAATGCCATGTACTCCACTACTTTATCAGACAGGATATGAGCAATGTCCCAAGAGGAAATTACACTGTAGAAGTTCAGAGCAGAGAGAACACGTCCACTGAAGATAAAGGGAAAGTTACATGAATGAGGCAGAATTTTATTCGGGCCTCGAAGCTTGAAGTAGAGTTGAAACAGTGGCAATGGTTGGAGGCAAGCAGTTAGAAGGCTAGGACATTGATTCTTCTAAAACAAGATTCCTAGTGAAATGACTGCAAATAAGCAGATTTCCCAAAGTTCAGGGTCCATTTCTCTTCCGTGATGATGCCATTCTTTGTTTCTTAATTCTAATCAATATAAATGCAACATAAAGGAACCCATGGGGGCCACCTATGGTAATAGCTTAGTGTGAAGAGAAATAATCAGTTGATCTTTTCCAGGAAGGCTTTCTTATCTTTAGGCCAAAGCACAGACCATTAAGTTCCCCCAACTGGCGCTCGTTCTATTTATAGATCCTGTGTGGCAATGCACGGTGCTAGTCATTTGCTGAGAACAGGTACAGCAGGCAGATATATTTTGCAAACAGTTTCTGATCCACAGTTTGTCTTCGTTAAGAACCAGTTTTTCTTGGAGTAAAAGCTACCTTCCTATGCCAGCAAAAGCATTTTCATAAGTAGGAAATAACGAACACAGGTAGTAACTGTTTAAGATGTATGAAATTGAAGTTAGGCAGGTGCATGAATGGATGGGGAGTTTGCCCAGGAAAGCTGGCTCTAGGTCTTAGCGTCAATTATTTTTCTGAGTTCTATGGGTGGGCAAATGTTTGGGAAGAGAATTACTGTATTCATTTGAACCCCAGTTTGCATCCCCCTTATGGGAGGGTCAGTCCACAGGGCTGCCTCTTCAGCTGAGTGCTCTGTCAAGCAGATCACCTCCCCGACAGAGGAGGACGGTTCTTTAGGCGACGCATAAATAGGCACCATTTAAAAATTGCTGTTTGCATTAAATTTAATATTCTGTATCTCTTAACGTTGTGAAAACAGCTTAAGCAATACTAGGAGTCATTGTTTCGAGTGATAGATAGTGAGTGAGTATTTCATTATACCCGGGAAAGCCAATGATTCAGATTTTCTTGTCCCGTATTACTTAGATTAAATGCAATTCTTCTGTAATTGCTTCTAAGCCTGAAACAAAGTGATAAGATAAATGCTTTGAGTAGAGACTGTCCCAGATTATTAGGATTTTTCTCTTTATTCTTCTCCCTCTTTCTCCCTTTTTTCTTTCTCTTTCTCCCTCCCACCATAACCCTTCTTTCTTTTTCTTCTTCCTTCCTTTTTCTCTCCCTGGTTACCTTACTCTTCCTCCTCCCTCTCCCTCCCTCCTTGAACACCAGGCCAATTATAGGGCAGATGTTGGTGTTCTTATTCTGTTATTCTGTTGTGAACCTCAGATGGACTGTAAATTCCTAAAATTATATACAAAATTTTGGGCTATCAACATTTGTCAGTTTTTCTGCTGAGAGCATTTATAACTTTTTTTAGATCTTCAAAAGAGTCTGTGACCAAAAAAAGGTTGAGAAATACTGGTCTAAGATTACATAGGCGTCATCTCTCTTCGGGGCTGAATTTGACTGGAGACTTCTCTGAAACACTGGAGCTAAAGAACTTCATGTGGTTCTGCAACCACAGGAGCCAGTCCTAGGAATGTGGGCTTGGTCTTCGAAACCACCAGAAAAACATCCTACATCCAGCTCATTCATTTCTGCCCGTGGTTAAGGCTGTTAACCAGATGCTAAGCAGGATTTTCTGTTTTTATTAAAAAAAAAATGAAGTTATAAAGAGATAAGCAGAAATATCCAAGCAGAATATTTGTGGATATTTTATGCTTTGATTGAGGAATAAGAAACTATTTGAATGACCAAGGCTTGAGCCTCCACATGTGGGGGTATCTTCATGATTACTCTATTTTAGTCCTTTTCCTTTGTAATCAAATTGAGATGCTAGGTATCCATTTGCTTTGTACTTTAATTTCAGTCTTCTTCCTAAGATGATACAAGAACCAAGTTAGAAAGTGTATAAAATTTCAACAGACTCAGCGTATAATATGCTGATATCAAGTGATCTATTATGGTATTTGCACATGCACAAATCAAGGTAACTATTTTGGGTGGAATAAAGGATGGCAACTGTGGCTGTTGTAGGTCTAGAGAGGGTGGGGCCAGGAACATAAGTAATCATCTTCCTTCTCATTAACCTAGTTGGGCTTCTTGAGCTAGCAGAGGCAAGGAATGGCTGGGTAGGCTGGCTTAGTATGGATGCCCTAAATTTATGGAGCTGTTTTCACAGGTGAGAATGGAAACAGTAGTCTATGAGCTAAAGATGAGCAGATGCTGCTGATATGAGATAGCTTGGGGGAAATAGGTGGTGGAAGCCTGGTGGAAGACAAAGACTCAGGGTTTGATGGGAATCAGGGCCTTAGGAAAATGGGATGGTGTTTTTTGGAGACTAGAAGAAGAAAATAATGTCTCATGCTGATGATTCCAGAGCAGGGAAGGTGTGCATGAATGTAGAAATGCAAAGGTGTATAACATGCATGGCAAAGAAAAAATGCGGGGCCGGCTCCGTGGCTGAGTGGTTAAGTTCACGCACTCTGCTGCGGCAGCCCAGGGTTCGGATCCTGGGTGCGGACATGGCACTGCTCATCAGGCCACGTTGAGGCGGCGTCCCACATCCCACAACTAGAAGGACCTGCAACTAAGATATACAACTATGTATGGGGAGGTTTGGGGAGATAAAGCAGAAAAAAAAAAAAGAAGATTGGCAACAGTTGTTAGCTCAGGTGCCAATCTTTAAAAAGAAAAAAAAAAAAGAAAAAATGGAGTTTGAAAGGATTGGATGAAACCCACAGCAGGATTAGCACATGATCCAGGATGCTGAGTAAAGGGGAGAGATGAGTCTTAGATGACTTAGGTTTTCTGTTTGCAGTGTTGAAGACATCTTGATGTTGAAATGTTTCCAATGAAGTAAGACATGAGAGAAAGTCACAGAGAAGTAATGAATAGCTGTATCTTCATCACATTTAGTTTGAGCTACTGACAAGAATATCAGTTTGAGCCATCTTAGAAGGGGTAGATTCAGGGGTAGAAAAGGGAGATGTGTTTGTCCTCCGCCTGCAGAGAGTAGCTGGGTCCTCTGACATGGGTGGGCTCAAGAAAGAATGTGCTTGGGTTGGACAAGCAGAGGAACAGTTGTCCTCTCCAAGTCTGAAACCTGGGCTTGTGGTATATGCTCTTTTGCTGTTCATCACCTTTTTTGATATGACCTTTCATTTTCTTTTTCTAACAGGTAAAAAGGATAAAGATGTTTCCCCCTGTTTTTAAGTGAAATAATGACTTCTTTGTCTGCCTAGCCATTGCAATGATAGTATGAGAAAGCAATGTTTACATCTATCTGGCATTAAAATGACTTTGGATATTCATGAGTGAGAGTCATAATTTCAATGAAGAAAAAAATATACATGAGGATCTGTGTGTGTACTAAATAAATCTTTTGAAATCAATCATCTGTTCCAAGATATTTATTTAATTCATACTCTAAACACAGTATCCTGCAGGAGGACCGGAGATGCTAAACAGAACACTGGTAGAGTATGGTGATTAATCTCTGGAATCAAATTGTCCGGATTTAAATCTGGGTTCTGCCACTTACTAATGATGTGATCTTGGACAAGTTGCTCAACTCTTGGGTCTTACTTTCCTGAACTTTAAAATGGGAATAATACTACTACTTTCCTCATACTCTTGTTGTAGGGATTCAATGAATTAATACACATTAAGCATTTATAACAGTGCCTGGCAGTTAGTAAGCACTAAATAAATATCGGCTATTATTATTATTGCGTTATGCAGATTACTGCATAATTGAATACATAATTTCTGGCCACACTATGAGTGACAGCTGTAAGGCAAAGAGGTTCTATATACACAACCAGAGAAAGAACACGGAGTGAGGGAGGTATCTGAGAGAAGCCGTGTTGATCACGGAGGCCTGTCTGATACATGAAAACGTTTAGAATAGGGCCTGGCACACAGTGAGCACTCAAAATTTAGTTATTTATTGGTTGGTCTTAAACTGGGGTTCTTCACCTTGAGAACGTCGGATGAGAAATCTGTATAAACTGAGATGAGAAGTATAGAAAAAACCAATATTGCACCTCTTGTCGTGGCTAATTACGGGCTTAAAATAACATTAATTGAAGAATAAGCACTCTTGGCTAGAGATCTGTTTAATCATTGGTCTCTTGAAAAGCAATATACTATAGTGGCCAAGAGCACAGGCCATGGAGCTAGTTTGCCTGAGTATGAACGCCAGGTCTGCTCTGTACCAGCTGTGTAACTTTGCATGAGTTATTTCCTCTCTTAGTTTCCTTGTCTGTAAAGTGGAGGTAATAGTAGAACGTGCCTTACGTGGTTCCTTGTGGGATTAAATTAATTAATATGTGTAAAGATGTAACAATACTTAGCACACAGTAAACACTCATAGTTACATGTTTGCTGTTTTTACTGTGATCAGCACCTCTTCATGTCACTCACGGCTGAAGGTTATTTCAGGGTTAAGGCACTCAGAGAGGGACCATGGGCAGACAGTCCTCCAACTTCCACTTGACTGTGCGGTGGGCTGTAGTTTAAAATGACTCTGACACACTCAACGGAATTCTTGCCCCTCTCCCAGCCTCCAGAACCCAGCCTTAGCATTTTTCCTTTAAGAGATTTTTATATCAAAAATCGGTCAAGATTTGCCTCGTCCTTTGAAAAATTTCAGAGGGCAGACACAGTTCTCAAATGCTGAGGAATGTAGATGAGGCATACTTATTTAATTTACAAAAATTCCTCTTTCACTTTACACATGTCATATGAATAGCAAATGGATGTATAAGTGTGTACATCATATAAGGGGTATTTGTCCCATGTGATTCTCTTTTTATGAATATATGCGCACACTTTGTATATACATATGTATGTGTGTGTATATATATAAAAATATTTATAACATATTTATAAAGATGCTGCCTACTCCCAGTTTAGAGTTAATCTTTCTTTCCAGGAGTCGGTATCTATTCAATGCGGTTATTTGTGAAGCACATATGGAAGTGATTGAGGATCTGCATTTTGGTGTTGCCTTTGCATTGGCTTCAATTTTGTGTCTTTTTTAGCCCCTCTGTCCACCCTGCTGTCTTGGTAATCTTGGCGTCCAGCCCCATTGCTCGTAGCTGCTCCATTTCGTCCTTGGCTGTGATGGACTAGCTCATCACCGTGAGACAGTGGCTTGTTTTTGTTTCGTTGCTGATAGCTATGTGGCAATACTGAGGACACGTGCCAGTTCAGTTTGGCATACTGAGTTTGGACAGGAAGCTGTTTAAATAAAATCAGATATGATATGGGGGTTCTTCTTACGCCTCACAGTATGCACTACTGACCTAATTGGGTGATGTTTTCCTTTTGAAATGAAACTTAAAAGGCATGTAGACACGATTTAAGAAAAAAAAATTTTTCATTCAAAGTCTGAACTTCAAGTTTTAGGAATTAGAGGGTGTAGACTCTTGTTTTTGTAATTTAGCCAGTAGCTCAAACATCTAAGGGTAATTCCAGTTCTAAGCCGTGGTGGCATTACTGATCTTTAAAATAACATTACCGTTAAAATAAAATTACAAAAATAAGGTCATGTGGAAAAATTGTCGGACGTGTTCTACTTATCCCCTTTCACTCTATCCTTTGTTAATCCCCTACCTCATAGGTTACATCTGTCATCTTGTTTTCTCTGACTTGATATTTATTTCCATTGAGGGACAGAGTACAAGCCAACACCCAGTAGTTTAGTGTGAAAGCTCTTTTCTCTAATTTCAGCTGCCACTGGAATGTTGTTCTCAGCAAACTTCTTACTGACTGACTTTCTTCATCTTTAGTCACTTATTTTGTGATATAACTGGTAGGTCTAATCAGTCAGTCTACAAATATTTATTGATATTGGTCACAATTGATGGTTTAGGGGAATTATAACGGAAACAAGGTACAGCTATTTTGTTGCAATAGGTTCTGATGAAATGGATTTAACTTCTTGTATATATATTCAGCTACATTGTATCAGCCAGTGATGTTACTGCGTAACAACCCCCCCCCAAACTCATTAGCTTTAACAATAATCATTTATTATTATAGTTCACACATCTGTGCCCTGGCTGGAGATTAGCTGATTCAGGTGGGGGACAGCTGAGTGATTTTGCTGTATTCAGCTAGATTCACTGACATGTCTAAGGCCTGCTGAGAGCTGGCTGATCTTAGCCAGGTTCATTTGGGGTAACTCTTATGTGTCTGTCATCCTTCTCCTGGGATCAGTAGATTGTCCTGGCACATCCTCCTCATGTGATGGCAAAAGTACAAGTGTGTAAGTCCAGTCATGCAAACACATTTCAGGACTCTTCTTATGTTAGGAAACTAAGATCCCATCGGCCAAAGCAAGTCATGTGACCAGTCTGAGGATGGGGAGTAGTCCGCCATAGGAGGGCACTGCAAAATTACATGGTAAAGGACATGGATTGAGGGAGGAGTGAAGAACTGGAGCCACAATGTCATTTATTACATATGTTAAGGTACTCATTGACTCTTGTTGAGTCAGGGGACGCTGGATGGGCCCCTTGAACCCCTGCGGCTTCTATCTAATAATTACCGTCATAAAGCATAAAGTAGAGCAGGCAGAAGCAGGCCATGTCCACGTGTGATCACCCAGGGACAGTATATTCCCAGTACAGGAAATTTAGAGATAGTATAACATTTAGAGAAAAAGAAAGTCACACATGTTCTGAATTATTCCCCTGAGATAGTTGCACTATTTTGGCATATTTCTTTTCAGTCTTTTTTTCTATCACTTTCTTCATTATTAGTATATAGATTTATATCCAGGCTTTTTTCTTAATATTCTATTGTAAATCTTTGCCTCGTTATTAAAAAGGCTTTGTACGTGTAACATTACTGGCTGCCGAAATATCCCAATGTATTGATGTACCAAAATTCACTAACCTTTCCCTTGCTCTTTAATGTTTTGGTTGTTTCAGTGTTTTGTGATTATACATAATGCCTCAATGAGCATATTTGTGCAAAAATCTTTATCCACATGTTTAGCCGTTTCCTTAATGGAAAGAATTCTGGTCAGGAGTGCAAAGATCCAGGTTCTGTTACTAAATTGCTGTGTGTTTTAGACCTGCGTGTCAGTTTCCTATCTATAAAATAATATATTTGAGCTTGATGGCCTTAAACTTCTTTCTAACTCAAAAAACATCTTTCAAGATAGAGTAATAAGTTGCTGTATTGAAGTGGAAGCGTGAAGGCACCACCAGTTGTCTGTCCTCAGAAAAGCTTGGGAGGAGAGGCAGCTTCCGTCGGCTTCTCATTGGAAGAGTTTGTTGTCTTTGAGAGAGCAAGTTTTGTTTCACAGTTCAAGCATCATCATTTGCCCTTCAGTCTCCATCCCGGCTATAGCAATGATTATATATGTATAGAATTTTTAAGTAGAGGTGTAGGACACTGAACATTAAGACTATAATCTATCTTGACCTATTTTATGAATGTGTGTGCTTTGAGAAAGGCTTAGCTAGACTGGAAGAACTGATTTCACTTTGTATTTGCTTTTTGTATTTGTTTTTGCCGTTTCTTTTGTTTGCCTTGTGGATTAAGTTTCGTCACCATAATCAGAACTGCATGGACAGCGGGTCAGGCCTGATCTCACAATTTCCTGGTAATTACATGTGACCTTTTTCTCAGGGGTGCCGCCTTCTTGTTAATTTTAATATATACCTAGGCTGTATTTCATCTTACTCTCTCTCTTCCAGCCTCTGCCAGGGTAAATATTGCTCAATGTGGACAGGCTGCAAGTGTTGACTGCAGAAAGCAGAGGCATCAGCATATCATTGCTGAATGGAGAAAGTGTGATCTGTGCGCTCTCTGTCTCTCCAGCCCTTCCTCAAATCTGTCCTGAGGGTGTCTTCCTCACATGTGATAGAGCCTTCTAGTTCCTAAGCTCCTTTGGGGAGAGGTTCTAGAATCTTCTTTTGGCTCCTCATGCAGTTGCTTCCCTAACCTGAGCCAGGCACCCATCTGGCCTGCAGAGGTCTGTGTCAGGTACAGTGTGGTCTCCCTCCTCTGGCCACCATCAAAAGCCCCTTTGTTTTCCCCCTTCCCCCTCGGCCAGGAGGTGGCACTCACCCCGAGAGAGATGGAAATCCCCCAGCACACCACAGCACCGAGCAGCTCTCCAGAACCACCTCTGAAAGCAAAACATCTTCGACCAACAGAAGTCTTGCGCATCTTTACTTTACCTCAGGAAATAAATTGGGGCTCTGATAATTAATCATCAATTATAAGTTGGATTTAGGGAGAAAATCATTTTCTTTGTGAATGTGAATCTAACTTTTTCTTGTGATTGAAGGAAGTTGCTTATGAAATACCATTTTAATAATTGCGAACTTCAGTTTTTAGCTTCTGTGCCCGCTCTCCCCCGAACCCTAGCAGTTGTGAATGATTTTTATCTACCTTTTCGTAAGGAAACTTGAGTCTAATTCTTGAGTGTAATGTGAATGACTTTGCTTGCCTGTACAGTAATGGTTCACTAAGCATGTGGTGTGTGTGTTTAAGTGTTTTTATAAAGCAAGGAGCATATCTTTGCTTTATTTTAGCCTCATTTTAGTAAAACTGGGATCAGGTAAGGAATACTGACTTTGGGAATCTCTGACTTGTTTTTTTCTTATCCTATACTTGTTTGCAACCTCCTTGTCTTTTCCTTTCCTACCCTCCTCCCCCCTTCTCCAGGGCTGTGCTGAGGCACTGGCTCTGAAGTAACTTGGTAAGAATCACATGGTACTGCGTAGGCTCCTAGAAGAATGTGTGTTAAATGATAGTGGTGCTTCTGTCTGTTCTGTCTTGTTGCTTCGTTGCCATCCCCAGGCCTTGTGATAATCATGAAAGCCAGTGGCAAGCCAAGACCCAGGCTTGCTAAGATCCATTCCTTTTCTCTGCATGAGTATTTAGTCCATTTCAGCAAGGGACCGATGTTTGTTACAAACTCTGAGGTTTCCCAGAAGGCTAAGTAAAGTTCTAGAAGTCTAGATCAGGTTTAAGGCATAAGTGGGGTCATAGGGAAACAGAAGAGCACAAAAGGCAGAGAGTGAGAAGAAAAAAGCCAAGAAAACAAACAACTTTCCGACAGTGAGAAGGATAGAGACCTCGTTTCCATCATCTCTGGTCCTCTCTCCTGAGACCTGGTTGCTAACCATTCACTTCTTATTTTTAAATGTGCTTACTTATTTTTGAATAGATAATACATTCACTTGGTTTGAAAACCAAAAAGTATAGAACATTACACATTGGAATTCTCCCTCCTATCCTGTTCCCCATCCACCAAGTCTCCTCCTGCTTGGCTCAGGAAGTCAACTTTTCTCTTTCGTATGATCCCTCTTTAGGCACACTTACACTCAAGCAAATACTAATGTAGACTCTTACTTTGCCATTCATTTCTTTATCAATTGATCTTCTCTCTCACATCCTCACTTTATTTCCTGTTATTCTACTCTCAATGATTCTTTGTTGGAGCTTTCTTTGAGGAGAAAGATCAGTGGTCACTTGTTTTAGTTATGCCTGATGACCTGAACAAATTCACATGTGTGTTTGTCTTTTTCCCATAGATGAAGTGGAAAGTGAGAAATGGTACCTGTCTGCAGACTTCCCATCAACAACCATCAAGACAGAGCCGATTACGGATGAACCACCCCCAGGACTCGTTCCCTCTGTCACTCTGACCATCACAGCCATCTCCACTCCTTTTGAAAAGGAGGAACCTCCTCTGGAAATGAATGCTGGGGTATACTCAATTTTCCATATAAACAGATTGGATCAAAAGATACAGATCCTCATTCTCCAATAAGGCATTTAATCTTTTTAGAGCTAGTGGCTGTCTATGTTTAAGGATATATGACTATGTATGTACGCATGTATGTATCAAGGATATATTGATTTGGTGTCAGCATTAATTATCTACTTCCTTTAAAGGCATTGCCTAGAAAAACTGGTGGCAAGTCTGATTTTATTTTTTCTATGATTTCTATTACAAAATAAAACAGATAAATATCCATGGTAAAAAAAAAATTTTCTGTAGGACTGATTTTAAGCCTGTGGCAAGGGAGTGGTTAAGATGATGATGCAATCCATGGCTTACAGGGCCATGGCTTTCGGGAATGCCAGTTCCTATGTTGCATTTTACCTTCCTAAGGCATTGCTGAGTTGCCCTGACCCAATACAGGGGTCTCCCACCTACTTGTTCTTATTGTATTACCTGTAGAGTACATAAGAAATTGGAATTTCTTCCTTGCTTGATTGAATCATCCTTGTACATCTTACAGATGTTGGAAGCCAGTCCTAACTTTCCTTAAGTTCAAAGCCTCAGGTTATTAACAATGACTCCCCTGACATTCTTCAAGTCAGGTCTCCTCTGAGCAAGGGGGAGTAGTCTGCCTGGACAAGGTAACTCAGGCGCAATAGAGACCCGAAGCGTAGCTGCATATCCATTCTTAGTGCTCCTACACGCTATCTGTGTGGGAGATGAAGCCTTGTAGGATGAACACCTCTGCAACTGCCCTCTGTCACTCCTTTCTCAGTAGCTGCCTGAGTCCCTTTATTGGACTGGGCTTCTAGAATATGTGTTAGTCTCCTTGCTGGACATGATTTTAGTTCAATTGATTTTTTTAGGTTTTTTTTTTGAGAAAGATTAGCTCTGAGCTAACATCTGTGCCCATCTTCCTCTACTTCATATGTGGAATGCCTGCCACAGCATGGCTTGACAAGCGGTGCCACGTCCGCACCCGGAATCTGAACCGGCGAACCCTGGGCCATTCAAGCAGAATGTGTGACCTTAAACACTGCGCCACTGGGCTGGCCCCTAGTTCAATTGATTTTTAAGTGTGTAACTCAGAAAGGTTAGGTTATGGTCTTGCTTCCTGTGCTTGGGCCAGATGCCTTTTCTCCTTTCTCTACTGAGTATTTCATGGTTAGATGTTGTCAGTTATCAGAAATCCTAGAGAGAATGGATGGGCTTGGCTCACGTAGTTCCTACTGCAGGACAAACTGGTGGAGGCCTGTGGTCCTTTAAAAACTTACCAGACTATTTCATGATAAAATACCTCCATATTACCTTAAAAACAGTAGAAAAAAGCACTGATATGTGAGCTCTGGGTTTTTAATTTTAGAATTGTGAGGGTTCCATCAACGGTAATGCCAGGTTTGGCAGTGAGAGAAAGGTTAAGAACTAAAACACCTCCTTGTCAAAGAAGCAGCTTGTGCTCAGGGGCCTCAGCCGGCTCCCGAGAAATGAGGCTGCCCTGAGAGGGGGACACAGATGACAGATAGCTCCCCTGTGTGTTTCTTCAGGGTTGTTATTAGTTTTTAAAAACTGTGTTTGAAATCCTTCCTTTAGGTTGACTCCTCGTGCCAGACCATAATTCCAAAGATTAAGCTGGAGCCTCATGAAGTGGATCAGTTCCTAAACTTGTCTCCTAAAGAAGGTCTGTGTGCCCTGCCTCCATTCCTTCGGGTTACGAGGTGTCGGGGCAGCGTCTAAAGAGAAAGGGAATGTGGGAGAATGTGCTGGGGTTCGTTCGTACCACAGGCACAGCTTGCTTTATGAAAGAGCTCTCTTCTGAAAAATCTTGACTCTAAATACAAATTTCGAAAGCTAAATTTTATTTACCCATCTATGTACATGCTTAATTTCCAGCTGAAGCTTTTACTTTACTTTTACTCCTGGCCAGGATGATTTTTCAAACCTTTGTAGGCTGCTGTGAGACTTGGGTGCTGGCGCTCAAGAGCGCTGCTGCTCTGAGGCCACGCTGGTGAACCTGTGAATGGAACCCAGCTCCCTGCACTGGAGTGAGGACCAGGAGAAGCGAGGAAACAGACTCCATGAAGGCACCTTGCCTGTTTAAAACAACTCTAGTTGAAACCCTTTGTAAAGTGAATTCACAGTTTCTCTCTCTGATCCGTTCAGTATTTTTAAACGTTGATCTTGGATGACAATAGTTGCAAGGAGCCTCCTACCTATTTGTAATGTTCGTGTATCTCATGGGCTTCTTGCCATCCATTTAGAACTAAGTAATGTCATACTTGAAGTTGTCATGCTTTCCCTTTGTTTTCTTCTCTATGTCGGTTTCTTTCTGACTTCTCCCTTTTGTTCTCATGTGAAGCTCATTGTCAGGACTTCTGAACACAGACCCCTAAGTCTCGTGGAAGGTAGAGAAGCAGTCTGCCTTGTTGGCTCAGATCCCCTGCATGGGCCATGCTCTTCTTCATTCTGTGCCTTTGGTCATGCCATCACCCCCCTTTGTATTTATATTTTCAGTCCAAGTTTAGCAGGACGGTTTATTCGTGTGGTCAACAAGTAAGAAATCTGTATTTGTCTTTGTCATAGAAAAGCTATGTGTGCTGTGGTGTGTACTTAACGTGTTGACGTCACACACGAACAGTTCTCATGGACGCCTAGTCTACCTTCATTCCACTAGAAGCTAAGTCAGGATTTGATTTGTGAGAATTTAATCAGGGTTGGCATTTGCCTTTATTATCAGTAAAGAAAGGATTAAATTTAAAAAATTAATAATATGACTAGAATCCATATTGAGATATTTCTTTGCACTGAGTGACATGTATTATTAGTTCCTTTCAGCTTTATATACTAAATATTACTAATTTATATATTACTTGCTTTCAAGTAATTCCTTTTGTTTTTATGACACCTGTTACTGCTATCGCTATGGAATACACTTGCTCTTTTAATTTATGTTGCAATATGTTTCAGAAAGTGTCATAAGTGTAACAGCAAATCCCATCGTGGCTTCAGAATCTGGGATCGCTGGAGGAGAAATGTTTCAAGAGTAAAGTGAATGGCGGTCCTTTCTCATTATCCTAGACAAACAGAGATTAGGAAATTCAATCCCCTTGATACCTCAGGGCTTCTAGGCAAAGGACCTCGTTGTCCCCAGCCCTTTCAGTAACCTAAGAGTGGCATTTCACATGATATTTAGAAATCTGATACTGAGGCACCTGTGGCCAGGTCAGTAGCTCTTGATAGATGGGAAAGAGGAGATTCAAGTTTGCTTCGCGTTTCCTGTCATACATTTCCGTTTTTTGTGGGACACCCTCTGCCTAGAAAGGAGAAAAGTATTATTTGGCTGGTGCCAAGTGAAAGGGACAGGTAGGCTCTGGGTAGGTCCTCTTGGCTTGTTCTCCCGAATGTTCCAGCACAGCGTGCAGACAACGGGAGCCCCTAACAGGTTAGTCAGCTCCCGGTGTTGTTTTTCTTTTAACCATTGTTAAAAGATAAACAGAGGTGTGTTATAAATTTTGAGTTTATTTGAGCAAAAATCAATTCGAATCCAGCAGTGCCAAACCGGAAGTGGTAGGGAGTGCCCCACCAACAGAAGCTCCGAGGGACTTTTATAGAGTAGAGGCGGAAGCAAAGTAGGGGAATGATTGTTGGCTGTAGCTTACAGCCCAGGTGGCTGTCTGTGATTGGTTGTCCTTAGGTTTTGATTTCATAACCTTGAGGCATTTACAGGCTTAGATTTTGGTTTGCTTACGTAGGCTGCCACAGCATTAAGGCCACCTCAGTCTAATTGCCTCCTTGTTTAATTTATTTAACACCATAAGGTGCCATAGGTATTTGTGCCGTTGCGAAAACCTTGCTTAACCCTCTCAGGACTCCTTTCTAGCCGAGCACAGATTTAAGGCTCACACTTACCCTGCTCAGCTGCCTGGAACTGTTGGCAATAGAGGTATGTAGGATTGTTTTAGAATATTCTTTAGCTCTCAGTGCTCACAGACACTAAAAAACCCAGGCAGCTATTTGGCAGAGAACAAGGAAAACATCTAGCAAAAAGTAATATGTTAGAAAAAGAGGAAGAGGAAGGTTACAGTGAGAGAGAGAGAGAGAGAAGAGAGAAAGAAGGGGGAAAAAAGTGTTCTGTGAATGGTGGGGGTGGCTGAGAGGGACATCACCTGTTGTTACCTCGGATATTCAGGTATTTTAGAAGGAGTGAGAGCTACTTTGTTGCTTGTCACCTCCAAAGGCAGCTCTGGATCGGGCCATTTTTCTTAGGTTGGTCATTGTGCCTCAGAAAGGCCTTGCCATCAACGGTACGTCAGGCAGTCTCTGATGAAGAGAAGAGGAACAGGCTGAGGCCCTTCCGTGGCCCCAGGCAGTTCTCTAGCCAGGCAAGCCCAGGGGTGTGGGAGGCACCCAGGCACCATGCCCAGTTCAGAGCTGTTGTGCTAAGGGATGCGTTGTCCTGGGGGCCCTGGGAGAGGTGTAGTCATGAAAGGCTTGCCCAAGATTATGTCCCTTGGCTTAGTAACTGTGGCTGGCTCTCAAGGTATTTCAGAAGAATGAGACCCCAGAACTCTTTTTATCAGGTTGAACTCAGAGTGGATTCTTCCTCCAGGAGCCCATTCCTGCTGCCCTGGAAAGGGACGCCCACTGCGGCTCGCGGGCCCTGGCAACCAGTGTGTGCCTCCCCAAGGAGAGGCGAGGGATGGACTTTTAGATGCTGAGAGACTTTGCAGGAGAAAGCCTCACTGCCCCTTTTATTTCCCAGTGCCTATTTATCTATCTACAAATGGATTTCATATTTTCTACATGAAGAATGCCTGGCATCTTGCCTGCGGTCCTACCATGCACATTCCTCTAGAAATAAATGAACTATTCTCAAACCCTCATGGGCTCCCAGGTTTCGCGATTTTTTTTTAAAGATCATCATATTAACATGGTTTACCACTCAAACAATAGAAGCTACACAAAATGAATACAGTGAAAAGTTATGCCAACACAGTCCCTATCTACCCTAATTTCCCCCTGCCCCCATCAGGTCATAATTTTATCAGTTTCTTATCTATTTTCCAGTGTTTCTTTACACCGATACAAACAAATAGGAGTCTGTATTCTCTTTCTCTCCTTTTTCATACAAAAGGAGGGCTCCATTATACACTGTTCTGCACCTTGATTTATTTTAACCCGCTCCCGACCATACATCTTGGAGATCTTTCCACATCGGCACATGGAGATTCCTTATTCTTTTGTTCAGCTGTCCCGGGTTCCTCTGTATGGATGTGCAGTTGTTTATCCGCCCCCCCCCCCCACCCCACCCCCCCGAGTCCTGCTTTGTTGCTGTCTGATGGATGAAATCTGTTTTCTTCTTTCAGCCTCCGTGGACCACCTGCACTTACCGCCCACCCCACCCAGCAGCCACAGCAGTGACTCAGAGGGCAGCCTGAGCCCCAACCCACGCCTGCACCCCTTCGGCCTGCCCCAGACCCACAGCCCGGCCAGAGCCGTGGCCCGGGCCCCCTCGGCCCTCTCCAGTTCTCCTCTCCTCACAGCGCCTCATGTGAGTATTCCACCTGCGTCTCTGGGCCTGAGCCCCTTCCTTCTGTCACTCAGAGCTTCGCCCACAGTGGGTGCCATTCAGGGCCACTTGATTTTCATTCTTATCAGAAAGTTTATGTTTAACTGCCAAAGCAGGTGATAATCTTAAAAGAACATTTTTTATGAGCTGCCTATAATCTCACAAAGCTAACACAATTCTCTTCCTGTGCACACTTCCAGTTTTTATTCATACGTTTATTTTATGTAGCTATAAGCATGAGGAATAAAAACGTGTTGTTTTTCTCCTCAAAGTTATATCACAAATATTTACCATCAATCTAGGTGGTCCTTATGACCTACAATAGGAAATAACTTATTTTTTAAATAAGCAGTCTTTCATGAGTTTGGAAATCTCTCTGAGATTAGACGCTTTGATGTCTAAATCTCAAAAATACAATTTAACCCTCTTTTGTCTGTGGGTCAGCTCTTAACCTAGCGACTCAGGTGTAGAAATCATGAGTTGTCATTCATCCCTCACGAATATAAGGACACCATTTTCCAAATAAAAAATAGGGATAGATAATTAACTTCTTATTGTTCTGAAGAGTTCCTTGATTTCTTTCAAGATTTAAAAATTATAGTCAACCTTATTGAATTTATAATATCACGCAGAGCAAATTTAAATGAAATGAGATATTTAAAAATTCGATAAGAACCATCTATTGATGAACATAATTTTGAAAATTTGAATTCAATCTGTCTCAGAAAGTTCTAGATTTGTGGCCACATTTTTATGTATCACTATTACTGAAGTCAAGGCAATTAACTCTTTCCATCTCTATCTTTACCTTCTCAGCTCTAACCGGACACTTCACTCCTTCGATTACTGGAATAGTGTTCATCCTGTGTATCTGTGTGTCCTCCCACAATCAGTCTGTTCTACGTGTTCATGGAGGAAATCCCCCCATATCATCCTCTTGCTCAGCAACCATGTTGTGTTTCCCTGTTAACTACTGGTGTCAAGCCCTAATACCTCTGCTTGGTACCAAGGGCCCCCCCATGTGTGCCCCAACCCACTGCTGCTTCAAGAACTTCTTGCCCATGGTAGGCAGAGCGGCTGCTTCAGTTACTCTTCAAAATACTGCCTTTTGCGTGGAAGGCCCTCCTCTCTCTACGTAAATCATCCCCTTTCTTTCAGGAGGCCCAATTCAAGTCTTACCTCCTACCCTAATCCTTCCCTTAATCACATAAATTCAAGTGTTCTCTTTCTCCAAATTTTTAATGTGCCCTGAGTTAATATTACGGTGTAGCGTTTAGTTGCTCTCATCCTTTCTCGTGTATCGATTCAGTCTCAATCTTGATCATTAGCTGCTTGCGAGGTGGAATTTGTTTTCAGTCTTCCACGGCATTTAACGTGGAGCTAATATGCAACAGGTATGAAATTTGTTTGACTAATTATAGACACGTCATTCTAATTTGAGTTAAATGAGATGAGCTACAGTTCTCATCCTTGCTGATGATGGACAGTCTGTGACCGTATTGACCAGCGACTTCCATGGAAAGTGCCTATAGGTGTATCCCTGAGAGCCCTGGCTCCTTAGCTGTAAGTAGAGGATAAGGAGTGACCCCTCGTGTGTAGAGAGCATCTTACAAAATTGTTTTTTTAAGAGAACAACCAAACTCTTTCCCACAAACAGAGCTCCAAGTAAATCCTTCATCACTTCAAGGCCAGGAAATCTCTAGGGATGTGGGAAATGAATTCTGTCCTTTAATTTTGACCTTTCAGCTAGAGGGGTACTTTCTGGGAAGTCATGGGTGGATATTTCTTTACCTTTTCCCTTGAATTATAAATCTTGGGTTATAACAGTCACATGAGAGTGTCTTCTCCATCTTTGCTTCCACTGTAAAGTACCCATTTACCACCAAAAGCAGATGGGCATCCTTTTCTCTCAGCCATTTGCAAGGTATTATAACAGACTCTCCTCACCCCCAGGAGGAGATTCCTCAGTGTCCTGGGTGTTTTTCTCTGACCCTCTTCTGCTTCTTGGTCTGCATAGAAACTGCAGGGATCAGGCCCACTGGTCCTGACAGAGGAGGAGAAGAGGACCCTGATTGCTGAGGGCTATCCCATCCCCACCAAATTACCCCTGACAAAATCAGAGGAGAAGGCGCTGAAGAAAATCCGGAGGAAAATCAAGAATAAGGTGAGCCCTTCAAATCTAGGCACTTCTGTGAGCAGAGACAGGGAGCAGAACCAAGCCCACATGCTCTCCCTCCCTTCCCAATGGCCAACACTGGCCCAGCCCATGGTGGGGACCAAGGCTTGCCCCTGTCTTCCTCCAACCCCTCCATCCATCCTCTAGGCCACTGGACTCCCAAATCGGGTGTGCACCCTCCTTAGTGCCCAAGATGATCCATTCAGGGATGGGAGGAAAATATTAGAACGTCCATTTACATTTATTTTTTTGTTGCAACCTTTTAAATTTCTGTTTTATGATGTGCACCGTATTTCCTTCTAATTGGCATGTATATAATTTGTAAATAAATATAAATACATTACAGGTGTTTGCTTAACTTTTTTTTCTTGATAGAGGTTTGATTAAAAAGATTCTGCAGACCACCCTTCTATACCTGGGTCCAGCAGTCTCCTGGTTCTAGTCCCCTACAGTGTGAATCAGGGCTGGTGAGGCCCAGGGGCAAGCCTAAGGCATGGGTAGAGCAGGAGGGAGGAAGCAAAGAGAGGAAGAAGGAATGAGTTTAGTTATAACTTTCATCCATGTGCAGAACCAGGAGGGAGTTTGTATGTGGCCAAGCCCAGCTGTCTTCTTTTATATTTTATAGTCGAACCACCGGAGGTCCATGGAGTTGAAATCATTTAAGACCATAAGATGGTTTATGACCCACGTATTCTGTTCTGACCACTAGGGCCTAGTTTGTTGGAAAGTAGGTGAGAGCATAGGTTGGTTGAAACCAGAGAGGAGAGAAGTGATTAACAGATGAACCAGCAGGTTAAATAAATGAGGAGTGGCCACAAAAGTGAGCAAGACTTTGCTGATTTCTGTGGTAATGGCCTCCGTGTCTTGCATTTATGCCTAATCGGTTTACTGATATAGCTGGAACTTAATCCTTTTTTCTCCTTTTATATCTCAGATTTCTGCCCAGGAAAGTAGGAGAAAGAAGAAAGAATACATGGACAGCTTGGAGAAAAAGTAAGCCTTCTGCCAAACTGGTTGTGTTTATTGGGCGATATACATAGAGAAATGTGTGTGCCGAGCATCTGTTTTCCATGAGAAACCTTCATTCTGGCTGCCATGAAAGCTGGTTGGTTAATCAGCTATGTTTTGACTGCCCCCTAGTGGTTTTTAGAAGGAAAAGCTTATACGGACGGTGAGAATTAGTACACTCAATCTTAGGATCCTTGAGTCCTTGAGGGCTTCCTTTCAAGCAAGTACAAATATTAACGTTTGGGCACGTTCCTGGAACTCCTCAGAGGAGAGGCACTGTTTGGCCAGAAGGAGCAGTGCTAATTAATCAGTTCCCATTGGCCACACTCCCTCGCTCCTGAGAGTAAGCAGACAGAGAATGAAATAAGTCAGGTGGCATTCTTTATTTCTGTCCAGTATAGCTCATGCTATAGGCGAGTGACTTTTTTACAAAAGACACCTGATGGCACCTTCTGTTCTTCTGAAAAGGCTGGAAGGTCAGGAGGGCTGTTAGAAAAATATGAATTCAATTCAATTTTGTATTAGCCCTAGAAATAATTCTCCAGCTGACCAACTAATATCAGTTTCAGACGGGAATGTGGCCCCAGCCCCAGCAATGAGTCTTCTTGTGTCTCTGGGGAAAGGAGTGGTCAGTGGATCCTGGCTGGTTCTTGAAGTTCCTACTGAAAGTTAGTGCTTCTACCTCCTGATTGAGATAGTGGTAATTTAGCACTAAGTAGTCCTGTTTTGTTCCATCATTTTCTGTAGGGATCCAGGGTCAAGATGTTTCAATGAAAATCTCTTTATTGCCTCGTTGGGGCATGCATGCTCCACCGCCCGGATTGCTTGTCTTGAGGTCCTGGGTTCTTGTCTTCCCCTCTCACCCTATCCAAAACCCCATGGCTTCCTGTCAGTCCTTCTGGCCAAGAGTACAGTTAACGGCGCCCAGACTCCTGTAGTGTAGAGGGAGGAGTGTGATGGGCATTGAGAGCAGGAGGGAAGGGCTGAGAGAAAACAAGGTTGCAACACCCTAAAAGAGTTTATGTTGTGTACCATCCCTATCGATTTTCCACTATTGAGGCACTTGCTACTCAAGTCTAATTTTATTTTCTTTTGTTTCCTTTTCCTTCTTGCCAACTCAGGTTGGCCGAGCTCTCTCCCTCACCTCCCTAGAACAACTAACGCCCGTCTTCTTTCTCTGATCTCCACCTACCTCCACCCTAGCTGCTGCCTTAGTGTTTGCTCTTCTAATAAAACTACTTTTCTTCTTTCTCTCTCTTCTCTAGGGTGGAGTCTTGTTCAACTGAGAACTTGGAGCTTCGGAAGAAGGTAGAGGTTCTAGAGAACACCAATAGGTAAGTGTCGCTGGAGTGAGGAGCTGGTGGCGCTGCCTACTGACAGGCAGGGAAGACGGGGCGGATCCAGGACCAGAGCCGGAAGGAAGATGGAGGTCACGGGACAGCCCTACTCCGCCCACCTGTTCCTGCCCCACACCCACAGCATATACACACTCATGCGCATCCACGTTCTTTACTTTCCTAAAAGAAGTAAGATTAATGAAGAGGCTGATCATGGCTATTATAAGCGGGTTAAGGAAGAGGCTTGGAGGAAAATAAAGTCAATATCTTTGGTTCTCCTGAAAAGGACATCAAACTTCAGACATGGACAAGGAGGTACTGGCCACTTCCCTGTCGCCCAATTTGAGTAAGAAATGGTGTTTATTCATGAAAAAAAGAGAAAATCAAGTTTATTCTTTTAAATTACAGTTTTGAAAATTAATTAGCTAATTAATTAATTACATTTCAAACCCATTTTGAAAAATAACTGCAGGACAGAGTGAGTTAATGAGTTCTTCCAGCATGCCCCGTGCCAGGCGCTGTTTTCAGCACTTTACCGTATTAACTCATTTAACCTTCCAACAGCTCTGTGAGGTGGTCCTATTACCATCTCCATCATTCAGAGGGGGGTAACTGAGACTCAGCTGGTTAGGTCATCTGCCCACAGTCACACAGTTAATGCTAGAGCTGCATTTAGATGCAGACAATCTGGGTCTGGAGCCTCAGTACGGAAGGAGCCTAAGCCAGCCCGGGTGGGGCTAGTGGTTAAGATTCGGTGCTCTCACTCCTGCAGCTCTGGTTCATTTCCCAGTCAGGGAACCACACCACCTGTCCATCAGTTGTCGTACTGTGGTGGCTGCATGTTGCTTTGATGCTGAAAGCTATGCCACTGGGATTTCAAATACCAGCAGAGTCACCCATGGTGGACAAGTTTCATCTTCCAGACTAAGACAGACTAGAAAGAAGGACCTGACCACCCACCTACCCACTTCCCCAAAAAATTGGCCATGAAAACCCTATGAATAGCAGCAGAGCATTGTCTGATAGAATGCTGGAAGGTGAAAGGATGGCACAAAAAGACTGGGCAGGGTTCCACTCTGCTATCCACAACAAGTATTGAGCTTTATCCCTGGGTCATATGCAAGAGAAAAGGGTTAAAGTATAGGGTTAAGAAACTGGAGTTGGGGAGCATTCATCCAGAATGTGTGTGTTTATGTGTATGTGGCACATACCTGTGCTTTGGAAAGTAAGGTGTTTGTGAGTCAGGGGATCCTGTTGCTCTTAGTTGTTATAGATCTGACAATTCAAGCAGGGAAAAGTTGACTTTTAAGTAAGCAAAATATTAATTAATCATTTTAAGGCTTAGCATTAATGCCTAATAACAATTTTGCAAATGTTAATGGATCAAGTTAAATCTATTTGCATGTCTTTTGATAATAACATTACATTTGGCTCCCATTTCCTAAATATTCATGGTTTGTTGCTCAAAGAATAGGCTAATCTAGTCGTGAGTTAAAATTGCCATCAGCGGGAATATTGGACATTGTGGCCCCACTGAATTTGCCTCTGCGTTTCTGGGAACATGAGCTCATATAGCAGGTGAAGGGCAGTCTCTTTAAGTGCCCTGTAGACAGACTGCAGAATTAAGTAACTGTTACCAGCTCCATGTGGTATTGCCTTGATCCCCTGAGACAGAGGAGATGGTTTCCAGTACCGCTTTAGGATTCTGGTTTCACGGTCGCCTTTGGCCATTAGTCTCCTGAGGCTTCATCCCTTCTTATCTCCACCTTCACTCCTGCTAGAGTGTTTCTCTGGGTCCTGACCCCCTGCCAGAGTCTGTATCCATCTCTTTAGCATCCTGAGCAGATAGGAGTTCTCACGCCCATCCTAGCACTTGCTGCCACAGAAGTCCCTTGTTCACAAGTAGGACAAATCCAGGCCATGATTTGGTGAAAAACGGAAGAGGAATCTATCCAAGATAACTGTCGAGTTTTGTCCAGGTTTGGTCTTGTCTAGGGGCTCTGGGTGTCAGGTCTTCCCGCCGCCACATGGGGGCAGCAGAGATGCAGCACGGGCTGTGCTGGGGAGCAGCGGGCGCTTGGGATGAAGTGTCTCTCCTCCCCTCTCCAGGCCGACAGTGTTGTATTATATTTTTTTAACTTAAAAAAAAACCCAAAACCCACACATGACCCATTGTAGAAAAAATGAGAAAATATATTTTAAAAAGAAAAAAATTTGCCATCTTTTCACCTAGAGAGATGCTTACATTTTGGAATATTTTGTATGTATTTATATTGTACATACTGTTTTGTTAAGAAATTTTTCCATTTAACCAAATATACTGGCCATAGTTTCATACCAATAAATGTATTTCTACAGAATCCTTATTTCTATCAGATTTTGGTAAAGAGCTCTCGTCTGAGGGACATTGACATAAGGCACATCTGATTCCATGTGACAACAATCCGTGTTTTGCCAGTTGTTTTTATCTTTTTAAATAATGGCTGTAGCTATTTTACTATGATGTTGGTTATTATACCACATGAGGTATGGGAACATATGACATGTTTGAGCTTGGGGTCAGCATAGCCCATGTTCTTCCCTGAGAGTCAGTGACGATCTTCCTTCTCTTCTTTACTGGCTGTGGAACCTTTCTCCCGTCGTGTAGCTGACTAGAACCTCCACTGAAGAAAAGAAGTCTGCCTCATGAGATCGGTACTCTTCTCTGTCCCTTGTCTGTCAGGAGCCTCCTCTGTGGTTCCCCCAGAGGCCCTGTGCGTCTTCTCCCGTTTCTTCTCTCTTCAAAGCTTACCTCTTGTGGACAACTCTTTCATGGTCGTAATGGCTGACAATGTCTTAATCTTTAATCTTCTCACAGAAATCTCATCAGGGAGCTCCTAGGGTCATCATTTCTAAAGTGCAGCAGCTTTTGGTGTGTTTTGACTTGAGAGGTCAAGAAACAAAAGCAGAGCTGCGCTTCTTGCAAAGGGCAGGTGGGCCTGCCTTCCCAGCGGCTGCCCCTTCCCCCTTTCTCCTCTTGTTTCTTGTGAGGGCCTCCACTCAGAGGGCACCCCACTAGCCAAAGTGACTGTAATGTAAGCCTTGGCAATCTCCTGCCCAAACCAGTCAAGAGGAAGTCGGTGCTTTGGGCGTGTGGTAAGGGGAGACTTTTGGACCCTTTGCTCATGTCACGTCGTGTAGGTGACCCAGTGTTTGAACTAAGTACAGGGCTGGGCCTAATGAACACACACCTGTGTTTGTGTTCGTGCTCATGCTTCTTGTATTATTATCCTTTGGAGGAGCTGCACAGAGGTAGGAGTGACTGCTGTATGTGAACAGGATGCTGGGAGACCAGAAGTAGTGGGGGACACCTTGGGTGCCATTGTTTCCGATGGCATGACATGGTGGGAAAGGTGAGTGGGTATTTTATCATTGATCAAATTAAAGAAAAAGTATACCTCTTTGCATTTTAGCATTTCTGTGCTACACCCCTTAGGGGACTTTTCCATCCGGATGAAAATGTGTGCTCGGAAATGAGTCGGTCCTGAATCTTTCCGTTTGTACTGGCCTCAGCAGCAGCTGCCTGGTATCTTGCTGGCTTCTAGGTGAAAAAACCCTTTCACCTGAGCTCAGAAAGCTGCAAGAGGATGGGGATGGGAGAGATGAAGAAGTCCTCTTAACCCTTCTGCAGCCTGACTGCAGGAGGCTCTCGGAGCAGAGCTGAGGCCATGTGAAGGCACCTTCACTCTTCCTTTGCTGAGGCGGTCCGCTAATGGAATGCCATTGGGAAACGTGTAAGATGAGAGATGCTTTCCCAGGGGGCCCTCTGTATGGGGCCCCTGGGAAATGTATGCTCAATCAGGACATACATTTTCACTTAAAAGTCCAGGTGAGACCCATGCATGGCCGCTAGAGGATCCTCTTGGCTTTCTAATGCTTATCATTCACCTCTCTAAGCTACAAGCTCTCTGGATGGCCCTACGCTTGTCTCATTCCTGAGAAATCCTGTCTTTCCCCCTTTATATCCTTGTCTTCTGCACAACTGATGTGCAGACTCTGCCCAGCCCAGCAGTGTTGGGCGTTTGTGATTCAATTTGCTCCACTCATTTCTTTTTTTTTTTTTAAACAAGTTTTATTTATTTATTTTTTTTGAGGAAGATTAGCCCTGAGCTAACATCCGCTGCCAATCCTCCTCTTTTTGCTGAGGAAGACTGGCCCTGAGCTAACATCCGTGCCCATCTTCCTCTACTTTATATGTGGGACGCCTACCACAGCATGGCTTGCCATGCGGTGCCATGTCTGCAACCGGGATCCGAACCGGCGAACCCCAGGCCGCCGAAGCGGAACGTGCGCACTTAACTGCTGTGCTGCTGGGCCAGCCCCTCCACTCATTTCTTATTTTGCTCTCCTGCCTCTATAGGGCAGTGAGCTACAGATCCCCTCCTCCAGCCCTGACTTGTAGGAGCGTTGAGACTTGAAATGCTCTTTAGAGGTCATTTTATTTAACTGCTAATCATTTTATTTTATAGAAGAGGAAACGGAGACCTCATGAGGTTAAGGTCATCCAAACATTTAAAGGTAGAACAGGGACTAGAACTCAGCCTCTTAATTTTTAAATCTGTCCTTAACTTGATTTCTCCTGTGCTGTGCCCCTCTCTCCTTCAAGGACCACTGCCTTTCCCCAGCACAGGGCCAATTCTAAACCTTAGCAAGAGGGCTTGCTTTGGACTCTGTGTTTTAGAGGATCCTGCTCTAGCTCTCCTCTAGCCACACCCCTCTCCATGGGATGAGTAGTCAGCAGGACCAAGGAGATGTGTCTATCCAGAGCTCTCACTCTCCCCCTTCTAGATCATTCCTTGGTACCTGGGATCCTGGAATTCCCTGCCTCAAGGGCCTTAGTCCATTTTCAAGGCCTGTGTGAATCTCTATGCCAAGTCTTTCTCCAAATGGTAGATCTGGCCACCAGTGGGCCACCCCTTAAGCTGATAGGGTGGCCAAAGATAGCTCTTTGTGAGGGCTGTGTATGGAATTTGAACCTTGGCAAATGTGTGTCTGAAGTCCTTCACAGTGTGTTTGATTTGGGATTCCATTTGATCTTATTAACAGAAGACATGAAATTCCTGGGTCGGAGACAAAGGACTTCGTTACTCACAGCACAGCAAGCAGCATGCGCATCAGCACATTTGCATCGGTTCTCCTCACCCTCAAGTTCTGTGATGGATCTGGGTGGATGCTGTGTTCTCAGGGGGTTTGTGTGACAGCTAAGGAACCTAAGCTTAGGGAATCCACTGCTTTTATAGCAAGCAGTAATTAAGCCTGGTTTTCACCCGGGGGAGACATTACCTCTTCTCTCAAGGTTACCAGCTTCATAAACAACCTATATTATGGCCCGTGGAGAAGAGCAATCAGGACTTTTGTCATGGCGTTGTCAGTGAAACATGTAGGAGCATGAGACCCAAGGAGAACTGTCTCTCCCAACTTGTGTGGGGCAGAGCCAGAGATGGGAAGAGAAAGGGAGCAGCCTGTGGCCAGGAGAAGTTCCGCCCATACCACTGCTTTTTGGTGAGGAACGCTGGGGAATCTAAGAATCCTGAATTCAAACCCAGCCTTGGAGAGAGTTGGAAGGAGCAGGTATTTGGGGCACCTATGGACAGAGTTTGCCTGTCTTGGGGTAGATTGGATGAGGAGGAGATGTGTGATATGTGGGCCTCATTTGCACTCTTTCTCCAGACTTCACAGAAGTAAGGGACCTGTTTGTTCTGATATGTATCTCTGTTGTTATCAGAAATAAGAATTCCTTAATTGTCCTCTTTGAGCTTCCTCTTGGCTGTAGTCCTTCTTTTTGTCTACCTCTACTTTTCTTGTTCTTTACAATCTATATACAATTCCTGGGAAAGTGCTTTCCAGCTAAGCCTACCGGGCTTTGACTATGTTTTGCTCTCCTAATTTGTTTGTTTTGCCACATTGCTGCATCCATTTGCACCAGTTTTGTATATTTGCTCCCTATGCACTCTTAGGATTTTCCACGTGTGAGTTCTCCTCTTCCCTTTGGACTGACCATAACCGGATGAGCCCAGCCCCCTGCTGTACACAGAGAGGCCATTGGAGTGCTGATGAATGACCCAAGTTACTCCTCTGTAGACCTTTATCTTGGTTTAATTCACTTTTCATTTCTCATTTTCTCTAACTTCTGGTTGTATGAAGAGTAGAAGCTTTCTTTTTAGGTGAAAATATTTCAGACTTCAAGGATTGTTGGGTACCAGAGTAAGTTCCCTGGAGAGATTAGGAAGGCATTTTAGAGTAACTTAGTGATGAAATTAGAAATTGCACAGCCCCAGAAAACATTCTAGAACTCTGTTTTTTGTGTTCCTGGGTGAGTAGGTAATAGAATATTTCAGAAGTGCCCTCTGGCTCTTCTTGTAATGTAGCACTTGCACCAAAAGAGAAAGGAGAAAATTATGCTTTCTTTTTTTTTCATTTAGACCAGAGCCCCAGGAACAATCCTCGAAACTTCCATAAATGATCATAAATAAATGAATATTCAGAGTTTAGGATTTTAGTGGAATGTGATTGATTGTCCTTTGTATATGTCTCACTTTAGTATTTAAAAGTCTTTAAGATAGTTCATGAGTCTCCTTAAATATTGTTATATAATATATAGGACTCCTAATTATTAACATTGGATCCTACCACCCCCTCACTCTCCACCCCAGGACTTTGAGGTGGATGGTTCAGCTTTTGGATACCCCGCTCCTAACCCTAACACCAACTCTAGAAGACTAGGGGTGAGGAGGGACTCAGATGGGACTTTTCTTCAGAAGGACGTGGATGCTGAGCTCTTCCATCATGAAGCCACCTGATAATCACTGATATTTAATTTTTTTACATGTATGCACTAGATAAGTGGCACATAGACATTTTTGAGTATAATCATTTTACGTTTGGTATAGTGAACCCAGACATATTGCATGTATGGTATGTCATATATGTAACTAATATGAATGTTTCGCAAATGAAGACGTCTTTACTATGTATGATGCTCTTGGATATTGTATGTTCTATTTGCTTCTGTTTCATTAAAAACCACGCCAGTCACAATGCACTTGTTTTCATGACCCACTAATGATCTATGATTTGGAATTTGGAAATTACTGCTCTAGATAGTTCCATAAGGATGTGAAAAAAGTTCCTTCTTCTCTGTAGGAGAATGATTTACCCAGAGAGTTTATATACACACATTTGTGCATATACACACCCGAGCCCAGCTAGTTCCATTTCTGAGTGAGATGTGTTAGAAGATTCAGTAGAAAGTATGTCTATAGAGTGGCCTGGTTTGAAGCTCCCAGCACAGCAAGTAATTGGGAACCATCGGTTTCTTCTTTTTCCTGGGTCCTGGTTTCTGACTCCAGTGGGAAATTAGCTACTTGAGTGTTCAAAGTATAACATGCAGTAACCGTATAACTCTTCTCTCTCCCCTACTCTCTCTTGTAAATAAAGGAAACAGAAGAAAACAAAAGTAAACCAAATACAAAGAAAACATGAGTCTGTTGAGGCATTTCTCAGTTGTTATAAGATGGTGTTTCACATTCTCGGCTACTTTTGAATGTTTTGCCCAACTTCCTTTAATATGCCTCCCAAGATACAGGGTGATGCTTTATTTTGGGCAACTCTGGCAGCTGCCTTCCACTGCTCGTTTGCAAGGAACTGTATGAGGACAGCCACTAAGTTTATTTTTACATCTCACCACAGGACGAAAATCCACATTTTCAATTGAGTGTTAGATACTCCGATTTAACAAGTTGTGAAATATCTCCTGGCCCAGATAAATATTTGCTAAGAGTACTCCTTTCTCTAAATTAAGACGTTGCTCCTGGAAGACCAAGGATTCATTAAGCCATAAATAGCCATGATCTTTTATGATTTAAAATACAGTAATAAAGGAGAATTTTATGCTGAGCTGTGAATGCACCATGGGGTCTGTCCTATGGTTGACTTTTTAAAGCTTTAGTTTTAAACTCATTCTTCCATTTCATCTGATGGCTGCCTTTTCTCCTCCCAGGCTTTCATGCAAGCTGGGTAATAGCTGTCATCCAAGCTCCCAACGCAGCAGGCCGTGGCATCTGTCCCCGTGGCATCAGGGAAAGTGCCACATCATCTCAGACCTACGTCTCAGTTATGAGGTCCCAGGCTTTCCCATGAAGAGGGCTGGCTTCATCTGTCATCAGTGCAAAGAGACAGCAAGCACTCTTCAAAGGTGTATTTGCTTCAGCAAACCCACAGTAGCCCAGGAGGGGATTCTCTCGTTATTCTGTTAGCTGATGAGGTCAAGGGAATTAACTTTGCCTAGCTGCCTAAACTCAGGACTTAAGTAAGGATGAAAGGCACATAGCAGTGGTACTGAGATCTAAACTCAGGTTTCTCTGCCTTGAGAGCCTATCCCCCTGTTCCAGTGAATGTGCACCAGTTTAGCAATCCTAAAGCCATCTCATCAGCTGTTTTGGTGTCTGACAGAATAACAGGTCTTTTTAGTTTCCATTTTCTAACCAAAGCCGAGGTTTGACTTCCTGACACTTGAAGTAGGGCATGGAGCATCCTTGATTCTTTTATCCATCACTTACTTTTTATCTTTGGTGTATCCAGAGATGAACCAGGACATGTATGTTTGCCCTTAGAGTTTTCATTTGTATCATTTCACTGAACCTTTGTTAGTATGTATCTCATTGCCATTGGACTGGGTTTCACTGTGGCTCTTCTGTATGCAGCTTGGTCCCTGTTGATAGTCACCTTTTCATATCTAATGGTGGACATCTCTCTTTGTTGGGCTGTTGTCAATATGCTGTTAATGTCACTGGATTTAAGAAAGAATCTACTAGTAAGAAGTCTTTCTTATTAATTTTATTAGGTTATAGATTAGGTACCATCTGTACCACCTTGAAAATTACATGAACTGTGGAGTCAGATGGGTTTTGGTTTACATCTTAGGTCTTCTTCTTACTTGAGACAATTACTTAGTATCTTAGTGTATGAAGTTCTAGAACTCAATCAGTGGGCACTCAATTGCTATTAATTTTCTTTCCTTATGACGAAAATTAGTGTTTCTGTTGTATGTGTGTATATGGATTTCCCAAGCTTTATCAGATCATAGAAATCTATTTAGATTTGGGTTGGATGAGCTAACCCACTCTCCTCAGGTGAAATCACTCAGTGTTGTTGATTGATGGCTCATCATTTCCCCCATCGGTTTGGTTCACCTGCGCTAATCTGAGTAGAAGCAGCAGCAGCAGCAAACAGCATGTTATAAATCACTGTTGCTTTCTGCCCAAATTTCAAGCTAGAAAAAAATCTATTTTAAACTATATGTTTTCTCATCTTAAAGAGTTGAATTATAAACTGTTAGAAATCAGGGACCATTAAACAACCATTTTCATTTGCAGTGGATTCAGAATATAATTATCTTTGAGTTTGGAGAGGATATGCTGATGAATGCCAAGTAAAGTGCCACACAACTAGTAAACATGCAGCCTTCCCTGATTGCCCAGCCAGACTTATATGGTCCTTCTTCCAAACTTGTAGCACTTTGCACCTGTAGCTGGGGGTCCCAACTTGAGCCTAAGTCATTCTACCGTTGGGGTTTAGGTGTATCTGGCCCGCTAGAGGTCTGTTTTCAGGAGGGACCGTGGAGCCGGCTGAGAGACTCTTTATCCTAGGAAACAGGGTACCAGGCCTAGTGATCTCAACCAGAAATTGGAAGGGAGGAGTGATTCTGAGTATTGTGTGGAATTGGTTTTCTTGGAGGTTCATGCTCTAGAGACAGGCCAAGGAGCAGGGAATAGGCAGGGACAAAGTGTGGGATGATTGTGGGTAAAAAGGGACTGTTGGTAAAAATGGAAATGGTGATTTCACTTTAAAAACACCTTAAGACTTTAGAGCAAAAGTAAATGGCTTTGGTAACATCTGGAAAGCTGCTGTCTAATGGAGGCCTGGATGGAGAAATGAGCCCGACTTACGCACAGAGCACAGTCAAACTCCAGCACCTTGGGCTGCCAGCATGAGCAGTAGGAGTGTCCTGTGGGAGTTGAGGTGCCCAGCAAAAGTGGCAGTCACATCACTTACAGATGCAACTCTTCAGCAGGCAACCCAGGAAACAGGGAGGCTCCTTTCCATAGTTTAGCTGGCAACAAAGACCTTGTAAACTGGTACCATGGCAGGTGGTCAGAATATAAAGATACAAGGGAAGAGGATTTGTGTCACATGGTCAAACGCAGGTCTTATCTGTGGGCTCACCTGTATATCTGCCCCAGGACTTCCAGAAATACAGCAGGGAGAACCCAGTGAGGGCTTTGGGGCTGGCGTCACAGATGGTGGTCGATAGAATGCATACTCTTGCCAGCCAAATCTCAGCGCTGTGAGATGAATGCTCACCAGGAAGTGGGTATGCAGTGGGTCGCTTAGCTCTCAGTTTTGAAAAGACAGCTGCACTACTGGGTAGGAATGGAGTGTTCTTGGGAGGTCCTGGGAGAAGAGAGAAAAAGTGTCATGAGGAAAATAACTTGCTGCATCAGATGATCATTTAGTTGCAAACTTTTTCCTTTTTCCCCAGCTTTGTTGAGGTATAATTGACAAGTAAAACTGTAAGCTATTCAAAGTGTACACAGTGATGATTTGATATGCATGTACACTGTGAAAGGAATCCTGCATCAAGCTAATGAACACATCCATAACCTTGCATATTTACCTTTTGATTTTTAATTTTTTGGTGAAGACATTTGAGTTTTACTCTCTCAGCAAATTTCAATTATACAGTACAGTGTTATCAATTGTATAGTCACCATGTTATACACTAAGTCCTCAGACTTTTTCATCTTACAGCTGAAAGTTTGTACCCTTTTTCCAACCTCTCCCTGCATCCCTACCCCACCCCAGCCCAGAAACTCTGTTTCTATGAGTTCGACATTTTTTTGGATTCTACGTATAAGTGATACCACGCACTATTTGTCTTTCTCTGTCTGACTTATTTCACTTAGCATAACGCTCTCCACGGTCATCCATCTTGTCACAAATGACAGAATTTCTTTAAGTAGAGTTGAAAGTAATCATGCCATCAGTATTTCTCAGCCTTGAGTAATGTACAGAACGCTTTTAAAGACTGTGTGGCTTAAATATGCATAAACAAACCAGGTCAAAACTGCATGTGATTATACTTCTAGATAACCGTAAAACAAAAAAGGTACAACTAAGTACTAAAAAGACCTCCATATTAATAGAATTTAAATTAACGATATTAATTAATAGGATGACGATTTTGTTTTGCTTAAATTAAAATCACTGCACAAGCTAAAAATATGACGTGGATGTGGCCACACAGGGTTTCTGAGTGAGAAGCCCTCCACTGCATGTGCTGGGGGCTACTCCAGTGCTGCCCCACTCTTATCCATCTCACTGCTGGAAGCAGTATCATTCGGTCCCAACCTGTCCTTAACTGCCTGAAGCCCAGGAGAACTCGTTTCATTGGCACTTGCCGGGCAGAAGTTGGATACACTAGGAAACCCTGCTTCTTCTGGCATCTGAAGGCTCTTCAGGAGGTGGATTCCAGTGAGAGGCAAGTTATCTATGGCAGCCCAGGATTCTTCTGCAAGTGAGTGATTTGCTGATGTTTTCCAGTGAACTTGTCTGGCTTTCCAATGTTACATCACAGCATGAATTTTCTGAAAATCTTCGAGACATGAGAAAAAGCATCTGCTTGTAAAATCTTCCCACTTTGCCATGTGCATTTGGCTTAGAGAAGAGGGGTGAGGGCGAGGAGGGGCCTCAAGTCTTTGCTCAGGCAGAATTCATCGCGAGGGTGATTCAGGAGGGTGTCTTGTGAGATCCTTTTCTGTGGTTTGCAGTGTTCAGAATTTGCAAAGAATTTCCCCATCTGCTCTTTCTGCGGCTTGATGTCACACAGAGCAGAATATACTATTCTTGTCCCAAACCCTTCCTTTTTAAGGGTATGCACACATCCGATTGTAGGGCCAGAACAACTCTTTTTTCTCCTGCTCTTTGTCTCTTCCTGGAGAAAGATCAGAGTCTGTATCACAAGATGGTTTTCAGGATGCCTGGCTCTGAGCATGTGTTCAGTTGAGCAGGCTTTTTCACCCTTTGTTGTTTTGCCTTTGTCTCTGGCTGTGGAGGTACTATGAGCCTTCAAGGACCAGGGGATTGAGGCGCCCTTCGCTGTTTGCCCCCCTGCCATTCTTGTTTTCCCTCTTTCCCTCTCTCTTCCAATCTGCCACCTGAGTGCCCGTTGCTCAGTGATACTGTTGCCATTTCCAGTCACGGCCACCATCTCTGGCCACCTCTTCAGTTGTTCTCATGTTCTTTTTTCTTTTTTTCTCAATGGCCGACAGACAAGTCCCGGCACATCAGGGCTAATTTGGGACATTCACCTCTTACTGAGGACAGCACAGGGACTGGACAAGCTGTTAAAGTGGGCTGATTCTGAGCCCCGGGAAGCTCTGCAACACTGATGCTGGAAGGCGCTGCCGTCTGCATCTTCTTCCAAAGGAAACACTCCCTGGTATTCTGTTCCAATTCAGGCACAAAGTCCCAGCAACATCCCTGGAGCACAGGGGCAGAGATCACCCAAAAGCATTCTCTTCTCTCTCAGATTTCCTTCATGGTTTTGATTTCTTGAATTGCAGAACTCTCCTGCAGCAACTACAGAAGCTTCAGACTTTGGTCATGGGCAAGGTTTCGCGCACCTGCAAGTTGGCCGGCACGCAGACTGGCACCTGCCTCATGGTGAGTTTCCGAAAGGAACAGCACCGTAACTGTCCTGGCCCGCTCCCCAAGCTTGTCTCTCCGCAACTTGACAAGTCCGAGTGCTGTGGGGTTGGAGGAACCATGCCGCTCACTCCCAGGCTGTTTCTCTGCTGCGATGTTACAGCGATTGGCCTGTGGGTGCAGCCTGCTGGCCTGATGGCGGGCAGTCTGTCTCCCTGGACCTCCCAGGTGGTGCAGGTCTAAAGGTTTGCTGTGTGGATCTTGCAATTGACAGCTCTCCGTGTTCTCCCTCACCCTGCAGGTCGTTGTGTTATGCTTTGCCGTTGCATTTGGCAGCTTCTTTCAGGGCTACGGGCCCTATCCTTCTGCCACCAAGATGGCTCTGCCCAGCCAGAATTCCATGTCGGAGCCGTACACAGCCTCCGTTGGTAAGACAGCACTCAACAACTTGGGAAGTGTCTTGTTTCATTTCTCTGGAGCTTTCTGAAAGCTCAACTTTCTGAAGGGAGTCTTATATGAAAGTCTAATTTTTAAAAAGTAATAAAAGTGTAACTTCTCCATTGAAGGGAAGCACGAGGCACGTGGGGGTCTGGTGCCCAGGCTGCTGGGTCTCCCCATGTGCCTTCAACCACTGGGCTGAGGCACCTCTGGGAATTCTCTGGAGATCAATAAAGCACAGTTTGCCAACTTCTGCTCTAGACCATGTTCCCTGGCAAATTCTGATGTCTCCTCTTTCAGTTCTGTTAAGGGGAAGAGATGTGGCTTTTGGAAGGGAAAAGTGTGGGGAAGTGTTAAGCTTTCCATGACATTTTAAGGGAATTCCTATATTTCTGCTCCCACCCAGTGGAATTGTGTATTATTATGGTAAGAATTTGCAAAGTGACATTAAAGAATCAATCTGTCTTACAAAACATTATGCCCAAGATTTGGAGAATTTGGAGACTCAGATGTTAGACAAGAAGTACGTGATAGTCTTCCCTAGATTAATGGTCTCTGAATAATGTAGGAAATAAATGTGTGTAGGGATCATAAAGTATGCGCTAGTACACATATACACTAATAGGATCAAGTGTGGAATTAGGGGGTATCAGATTTAGGGTAGGCACAGTTTTGCAGTTCTGAAAGGCCTGTGGTCTTCACCAGGCAGGTGTATCCCTGCCAGGTATATGACTGAAATGCTAGCATTTCAACCAAATAATTTCAGTGGTCCCTTGGGACATTCTTTTTTTTCCTAATGGAATATGTCTCTAAATTTAAATGGAAGCCAATGGAAACATAGTCTCTATGTTGTGGAAAATTGCTACGGAGCCGTCTAGTTATGCAACTATCCTATAAAACAAAAGGGACTGTCTCCATCGTTTGATTTATGGCCTTGGCTTTGCGTCTTCTCTCCAGTTTCTAAATGAAAATGCAGTTTCTGCCCTTGTACCTTCTCTCCATGCTTCTTATTTTAGCTGAGTCTAGACATCTCCAAGTGTTCGACTCTCATTCCCCGTGAATTGTCTCCCCCAGATGGTTATGGGTGGACACGGAGGCGAGTTTTATTTTGAAAGCAGGGGGGTAGCAGTTTGCTTCGTGTTTATTTGTTTTTCTCTTGTTTTCCCAGCACTGTATAATTGGTATAATTTTTCAATGCAGAAAACTCTAAAACCCTGAAGCCTTTATAGGAAGCCAGCTCCAGTTGGCACCCTCAGTCCTGGGCAAGAAGAACCTACGAATTGTCGTCATCTGCCCCCGGCCCTGGGCACTGAGTGGCGGGACGTGGTGTGCCCCTGTGGTCTCTTGCTAATATCTGTTACTTTGCTCTGTCCTCAGTGAGATCCAGGAACCTGCTGATCTATGAGGAACACTCTCCCCTGGAGGAGTCATCCACCCCAGGCTCGGCCGGGGAGCTTGGGCACTGGGACCGAGGCTCCTCCCTGCTCAGGGCTTCAGGGCTGGAGTCCAGGCCAGACGTGGATCTTCCTCATTTCATTCTCTCGAATGAGACCAGCCTGGAGAAGTCAGTGCTGTTGGAGCTGCAGCAGCACTTGTGAGTCAAATGGATACAGATTCCACTCCTCTGATGCACAGATGATGGCTTATGAGTCAGCAACCTGGAATGTGGGGTGGAGACTCTCCCACTGGCCTAGTCCAGTCCCTCAGCTCTTTCAGGACCTGTTCTCAGGACCAAGGACTCTGGAGAATCCACTGCTTACCAACAGCTGCCCTTAGCAGAGATGGGGAAAAGACCTAGTATGAGCTCCCCTCATGTCTGCTGCGTCATTAGGGAGCTGGCAGTGATGGCTCCAAGAAGTGGGCAGAGGGCTTGAATCCCTTCCTTGCTATCTTCAACCTCCCCTCAAAGCCACTCAAGTAAACATACAGCCCAGTAACGGCAGTGTGCTTGCTATGCAAATGCAGCCTCAAGATACCTTCTTGACTTCTAATTATAGATACATGGATATTATGCTATAAATCAATATATAGTTTTATGATTTGTATGTAAATAAACATATATTAATAATTATAAGTACATATATATATATATATATTTTGTACATGAGGAAGATTCTCACTGAGCTAACATCTGTGCGAATCCTCCTTTATTTTGTATGTGGGATGCCTCCACAATGTGGCTTGATGAGCGGTGCTAGGTCCATGCCTGGGATCTGAACCTGTGAATCCCAGGCCACCGAAGCAGAGTGCACAAACTTAACCAATGCCCCACTGGGCCAGCCCCAATATAATCACATATTTATAATTAGATATTTGTATTGAGGAACCTCATTTGAGAGACACTATGCATATGTGTTTCCATGTTGAAAATAACATATACTTGGCTCCAATTCTCCATGAGTTGTTTCCCTGAGATCATTATGGGGAGAAGTCTTTTTGTAAACATAAAGGCTTGTGTGACTGCCAGTATTGTTATTGTGCCAGGGGAGGTACCTGGGAATGTCAGACAGCACAGGAAGGAGGGTCTGCATGCACAGCTCCTGGTTGTGAGTGGTGTGGTTGGTGATCTAGCTGAACTCTCTGCTACCCAGAAATGATGCTATTCCAACGCAAGTGGGAGAGATTGTTTCAAATTCTTCAGCTTTCTTCTCCTAATGCTACAAAGGAAGAAGGTTCATAATTATCTATACTTTTCTATGTTTGCCTTGTACATGCATATTTAACATTTACTAGTGCTTACTATTTTAAACACTATGCAAATATGATATATAAATCCTTTTAAATACTTTAAGAGGTTAAGCATTATTATTATTATTCCCATTATAAAGAAATTGTAGTGCTGCCACTGGGAGCTAGTGAAAAGACTCAGCTGCTTGATTTCTTGGCTCCTGAAAGAAGTCTTCTCCCCTCTCAGCTCAGCTATTCAAGGTCCTATTGGAATCCCACCTGTTTTGGGATGTCTCCTGGATAACAAGGCCCTCATAGCCCTCCTCTGAATGCCGAGAGACTTTCTAGGCTGTTTAATAACATATTTATATTCATTTAATTTATATTATATTTAATAACATGTTTATATTACATTTAATAACATTTATTTTGTTACATATTTATTTTTATTTCAAGTTTTTTTTTTTTAATCTTTATCTAGATTATAGCTATTCTAGACCAGGGACCAGCTTTTATCCTTTTATTTTCTCTTCCCAGAGTCTAGCATGGGACTAACCATCCTCGGTAAATACAATAATTTAAAGTCTTTTATGACAGCTCAGTATCAAACCGCCATGTTTATCCTCTGGCTAGGGATGTCTCCTCTTGGGTGAGGACGAAGGCAGGAACGTGGACTAGTGGATAGGCTGGTAGTGAGAGACTTCAGGAACAGAGGATTGCTGCCAGGAAGGGGAAGGACGGGAACTTGCTTGGGGCAGCCGGCAAAGTTGCAGTCACGGACTGATTGCGTTAGTCGACCAAGCGTGAAGATCGTAGTTGACAGTGGTGGCTAATACTTCTTTTTCCTTTCCTTGCCTTCACAGGGTCAGTGCCAAATTGGAGGGTAACGAAACACTAAAAGTTGTAGAACTCGACAGAAGAGTGAACGCCACCTTCTAAAGAGGCAGTCTCCACCTCCTCCTTTCTCTTCGCTCTACTTTTATGTCCCCAAACCACCTTGGTCATAAGCTTTTTCTTTTTGTCACCCAATTTGGATGAAGACATGTACGAGCAGTCGTGGCTTTGGATGGAAGGACAGCCTGCGATTTCCACCTGCAGTGACGGCACCTTCCTCAGCAGCAGCCCCATGTCCCCCTCTGCAGAAGGGGGTCTGGCATCGCTCCCTCCCTTCCGCTTACTGCCATAGGAAGTTATTTTAGGGTCAGGGGTGGGACAAGCCGGCTTGTTTCTACCGATAGTGCCAAAAAGATGCCGCCTGGTTCTCACCTGGGAGGTTTGACCACCTCTTTGAAGAAAAGATGACTGTTGTTCATTTAAGACCCCAGACTCTCGCCACAAAGACACCAGGATGCCTGTTGGGATCTGGCAAAGCCCCGACAGATGTCCTGCCTTCCTCAGCCTGGGTCTCTGGTGTGTCCACCCCCATCAACCCTGGAAGGCCAGGGCCTCCAGTGAGCACCCCCTGCCGCCATGCCCTTTCCAGCCCTCACCGATGTCCTCCCGGCACTGGAGCGCGGGCTCCCCCTTCATATTCTCAGGCCGCACGTGCAATGCCTGAAGGAATCAGGCTCTTCTACTCCAGGCAAACCTGCCCCATCTTATTGCTTGTAGGACTTCTCCATAACCTGTGTCCCCACATCCCATAGTTCTGCCTCCCCGGCTTCTCCTCCCCATTTGTAAATAGTATTTATTAGCTTGCTGAGGCTTCCTGCACCACCACACTGAAGAGATCTGATGCCTCCCTCCAAGCCAGCGAAGTCTGCTGTTGGCCTTTGGAGCTAGGAGGACACCCTGGGCTCTGGGACCCCCGATCTTTCTAGGCCATGTTTCATTTCCTTTTCTTTTTCCTATTTTTCTTTTTTTTTTTTTTTTTTTTTTTTTTACTGGAGGCCTGGGATTACAGTTGGGAAGTCCCCTTACGCCTGTGTCCTCCGATGGAATGAACGCGGAGGGAGAGATGGAGCAGTGCCGTGCTCAGGCCTGTGGCTCTGTGGCCAGAGGCCTTTTCTGTCCTGTGCCCCTAACAGAGAAGGGAAGCCCTGGTCCTGACAACAGGCGTTTCGGACAACCTTGCTAGCTTGTCTCTCCACGCCTGCTCCTGGCCCCTCCTGCCCACCTCCCCAGGCTCTTCTGCTTTCTCCTCCTCTTCTGCCTCAACACAGGGGTGGGCCTGAGGCCTGGGGTCAGAGTAGGTGGCGTTCATGTCTCCACAGTCTTACCTTCCGTAGTCAGGTTTGGCTACTTCGCAGCTCACCCAAAGAGATACAACCTAACCCCCAACCTACTTTTATAGTTTTTAATGATTAAAGTAACTTTTGTAGTTTAAAAAAATCTTTCCTCTTTCATACGAATAAGAAATGGAAATTGCCTTTTTATTGTATAATGTAGAAGACTCCTCTTAAATGTTTTTCCTTAGCTTGTAAAAGATTTTGTGTAGGGAACTTGCTTACATTTTGTATTTTATTTTTAGTACTAGCTGAAGGGCCTTTAACTCGACCCACCAACTGCATTGTCATTGGAAGCTTTGCTTAGGAGGGATTAAGCCCATGCCTGGGCCTTCCATTCCATATCAGATCCAGGATTTGGTGTCGTTAACATTGGCCATAATACCTCGTAAGCAGATCCCTGCTTTGTCTGCCTAGGTACACTTGGGGCTCACTGTGAGTGGTTCCTCTCTCTGCCTGCGGTGATGGAGAGAGTTCCAGACTGGGAGATGGCCAAGTTCATCTTCTCGGCAGTGTATGAAAGCAGATCGGGACTGCACTGGTCCTGGCAACCCTGCTGTCTGCACGGTCCTCACTGTCCACTGCGTGGGTCAGGGAGGGCTGAGACCGCCTGAGCTGTGCGCGAGGAGGGGATGCTAGCCCGCCCCCCGCCCCATCCCCACACCTGCTTCTGTCTACTTCCTTCTCTCCCGCTGTTCTGCTCTAGGTCCTCCTGGGCTTAGGTATCAGGCACAGGCAGCCTATGGGGGCCTAAGAAGGCAAAACGATAGAATTAACTCAAGTAGTATTTGGACAATGAAAAAGGAAAGGTTTCATATTTAGGGGCAGAATTGTGAGAATGGATCAGCCTGCCCACCTGCCGCAACTGAACCAAATGGGGTTTTTAAGGCTCCTGGATTAGCCAGAGTGGAAAACCTGCTCTTCAGAATGAAGGAGGAGGGGAAGGGCGGTGAGCTTCTAGCTCCTTCTAGCTCGAGGATTTCGTTTTTCTCCCCTCCTACCTATGCTTGATCTCACTCTCTCCAGACCTCCAAGAGCAGGGTTTTCTCTCTGGGAAACTATTCTTCCAGAACTGAATCTATTTTCTAGGGACCTGGGACACCAGCCTGAGAGCTCAAGTGGCCATTTTAAGGGGGTTCTAAGAACCGACATTCTGCCCTCTTCTCCTTGCGTGGGTGAGAAGAGGGAACTAAACAGTTATCTCTTCAGGAGGGCGTAATGAGGTCAAGAGGGCACAGAAGAGTTGAATAATACCAGATTGTGTCAAATAATTAATGGATGCGTGCACGTCTTCTGTTCTAGGGTTCAGCCCTGAATATCAGCAAATTTGTTTTCCCCCAAGAGCAGTCCCATAGACTAGTCAGTCACACCCCTTAGTCTCGATGATTCCAAATAGTAGCAGACGTCGGCTTCCAAACTTCAGTTTCAAAAAATACGAGACCATCAGCACGACCATAAGCCATAAAGAATAAATATGTTAGTTAAAATATAGATTAGTTATATTTTTCATCATGTAAACAGGCTTTCTTCTTGCCTTTCATTGATTACCCTAGTGAAGGAGATGTCTTGCAAAAATTCAGAGAACAAATGCTTTTTTGCTGGAGGAGACCTGAGTAACCCAGACCCCCCAGCGTGGTTCTTTTCACAGCTCTCGGCTTTGCACTTAGAAATGGATACTGCAAACGAAAGGCCTCGGGGCCAGTTTGAAGAAGGAGTTTCTGTGAAGCTTTGGGACTCTGGAGCCTAGCTCGCAGAAAGAGAGTGTTATATAAAAATCGGACAGCTGGACCAAGTTGCTCCTTTTGGGCAGGAGGTGGGAGTGAGGTTTGACACCAGTGTAGGCAAAATTCGATAACCTTTTGGTTAATGTAAATGATTTTGATTTGGAGACTTAATTTGTAGGTTGTGAAAGTGGCTTTTAGCTCAACTTGTTTACAAACCAGCTGTAAATACCATGTTTTTTGCTTCCTAAATCTCTCGGTTTAGCCTGAATGCCAGAAGAGGGCTGTGAATCTCATGTGCCTGTAGAGTGGGAGTGTTGGATTGATTTGTCTTCATTCTGGCAGTGAGTTGGTGTCCAGGATTTTTGTCACAAGCGTTTCATTAAAATTTTTCAGCATTTCATGGCTTCTTCCTCCCATGTCCTCAGACCAACCGAAACCAGAAAGACAGGCCCTCCCAGGGCCAGCTCGCCTGAACACACATGTCCTATGGGATGTGTACTTGAACAGGAGGCGCAAATGGAGACATCCCGCCCCCTGTTGAGGAAATGCACCATCCATGCCAGTCTTGCTAACGTGGGTAGATCGGAGGTGGAGCAGAAGGTTTTCAGCCTCCCCTCGTCTGCAGGAGTCAGGAGTTTGGTTCCGTTGAATGCAGTCTTTGAGAAGTTTCATTAAAGACACCAGCACTCGTGCCTGCAGTGCTGGCTGGACCTGTGGAACCGTGAACAGGCAGTGCCCTGGTGAGAATCCAATTATGTGAATGCTTTGCAGCAAAGACAATTAGGAGACATGGGGTAGGATAAACCCCTCTGGGAGGGCAGTTACAGCAGAGAGTCGGGGCTATGGAGGAGCCAGAGACAGATCTCAGGTTTTTCATTCATTCATTCATTCATTCAATGAGTCGGTCACTCACTCCTGAGGAAGAGTGCTGCATGAGGCCCTAGGGACTATTGAGGAATAAGGGGGCTGAGGAAACTTCATTGATCAATAGATACTCAAAAGACACAAGAGCTAGGTCTCTCTCTCTCTCTCTCTCTCACACACACACGCACACACACACATTCCTCCTTGTCTTGGACACTCCTTTGTGCCTTACATGTGCCTTATATATGAATCCAGGATGACCAAGGACTCCTTTGTCCCTGGGAGATTTTATAGATAGCCTTGCAGAATTCGATTGAAGTGGGTGTGGGAGAAGGAACTTGTTTCAAAAGGCTCAAAAATGGTTTCCTAAAAGTGAGCCATGATCAGATTTGCACATCAGGAGAAAAGACACGGGGTTCTGTCCATGAGGAAAATCCCATTTAGTAGAAGTGCAATCACATCAAAAATGGCCAGCCGGGATTAAAGATATTATAAATTCTCATAGCGGAACATTTTTCTCAGTGCAAAGGAACCTGGCTCATTTGAAGATGAATGGTCGATGCCTCTGTGGCCAAGGGATCATCACTTGCCACAGGAAAAAACCAGGCGTTATTTTGTTTTGTGATTTTGAGCAACATAAAATTCAGGAATGCTTTATTTTGTCTTGGTTTCTAGAAGGAAGGGGAATAATATTTCGTGAGCATTTACTAAGTGCTGGGTGTTGTGCTAAATAAGTTTAAGTCTTTCAATTTTATAGAAAGAGAAAACAAGGGCAACTAGTTACTATGAGATGAGTAAACAGCTAACTGTCATGGGAAGTGCAGCAATTTGTGGATTAGGGTGAGTGGATTCCTATCTGTGAACACCATACAAACTTTAAGGTTCTCTGGGCGGGAAATGCAGTGTCTGCTCCCTGTGCTGGCCCCGCTGTGCAATGCTTGGTTCTTTGCCTCATGCTGGAGATGGCCACCAGATGCTTATCTCCTGTGTTGTTCATCCAGTCTTCTGTGAGTTCCAGCTAGCAGGCTTTGCATCCTGGAAAAGAAAAACCAGCAGTTTTAGCTCTCTTTCTCTGCTCTTATCCTTTGCTCACCAGCTGGGTCCATAGTACAAAAACATGAACTTTTTGCACCATGGACCCATGGCCTACACAGTTTAGAAAATCTCCCTTTCAGATAGAACGCTTTGTGAGTGAATGGAAAACACCAGCAGTCTTTGACAAATTGTGAGTGACCCTTTTTAAACAATGCTGAGCAGGCCCTGGGCTATAATCAACCATGAGCTTTAATAATACACGGACAGGCTGAGTTTTCTTCTCTTTTGTAACAGGTTATATAGACCAGCAGTGTTTAAGTCTAAATACATTCTGAGTCTATTATCTGTCATATTGTGCTGTTCTTTATGGCTTTTTATTCTTTATCATAGCTAAATAAATACCAAAAAAAAAAAAAAAAAAGCTTCGTAGAGTACTTGTATTTAGTTTGGAAAATGAATTGGAATTGTTATGCTTTTGTATTTCCATTTCTTGCAAATAAAAATATTTTTTCTTAAATAGTAAAATGCTGTCCAGTCCTTAAAATCCTGGTCATCTGGTTTTAAAAGCATTTTGCCTTTTTTATAAGTGTGGCTTTGCATATGTCTGCCTAATTTGCGTATGTCTGCGTTTCCTGATTATCTGGTCGAACTGAAAGAAGCGTTTCAAACTGGCAGTTTGTATGTTATCTCGTACTGAATCCAGGTCTCAGTTGGAGGAATGTTGAGGAGTGTAATTGTTTTTCAGTCAGTCACTGGAAGCAAAGCAGTGTTCTCTAGAGATTGATGCTGCCTGACTGCTATTTTCGTTGTCTCCTACAACTGTTCCCTAACTGGATTTCAGAACTCTGTGGATTTGATTTTGCTTTCCTCATATCGGGATGCTGGAGAATGATGGCTTGGACTTGAGCCAGAAGAGAAGGATCCTTCTTCCTATGAACCATTGCAGAGGATGCCTCATGCAGATTCATGCTCCAGAAATTCGGATGAAATAGTTGATAAAGGTCAATGCGCTCAACCAGAATCATCTTCATTCCATTGCAATCTCTGCATTCAAATTTAATTTTCTCCTCTCAGAGGGAGTGGGGCTTCATTTAGCTTCAGAGAGAGTACCCAGGATGTTAGAGACTGAGGCCATGAACCATGCTTACCTGGCAAAAAACCCTTTTCTTTCTTAGCAGCATGCCTAACCGTGCTTTGGGCTCGGGGGTGCACTAATCTCCCACTGCCTTTCCCCTCTGAGCACCTTGACCTTCTCTTCTTCTGTTCCTATGCCAGGGGCCTTTCCCTGTGGAGTCTTCTAGTAACACATCTTCCCTCTTTCTTTCTTCTATTGGGAGCCTATTATGGAAGCCTTCTCCTCGACATACTGATACCGTTCCAGTGATGTGTAGAGGGGGCAAATACTGATTTCAGAACATTCTGTATTAATCATGCCTTTATATTTTCTGTATTTCTAATGCTTTGACATCTGGGGCCTTGCTGATCCAGGTGGGACCGCCCTGCCCAGGGCTAGCCAATTCCTAGAGATAGTGAAGGACTTGCCTACAAGCACACCTTTTGAATGCAAACCAAACAATCAGCTCTCACAGGGACTACTGTTTCCCTGCCCTTGTCATCCTGGAGCCAGGTATCAGACAACTAGAGATAGTCTCTATACCCCAGAGCCCCATGAAATGATTCAAACTAGCCAGCCTAAGCCTGCTTACCTCGCCTCGCTCCTTCCTTCCTGCAGAAACCACAATAAACTCTCTTGCCTACTTTTCCCCCTCACTCCCTCTGCCTCCTGACCGACCCTGGGGCTTCCTATGTGGCCCTGCATGGAATGGCATGTTCCCTCATCTTGGGAACTATGAGAAGCAAGCTGTGTTTTCAATGGCAATTGTCTCTTGATCTGTTGGCCTCACCATATCTGAATACTAATAAAACCTAAATTTTAAAGCAAATTCCTTAGGTGTTGAAATGACAAATCAGAGGCTGATCCCAGACTCGTGGGCATTCTGGGTTTTCCTAATGGGCCTACGTGATTTAGGATAATATAACACAGATGTATTGTTTCATTTTTCACTGGATGTCACTTTTGTTCTGTAGAAGAAAATTGAGACTTGGAGAGTGTGGTGGGGCTTGTTCTTGGCAAAAGAGGTAAATCTGAGAGCAGATGTCTAAAGTCCTAGTCCTATGCTCAGGTTTCAGGGTAAATCAGACCTCATATCTCTGAGAATGAGGGCTAGAGAGGCAAGGAAACACTGGGAACAGTGGGGAAAAGACTGAACTGGATTCAGGAGATAGTAGGGTTGTGAGTTCTTGCATAGTTATGCCGCTAACTTGCTGGCCTTGAGGGAAAAGGAGACACTTATCGAGTGCCTGTTAATGTGCCAGGTAATTTTCATGTATTGTCTATGATCTTACATTTTTCCTCCAAAAACTTTAAGGAGGATGTATAATTACTCCCTTTCAGTTGAGGAAACTGGAGTTCAAAACATAAGAAGCTTATTCAAGGTCATACAGCAAATTACCTGCAGATGAGAGATTTGAGCTCTGGTCTTCACTGACTCCAAGGACATAGTCTTTGAACTACACTAGGCTTCTTTTTAGGGCTTGAGGATATTTACTTGTACAAAAACAGATTAACCTAGATCAGAGGTTGCAAACCCTCAGCTCATGCACACATATTTCTTGTTTGGTCTCATGATGTCTCAAACATTTAAAAATTATCGGTTAACCTTTCAGCATCCAAAGATTTCTCATAAAACTCGATTTCTGTCTTCTTCAGAGAGACTGGACGACCTGGCAGCTTCAGGCGTCGAGTAGTGGCGGCCCCTGAGATGATGTAAGTCGTTTCTGGCTGGGCACATTTCCCAACTCCCAGGCTGGTTCACTGGTTTATGTTACTTACCTGGTGCTTCTGTCATGTGAATTGACAGCTTCTAGATCAGTTGGTGGCTGACTTTCTGGGAGTCACAAGAAAGAGAATAAAGGATACTATATTGGTTATGGGTCTAGGAGGTGGGGAGGGTGGTTAGTTTCACCCTGAGGGACAGGAAATGAGAGGCCTGAGTAGGGAGGCAGCTGGGTTATGAGCGGTGGAGGAGTCTGCATATCGATTGCCTTTCTTTGCACTACACAAAAAAATTGCAGTCTGGGGTCTGTTCTTCTTAATCCGAGAGAGGAACCTTCATTAGTGTCAAAAATTATGTTTAAAAATTTTCTTAATGATCCCACTTGTGTAAGACCTTGTGCTTTATATAGAGCCCTTTCACATGTCATCCATGAGGAAGGTGGGGCAGTCATTACTGTCTCTGTTACTTAGCTTAGGAAATGGGGGCTGCAGAGACTTGAATGGCTCCACATTAGGTTACACAGTGAGTGAGGTTCTGCAGAGCAGAATCAGGAACCAGCTGTCCTGATTTCCAACCTAGTACCATCTCCATTCGTCTTGCCTCATCTGGGCAGGTGACACCTCGCTGTCCAAGTCATCCATGACCCCTCCAATGGAATTGCTTTGCAAGGTGCCACTGTCGTACTCTTTTTCCTAGAATTAGCAGGATTGAGTTCTTTTTTTAAAGATTTTATTTTTTCCTTTTTCTCCCCAAAGCCCCCCAGTGAATAGTTGTATTCTCTTCATTGTGGGTCCTTCTAGTGTGGCATGTGGGATGCTGCCTCAACGTGGTTTGATGAGCAGTGCCATGTCTGCGCCCAGGATTCGAACCAACGAAACACTGGGCTGCCTGCAGTGGAGCTCGCGAACTTAACCACTCGGCCACAGGGCCAGCCCCAGGACTGAGCTTTAACCCAGGATTTGGGACACTCCCGAACAGACACTCCCCTGTCTCTACAGAGAGGGAAAAAGAAGGAAGATGGCTCATCTCAGTCGTTTCCTGCAAAATAATCCAAGTCACCATTCAAGAGGCTGATTATACTTGATCCTTCTTAGTTTGATGAGCCTGGGTGGGTTGCACAAGTTGATGTTGTCTTCCAATGGGCACAGCTGTTGCTGGATCTTTTGGCAATTTTAAAGAAGAGTTCTGGCCCCACGGGGAGCCCATGTGTTCTCCTCCTCCTGCTATGCTGTTGTTTTTAGATGGAGGAACTAAAATAACCATTGAGGGATACCAAGAAAGCTGCCAGAGAAGCTGTTGTGCTGTTCTCCAAGAAGTCTGTTGCAAAATGTTTAATGATTCTTAAGTGAAAAGTATTTGGGAATTGGGGCTGCCAGAGTGTTCGTAACTAATGTCCTCCCTGGTATTACGATAGAACAGACGGCAAGTTCAGTCTCCTGATGGGTGCATGAGAGGTTCCATGTGCTTGGGCTGGTTCAAAGAAAAGACCTCCCCTCAAAGAAAAGAATGTAAATATAAACCCACCTGCATATTTAGAGACTGCTAGGACAGAAAAGGTGCCCCCAATCCACAGAATGTTTCCTTTCTTGGCTTAGTTATCATTTAAATACTTTCAATGGTTGGTACTGCTTTTTACCATGGTTGAGACAGTTTAAATTGTAAATGAATGCAGAAAAAAAAATATGGTAGAAATGGTATTTGCATTACTGAACACTTAATTCCGTGCAATCCTACCCCAGGGGCAGTACTTGACAGGGGGTACAAATTGAACTAGGAGGGGGGCTACGGGGAAAGTCAGTTAGAATTAGGGACTGCATGTTTGGCATAATGAGGAAAAAAGAGGTAGAAAAAGTGCTATTGGAACTAACGACAAAAGTTTCCTGCAATATAATTAAATTAAAAAAAATTATTGCAGTGATATTGTATATGACTAAAAGAATTAGAATATTAAAAAGGTTTTATTGAAAAATAGAAGTCCATTGTTCTATCGTTTTTCCATTCACCAGTCTTACTTCTTGAAAGTAACGAATTTCAGTTTAGAAAAGCATTTGTCTCTATATTTCTAAATTATGTGTTTATGCTGCTAATACTTGATGTATCAATTTTAGACATTTATTATTAGTTTCTATTATGGTATATAAAAATGTTACCACTTCCAGCACACACACACACACACACACACACACACACACTTCTTTCTCTCATTTCTCCTCCCCATTTTGGTCTCTCTCTTTTATATTATCAGCCTTCCTCAAAAATCTGAATGGCTGTTGTTGTCCATTCACATGTGTCAGAGAACGTTAATGGTGTACAATGGTTGGTTGTCTTAAATTTGAGAATGTTCCTTTTTCTTTAGCCTAGTGTTCTCCAAACTGAGGGTTGAGGGGTTGGGAAATCAATTCAGTGTGTTTTGATCAACAGTTTAAAAAAGAGGAGCAGAATGGGATGGAATAGAATGGGATGGAATGGAATGAGATGGGATAGGATGGGATGACATTGCACAGAATAAAATAGAAAATATCAGAATACATAGAGTAGAGGTTAGCACTGTTTAATGTAACTTGAATTTCTCTCCTGTGTGTGTGTGTGCATATACATATATGTGTGTGTGTGTATCTGTATAGTGTTCTATTTGTATTATCTCAATCAAATAACCTCCAAGAATCTTCTAGATGATTCAGCACTTGCTCTCACTCCACCTTTGCCTAAGTAGTAGTAAAAGGCTGGCACCAAGGGCTAACAGTGAGTGAGTCTCTCTCTGCCCTGCCCAAACTCCGTCTCCCTCTGACATTGCTAAACCTGCAGGGTCTCCGATGATGTCATTGCTCTGGAGGTGCCTGACTTTTTGCACAAACAAAGATAAAGGGCTCAGCATGTCTAAAAGAGTAGATGTTATTAACAATTAGGAGCTAGAACTTTTGACACAAATTTAAAAACAATCTTCAAGCTGGGATCAAAAACATAGAAGCTGAATGTGTCCTGGGTTAAAAGGAGGAGAAGATAGTATGGCAAAGGGGAGAGCTCCCATCAGGACCGCATGGCATTTCACACCTCCTCTGTAAGCTTTACAAGGTCTTTGCCTTCCCTGGGTACCTGACGGTGGTGGCAGCTATGCAGGCAGAGCTAAGAGGGTGAAGTGGATGGTGGGAGATAGACGCAGAGCACTTGGTGTATGGAAAACCTATTTTTAGATCCAAAACCTTACCTTTCCAATAATAGATTGAGGAAGCTCTGGCTTAGAGATATATCTAGAAATTTCTGTTGACACATTGGAATGTGACTGTTGTGGAGTGAGTGCAAAGTCAGAACCCACCTCAAGTCATAGGAGTCAACAGTACACTCTACTCTGAGTTAACTGATTCATGTATGTTGTATTCCACTCAGTTCTGGGTACCACATTTTAAAATACGTATCATAAGCCTTCTTATCTATTGACAAACTTTTGTCAAAATGGTTGTATCAATTTATATTTCCATCAGCAATATATGTGTTCTGTTTTGCAAATACTCACACCAATGCTTGATGTTATCTCATTTTAATTTTTGCCAGTCTGCTGGGTATAAAATGACACCTGGTTGTTATTGTTTGAAGTAAAACACATTCTTTTTATTCTTTTGAAACACACTATTTTTATTCTTTTAATGCATATTTATCTTAAACATTAAACATTAGTTAGTATAAGTATTCTCTTCCTGAACAACTTAAGGGTTTTAGAATGCCTTAATTCTGAGCCACTCTCCCATGTTCATGCAATTTCTGTGCAATATTTTAGTTGCACAGTTGATCCTCGTTATTCACAGATAGCTTATGTGTGAATTCACCTCCTCATTAAAATTTATTTGTAACCCCCAAATCAATACTCACAGCACTTTCATGATAATTTATGGACTTGCTCAGAGCAGCAAAAAATTTGAGTTGCCCGATGCACATGTTCTCAGTTAAGGTCGAACAAGGTGACACTTTGCTTTCTCGTCTCAGCTCTCAAACTCTAAACAAATGTCCTTTTGTGATCTGTTTAGTGCCATGTTTCCCCCATTTTTGTACTTTTTGTTGGTGATTTTGCTGTTTAAGATGGCCCCCAAGCATAGTGTTAAAGTTCTGTCTAGTGTTCCCAAGGGCAAAAAGCTGTGGTGTGCCTTACAGAGAATACATGTGTTCAATAGGCTCCATTCAGTCATGAGTTATAGTACTGTTGGCCATAAGTTCAGTGCTAATAAATCAACAACACAGCACATCAAGAAAAAGGAAGAGGAAATCCCAACCTGTATGTGAGGCTACTCTGGCAAGTGCTAAAGTAACATCTCTAATGAGTAATGAAGCTATAAAGAAGGAAAAGCAGCTACATTTCTGGATTCATGAGATGAGGATTGATTAAAAAGCATAGTGGAGAGCACTGTTGGGAAACCCAAAGCCAAAGAAACTGATGGTCACAATACCCAGGGTCAGAAAAACGTTAAACCCTTCTCAGCTAGTGCTGGCTGCCTCTCACATTTCAAAAGGTGATAAGATAGGAAAAATGTTAAACCTGAGGGGGAGGCAGGTACTGCTGATGAGGAGGCTGCAGCAGCAGAATTTTAAAAATACCTGCTCAGTGTTATACAAGAAAAGGGTCATGTGAGAGTCTTGTTCTAAGCTTCAGTTTGTCTATAATTGTCTTTTATTCTTCCTAATTCATAAGAGATAGTTTTGCTGGGTATACAATTTTATTTTATTTTTATTGAGATAATATTTGATTTGATTTGATACATTTATATACTGCAATATGATTGCCATGTTAGCTGACACTTCTATCACATAATTTTTTTTGACAATTTTAGATTGACAGTTATTCTCTCTCAATATTTCGAGTCCATTGTCTTCAGGTTTCCAATTTTACTGCTAAGAAATCAGTTTTTCTAGTTCTTGATTATCTGAAGGTAATCTGACTTTTTCTTTTGCTATTTTTCTTTGACCTTTTCTTTGTCTAATAATAAACTCAATGATGTGTTTATTGACCTTACTTGAGATTCATTGTTTCCTTAATCTGAGAATTGGTATATTTCATCAATTTTGGAAATTCTCTGCCGTTATCTTTTCAGATCATACCTCTTCCCCTTTCTCTCTATTAACTCCTCATAGAACTCTGACTTCTCTTATTCCAGACCTTATTCTATCCGCAGTATCTCTTAACTTGCATATTTGTCTTTCTGTGGTTATCCCTTTAGACCTATTTTCCAAGTTAATAGGTGTCCTTATCATTGTGTCTAATCTGCTGTGTTACAGGTTGTGTTCTCTGGAAGCAGAATCTGGAATTGAGTTTGGGGTATAAGCTGTTTATTAGGGAGCAAAACCTTTGAAAGGAAAGAGAAGGAAGCAGGACTGGATGGAGGGAAAAGGCAAACTGCAATGGAGCCTTAACAAAGTCCTAGCTAATCCAGCAGGGAGCTCTGAAGTGAAAGATTTCCCATCAGAGTTGTCCTGCCTTGGGATGGAACAGTCAAAAACTTTATATCCCCTCATCACTCAGTCACTGGTTACGGGCTACTCCGGTGACCTTGAGAAAGGCAATGAGGCAAATTCTGAAGGAGCTGATAGCTGGAGGCTGTCTGATGATCACACACCTTGCAGCTGGATAAGTCCTTCTTTGAAGGGGAATCTGGTGGCACATCTTTGAGTCTACCACATGTTATTTAATATGTCCATTGCGTTTCTAATTGCAGTTAATTTTTCTTGGAGCTCCATTTGGTTTTTTAGGAAATGCCTAGTTGTTTTGATCGTCATTTGTTCTTACATCATGCTTTCAATATCTTTTCTTATTTTTTAAACATATTAAACACAATTCTTTTATATTCTGTATTAATATTTCCCAGATGTGCAGTTTTTTGCAGGATGATTCTGCAGTTTGTTTTTCTTTGGACTCTCACTCATGGTAGCTTGCCTCTTTTTGTGGGTTTTGTGATATTTGATTTTGAACTCATCTTCTTTGAAACTTTATCTGTGGAAATTCTTTGAGGCCTAGATTTAAACTGTTTTCCTTCAAGGAAAATCTGCCTTTATTTTACTAGGTATCAAGACTCTACCTACCTGGCACTACTTTAAACTAAGTTTCTAGTTTGTGTTCATACAGTTGTGTCCATATAATTAGTACGAATTCTGACCCCAAATCTACACAAATGTAGTTAGAAATTTTTGAGGAGACTTTCTTCTTCTCTCTTCCTCTTCTTCTCCTCTTCTTCTTCCACTTTTTCTTCCTATTATCTGACTGCTCACCAAGCATCCACACTGCAATTGACCCTCCCAACTTCCTCTGTGGTGTGGGTTTTTTTCTGGGTCTCCCACCGTGGATGCAATGCTTCAAGGATCTTGGCTATGTGGGGGTCTCCAATCCAACTTATTAGCCTATCTAGGCTTTATCTCGTATCCCCCAGCTCCAGAGCCCATTAAAGATCCACTTCTACTTAACAAGGCTCAGCAAATTCCTCTAGCGCAAACTTTCTCATTATTTCTGGCTCTTTGAGTATTTCCCTTACTTTTAAAATCAGCTTAATAAATGAAGCAGACATATTAAAAGAGATATTTTCTATATTTTATCCAGAATTGTAGGTATTCTATACCACGGGAAATGTCTTTGGACAAGTTAATCCACCAAATGGCCGGGAATGAAGGTGGAGTTCTCCATTTAAAGAAGAATATTGATAAATTGAAGTAGGGCAAAATGAGGGCAAAAAATAAAGAAGCTGAGAGTCATGCACTATATAGAAAAGTAGAAGGTGACTGAGTTATTTATCTTGGAGGAGAACAGAGGCTGTCTTCGAGAGGCATTATGGATTGAATCTTGGATTGGAATTTAGGAGAAGTCTTGCTTTTGTTCTGGTGGAGCCATTGATTAACTGTGTAGCCTCGGAACCATCTCAAACATTTAGCCTTCAGTTTCACCATCTATAAAAGGCAGGGCAACACTGGTTGATTTATGAGGACTTTCCAGCTCTAATATTCTATAATCTTAGATACATGAGTCCTTCATTGTATGATACAGATTTGTCTTTAAAAGGCAAAATTAGAGCCCATAAATAGACATGGAAAAGAGGAAAGGTTTAGCTCAGCTTAAGTAATCACAGATGAATTAAATGGTTCTATAACGAGATTCTGCCCCAGAGATATTCTACTATCTTAGATTTATTTAGGGCACAGATCCTAAAGCCAGACAGTGAAGGTTCAAAATCCTGACTCTGCAATGCATGGGCTTCATTGTCCTGGGCGAGTCTCTTAACCTCTCTCTTCAGTTCCTCCATGTGCAAAATGGGAGTAACAATAGTATCTACCTTATAAGTTATTGTGAATTTAGAGTGAGTTAACATAAGTAATATATTAATAACTGGCACATGGCATTCACTACATAAGCATTTGTTATAATTATTATTACTTGTATGTAATGTTTCTAGATAGAGATTCCTCACAGAGTGGAACTATACCTAGAATTTTAACCTTTCTATGACTTCCCACTGATGCCAAAACACTTTCCTTAATGACCCTACCCACCCCACAGAATGTCTCCGCTCCAGGAACTACTGTGACACCTATTGATTAATGCTTCAAGGGCCATGGGAAACCAGGCTACTTTATCAAGTAACATTGACTTCATGGCAAGTGCCCAGATTGCTGTGCCCAGGAGAAACCAATAAACTTCCAGATCAGTGGTTCTCAAACCTGACTATACATTAGAATTACCTGGGAAGTTTTTCTCAAAATACTGATGCCTGTGCTCCATTCCAAGAGAGTCTGAATAATTTGGTCTGGAGTGAATTTCAGCCATTAGTGTTTATTAAACGCTTCCACTGAGACAATCACTCACATTTCGAAACACGTAAACATTCCTGTTTATCTTAATGGCTATACATGTGCAAAAGAATGGGCAAGTAGGGAGGGGGAAAGAATTTGTTTGTTGCATGGAAAAATGATTACTGGAACACACAGGTAAGTGGTACAAGACGAGCACCAAGAAATGGAAATAGATATGTGAAACTGTGGGTGGAATAGAGAATAGAGAGAAACCAATAAATTAACTAGAGGTTCCAAGAATTCCTCAAAAGCAATGCGACATTTCCCCAGCATTTTCTCAAGGTGTAGGTTAAATTAATGCCCTGGGAGATTTGGGGGATGTGATGACTTGAGTGCAGATTTCTGACTCCCTAATCTTTCTGCTTTTTGCCTGAGCACCTCAACCACTAGAGTGGTCAAACATTGGGACCTGGTGGACAGTCCATATAGGACCATTTTCCAAATTAGGAACCTGTTGGACAGCCCAGATAGCTGTGCCGGATAAGATGATCCCCAATCCAGAAAGCTGCACAGGAGGCCTGCCATCTGCTTCGCTGCCTTGCGCAGTTACCTGGCTGAGCTGATGGAATTTTTGGAGCAGAGGCTGAAGCAGTTAGCTGGCTGGGAGAGAGGCTGCCTGTTCCTGCTTACTCTGCATCAGAGGGGCACTTAGAGTCCTCCCTTCTTGACCAGCATTTTTGTTGCAGGTCCATTGGAGGGAGAAATGATATCAGTCATCAAGCTGTGCCATGTACAAAATAGAAGAAGATTGGCACAGATGTTAGCTCAGGGACAATCTTCCTCACCAAAAAATAAATAAATAAAATTTCTAATTCATTTTGTTTTCCTCATTTTAAATTTTTTTGTAGTCTTCATTACTTGACTCTGAACTCTCTTAAATCTCTCCATATCATCTTTTAAAGAGTAATGACAATTTAACCAGCACAGTGGAGCTACTATTTTCAGTGTGATTATATATCCCTCCAGGAGGGCAGATGCTTCCACCTCATCACCTGGCAGAGCAACGCTCTGAAAACAGTCAGCATTCACAGATTCAAAGCAAATCATGAAGTCAGTTTGGCAACTTCAGAGCTGGGGGAAACAAACACATCTCTTTTTGTATGAGTTACAACTTCCTGCATTATTAATGTGTTCTCTCCTCTTCCTTCCTATTTCCTTCCATCTCAAAGAATTCACCCAGAGTGATTTTAATAGTATCGTTTCTGTTATTGTTATTTAATGTTTATTGAGTAAGGAAGCAGGAAACACATCAAGGAACTCTTGACTACCAGACTGCAGTCATCCATTAGCTTTGATGAAGTGATCTTTTGGAAAGAGTTCAACATTCAGATTGGCAAACGCACTCATGAAATTGCTTTCTGAGACAGAAAAACATCAAAAGGATCCATATCTGCTCCTGAGAGAGAACACACTGGTATCTTTAAGAACTTCTGCAGTCATACCCTTTGAAAGTGTTCTTGATGCCACTCCTCTTTCTTCCTGGATGGTGATCACCATCTGGAGCACGAAGGGAGGAATAAGAGAAGAAAGGGGAAGCTGGAGCAAGAGAAAGACGTGAGGGGAAAATGAAACAATTGAGTGGTAAAGGCATCCTTCAGGTGGCTTTAGGACAACAAAATACGTGAAGATGGCAGTCTGCCTCAACTCTCCAGATTCCACCTTGTTCATATTTATTAGATTCTTGGAGAGAGAAAGAATCTCAGAGAATCTCTATTTGAACTCTTTCATTTTGTAAATAAGATAATTAAATTTTAGAGAAGTTAGGTGACTTGCCTGAGGCCTCACAACTACTTGATGACAAAGACAGAGCAAGGGGGGCTCTGGCTTTCTCATCCAGCATCCTTTCCACTACAAACTCCTTCTGAGATAGGGTTTGACCATGGAAGGACTGGTATAGATTTTTCCATACTTGCATGTTTTAAATCCAGTGCCCATTCTCTAGCTTAGGGTCTAGCCGAATGAAAGTCAGGAAGTGTGAATGCTCAGGTGTTGTGGTCTGAATGCAGGTAATTGGAGCACGACCTGTGGTGCGCTGACAGAGCTGCTTTTCATGCCCTAAAATGACCCACAGGTGGACTAAATCCATTTCCTGGGCCTGATAAATAATATTTTCTTTAAACCCAATAAATGGACTGGCACATGTTGTAAACCGTAAACTTATACAATTTATATGTCAATTATATCTCAATAAAACTGGAAAAAAATAAATTGTCTGGTATTGATTCCAAAGCAGTAAACAGGAATCTTAATCAGTTCAGCAACCTGTGAGGCAAGCAAACAATTGGTCAATTATAATTTATGACAATGGGCATAGTTTTTATTTTATTTTTATTGAGTTATTAATAGGTTACAATCTTGTGAAATTTCAATTGTACATTAATGTTTGTCAGTCATGTTGTAGGTGCACCACTTCACCCTTTGTGCCCACCCCCCACCCCACCTTTCCCCTGATATCCACTAAACTGTTCTTGGTCCATAATTTTAAATTCCTCATATGAGTGGAGTCATACACAGATTATCCTTCTCTCGCTGGCTTATTTCACTTAACATAATTCTCTCAAGGTCCATCCATGTTATTTCAAATGGAAGGATTTTGTTCTGTTTTGCAGCTGAGTAGTATTCCATTGTATATATGTACCACATCTTCTTTATCCATTCGTCTGCTGCTGGACACTTAAGTTGCTTCCACATCTTGGCTATTGTAAACAGTGCTGCAATAAACATTGGGGTGCATAGGACTTTTGGGATTGCTGACTTCAAGCTCTTTGGATAAATACCCAGTAGTGCAATGGCTGGATCGTATGGTAGTTCTATTTTTAATTTTTTGAGGAATCTCCATACTGTTTTCCAAAGTGGCTGCACCAGTTTGCATTCCCACCAGCAGTGTATGAGGGTTCCTTTTTCTCCGCAACCTCTCCAACATTTGTTGCTACTGGTTTTAGATATTTTCATCATTCTAACGGGTGTAAGGTGATATCTTAGTGTAGTTTTGATTTGCATTTCCCTGATGATCAGCGATGATGAGCATCTTTTCATGTGCCTATTGGCCATCAGTATATCTTCTTTGGAGAAATGTCTGTTCATGTCTCCAGCGCACAATGGGCATAGTTTTATTGGGTCCTGTAGGAAACGATGAAATACTTTATTTAAGTATTAAGTGGATGCTAAAGGATGTATGGTGCAGTGTTCCTCAACTGACCCCAAGAACCTACGGCTTCTGTTATTTCTCTTCAAAATTAAAACTTTTGTTTTTATTTATGTTTATCTAGAAAATTAATATAGTATATGTCCATTCTGCGTGACCTAGATTATCCTCTCAATACTAAATGACCTGTGATTTCAGGAGCCCCGTTTACACTGATCACCAAGTAGCACTATTTTGTGACTGTGGGCTTATGAGTCACAAAAGGATAGAGATGGAATTATTATGTAAACGATGCCTTTGTGCTAAGTAAGGCCAAATGGAGCCAGGACGGGCTGTGAGAGCAAAGGTTTCACAGTTTGTAGTATAGAAATGTGACTAGAGAGCTGAGGATTCTCAAAACACCCATCTCAAAAGAACCTGCTCTGGAGCAAACAGGACCATATGCATGTTGAAGGTGGTGGTTCAGTATGGGGAAAACAGCGTTACCCGTCATACATTAAAACTGTGATTTTGAATATTTGGATTGTCTGCTTTTGTATTGTATTTGGAAATGATTCAGATTTTATAGTCGTGTAACTAATCTAAGGACTCTGTGCCTTGTTTTGTAAAAATTATAATTGTAAGAATTTAAATGAGTCAGTAGGAGATGATAAGAATCTTTTTTTCCTTTACGAGAGTTCGGTATATGAGTGAGGATTGAGAAAGAGTAGTATAAACTATGAGTCAAACAGGAGTTCAATGAAATGGAATAGGAGCTGCTTTCAAGCCCCTTGGACAGCAGAAGCAATGTTGGACCAGGGAGGTTTTACTGCAATCCAGTTAAAGACCTGACTCACTTGAAACAAAAGGGGAAATGCAAACTCCATGATGGTCGATTGGCCTGGGTGAGTACTGCTGATTGCACTTGGCTCACCAGAGGGACTGTGAATATTGATAACAAAAGCAGCCCTCTGAGCATCGTGTTTTTGCTGCAGGCAAGCTCTAGTCCTAAGAGCAGGAGGGTTTGTCCTCAGGGAACTTTTCTCACTCCAATCAGCTTCATCTCAGAGAGGCAGAAAGTGGAAAACTCTTTGCCAAGTAATTCCACCCTGTATTTCTGCATTATCTTTGATTAATGAAGAGAGAAGAGCAATCTCCAATGTCCTGAAATCTGGCGCAGGGGTTGGCATCTTGACTTAGATGGCTCCATCAGGAAATTATTTCTTCCCTTGTCTTGCAATTGCCCTCACCTGGCTCCTACTCATTTGGACCCATCTTCTTAGGAGAATTTATTTTCCTTGCTCATGGTCTGAGACTTAAAGACAGATTCCATAATGTGTGGTCTCAGCATAGATTCATTTTCCTTTTTTTCCCCAAATATATTTTTTTACCTCTTGTTTCAGAAGCTTTCCACAAGTTGTTGTTGTTGTTTTACTTTTATTATGGTAAAAAAAGTATAACATAAAAAAATTTACTATCTGAACCATTTCTAGGTGTACAGTTCAGAAGTGTTAAGTATATTCACATTTTTGTGCAACCAATCTCCAGAACTTTTTCATATTGTAAAACTCTATCCGTTAAACAACTCCTCATTTCCTCTATCCCTGGCCCCTGGCAACCACCGTTCTTTCTGTCTTTATGAATTTGACTCCTCTAGGTAGCTTATGCAAATGGAATCATATAGTATTTGTCTTTTTGTGACCGGCTCATTTTACTTAGCATAATGTCCTTAAGGTTCATCCATGTTATAGCATGTGTCAGAATTTTCTCCCTTTTTAAGGCTGAATAATATTCCATTGTATGTATATACTTCATTTTGTTTATCCATTCATTCATCCATGGACACTTAAGTTGCTTCCATCTCTTGACTATTGTGAATAATGCTGTTATGAACAGGGGTATGCAAATCTCTCTTCAAGATCTTGTTTTCAATTCTTTTGGATATATACCCAGAAGTGGAATTGCTGGGTCATATGATAATTTTATTTTAAATTTTTTGAGGAACTGCCACACTCTTTTCCATAGTGGCTCCACCATTTCACTTTCCCACCAACAGTGGATAAGGGTTCAAATTTCTCCACATTCTCACCAGCAAATTGTTATTTTCTGTTTGGGGTTTTTGTGGGTTTTTTTGATAGTAGTCATTCTAATGGGTGTGAGATGATACCTCATTGTGTTTTTGATTCTCATTTCCTGAGTTGCTTGTGGTGTTGAGCGTCTTTTCATACGCTTCTTAGCTGTTCATGTATCATCTTTGGAGAAATGTCTATTTAGATCCTTTGCCCATTTTTAAATCAAGTTATTTAGTGTTTTGTTGTTGAGTTATAGAAGTTCTTTTTACATTCTGGATGTTAGTCTCTTCTCAGATATATGATTTGTGAATATTTTCTCTTATTTTGTAGGTTGCCCTTTCACTGTATTGATTACGTCCTTTGATATGTAGATCTTTTAAATTTTTATGAAGTCCAATTTGTCTATTTTTACTTTTGTTGCCTGTACTTTTGGTGTCATATCAATGAAATCTTCACAAAAGCCAATGTCATGAAGCTTTTCTCCTATATATTCCTCTAAAAGTTTTATAGTTTTAGATCTTATATTTTGGTCTTTGATCCATTTTGAGTTAATTTTTGTATATAGTGAAAGATAACTGTTATGAATTGAATGTTTGTGTCCTCCCAAAATTCATATATTGAAGCCCTAACCACCAATGTATTTTAGTATTTTTTTTTAAAGATTTTATTTTTTCCTTTTTCTCCCCAAAGCCCCCCAGTACATAGTTGTATATTCTTCATTGTGGGTCCTTCTAGTTGTGGCATGTGGGACGCTGCCTCAGCGTGGTTTGATGAGCAGTGCCATGTCCGCGCCCAGGATTCGAACCAACGAAACACTGGGCCGCCTGCAGCGAAGCGCGCGAACTTAACCACTCGGCCACGGGGCCAGCCCCTATTTTAGTATTTCTTACATGGACTATTTCAATAACTTCATAACTTGTCCTCCTGCCTCTTCCTGTCTAGCTTTGTCCTCCACACCTTGATAAGTTTCCAAAACATATCTAATTATACTATTTTCCCTACCTAGGAATAATCCATGATTTTTATTTGCCTGTTCCCCAAAGTTCAAAATCCTCAGAATAGAATAGAAGGACTTCTCAAAGTGTCTATAACATGCCACTCTAGCCTTGTCTACCTCCACTTCTCACTCGCCCCTCCATTCCAAGTCAGTACCATATTAACGTGTTTGGCATTCTCCAGGACACCTGGTTCCTTCATTTTTCTATGCTTTTGCAAGATACTGTTTCTAGATTGTGAAATTCCACTCAAACCTTTGGAAGCAAGGTAAAAATCACTTCTTCTCTGGGCTCCTCAGACATCAATTGTTACGTCTTTCAAGGTCATGCTCCAAGGCATTTGGAATCTAGCAGAACATAAGTACTTTCGTCAATATGTCTTATAATTATTATCCTGTTGTTCACCCCATAGACTCTGATCCTTGAAGAGTAGTGTGTTTCCAACTTATCTTTGAATGCCGTGCTTAACACAGTGTCCAGTACAAAGTAGCTACTTAATACATGCTTATTTAATGAATAAATGTTTATTCTGGGGGATGAATAACATTAAAGAAGACCAGACTCTACTCCTTGTTCTTCACTAACTACCTATGTGATACCTATGTGACCTCTGGTGAGTCACTTAACTTCTCTAGGTATCAGGGTTTTCTTTTTTTTTTTTTTTTTTGAGGAAGATTAGCCCTGAGCTAACATCTGCCACCAATCCTCCTCTTTTGGTAAGGAAGATTGGCCCTGAGCTAATCCATGCCCATCTTCCTCTACTTTATATGTGGGACACCTGCTGCAGCATGGCTTGATAAGCAATGCGTAGGTCTGTGCCTGGGATCCCAGCCAGTGAACCCTGGGCCAGCGAAGTGGATCACGTGAACTTGTCTGCTGCGCCACTGGGCCAGCCCCTTTAGGAATCAGTTTCTTCACTTGTGAAATGAAAGGTGGGGACAGATAATCTCCCAAATTCCCCAGCTCTGACATCTTATTATTGCCATTTTTATTCTTGCAAAAGACAATCTTAATTATGAAAATAATTTCATTGTCCATAATATGCAAGGAAAATGAAAAAACCCCAAATTTCTTAATTCGTTTGACTCCACATTGCATGTTCATTCTTGAGAGGAACCATTCTAACCTTAACGAGCTTTCCCAATATTACAAGAATAACTCCTTTACGGAATTAAAATGTTTTATGCCATTTATTTAAGTTAAATAGCTCTGTTTACATTTCCAGTGATTCCGAACCAAAAGTTTATGATACTTCTGTTCCTGGTGGAAGTACAAAAAGATATTTTTGAAAGAATATGATATTTAATAAAATAATATTTATCATCTAAAATGTCTTACAATTATAACACTATAAATAATTTTGAAAAAAAATTAGAAGTCATCTCAGAACAAATTATTTTCCTATTTGTGCATTCCTTTTCTGACTTATATACCTATATTTTATAAAGTTTCAATGATGGTATTCAACTTTATATCTTGTGTTTTCATTTAGCACTTCACCAGCAATTTGTATGACAAATTCATGTAGACTTATAACTATTATTTTTTGGGGTCTTTATAATATTCCTTCAATGGGCTTTGAAAAATTTACATAGTTATTTTCCTATATTTGGTCTGTTAGATCACTTGTTCATCAATATAAACAATTCTACAACAAATATCTTCCTTTACTTAGAATCTTTTTACTTGGGATTTTTATTTAAGATATCTTTCCAGAAGTAGGATGATTTGTTTAAAGAGTAATATTGTTAATTTCCTAGTTAACTCTGGAAATTATTCACAAAAGTACCATTTTGGGGGGATATAGCCCAAATATTCTATTTGATTTAGATTGTTATGAATATTTCAACCAATATATTAAATTTTTTCTGAATTCATTTCTGCCAACTAAAAGTTAGGAATGCATTTGGCTGCAAACAAATTAAAAAAATCCGATCAACAGTGGCTTAAACAGATTGGAGTTTAATTTTCTCTCGTAATAGAAAGTCTAGTGGTAGGCGAGCTGTCCTGGGCTGGCAACTGCTCAAGGAAGTCATTGAGGACCAAGGCTCATTATATCCGACTCCTCCAGCCTTAGGAAATGGTTTTTGTCTTCATGTTTGCAAGATGGCATTATACCTCTAGGCATTGAATTGAAGAAAGAAGAAGGGCAAAGGACTAAAGGGGCATATTATCTTTCTGTACTAATAAAACACTTTCCCAGAAGCCCCATCTGGTTATTTTGGCTTCGATCTCTTTGTTCAGAACCAGGTCACACAGTCACACTTCACTGCAGGGCGGTATGGGAAAGAGTATTTTATCTTTTATATCTCTGAAGTCTAGGAAGATGAGAGGGAAAGGAGACATGAATGGCTTGTGAGTAAAAAGGCCATAGTGTCTGCCACATGACTGTCATTACTTTTAGTGAAAAAGAAAGGAAGTGTTTTTTATTTATTACAGTTAAATGATAAACTCTTTCAGGGAATTTATTGAACTGTGTCCATTTTTGAATCCTTAGCATTAGCACAGTGTTCGTAAAGAAGAAGCTCAAGAAATGTTCATAATATGTTTAAAAAGTAAAGATATCCTTGGAAATTAGGATGGGCTAATTAGAAAGTCACGTTAGATTAGCCTAATTTTCTTTGATAGGGTTTCTTGTCTGATACTTTGGGGAAATGCAATAGGAATAGAGTATTAGAGATAGTCCCTCAACAGAACTTTGTACATTAATACAGCAACATGGATTCAATGGAAGTTCAACTCGATGTTTTAATTTGGATTTTAACAACTATTTGCAAATGTTATTGATTAATGGAGCGCTAGAATGTTAGCACCAAGAGAGCAGGGGCTTTAGTTTTTCTCTGATGAATTGCTAGCGCCTAGAACAGTGTAGATCACATGTAAACATTTAGTAACAGCCTGTAAAACAAATAACTGTCAGCCTGGATCGAGGTTTCTAGCGGTACACCCCACATTTTGATCCTAACCTTATCCTTTCAGGAAATTTATTGGTGACTTCACAGTATATTGCAGATCAGACCTGCTCTTGATAGGAAACCGAGCGAGACTATGAATGCAACGAATGACAGACTTCAGATCCCAAAGACTTTTGGATGAGGGAATGATGGTCAGAACACAGCAAGAGGAAATTTAATGGAAATAAATGTTAATTCTTTCAATTTAGTCCACAAACCAGCTGCTCAAGTAAAGGAATAGCATAAATTATGTTATTGGCAGGGGGATGCACCAACAACTAGAATAAGGGAATAATAATGAAAAAACGGGAAGAATTTTATGATACAGCCTGTTGAAAATGACTGGGTTGTCTCAGAAAGTAGTGACTCCCCTGTAATATCAGTTAAGGCCAAAAAGGATCCCATGAAGGGATGCGGTGGGAGCACCGTGCATGAATGGAAGGCTGGATTGGTTTATCTGAAGACCCCTTACATCCTGGAGATGTAATAGCTCTATTTTTACTTAAATCTATCTTAGAGACTGCCTGTGCTAAGGAATTCCTACTGATTCCTATCAGTAGAATCCAAAAAATTTTTCTCCATTCTAATTCAACAGGCTTCCACTGCAGCTTCATATTTTGTATGGCAGTGGGGTAGGCCTGAGAATCTTGGGTTTAACCCACAGTCCTCATTTAGATCCCTTCTTCCCTTATTGGCTGGTAAATTTACAGTCCCAGCACCTTCCCAATTGGCCCTCTGATTTTCCCTCTAGGCAAATGAGTATTGGATAACATTTATTCATTCATTCAATAAACACTTGTTGTGTACCTCCTGTGTGCCTGGTATAGTTTTGTTGAACACATTAACTAAGATAGAGCTCATATTCTAATGAGAGGAGAAAGACGACAGTAAATAGGCAAACCATTTAGACAGTGAGTAGTGCTACAAAATGAATAAAACCAAGTTGTATGTCAGCTACGGCTGAGAAGGGCATTTCAAGGAGTGTCAGGGAGGCTTCTCTGACAAGGTAAGTAAGGGAATGGGAAGTAAGACCTGAATGAGAAGAAGCAGAGCGTATAAAACTAGTTTATGTGCCTCTCCACCTGCCTCCCCACCCCCCTGTTTCTTTGCTTCCTTGATGGACAGCCCCAGCTGCCATTGCCATGGCCTCATATCCTACCCCTGCCAGCTCTCTCAGCCTCCCCCAAGCAGGGCCAGACACTGGCACAGCCTCCATTGAGGTCACATGGGCAGGAGACTCAACAGCTTGGTGCTCAGGCCCAACCAGCCTCTATCCTTAGAGGTTCCTCCCATCACTTCCAGAAAGGGATGAAGAGTCCTGCTGTAGGGTAGGGATCGGGGTTCCCCAGAGGCCACCATAAAGAACCAGTAACACAACCTGGAAGTGAGGATAAGTTAATTCCCTAAAAGACATACTTCAACCAGTGAGAGACAAGAGACTGGAAGGAAACTGGCAGAGAACTTCCTTCTCCTTCTGCAGGCAGAATGTTCCCAGATAAGTGATGATGTAAGGCCTGCCTGGAAGAAGTTCTGGTGACTAAGCCACCAGGTATGTTTATTTGTGAGGTTGCAGCCATCTCATAACTCACTGCCTTGAATTTATTTTCCCTCTTTTGCTGCCTTACTTCTCTTTCCCCTTCATAAAGTCCTAGGGTTACAATCTCCCATAAAGCTTTGGCTTGTAAGCTTTGCCTCCAAATCTGTTTTCTAGGGAACCCACACAAACACAAACACTATGCAAAAATTCTGGGGTAGAGCCACAGTTCCCAAACTGTGCACAAGGATGCTCAGTTCTGCTGTGAATCCACAGGGGCATTGCAGGATATTTTAAATTTTTGAGGGAAACTCAGTGATGCTTGACATCTATTAGACACCATGCAAACTACCAGTTCAAGGTAGTTGACAATTTCAACGCTGAATCACGCTACTTTCTTTCGATAATATCATTATCTTAGCAAAGCTGGGTTTTCAGTAGTTGCTCTGATAAAGAGTAATACTGGGGTTGCCCCAGGGCCAAGTGGTTAAGTCCACGTGCTCTGCTTTGGTGTCCCAGGGTTTGGCTGGTTCGGATCCTGGGTGCGGACATGGCACTGCTCATCAGGCCATGCTGAGGCTGCATCCCACAACCGGAGGGACCTACAACTAGAATATACAACTATGTACTGGGGGGCTTTGGGGAGAAGAGGAAGAAAAAAAAGGAAGATTGGCAACAGACGTTAGCTCAGGTGCCAGTGTTTAAAAAAAAAACAAACAGTAATACCATGTGAAAATTAATGTGGAACAGGAAATGGAGGTGGTGGTGTCCAATATGATTCCGAGGTTTGAGAAGCTGTTCTGTGCCCATTAATATCCCATTAGTAAATAATTGTGGCTATTTAAGAATGAAACACAAACACTTTTTCCTTCCAATTTGTGAGTATTATTTTTTTAAGCACCTACTAAGTTTAAGACATAAGTGCTTATTAAATTGTTAGGACCTGACTACCTAATAAAGATAAATGTTAGGTTCTTCTTTTGGCTTAGAGGCGTCAGGAAAAATAATTACGGAGACACTAAGGGTCCTGTGAACTGAGAAAGTTTGGGAACCTCTGGGATATAGCATTCCAGGCAGTAAAAATAGCAAGTGAAAAGGTTGGGAGACAGAAATAAGCTTACACACGTCAGCTCAACTCCCGAAGCTTCCTCTTCTTTTTTAGTTTAGTGACAATATTTTCAAAAGCTCCATTATCCTTAGGTTGGTCTCTTAATAACCGAGATTCTAAACGTGCATGTGTGTCTGTGTGGAGGGGGTTTACGTGCGTTACTTGCTTTTTAAAAAAAGGTGGTTCTGTGTTATTTCCTGAAAATTTCTGATCACTACATACACTTTTTAGATGTGAGATATAGTGTTTTCTTTATTACTGATCTTGCGGTCTTATCTAAACTCTAAAAAAAATCTCTTCTTTCTTTAAAACTTCATGCCTAAAGTTTTTTTGATCAGGCTTAGAATTGAGGAGACTCAGGTTTGGTATTTAAGACAGGGACGATACCTGTTTTAGAATGAACAGTAATTGATCATAGAAAGATGAGGTAAGAAGTCCACCTAAGGGGGCATGGCTTTGGGTCCAGTGATGAAGATACTGTCCAAGTGAGGTCTGGGATTAGAAGCGGGATGCTTAACATACCCAGAGAGGCTCATTTTCCTGTTTATGTACTTATGTTACTCAAAATCATAAAGATGCATTTTTGAACTTGAGCGTCAATTTCCTTTCTTGTGATTGGAATGCTTTTGACCCATTTCCAAGGATTCCACTTGTTAGAGTCAAGGAAACTAAGAAGCTGAATGAATATTTACAAGGTTGCTTAGTGACCATTGAAACATGAAAAGGAAAATATATTGTCTAAAATGATAAATGAAATGTTAAGTCACTTCTCAGAAGGCCATCCCACAACAAGAATTCATTTGTCTCACGCTGGAATTATTTGTGTTTCTCAGGTGTAGGGTTTCTCTCTTTCTTAAATTTGGGTGCATGTTCAATGACCATGTTTTTTTACCCTATTTTCCTTTGTTTAGCCCATCTTTGTTACACTCTGTAAACAGGCGAATACACACCTGATTGGTTCAGCTGGCTTTCCTGTTAGCTTGGGAGACATTCTTTCTCCTGTTGGTATGTACTGATTCAATCAGGCAAAAACTCAAGATTCTAGCTAGAGCCACTCAACTCTGCCTAAGTGTCCTTGTTTTCTTGTGCCTCTTTCCTGAAATATTATATCAACAGCTATCATTTTTTTCTGTAAATGGTAACATACTAAATAACTGCTTTTCTTTTTTAATTACCATAGTTTTCAGATTGTTTTATGTTAATATGTATCAGTTTGTCTTATTCCTCTTAGTGGCTGCAGAGAATTCCATTGTTTGGATAAATAATAATTTAGGTAATTCATCCTATGTTAACAAACATTGAGGTTATTTTCGGTCTTAAATTTTTGGCGTACACCCACAAGGATATCAGAGGACAAATTCCTAGAAGTGGAATTGCTAGATTGATTAGGTTGTGCATTTCAAATATCGATAGATATTACCAAATTTCCCATCAGAAAGACTACACCAAACTACACCAACAATTTGCGAAAGTGTTGGTTTTCCTAGCCCCTCATCAATACTATCTATTATCAAGCTGTTTATTCTAAAAAATGCCATATTATTATAGTTTAAAGTTAAATTTCTTTTATAATGAGTGAATTTGAGCATATGTTCAAAACCATTTATATTTCTTTTCTAAGTCAATAAACACTTAATGATGGCCCATAATACGCACAATTGTCATGCTAATTATTGGAGATGTGGTGATAAACAACATACAGCCTCCACATTACATGTGGGAGAGACAGACAAGGGACCAACAGTTACAGTGGTTGAAGTTTGATCTAATGGTGCAATGGAAGCCTGTTGGAGGGGCACCCATCACAGTCCAGAAGGAGATCAGTGGAGGCTTCTAATGAGGAGAGACATGTAAGCTAAAATCTGATGGAGGTGTAGTAGTGACAAGGTGAATATTAGGAATGAGAGGAGCATGGAACTAGAGACAGTGGACCCATGCGTGCAAAGACGGGAGCAGAGAGCATCTGGGACTTGTACAAAGTCCAACTCAGAGTGGCACTATCTGGTCAGTGTGAGGGGGAGGTGGGCAGGGCTGGCACACCAACTGCTAATGTGGCCTTGAAAATCAGTTAAAGGGTTGTTTGAACTTTGCCCTAATGACAATATGATATAATTGGAAAGTTTTTAGGTAGAGGATAACATATCAGAAGTATCTTAGGGGTCAAGTTAGAGAATTGATTGGAGAAGGTATGGAGAGCAGTTAGGAAGCAGTCCTGTACTCCACGTAAGATGATGTTTCCTTGGTTTTAGATATTTGTGTTCTCATTTAACATTACTGTAGAACCACCTAACACTCCCAGTCCCCTCTGAAGGTGGGGCACACTGTATGGGGGTGAAGAGCAAAGACCTACAACCAGGCAGCCTGGGTGTGATCCCCCGTTCTTCCAATTTCTAGGTGCAGAGCCTGAGCAATGGGGGAAATTACTCACATTTGAGGGGTGCTGTGAAAATGTAAAGAGACAGGGGTGTGAAGTGCTTCGCACCATACTTGTCACGTGAAAATGAGGGCTTAATAACCACTAGCCATTTTTTAAATTTTTATTCTTATTACCTTTCCTCACTCCGCTCTGGAAATGCCCCGACCTTTGGCTTATTATGACGTACATAAGAAGAGAATTACAGAATGTGGAAACTGGGAGAGGTTTGGGGTATTTTATTCAATCTCCTACTTCCATTCATGAGAAATGAAAGAAAAGAAATCAAGCAACTTCTCCGGGGTTGCACAAGACCGACCTGAAATTCTTCACTGGTCTGGTTATCTTACCTCTTACATGTACGTATATATTTTGGTGACTACACTTAGCCTTAAGTATGGATCTTTCTCGTGTTTGTTACGGCAGATTCTTGTGTGGCAATTCCTAACTTGGAAAACTGTCTCACACACTTTGTAACAAATCATTCAAACCCCATACAGTTTTCGATAACGTTAGAAACAAAAACAGGGGTGAGGTGGACAGTTAAATCTGCAGAGACTGCAAGCTGGGTTCGTTTCAGCAGTGGGGTGCAAACTGGTTCGAAGCCTCTTGTCGGGTGAGGCCCTTCTCTCCTTCTCTCTCGGACGCGGCAGCAGCCCCCAGCGCTCCTGTCCTCACTTCTGCCTCCTGGATTCTTTGCCTCTTCACTGAGGGCCCTGGGATCCGATTCAATCGAATTAACAGCTGTTTAGGGAGAGACTGCTTTGTTTAAGGAAAACGCTGAGCTGGAGGATTCAGGGATGGAGTCCCACCCTTCGCCCCTAGAGAGGAGGTAGGCGCTCCGCCTGTATCTTAAACTTGACCTTCCCGCCCCCCTTAATATACAATGCGCACGAATTCTCTCCCAGGTTTGCACCGACCACGCTCCTACATCCCCCAAAGGTCTCCCGCGTAGGGCGGCTTCTGCCTGGCTCCAGCTCTGCACACCCGGACACCGGGGTGGAGAGCCTGCTGCCCCGGACATTCAGCATCAGGGGACTGGGACCAAGGTGAGCGCTACCGCTCACGGACCGACTGCGCGGGCAAGGCAGCGCGCCCGTCCCGGTCGCAGCTTCCTCGTGTATTATCCAGGGCGCGGCACGCTTTCCTCTGAGTTTCCCTCCGGCGCTCTCCTTTCCTGCAGCCTGTGTTCGCGCCCAGCGCCCCGAGCCCGGCGGCACCTTATCCCCTCTCCTTTGTCCTCCTCTCCTGCAGCCCGACGCCTCAGGGCAGAGTTCAAGTTCAGCTCTGGCTCACGCTCCCGGTTTAGGAAAAGGCCGGGGGGCTGGAGGGCGCGGGTTTGTAGGGGGAGGGAGAGGCGAGTCGGAGGGAGGTGGCCTCTGATTGGTCGGGGAGGGGGAGTGGAGGCACGGAGTTTCCCACAATGCCCCGGTGCGGTGCAGCCGCGGATGGATGCTGCGGGAAGGGGCTGCCATTTGCTGCCCCTGCCAGTGGCGCGCGGACCCGCCGGCTCTCCTGCAGCGGCGGCCGCCAGCGCCGTCAGCCGGCCCGGCCTCTGCGGCGCCGCCGCCTCGCCTCCCTCCGCGGCCGCAGGAGCGGTCGCCATGAACCCCAGCTCCTCGGCGGGCGAGGAGAAGGGGGCGACAGGCGGCAGCAGCAGCGGCGGAAGCGGAGCCGGGAGCTGCTGCCTGGGCGCCGAGGGCGGCGCGGACCCGCGGGGCGCGGGGGCAGCGGCGGCGGCCGGGGCCGCTGCCCTGGAAGAGCCCGCGGCCGCCGGCCCGAAGGAGAAGGACGAGGCGCTGGAGGAGAAGCTGAGGAACTTAACTTTCCGGAAGCAGGTCTCTTACAGGTAGGCGCCGGCGCCCGGCAGCCCGAGACAGGTGCCGCCGCCGCGGGCGGGAGACCCACACTTCTCCCGCCGAGAGGCGCTTCCACGGAGTTGGGGGCATCTGGCGCTCCCTCTCTCTTTCTCTCTCTCCCTCTCTCTGTCTGTCTCTGCTTCTCCCTCCCCTTTCTGGGGATATGTGTTCTCTTCTCATCCCATCATTCTGGGCTGGAGGAAGCTACGTGCCCCTGGTTTCCTCCTGTAACCGGAGAGAAGACTGGGTCCCTGAGGTCAGAGCAGCAACAAAAAGGCGCGCGCGTGTGTGTGGGAGGGGGAGGCACACACAGAGATGGCTAGTTTGCTTGAGAGAAGTCCTCAAAGTTGTCCCTAAGCCGATGTCATCTTCAGCCACTCCCCCTACCTTCCAGGTTTCCCTGGATGAGCCTTTGGCACTAACTTGGTAGTTGAGATCACCCGGGAGGCAGAAAGGAACAGCGCTATCCGGAAGGGAAATCCTTACCGAAGTTGGACCTGCATCGAAATTCCCCACTAAGGAAGAGTCAGATGTGAATCCATGTCTAGAGACAGGCAACTGGTTACGGGGGTTACACTTACGGAGGGCTTTCCCTCTCTCCTGGGTGTGCCGAGAAGGACAACCGGGGCGGGGGTGGGGGGGCCCGCTGGCAAGCTAGGGGTGAGGGCAAAAGGGGCCCATACTTGCCCCTGAGGATGGATGTATTTGTGAGACAAGCACAGTGTGGGTCACATGGCCCCCAAATTATGATAAAAGATTACCCCCAATTGTGTCAGGATCCAAAAAGGAGAAATGAAGGTTCAGTAGGTTCTCTGCCTCCTCTTCCACTCCATCCCCAGGGGAGAATAAAAATATGGACAGGTGGGAGAGTTTCGGAAACTACCCTTACTGCTTGTTAATTTTAAAAGCTGTGGTGATAACACAAGCATAGAATTACAAAATTTTGCACTTGCTAGGGTCGGAGTATTTCTTGAAAAGGGGTCAGTACAAGCATTCTTGTGACCCTACTTCTTTTAAGTTAGCAGTCCTTTCCAGAAACCCATATAAAGTATTAAGCCTGTCACACCATGTGCTGTTATGTAAGCAAAAGCAGATGACAGAGGTGTGTGGGTTTGTGAGAGTGTGCGTTGTGTTTATGGGGGTATGCGTATGAATCATTGGGATCCCCGCAGGCGATGCTGGACTGGAGGCCCCAGCCAGTAGGGCATGTGCTCTGTGTCTGCGTGTTGGCTTCTGGTGACTCCGAAATGGTCTTCCTGGTGAGGTTATTGCTCTCGCATCCCTCAAAAGAGTGTGTTTTGTTCACTGTGCGTTGAGGGAGTTTCCCACCTGACTTGCTCCTTTAGTTACTCACGTAGATCAGGACCAAATACATCTTTCTCTTTATATTTTTGGTTTCTAAAAATAGACAGGTGGTGGAGAGTGGAGTAGCTCTAGGGAGGGATGCTGGGACACAGGCAGTTCCACTTCCTAGGTACGATGGCCTGTCTGGCCCTTAGGGGAACAGGGACTACATTCAGCCTAATTTAGGAACTGCGAGTGGGAGAGGGAGTTGATTACGTGAAGCACATTGTGGGTCTGGCCTCTCGGGCTGAGAAATGCTCCTGTGTCATTGGTATTCATCAGACTCCTCACTGGGTAGGGCTACAGAGCCGGAGTTTGCAAGGGAAATCATTTTAGCTAGCCTCTTGGTTGAGATCATTCTCTGAGCCTCTCTCCTGGAAAGGGGTACTGTGTGGTGCCGTGGCTTTCTGGGTTGCATGCTCACACATGTGTGTGTAAGTGTGTACACATTCAAACATAGACATGGACCCAGACACAGCATTTTTCTCTAGAGGAATAATAATACTGTGTCTGCCTGACAATCCACAGAGGTGGTCCTCCTTTGTGAACATCATTTCCTGGTAAATAAAGCTTTACAGTCTCCAGTTCTGCAAGCCACCTGATTCTGCATCGTCTCAGGTGTCTGGTTAAAAATGCCCGCCACCTCAGACTTACAAAATCAAGCTCTCTGGGGGTAGGAATGTTTAACAGACTCCTCAGGCAATGTGTAAGCACACTAATATCTGAGGATTGCTGCTCTATTTTTTTACCAAAGGCTAAACAATTGATCTTTGAACTCATAAGCCTTGCCCAGCCAAACAAGGCCAGGCAGTCCCAAACTCAGAGGAAAGATGGAAAAGGTAGGTGATTTTATCTGGCACATGTTTGTCCTGGGTAACGTAGAGAGTGTCTCCATTTCGATGATGATTGTTTGTTTTTAGAGTTATGGTGAATGGCCTACCCGCTTGCCATGGAAGCCATTCATTCTGGATTCAGATGTAGCCGGGCCTGACCATTTTGTTGGTGGGTTAACCAATGGTCTGTAAGCAGCTTTGGCTGGAGTTGGGTGTTGGCTTCTCAGTGGGGACCACACCACCTCACTTGCGGGGTACATCTGAGCATGGCGACTGGTGGGAGCTCATGGAGAGGGGTCAGGAAGCCCTCACAGAGTGGAATCTAAGCAGATGGGTTCAGCTGGGGTGAGAAGTATGGCTGCTGTGTAAGGGGGATCATTTGGGGTGGAGAAGAGGAGATTTGCAGGTAGGTCAAAAATATCTTTTGAAGAACACAGATATTTGCAGAACGACACTTGTTAGGAAAGAAGGGGGCTTTGGGCTAGGGTGTGCGTGTGCGTGTGTGTAGGGGGGTCTCATCTGTTCCTTCTGTTGCTAAGGAACCTATAAGCTAGGGTTTAAAAATAAATGAGGAGTGGGTGGGCATATGCAGTGACTCCTGTCTTTTTAGGAACCAGAGCCCTTTACAAAAAGCCTTTAAATAACTATTTCTGGAGGCAGATTATTCATTTTGCTTGACTTTTACTTTGTTAAGTAAAATAAACTCCTTTATATACCCCTCGATTTCCCCTCATTATCTTTTCTTCCTTTTTTAGGGAACCATTTTTCCCATGAGAATTTTTCCTTTATTTTAGATTTGGCTCCCCTAGAGCAAATAGTCTCTGGAGACTGTAAAGCTGAAGGGTTTAGAAGGCAGTGCAAGTGAGCTGGTACTTTTCTCTTAAAATTACTACTTCCTTTTTCTTTGCAAATTATGGTGCTGCAACAGATACATATGTGCCAGTGACTATATAATGTGTAGGAACTGGGTTTCTTTTTTTTAACCGCCATAAGAATTCCCATTTAAGTCAGTAAAATTAAAGAAAAAAATCTTTTAGAAGCACACAGGGGAGGAGGAGGAGAAGGCTGCCGATGTTTATTGTCTTCTGTGTGCCAGGCGCTGCCCTAGGTATTATGGTATATTTTATCTTATTTACTCTTCATGACAGTCTTATGTTGTGATTATGGTTATTTTTATTTTACAGAAAATGAATCTGAGGCTTAGAGCTTGGGTAGGAGGCAGAGTTTAAACCCAGATGTGACTCTAAGTGACTTTCTCTTTCGACTGCACCATGATTTCCTAAACATTCATTTCTGGCTTGACCTCTCCCCATGGGTGTGTATGTGTATGCATGTCGGGGTGCAGTGGACGCTGCTCTTTCACCTTTTCCATAATATGCCACAGGTCATTGCGTATTATCTCTTGTCTACTTTATTCTCTGGACCATGTCCCTTTGGCTATATAATTTTAAGGAACTCCTCTACTATTTCAGAAATGAAAATGAATATAAATTCATGATCATCAGGAAATAGATTGGTTTTGCTTCTGAGAACAAAACCACCTACATGACACCTGCCATGTCTCTGAAGATAGTCCTTGTAGAGTTTTATATGCCTTTTAATTAAGATTACACAGGTGTTGTGTAGGTGAACCTAGATCCAGCGAAGAGCTGGCCTGTCTGTACCTCCTCGAGCAGCACAGACTCAATGAGGAAATGTGATTTTGCTTGTAAGGAGGCCTGAGCAGTTACCATTACTTAAGAGATGTTGATGCCTGTGCTTCAGTTTCTCTACTTAGAAACGAGGATGTTAATACCAGACCCTCCATAAGGGGAGTTGTTGGTATGAGACAGAAGTAGCAGCAAGGAGGATTAAATTTCTTAGCTTAGGCAACTAGGTAAAAAAGGATCTATTATTCTTTACAGGTTGGGAATAAGAACAGAGTATTTCCATTTTGTGTTTTGGCCTGCAGCTCAAGATTATGTGATTATAAGAAGGATGATTGGGATGTTGAAAGCCAAACAGGATAGCGTGGACATAGTTCTTTCTTGGGAAATTGATTGGGAATTGATTGTGTATGGGGGAAGTGTTCTTTTCCCCCATACACAACCAGCATGCAGCATCCTCTTTTGTAAATCAGTTTAATGTCTTTGCCTGTGCTTTATATATTGGTTAGGTATTTAGAGACTTTAAGATCGGATGAAAACCTTGGTTCTAATTTAATGTTTCCTTCCCCAGTAATTACTTGGGACTTGGCTAAGTGTAGACTTCCGCCATCAGGACACACACATGCAAGACTGCGCTTGAACCACTGTCCAGAGTACTTAATATGCTCTGATTGACCTTTCAGAGGCTTGGTTTTCACATGGGATGGTGACAGCACTGGGTCCTGCTGAATCAGAGGATGGAGAAGTTGAAGGGAGCTTTGCTGGTGCTTATTTCTGCTGTGGCAGCAAGAGCATTGCCTCGTAGGGTCAGATTAAAGTAGACTAGGGCTGGCTCTTTGAAATATTTCACTTTCTAATCTGAGAAAATGAGGACTCTTAGTGAGGGCTCAGGCTGGCTGCACTTTCCATGTCCTTCTGGGCTAGGATCTGGGATACACATCCCTTATGCAATCCTGAGGTGTCCTTGAAGTGGGTTCAGAGGCACTCCCTCTCCGAGACCAGAAGCATCTGGAAGGACCATTGCCTACATGTTGGGCTGTGACACTTGCTTTCTTGCGTGGGTTTGTGTTGGTAACACTGATCCTAATTATTTTTTCTGAGACCCTATAGTTGTAGTTTTAGGACAGTTGTTACCGCAAATTAATGGTGGTCTGAGAGCTTTTCTTTTTTTTTTTAAAGATTTTATTTTTTTCCTTTTTCTCCCCAAAGGCCCCCGGTACATAGTTGTATATTCTTAGTTGTGGGTCCTTCTAGTTGTGGCATGTGGGACGCTGCCTCAGCGTGGTTTGATGAGCAGTGCCATGTCCACGCCCAGGATTCGAACTGACGAAACACTGGGCCGCCTGCAGCGCAGCGCGCAAACTTAACCACTCGGCCATGGGGCCAGCCCCCTCTGAGAGCTTTTCTTACGGTGGATAACTGAGGAAGGAAGGTGAGGAGAGAAACAAAATCTAAGCATTACGTTTCTTTTTTCTTTGAAATTTAATTCACTTGAAATAGCTATAAAAATGAACTAGTTTCAAATTGTTTGAACTGGTTGGAACTATTTAAACTGTTGGAATTGTTTGAACTGGTTGGAATGTTATGCCTATTGCAAGGCATAACAAACCAATGCAAAGCAGGAGATTAAAGAAAGAAAAATGCTAAGTGATGTCTATTTGCACAGAATACTCCTGTAATTCTTCTCTGGCTTGTTCACCATGCAAACTCCTTCTTAGGATTGAGCTCAAATGTGTCCACTTTCTCTGATTGATGCTTAGCCCTGCCCTGTCCTCACATGGCACTTTCAAACAGCTGTGTTCTGACTGAATTGTAATTTTCTATTCTGGGACTTAGACGAGGATTTGAACCTGACACCTTCTAGCTGATCTTGGGCATGTTATGCAACCCCTTTGGGGCTCAGCGTATTCACCTCTAAGATGGGGTAATAGTAAGACCTACCTTAGAGGTTTGTTATGAGAATTAAATGAGTTACTTTATGCAAAGGACTCAGAACAGTGACTTGCATGGATCTAACTTCTCTAATTATTATTATTTCCCGCTAAGTTGTTAGCTCTTTTGAAGACAGAAATTGCACCTTATCATTTGAATCTCCAAGTCCTGTTCTTCTTGCTCAGTAGGTGTTGGATAAATATTTGTTGAATGAATGAATTTAATTGCCTTCTTTGAATAAACTACTACCGTTATCCATTCCCTGTCCATCTCAATTGTGATTTCCTTTCGACTCAGAGAAAGACCTGCCTTTTTCTCATTTACACTTGGCCCAACAGCCCAGGACTGTGTTTCTGTTTGCAGCTTCCTGTGTGGGTACCTGCACCAGCCGTTTAGCCAGCTGTTGGAGGCTGGAGAGGGGTGGCAGAAGCTCTCACTTAACCAGCTATTTGCAGCTTGTCAAAGAAAAGGCCTTAATTTGCCTTCTGAGTAGCACTAATTAGCTCTCCGGCTCTCTTTCTGTCTGTCTCATCCCTTTCCAAGGGGCATCATTGATTTTCTCCTCAGGGAATTTTCTGTTGACTTTTCCTTCTGTGCTTAGAACTTGGAAATGCAGAAAGATAGCTAGCCCGCGTTCCTGGAATCTGTCCTGACCGTCGTCCAGCCGGCCTGAGGTTCCTCCAGCAGCCTCTGTTTTGTATTACTTCACTCAAGCTCTCCTTCCGCCTCACCTGATTGACTTTGGTGGAAAAGTTATTTTAGGAAGAATTCCTTAGTTGGCTTAGTGACTTTAAGCCTTTGTTTTGTTTTTAACTCTCTTAATAACAAAGTCTTTGAAAAAGTGCCAGCTTCTTTTGATTCATATAACATAGGAAGCACTTGAAGAATGGCTGGTGAGTTTCCTGACATCCACAGCGGTCAAAGAGAGGTGGTGTGAACTCTGCTCAGGCTATGTTAGAGGAAATCTAGTCATCAGGTGTGTGTGTTGGCTGAGGGAGGGGCCGTGGCCAGGTAAAGGTGGGAAGAAGGGTCTTTGCAGATCAATTTGGACATTCTTTCCTCCTAGCCCTGAGGTTCTGTGAGCCTTTGAAATGGAACAAATACTGTTTTTCAAAGGCAACGGCTTTTTGAGGGACTTTTGTAGTTCTTATTTCTGTAGTCCTTATGTCTCAAGGGGAGATTTGCTTTTAGATTTTTACATTCATAAATAATGCCCTGATAAGGAACCAGTTCTGATTTAAGCTGTAATATTAATGGTCTGGCTTTTGTTGGATGGAGGGGGAGTAACCAAGCTTGAAATTGTGATAATTAAACTGCAGTCAAATCTCGTTATTCTTGCTCTTCAATCCCCTAAGAGACAGAATGGAGTAGTGGTTAAGAGCCCTGACTTTGGAGCCCTACTGCCTGGGTTCAGTTCTCTACCTCTGCCTGCTGTATGACCTTGGGTAAGTTACTTAACTTCTCTGTGACTTAATTTCCCTGCCTATAAAATGGTAGTGATATAGTAACCACCTTGTAGGACTGTTTGAAGGATAGAGAACTTGTCATGTTCTCTGTCACAAAATAAGTGCTGTTAGTGTTTGTTAGAGGGGAGTCTTCCATTCTTAAGTCCAAATTTGAGCAAATAAGAGCAAATTTGTTTATTCTTCTTCAAAATATTGAGCCTTAATCAAATGTCACGAGCTAGTGATAACATTATTCAGGTAATATGAAAATAAATAGATACACTTAAGAAATTTAATTTAAAGATTTTGGCATTCATTAAGGTACAAAATATGTACTCTTCCTTTCACAGCTTATTAAAAAATAGTTCACTCTTACCAGAGGATATGAAGGAGCAGCTTTCTGCTGCTCCTGAGTGCTCTGGGAATCGGAGCGGGCAGAAGGCCAAGGTCAGAGAAGACTGGCACCATCAGTGTGCAGAGGGGTCAGGGATCAGTGGCCCACCCTCCCAGCTGGTCATTTGCGAGCAGGAAGCCAGAAATGGAGGGTTAGGTGACAGAGGTCTCAGAGCTTCTCAGTGCCAGGACTAGATAAGTAGATAAAGTCAGGGGTACTAGAAATAGAGTTGTCACCAGGGGCTCTAGGACAGAGATTATTTCTCTCCTGGCCTGGCTTGATGATATTTGCTTCGTATGTACAGACAATGGCTGGCTGCCGTGTCCTGGCATCAGAGAAAACAGCTTCCCAGATGTTACCTGTCCTGGATTATTTCAGAAAATAGAAGGCTCAGCCTTCTGGGATATTCTATCAGTTATCTCAACCAGGCCAAACAAAATTTATTTTTAAAAATTTTAAATAATTATTAAATATTTGTTGAACAAGTAAAACTTGTTGGCTCAGGACAGTGGACTAAGTGTTGAGGGAGTAAATCCTTTTTTTCTTCAAAAGGCAAAGAAAAGGCAGTTTGTGTTTTTGTGTATCACATAGATTTTCAGGAAATAGCCAGAAAATAGACTCCTTGAAAGGTCCAAGTACATTTTTAAAATGTGTCATTCCTTTGTATATGAGAAAAATGTCAAAACTCTATGGAAAAATGTTTTTGTTTTAAAAACACTTGAAAGCAATTTGTTTAAAGATAAAAAAAGAACTTTATATAAGCTTATGTGAAAGCAGTTGGAAAGGATTCCAAGTATCACTTTGAGACAAACTTCTGGAGCGTTCTTCAGACTGAAAGGACTGTGTTTTTATCATTGTCCTTATGTGTGTGACAGGGTTTGAGGCAGTCTCTCTCAGACGGAGAGCATTCCCTGTGGAGGTTTCTGAAAAGAGAGCCTGATTTAAAACAATTTCTTTCTTTTAAATTGGCCCCCTCTCAATGTAGAGACTAAGCTGAAGCATATTTTTATTTCTCTCCAATGGAAGCACTGTCCTCAGCATCCAAAGTAACACAGGAAGTAGAACAACCTTGAACCCCAGAAGCTACAGAGCGTGATCTTCCCTGGCAGAGTGAACACCCACAGCCTCCTGCCTTTTCTTACGATGGCCAAGAAGCAACAGACACCACTCTTCATGTCCTTGCCACTGGCCTCTGATACACCATTCCCAGTGGCAGCAAAGGCAGCCTGTACACTTCCAGAGTTTTTGCGAAGTGCAGCCAGGAGAAGAAAAAAGCTTTTCTTGGTTCAAATTCGGACCGCAAGTGTTAATTTACTTACCTACCTACTTGTAAAGATTAATCATTATAAGTTACTGATTTTGATAAATACTCTGTGCCCAGAGCTGCTAAACATTGTATATATAGTATTTCATTTAACCCTCAATTAAGCAGAGATTATATTGTTTCCACTTTACAGATAAAGATGTTGAGGTCTTTAGTGCCTGAGGTCACATAGCTAGGTAAAAGGCAGAGTTAAGATCTCTGCCTTCATTTGCATATTCCCTAATGCAGCTTTTCCCTCTGGTTCTTTCATGCTTTCCCATTTTCTGTGTGCAAATAGCTGTATTTTCACCATCTAGTGGTTTATTAGACCAAAATCCCTTGAGAGGAGAGACCCATGTTTTTCATCTTAGGGGCCCAGCCAGACCTACCACAGGACCAGAGAAAAGCCTTAACAGAAGTTGATGGGCGGAGAGAACAAGAATTCCTTTCCTGTCCGAGCGAGCGTGGACTCAGCTCTGTGAATAGCTGCGTGCTACTGGCAGTTGTAGGGAGGCCAAGACAGAGCGCTCCGTGGTGGTTCTTTTTAAAACTATATGAATTTTCCATTGTTTGAGAGGGAGAATAAATCTGGTTTCCTGCGGCCAGGAAGTGATTTATGGGGATTATAGCCTGGTATTCCCCCCTTCAAATTCTATCTCTAGTGCAAGACCTTATGATTTGTTGAAATCAGAGTGGAACTTGAAGGGAGGCGGGTAATGGTGCAATCGCTTGGGGACCAGTGAAGAAATTAGGACCAATTTATGTGCGCTTTATGTGGCTGAATGGCATAGTAAGCATGATTCTATTATTTTTTTAAAAATATTCTTAGAAGAGTTGAGTTTTTCACCTTTAACTGGAGAGCCTATTCAGGCTGCAAGTACTTGCAATGTAAGTTTTTCCATAACAACGTCCTTCAGAATTCGTAAGTATGTTCGTGTGTTCAGTTAAAGGCACCTAGAAAGTTCCAAAGGATCATTTCAAAAACCTGAGTCATTCTTTCACATTTGAAGAAAACCTTCAGAATTTCTTAGGAAAATATATCTCTAGTTCAAAAATAAATGTCAAAGCTATTTAAAGATTAAAACAGAAGCTTTCTATGAGCCAGTGAGGAATTATAACAAAATCTAAGGGATTTTTAAAAAAAGACAAATTTCGGTAGATTTCTTAAACTGTTAATATTGACTAAATTTAGGTACTTATGGTAAAAATGTGCTTGGTGCTTTTAGGGCTTTACCATTTATAAACTGCTTTCACATAATTGATCTAATTTTACCCTCAAAACAATCTTAGGCAGCAGGTAGAGCAGGTGCTGTTTTCACAGCCCTTGTACAATTCTGGAAGAAGGCATGACCACTAAGAGACTTTCCCAAAGCCACATGCCAGCAAGGGGCACTGCCAGGCTCAGGCTGGTTTTTGGATGTGAAGTCCCATGTTCTTTCCACTTCAGGGCACTGCTTCCATGCACCTCTCTATGGAAAGATAGTTAGCAGCATTTCCCTTTTGTTAATTTCATTTATCTGAATTTATCTCAATTCTTGATCATAATGGACAAAATTGGAATCGATTACTGGCTGACATTCGAAATCCATACTGCATTGATGAGGAGGATGACTTCATTGTCATCCCCATTACTCTTCCTGTGTACGTGAAGACATGAAATCACAGTGTGATGGTTTATGTTTAATACTCCTCCTACTGGGGGAAAAAAAAGAGAAATAGTCAGGCTCTTCCTTTGCATTAGTTGCTAAGCAGCAGCCATTTCATTGTAAAGGAGATTCAGTTCAAGTAATGACATAGGTGTTCCAAGAATAGCATTTCATTTTTACAGCAACTGCATTTCTCATCTTCATATAGCATATGCTCCTGTGGCTGATTGATTTTAGGAGAAGAAATAGGCACCTCAACACCTTTGTTGAATATATGGAGAAAATTCAATATAGGTGACCACCTAATAACCAAACCCCCAGGTTCTGCAACTAAGAGTGAGCAGCAAGCACAAGCTACGTGCAGCTTTAAGGATTTGGAAGTACCTCCAGAAAATACGACTGCCGAACAGGTACGCTTTTGAGGCCATATTTGATGTTAACTGGTAACATCTCAATGGAATACTCTGGGTAATTTAGAATTCTAAGTTTTTGAAGTAATATGGCATAGAACCAAATCTAGTTGCAGCCATGGGGTTGGATTGTGGGCAAGATTTCATTCTATTGAGATTTTTTCTGGCAATTGAATGCTCTTGAAAATGAAGAGAAAGAAAATCCCCTACAAGGCTAGCATAAGTCATGGAGTTCCGTTTTATCAGGAGAAAGAGTGTGAGTATAGAGGAAGACGTGTATTTAATGTCTATAAGTATGTGTGTAAAAGGGGAGATGTCAAATTACAAAGCTGTCAGGTGGTACATTTTTCTGTCTGTGCTGCCATTAACTTTGAAGGCTGCATGATCCGTGTGTGGAAGCCCGTGGCCCTGCCTTTCAAGGCATTTCTGCCGTCTCTGCTATAACTTGCAAAACTGTTGTGAAACTTTTGCATATCTAGGCAAGTATATTTTCTTCAGAGAACTGCTTCATGGGAATTGTTAAGAGAGCAAACTTTGTTGTTTTCTAAGAGTGCACTGCACAACACCACTCCCCAGTCACCCTTCTCAAGCCATTTGAGAGAAAATACCTCTTTCTGGGAGCAGATGAGATACGTGGAAGCTGGGCTTTGACTTCCAGTAAATTGTCCTCCCATTTATGGCAAAGTACCTCTTCCAGGAAGTAAAGGAAGTGTTTGGAGGAAATAATACACGGATGGATCCACAAATGGCAAATGGTTATTCCCACCGTAGTGCTGGATTCATTAGTGTGGTTGTTTGGAGCATCTCTCCAGCAATTAGTGCTTCTCATATATTTTATTGTGCACTTTTTACAATTACTCACAACAGTTTTGGTGAAGCAACTCTGGTGTTCTTGGAACCCATTATCTACACAAGGAAATCAAGTCAAGAGGGTTGGGGAGGAGGGGACTAAAAATCATTGACTTTTGGGCCTGGAGTGAAACCACAGAGGAGCAAGATCCTAAGAGTCTCTCAGAAAAAGCATATCTGGGAGGTCCTCAGTGGTGCACCTTTGGCATTACTCATAGTGATATTAATAATAGTAACAATAATATTTATTGAGGGCTTACTATCCGTGCCAGGGACTGTGCTGGGTGCTGTGCATATTTCAGTTATTCTTACAACAACTTTATGGGGTGGTTATTACTATCTACAGTTATACAAAAGAGGAAACTGAGGCACAGGGTAATGACGTAACATCTCAGGGCCTTACAGCTAGCAAGCAATGGAGCCAGGGTTCGAATGCCAGGAGAACTCCCTGGCCAGTGCCCTTAAGCAGGAGTGCACTATAAGCACTCTGTGCTATATCCTGCTGTAAATGTATAAATATACCCTATTTTGCTTTCGGGAGTTACCTCTACCCTGTCGTGTGCACTCTTGTGGGATTGTAAATCAAGGTGCCCAGCTCTCCACCATAGAAGCTAGTGAGGTCTTTGGAAGCTGCGGTGGGTGCTTCTTCTCAGCCACCCCAAACTGCCTTAGGGCAAGTGTGTGAGCTGAGCTTGGACACCCGGGCTCTTTTGGACTTGGACTCTTTAGAAGACTGTCGGCAAGGATGCCAGTTTGTTCATATCCAGCAGCAGTGCCCTGGTAGGACAGTTCCTGCTGCCCTGGTTCCTGTCTGTTCCAAGCATGGATCACCAGCTTTGCTAATGAATTGTGAACTATCCCAGCTTCCCAAGAAATTCCTTTTTGCTCAAGTTAACCATGGTTGGTTTCTGTCGTTTGCAACTGAAATTAACTAACTAACTGATAAAATATCATTGGCAAATGGTCCACCGGTCTCTACTGGTGAATGTCTTCAGTGCCAGGAGTTCTTGGCTACATTAGGGGGACAGTTATACCACTGGTTAGGTCTAATTGTTAGAAAGTTTTTGTTATAGGAAAAATGAAAGTATTGTCATTTAATGAATACTTAGCATGATTTAGGTACTTAGTGCCTCCTTTTTTTTATTGTTCTTTTATTTAATTATCACAACGACTGTCTGAGTTATTTCTATTTTATGGATGAGGACGCTGAATCTCACAGAAGGGAAATAATTTGCTTCAAGTCAAAGAAGTGTTAATTGATGGAGTCAGGATTCAGACTCGGTTCTAAATCACCCAAAGCCCACATTTCTTTCCATTATACCATGCTGCCTCCATGTTGAGTCCAAAACTGACTTCTTTATTTTTACCTACTGGTATCACATTTTCACCTCTGGGGGATATTCAGGATAACTCTCCTGCTTTTTCTATATGCTAGGTCTTCAAATATTTGAAGTCAACTCTCACATTTCTCTTTAGCCCTCTTTTCTTTAGCCTAACCATCTTCACTTTTATACTTCACTTATCTTAAGGGAGTGTTTAATCAGCTTCACTTTTCTAGCTATTGATAGCAAACTGAATTGTCCATGGCCTTCTTCATAAGAATTGAGCAGTAAACTAAAAATGTGGTCTAACCAGGGCCACCATTAGCACATATGGTGTCTTTGTTCAAATTAGAAACAGGTCCCAAGACTGGGTGGGCAAATTAATACAAATCCTCCCTTACTCCTGAGCTCTGTCAGCCCCAGAGCCAGGATCGAGCATGCGGTGGGTGGCACTTAGGCTGGATTTCAGTCTCTACCTGGGCACAACCTGCACAGTGTAGGTATGCCTCTGGGGACTTAGCTCCCTTTCTGTGGCCACTGTTTGCCATGAGTATATGGGTTAGCATGGGTGCAGGCCAATTGCTATAAAACTCGTCCCAAAAGCCAAATTTCCAGACTGCCAATTCAACAACTTACTGATGACATTTCCAAAGTTTTGCTTAGGTTGCAGCCATTTCACTTAAGATTTGTCATTTCAGTTTGGCTAAATGTTTATTTGGCACGTTTTGTATTTAGTTCATATGCCAAACACTTCTAGAATGTTTAAGATTCCTCCTTCCTCCCTCCCTCCGGCCCTCCCTCCCTCCCTCCCTGCCCTTCTCCCTCCCTTTCTCTTGTCTTTCCTAAGTGAGAAAGGGCAAGCTCTCTCTTTAAGTACTATTTACTATTATCTCTATTTTTCAGACTTATGCTAGCACCACCCTCCCCTTGACCCTACTGCAGGTGGAGAAACGCCTGTGGTCAAATCTTCTAAAATGGCGTAAGCTATTTGTCTGGGAGGTTTTGGAGAACTTTCTTTTAGTGAGTTGACACAGAGCTGATAAAGAAATCCATCTGCGCTTTGGATAAACATATATTTGGTGGCCAAGAAGATTCCTTATTTTGTCAAGAGGATAGCATTTTACTGTTTCAAGTCCTAGGGCTGTGCTGTCCAATACATTAGACACTAGCTGCATGTACCCATCAAAACTAATTTAATAAATCAAATTCAAAATCCAGTTCCTCGCTCACACTCGCCATACATTGAGTGTTAATAGCCTCATATGGCTAGTAGCCACCGTATTGGACAGCACAGATATAGAACATTTTCATCACTGCAGAAAATTCTATTGAGCAGTGCTGCTTTAGGGATTAGTGTCAAGGTACTGATTTATCAGACCTCCAGACACCTCTAGCAAGTCATCCTTGAATCACACCTTGGATGATATAGTTCTTGAATTAAGAAGTTTAGTTCCCTAATTAAGAAGCTATACTTAAGAGGTATAACTAAGAAGGAGAAAACACTGTAGAAAGGGAAAAGGGGAAAATCATTCTTGGTGTTTTTGATCATTCTGCTTGTCATGTCTTCTCTGTCTCCTCACTACAGTGGTGAATGATTTCCATGAGGGTAAAGACAGGGAGTTGGTCTTCTTTCTTCTTTGTAAACTGCATCTTCCCCTCTGTTGCGAGACATACAGAACTATATGCAGGAGGGAACATGTTCTCTAGCTTTTGGGTGGACTGGCTGTTTTGCCATTGAAAATACTTAGCTCAGCTTGTGGTAGTTGCATTTGGGGATAGGGTGAAGGGTGGGGGAAAAGCATTACTGCTCCTCCTTTGGGAATCTACTGATTCCTGACATTTGGGCAAGGGCACGGTTGAAGACGTAGGGTATAAACCTGGAGTATAGACATGCAGCTTCAGGTTGTGTCTGTGTCACATAAATTGCTCATTATGCTCCTTGTTCTATTCTTAACATTAGTTCCCATCACGTTCAATAAATATTTATTGTAAATTCACCAGGGAGGCATGGAAATAAACGCATGGACTTAAAGCTTTAATGTGGCTCACCTGGTTCCTGGAGAAAGGACCTTAGGAAGCTATGAAAAGAGCTTCAAGGACAAATAAAAAGTCCCAAGAGAATCCTTGTGTGTTTGTGTGGATTCTCTCTGGTGCTTTGAACTGCCAATATTGCACACAAGGGTGTTCTAAAAATAACCTGAGTAATGTGCGTCTTCTGCTGAAGGCAGTGAGATAATTTGTGAGGATGATGAGAAATGGAACAGGAGAGAGCTTCAGAAGATGAGAAATGAAATTCATGAATCTCGATGGTCTCTGAGGCTCTCCCACTGACTGAGTGCTTTCTTGGATGTCTTGATATTGAAAATCAGGAAAAAGTACTTAGAAAAAAAGCATCACTGGGAGATCCATTGGGTTTTTCTCACCTATGTTTTATAACATGAGCAGTCTCCTGGATAGAAACTTACCTATGTTATAGGAATAGTTATGGAATACTTGTTATATGTGCAAAGCATTATTTCAAGCCCTTGGTGAGGAATCCAAAGTTGAAGAATGTCTGATTTCCACCTTAAAGTTGCTTCACATTTCTTATAACTTACCGGGGAAACAAATGAAAAATGTAGTGAATGCCTACTATGTGCCAATGCTGTGCTAAGTGTTAGAAATAACAGAGAAATAAGAATCTCTATTATCAAGAATTTATGGTCTAGTGAGGGAGAGAGACAAGGAATTGACCTATAACAATACAGAGTGATAAATACCAAGAGAGATGGATGTTCAGGGCACAGGGTGGGGAAGCCCAGAAGAAGGGCACCTACATCTGATTGAAGAGTGGAAGATCCTCTGGAGCAGGTGAGAGCTGAATGTCCCTTGAAGGAGGAAGAGGCAAGAGCTAGGTGGATTTGTTCATATCATTGTTTCAGTGGAGGAAACATGCCCTAAGCTCTAAATGGCAAAATAGAAACAGAATTTCTGAACACAGTCCATTTGCTTCCAGTCTCTTTTGAACAGCCCCTGAAATCCAACATTTGAATTTTTTGAAGGAATGGAGATCTTTGAAAAGGTTCCACTACCTAGAAATCCATGCATAAAGGGCCTTCATTAGGAGTTATATCTACTCTATACTTGTTAAGACAGCTTGAACAAAGGTAAACAGCAGGCATAAAGTGATGCACATGGTCATATCTGGGCTGGAGGAACACAAAAGAGTAGGGGAGAGGTTAGTTTTACTTGGGAGAAGTTTTCTTGGAGCATTGAATTTGAAGGGTTGGTAGGATTTCAACAGGAGGAGATGGGACATAAGGAGGGAGAGTATGGAAAACAATCCGGGCAGTAGGAATCATATGAGATAGGACATGGTGGGTGGAAATGGGTGACATATTTCGGCAGCAGTGTGAGTTATGGAATAATTTTGCTTTGTTCCTAGAGATGTGTACTGGAAGATCAGGCAGGGAAGGTAAATGGAATGCTCATTACAGAAGGCCTTGCATGCCATCAGAAGAATTTAGATTTTGTAGTTAATAGAAAGCCGTTCAGGCTTGGGGGCAGAGAGGTGACGTCCTGTACCTAGTGTGGGAAGACCTTGTTCTCCGTGGATCTATTACCAGTTCCCCTTCTCGAGCCACTGTTGTTACTGCAGAGGCCATTGCTGCTGAAGCGACACCTCCACCCTGCCTTGCCACTCAACATTCCAGATTGGACCAGAGCTTTCTTCCCTCCCCTGGGTCATAAAGTGGGAAGGGAGACCCCTTTTCTCTCTGCAGTGGCCTTGGTAGCTGAGAGTCATTCTCCCCTAAGGCCTCCAGGACAATAGGAAGGAGGAAGGAGGGTGAATCTCAAATTTACAAGAATTTGGGAAAGACTGTGATGTCCTCAGAGTCTGAACATGAAACTCATTTTTACATAAAGCAGTATAATAAGTGGTTAGATTTGATGTCGTTAAGTAATGCTTTAGTTAAAAGCAACTTTGTCCTAAGTTTTGAACAGAAAATTTGGGGAAATGGCTTGCCTCTGAGCTGGGAACTTTCTCTCTCTTTGGAGAAACTCCCATAATATCACATCATTGGAATTTTTTAAATGAAGTGGGAAGTTCTTTTCCAGATTACAATGCTTAGAAATCGCTGAACAAATTGATGGGAGAAATATGTTTTCTGAATTTATTAGAAAATAGTAGTCAAGGGGGCTGGCCCTGTGGCTGAGTGGTTAACTTCACGTGGTTTGCTTCAGTGGCCCAGGGATTTGCTGGTTCAGATCCTGGGCACAGACCTAGCACCACTCATCAGGCCATGCTGAGGTGGCGTCCCACATGCCACAACTAGAAGGACCTACAACTAGAATATACAACTATGTACTGGGGGTCTTTGAGGAGGTGGAGGGGGAGGAAGAGGACGGGGAGGGGGAGGAGGAGGACGAGGAAGATTGGCAACAGATCTTAGCTCAGGTGCCAGTCTTTAAAAAAAAAAGAAAATAGTAGTCAAGCAGCTTGTTTTCACTGTTAGAGAGCTGTGTTGCTGTCTTACACTATTGCATGAACAGAGATTGGCTGGATCAGTTAATAGAAATACAGATAATTTTGCAGCTAGGAAAGATTTGCTTTCAGCTGCCAACTGTGCATTCTTCTCAGACCCAATCTTCAGTAAATGGAGTGCAGCATTGTGGTGGAAAGTCAGTGTGACCAATTCTGTCCCCTGGTTTTCATGCTTGTTCCTGAAGGGTTAGGAAGATGCCTCACTTATTCTCTGCATTATGTACATTGCATTGCAATGCCTGAGAGCTGGCTCGTGTCTTGCATTTTGGGAAATCATCATTTTTCTCATATAAATGGAAAATAGAGAAAAATAGGGTAGAAGAGAGAGCAACTCTGAGATCAAAGGGATGTTAAACGGCAGGAAGGAATAGGATCTTTGTTCAAGGCCAGCCGGAGTGATGAGCAGTCTCAGGCTCACAGGCTCACACGACCTGTCTGATGGGATACAGCCTGCAAACTAATTTCAGGATTAAGATTAAAAAACTCTCTTTACCTGCTTTTCAACCAAGTCCAGTTATTACGAATGTAGAGATTACCAAGCAATGTCATAATTCTATTCATTAATACTAAACTCTGGATGCAAAACTTCATATATCTTTCCATGTTACTCAATGAAGCCAGTTTTGTTTTAAATGAAAAAAAGCGACTTGCATTTTTGTTTCCTGATAGCCTTCGTTCAGAAATGTTTACTCCTCACTGCCCTACGTTGACAACAGCATCAGTATAATTAGAACATCAGTCTGGTGATGTGTCACTGTTCATCTGTGTTAGAAAATATGACTGCCTACTAGCGAGTGTGTGTGTGTGTGTGTGTGTGTAGGTGTGTGCATATGTGTGTAGATGGGATTTGCTTCTTTGTGTGTCAGTTGCTAACCCTCAGATAGTTGTTGCCGTCTCTGATGCCCGGTGTCCTCATCTGAAAAATGAGGCTGGTGGTACCTACTGCGTGGCATGGTTTTTGAGACTGAGTGGAATAACGGATGTGCTCTGTAAATTGTAAAGCCTGTTATAAATGCAAGCTATTGCTATGCCATCACCATGCTGAATCGTATGTACGTCATCTGCCATGGAATAATGTGGGGACCTTGTGAACTTCTCAGGGTAATTAAATTTCTTAATGACAGCTCTAGAGCATAGGTTTGCTAATGGGACACATCGTTTTGGAGATGTGCCATTGCAGATATATGGGGATTAGCCAACTTTTTGCTTTAGTTTTTAAATACAATATTTATTTAATCAAAGTGTGGCAATACATAAGCGTAGCTTAATGCATAGTTCATAGTTAACTAGAAGCACAGAGCTTACAACAAAACTCAGCAGTTCCCTTCTCTGTGTCTCTCTCCTACTCCCTTTGCCCCAAAGCTGCTGTGATACATTAGCTGTTTCTTCTGGATTCTACGTTTGTATTTATAAATAATATTCCACTAAGTGCTGTTCCGTAATTTTTCTCAACTGTTTCCTATAAGAAGGTGAGGATTTCATTCTCTTTTATCCCCCCCTGCACGTATCCCTTCTTTCATCTTTTCAATATGTTCATATCACAATTTTACTTAAATCGTTAATAAAAGCTTATTATTGATGTTGTAAATCTTATGCATAGCTGAACCACCCAGTGTGCTATTGAAGACATTTCCTTTCTTGTATTATTGGTCTCATTTTAAAAATTATTTTTATGTGGGCTTATTTCCAATTCTTCCACAAACTTCTTAGCAGAACCATAAATCTTCTATTATATTTAAACATATCAAATAATGTATCCGTTTCATTATTTTTCATGTAGACAGCCCTCCTGGTTCCCTCCATCATCTCGCCCCTTCTGGACTTATTGTAGCACAGCTCTCATTCTTCCTCATTTTCTTGATTTCTCATTGCTTTTTCCCACAGTTGAATCCCCTATTTTCCAGATTGTATGTCTCCTTCTTTGGTTTATGCTTAGTTCACTGGAGCACACAACAATTTTAAGAACAACGATGCCACATTCCTGGATGGGTTTTTTTCCCATGAACTTTCATCATATTTTTAGATGACCGAGTTGAAAAAGTTTCCCAGGAAGTGGGACACATCCTGCAGTAGCTTCCTTGGAAAGGGTGCTTAGGAAGTAGGTATTTTGAGTCCTTTCATGTCTGAGGGTATCTATTTATCCTTCACACTCGATTGAGAGTTTTTCAGGGTATGGAGTTCTAGATTGGAAATCATTTTGCCTCTGAATGGTGAAGGCATTCTCCTATCGCTGTTCTGCTTCCAAAAGTTGCAATGAGAAGGCCAGTGCTGTTCTGATTCTCAGTAACTTTATATTTTTTTCTTCTCTCTGGGTTTAAAGAAAAATTTTCTCTTTATATTTACTGTTTAGAAATTTCAAAGCTTTGTGCTTTAGCATGAGTACATATATTCATGGTGTTGAGAACTTTTTAGATCTCCTCAATCTGAAAACTGAGTTCTAAGACATTTTCTGGTATTATTTTTTGGGGGTGAGGGGAGAATATCTTCTTTTTCTTCATTTTATCTATTCATTTTTTCTGGAATTTATATTGTATAGCTATTGTGTCTCCTGGAGTGTTCCTCTAACTTTTTTTCTATTGAAGTTCTCCTTTCCTTTTATCTGCTTTCAGAGAGATTTCCTCATTTATTTTCCATCCTTTTATTGAGTTTTTAGTTTTTTTGTGACCCTACTTTTAATTTCTAAAAGCTCTTGTTTTCTAGAGTTTGTTTTTATAGAACTCTATTCTTGTTTCATGGCTTTAATATCTTCTCTTGTTTCTCTGAGGATACTAATGATAATTTTTGGACCCTAAGTTTTATTCACCCTGTATTAGCTCTGATTTATTCAAAAAAATTTTTTTTCTTTTATGTTAGTATCTTCTTTTCATGTTGGAGACTCTATTGAAATATCGAGGATCCAGTTGTATTTAAGAGAGAGGCCCCAAAAGGCTGAATGGAAGCTCTGTGTGTGTGTGTTTGCGTGAATGTGACTTGTTAGACCATTAAGCTTCACTATGGAGCGATTGTTTGGGGACTTGCTTTGTTTTATTGGGAAAGCCCTAAATGTTAATATTTTCTGTTTAGTTTCCTCAGAGAAGAACGCTGCACTTTCCTTTTAAGAAGTTTACATCTAACTGTTATTTCTCTGGGGCTGGAGTTTTTATTATTCGGTGTTACAGACTTTCAGTAGATCTCTCTGCTTTCAATAGAGGGTCTCCTACTCAAACTCAGTTGTGGTTGGTGTTTCTAGTTCTTTCTGGTTAGAAATGAAATCTCCCGTCTCCTGGCTGGAGTATGGCAGGAGTAGCCACTAGGCTGCTCACGATGGAGATCTAACCAGTCTCCTTAAAGACTTCAGCCCCTCCTCCCACCCTCCCCTTTAGCGATACCTGATGCCTTCAATTCCAGAGCTTTCCTGGAGTTCTCCGGGGTGAATCTGCCTCTTGTTTGCTTCTGCTCCCTTAATACACTTAATTTCCAGCTTTCTCTACCCTGCCTCCATTCAGTGACCTCTACTCAATTCACTCTCCTGCTTCCAGAAATCTTCTTGTCATCCTTTTTGCTGTCGTCTTGCCTTTTTATTTTTTCTTGTGAAATTATGTCTTTTATTTCCTTTACTTTCATTTTAGTGGGAATTTCTGGAGGGAGTTGGGATAAAGGTATGTGTCCAACTCACCCTGGTGAACTGGAAGTTGCTCACTCTGTTCTTCCTCAGTGAGAACAATAGGAAATTTGACAAATCAGAGTGTTTCTCTAGAATTTTTGAACAGACAGTAATGTTTTTAGTGCATCTTACTTCTAAGGGACTTTTAAGAATTTCATAGGCATTTCATCTGTCTCTCTCTGTGACACAGGAGGGGATGGGTAGTTTTACATTATTTTTCAAGCATCCAAGTAGAGGAGATCTCTCTTGTGACTTCCCTCTGGCATTCTGCCACAATCCAGGTGCATTCATTCAGCTCACCATTTGCCTTGCAGCCATCATCTAAAGTTTCAGAATATCCCTTTGATTGCCAGCACCTCCTCACCTTGAACCACTGATTCCTGCCAGACAGAATGTTCTTCTCCGTCTTCTGTCTGTAGCCTGTGCGCTCCTGATTTTCTGGGAAGCCCTGAGACTTTTCATTCTCCTAGCAGCTCAGATGCCATTCTCCCAAAACACCCAGAGTTCATTTAGCACCAACGAGGTGCTCAGTCTGTGATTTCTGAGGGACTATCACTGGGGAGAGGCTGTTGCTAATGAGGTGCAAATTGGTAGCAGCTGGGGAGGGGCTGCCCTCTTGGGCTAGGCCCAGGGGAGGGGTAGATTGCTATGACACTTTCATAGGAGGCCAGCTATAGGCTGGAAAGTCTGATTCCTGGCTAGGGGAGGCCCTTGCACAGTGCTGGGAGGCTGGTCTGGGCTCACCGAGCGCCATCCCTGGAGCTGCTGCCAGCTGGCTAATCTCTTGGCCAGTGTTCCTGGCTGATTTTCTTTGCAAGTAAGAGAGCCTGTGATCAGTGATGGGGCTTTCCCAGACATCCAAGAGACAACCAGGAAGACCCACAGCCCCCAGAGATACTGTCCTTGGGGTTGGTATGCTAGAAGCTTAAGAGGTTGAGGCTTTGGGGTGGAATAGCGGTTCCAGTAGCAACTGTTGGGAGAAGGAAGCGTATCTGTTCCTTCTGAGCATTTGCCCTCCAGTCTTGCATGGAAGACTCTCATTTACTAAACCGTTCACTTGAGGGCCCTCATCAATTGCTCTTCTATGCTAGGTTCAAATGTCTTCTCCTCGCAGGGGGTTTTCACTTGCAAGTGTCTCCACCAGAGCTTTGGCAGAACTGTGAATAGGAAACTATGTTCAGAACCAGAAACTATGTCCTGGTGGAGAGAAAATGAAGGGAAATAGGTGGATGTGGGATGTTGTATTGATTGCAAAGTTACTTTGTGCCTCCTGTTGTGGATGACAGAACGTGACTGGGGCCCCCGTGATGTGGAATTCATGTATCCATTTGGGTGATCTTGAGCAAATCTCTTAAATTCTCTTTCTTGAGCACTCTCTGTCTTTTCTTCTGTTTCTTTTTATCTTGTTCCCTCTGTCATGGGTGCATGAAATACAGTCCTTATCTTCAAGGAGCTCACTTTCTAGTGGAAGAAGACAGAAATACAAACAACATAGATTTACACATGGTAAGAAATGAACTATGTCAGAAGCATGTGAAAAGCTCATGGGATGATGAAGGAAAGGGCAGTAATGCTCTCTGAAAGGGTCAGAGAATGCCTTACAGTGGGGATGACATTTGAACAGGTTGTTGAAGCTTGATTCTGTAGGTATGCAAGGAATAGAAGTGTGCTCCTAAGAGGTCACAGCATGGTCATGGATGTTTGAAAAAGCATGGTGTATTCTAGAAAAGGCAAGTTGTTTATTGATCCCAGGGTGCAGGTTCACAGTGGACTGGCAGGCTATGAGACTGGAAATGATGGGTCAGGTGATGCAGTGCTGCTCGCCATATGAGCTTCGACCTCACCTTGTTGGTGATGGGAAGTTGCAGTGGGCTATGGAGAACTGTGATAATTTGCTAACTGAGGAGGCTGGGCTAGATATCTTTAAGATCTCTTGTAGTCTGAAATTCTTGGATTCGCTGTGTGGGTACAAAGATGTGGGTCTGGGAACACAGCTTCGTTGAGGAGTGTTATCTGGTGTAACGTCTGTGAGTAGGTGTTTAAATGTGGGCTGGACTCAATAGCTATATTAAGAGGTAACATCAAGCGGGGCATGGAGCACCAGGTTCTGAGTTAAGCTGGAGTTTAAATATCTAAGTCTTCTTTCAGCCTTTAATCACGATTTTGACCCTGACTGAAGCACTTGACCTATCTGTGCCTCAGGATTACCACATGCAAAATGGAAATCTTCACTTCTGTGCAGTCGGCAGGGTTGTTTTGTTATTTTTTTTGAGGGAGATTAGCCCTGAGCGAACATCTGCTGCCAATCCTCCTCTCTTCTTTTGCTGAGGAAGATTGGCCCGGAGCTAACATCCGTGCCCATCTTCCTCTACTTTGTGTGTGGGACACCTGCCACAGCATGGCTTGACAAGTGGTACGTAGGTCTGCACCCAGGATTCGAACCGGTGAACCCTGGGCTGCTGAAGTGGAATGTGTGAACTTAACTACTGTGCCACTGGGGTGGCCCTGGTTTTTTTTTTTTTTTCAATAGTTTTATTTGATAATTACCTTGCTGTGGTTTAGGGCAGTTGAGGGGAAGAAAAAATTTAAAGTTTAGCATTATTTCTAATTGTACTATTAGCTTTCAACAAGCATAGAAGTAAAAGTTATCTGTGCATGAATTTTGTGTAATACACTTGTCTTGAGTTTTGATTCATATTTGGAGTAGGAATCTGGTGGGAGTTGGGGTAGGGAGATGGGAATATGTGCAAAAAACTGTGTGGCAGGAACTAACTTAGCGAACCATACAGACGCAGAAAGCTTTAGCTGAATGTTCCAGCTGGGCCATTTTAGGAATGCACTTGTGTGGTTGATGACACATTCCTGGACTCCTAAGTTGTTAGTTTATGCTGTTGAACTTTAAACCCCAGGGGATTATTATTTTATGGAACCACATGACGCACATTGTGGCCCAACTCCAGACACTTCCCAGTCTCTGAGTTGTCTGTTTGCTTTTGAGTTGGGTGTATTTTCTTCAGTTTTGTCTTGAGAGTCTGTAGCTCAGTGGCCTGCCCATCTTCTCAAAATACTCTGCAGTTAGCTCATCTTTGTAACCAAAGGGATAAATGACTTCTATGTGGTTTGGTTCCCATGTTCTGAGACAGTGTCGCTCATGGTTTGACAGCCAAATATGGGTGAAGCCAAGAAGGGTATTTGAAGTGTGGAACAACTATAAGTTCTATATTTGAAGGGTGGAACAATAATATTTGAAGTATGGACAAGGTGTGGGCGTGGACACTGGTTGTAGACAACTGGTACTTTCATACCAGTGTACACTGTCTGATGTTAGCCCTGCTGTGGCTGGAGAGGCCTGTGACACACACATACAGGAATCAAACTTAGTAGACATGATGTCTTAAAGAGGCTGGGCAGGAAGAACATCAGAAGATACTTTTTAGCACAGGCCTTGTTCAGACACACAGGTTGGGTCTCCTGCATTCTTAGGGCTCTTAGCATTGAAAGAATCCACTGATATCTCCAGACTGGCTTTCCAGTAGAAGTGATGGTAGTATGAAGCACAAACATCCTCACATCCTGTCTTTGAGGCCTTTCTTGATCACTAGTAAAATTATGACCATCGGCTATGACTATAGGACTGTATTGGGGCCTGGGAAGAGGCACAATTTAACAATATCCAGTATTTACTTTGTCCTATGGAAATGAGTACGGTACTCATTGGAAAGCAGTTTTTCTTGAATCTGAACTCTAATAACACGTTGTTGTTATTTCTCTTATGTCAGGTATCATTTTTGCTATTATTTGAGAGTTATGTCTGTATATATCTTGTTGGCCTCTAAATTATCGTGAAATCTTTGAGGGCTTAGCAATTAATTCATTCAACAAACATTTATTAAACATCGAGTGTGTGTCGAGCACTCAATGTGTGTTTTAGGCACCAAATACAAATGAAAAAGAACCATTCCCTGACCACGGGAATCTCACAGATTAGTTGGGGGGAGATAGATAAGTAGACAGATAATTATAAAACATAACTGTATGTGTGTAAAGTATGATGATAGAGATGTACACATGAAATTAGAAAATGAGACTTTGAGCTGAGTTGAGTTATTCAATGGAAGGAATTATTCATTTGAAGAGGGGTAGGAAGGGCCTTCCACAAAGGTCAAGAAGTCAACATAAGCAAAGACATGGCCATGGGAAATGACTTGGTTGTATAGAAAATTGAAAGTGGGTTGATAATCCAGGAATGTAAAGTGGATAGGTTGGGTCAAGGAATGAGACCAGTATAGTAAGAACGTTATCATTTAATTTGTCGTTTCAATATTATTCAAGGAGGATGATTTTGTCACATCTCCAGGGATGCTACTGGCATCTAGTGGTTAGAGGTCAGGGGTGCTGATAAACATCCTACAGTGCACAGGACAGTCCCTTGCAACAAAGAATTATCTGGTCCAAAATGTCAGTAGTGCCAAGGTTGGGAAATCTTGCTCTCGATCTTTTCATGTCTTTCATTATTCAAGTTTTAGCTCAAAAGTCAGTTCTTCGGTGGCTGCCTTGCCCACCCCATCTGTTACAGAATAATTTCCCTCTCCTTCTCCATCACTCTCTGTTGCACAACCCTATTTTATTTTCTTTGTGCCTTTTGATGCCGTCTGATATTATATTATGTATTTGTTTATTTTTATTATCTGTCTCTCCTTTAAAGTATAAGCACGAGGTTGTTGACTTGTTTGATGCTATATTTCTAACACCTAGGCTAGTGTGGGGCACATAGGCAAATGCATGGAAAAGTTTGATATCTGGGTTTCTGGGTGGAAGAATGCAGCAAGTCGGATACAGATTCTGTGCTGCTGGGATAATAATAGTAGTTAACATTTATTTTTACTACGTATAATACCAGACGCTATTCCAAGAAGTTTATGTGTATTAACTCATTTATTCCCCAAAACAATCCCGGGGGGGGGTAGGTATTATGATTATTCTCATTCTATATATGAGGAGGACAGGTTAAGTATTTTCTCAAGATTATACGTCTTACAAGTGGTAGTGCTAGGAAGGTATAATGCCTCGGGTGGTCTGTGTATTCACACGTGCTCTTTATGGCTGTTAGCCTGAGTATTCTGTGGGGCTGGGTAGGGGACTTGTGAACTGGATTTGAGGAATTTCAAACAATGTGCCTCCAAACAGAAATGCCAGATCAGATAGAAATCAGAGGGTGGGTGGTTAGTGGACGTAGAAGATTTAATAAAGAAAAGATTGGTGCCTTCTAGGGGATAGAGTATGCTACCTTAGTGAGGGCGTCTAATGACCTCAATAGGTCAAAGCTGATGACCAGGTTGCTCTTACTTAGGGAATATTTTGGTTAGGAAGGGAGATACAATAAGCACTGCCCTCCAAGTCAGGCCTGGGCTTGGGAAATTGTGTCTTAAGTGGTGGCATAGTGCTGAGCAAGATTCCTGACATAGGCCCTTCGGAAGTTTCTACAGGCTGTTTTCAATGTCAGGATTGAACCACAGAGATATATAAGATGACAGGTTGGCTCACAGGCAACCTCGGGGCAGAGTCTCTGTGGCTGGGTGGCAGAACTGCTTCTCATTACTGTAGGACTGTTCGCCACTCACATCTCAGGGTTCCTGTTTTGGTGGCTCTAGAGTTGCCAGAACTAAGACCATGCAGCTGGGTCATTTTATTCTAGTTCCTGTCTAAACAACCCAATCTATGCTTTGCAGGAGACTGTGGACCTGACCTCCGCAGATAATGTTGATGGCCTTGGGTAGCACTGCTGGGAAGCCAGGTGGTTACCACTGTCACTACCTGGAAATGAGGGAGGAAGATGACTACTTTGTTTCCTTCTCCTTCTTCTTTTCCTTTCCTAATAGTAGAGCCACCAGTTGGAGCTCAGTGAGTCCTGATGTAAACACACCTTACGGAGAAAAGGGAGAGGATTTCTGGGTCTTTAGTACGTTTCACCACCTGTGGGGAGGGCCATTGGGGTTAATGGGGCAGAGCGTATTGTGTTCTCAGTTTACCGCTTCTTCACATGCAGTTAGATTGCCTGACACTGGAGGGCACTATTAAGTTATGAGGAGTGGGGTAGAGAGGGTTGCTGCACGGATATGAGTGGGGGCTAGTGGTACTAGAATATAAAGAGCTTGGGGACCTGTTGTTGAAAGATTCAGTCTCCTCTACATCCAGCCAGGAATAGTTCCAACTGGGGCAACAGGTAGACGTAGATGATAGCAGAAGCCTAGGGTGACCCTCTTAGGCATGAACGCAGAAAGAAAAGGTCTTGATGTTTCTTCCTGCGTAATAGGAGTTTGGCACTCTTGCCTAAGTTGGGTTTCCGGAAGCTGGAGGTGGCATAGGACTGGCTGGAACTGATGTCTAACAGTGCAGGATGCAGCAGGGGAGACTTCTAATCTGAGTTATCCATACAACTATGTCTGGACTTGAAAACTTGAGTCAGACTGAGTTGGTGAAACCCACAGGTTGGAAGAGCAGAACAAGGAGGGAAAACCTGGAAGCTTCTGTGAGAATATTATGCAGAGAAAGAGGCCTTTCATGGGGAAGCCCTGGGCACTGGAAGCTGATGCTAAGGGCAGTGAGCCAGTATTGAGAATGAAGGACTTGTTGCCATTTTATGGCTCATATGGGTAGCCACTGAGAGGATTTAGATAAGGGAGTTTTTCAGATTTGCTTCTCAATTAGTTTATTCAAATGGCTGCACAGAGGATGGGTCAGTAGAGATTCTTGTGCTAGTTTAGGTGAAATAAAATGGGCAAGGGGAGAGCTAGGAGATGGAGGGTATGTGGGAAATCTTTAGAATTTAAAACTAAGAGGACTTAATGATTAAGGGAGTATGACTTATTGGGAATGAAGGAAGAATCAAGGATGACTTCTGGGTTTCAGATTTGGTTGGTTATTGGAGCTACCACCTTTGGTAAAGCGTAGAGGATGATGAGCTACACCGGATGGGGAAAATGTTGAATTAAATGTCGGTTATATTGCATGTGAGGTACCTGTGAGCCATCAGGATGGAAAAGGCAAACATGAAAGGGAATCTGACTTTCAAGAGAATGGTCTAGGGTAGATGTGCAGATTTTGCAATGAGAACTGAAATCATGAGAGTGAACATGATTATTTGGAGATAGTCTTTAGGATGAGAAGAAATGGGGACCTAGAGAACACTGTAAAGTCGTGGCAATGTATAAGGGCCCATAAGAAGGAGCCACAAAGGAAATAGAAAGAGTGACAGAGTCTCATTTCAAGATCTGTGCTAGATGTGAGCTTGAGTCTGAAGTCTCTCCTCTCCCTTGTAGAATTCATTTTTTCTTACTCTATTCTACCACAGTACTTTTTATTTTCAACGTGGTAAGTGATATCATAGAGGCGTTAGACAATAGCTGGTGTTACGAGTATCATGCAAGCTTGTAGGTTTCTTTAGGCCTAGATCCTCATTGTTTTTCACGTCCATGTCCCTTGTATGAACTTCAGTGACTGATGTGTAGTAGGCTTTCAATAAACAGTTAGATAATATTGAATACGTGAATTAGAGAATGTTTATCGAGAGACTGAATGTACTATTTCATTAGAAAATTTGTTTCTAACCCACATCAGAGGAAGAGGAAACTTGGAGACCAATTAGGTTTTTCTTTTTTGTATTTCACAATAGACTCAACTCCCATCTTCTTAAGTAAAGCTTTTAGCTAATTTCTGAAAAGGGAGCAGTTAGCTCAGTACCATAGCCATCTGCAGAAGCTGGACCAGCAACTCAAATAATATGATTTCCTAAGAGGGATCAGATGTGCTGGCTTCACATATGGAGGGGAAGTCTCTTGCATTCTCCTTGCTCTGAGGTGCATTCACAGTGTGGTTTTTTTTCTGTAGTTGCTCCCGGGAAAAAGGGGGGATGACTTTTTGCAAGATTCAGTGGAAGGAATGCGGATTCTGTAAATACCCAAGAAAAGTAATAATAAAACAAATAATTCTACTTTTATGAATGGAAAGCCAATGTTATTTAGTCCTGTTTTTTACTGAGAGGCTAAAAGAGAGCAAATCCTTTAGATAATTATTGATATTTCCATGTTTGCAGTAAGATTCAGGCTGGCTAAGGGGAAGCTTAATCTTCCATTGTCCAAAGTTGGAGATGTCTTGAGTAATCCAGAGCCAGGAAATTGCTGCCCATGGAGTGTATTTTCTTTGAGCTTATATACCTATTTGACCTAAAAACAATGTACTATTTGTTTTTAAATATAAAGTATATACCTACGTAGTTTGTTCTGCTTCTGGAATATTTGTAGGCTCAGATTCTTCTCTATGCTGGTTCTCTAGGGAGGCTTATACTATTTAATAATATATTGAGAGTCTGGGGCATTTCTTAGTCTAGTTCCAAGCCTCAATTTGTATGCCACATTGCTTGGAGCAGCTCAAATCCAGGTAGTCAGAGAAACTGGGAGCTGTCAAATGCTCAGGAGTGCAAGAGACTCACCCCTTCTAAGAGGGATGAAGTTGATGATGGAATTTGAACCCTTTTTGGCATTTCCCCAATTTATAAGAATACTTGACAGTGTTCCATTCCAGAGCTGAGAAGTTTTTCTTAACTCCTGAGCTGACAGTCCTGCTATTAGAAATGGCCTGATGAAGATTTTTGTGAGTGGGGGGTCATCATCCTTCACTGGTGGCTTCTTCTCCTCATTCTTCCCCTCCATCCTTTATCATACCTCCACATCCACTCCTTCATCCCACTGCAGAGATCCTTTGAAAAAGGAGAATTGGAAGGACAAACTATTGATCAATAGAGGCAGCAAAGTTGCCCTTTGGGGTTTAATATTGTGTCCTGCACTATTTTTATGTTGAGGAGAAATCCATTTTGCCTCATTGTGAACATGTTTTCCTTTGGGCTTTCGCTTCTGAGATTATTTCAAGGGAAATTATATCCCTATATTAGTCTCATTTGCCCACATCTCACTCAATAACTATTAGAGTTATTAAATATCTTGAACCAGGAAGTTGCATTTTGCCAGCATTAAATGCAGCTTGAAATTCATAAATTCAATTTGGGGAAAAATCACTACATTTGAGTGGGTTAGAATCTTGCCAAAAATGCATTTTTCCATCTGTCTCATGGTAAGAGCTGTTTTAGGATTTGAAATTTATAGCTAAGGACTTTCTGCCATGTTTGCAAAGTGGTCTGGAACTGCAGAGTGTGATAAAGACTGTAGGTCCTTGGGAGAAGTCCTCGATGTGGAGGATGAAGTTGAGTAGAGGTCAGTTTCTTTCTGTTTCTGTTCCTTGAATGGTAGACGTCTAATACTGTAAAGTCAACACCAGCACACTCAGCACCCAAGGCGACGGTTCCTAAAGTGTTCATGTCCACAGCCCTGCAAATCCCAATCTGACATGACCCAAAGGGATGGTCATGGTCACTTCTCATCCTTTCCCCCTGATCTGAATCTGCCCTGGGAATATAAGCATTGGATTCATTCTTACTTATTTACTCTAACACATATGAAGAAGACTCTAAGTTTGCCAAAGCCAAATGAGAAATCAAAGGCTAAACAGGAATTGGTTTTTAGCCTCTTCACCAAAGTAGGCTCATATGCAATTGTTCTTTGTTGTGCAGGTGATGCTCCTGAGGGTGACTCTCTTCTCTTTGTCTTAGAAATGCTGATGAGACCTGTGAGCACTAGTCCAATCACTCGTGAACTGTAGCTGGTTCCCCTAAGTCTGCTCTTGCGTGGGTGGATCTCGCCTCTTAGCGTCATCGTTGGTCTATTTACTTTGCTTAAAAAGAGGGGCTCCCTTCCTTCTGATTGAATGTCAAGTTGTGTCCTGGCATACTTTCACAGTGTCATTGTTTGAGGCTCTGCCTTGATGAAGTCTTGACAGTTTCTACTGTTCTCACAACTTATGCTTGCCGTACTTCAATTCATCATGCAACAATGATTTGGGAGGCTGCGATCTTTCATTTTACACATATAACACATCCTGTATTGTTATTGCCTCAAAAATTACACCTAATTAACATTACACAGATCAGCATAGCTTAGTGGGTAGAGCACAGGCTTTAAGGTCAGGCTTCCTGGGTTTAAATCTTGACTCTACCACTTCCTAGGTGTATGGAGTTGGGCAAGTTATTTAAGCTCTCTTGACCTCGATCTCTTTATCTATAAAATGGGGATATTAATAGACTGCCTCGTAGGGTTATTGTGAGTGAGGATTAAATGAATTAATACACACAAAGGGCTTGGAATAGTGTCTTTCACACATTAAGATATCAAATTTTAGTTATGATGATCATGTTAGGGGCTCAGTATAATGACCTTAAAAGAGCAGCGTTTCTTCATCAGTCATTTTGCCTTGGCACTTCACTGTCCGTTATGACTCCAGGGAAATATATGTGAAACTCCTTGAGAGATTGGGTATAACTTTTGGTACAGTTAAATTCCTCTCACCTTTCTAGGATATAGAACCTAGATGATGATGATGATAGCTGACATTTATTGAGCTCTTATCATGTACCAGACCCATCCTAAGCATTATATATAATCTTATTTTCATCATAAAGACTATATGGTGGGACGCTTGTCTCCATTTTATAGTTAAGTTGAAGCTGCAACTCAAATTGCAACTCGAAGACTTGGTGCTGGGTTCATATCCAGGTCATTCTGCCTAGACCCTTCACTATTAAGTATTATTATAAACTAACTTTTTACAACAATAGACTGGTTCTCCTCCAAATTGGAGGCCTGGAGGAATGGGAAGTGAAGGAGATCTTCCTGGGATCTACTACTTATGAGATGTTGAACCTTGACCAAGCCTCTCAACTTCTTTGAAGTTTAGAGTTTTCATCTGTAGACTATAGATGACAATTACCACACAGGTTGTTGCAAGATACAAAACAAAGTAAAATATATAACCAGGCTAGAACAGATAGATACTTCAAGAGGTGTTCCCTACCTGGCTTTGCCAGGGCAATCAGAAATTATGAAGATTCCATTTCCTGTACTTGTTTAACACCGATGATGAAGGAAGGACAATTTGTTCTGAGATCAGGCTGCATTTCTCTTCACTATGGAACCAGAGCTCAATCACCTTTAACCGGTGTGACTTGGTCCAAAATGGGTATACATGTTACTCTTGTCCTGCACAATCTGATTGATCTGGAAGGCTGCATCACAGCCCTTATACTAAGTCTCAGTCTTTCTCCACATCAAAGGGATTTACATGACAGATTTCGGCTCTTCCTGATAGGCTTTATAAAATGCTGGTACTTCTTGGTCTTTCTAACAGACTATTTTGTGCTTCTTTTCTTCTGAGGTTGGTTAGGAAATTATTTTAGGGGGAAGGTGGCTTTTGCAGGCTATGATTATGGGTGGGGAGATGGGAGGGGATATATTAAATCCCTTTTGTGAGTTCTTGGTCAGAATGGATCTTGCCATTTTTGAAACCCTGTAACTCTTCCAGTGTAATACCATTAAAGAGCCTCTTGATAACAGTAGGTAAGGAGTAGCTCAGGGGTGTTACTGTTTAATCACTTTAAGCTCAATTTTGTGTGTTATTAGATCCATCCCCTTTCTTTATCACTTCATCTTTGGATGGCACACCATTGCTTCAGGTGCAGAACTCAGCAACAATTTTAGTTTCTCTCTTGACAATAAACGTGTTAGACTGTCTGATCAAGGCTGATTCATGAGCTCAATCTTTGGGATTATGGTCAGTTAAAACAGGACCAGCTCTGCCACGTGTCTATGTTAGTCATTGATGCTAGTCACCAAATATTCTGTCTGTCTCCACTCTGGGAGTGTGGTAGGTTGTACTTCTTGGCTCCTTTATGTTCGGGACACAACTAGTTCTGGACAATATGTTGTGATTAGAAAGGATGTATGCTACTTCTGGGCTGGAATGTTTGTTTGCCAAAGCAAGGCCCTCCAGCAATCTATTTTCCTTCTGCCACAGTTTATAGGCACCGTTCTCCATTGTCAGCCTGGGTCCCAGAGAGCCCCAGCCAGCCCTTTATAGACAGGCAGTGTGGGTTAGAAATAAACTGGTGTTATTTCAACAAATGAGACATTTCTTTGTGCCTGCAGACATCCTGCTCCATCTCCACTAATGCAATGATCTGTAGTCGGGGGCTTGCACTTTGGTGAGCAGTCAAGATGTAACCTTGATGGTGCTCGTGTTCTTTCTTTTACCTTCACCATAAAGTCTGTCTAGCAGTCTGAGTAAGACCTTAATAATAAATGTCTTGGGGGCAATCAGACTTGCTTAGTGGCTTCATAGTCTAGTGGGTTTTTTTCCTTTAAAAACAGTTTTCCTTTATCTCTTTGTTCCAGCCCTTAATGTTTTGCCTGGCGCATAGCAGCTACTCAGTAAATGAGTGATGAATGAATTTGTACATAAAATCCATTAATTTGAAGGGAACTCACCATTAGCATTATAGATTTTGACTCTCTCCGAACTTGCTGTTGCCAGTCATTCTTTTATTAACTCAACTCTAAGTCATACTATTTTCCATTTTCAGGGCTCCCCCAATGAGAGACAGCCCCTGCTCTGGCTTGTCAATAGCCACAGAGGCCTCTCTGAGTAGGCTGCACGAGGCACCCCGGGTCTCCATTTTCTGAGCTCAGCAAACCCAGGAAACGTATGGGACTCTTGCTCAAGAAAGCAGGAGAACCCCGTACTCCTGCATCATTTTTGGCCAAGGCTGCAGCATCCAAACTGCTGCTGGCTCCGGAAGATTTTTCACCCTGTCTTTTGTTCACAGTTTTGTGGTTTCAACTAAACGAGAATTCCTCTGACCCTGGAGATTCTCCCTGTGTCTAAACTTCCCATCAGGACACACCCTAGATGTCTATCATGTCATCATTAAGTACTGAGGGGAAAGGGACAGGGGTTAGGACAGCCCAAGACTTCAGACTGATACACAATGACCAAGTACCTTTATAACACTAGGCACATCTCCTGCCCAATTAGAGATCTCCCCTGAAGCAATTCCTTCTCTCCGTTCTTCCTGACACTGCTTCAGATCAGGCTCTCAAATCTGTTGATTACACTATTAAATTAGAACAGTGCCTGGGACGTCAATAAGTCTAAGCTATTATTATCTTTATTATTGCTATTTCAGCAGCCTCATGTTCTCCCTGTCTCTACTTTTCCTCCATTCCAATCCATACTTTGCATCTTTTAAAAATAGTTCTGATTCTGTCATTTCTCCGTTTCTAAAGCTCTCTTGCCTCCATTGCCTATCCGAGGGGATAAAGCCCCCAATACTGAGCTCATTGTACCTCTTGAGCAGTGGTTCTCACCCACGTTAGCCATATCTGAATCCCTGAGGGAGCTTGTCAACTCTCCCTTCCCAAACTCTCTTTCCCTAGAGAGATTCTGATCAGCTTATGGATGACGGGGAAGGGAGACAGAGCACATGCCTGGGGTGGGGATCTGCAGTTTGAGAAAGCTCCCCAGGTGATTCTGAGACCACTTATTCCACAGTGAGCCACCTCCACCTCCCCAGAGAGAACCACTGCGTCACACTCTGCTTTCTCAGCATGCCACCATGTGCAACGTGGGTTCCAGCTCGCCAAGCTTCTGGGGCCTCCTCACACTTACCATGTTCTTTCACACTCTCGTGCCTTGCACATACGTACTCATACCTTTGTATGCTCTTCTCCCTGTCTCTGCTTGGGTTCTTCTTCTTTTATTTTTTTAATTCTAGTTTAAATGTCAGTTCTTAGGCCTTTCTCAACATTCCCAGATGGTTGTCTCTCTTCTCCCGTGGCATTTTGCGTTGACCTGCATTATTATACTTGTCATATTGCAGCCTCATTATTTGTGCCTGCAGTTGCCTGGAGAGCAGGACAGTGCCTTGTTCTATGACCATCGACCAGATTTGCACCAAGTTATGGTACATAGTAGGCACTTCATGAGAGGCAGCGCTCTGTTGAAGTATGGGCTTGGAATTTTCCCTCCAGGGTCCTTGTGACAATTAAATGAGATGACGTACAAGGCACTTAGTCCAGTGCCTGTCTCTAAGTGTTCAATAAATGACACCTATAATTTTTATGAAATAAATGTTTACTGATTAATTAGTCTATATAATTCTTTCATTCATATACTCAACTGTTTACACATTAATATCTATACCAGGATGCATATATTTCTCATCCAAGCAATTTATCAAACACCAAGTATTTATTGAGCAAGTATTGGTTGCTGTGGAGAATATATAGAACTACATAGTCCTTGCTCTCAAGGAAATTACAGCTGAACACCAAGAACATCAACACAAATGCAATTAAAACAGACATGAGGCAATCACAGGTAGAAAGTTTAATTGGCTGTGTAACACAGTCTGATTTGTAAGTGCAATGGGAGTGAAAGGGGAATTAGCCAGGCCCAAGAGACGAGATTCACCTTTTTGGGAGCCACATTCACACACACACCCATATTCACTCCTTAGGAAAAATGGTAGCAAGAGGATGTGTGACTTGACGAGCAAGGGAGACGTGATCGAGTGGACAGGCAGGTGGTTGTGAGTCTGGGCGGGGCCTGGGTTGGTTCAAGCGCCAGGGTCCTGCTCCTCAAAGTGTGTTCACTCACAGCAGCACAGCATCCCCTGAGGAGCTCACCTGGGGGCCTGCTACAATGCAGAATCTCAGGCCTGGCCCCCCAGCCTGTTCAGTTGGAATCTATATATCTATATATATATTTTTTAAAGATTTTATTTTTCCTTTTTCTCCCCAAAGTGCCCTGGTACATAGTTGTGTATTTTTAGTTGTGGGTCTTTCTAGTTGTGCCATGTGGGATGCCACCTCAGCATGGCTTGATGAGCAGTGCCATGTCCGCACCCAGGATTTGAACCAGCGAAACCCTGGGCCTCCAAAGCAGAGCACAAGAACTTAACCACTCAGCCACGGGGCCGGACCCCAGAATCTGCATTTTAAAAGGGTCCCCTGAAGATTTGTGAGCACATGAAAGTTTGAGAAGCGCTGGCCTAGAGGATGCTTGGGAACTTCACTTTAGTGGTGGCTCATTTAGGCTCTCCTGTGAACTGCTGGATCATTACAGGAGGCCCATAAATCTGTCTGCACTTCTGATGTAGTCTGAAAACTGCATGAACTATGTAGCTCATGCATAAATGTAATATTTCTTTGTTCCAAATGTACCTTGGTACTGTTATGACAAAATACAAAATTCATTTGGACGTGTTACTGATTCCTAGTCTCTTTTCATCATTATGTATTTTTTCAGGCATCCAAACCGGAAAGAAAGCTGATCCTGGGTGAAGGTTTTGAAACATTTTATATTAAAAAGAAGTTCTAGTATTTGAAAACCCATATAATTTCAGTACTGCATGATGCACAATATTTTGGGTCTTCACAGATAGATTTGGGAATCAAAAGTGAAATTCGTCTCCATGTTAAACAGGACAAATCACCAAACACATGGCAAACTATTCCAGTGAGCGAGGATTTAGGGGTTTGGCATAGGTCTTACGTTTGTGCCTTATGCTTTCTTCTTCCTACGGCTCATAGGCTAGGGGAAGCAAGCACCTTCATGGTCCTGTTCTCCCCTTTCCCTGTGCCCTCTGCGGGTTAGGTTGGTGGTGATGATTGGTGTGTGGGGGTGAAAATAGAGCCCTTTAGGGATTTTGTACAATTCTTATTGCACTGCTTCACCCTGGCTGGGTTACTGGCATGGATGATGTCATGCTTGCTGGGTAGGTGGGTGAATGAGAAGCCTGGCTCTGTTACTAACCTCAGTCCTGAGCACAGATGCAAAGGTTCAGTGCCTGGTTCTTCCCAGTCTGGTGTAGCATTGACTTCAGAATCAGCTAGACTGGAATTCAAATCCAGACTCCATCACTTTGGACTGGTTACTTAACCTTTCTTGGACTGCGTTTCTTCTTTTGCAAAATGGAGGATAACACCACCTGACTCAGAGCAATTCTATGAATGAAATGCAAGTTGTAGGTCATTTGGCATATACTCACAATCAGCGAGAACCCTACCTTTGTTATCCCTGTTGTTATTGTTTCCCCTGTCTTCTAAAGCCATCCCCTCTCCTGTCTTTCAGGTGGGTACCTTCATCTGGTAAGTCGGAATGCTAAAGCAGGATGGGCAGGGTCGGTAGAAAAGGGAGGCTGCACAATTGTTCGTGCTCACATGGGATTCATAATAGATGAGGTCGAGAAGAGGAAATGAAATACCCTATCACCTCGCTCTTACCCAATTCAAGTGCCACCTGTATTATCGCTTAGCATCACAGAAATGATCTCCTCATGCTTTGTTTAGCTCGCTCCAACTCAGGGCCACAGTTCAGACATTGGCTCAGCCTTGGCTGACCTGTGTGAACTCAAATAACTTCTTTCACCTTTCTTAGCCTCAGTTTCCTTAGCTTTAAAATGAGAGCTTGAACTTTGGTGATCTTGAAGGTATTTCCAATTATAAAATTCTAAGAGATTATGCCCATCTGAGAGCAAGTGGAATTAATGTTGTGAAGGGGAGCACGCAAAAGAGAAATGCTGTGGATGGGAGCAAGAATAGATGTGAATCATTTCAGTTTTTGAGCTCAGAAAAGCTGATGGCAGGTTTTCATATTCATCTGCTGGTTGCATGCTTATGCACTGCCCTTGTTTGGCCTTGAAGAACGTGTTTTTTTCCATTGTTTCTAGTGGGGACAGTACTGTATTGTCACAAATCATTGTGTCACGTCTGCTTGGGAAACCAACCACAGCTGCTTCTCTTTGGATCCTTGTCTAGGAAGTCTCACGCCAGCAGGTTGCCTCAACAATTCATAATGACTCTGGGGGGCTCCTCTCTGTCCAGGGACCTGCTCTGCCCACCCCCCTGGACACCAGAGGGGGTGGTAAGCTTTTCTCTCCATTCACTCCCTCACCAGAAGTGGCACTTGTGGTTGTCAGGCAGGTAAGGAGAGTGCTGTCACACTCAATAGAGATGTCAGACCCAATGTGAGTCAGCGTTCGCTTCCCCCAAGCACAGCTGAAAGACAAAGAGACGGATTTACTGGAGATGTACACAAACTAGAACCTATTATGTTAAAAAACATAAATAAAAAAGAGAAAAGGCATACAGAGTGAAATTATCTTTTTAAAGCATCTTGGCAAAATAGCGCTCAATAACATCAGTACAATAGTGGAGTCATCCATGTGTGTCAACCTGTAGTTTTTAATGACAGGGGTGTATAAACAAGTAGGTAATATACAGCCCAGCTGCCTCTGCGGTTTTTCTTAACTTATTCTCTTTGAGAATGAGTTGGTGGAAACACAGCTGAAAACACAGACTTAGAAAACAAGTAATTTAAGTTGAACATAAAAAAGGAGACAGGAACGAGGATTTGGAAAGAATATCCATTCCACTACATGAGCCTACAAAGTAAGATTAGACTAAACAGACAGAAATTTTACTTTACTCTCAAAGGATGAGCATAATTTCCCATTTTTTTTGGTGGATAGGCAAAGCCATGCTGTGAATAGTTTTTTAAATTCAGGCTTCTTTCCAAAAAAACAGTATATATATCCCATTTCCTCTCCTTCCCCGTGTCCACCCAAGCTCTAAGTCCAGGAGGAATTCCTTTGTATCCTCTCCCAGCTAGTATCTGTGTTAAACAGCCAGCGCGAAAACACCAAAATAGTTCCAATCTTTTTATTTTTTCTTCAAAGAATTCCAAACTGCCCTGCCTTTGTTCTTGCAGGTAATTTATAATAGCAGATATAGTTTTATTTATGTTAAATGGATTTCAGGGGGCCAGAAAGACTCATTAAAAGGAGAGAATGAGTGAAGGACTTCTTTTCCAGAGAGAAAGCAGGACAGAGAGCCAACAATTAAATCTTATTAAAGCAGAAAAAACTCACCTTTCCTTAGGTGCCTGGAAAGTTACAGATATTTTTCTTGTAGAATCTCTTTACAGTAACTGTAATTTTCTTCATTTTCCTGAAGAGGAAACTGATGCTCAGAGAGGCCAGGCAACTGCTGAAGCTCGTAAATCCTGTAGGGAAGGGGAAGTCCAAAGTTGATGCCTAACTGCTTCCTTTTTTGACAATATCAAAATCAGGCATTTAGCACCTACTGTATACCAGGCATCTTACTGGGAACTAGAGATGTGAAGAGAAGAGGAACCAAGTACTTACTGTTGAATGCTTCTCAAAGCATTTATTGAGTGCTTACTGTTTGTCGGGTATTTCACAAAGGAGATATCTCAATCAAGCCTCAGAATAGACAATTGTGCAAAGTGGACATGCTTCTTAGCTTATTCTTCAGATAATGAAAACTGCATGCTCATACTATTATTTACTCACACAGCTTAGATCATACAGTGAGTGAGTGCTGAACTGGAATCTGAACCCAGGTGTGTCTTACCCTCAAACCCTTGCTCTTGTCCAACATACATTTAGTGCTCATTAAGTTCTCCAAGATATTTGATATGGACTTCCTATGTCACATCTGCAGGAAAGTATTTGTATTTTAATAGAAAGTCCTGCAAGTGCAACTACATTTGTGTGAGAAATTCATAGGTAGGTGGGGGAAATAATTTTACTCAGGGAAAAACTTCAAGAGTCTTCAAAATGATATGTTAAATCTATTAGACAGACACGTAGATGTGAAAGGTTGGTTCTCTTAGTTGATAAACCACATGAGAAAAATAACATCATGAAGAAATAAAAAGTTGTACAAATAAAATTGTGGTAATATAGAATATGCATGACTCTTGAAAAAAATTTGACATCAGCGAAGAGGATTCCTATGAGGATCCATTTTGTACGCTTGCTGATATCAGAATTGTAAAGCAGAACTTCAGTCTTGATCCATCCTTGTGTGAAAGCCTTATCTGGCTTTGTCTTACAAAAATCTGGTCTTCTCACCATGTCCTGAATTTTGTTTTGTCTCACCTATGTTCCTCTCTCAGCAAGGACCACGCCATCTTTTCTCTCCAAATGTTGAAATCTTCTAAGTGCCCACTTATGTCTCCAGGATGTCTTGGCTGGCCTTTCCTTCATGCAAGTGACCTGACCTGGATTTGGACTTTCCTGTTGGTAGTATTGATACTTACCTTGTGATCCTTCTTTTGATTTGCCTCGCAGTCATTACTTTCGGTACTGGTCTTATTTTACCTCCTAAATCATACATTTCTTGAGGGTTTTCCTCTTCTCTTTTTTCATTCTTTGTAATATTTGGCACAGTGCTTCACAAGTTGTATTAAGGAATGTCAGTAAATATTGGTTAAATGAAACCCAGTTAAATAAAAGCCAGAGTAAAATGTGCAGGGAGAACAGCCACGCATCAGACTTCCTCTGACTCAGGGATAAACTGTTTCCCAGCAAGGGAAGGAGTTAGAGGAAGGAGACAGGTAGGAGAGGAAGGCTCCTCTGTAATTCGGCACTGATATGAAATTTACTCAGGAAAATTGGCGCGTCTCCGCAAATCACCTTCACGTTTCTCCTGAGGAAGAATATCTCTTCATCAGGCAAGAGCTTATACAAATCAATGGGCAAATCTCACACCCCCGCAGAGCCATAACCGCTATTGATGACAGCACATGTGGTTACTTAGGAACAATTATGGTATCACTAATAGGGGATTATTATGATTTCAGGTGTGAAAACAACTGGAACAAAGGATTAAAGTCAGAAACAAAAGGGAGAGATGGAGTAAATTTAGAACTGGAACAGAGTTCTTTCCAAACAGACATTTTTGCAGTTTCCCCTGATGTGACAGGCAGCGCATCTTGAAGTTAAACCTTTTCCCGCAGAGCGAGAGTTGAGGTCTGCGGTTCTTCCAGCTCATGTTTTTCCCAGCCACAAGCCCATATTTATTTCTTCTAGAACATTTCCTAATCCTCTTCCTCCTGCCCTCACCCCCAGTGGGTGCATGTCTGGGCATGTACGCACACTCCTTTATTTCCATTTCAGGATTAGGAATGAGATACGTCATCAAAGAGAATAATCTCCATCCTGATTCATCAGACTCTCTTGTGAGGACCCGCATCACGGCAGGTAGTGGTGGCAGAGAGGGTGACAGTGCCACTCACTACACTGTCAGAATTATATCCATTTTGTGGTTGGTGAAACTGGGAGCTGAAACCTACAGTTTGACTTTTTCAAAATCACAGAGTTGAGAACTAGAGGGTCCCAAGCCTTCTGGTCTTTAGGTCTAATGGGCTAATGTTTTGATGTTATTAGTGTGTGTTTGTTTTTGCGCTCTACTCTATAGCTATACTGATGGAGAGGACATTGTTGTTTACTTTTCTGGTGTCCATTCCCCCTTGCTCTTTCCAACCTTGGTTGTTTTTTTCTTAGCAGCTCATGAGGTTCAGAAACCTAATCCCATTTCCAGCTCCAATAGCAGGAAAATAGGCAAGGCCAGGTGGGCTTGGGGAGAGTGGTGGTCTCTTCACCCTCTCGTTATTCTCCCTCCATCTGCTTTCTTTTTCTTGGTTTCCTTTCTTCATTGATTTTTGCCTTCTTTCTTGTATGTTCAAAGCAACATCAAGAATGTCCCTGAAGTTAAGGAAATGACAAAAGACATCTCCATGTGAGTGGGAGAGTATGAATTACAAGTGCATAGAGAAGGAAGTGAGATGTTGACTTGAAAGTTAGGGGGACATTTGACTTTCTCCCTAACAGTTGATTTTTTTAGCATTGGTTGATATTCCCTTCTCTTCTCTTCCTGATCCCCGAGCCATGCCTCATGAAAGTTTCTCAGGCCCCTGAAGTAAAATGACAAGTCAGTGGATAAGAATGATAGGAGGAGAAGCACAAGATTTCATTAGACAGGGTAGAATGAAACACTTTGCAAAATGAAAAATTGCAGAGCACTGACATTTGTACTACAGAAAGGGTGTCGGCACTTAGCTCACTGCTGAACAGGATGCATTTTAGGATGAAACCCTCGAAAGTCTATGTATATTTTCTAAGGTGAGGCAGCAGTTCTTTGCTCCAAGTTATACAAAATTCTTGCTTTAGCTTCTGATGGAGGGGTTAACTACCGAACTCCGCCGAGTATATCATTATCGAGGATCAACTAGCAGATAGTTGATAGGCATCATGAACACTGGATGGGGGCAGAAAATTTAACAATAATATGAGATGTATCAAAGAGTGTACAATTCAGAAATAAGCCTTGATTATCAATAAGCTTTGAAGCCAGGAAGTCTGAGGTGAATCTCTGCTCTGCCAATCTTGTCTTTGTCTGGTTTTATACCTATCAAAAATGAGCAACAAACTGTTTTATTCCTTTCCTGAAACCAGTGAGAAGCCACCTGGATAGTGTATCAATCCAACTTGTTCTAAGGATATAGTGTATATTTGCCAATTCTGTTGAGAACAACCTCACTCCCAGCCCTGCCACATCCTACAGGGAGGAAACTGGGATCCTCACACCTCTTGGGTACCTGAGATTTCTCATTCGCCTTGTGAAGGTCCTGGAACTATTTACCGAAAACAACCATGCCCCATACTCCTGCTGCCTCATTGTTTTCCTTCTTTATTCTCAACAGTCATGTGGAGATATACGTACTGACGAATTGAACCAGATGATTTCTAATGTCATTGAATACTTAAAATTAGTAATGAACTAATCATTAAAGAGGGGAATTTCAAAAAAATTAAAATACATGGGTCATAATCACAGTGAGTTAAAAAGCTAGTTAAAGATGCAAAATGGATGCACCTGATGGAACAGCAGACAATGCCTGTGTAGTGTGGGAGGTATGGTAACTAATCTCTCATTTGGTGTTTCTTTCATTCAGGCATTCCTTTGACTGAGTTGGATGACGCTGATAGCCCTACTATTTCACATTGGGCTCCTGTGTGTTCTGGCTTTAAATCTTGGAGGTTCAGAAGTGTATTTTTATCACTTTTCCTTAGAAAAGCAGGAGATTGACTTCTTAACCAGTCTAGCCAAAAACTAATGAACCATAATGTCAAAATGATTACTTTTAAAGGAATAAATTCTAGGCAGAATAACTGAACTCAATATGTTCTTATGAGAAGTTGGACTGCTTTTTTTAAATAACAGCTTTATTGAAATACAATTTACATATCATTAAATGCACCCTTTTAAGTGTACACTTCAGTAGATTTTCGTATATTCACAGAGTTGGGCAATCATCCACACCATCTATTTTTGGAGCATTTTAATCATCCCCAAAAGAAACCCCGTATCCATTAGTAGGCACTCTCCATCTCCCTGGTCCCCGCAGCCCTTGGCAACCACTCATCTACTTTTTGTCTATGTATTTGCCTATTCTGGACATTTCGAATAAATAGAATCATGCAACATGTGATCTTTTGTGGCTTTCTTTCTTTCTTTCTGTAAGCATAGTGGTTTCAAAGTTTATCCACGTTGTAGCATGTATCAGACCTTCCTTCCTTTTAATTGTCAGATATGTGTTATTTGTTTGGCTATAATAAATAATGCTGCTGTAAAAGTTTTTGTGTGGACATATGTTTTCATTTCTTTTGGGTTTAAACCTAGGAGTGAAATTGCTGGATCTCCATGTTTAACATTTTGAAGAACTGCCAAACTGTTTTCTGAAGTGCACCATTTTATAATCCCACTAGCAGTGAATGAGGGTTCAAATTCCTCCACATCCTTGGCAACACTTTCTATCTAGATATCTATGTATCTCCTATTGATTATATTTCTCTGGAGAACCATAATACACAGGGTAATACTGGCCACATAGAATAAGTTGGAAGATGTTTTGTGCTCTTCTAGTTTTTGCAACAGTTTTTGAAGGATTGGTGTTAAAGCTTTGGTAGATTTCACCAATGAAGCCATCTGGGCCTGGGGGTTTTCTTTGTGAGATGTTTTAAAATTCAGTAATTTTGAATTCAGCCTCTTTGTTATAGGTCTATTTAGATTTTCTATTTTTTCTTGAGTCATCTTCAGTAGTTTGTTTCTTTCTAGGAATTTTTCTCTTTTGTCTAGCTTATCTAATTAGTTGGCATAGAGTTGTTCATAGTATTCCCTATATTTCTGTAAGAACAGTAGAGATGTCCTTCTCTTATTCCTACTTTTAAAGTTTCCTTCTTTTTTCTAGGTCAGCCTAGCTGAGGGATTTTCAATTTTATTAATCTTTTTAAAAAACCAACTTTTAATTTTGTGGATTTTCTCTATTGTTTGACTATTCTGTTTCATTTATTTCTGCTCTAAACTTAATTATTTCCTTCCTTCTCTTTGCTTTGGGTTTAGTTTTCTCTTTTTGTACTTTCCTAAGGTGGGAGGATAGGTTATTGATTTGAGACCTTCATGTATTTTTTTGTTCTTTTATTCCTTCCTTACTGCCTTATTTGATGCTAAATATACATTTCTTAGTGTACTATTTGTATTACTTCCCTTTTAATTATATATTTTTGAGCTATTTTCTTAGTGGTTACTCTGGGATTACATTTGACGTATTTTCTTAAAAAATCTAGTTCGGATGAATACCAACTCAATTTCAGTAGAATACAAAAACTTTGCTCATATATAACTCTGTTCTCTCCCTCCTTCTTTGTGCTGTTATTGTCATACAAATCACCTCTTTAAACATTATAACCACACTAACAACATCTTAAAATTATTGGTTTATGAAGTTTCCATTTAAATCTGAAAGGGAAAAGAGTTACGAACAAAAATATATTAACACTGTCTTTTACATTTGCTTATGTGGTTCCTTTTTCAAGTGGTCTTTATTTTTTCACGGGTATTCAAGTTACTGTATAACATCCTTTCTTCTCAGCCAGAAGGACTCCCTTTAGTATTTCTTGAAGGGCAGTTCTGCTTTGATGGGTTCGCTCAGTGTTTGGTTTTCTGGGAATATCTTAATTTCTCCTTCAGTTTGAAGGATATTTTTGCTGGATTTGGTATTCCTGTTGACAGTCTTCTGCTTTCAGCTCTTTTAATAATATATTATACTATTGGATTCTGACCTCCATGTTTTCTGATGAGGAGTCAGCTGCTAATGATATTGAGGATTGCTTGCATGTGACGAATCATTTTTCTTTTGCTGCTCTCAACATTGTTTGTTTTTTGCTTTTGACTGTTTAACTCTGAGTATTTAGATACAGATCTCGGAGTTTATCTGACTTGGAGTTCATTGAGCTTCTTGAGTGTATAGATTAATATTTTTCACCACTTGGGAAGTTTTCGTCTGGTATTTCTTCAACTGTTCTCTCTAGTTGTTCTCTCTCCTCTCCTTCTGAGACTCCCATTTTGCATCTGTTAATATGCTGTTCATGTCTCACAGTTCTCTGAGACTTTATTTTCCTTTACTATTTTCTCTTTCTCAAACTGGGTAGTCTCAATTGATCTTTCTTCAACTTGTTAATTCTTTCTTTTGCCTGTTTAGTTGTGCTGTCAATGCCCTCCAGAATTTTTCATTTACATTATTGTATATTTGAACTCTAGAGTTTATATTTGACTCTTTTTTTATAATTTCTGTCTCTTTGTTGATATTGTCTATTTGGTGAGACATCTTTTTCATATTTTCCTTTAAGTCTTTTTTTTTTTTGAGGAAAATTAGCCCTGAGCTAACATCTGCCACCAATCTTCCTCTTTTTGCTGAGGAAGACTGGCCCTGAGCTAACATCCCTGCCCATCTTCCTCTACTTTATATGTGGGACGCTCGCCACAGCATTGCTTGCCAAGTGGTGCCATGTCCGCATCCAGGATCTGAACCAGCGAACCCAGGCCGCCGAAGCAGAACGTGCGCACTTAACTGCTGCGCCACCAGGCTGGCCCCTCCTTTAATTCTTTAGGAAAGATTTCCTTTAGTTCATTGAATATTTAAAACTTTGTGTAGTAGGTCCAACATCTGGGCTTTCTCAAGGACAGTTTCTACTGACTGATTATTTTTTTCTGTTTTTTGGCCATACTTTTCTATTTCATTATGGGTCTCATTTTTTAGGTTGTTGAAAACTGGAATTTTAAAATAATATAATGTTGCATCTCTGGAAATCAAGTTATCTGCCTTCCTGACTCAGGGTTTGTTCTTGCTGCTTGCAGTAGTAGTGTTTGTTGTTATCAATGCTGTTTTCTTAGGGACTTTATTAATTTTGTAAAGTCTATCTTCTTTGTTGTATGTAGCATCTGAAGTCTCTGCTTGGTTAGCCTAGTGGTTAGCTAATGATTAGATGGATATTTCCATAAAGTCCTTCAACTAATTTCCCTTCCCTTTGCTGCAGGTCTATGTGTGTGAGTTGGGGTATGCCTTCAATGCTCTGGCAGTTTACAACTCTGCCTTAGCCTTCACCTCCTGCTTGGTCAGCCGTTGGTGAGAGATTAAGGCCTTCTCGGGTCTTTCCTGAGAACGATGTACGGCCCTGCACATATGCATGGCTTTCTTGATTCCCAGGAATATGTCAGAATTTTCGCAGACTCCCTATGGACATCTCATTCTCCAGATTTTATTTTAAATTTTTTGGCCAGCTTCTCATTTGCTCCAACTGGTGTCACCACCTCAGGCAGCTGTGATGTTTAACAATTCCTGATTCTTTTGGGGAAAGACCCTGAGGACAGGGATTTCCTCACTTAATAACATCTGAGTCAGGTCAAATAAAGATAAGTCCTGTGAATGGGACTTTCCCAGGGAGCTGCGGGGCAGTAGTGATAATTCTCCGAGGATGAGGATTTAGGGGAGCTCTAGACCCATTCTGCTCTCTCCAGTAGCTGGTAGGTCACTGGTTTTCACAGCTGCCTTGTTTCTAAGGCTGCTGGTTTTCAATGCTATTGCAGAGTTGGGGAGAGGGAAATGGGAATGGGGCAGGGTTAGATGCCACAGAGCTTACTAATATAGAGAATCAGCTATCTTTCTTGCAATCCTTTGGTTAATTTCCAGTGTTCTGAAAATGTTGATTTTTACCACTTTTGCTGCTGCTCTCATTGCTTTTATGGAGCACCATTCTGCAAGTGTTTTTTCTTCCTGAGTGATTTTAGTATCAGGACTGCTTTTGAGACACAGATTTCAATCCAGAAAGTTGCTTGGTGAGTACAGAATCAGAAAAATGGAAATGGGTGTGCTAAAAGGATACAGCTGGATGATTAAGTCTGGTGCTGGTTTCCACTCTGGGGAGATTGATATTTATGTCTCCAGGGGAATGTCGTACCTCAACTTTCTGTGTATCAGAGGCACCACAACGAGATATTACCATTAAACCTTGAGATTATCAAAGACGGGGAGGGGCATTTGCTGCTGCTAATGAAGTCTGGGTGGAAGTCTCAGCTTGGAACCCTAATAAAGCCAGCAGAACAGAATTGTGGCAGTGGGGCTTTGGGACTGACTGGTTGATAGTGAGCTGTTGGCTGGGGACCCTTGAGATATGCTTGTTGTTGACTTGCTACATGAAGTGTAGCTCGGGAGCCACAGTATCAGGAACCACCTGAGATCTTGCTGGAAATGCAGAATCTCAGATCCCCCTGCAGACTTACTGGGTCAGAATCTGCATTTTAATAAGGTGATTTATATGCACAGTAAAGTTTGAGGGGTGCGTGCCTGTAGCACATTTACGTCTTTATGTGGTTGTCCTGGGAAGATTCCTGCCATTGGCTGGCCTAATCTATTTCATGTTGATTTTTATCAACTTAAATCTCAGAAGTATATTATCTACTTCCCTAAAGTTTCAAAGGATATCAATTTTTGTACAGTCTTGCCCTTCTTGTAGTATTTTATAAGGAAGATAAAGAGTTGGACTTCAAAAATATCAGAGAAGGAGAAAGTCTTTGTGAGCCGTAGTGGTCCAGAAAGGCATTATTTGAGTTGGGCTTTAAGGAAAGGAAAGGGAGGAGGTGAGTGCATATCAGGTGTATGAAAATATGGGCCAAACTATGGAGGGGGGAATTATTTATCAGATGCAGTAGGTCTCCAACTGTAAAATTTTTTTTTTGAGGAAGATTATCCCTGAGCTAACCTCTGCTGCCAATCCTCCTCTTTTTGCTAAGGAAGATTGGCTCTGAGCTAACATCCATGCCCATCTTCCTCTATTTTATACGTGGGATGCCTTCCTGAGCGTGGCTTGATAAGTGGTGCGTATGTCTGCGCTCAGGATCTGAACTGGCGAACCCCGGGCCGCCGAAGCAGAGTGCACAAACTTAACTGCTACGCCACCAGGCAGGCCCCAAAACTGTACAATTTTTGAGGGTGAAGATTATGTCTTGTTCATATATATATCCTCAGTGACTGGCATAGAGTAGGTGCTCAATAAATTCGTTGTGAACTGAACAGCAGGAAGATTAACTTAACTAGAGGTGAGGATTTATATAAGAATTATGGGAATTGATGCAGATTACTTAAGCTATGACTCGATGATGGGGATCTTGAAAGCTTGGTAGGAGTTTGTATTTAAATTTATTGGATAATTTTCAATAATGTGTGTGGGGATGGGAGGAGGCTTATTTGGAGTTGTTATTAGAGAAATGATGAACAAATTAAATAATCACATTCAAACTCCAGAATATAAAGCCCTCCAAAAAGCCTTGTTGGCTCTCCCAGATATGCAGATGTTTGACTGAGAATGTATTATAGGAATCACACATTAAGGAGAAGGAAAGTTAGAGACAGACAGGGGTAGCACATTTCAATTTTTTGCATGTTGTAGGTTCTTAAGCAGGAGAATAACATGGAAAAATGTTTATTTCAAAATGATTGAAATTCAGCACAATGCTAGCTGGATTGGAAGGGGAAGAGAATGGAGTCAGATAGACCTGCTCGGTGGTTGTTTCCATAATCTAGGGATGAAGGCAGGTGGACATAGATCAAGGTAGTGGCAAGACAGAGGACAGTTGCTACTGAAGTTCCTGGTATTAGAAAGGAGAGAAATCTTACCTAGCAGTTTGGGTCTTACATTAAAGAGAAAGAAGAAAGGAGAACAGACGGAAACCATCTGATGCAATAGCAATAATAACAACTATTCTGTACCATTCTCACAAGGCAATTGTGAGGATCAAATGAGCTAATTCTTGTAAGTTGCCTACAAAAATGCCTGGTACATGGTAAGCACTCAGTAAATGTTAGCTATTAGTGATGTGATTGTTTCCTGGAAGGAGAGACCTTCTGTTGCTGTTAAGTAGCACTTCTGTTCCTCAAAATCAGTACCCAGCTCAGTGCTTATTTGTAATAGATGCTTAATAAATTTTTGATGAATGGATGAATGGGAAATAAAATATCTCTCAATGTAGGAACTAAATATATTGATTCTAAGTAGAATCACATTTTACTGTTGATTTCTATTATAAATATATTCCCCCTTTGGAGGAGTGGGCAAAGTGGTTATTGATCTCTCATCTTCTGTTTTGCAAACTAACTTTCTCTCTCCTTCTCTTCCCCTATCTCCTTGTCCGTTCCCATCCTAATGGATTCCTGTCTCTGTCCTCATGATTCCTGGAAGCCAGCTCTCCCCGTCTGTTGCGTTTTACAGCAGATGCTCAGTAATTATTTGTGTTAATGGGTAAACCAATGTGTTCTAGACCTGTGGCTCATGGCTCAAAGCGGTGCTACCAGTAGAAAGATACCCTCTTTTCTCTGCCGTATTTAATTCAGTCCTTTTAAATAGTTCACCCTCTCTGAATGACCACTCAGATGTTTGGTACAACCAATTTAGTGAGTTGTGGATAAACTGCATTACTTCGTGTGGCTGAAATATATCAAAACGTACATTTGTGCATGAGCCTAAATCTGGAAGTTTCATGATTATTTGACAGAATAATTGAAGTGAGGGGGAAAGGATTGAGTGATTCATGTTTCACTATATTTCTTCACCCACCACTGAAATAAAATATTCCAGAGAATATTTTTCTCCAGAGAGCAAAAGTCAGGAACCTTTTCGACCCCTGTCACCAAGTGACAGAAAGTTGGAGAGTGGAATTAAAATAGAGAGTTATCTAGCATCTCTTTCCAAGCTACAAGTTCTTTTCATCACCAAAGAATTGCTGTGATAGAAAAGGGGAGTTTCCACAAATGGTGGTGGCTGATTTTCATGCTTAAGAATCTTATAGGTCTTCTAACTATTAAGGGGCTTAGTCTCAGTTGGAAAAGTCTGTAGAATCCTGAAGTCCAGCTCTTCTGGTTTCTTTGGGTCCTTCTATTTAGAGTTGGTTTGCATTTTTCCATTAAACAAGGCTTTTCTTTAGTGCTTAATAGTAATGAGTCTTTAGGAAGAGATTTGCTACAAAGGTTTTTGAAGAGGGGTGGAGAATCTTTCTATATCAGGGCCACTGACTCACCAAATAGATTAATCAGGCATGCTTAAGAAACAGCAACCTAATTTAGGTCATTTGAGAAGGAATGTGAAACCATTAAATAAATATACTTCCAGCTCATATCACAGCCAATTGAGGAAGACAAGGGAGGAGACAGGGGAAGACGTAAAATGGTTTAGAGCAAGGAAAGAAAGAGAGAAAAACATGTACTCAGAGGCAGACAGACGCACACAGAAATGGAGCGGGACAGACAGAGAGGGGCAGGTTTGTGAGTTCTGAGACGAGAGTTACTGAGGTGAGGTGCTTGTCACATGCTGTTGCTCTCTTAAACGGATTTCTGTGCTAATGAGTTGTTTAAGCATTGCTCATAGCTCCTTCTACAGCAGTTTGCCAGGAGAAAAAATTATTCTTTGAACGCTTGCAACATTGACCCAAGTGATGTCTCTCTGAGAGAACAGATAAAATGAAGCCAAGGGCTGGAGATTTGCCTGCTCCCTTAAAGGGAGTGCACTAACATTAATTGAATCCTTATTCTATAGCATGTGTCCTCTATAGATTATCTAACTTAATCCTCAACAAATCCAGCAACAGGCACTGTTGCGCCCATTTTACAGATGATAAAACAGTCATTCAATGGTTTCAGGTAACACAACTAGTTAGCGGAGAAGGTGAGATTCAAGCACCATCTACCTCCAGAGTCCTGCTCTTTCTGTTTCACCAGCTGCATCCAAGTCTCTTTCTAGAACTTAAAGGAACTTCAGAAAATCATCCAAGTTTTCAAATTGGTTGAAATTGCTCCAGGCTTCAGATTGATAATAATTTGCTTTATTGAATAGAGATGCATCACTGGGCCCCAAGCCAGTCAGCCAGGTTTCTTACCCATTTAAAGTAGAACAGCATCCAGTTGGTTGCAGGCAGCGTTGTACCTACTGTGCTCTGACAGATGGTTTTCTATTTGGCTTTTGAAATTCTTATGGGAGGGAAGCTCACAGTTTCTCACAGAAGCTTATTGCAGTCGTTTCCAGAGTCAGTCTTAGGATCATCGATACGATTATTCCTCCCCACTTTGAGTGCTGCGTACTGTTGTGTGCTTAGCTTTCCCACTGGGCTAAAGATGGTGGTACAGTGTTTCCTGTGGTACATAGAAACTATACAAGGAAGACTAATGAATAATGACTCAGCAGACCGTGGCCTGGGGGCCAGATCTGGCTGGGCTGTTTTTGTAAATAAAGTTTTATTGGAACATAGTGTGCTTGTTCATTTATGTATTATTTGCGGCCACTTTGGTGCTTCGACGGCAGAGTCTAGTAGTTGTGACAGAGATTCTATGACCTGCAAAGCCTGAAATATTTATCTGGCCCTTTACAGAACAAATTTGTAACCCCTGCTGTAGATTGACAAGTCAACTAGAGAGTTTTATTTTTAAATGTGTTGTGTGTTGGTTTTTCATGAACGTCTTTTTTCTTTTTGAGGAAGATTAGCCCTGAGCTAACTACTGCCAGTCCTCCTCTTTTTGCTGAGGAAGACTGCCCCTGAGCTAACATCCATGCCCATCTTCCTCTACCCTATACGTGGGACGCCTACCACAGCCTGGCGTGCCAAGTGATGCCATGTCCGCACCCGGGATCCAAACCAGCGAACCCCGGGCCGCTGAGAAGCAGAACGTGCAAACTCAACTGCTGCGCCGCCGAGCCGGCCCCTAGAGAATTCTTGAAAGGAAAGGGAGCATGGATGTAGAAAAGCTACAGTGTTACCCAGGCAATAGTACTATGAGGGTCTGCTACAGATAATATTTTCCAGGTGCCCCTCGTTGTGTTTGGGGGATTCCAAAAGGGAGAGTTGTCTTGCTTATATGTTGGAATAGAGATAGAGAGTTCCTGAGAAGAGTGTTGCTTGTGCATCAGAATACAGAGTTGTGCTTCTCTGTTCTGACTGTGGTTCTTGTCCAGGCAAGTTGGGAAATTGTGACTCCTTGAAACCATGCAGGCAGCCAAGTATTCCAGCTGATGTTTTGCGATTTTTTTCCCCTTCGTTTAAAAATAAACTTTGTAGAATCTTTTTTTTCGCGGCTCTCTAAATATTCTGTTTTGAAACATTTAATTACCTAGGTTATTTATATGGAAAGGTCTGATAATGTTTCTATGGGAGTCTGTTATTTATTTCTTTTGCTAAATTTTATCTTATATTAGGGGGAGGGCTAAGGTTGGTTACTATGGCAACATTCTCAAAACTGCCACAATCTTATTATGGATGCTAAAACTATAGTCATTCTGGTGGGAGGGCAGCTTGGGTAGTGGGTGGCAGTCTTTTTATTTTTATTTTATTTTTTTAAAGAAAACCTCTCCTCCTTCCAACTCTTTTGCATTCATTTATTTTAAGCTTTGCAGCGTAGGGTACTGGAACGAGAAATGCAAAGAAAAAAAAAGTATGTCCTGTCTCTCTCTATTAAATTTCTGTCGTCTTCATCCGCTCCGTTTGTAGGGCTACCCCGCTTTCTCTCCGATCTGTTATTCATTTATGCATCCATTTATTCACCAAACTTACACTGAAGCCTACTCTGTGTTAGAGATAAATAAGATAGAATCCGTGTTCTCATTTCTCCTTTTAAATTAAAAATTCCTTGAAGTCATTAATTCGTGTCACTTAAATTCAGTTAAAACAAATGTTTATGAGCACTTGCTCTATACCAAGCATCATGGTGGCATGCAAGAAAAAGGGAGGGGGGCTTTGTCAAAGAGCGTTGTTTTGTTTTGTTGGGCAGCCAAGGGAAGGGCAAATAGGTAAGCACAGAGATGATTAAAATAAAATATGATAAATGCTAACACAGAGGAATGTAACCTGCTTAACTCTCCGTCCTGTAGAGCATGGGAAAAATTTTACAGGGGAGGCGCCATTTGGGCATTTTCCAGCTAGGGACCTGTGGGTGGGTAGGGCATTCCAAGCAACTCTGGACCAGCAAAATAGAGGTATTGGGGGCGGGGCGGGCCCCATGGTTGAATGGTTAAGTTCACGCACTCTACTTCAGCGGCTGGTTCGGATCCTGGGTGTGGACATGGCACTGCTCGTCAAGCCATGTTGAGGTGACATCCCACATGCCACAACTAGAAGGACCCACAACTAGAATATACAACTATGTACTGGGGGACTTTGGGGAGAAGAAGAAGAAGAAAAAAGAAGATTGGCAACAGATGTTAGCTCAGGTGCTAATCTTTAAAAAAAACCAGAATAGAGGTATGGTGTGAGGGAGCCCTTGGCTACGTGTGGGAGATCTTTAAAAGCATGTGGACAGCTGGTGGTTGAATAGTCCCGAGACATAGGCTAGACCCGTCAAGAGAAATTCTGTCTGGGAGGTTGGATTTTGGAGACTGAGAGCTATTGAAAAATTCAGACAAGGGAGTGACGTGAGTGTCCTGGTTCAGAAAGATCTTTCTGTTGGTGGTGTGTGGGATGGGTAAATAATGAAGGGAAAGGAGCAGATTGGGTTGAGAAGGACGTGGAGATTTGTAAAACATTACAAGGTTCGTCCTGGGACATGTGAGTTTAAGATGAACCCCACCAAGCTGGGCTGTCTAGTAGGCAGTTGGAAATATGGGTCCAGGAGTGAAGGAAATGTGGATGGGAGTCAGAGGTCTGGGTATCATCAGAGAAGGCTTGTGGGGAGGGGAAGCAGCCAGACGAGCAACTGCTCATCATCATGTTCCCACAGCGCCTAACTTGATGTCTCACTTTTAGTAAAAGACTAATAATTAAAAAAAAAAAATTCTGAAGCATTGATGTGACCAAAAGAACTAGAGCCATCAGACAGATTCCAGATTCACTGTAATGATTAAAATGTAACAATTGGGATTACTGAGCTCAGACTCATGGGACATAATCATAAAACAGTCTTTCTTTCGCCCTCCATTCATTCTTTAAACCTGCATGGTGTGGCATGTCCTTCTCTGTCTCTGCTGGTCACTCTTAGGTAATAAAAAAACCTTTCAGTTGCAAAACCCTATACTAATTTAGTAACTAAAGCTTCCAGAGAGCTCCATAATAATAAAAACACTGGGGCCAGCCCCATGGCCGAGTGGTTAAGTTCACGCGCTCTGCTTCAGTGGCCTCGGGTTTGCCAATTCAGATCTTGGGCATGGATCTATACATCACTCATCAGGCCATGCTGTGGTGGCGTCCCACACAGAAGAACTAGAATGACTTACAGCTAGGATATGCAACTATCTACTGGGGCTTTGGGGAGAAAAAAAAATAAAAGGAAGTCCAGCAACAGATATTAGCTCTTGGCCAATCTTCCTCAGGAAGAAAACCCCCAAAACTAACAAACAAACAAAACCTCTGGACTTGATTTAGAATTGAGGCTTCTTTCCTCTCCCAGCCTGGGCCTGCCACAGCCCTGGGGTCAGGGAGGAGGAGAGTGGTTAGCTGCTTCTCTCTTTCTGTGCTGTTCTCTTTCACTGCTTCTCTTCTATTTGCCAGTCTCAGCTGCAGACCCCTCTAATGTTGAAGTTGGGTTGGGAAAGAGGAGGAGGGAGGAAACAGTTAAGTTCTTACTTGACTAGTAACGAATTGTTTTTCTAGCATCAGTGCTCTCTGAATTTAACAGATGTTTAAGCCGACTACTTCTCTTTGGAGTTCTTTTGTGGAATCTTTGCAAATTCCCCTCCATCAATGCTGAGGATCTCATATTTGCAGTTGCCTGAGACAAGGGCAATGCATTGCTCTCCTGGATGCACTTTTCTCAACCCTTAGGCTTCTGATAACACCTCCAGCTACTCTCTGTTATGGTCTTTTGGATAGTATCTAAGCCAATCCCAAGATGGCTGTCTCTAGCACGTAGCCCACACCTTATTCCATGGGAGACACTCAAGCAACCTTTGCTTCTGCAGTCTCTGGTTGTGTAGCCGCCTCTCTTAGATCCACCATCCAAGCAGCCAGCAAGCCTCTTTCTATTTCTGTATTTCAGGTGTGAACCGGACACAAATCTACTTGTCTCCTAAACTGCATGAACTGCTGAGGACAGATGTTTGTCTGCCTCTTAAAGCCCCCCTCTCTTGACTTGAGATGAAGAGACAAGCAATCCTAACTACTATCTTCCTTGGGTGGAGGGGGGGAGGATTCTTGACACATCAACAGTGCCCTTGAAAAATCCCTCCAAAAATGTCCAATTCTTGATCCTTTTATACCCTTGTTGTGCTTAAGCAATTATGAGTGTTATAAACAGTTTATAGCCATCTTCTTTGGTAAATTTTACAAGTGGTCTAGTTCCTCTTTTAAATTGTATCTGTTGTTTCTTGGTGCCTCAGAGAGAGTATTCATTGAAATGTCTCGTGACATATTTGTAATTTCTCTACCCTCTTCTCTTTTAAACTTTCTCGTCTCGTTGGGGAGAGTTTTGTAATGCAGCAGGATTGGCTGCTCTCGGGGCGGATTCAGTGGATGGCAACCGTGGAACCAGGCAGTCTTTGTGGGGACTGTGTGCAAACCTTCCATGTAGACAGGGCACCCTTAGACGAGAAGCTGTGCGCCCGAAAGAAACTCAGTTTGCAATGATCTCCTCTGTGTTAATGACTCCCAAATCTGTCATCGTAGCCCAGACCTCTTCCTGAGATGCAGACCCATATATCTGACAGCTTACTGGGTTTCTCTGATCAAAATATTACAAACTTAACTCATATCATTCCTCTGAAACCTACTCCCCGTCCTTAACACCCATTCATCTTCATGTAATTTCTCTTTAGTCTTAATAAATGACGCCTAGAAAGTCCACCTAATTGTTCGAATCAGAAATCTGGGAGTCGTCTATGGATTCCTAAGCTCTTATGTGCAGTGGGTGCCCCCTTTAGCAATCTGCGGATGTCTGTGGATACCTTTCAAAATAATGTTTTTAAGTACAGAAGACTATTATGAAAACTGATGATATGGAAATACAGTTCTATTATGGATGACTTGGAGTCTGCGAGTTGTTCTCTCTCTCTCTCGCCTCTCACACTGGTTCAGTATTGGTCGCCAGTCACCTCCTGGAGAGTAGCCAGACTCATTTCATCTTGTCTAACTTCACAGCTACTTTCTTAATTCAGTCCTTTATCATCTCTCACATGAATTACTGCAGTTAAATTTTAAAAATAATTTATACTGGAAAATTTCATATATATACAAAGTAAACAAAATAGTGTAATAAACTGCCTTGTAACCATCACCTAGTCTTGACAGCTATCAACATAATACCTCAACTCTCCTTCTACTCCCTAGTTGATGATGATAATGATGGTTTTATAGGTTTTTTTAAAAGTAAAATTTATAAACATTGAATTGCATAAATATTAGATGTACAGTTTGGATACATGAATCCACAACCCACACTTCTTGGGGTAAAGCCAACACCTCTATGAAGACGTAGAACATTTTCATCTCCCGGAAAGTTCCCTCCTCCCTTCCCAGTCCCTTTCCAGCTTCTTGCTCCTCAATAGGCAACCTCCGTTCTGACTTTCTTCACCTTAGTTTAGTTTTGCCTGTTTTGGAATTTAGTGTAAACTGAATCATACAGTAGGGATTCTTTTGTCCCCAACGTCTTTCACTCAGCATGTATATGAGATTCATCCATGTTGTTGCCTGTATTTGCAGTGCATTCCTTATTATTGCTGAATACTATTCTGTTATATGAATAAGCCACAATTTGCTTGTGATTCTCCTGTTGATGGCCATTTTGGTTGTTTTCAATTTTTGTCTACTATGAGTAAAGCTACTCTGAACATTCTTGAAGTCTTTTTGTAGCCGTGTGTTTTCATTCTCTTGGAAGTGGAATATTGGAAGTCAAAGGGTAGGTATATGTTGACTTTTTAAAAAACCTGCTAGGTCTTTTCCAAAAGTACCAGTTCACTTTCCACCAGCAATGTATGAGAGTTCTAGCTCCACATGCTTACCAACATTTGTACCGTCAATCTTTAAATCTGGCCATTTTTATGGGTACCTAATGGTATCTCATTGTGGTTTTATTTTGCATTTCCCTTGTGACTAATGATGTAAAGTATTATTTCTCAGTGGACATTTACATATTTTCTTTTGTGAAGTGTTTGTCTGTCCAAGCTTTTTTTTAGACTATTTTAAAAAAATTTGTTATTAGTGAGTTATAGGATTTTAAAAAATTCTAGATATAAATTCCTTATCGTATATGCGGAATCAGTCAAACTCCTAGAAACAGAGTAGAATGGTGGTTGCCAGGGGCTAGGGAGTGAGAGAAATGGGAGATGTTGGTCAAAGATACAAACAAACTCCTAGCTATAAGATGAATAAGATCTGGGGTTCTAATGCATAGCATAGTGACTATAATTAACAGTACTGTATTATATGCTTGAAAGTTGTTGAGAGAGTACATCTTAAATGTTATCACCACACACACACACACACACACACACACACATACACACACAAGATGGCAATTATGTGAAAGGTTGGGGGTGTTAACTTATCTTACTGTGATAATTATTTTGCAATATATATATATATATATCTAATCATCACATTGTACACCTGGAACTTATATACATTAAAAATCAATGATATCTCAATAAAGCTGGGGGAAAAATAAATCCCTTATCAGATATATGTTTGTGACTGTTTTCTCCCCGTCTGATACATACCTATTAATTTTCCTAATGCTATTTTTCATAAACAGAAAATTTTAATTTTTCTTTTATGGTATTGCTTTTTATATCCTGCCTGAGAAATGTTTACCCTATCCTCAGGTCATGAAGATATTCTCCTATATTTTCTTCTAAAACTTTTATATTTTAGCTTTCACATTTAGATCTATTATCCATCTTGAATTAATTTCTGCGCTTAGTATGGAATGGGGGTTTAAGTTCGTTCTTCTTTTTCTTTTTTATGGCTATCTGGCTGTTCCAGCATAATTTGTTGAAAAGATGCTCCTTACTTTGTTGAATTGCTTGGTGACTTTGTCAAAAATCAATTGACTATATAATTGTAGATCTATTTCTGGACTTTCTATTCTGTTCTCTTGATCTATTTGTCTTTATGCCAATTCCACACTGTAGATTAAAGATAAGTCTTGAAGTCGTGTAGTGTAAGTTTCCCATCTTTGTTCTTTTTTCAAGATTGTTTACTGTTCTAGATCCTTTACATTTCCAATTAGATTTTAGAATTAGCCTGTCAATTTTTATTTAAAAAGCTCTGCTGAGTGTATAATTGGGGTTACATTGACTCAAAGGTTAATTTGCATGCATAGTTTTAGCCTGGGATCTGGGGAAATTTCATTTGCAGATTTTAGGCTCCCCCCTTGTGACTTCTTCCTTTCCAAAAGTTTTCCCCTAATTTTCTTGTAGTTCTGCCTTCCTTGAAATCATCTGTGAGGAAGCTGAGGTTTTCTGCAGCCCCAGCCATGTGTGGCCATTGCAGTTTGCCTTTTAATGGTAATCTCTGCTCCAGTTTTTGCCTTACCATGGTCACTTTCCAGTGCTTTTGAGTGTTTTTTCTAAAAAAATTGTCTAAATTTTATCATTGTTGTCTGTGGAACAGTTGTTAATGACCAAGCTGCTTTGCTATTAGCAGAAGACAGAACATCTTCGACTGGCACACAGTGGTCTCCTTGCCTCCTCTTCCACCTCCTCCAGAGCGATCTTTCAAAAATGTGAGCCTGAGCAAACCATTCCTTGATTTCAAGCCCCTCAGTGGCTCCTCATTGCTCTCATTGCTCCTCATTGTTTTCCATCTTCTTTTTCTAGATTCTTCCATACTTATTCCATGTGCTCCCTGGCTTTATTGAACCATTTGGCATTCCCTGGGCACATCCTTCCCTCACAAGTCTCCCCTTCTTTGCATGTATGATGGTCCCTGCCTGAAATGCCCCTACCTTCTTTGTAGCCTGGCTATCTCCTATGGTCCTTCAAAAGACAGCAGCTCAAAGTGTCAACTCTTAGGGCAACCTTCTCCAAACTGGATTACTCATGCTTTCGTATTTCCCATTGTTCCTGGTGTATTTTAGTATCACAGAGCTTATCAACTTGTATTTAATTGTTTAATTACTTATTTGTTACTTGAACTGTTGAGACTGTGAGCCCCTGGAGAGTAGAGTCTATGTTTTACTTACCTTTGAATGCCCATCACCTAGTATTCTTGTGGAAGGAAAGAAATGAGGATGGATGGACTTCATAGTCAAATTATGGTTGCATTGTAAATTGTAGGTATCTGACTATCTCAAAATATTTCCCCTCAGTCCTCTTACTCATGGTCCCGAATATGTAAATGCCAATGTGAAATTAACAAGATGAAGTTAGACTACAGAAACACCTCAGTTATCCAGAACAAAGCCTTCCAGGAGCCTCAGAAAACTTACCAGGTCAGGATTTAAATACGTATATATACTGATGCAAATATATTTATACAATGACACAAATATTTCACCTATTGAGATGTGAGTTAAGTTTTGTGGACACAAAGGAAAAGGCTGGTTATGATTTCAAAAATTAAGCAAAGTTTTAATCTACATAACCAGCATTATGACACAGGGGAACATTGAGGGAAGCTAGATCACAGCTGTCACTGTTGCCCAAATCCTTTCACATTTATTTGGACATGTCCACCTTTTTCGTGTGTGTGTGATTTACATGTAAAATACAGAAATAGAGATAAGCTTGCTGGCTGCTTGGATGGTGGATCTAGGAGAGGTGGCTGTACAACCAGAGACTGCAGAAGCAAAGGTTGCTTGAGTGTCTCCTATGGAACAAGGTGACACTGCGATGAATTATGAAATTCATCACCACAGGCTTAAAGGTTAGGATTAGGGTTTTTTTGTTTTTTGTTTTTTTTGACTACTAAGTAATCATATAAGCATTGCTTAATTTCACACAGATTCTTTCTTGGTGGAATCCCAACTTAAAATACTGTTCCCATGGAAGTCTTGTTGGTAAGTAGACAATGCCTTTTCCACATAAAAAAAAAATATTTTTATGATACCACAGTCTTCCATATTACCATCTTGCACACCAATTAAATTGAAATGTCCTGCCATTCTATGTCAATTATAAGCTGGAAAAAAAGTTTGCCAAGTCGTTTCCTTGCAATTAATGATTATCTCATCACTCCTCCTTTTCTCTTGTATTTTTCCCTTCTTTTCCCCTTAGATTAATCTGTGAAACATTGCCTTCCTATGTTCATTCCACTTTTGCTTCAAGCCTCCCACAGTGCACCTGGCCTCCCCAAATGCCTCTCCTTTCTCACAAAGGCCTCTCCTTTCATCATTGTTTAAGACACTGATAATCCACTTCCTCCATTAAGTTCCCCTGGACGGATCATAGACAGTTGATTGCATGTTTGTATATGTGTATGTGGGTGTGTATTTTTTTTTTAACTTTTAATTACAAAAGTAAAAAATGCATTATTCATTACGAGTAGGTAATATGGAGTAAAAATGAAAGTTTCTCACTTAAACACACCTGCCCCCAGTACACCTCTTCTTCCACCCCCAGAGGAAACCATACTTAACCACTTGCTGTGCCATGTGCCCTATATATTTTTTTCTAAGCATCTATGAATGCACACACATGCTTACATATAGCAAGATGGTAATGAAAATATTTGTCCACAAGTATAGTAGTATAAATAAATATATAATTTCAGCACTTAAAAATATGGGCTCTTCTGTTTTGTAAGTAAACTAAACTATATATAACTGCCTACCAAGTGATATAAGTTAGAGGGCAAATCATTCATCATGTCCTTCTAATAATTTCCAAAGCATTTGTTGATTTCTAGTTGGTATGGTGCAGCTGTCTCTAGCTAAGTGATGCTTCTGTATGAACCATGATTTGAAACAGGGAAACACATGAATCTATTTCAGGATTCACTCATTGCATTGATAAGCATCAGATCCCTGAGTCTAGGGCTTTGTTACAGCCAGGAGGTGGCTGGACATGCACCTGAGTGCATGGATGTGGGTTGCTGGCGTCTTGGCCCCCAGTGAAGTGCCACCCTGCAAGCTGCCTGCTCTACCGTCCCATCACTGCCAGGTTCTTGGTGCATCTGCACTAGTTCCACTCCTTGGCCCAGTCAACTGCCTCTGTGGCCACCACTGGACAGTGTCATTCAGTGACTTGTAGACTCAATAAGCGGGGGATTTCTCTTTCCCAATTGATATGGAAGTCTTTAAATAGTTTAGCAACTGGTCTGGCTGTTCTAGTGTATAAAATCTGTACATCAACCCTGCCTATATTCCACACACATTAAATTCATTGTATGTGTATATGTTTATTTGTTTGCGTGTCTGTGTGTACACACAAGCATTTATGCATCCACAGACCCCCAAATCAAAGGCACAGCCAGGTAGGCAAGAGATAGGAATGGCAGAGGTACCTGGGTAGAAAGCGAGGGAGAAGAGGAAAGACTGCAGGTCCGGAGAAGTGTCAGTATTTCCCTGCCTGGAATGAGTGTCTGTCTATCCAACTTTGGGAAAATTTCTTGAATCTTGTTGTTTCCTCATTGTCCTCCCAAGGATATTTTGCACTTTTTTGAGCATTAAAGGTCACGAACTGCCCTGCTTGATCTTTGAACCCATTTTCCCCCATTATATGAGAAGAACTAATCCTTAGTGGAGCAGGCGTCAAGGAGTTAAAAAAAAAAAGAAGAAAGAAAGAAGGAAGAGAGAAGTGAGTCAGAGAACTTCTGCCTATGCGTCTGAGTCAGCTTAGTGTGTTAAAAAAAACCTGTGTGCGGAGACCTGCCTGGAAAAACTGCTGAATGGAAGGACTTGAGAATAGCTTATAGACTTTGATGGCAGATGAAGAATTTTCATGTTTTTTCAGAAATGGTTAGCAGCCACTAATAACGCCACCGTGACATCACAGAAATCTTGACTCTTGCTCGTCCCCTCCCACCTCCTTTTCATATAGGACCTTAGCACAAGCGGGTCAGGAAGAGAAGAGGGGGGCTGCTCAGAGGAGGGAATAAGGCAGGTGGAGCTGGTGTTGTACCTGGCAGGCCATGTTCCCTGACAAATCAGGTAGTCCTTTTGGAGGAGATGCCATCTGGGAAAGGTGACCTGTGAGCACTCAGCTACTGCCGGCACCTCAGCCATGTGGGAGCACTGGAAAGAAAAGCACCCCTGGATGAGGGGAAGGTTGAGTGCCTTTTTATCTTTTATTGTGTGTGTGTGGGGAAGGGTGATGGTAAATGTGTGGGTTGCAGACACATGAACACGCAGCAGAATGGTGGATGCCATTTTCTTATATTCCTGTGTATAAAGGTGAACATTTTAATTTTATTTACAGTAGGGGGGAAAAGTCCTCCAGTGTTGAACATTTGGTGTAGTGGAAATTGTATCGAAGCTTCTTGTTTCACTCTTTTTCACGAACGTGTAACTTTCTGAGGAAAATCTCTGCTGGACTGACCTATTTCAAAGTTTGATTGTTAAAAAGGCAGCTTGAAAAATTGGAGCTAAAATTAATTTCTCCTTTTTAAACAGTGAAAATGTTTTTAATGTGATTTCCATGTCGCTCAGATGATGACCATCGTTTCATTTTGATTCAATATTGAATCTGCTGGAGCGCTTCAGTACAGCCCACATACAGTTCTATTAAATGCTGTGTGTACTTCACTGCTTTGTTTTCGTAAAAAAGTGGAATTTGTGTGTTTTAAAATAGTGATTTCTTTCCTCTCCGCTGTTGGGAAATGCATCTGTGAAGTGTGCTGTTCAGGCTCTGGGTCGTTCCTTGTCAGTGTGTCTCTAAGGGGTAGGTGTTAGCAGCGCCCTGATTAAATGGCAGCTGGAGACACTGGCCCAGGGCCGGGACTCACCAGGCAGCTTACTCACAGACATGTTCCTGTTACTGAATCACCGTCTAAAGCAAAGTTCATTTTTTTTTTTTTAAAGATTTTATTTTTTCCTTTTTCTCCCCAAAGACCCCCGGTACATAGTTGTATATTCTTCGTTGTGGGTCCTTCTAGTTGTGGTATGTGAGACGCTGCCTCAGCGTGGTCTGATGAGCAGTGCCATGTCCGCGCCCAGGATTCGAACCAACGAAACACTGGGCCGCCTGCAGCGGAGCGTGCGAACTTAACCACTCGGCCACGAGGCCAGCCCCAAGCAAAGTTCATTTTTTAGAACTAAAATTCCAGTTGACTGTCAAGGATCCTCTAACCAGAACTTAGTAGTATTTTAAAACATCGACCCAACTTAGTCCCACCGAGGAAATATTATAGGGGACCCAGTTAAGAAAGTAAGTTTAAGTGACTGAAAAATTTGATAAAGTCTGATGGAGGCAGACTTGCTTGTTTATAAACCTCAGAGGTGTTACCATATGTAATGTCCTGTGCATTTATATAGATGATTTTTCTCACCTAGACAGCAACCTTGTCATGTTAAAGAACATGGATTTAGAGTCAGACAGTCTTGGATTTGAGTCACTTTATGACTTCTGTGGCCTTCAGCAGGTTTTATAGCCTCTGGAAGCCTCAGTTTCCTCATCTATACAATGAAAATAATGCCTACAGGTTAGCATTGAAGTGAGAATCAGTCACTGTAAAACCTCAGCCCATTTTAAGCATTTGGAAAACATCAGTTTCTCCATTCTTCTTGTTCCTTGGTTGTTATTATTTGTTTATTTTTCTTTCTGAGCCTTGGGTTTCTCCGCCAGTTTAGGTGGAAGGTGATCTTCTTGCTGTAACTAAATCTGGATTCTGCCAACAGAATTTTTCTGAACTGGTCTCCTTGTCTTGTCTTCACAGCCTCCCATTCAGCCAGCCCCCTGATCAGTAGCTTCTTTCTCAGTTCTTCTGCGTTCCCTCGGATCCGTGGAGGCCTCATCACACTGGTGCCCCTCAGGGTCTCTGTTTCAGGGCACTAGCAATTCCTGGGGGTCAGGGCACGTTTTCTGGCTGACTCTGTAAAGCAGTAACCTGTTTCTCTGGCAGAGCCTAATAGCATCTTCTCTGCAAGTTAATCATATTTGTTCACTCTGAGCAGAATGAGGATTTTCCCCAATTGTTATGTCTCTGCAGAGTGTCTCCTACCATTATGTGCTATAAATGTGGCATCATTGTGTGCTCCTATTTGCTAATATAAGAGAAATCCCATTATAAAGAATTCCAAAGGATTTTGCAGATTATTTTACTGGTTCAAAATAAGAAGACCATCCCCTAGAACGTGGAGCTGCTGTGGCAGACAGAGTTTGTAGACGTAAAATGGGGTATAATGCGATTGCCCTATGGGCCCCATTTTGCACAGAATGGCGTCAGCTGAGAGAAACCAAAAGGGGAGCAGCTCTCTCCATCTGGCGATTCCCCCCCAGCCTGCAACATTAACTCGGAGCACTTTATCCCATTGGGACACTGACTCACCCTTCCTCTCTCCACCCCCGTTGTCTAGTTCTCATATTCTCTGTCCCCACTAATTCTAGTGTTGCACTGACTTATGCCTCCTTCATCCTAAGGGGGGCAGAAAGCTGGCCTTTACTAATAAAAGTAGGAAAACAGAAATGCCACCACTTTCAGTGCAAACAATATATGTTTGTTGAATGTGTGAATACAACAACTTGGAATAACTGCCAGCAGTGTTTCCAAATATTTTGGGCCTATTTAAATAAAGAGACATGAATAATTTGAAACTGGCATCGTTTTTTATTCCTTCTTTTTTTTGCATTAGTAATAAATGTGATGAAACCTTAAAAACAAATTCTCACAGTTAGGGAGTGGTTGCCTCTGGGGAGTAGGACCAGAAGCAGTTCTGGGAACTTAGGCTGTTCATTATACAGCACTCTCGTGCTTCCTTTTCTCTAATCAAATGTATGTATTACTTTGATTTTTTTTTTTTAAATGCCTTCTTTAAGTAGGCTCAGTTCAGTTTAAGTAAAACCTGTTGAGTGGCTTGTGCCAGGCAGCGTGCTGGCCATCTGAGCTCAAGGGTGAATAAGGCATAGCTCTTGCTTGTGAGTTCACAGTCTAACTGGAGAGACAGAACAGACCGAAGGCATATTTAAATAATATGATGCTGGCTGAGAGAGAGGTAGCCGTGGAGTTAAGTATCTTCCTCCCAAGACATTTTATTCATATTTTTATTTTTAATTTCTATCTTTATGATGAATGTATCTCAACAGACTTCTAATGATCACAAGTTTGCATTCAGTGGAAAAAGAATAAATGAGATTTTATCATCTTAATTTCCCCAACATGGAAGAGAATGCGGCAATGCACCGTAAAGAGAGAGGCATAAAACCAGCCACCAGTTTTATTTTGCTACTTTCTCTCTGGGAATGAGCGAACAACAGCAGTGCAGAACAGCCTTAAATCACAAATCCATACAAGGCCGTGTCAGTACCGGGACATTCTTTATTCCCTGCAGCCCACAGCTGCCAATTCCTGTGTCCGAACCTGGAGGTTTCTGCCACCTCTCAATGATTCTGGAGCACCCAAGAACAATGTCAACTTATTATTAGAAGGTCTTCCCCAACTTGAGTTGGAGTCAACCTGAGCATCTGTCTCAGGCCTTAAGTCCTTCTAGTTTTACTGACAAAGCTTCCAGACTCATCCAGGGTCTCTTAGACATATTTGAGTCAATCTATCAGATTGTTTAGTAGTTAATGAGGCCAGATTTTATTCCAAGAGCAAAGCAGCGTCACTCTGCCTATCATCGGAGCGTACCAAGTCATTCTGATTTTTAAAATATCATTGAAATAAAGATTCATGTTTTGTGGTATCTGTCTATTACTCTGTCTTTTCAAGAAAAAAACTCACTTAAATTTGTACAAAGAAGCTTTTTGGCTCACTTAATATTATGGGTTTATGATTTCCATAACACTGAAAATATCTGTAATATGTATGATGCAATGTGAATCTTGTTTCCACTGACTAGTAGGTAAATGCTTTGTAGAGATTTAAGAAAGGGTTTGATTTTCAAATGAAAAATGAATGAATATGATTTCAAAGATAAAACAAACTCAGATTGGGACTAAAAAGCAGAATTATATCAAAATGGAAGTTGATGATCTTATAGAGTTAACGTTTACTGATTTCACCCAAGGATTGTGTCAACATCAATAATTTTGAGCAGGTAACTGTCTATATTTTATCAGTTCACACCAAGAATATATGATGATATTAAGTTTTTAAAGAAATAAACCTTAAAAACTCCTGAAAGGTTTTATTAAAATCCCCCTGGGTGTAATTTATTATTTTTTAAAACTAATATTTAATGTTTTTATCAATCAGTGGATGGTACTGGTTTTATCTTCCCTGACTGATTAAAACAATTCTTTACCGCTCACTTTAAGCCCACTTCTTTTGTTGAGATAACTTTCACTTTAGCTGCAAATTTTCATGTACATTTGGGGTCAAAATCATTTTACAGAACTTTGCCCTCAACTGCCTTAGCTGGGTTTGACCTCAGCCAGAGTTTTCCCACCGTGTTTAATTTGCTCCGGCTTCTCCTGCGTTTTTTCTTGATTTCTCCCTGGAAAGTGGCAGAAGCAGAAAGCATGATGATTATCATGTCATAGGGCTCCATAATCAGAATGATAAATTCCTATGCATAAGTGCTGTCTTTTCTCAGAATTTCCTGACCCATTTTTCATTTTTTGAGAGGGAGACAGAATTGTCTTTCTTTCCCTCCTGACCTCTTGAGAAATCTCTTATATTAGCTGGTATTTTCATCTGCTGGCACCTCTAACTATTACAACGTGCCTCTTAGATAGAATACAGAGTGCCCACATTTCATCTTGTAAAAGAAATAGTTTTTCTGCAAGAGTTAGTTTCTTTGATGAAACCACCATATGGACCATTTAGTAGAAAACTCAAAAGACTTGAGAGCACAATTTAACAGGCATTCAATCAAGCTGCAGTGATTTCTTTTGTCCCTTAATGTGAAGGAGGCGCCGAGGAAGGTTTGGCTTGGGAGGTGGAAGGCAAGAATACAAGGCCGATGTCGGGACCTGAGGGGGCGTGGCTGCAAAAATTCAGGGCACGTTGGTGCTCTAAGGCACGGGGTGATCTTGCCTGGGGCCTGCACTCCAAGTCTGGTCGCCTCTCTTTCCACTAGAAACATGCTCTTTGCTTACTTTTTGTTTGAAGCAGCTGGAAAGGATATTTTTTGCTCTGAGTCAGTGCTTTGCTTTTGAAGAAGCTGCTTCCAAAGAGTCTCTATTGTCTTCCCTCTGGGTTTCAGCTCAGTGTGATAAGGTTACTTAAATATGTGTGTGTTTTTAAATGGTTATGAAAATAAACTCTTCATATTAATGTGGCTCGCTCCCCACTCCCCCACACTGTTGAGTGCTGCTCTCCCTCCCAGCAACTTTCCATTCTTCTAGCTCTTCCTTCTGGTCTTTATTTACCTCTGCATTTCTAAATACTATGTTTATGCTGCTATTACTTGATTTGCCAATTGTAGACGTTATACTCTGTCTTCTTCCTGTGAGTGATGAGGGTTAGACTAGCGTTCCTGTGTCCCGTCTAATATCCTTTCCCTTCCTCTCTCTTCCTCATGTATTTACATCAAAGTTTTGGGTTAAATTAATGATGATACTATTTATACTGTAATATTATATAACATTTTAAATAATGGCTAACATTTATTGGGTACTGTCTAGGTGCAAGACACTGTTTAAGAGTTTTAGACGCATATTAACTTATCTTCATAACAACAATATCAAGTAGGGACTATCATTTTTTCCATTTTGCAGATGTGCACATAGGTGAAGTGCCTTTTGGAGTCATACAGGTAGTAGTTGGTGGAGCCAGACTTCAAAGCAAAGTAAATCTGGCTCTAGAGTCTGCTTTTAACCACTACACTCTTTAAATTATGATGATTTTGTAAAAACTATTCATAAAGCAGCCATATGTATACTATCACTTCTTTTATTATTTTTTTTCATTTCATTTACTATCTCTTCATTGTTTTTCACTCTTCATTTTTTTCCTTTTGGAACTCCTATTATCTGGAAGTTGTATGTCCTGAATTGATCCTCTAATTTTCTTACCTTTAAATCTTGGTTATCTTCTGGCCTACATTCTAGGAGGTTGCCTGAACTTTAGCTTTTAACTCTTCTGTTGACTTTTGATTCTGGATGTTTTTAAATCCCAAGAGCTGTGTCTTATTTTTGGCATGTTCCTTTGTTTATTTTTCAGTTCCTTCTTCCCGAGTTTGTGTTTGGGTCCCGTCTTCCGTGTTAGTGGCTTTCCTACAGCGTCAGGAGATGTGTGGCCATCAGTTCACATATGTGAAGGAGGCTCTAAGAGCTGATGGGACACACTCAGCGGGGGCCTGGGCTTGTCAGTTAGTGGGCCTCACTGCCGAGTGAGCTAGGGTCTGCAGATCTGTTCAGGTGGCGGATTCCCGGTTGTCATCATCTGGAAGCTTTTCCCATGGGCAGGTCAGATTATCCAGAATAGAATCTTCCAGACTTGTTCCTGGGGATATCTGTCTGCTACAGGTGTTGTGGGAGCCAAGTTTGGGGCAGGGGACAGAAGATTTCATCATGGATGTTGACTTTCACACTGTTCTCCCTTGGGCTCGTGTTTACCACTGCACCATCCTCACTACCATGTAAACCCTCCCCAGGGGTCCCTGGTTCCTGAGGGTGCTCTTTCAATTTCTCTAGAAAGGAAATCTCTCCTCTCCTGCCCTGATGGAGGAGGCATGGTCACATGCTGTGTGGGGAGATGAGGGGATCAGGAGGGTTCTTGGTGCCTTGTGGGAAGTCCATGGCACTGCTTCCAATTCCTCAGCCTTTCTGAGGCCTACAGTACCAATTGGCTTGTCTTTTCTTGGCCTTGTTCTGTGAGAATTTTAACTTTCTTTCTTTCTTTTTTTTTTTGAGGAAGGTTAGCCCTGAGCTAACATCTGCCGCCAATCCTCCTCTTTTTGCTGAGGAAGACTGGCCCTGAGCTCACATCCGTGCCCACCTTCCTCTACTTTATATGTGGGACGCCTACCACAGCATGGCGTGCCAAGCTTTGCCATGTCCACACCGGGATCTGAACCAGCGAACCCTGGGCCGCTGAAGTGGAACCTGCGGACTTCACCACAGCGCCACTGGGCTGGCCCACTTTTAGCTTTCTTTGTTCTACTAGGTCAAAACTGACTTGTGTATTCAGTTTCCCTCTATAGAAGACTGTTGACATTTTTTTCTTCCTGTTATCATCTCTCCTTTTCTCACTGTCCTTGTGGAATTTTATTGTTTAAATTTAATCACTTTCCTTACATTGCATTTTGAGAAGACAGCAGAGATAAACACCCTGTTAATATGCCATACTTAATTGAAGCCTGACTCTGTTACTGTTGAAAAAATTTGTTTCCTGGAATTTGCTTCGTTTTCCTGTTAGGTTGGAGAACCCCACAGGAATTGTTTCAGAACTGTAGGGTGCGTTCACTTTTCTTCCTCCTTGAGCTTCCTGATGTATGCCTTTCTTCCTTTTCTCTCAGGACTGTAAATCCTGAACGATCTCTTAAGCTCTTTTCTCTTCCTGTCTTCATCTATAAATGAAAGGGACTCAGAGTCAGGTTTCAGCAACTAGATCTGACATTCAGAGAAACTTGTGTTCAACAGGCTTCTCTTAGCCTTCTTTTCTCAGTGGTATTCTCTGAAAACCTTTCTGTGTCACACTGAGGTACAAATGTCTGGTATCACCTTAAGGTGTAAAGTGTAACTTCTCTTAGGAACATGGATAAGGCTTTGGGGATGAAACTCTGATAATGGATTTTCTCTCTTTAGCCAGCTGGAAGGCTGGACTGCTTTGGGATTTCAGGGCCTTCCTGGAACCTCAATATCATGCTCTGCCTTTCTTTAGAGTCGGTCCTGGCATGAGGGCTACTTGGCCGAATTGTTTAGTCAATGGTGTGATTCAGCTTCATCATTTCTAGAAAGATTCCCATGTTCACATCTCATTGCAGAGGGCTGAGGTGCAATGACTCTAAATCTTGACAAGGGGGTACCTTTTGCAAGAATGTTCTTTGGAAAATGGTGATGGCACAGACAAGATGGGCAATGTCACCAGTGAAATCATTTTGAGATCCCCAGTTCTTGGACTTGCCCTAGGCAGTAGCTTTGCCAGCAGGTTGGAAGAAGACACAAGAAGCCTGCTTATCAAACTTGTAGCAGACACAGAGCTGGAAAGAATGGCCAATGTAATCGATGACAAAAATATGTCTTGAAATGATCTGGATATGCTGGAATGCTGGGTTAAAAATAACAAGATGACATTTCAAAGAGATAAATGTAAAATCTTATTTGGGTGTTAAAAAAATCAATGATGATGGGAGAAAAAATCTACTGGCAGTAGTTCTGGTAGAGAAAAGACATTTAGGTTTTGTTTGACTGAAAGCTCAATATAAGCTGCTAAATCTGACGAGGCAACTAAAAAGCTGCATTAATGGAACCATAATGTATTGATCCCAGGAAGTAACAGCCCCTTCAATGGTTAGACTGCACCTGGATACTCGTGTTTGCTGGCGTACCTTTTATTAGAGCGAATAAGAGCTTGCCGGAGAAGAGCAATTAGCCAAGGGCCTGAGGGTCTGGAAGCAGTGTCTCAGGAGAAACCATTGATGAAACTGGGTATATTTAGATGGAAAAGAAAACAGTCTTCTACTTATAAGCTGCAAAATTTCAGGCAAGTTACTGTCTGCGCCTCAGTTTCCATATGTGTGAGATGGGAGGAGAGAGCATTTCTGGTGGGAGTTGGGGTACCTGGCAGGTAGGCCTGGACCATGAGACTGGAGAAGTGGGATGGCAGGGATGAGATTGTGAACATCTTTGTATCTCAGGATAAGAAATTTAAAGTTTATCCTGTGCTGTAGGTAAATTATATGGTCACCCTATCCATTATCTTCCAAACCAGAACTTTAAGAGTGAAAGGAGGGCTTATTAAATAAGGTGTGAAATGGGACTGTTGCGGCACCCCAGGCAAACCAGGAGAGAAGGCCACCCTGGTAATGAGCACTACTGGTAGAGGCAAACTGCCTTTCGGGGTGGTAAATGACCTGCCTTTGGAGGTACTTAAGCAGGGCTTGGATGAACTTCTGTTAGAGAGCAGTGTTTCTTTTGTGGTTGGAAATGAACTACATGAACTTTAAGGTCCTTATTAAGTACTGCTAAAAGAGATGCTCTATTCGGGTAATATGAAACAAGTTAAACAGAAACCATCCTGGCCCTCCCCGGATTCCTTTAGATGTGTATATTTGGCAAAAAGAGGGCTGAAAGTTCCTCTGAATTATGAAACTAATTTAAAGTGTCAGAGTCTGCTCACCTGGAACAATAATTCTAGTGTGCTTCAGGGAGCTTATTAAAAAAAGTGATTCCCAGAGTGCCACCCTGGACTTATGGAGTCAGAATAGGGGTAGGGCACGTTAGGAAACATGGTCTTTTCTCGAGTGACACCATTCACATCTGAGATGAGCAGCAAAACACATTTATTAAATACTTGCTGGATCTGTGATAGGATCCAGTCAAAGTCAACCCAGGAGCCATCACTTGGCACCCTTAGAGGCTTAAAATAAATATTCTGATGATATGCACACACTGAGCAAATGCCAACACCATTAGACCGCCTGTCACTTATTTAGAGCCCTAGTTTTCAGGCCCAGACCACTCTGTCCTTACTGCTTAGAGGTATTACAGCATGCTTTTATCATTGTTACAGAGACTGAAAATTGCTCCATGTTAGGTGGAGGCCTCCTGGGGACTGGGGGCAGACAGGCGTGGCCTGTTGTGTTAGCTATTCAAACGTGGAAGAGCCGAGCCTCTTCAATGGGCAGGTACTTCTCTCTTGCCTTAAGAGGAAAGTAAATGCTCAGGCAGGTCAGTAAGGAACACTTCTCTCACTTCCAACTTGTCTCTCATTCGTCGTTGAAGTCACTACTGTGCCCAAGAACCAGACATTGGACCTTGTGAAAAGCAGGGGTCCTCTGGGCTGGGGACTCACATTAAGGAGATCCTAAGCGATCCTTGTGAAAGTGACTCTTTTTAGGAAGGAAGAAGTCTTTGCTATGAGAGTGGGTGACACTGGACTTGCGAATTCTACCCTTTCTAGTTTTTCAAATAGAAGGATCTTATTTTGGAGCCCAGAAAGGAGTATGAAAAGAAATTAGAGAAAAAGGTTAAATTTGAAGAAAAATAATTCCCCATGAAAGGCAAATCAAAATTCCTAGACTAATTATAATAAAGTTCCTATTTCAGAAGGCTAAAAAAACAGTGGTATTTTTTTCTTGAAACCTGAATATATCTCAACAACCACAGACATGTAGAAAGGTTTAAGAACCAAGGGTCCATCCCACGTAATGACTGAGAAGTGGACTTCTGCGAGGATTGGTATACTTTTCTGTGTCTCACACTTTAACTGATCCAGCCCCACTTGGGTTCATTAAGAGGTGAGGTCATTGAAGCCTGGGCGCGCGAATAAGAGTTAATATACATTTCAATGTTGCTGTGTCTAAAAACTGAAGAAGGAAGCAAAAATCCTAAAAGAAATCAAAAGCCAAGAAAGATTTGAGCGTTTCCATCACAGATGTTCCCTAGAATGCTTCAGCTGTGGGTGGACCAGTGTTCTGGGGCGTGCACAGCCGCGGTGATTCTACCTGATGGAATAAGAGCTGGGTGCAGCAGGGCCTGCCTGCTCGCCTGGGAACTATACACAGCTCACCTGCTCCTTCAACTCTTGCCTTCTAAGCTGTATCTGAGAGCTCTTAGCAAGGGTGATCCTAACAGGTCTACTGCTGCCAATGCTTAACTCTGTTCTAGGTTGTCTGTGTTGGTCTTTCTTGGCTTTATTTTCTACATAGCCTACCTGCTTTCCAGGGACGCAGAGGGGCTTCCATTACTCTTTTAGGCGTTTGGTGTGAAGCTCACATCAGACATATAAGGGGAGTAAGGTCCATGGATAAGTGGTTCTCGGCAGGTCTTGTGGAGAAGTCTTGCATCGCTGTGCTTGATTGATTTATGCTGATTCCTGACGTTATTCTAGACCTTTTCAAATCTGGAATTACATGCTAAAAGTTACTCATATAGCTTGAAGAAAAGCCTGGTGCCAGTTGTAGTAGCAGGTACCACTTATAGGTGCCTTTGTATTAACTAACTGACATCTTAAAGCTATCCTGAAAGGTAGTATTATTAGTCTCTTTATTTTGAAAATGAAGAAATTGAGGCTCATACAGGTTAGTAGTCTTGCCCAAAGGTGCAATACCCCATGGTCTTTCTGACTCCAAAACCCATGTGTATATGTGTGTGTGTGTGTGTGTGTGTGTGTGTCTGACTCCAAAACCCATGTGTGTCTGTGTGTCTGTGTGTCTGTAGGTATATCACTCTGCTTGGAAAAAGTCAGTGGATTTTGCCTGAGTCTTTAAAGGAAACTATAGGAGTTTAGGATACACCCCTGTCTTTCAATAACTATAGAAGAAAGCTCATCTGAGTCCTTTTTCTCAAATTCCCTCTGGATGAGGAAGGTGTAAGCAAACACCGGCCTGAGCTACATGACTCAAGCCTTTTGGCCTGCGTGAATTACATTCTGGGTAACAGAGAGAAGCTATTGAATTACTATTTAGACTCTTTGGAGAATCATGGATAATAAATGGGACAGGAGCTGGAAAGCTGAGATAGGCAAACATTTTCTAGGTTTTCAAAAATGAGAGGATGGTATACGAGAGAGTCTGACATCATTTCCATAAAAGATTCTTGAACAGGTTATGAAACAGAAAATTTATAAGTACTTGGATATGAAGGGAATGATCCGTAAATGCAAACACTGGCTTACTGAGGATGTCTTGCCCAAGAAGCATGTTTTGTTTACATGAAATTTAGACCTGAAAAACCTTAAATAGAGTAAATACAGCAGATATGGTGTCTCTGGGGTTCAGAAAGACATTTGACAGTGTCTGTGTCAGGTCACTTCACACCCAAAGCTTCCTGGACAAGATCCATAAATATGAGCTGTATAAAAGGACAGTCAGCTAGCATCATCCCATGTGAATTGTCTCCAGGGTCCTTGCACTCAATGCTTCACAGGCATGCAGAGAGATTTCTCTTGTGGACTCTGTGCATTGGGCCCTGTTTGAGACTTTTTGTCTTAACTTATGAGGATAAAGAGAACATGGAAACCAATTTTTTTTTTTTAATAGGCTTTCCTTATTCTTCATACTCTCTCTCTCTCTTTTTTTTCCTGCTGGGAAAGAATCGCCCTGAGCTAAAATCTGTTGCCAATCTTCCTCTCTTTGTTTTTTCTTCTTTTTTTTCCTCTCCAAAGCCCCACTACATAGTTGTTTGTTTAGTTATTTATTTATTGCAGTAACATTGGATTATAACATTATATAACTTTCAGATGTACATCGTAATATATTTTGAATTCTGTGCAGATTATATCATGTTTATCACCCAAAGGGTAATTATAATCGATCACCACACAAGTGTCCTTAATCACCCCTTTTGCCCTCCTCCCTTCCCCCTTCACCTCTGGTAACCACCAATCCAATCTCTGTTGCTATGTATTTGTTTGTCATTGTTTTTATCTTCTACTTATGAGTGAGATCATATGGTATTTGACTTTTTCCCTCTGACATTTCACTTAGCATAATACCCTCAAGGTCCATCCATATTGTCACAAATGACCAGGTTTCATCATTTCTTATGGCTGAGTAGTATTCCATTGTGTACATATACCACATCTTCTTTATCCATTCTTCCCTTGATAGGCACCTAGGTTGCTTGCAAGCCTTGGCTATTGTGAATAAGGCTGTGATGAACATAGGGGTGCATGTATCTTTCTGCATTTGTGTTTTCAAGTTCGTGGGATAAATACCCAGCAGTGGAATAGCTGGATCATATGATAGATCTATTCTTAATTTTCTGAGGAGACTCCATAGTGTTTTCCAAAGTGGTTGCATCAGTTTACACTCCCACCAGCAGTATACAAGGGTTCCCTTCTCTCCACACCCTCTCCAACTCTTGTTGTTTCCTGTCTTGTTAATTATAGCCACTCTGACTGAAGTGAGGTGATGCCTCATTGTAGTTTTGATTTGCATTTCCCCGATAGTTAATGATGTTGAACGTGTTTTCATGTATCTGTTGTCCATCTGTATATCTTCTTTGCAGAAATCTCTGTTCAGATCTTTGCCCATTTTTTATTTGGGTTTTTGGGGTTTTTTGTTGTTGAGATGTATGAGTTCTGTGAATATTTTGGATATTAACCCCTTATCTGATATATGGTTTGCAAATATCTTCTCTCAATTGTCAGGTTGTCTTTTCGTTTTGTTGATGGTTTCCTTTGCTGTACAGAAGCTTTTTAGTTTGATGTAGTCCCATTTGTTTATTTTTTCTTTTGTTTCCCTTGCTTGGTCAGACATGGTAGTTGAAAATATGCTGCTAAGACCAATGTCAAAGAGCGTGCCGCCTATGTTTTCTTCTAGACGTTTCATGCTTTCAGGTCTTACATTCAAGTCTTTAATCCACTTTGAGTTGACTTTGGTGCATGGCGTAAGATAATGGTCTACTTTCATTCCTTTGCATGTGGCTGTCCAGTTTTCCCAACACCATTTGTTGAAGAGACTCTCCTTTCTCCATTGTATGCTCTTGGCTCCCCTGTCAAAAATTAGTTGTCCATCTATGTGTGGGTTTATTTCTGGGTTCTCAATTCTGTTCCATTGATCTGTGTGTCTGTTTTTGTGCCACTACCATGCTATTTTGGTTACTATAGGTTTGTAGTATATTTTGAAATCAGGGAATGTGATGCCTGCAGCTTTTTCTCTTTCCTCAGGACTGCTTTGGCTATTCAGGGTCTTTTGTTGTTCCATATAAATTTTAGGATTCTTTGTTCTATTTCTATGAAAAACGTTGTTGGAACTTTGATAGGGATTGCATTGAATCTATAGATTGCTTTAGGAAGTATGGACATTTTAACTGTTTTAATTCTTCTAATCCAAGAGCACAGACTATCTTTCCATTTCTTTGTGTCTTCTTCAATTTCTTTCAACAATGTTTTATAGTTTTTAGTGTACAGATCTTTCACCTCTTTGGTTAAGTTTATTCCTAGGTATTTTATTCTTTTTGTTGTAATTATAAATGGGACTGTATGCTTAATTTCTCTTTCTGCTACTTCATTATTAGTGTACAGAAATACAACTGATTTTTGTATGTTGATTTTGTATCCTGTGACTTGACTGTATTCAATGATTATTTCTAAAAGTTTTTCAATAGCTACTTTAGGGTTTTCTATATATAAAATCATGTCATCTGCAAATAGTGAAAGTTTCACTTCTTCTTTTCCAATTTGGATCCCTTTTGTTTCTTTTTCTTGCTTGATTGCTCTGGCTAGGACTTCCAATACTATGTTAAATAGGACTGGTGAAAGTGGGCATCCTTGTCTAGTTCCTGGTGTTAGAGGGATAGCTTTCAGTTTTCCTCCTTTGAGAGTGATATTAGCTGTGGGTTTGTCATATGTGGCCTTTATTATGTTGAGGTATTTTCCTTCTATACCCATTTTATTTAGAGTTTTTATCATAAATGGATGCTGTAGCTTGTCAAATGCTTTCTCTGCATCTATTGAGATGATCATGTGATTTTTATTCTTCATTTTGTTAATGTGGTGTATCACATTGATTGATTTGCAGATGTTGAACCATCCCTGCATCCCTGGAATAAAACACACTTGATCATGATCTTTTTAATGTATTGTTGTATTTGATTTGCTAGTATTTTGTTGAGGATTTTTGCATTGATGTTCATCAGTGATATTGGCCTGTAATTTTCTTTTTTGTGCTTTCCTTGTCTGGTTTTGGTATTAGGGTAATGTTGACTTCATAGAATGAGTTAGGAAGCTTCCCCTCCTTTTCAATTTTTTTGAAGAGTGAGAAGTATAGGTATTAAGTCTTCTTTGAATGTTTGGTAGAATTCACCAGGGAAGCCGTCTGAGCCTGGTCTTTTATTCTTTGGGAGGTTTTTGATTACTGTTTCGATCTCCTTACTGGTGATTTGTTTATTCAAATTCTCTACTTCTTCTTGATCCAGTTTTGGAAGGTTGTATTATTCTAAGAATTTATCCATTTCTTTTAGATTATCCAATTTATTGGCATATAGCTTTTCATAGTATTCTCTTATAATCTTTTGTATTTCTGAGGTGTCCATTGTAGTTTCTCCTCTTTCATTTCTGATTTTATTTATTTGAGCCTTCTCTCTTTTTGTCTTGGTGAGTCTAGCTAAAGGTTTGTCAATTTTGTTTATCTTTTCAAAGAACCAGCTCTTGGTTACATTAATTTTTTTAAATTGTGTTTTCAGTCTCTATTTCATTTATTTCTGCTCTGATTTTTATTATTTCCTTCCTTCTGCTGATTTTGGGCTTTGTTTGTTCTTGTTTTTCCAGTTCCTTTAGGTACACTGTTAGGTTGTTTATTTGGAATTTTTCTTGTTTGTTGAGGTAGGCCTGAATTGCTGTAAACTTCCCTCTTAGAACTGCTTTTGCTGTATCCCACAGATTTTGGCATGTCGTGTTTTCATTTTCATTTGTCTGCAGGAATTTTTTGATTTGTCCTTTAATTTCTTCATTGACCCAGTTGTTGTTCAGTAGCATTTTGTTTAATCTCCACATTTTTGTGGCTTTCCTCATTTTCTTCCTGTAGTTGATTTCTAGTTTCATACCTTTGTGGTCAGAAAAGATGCTTGGTATTATTTTGATCTTCTTAAATTTATTGAGACTTATTTTGTGGCCTAATATGTGATCAATCCTGGAGAATGTTCCATGTGAATTTGAAAAGAATGTGTATTCTGCTGTTTTTGGATGGAATGTTCTATATATAGCTACTAGTCTATCTGGACTAATGTGTTGTTTAAGGCCAATGTTTCCTTATTGATCTTCTATTTGGATGATCTATCCATTGGTGTAAGTAGAGTGTTAAAGTCTCCTATTATTATTGTGTTACTGTCTATTTCTCCTTTTATGTCTGTTAATAATTGCTTTAAGTATTTAGGTGCTCCTATGTTGGGTGCATAGATATTTACATGTGTTATATCTTCTTGTTGGAGTGTTTCCTTTATCATTATGTAGTGCCCTTCTTTGTCTCTTGTTACAGTTTTTGTTTTAAAGTCTATTTTGTCTTATATAAGGATTGCTAGCCTTGCTTTCTTTTCTTTGCCATTTGCGTGGAGTATTTTTTTCCATCCTTTCGCTTTCATTTTGTGAATGTCTTTAGGTCTGAAGTGTGTCTCTTGTATGCAGCATATATATGGGTTTTGTGGTTTTATCCTGTTGGCCACCCTATGTCTCTTGATTGGCGCATTTAGTCCATTGACATTTAAAGTAGCTATTGATAAAAATGTATTTATTGCCATTTTGTTACTTTTTTTTTCTGAAGGCTTTAGTAGTTCTTCTCTGTTTCTTTCTTCTTCTTTTGCTCTCTTCCCTTCTGGTTTGATGGCTTTCTTTAGTAATATGTTTGATTTCTTTCCTCTTACTTATTTGTTTACTTATGATAGGTTTCTGGTTTGTGATTACCATGAGGTACCTATATAATATTCTACGTATATAGGAGTCTATGTTGAGTTGATAGTCTCTTTAGAGCTTGACCTCTTTCTAAAAGCTCTACTCTTTTACTCCCCTCCTCCTACGTTTTATGTTTTTGAAATCATATTTAATCTCTTGTTTTGTGTGTGCCTATGCATTACCCTCTTATCATTGAAAGAGGTAATGTTAGTACTTTTGTCTTTTAACCTACATATTATTTTCATGGGTGGTTCACCTGCTGCCTTTACTGTATTTTTGCCTTTACCAGTGATTTTATTGCCTGTTTTTTTGATAATTTTCTTATCCCTATTTGTGGTCTTCTCTTTCCTACTTAAATAAGTCCCTTTAGCATTACTTGTTGAACTGGTTTCTTGGTGATTAAACTCCCTTTAATTTTTGCTTGTCTGGGAAGCTCTGTATCTCTCCTTCCATTCTTAATGATCACCTTGCTGGATAGAGTATTCTTGGCTGTAGGTTTTTTCCTTTCAGCACTTTAAATATGTCATGCCACTCTTTTCTAGCCTGTAGGGTTTCAGCTGAGAAGTCCACCGATAGCCTTATTGGTTTTTCCTTTGTATGTCACTTGTTGCCTTTCTCTTGCCGCTTTTAGGATTCTCTCTTTATCTTTTGTTTTGGACATTTTAATTATAATGTGTCTTGGTGTGGACCTCTTGGTGTTCATCTTGTTTGGTACTCTCTGTGCTTCCCGTACTTGAAGGTCTGTTTCCTTCCTTAGGTTAGGATAGTTTTCAGCTATTATTTCTTCAAATAGATTCTCTGTCCCTTTGTCTCTCTCTTCTCCTTCTGGGACACCTGTAGTATGAATATTAGTGCACTTGATATTGTCCCTGAGTTCCCTTAGGCTGTTCTCATTCTGTCTCTTTTTTTCTTTTATCCATTCAGCTTGGGTGATTTCCTCTAGTCTTTCTTCCAGCTTTCTGTTCCTTTCTTCTGTATCATTTGCTCTGTTATTGAGTCCCTCTAGTGAATTTTTCATTTCCAGTATTGTATTCTTCATTTCTGATTGGTTCTTTTTCATATTTTCCAATTCTTTGTTGATGTTCTCACTGTTTTCATCCAGTCTTCTCCCAATATCAGTGAGCATCCTTATGAATTTTTGTTTGAAGTCTTTGTCAGGTAGATTGCTTATTTCTGTTTTATTTAGTTCTTTTTCTGGGGTTTTGTTCTGTTCCCTTGCTTGGAATGTATTCCTTTGCCTCCTCATTATGCCTCTTTCTCTGTGGTTATGTCTATGTATTAGGTGAGTCAGCTGTGTCTCTTGATCTTAGAGAAGTGGCCTTACTTAAGAGATGCTTTTGATGCCTAGCAGTGTGCTTCCCTCTCCTCACCAGTCAAAATGATCCAGGAGCGACCCCTGTGTGGGCTACTTGTGTCCTTCTGCAGTGACAGGGTTGCTCTTATTGCAGGTACCCAGAGAATTTAGTTTTTCCCTCCCTGGCTGGCTGTTCGTAAATCACGTTTGGGGAGCCTGAGCATCATTAGCTGCAAGGTTTACTAGCACACTCCTGTTGCAGTTTTCCTGTTAATTGAGTAGGTACCCAGTGTAGCTGGTTGCTAGGCTCAAGGTCTTACCATTGCTGTAGGCCTCAGGCCTGCAAGGCTATTGTCAGCTCTTTTAGGATTGCAGCTGAGTAGGGCTGACCCTAGGCATGGGAGCACCCAATTGTTTCAGGCTTTGGAAGGTGGGGCCAGTCCTCTTTGTGGCTGTTTGTGAAGCACAGGTCTTCTGCCACTGATAAGCCCCAACCCCCACAGGTCCATGCACCCTATCAACACAGCCCTGGTCTGTGCACACTTCCTGACCCCCTGGAGCATACCCAGTCGCCCCACTGCAAAGGCTGCCACCTCTCCACCAACGCCCCCCACAGTTCACCTGGTCCTCACACAGGCCCTGCCCCACAGAGGCAGACACACTTGCCTGCCTGTAGAGGATCAAGGCACCCAGTCACTGCAGGCTGACAAGTAGCCTGAGGGCTTGCTCTTGGGTGGGGCCAGTCCCTAGGGTGGGCTGCTTGCCCTGGCTGAACTGGATTAAATCTGCACTCTAGTTAGGGGCAGACCCCTGGGCTCTTAGGCCAGGGGAAGAACTTCAACGGTGTCTGCCAGAACCTGTGTCAGCAAGCCTGTACTAGGTCACAACAATGGTTGCCACCAATGTCTGTCTCTGGAGCAGTCTCACCTCTCGCCGAGATGCACCCAGAGCTTACCAGGTGAGTCTCTTTTCACCAAAGGACTTTGCAGCCTTCTTTTTGGTGATTTTAGGTTGCTCTCTGAGATGGGTGAATTTGTGCATGGGCCCTTTAAGAGCCGTGTTTTTTCAGCTTTCTGGGGGTATTCCCCGTTTCATTTAATAGCCAGTAAAGCCAGATAACATGACATTCATCTCAGTTGTGCTGAGTCTGAAGGGTGCTTATACTGGTAACGTGCCCCTGCTAAGGTTCCCACTTCTCCAGGGAGAGCTATGTACCTTAGGGTGGCTCCTGCCTGGCTGGCTGTGAAGCTCTGCCACTGACAAAGGTGGCTTTTTTCTCTACAGGAGGAATTTCTGCCTCTTCCACCTTAGTCTGGACTTTCCCTTGTTGTGGGGGTTCTTTTTATCCAATTTTCAGCTTTCTCTTCAGGGTAATTTTTCCAAGAATAGTTGTAACCTGGTTGTGTTTGTGGGAGGAGGAGGTGAGTTCAGAGTCTGCCTATGCTGCCATCTTGTTGAGATCCTTGCTACTCCCCACTACATAGTTGTAAATCCTTCTAGTTCTTCTGTGTGAGCCACTGCCACACTGCCACTGTGTGAGACAGTTGAGTGGTGTTGTTCCCCGCCCGGGAACTGAACCTGAGCCACCCAAGCGGAGCATGCCAAACTTTAACTGCTAGGCCATCAGGGCTGGCCCCTAAAATTTTAGGTGATCTGAAATTGGGAGGGATAGTGAATACTTTGGATGAGATGATAAAGTTTCAAACAGAAATGAATGATTGAGACAATGGAGCTAAATCCTACTGTGATCATTCTTTGTCACTCACTTAACAATATTAAGTTCCCTGGTTGCCAGGAATTGGACTAGGTGCTAGGATTAGAGAAAAAAAAAAGCTATAGAAGGGAGTGCAAGAAGCAGACAGTATCCTGTATATCCTGTAACAGTGCTTTGATGGAGGTGAGCCCAGGATGCTGGAGGAGCATAGATGAAATGAACCTCAGAAAGGTTTGGAGTGGGTGGGAGTCTTGGGGGAGTTACTGACCCAAGCAAGACCTCTTGGAGACGATGATGTTTGAACAGTTTTGAAGAATGAGGAGGAGCTGGCTATATAGTCAGTGTTGGGATGAGGGTGTTCCACATTCAGGGAGCAGCATTTATAATAGTTTAGTGACAGGAGCAGTAGGGACCTGGTGTGAGACAACATGGAAAACCAATTTACGATGGCCATCAAAGGCAGAGAACTGGAACAGAGAGATGTGTTACATATTTTCCTCACTTTTTGTTCCCTGCTGCTGGATTATAGAATGTGAGAGAAATCATGGGAATAATCTAAATGGAACAGCTGTCACATGAAGGATGTGCTCTCTTATCATAGAGGACAGCAGTTTCCAAACTTACTTGATCATTAGAATCACATGGCACATATTAAAAATACTATTTCTCAAAAAAAACTTTGTAACTTTGTGTGGTGACAGATGGTAACTTAGACTTGTGATCATTTTGCAGTGTATACATGTATCAAATCATTGTGTCATACACCTGAAACTAATATAATGTTATATGTCAATTATAACTCAATAAAAAAAATACTATTTCTCAGACCACTCCCTTGGAGGATCTTATTTCAGTTATTTTAGGGTGGCACCCCAGGAATCTGCATTTTTAGGAAGAACCTCAGTTAAGCTTGGGGAATACTGTCATAGACCTTAGTGAGCTGTTGAAGATTTAATATGGGGAAGGAACATGATCCTATTGACCTTAAGATGGGCTGTTCTGGCAGCAAGGTAGGGAGTGATTTGAGGGGAAATAAATGCTTTGATAACTAGGCCAGAAATAATGAGTGCCTAGGAAAAGTCTATGATAGTAGACAGCTTCAATTGGCTTGAGAAAGACTGAAGTGAAGCTAATTGGATTTGGTCACTATCTGGATGTGAAGGATGAGCGATGAAGGAGAAACAATTTTTGGGCTTGAGCTACTAGGTGGTGCCATTCTTTAGGACAGAATACACAGATGGAGAGTTCTGGTTTTGTCAGGTTGAGTTCAAGCTGCCTATGAGACCTCCAGGTGGAGATATCCACCAGTTAGATTTATGGGTCGGGAGTCTAGGAGAGAAGTTTGGCCAAGTGTGAGATTTGATGGTCTACCATGTGCCATGGTGGTTAAAATCTTGGGTATAACTGAGTTTGCACAGGGAGAATACTTAAAGGCAGAAGAACAGAAGGCCCAGAACAGAACTCTGTGAAATATTCCCTCCAAGAAAGCTGATTAGGTATTCACAAAGGAACCTGAGGGGGAAAATGTAGGGGAACAAGGAGAAAGTGATAGAGAATTTCTAGGAGAAGAGGCTGAGTAGCAACATGGAATACTGCTGAGGGGTTTAAGTAATGATAATATCACTAATGATTTTTCGAGAACTTTCCATGAGTGGGCACTGCTTTGGTTGTTTTACTTGTGTTGCTTCATTTAATTGTCACAATTACCTGGTCAGGTAGGTACTGTTATTACCTCAATGAAATAGGAGGAAACTGAGACAACAGAGAGGTTAAATAAGTTGGCTAAAGTCACACAGCTGATAAATTCTAGGGCTCAGATTTGAGCATAAGTCAGAGGACCCCAGAGTACTGTTTGTTAACCATGACAACTTTGTCCAGGGAACGTGGTGAAAAGGCTAAAAAGTGTCCACTGAATTTAACAGCAGGGAAGCGCTTCATAACATGGGCTCTGCTGTGGTACTGGAGGGAACTGTTGCGCAGGCTGAATGCAAAGCAAGGAAATAGAGACAGGAAGGGGAGACAACTTTCCAAAAAGGAGGATGAATGGGCTGTATCTAGAAGGTAATATGGGGTCAAAAGAGGATTTTGTTTTATGATGGGAAATTGTATTGTATGCTGAGGGAAAGGAGTGAGTAGAGAGAAATTGGTCTAAGATTCAGGAGACTGAGGAGATTTCAGTTAAATTAAGATTCCTAAGTCTTCTCCCCACAGAAAGAAAGGAAAGAAGGAAGGAAGGAAGGATAAGAAAATGGTGACTGTGAGCTGATGGAATGTTAATTAGCTTGATGGTGGTGATTATTTCACAGTGTATATGTATATCAATATATCGAGTTGTACACCTTAAATATACACAATTTTTCTTTGTCAATTACACCTCAGTAAAGCTAGGAAAAAAAGATCCCTAAGGAGGCAGGAGGCAGGAGGTAATAGAATCTAGAGCAGCCTGAAGGGCATTGTCCTGGACCAGAGGAGGGAATGTCATCCCTCTAACCTGGAGGAATGGGGTGTGTGATGTGAGGATGTGAAAGGGAGGTAGGCGCTGGTCTCTTTAGAGTAGGTCTGATTCTGAGGGTAGCCCGCTGGGATGGAGTGGCATTAGCCGACCCCAGTAGGCCTGTCAGATAACTTTTCTAGACTCAGTTTCTTTTTGCCAACCAAAATAGTTCTAACTGATCTTATCCCGTCTGGCTCCTTTTTCTCCTTTTTTCCTCCATTTCTAGAACTTGTGTAGAACCTTCATTTCCGATCCCTGGTTGTTTCTGTCAAGAGTGGTATTTTTCCATTTAGGAGCACAAAAGAAAACCCTCCTGAGAAGATCTGGCGGCTGGAGGGGTGGGAAGGGAACAATGACTGCTGTGCCTTCCTTTTATCCCGCAGGAAAGGAAGAGCGTGAGGATGGGGAGAAGGCAGGGAAGGAAGCAATGAAGGACATGGAGGTGGGGGCCACCAAGAGGTGGTTTGGAGTGAAGTCAGCTTGTTTAACAAGCAAAGCAGATAAAGATTAGAGTAACCATGACAACAGGCTACTGGCAAAGGCACTCAGGATTTGGGAGGGAGGGAGGGAGGTGGAAGGAGTTGGCTGGGTATAAGCCCAGAGTTTTGGAAAATGCCATTTCTTCCCTCAGGGCTCTTGGCTGTTAGAGAAATCACCATAGTCACCAACCGTGACTGGAGGGAAAGAGAGGAGAGAGGGGGCACAGGAAGGATTAGCAGGTGAGATGGTCCAGCTGATTCAGAGAAAGGGAATAACCCCTGAGGACTAGGCAGGGTCCCTGACTGTAGGTTCAGCAGAGGATTGGGGGAGTCAGCGTTGGTTGCCTCAGTCTACCCTCTGGGCACATGTGCTCTTCTATTCAGTCTCATTTCATCACTTACACTGAGGTAGGGAGGGTGGCACAGCTAACGTGGCTTTCTGCTTTTGGTTTCTCAGGATATCACATTTTTCACTTCTGAACAATGAGATATGAGCCTGTCAAGACTCTTTTCTGAGGATGCTGTGTGTGAGTGTGTGTGTGTGTGTGTGTGTGTGTTTGAGTTCATATTAATGCAGCCTCTCCACCCAATCCAGGCCTGTAATTAGCTAAGAATTTCTTGGAAGTGTTTTACCCTGGCTATGTTGCTAACCACTTCTATAGCTGCTTGAGAATCTCTATCAATTTAGAACATAGATACTTTAAAAACACCTGAATACAGTGGTTCCTTTCTGAGTAAGCCTAAAGCATTAGAATGGGAAATGTAAGAAATTGCCATGATTATAAACAAATGATCCTTTTGGCTTAAATATCTCTTCATCACCCCCAGTGTGACCTCACCCAAAATAGTCCTGGCAGCCCTGTTGGGGGGGATGCGTCAGACTTTCCCTCAGTCTAATAGAAAGTGCTTTGTAAATGTGGCTTGAAAGTCCACTCCCTTCTTCCCTTTCCAACCAGATTGCCCCTCTTCGAGTTTATCCCGGCATAAATAAATGCTGGAGCCCCCAATGGAATGGACCATGGCCTGAGGTGCAGCATGAACCTCAGGGAGGTTTGAGCCCCATGCCTCACCCAGGGGCTCTTAGAACCATGTTGGTGCTATAGTTTTACATGTCACAGATGTTATTTCCAAGATTTTGCAGTTTTGATTGGGGAGGAGGTAGTAAAGTGGATTCATATCCATTTCCAAATCTCTTTGCCTCCAAATAAGCAGGTATAGCCCAAGCTATTGAGAAAAGAAGGTTCTTTTGCACAAAGGAAGGTTAAAACAAGAGAGTCAGGATTTGAGCTCTTTGTTCCAAGCTGTTGTAAATAGCTGGGAAAAGAGAAAATATAAAGAGGACTGATTTCCCCAGGGTGCACAGGGGATCTGTCTCAAAGCTGGAAAGAGTATGCACAATTCTCTAGTCTTGCTATCAGCCTAAAACTCCTTTTTTTGAAAAACTGACTTCTGCCAGGTGGATGTAGTCATCTTGTTCTTCTCAGCTACATTATAACTCAAACATGTAGATCTGTCCAGCAGTGAGGCAGAGAGTTCCCAGCACCCTGGGGAATAGGCTCTACATTGAAATTTCATTGGTTTAGAGAGATTTCTGGAACCAGTGTTTCAATCTGGCTTCATGTTGTCAGTACCAGCCAAGGGAAATAGAACTACCCGCAGTGGAGGTCACTGGCTAAGTGCCCCAAGTGGAGGGAAAACAAAGGAAGACACAGGTATAAAATGATATAAGATGATCCCTTTTATGTAGGAACTGCGTTAGAAAAATTCAGGAGGATTTTGGGAGGGAGTGGAGTAATGGTTCTACAATAGAGTATGAAACACATTGGTTTACTCACACTGTCACCCCTTGATGATAAACCGTCTCATTGTATAGACATGCACGCACAAACAAACCCACATACACATCTGCACACATGCATACCCGCATGTAAACTCGGACACAAACAAGAAATTCAATTTTACTGTTCCATTTACTAGTTTTTAAATTCATCTCCTAAGCATTTACTGAAGACTTACTGTGGGTAGATACTGTGCTTGACCAAGAGAAAGAGCACAAAAATGGACGAGACATTGTTTCTGCCCTCAAGGAGTTTACACTTAGTAAGTGAGAAAGACACATAAACATGTAGCAGTAGGACAGGGTGGGGGATGCTGTCGTACAGGGATAATTGTACAAGCTGGAGGAGAGGATGATCATCTCTCTCCAGGCTGAGAAGGAGGGGGATTAAGGGAGGCATGTTAGACTGCTCAGGCCACCGTAACAAAGTACCACAGACTTGGTGGCTTAAACAACACACATTTATTTTCTCACAGCTCTGGAGGTTGGAAAGCCCAAGATTAAGTTCCCAGCAGGGTTTGGTTTCTGGTAAGAGCTATCTTCCTGGCTGGTAGACAGCTACCTTCCTGCTATAGCCTCACGTGGTCTTTTCTCAGTGTGTGCATGCGGAAGGGGAGAGGGAGATAGAGAGCTCTCTGGTGTCTTTTCTTGTAAGGACACTAATCCTCTGGAATCATAGCCCCATCCTTATGACCTCATTTAACCTTCATTGCTTCTTTAAAGGCCCCATCTCCAAATAAAGGCACATTGGGGCTTCAACATGTGGATTTTAGGGGGATACAAATGTTCAGTTCATAACAGAAGGCTTCACGGAGATGACAACTGAAATATTTCTTAAAGAGTCATCCAGTCAAAGGGGAAGGGGTATGCATTTCTCCCCTGCAAAAGACTAGACAGGAAGGGATGGAATAGCTTTATGCATTTGGGAGGCTACAAATAATTGAGGATAGCTAGAAGGTAGAAAGGAAAATATGAGATAGGGACATATCACAGGGCTTAGACTGACTTTGTAGTTGATGTGGAGTCTCTCATTAATCTGGTGGGAGCGACATGTCTAGCTAGCCTCCCTGGAAGCAGGAAGACCCAGGTGGGAGGGGACAATGTCCTAAACCAGTGTGGGAGCAGCAGAGTGGGAGGGAGGGCTGGCTGGATGTAAGGAATGAAGAAAAGTGGAGTACTAAACTGATTTCCAGGTCTTGGCTTGAATGATTTGTTCTCATAGGAAGTACTGGTCAGGGGACAGGTGTGGAGGGACAGATAATAGGTACAGGCTTAGACATTTCGAATGTGAGCTATTCACTTCTAGCTGGTCAGGAGAGAGGTCTCAGACTGAGATGAAATGTTGGGACTCCTCACCATAGGGATGTGGCTAGAGCGTGGAAGTGGGTGACTTCTGGGGAAATCATGTGGAGAGGAGAGGTGGGCTGAGCACAGAATTCCAGAGAACACCAGCAGTTAAGGGAGGAAGAAGAGAAACCTGGGAAAGAGAGGAGATAGAAAAATCAGGAATGAATCATGCACGGAAGTCAAAGGAGGAAATTGTGGTAAAGAGGACTTGGTTACCAGGGTTGGTAGCTGCAGATAGGACTAGAAACGTCAATAGAATCTGGCCCTGGGGACAGAGCTGGTGGCTTTGGGGCGAGGTTTCCCTGGAGTGGGGAGGTGGAAGCCTGAGGACCTTGGATTGGGGATTGAATGCAATGTTAAATGGAGCAGAATAGAGTGTGGGTACCCATGAAAGGAAGGTTTGAAGAGTCAAAGGACAGCTCTCCTTCCTTTGTTTTTGAGATCCTGGAGAATGTTTAATGATAAACTCTAGAGGAGAAACAAATGCAAAAGAGAAATATTTTTTAGAAAAACACAAAACAGGTTATATATGCAGAAACACATCCAAAATATATGGAGTCCACATAACTGAGACAGAAAGAAGGTAGGTAGATATATCTGGGTGAGAGGAGGTGAAAATTGAAGAGGGCGTAGGAATTAAGAAAGGGAAGGCTAGGGACAGGAGGGGAGGGGAGGGGAGGGGTGGGCAAAGATGATGAGGAGTTAGCCTTACCAACACAGTATTAATCAGCTCACATCTACTCAACGTAGTCTCTGAGGCAAATTCATTTTAAAATTGGAATTTAAATAGAAAGACTCCACAAGTCTAAATACTTAGTCTTTTAGATCCTAGAGATGGATGAAGTTAAATAGCTCTTTTAAGAACAGCACTGCATGGAAAATAACTAGGTTTACCCAGCTAAGTTTAGCACGTAAAGCTCTTTACTGAACGGCTTCTTTGTCAGCCTCGGGCTGGAGGAGTTCAGTTCCTTTTTATTTGGTGAATTCTTTAATTGGATTTTGTTTGTCGATCTTACTTTCTCACATTGTAAGATTTTAATAAATCATTATAATCATTCCCTTATGTCTTGCAAAAATAACCTTTCTGACGGTTCCTGAATGATTTTTTTCCCTGTGTTTGCATCATGGGATTATTAGTGTGGCTTACACATGAATCACAAGAGGGATGTGCAGCCAAGGCTATATTTCCATCATTTCTAGGCGGCAACTCAGGGCACGATAACCAGGAGCCCCTGAGGTCACGCTTGTCTGGGAGGGCACAGCAGGTCTTGGCATATTATCTCCTGTCTGGATTATTGATGAGATGCTCTGCTTGGAAACAGGGGAGAGATCTCCTATCTGCTTGGTTATTAAGGCCTCTGCAGGAAACAGGTTTATTGGTGATATATGTACACTGGTGGCTTCTATTGCATTCTCAGCTCTGATTCTTCTCTATCACTTGTTATTGCCGACTGGGTCAAGGAAGAACTTCTTATTTTGTTTAACTGATGTGCTTGGTGAATGTCAGGCTCAAAATAGACCTCTCCTAAGAACCTTCCATGACTGACCTCCTTTTGCAAGGTGGAGGGGCTTTCTCGGTTACTTGTTTAGGAACTGGACCATGGCCTAAGCCTTTTCCTTCAAATTTCCACTGTTTTCCAGTTTGCTGCATCGCTTGTAGACCCCAATATTTCAAGTTGGTGGAGTCAATTTCTGCCATCGATCCTGAAAGGTAAAGATTCCTTACAGTGATTGCAATAGGTTGTGTTTCTTTCCACAGTTTCTGTCCACCTTCTTTCATGCCCACTATTCTCCAGAACATATCTGAGGTGGGCCCAGGAGAGAGTGGCCTTCCCAAGGTCAGTGCAACTTTCATAGCCTCCTCCTTGTTGGTGGAGCTTTGGGCAAGCTGGGGTTCTTTTAGGGGATGGGCAATTACAGAGTTTTCCAGACTAGACTTGTTTATTTGGCAATTCAATGCCCTCAAAGAATTAAGAGCGTTCAGATGGATTTGTTTCTAGTTTGTTCCATACTTAAGAAACCAAGCCCAAGAAGTAATTTTTAAGCCTGAAAAGCTTTGTTCACTTGCCTCTGTTCTCTGTCCCTTCCCTCCCCCTCTCTCTCAAATCAAAGGCAACCTTCTTGAGGCCATATAAAAAAAAAATAGGCACTGGGGCTAGGTGGGGGTTGGGGTGGGGGAGACAACACCCTTAATCTAATCTTTGCCCCAGACCAGCCCCTTTGTTTGGTGGCAAACTCTTAGTGGGAGCTGTTGAGAAAGGCCTTGCATCCTTATAATTTTTCCATTTGCAATTCTTTCTATTTTGAATTGGTTTTTACTACTTGTAACAAAAGGAGTCTTGATTAATGCCTCATGAGGCTGGAGGCCTTATTTTATTCTTCCTCTGTGTCTCTGCAGTGTCTAACATGTACCTCATTTATAGTTCACCTGGGTGCCGATTACATATTTCTTTACTCATGTAAGTGCATGTATATAAAACCTTAGAACTAGAAATGCCCTCGAGACCAAAATACAGAAGTACCTAAAACATGAAAGAGAAAAAATAACATGGGAGGAAGAAGGCAAACGTTTTAAAGCGTGTGTTGTTTGAGCTTTTCTGCTGCATCTGTCAAACAAGCCTCAAAGTTCCCACACGTGTGATATTTTTAATTTTGCTCCCAAATGGGGAAAGGCATCATTTTCATAGCCCTCTGCTGTTAATCGAAGCTACTCAACAGGGCTGTGGCTGCCGGTGCAAAGCCAGCTCTCCCGAGGACCCAGGGGGAAGCTGCCGCTGCTGCTGTTTCTGCCTCTGCCGTTCTTTGCTCAAAAGTTGGCAAATGCTGGTCATGTCTTGGGGCTATTTATAGAAGGCACACGTCTAACCACCTTGTTCTTTTCTTAGCATCAGCTTGACTTGCTATCAATTATCTATGAGGTGAATGACAACACTAGGGAAGCTATTTGAGGCAGGTGCCCTGAGGTGAAAGAGAAGGGGTGTGGAGGTCACCTGGGGACAGCTCCAGATGAAAAGGGTAAAATAGACATTCCTGCTGCATCTAAGCCAGTGAATGATTCCAGACAGCTGGGGGGAAATCCTGAGCTGGCTGCCTAGCAGACTCTGCCTCTGCCCTTCTTACCTGTGTCTGCTTCCCTTTGAAAAGCCCATTTGAAAATACAAGGTGCAGGACACAAAGATGGTGGTCTCCTTCTAGAGGAGCTCATTTTGTTATATTCTCAAGGGAGCTCCTGGGGCCGGAGCAGGGGCTGGACTGCCTCCCTCCACCTGGAGCATCTCTGGTGCATGTGAAGCAGTGGCTGGAGAGCAGAAACAGGAGTGCCTTTGTGACCCGTATGCTCTCTCTGGGCCAGCAAGGAGGCTGCTCCAGTGCATGTTGTCTCCCCACCTCCCTCCCATACTCTCTCTTTGCCCTCTTGGATTCTAGACTAGTTTTTAATTTTTTAAATTTTTGGCTGCTATAGTTGTTTCTTTGCTTCTCCTCACTGACAATTTAGATTCCCTTTTTGGATCAACTTCTCTTCCTCCTCCTCCTTTTTGAAAAATATTGTAACCGAAGCATTGATTGCCTCATTTCAGTGGGACTGGCTGCCCTGGTGTCATCGTATTTATTTGCCATTCATTTGGGGCCGCTCTGTGGGAGCGGGTGGGATTTGCCACCAGAGCTGTTGTAATGCTGCTGCTGTCATTGTTTGAGCTCCGGGAATTGGATTGCTCATGAAAGTGGTGGGAGAGGGACTTCTGTCTTTCCTATAACCTCTTAGTGTCACCCTTCCTCTCGATGTCCTCTGTCCACCCCAGATTGTGAATCTGAAGGAGAGAAAGACTGAATTCAAGTCAAAGAGAATGGAAAGTGAATTCATTAAACATTCTATCAGCCTTTATCAGTATAAACTGGCTCAGACTTTATACCCCATTCTTCTCTAGGTTTTCTCAACTCCCTTCGTCCCACTTCTCCATTCCTTTTGGCAACAAGGGACTAAATTGTCCCCTTGATGTGTGCACGTGCAGATTCCTTGGGGACAAGGTGGCTGAGTCCTGAAAGGCCTTGGAATCCTTGCAAAGTTCCTAAATATATGTGGTGGGCACTCCAACAGTCATTGGCAGACTCTCCCAGGGATCCCGGCTCCAAGTCTAATACCATCTGCCCAGCTAATCCACTTTCGGGACAGCGGCTAGCGCCAGAGAATGTCTGAGTCTCCTGGTGCCATTTAAACTGACTCCAGGTTCCTGGGGATCAGTTTACGGCCTTTGTTATCTTTTGGCAGAGCCACCCTGTCTTTTCCTTTCTCTTCTCGGTAGTCAGACCACTCAAATTTAACTTGGTTTATTATTTAGGGACCTCATGGCGAGGAGTTGAGCTGATTATTCTGAGCATAGAGCATCAAGCTTCCAGGCAGATATTGTGTGTGTGTGCGTGTGTGAACACACACGTGTGTCTCTGAGTGCTACTGGCTTTCTTGGAAGGATGAGTCCTGGGTGGATGGATTTCTTTTGTAGAAGCTGTAGGAACCAAAACAAGTGCACAGTGCCAGCGCCAGAGTCCTCAGATGGCTGGTGAGTAACGAGGAACTTCCTACTTTTTGTTCTAGGTTATTACCAGACAGTGTGGTTGGTAAATATTAGACCTTTCTGTTTCCTCTTCATAGACTGAAATTTGAGAACCAAGACACCCCATTGACACCTTTGGGCAGGTCGGAAAATCTGGTTTTTCTTTTATTTTTGTAGTGATTATGTTGTTCTTGTGTGATGGAAGCTCACCATCCACAGTTTTTGCTTCTTTTTCGCCTACCTCTTTGTTTCTTCAGCTTTTATTATCCAGGGAGAAATCTTTCTGGAACAGACTAGGGGAGATTTGTTCTGGGAATACGCTTTGGAAATAGCTGGACTTTTAGTCTGAACATTATTGTGGCATGACTTACAATTTTGAAACATCGATAGATTGTATGTAGTTATTTATTTAAATCCATAGTCAATCGTATGTGCATTGTATTACATACAGTTAGATAACTGGCTAGTGCCTGCATATAATCAATAAACTGAGAGATGTTGCTTTAGCTTTTTCTTTTGTTATTGTCATGTTCTTATTGTCTATTTTCTTAACTTGTTCCTTAAGAGTCTGTAGAGGATTAAACATTTCTCAAACATAGCAAAATGAGAAGTTGTTCTTATGCTTATTTTTTTGTTTCAAAATTTAATTCAGGGGTTGAAAAACTACAGCCCACAGGTCAATCTGGCCCACTGCCTGTTTTTGTAAATAAAGTTTTATTGAAACATGAGCATGCTCATATATATATGTAGATATATTGTCTGTGGTTGTTTTTGTGCTACAGCTGCAGAGTTAAGTAATTGTGACAGACTCTATGGCCCACAAAGCCTAAAATATCTAGTATTTGACTCTTAATAGACATAGGTTGCCGCAATCTGGTTTGATTTACTCTTTTCCTTTACATGGCTTCAAAGTACTTTAGTGATATTAAATACTAAGGGGATCTTTATCAGAAGAATGAGCATTACTGGTACTCAAGGAGATTCTAAACCAATCAGAAAAGGAGAAATACACCTGAAACATGTATAGGAACGCGTATGATAAAAACATAGGACAAGGTACCCAACAAATATTTATGGGCCCCACCAAGTACAAGGTAGCCTGTCAGGTGAGATGAGAGATACTGAGGAGAACGGAGTGCGGCCCTATGCTCAGAGTAACTGCCCAGTAGGAGAAATCTGCTGAAAGAACTAGGATGGCTGGCAGGCTCCAATGGTGGCTATAGAAACACACACATTGGTATGGGATTCCAAGGAGCTAAAATGACTTATATAGCCCAAGCTAGCAGGTAGAAACTTTGGGATGGAAAGGAAGAAGTGACAGTAATGATTGTTCTCATAATAGGAAAGGACATCTTTCTCTGTAGTCTCCAGTTTTTCACTAAAGTAGACCTTTGCTTCTGTGGGCAGAGGGAGGCCTCTTTTTCCCAAAGAAAGGATGGGAGGAAACTTAACTAGTTATTTGGCATGAGAATCACAGTGATAATACAGTCAGAGATGCCTCATTCAGGCCTTAGATAGAAACAAAATATGATTAAAACCAAAGTTAGCCTGGAACTAGACCTTTTGAGATGATCTGCTAATATCCCACTCAGCTGAAGACACTAGGGCCAAGAGATCTAGTTACTCGTATGAAATTCTCCCTGGAATCTAGGACTTCTGACTTCCTGGCCTTTACTAAATTTCATCACAGTTGTTTTTGTTTTTGGTTTTGGTTTTTGGCAAGGAAGACTTGCCCTGAGCTAACATCTGTTGCCAATCTTCCCCCCCCTTTTTTTTTTCCTTCCCGAAGGCCCAGTACATAATTGTAAGTCTCTCTAGTTCTTCTGTGTGGGATGCCACCACAGTGTGGCTTGATAAACTGTGTGTAAGTCTGTGCCCAGGAGCCAAACTGGTGAACCCTGGGCCACTGAAGTGGAGTACACAAGCCCAACCACTTGACAATGGGGCTGGCCCCCAGGGTTTTGTTTTTGGGTTTTTTTTTTTTTTTCCAATTTTTAAGCCAGATTCTCTGTGGATGTGGAGAACATGTCAGAATTATGAGCATAAAGTCTTTTGTTGCCTCAAAGACCTTCATTAACATGCCAGTCCTTTCCCTGGTCCTTCTGAATTCCCAGGGTCACAGATGGGGGAGTAAAGTATTGACAAAACCCCTTAGAAATCTGCCTTCCCCAAGCTTCCTTGTGGGACTGCCTATGGGAGAGGAGCTTCCCAGGCTGGGCTGGGCTGCAGTGTTCTGTCTGCTGGAGGGCCCCCTGGTTATGTACAGCTGCCGATTGGTGCCTGGAACACCCTCATCAGGGTTTTGTGGAGGTGGGCAGTAGGGGTGGGTAGATGAGAAAATGACCCACAGGTAATGGTGGGGGGACCTTGAAACTTCCGTTTAGCTGCCAATCAGCAATCATTTGCTCATTCAACAAGTATTTGTTAAGCACCTACTGTGTCCAGGCTTTGTTCTAGGCACTTGGGATGCAACAGTGATTTAAACAGACCAGGCTCCTCCCTTGTGGGTCTCATGTTTCAGTGTGCTTCACTAGAGAGACTGCGTTTGTTGTGGAGGAGTAACTTGGAACATGGACAGGTTGAGGCATTGGACCTGAGTTGGAAGGCCCAGGTCTGAGGTCCAGCACCACCTCTTTACCATGACACTGTGCATCCCTTTGCTCCCCATCTTGTTTCCCTGTAGCCGGATCCCTGTCTTGTTAATACCTTCACCCTGATTCCTCTAGGACTAGGGTCTCCTCCCTTACCGTGGCTGAGGCGTGCCTTCTGTTCTGGGTCTGCTGATTCTGCTTGGACTTTTATCTTGGTTCACCTGTTGTCTTCTCCTGTCTTGTTGCCTCTTGCTTCGACTCCCTGATGCCTGTTGTGTGTCCTTGTGCTGGCCTCTGTTCTCTCACGATGCTGTGCTCTGCTCCACTGTGTGTTCCGGCTCTGACCTGACCCACTGAGCATGTCCAGCTCCAGATCGTGGGTCCCACCCAAGGGCCCGATCACCACAGGGAACAGCTCCACCCTAGCCGTTTCTGGAGTCAGGGCTTTAGGCACATTGTTCCCACTTCTGTGTTGGTATTTATTCACTGCGTATTAAGTCACTCGTTTAACAATGTTTATTGGGCACTATTCTAGGCAGGGACATAATGGTGAAGAAGGTCGAGTCCTTGTTCTCATAGATCTTATGTTTACAGATAGAAATCAGGGTTGGATTATGGCTGACGTCAGGGACCCTGATTCCTCCTATGCAAGATGATGAGTTTGGAATTGAAAGATCTCTTTTAGCTCAAACATCCAGTCTGTAAAATTTCTCCTTTTCAGTCACTTTCTCCTTCTTTCCCTCACTTCCTCTGCCTGCAACTGATTGATTATTGTATTCAGCTAAAATTATCAAAACAACCAGCATTTTTTAGGCAGCCAAAAAGGAGTGAGAGAGAGACAAACAAGCATTCTTTAGATCCTGAATAAGATGGGCCAGGTGGGTAGTGAAGAGGGAAGTGACAGCCCTTTGACACCTGTGAGCTGAAGTGCACCAGTGGTTCTAGTGGGGACTTTGCTTGGGGAAAATGAACAGTGTCTACAGAAATGATGGAGGGTGTAGCAGCTAAGAGAGGGGTGAGGAGAGCTCCATGCTCCTCACCTTATTTGATTGTTCTGCTCTTGTGCATTTTGTAAATTGAGGAGACACAAGCAGCAGATATTTTGTGATTTGAGCATGGAAAGACAGAAGACAGAGGAGCTGTTTGAGTTTATCTTAAGTGAAGTTAAGAATCTTGTTTTACTAGTTTATTTATATGGCTAGAGTTGGGAAAGGTGATTAAATTCATAAATATTTGATGATCGCTCTGGGCATATGGCAACCATACATTCCAATTTCAATAGTGTATTCTGTTGTCTCCATAAATAATCCTGTAGTCATAACCTGCATGTCAATATTTAGTTCAGAAAATATAATCACGAGGTGCTGTTATTGTCTGCAAAGCATGATACTAAATTATCTTGTCATCCAACTCAATTTTTATCATTATCTCTTTGGCAATTTTATTATAAGAAGCTAGTAACTTGTAAATCATGAAAAGTTAATAATCCCAGTCATAATTTTCTCCCCTTACCAGGTGTCTTTAAGACGCCTTCTCTCTATTCTGACTAATATTTTTCTAAAGGTTTTTACAGGACTAGATCATGATTTGTATGATGGAAATAGGTTGGGAATGGTGGGTTTAAAATGAATTTATGATAGTATATAAAGAGTATACCATCAGATTTTGTGTGAGCAAAAAACACTCCTTTTTGATGCTAAACCAATTAGATTCCAGAGTTTATTTGTTGTGGCAACATACTGTAGGGGATCTATCCTGACAAATGCAAACCCATTTTAGAGACAAGGAAATAAAGTCTTTAAAAGAATGGAAAACACAGAAAAATATACAGAAGAAAATAAAAATTCCCCATGACTTCCTCTTTCCCAAGAAATAATACTAGAATGTAAGAGGTCTATGAGCAAAAGATCTTGTCTACCTTATGCTCTGTTTCTGTGCCAAAAAGTACTTGGGACACAGTAGACACTCACTAGATATTTGTGGGATAAGTAAATGACTATCTTGTGTATTTCCTTCAAGTCTTTTTTTCTATATACATATATATATGTATGTATGAAGATTATATAATAATGATTACATTAGCATCTTTAAATCATATTCTGTATGTCAGTTTTGGGTCTCCCTTTTTTCATTCCAACCATATATGTATTTCTACTTGGAAGTTCTTAAAGGGATTGGAAGAAAATACAGTGAAAAAAGCATTATATATGGAATGACTTAAGAATGTTTTGTTTATATTTCAACTCAGTGAAACTCTTAAGAATTCTTGAGTTCCTTTTGTACTTAGTTCGTTGTCTATAGAACTGGATTTGTCGAATTAGCACTTAGGTACAGATAGTCAGTGTTTCATGATGATGATGAATGACGATGATGATACACAGATAGAGTTAAGAGCTCAGATTCTGGAGCCACAAGAGCCCAAATCTGAATCTGTTCTCTCCCACAGTCATAGATTAAGTCACTTTGGGCATGTCCTTGGACAAATGTCTCACATTTTATAAACCTTTTTTCCTTGTCTGTGAAACAGGTTTGCGTTTGTTAGGATAGGCTCAATAGAGTATATTGCCATAACAAATAAACCCTGGAATCTAATTGGTTTAGCACAACAAAAAAGTGTTTTTTGCTCGCACAAAGTCTGAGTCTAGTCTGGACGGTGGGGGTCGGGGGAGGCAGGGGGAACACTCTCCTCTTTCTGAGGACACGTGCTCGGGGGATCCAGGTTACCTTCTTCTTGTGATACTGCCACCCCAGCTCAGCATGTGATCTTTAATGTCTCTGCAGCAAAGGAATAGAAAACCTGGCGATGGCACCCAGCTCTTAACTGCCTGGACATTGAAGTTCACGTTAGAGATCACTTCTGCTCCCATGTCCTGTGCAGGCCTAGGCGTGCAGCCACACTGGAGTACAGGGCTGGAAGTAAAGTTCTTAGATACCTAGGAAGAAAAAGAGATCCAGGAACAGGTGAGCACTAGCGGTTTTTTACAACAGAGGCTAATAATAGTAACTTGAACAAATGTTGGTATAACCCAAATTTTCCCCAGCCTGTGATAAAAAAATAAGATTACGCTTTATTTTTTAATCTTAAGTTATCATGACAAGGAATGCCACAAACCAAATTGCTAGAAATAAATCCCCCTCAAAATAGCTTTCAGTGATTCTGAGGCATTCACAGTGCCCGGTCTCCTGGGTATTCTCTAAGAGGTTTTTTAGATTTCCCTGCTCTGGTCTCCTGAGCTTGCCCCTTTGCTAATTCTGGTGCTGCTGAGAGGACTTGCACTGTGCCTGTCTGACCTCTTCTTGTGGTTGCCCTAGTTCCCTTCTGGACAGCCACCATGACCATAAGAACATACTGAAGCCTCTAGGCTAAAACAAGCAAGACCCAGAGAATAGTTTATAACCATTACCAGATGTTTTTGGATTCAGGAAGCCTCAGTCTGGGGCTGGCCCCATGGCCAAGTGGTTAAGTTCATGTGCTCTGCTTCAGTGGCCCAGGGTTTCATCAGTTCGGATCTGGTTGTGGACATGGCATGGCTCATCAAGCCATGCTGAGGTGGCATCCCACATAGCACAGCCAGAGGGACCTACAACTAGAATATACAAGTATCTATGCAGGGCTTTGGGGAGAAGAAGAAAGAAAATAAGATTGGCAACAGATGTTAGCTCAGGTGCCAATCTTTAAAAAAAAAATGGAAGCCTCAGACCTAAACCTAACTTCAGAGCCTCCTATTCCACTAATTCTGGGCTTGCCTGCATCTCACCCCCACCCATTGCAGGAACTAGTTTAAACCTCTACATGCTTGAGAGTCCAGACGCAAGTGGCCTGTGAGAGAGCGAGGAAGAGTTCCCTGCCCTATTTCAAGGCATTTGTTTTTAAAAACTCTGCATTACTCCTTCCCAGGATGACTGCCAGTGAGAAACTCATTTCCCTCCGGGGGAGATTTCACAGTATGGCTTGGCCCCCAAGTCCCTGAAAATATAATGCAATCATTGACAGTGCCTTAATCCAAATCTAGATTATTTGGGCTCAAATCACGGCTTGTGGGGACCAACAGTCTATCCAGAGTGTGCTTTTCCAGGTCTGTATCTCCTTCCTGGGGCCTTTTCTCCAGGGGTCAGGGGAGGGGAGAAAAAGCTTGACCTCACTCCGGATAGTCTGGCTTCAGTTGCATCTCTTGAGAGCAGCAGACTGGGCAATACAAGCACAGTATTTCAAGACCAAACCCAACTTCCATGGATTGATCAATGCTAAATCAAGCTTTGGGAAACAAAAACAAAAACAACACAATTCTGCCTCTGCAGACACAATTCTGTTAGTGCAGCCAATTTCCACTAATTAAATAGATACTTAATATGTTAGTCTGAAGTTCTTACATGGGGTTTCTTTTTTGGATTCAGGCTTTCCCAAGAAAAATGAGAAGGTACTTGTTGCCTTCCATCTGCATGAATAAAAGGCACATCAAAGCAATTCTTTTTATAACAAAGACTAGTTCTGCCCAAAAGAAAAAAAAAATACATTCTTCACTTTATAAGGCAGAAATCCACAAATGGATGTTTTTACAGCTTCACAACAATTTTAAAGTCCATTTCCCACTAGAACTCCCTTCTATTAGGTATTATGATTATAATGAAGCAGCCTTACGTTTCCCATTCTTTCTCTTTCTGTGGATTACTTTATTTAATAAACTCCATTATATGTAAAATTTTAGTCTTGCTAGTGGTTACTTCTGGGATCAAGCCCTTTTTACTCACTCATACACTTAACTTTTCCTTCCCAGCTTCATTTTTTTTCTCAGTAATTTATTCTCTTTCTTGTGGTAACATTGAGTAAAACATAGTCTATTTATATACCCAGGCTTTCATTCCATAAGCATATATTTGTGTTTTGCGTATTAATCTCGTCCTGTGGGTCTGAGCCTGTCTCTGCCTTGGAAATGACTTTTGTGTGCACATGGGTCTGTGTGTTTAGGTCCTGCGTGTCTGTAGGGGAGAGTGGAGCTGATGGCAAGATCCCTTGGGCATTCTTGTGCACCTCTGGCTGTGTCAGTGGGTCCCAGGCTGACTCATTGCCAATTCTTTAATTGAAGCTCTGTTTCTGCCCAGAGCAACTCAGGTTCTCTACTGCTGCTCCCACTGCATGGGGACCCTAACTAGGAAGGATTTGAAAGTTCTGTTTCTTCCTTTTGGAGGTAACAGCTCACCCACCACTGCCAGAGCTGACAGAATTGGAATGGCAGTAGGTGGGTGAGGGGGGTGAGGGTGGCAGGAGGAATGGCAGTCATCAGTTTGGGAACAATCTCGGAGCCAAAGAACTGCTTTGCCATCTGAGAACAACATGAGAGAGTTTGTCTCTGCCTCTTTGGAAGGAAGGTATGCTATAAATCTGACTCAAGCCAGGAACTATTTATGGGAGATCATTGCTGAAGAACAGGTATTTGATTTTTCAATTAGTACAGGCGTGGCGATATTATGAATTGGACCACTAAGAACTTGTGCACTGATGATAACTTCTCCAGCTATCCATGGAGCAAATATAAACTCTTGAAAGTAATCTTTTTAAGAGAATCAAGGTTATGCTTATGTATTGTATTTGTACATGTAAAAGCACTAACAAACATAGAGCTTTGTTATTAGATAGCAGCCCCTGTGATTTGCAGCATTGCTAGAATCAAGAGGCTTTATTTGTGTCAATGATTGACTGTGCTTTTCCAAATCAACCAGTGTTTCAGATTCATGAAATTGGAGCGAGCATCCAAATTGGTCGAGATAGTTATCGTAACTATATTCAACTCTGAGCCCATGAGGGACTGTCATTCTCAGTGATTCAAATAGATATTTGGGTACAGGTGGTCATGTTTGGCAAGCAGGTTCCATGCAGATTAGGCACCTGTGGTTTTAGTCTTATCATTCAGACACAGATACCTCTTGGAGCACCGCATCACACTTTCTGATGAAATCTTTCTGCGTAAACCACGACCTCTCCACGATCCTAACAAGAAGGAGTCAGTGTACAGAGGGACACGACATATTAAGAATTAGAAGCTAGGATAAACCAGAAGGAACCTTGTGGGATTAACTTTCTTCTTTAAGTTGGGTAATGTTTTTTACATACCCTCTTTTCAAACCTCAGCATTTTACTTGTCCATCTGCATTTTTTCTAAGTATTGCAAATGTCAGGTTTGTGTGAAGAGGCATCTATAGAACTGTATTGGAATGAATAATACCTCTGATGTTTATGTACAGAAGAGTGTGCCTGTGGCAGGCTGACTTTTGCACTTTTTTTTTTTTTTTGAGGAAGATTAGCCCTGAGCTAACATCTGTGCCCATCTTCCTCTACTTTATATGTGGGGATGCCTACCACAGCATGGCGTGCCAAGCAGGGCCATGTCTGGACCCAGGATCCAAACTGGCGAACCCCAGGCCACCAAAGTGGAATGTGCACACTTAACCTCTGTGCCACTGGGCTGGCCAATTTTACTGTCTTTGGCTAACTAAAGTCAAGAAGCTTGTGCAGTAAGACCTCCCATGTGTACAGTACCTGTGGAATTGGTTTTCTCACTTTTGGTATTTCTGATTGAGTGGGAAGCATGAAAGGAGAGCTGAATGACCTGCAGCAAACTACAATGGTGGTGTCCTGTTGCTCTGGGATAGACATTTCAGGCCTGTTTAAATGTATTTTTGTAATTCTCATAATAACCCTTTGAGTAGAGATTTATTAGCCCTTTTCGAAGATGAGGAAATTGAGACTCAGAGAGGTTAACTAATTTGCCCAATTACTCAGAATGTGACAGAATAGAATTTGAACCCAGAGCCACTTCCAAAGCTGCCTCTACTTGCCACATCATAGCTGCCTTACGCACAAGGTATGGTGGTATGGTCCAGTCAGCTTTCACATGAGAGCAGCCTCATTCTACATAGATTTAGGTTATGTTGGGTGGTTTTTAAAATTGTAGTCATAGGCTGAGCATTATGACACCAGGAAGTCATAGAAGCTTTCCAGAGATGTCTCTTTGGTTAAATGTTTGCACAACTTTTGAATACACCAAGCAGCCAAGCATGGGGCTGATTGCGATGGAGGGGGAGAAGGATCGGGCTGGTCTAGGTGGTTTCTAGTCTCCATTTCTTACACTGAGACGTTCTCTGACTCTCCAGTTTTGAGGCAGGGAGGAGTGGTTGTGGTGGATCCCTGGAGCCTGCTTGACGGCTGCTTCCTGTTCACCTGCCACTGCTGAAATGCTCTGGTGGGGGCCAAAGTAGAAACACAGGGTGGCCAGGCTGATGCCCCAGGGAAATTCCTTATGCAGCGTGACCTCAGGCCTCCTCCCCGTGGAAATTCCTCACATCAGATGTCTTGCATTCATGCCAAGCAGTACTGATTCAGTCTCACTTTTCCCCCAGAATGATGTGAATAAAATCAGAAGTAGGCGATAGAGGAAGCTGATCTTTCATCCAGAATTAATAAATTGAGATATTTTAGATTTATTTCCCAAGAACGTGGATTTCTGCAATGTCTTTCAGGCTGCATAAACAGAATTTGTGTTTCAATCTGTCAGTGTCCCTAATTTTCAAATCCTGTCATAGGATTTTAAGTAGAGGCGATAGCCAGATTGAACTTCCTGTGCAGTACTGTGGTGGGTCTACTCTTTAACTTTATCCCTAGGCAAGTGGTTGGTTGATGTTCTCTGTGGCAACGAGATGCTTCTCCTTTCCTTCTCCAACCTTGAAAGTTGTAGTGGAGCAGAATCATTGGGCAACACCAGGAGGAATAATTAAGACCTCAGTGTCCATCTTCTCTGGACTGCCGATTCGATTCTGCAAATGGCAAAAGTAGACTGGGAAGCAGACAGTTACTCCCCTATGCTCCAATATTGACAATAGGAAAAACAGGGAAGAAGGGATTCTGGAAGCATATGAACAAAAAGAACTTGCTCTGGACGGTCTGAAGGATAAAAGCCTCTAGGAGGACCTAGCAGACGCATTTGGGTAGCACTTTTTGCATTTGCCAAACCCTTTCATAGCTGCCCTCTCATTGGACATTCTGACCACCCTGTGTGTTGGGCTGATGGTCCTGTTCTTCCTATTGGAGAGCAAAATGAGATATCTAAGGCAGCCACTTGGGAAATTAGCTGGAGAGCCAGGGCTGGGTCCACAGAGAAGTCCTGCCCAAGGTCCCATAGGAGGCCTCTAGGATCTCTAGTTTCAGTCGTTTTTCCTCTTAGGCAGATCACACTGCATCTCTGAAAAATCCAGGGAAGCCTAAGCTTTTCTTATTTAGACTTTTAAACATGGGAAGAGGCTTAGAATTTATTTTGTCCATCTTTTCATTTTAGAGAAGAGAAAAACGAGACCCAGAAAGATGTGACTTTCACAGGATTGAATAATACTGTGACCCCAGCTAGTCTAGAAGATACCTGGTGTGAATTTAGGTGGGAGAATGCAGCCCTTCGGGCACGTGGCTTGGCAAGCTGAGGTGTCTTTGTGCAAAGGAAGAGATGCTCTTCTTTCAGGTGGACACAGAGCCAGGCTGGCACCTGAGGGCCAGATGTTAGCTCCCGATCCCCAATTTGTGATGTACTAACTGCACGTTCTATGAAGTGGCTCTGCATGGTTTTCCCAGTTCATTTAAAACAGATTTGGATGGAAAACATTGCTGAGTGAGAGAGTAAGCTTTCCATTAGGTAGTTGAGGGTGTCCATATGTCTACTAATTGCCCTCATTTGGTGTAAGTCAATCAGACCTGGGGGATGGGGGTGGATCTTTCTTTTCTTTTTTATGGTTATGAGCATGAATAATTAGGTTGAAACCAGACCTGCATGTGCTGGTTAGACTGATGATGGGCATTTTCAAAACTGTGGCAAAGAAAAGAGACTTAATGAAAGTCTGGCAAACTTCACAATGATTATCTAGTGAATTGGATGTGAAAAGATAAGGGAAAAAAGCCCACCTTCTCTGTGTATTAAAGAGTGTTCATGCAAGCCAGGGCTCGATAGTTTGAAGAGCCATTTTCCAAGCTTACATCAGTACAAGAGGGCATTTCCTCTGGGCCAGAATTTGGATGGGCAAAGTCAGGTTGTTGTCAGTGCTTAATGCTCAATACTCATAAACATAACTTTTCTCCCCACATTACTACAAATGCAGTTTACTAGTGTGATGTTTTATATTGGAGGGTAAATGTCACTATAACATTGACTAAGAGTGAATAATTCTTTGGGAGTGAAAATAGCCCTAGGTAACAGAGACTACATCCTTCTTGTAAATCATCTTGGAGTAGCCTAAAGTCCCCCTTTGTATAACTCATTACAATTGTAATGTAAATAATTATTTGCAGGTATGTGTTTAATGTAGGTCTCCTGTATTTGCTTCGCGTCAACATGGCACACTGGCTAAGGATGGAGGCTTTGAGGTCTGGTTTCAAATCCCACTTTTGCCACTTAGTAGCTGTGTTACACTGATTAAGTTACTTAATCTCTCTTTGCTTTTTTCTGCATCCGTAAAATGGTAATCATCATAGGGCATATTTCATAGGGCTGTATATTGGGTGTATTAAATGAGATAATCCATGTGATTTCTTAGCATCATGCCCAGACATGGGAGCCCTCAATAAGTATTGGCTGCTACTGCTGATGGACGATAAGGACTATTTCTGTTTTATTCCTTGTGTTATTCTCAGAGCTTGGAGCACATAGGCAAACAACAAATATTGGCTGAATTAATGGCCCCATTTCTTCATAGCTCCAGTGCAGTGAAGCCTCAGATTGCCAACGATGTTATGTGTGAAATTAGCTCCCATGTGGCTGAGCCTTTTCTTTAGTTTGGCGTATCTACTCTGCCATGCTTCATTTAACTCCAGATTGATCTGTCCTTACATGAGGACAGCAATCTATAGGAGGCTTGAGCTCTGGCTCTTAGCTTCTTAAAAATTGACAGCGTATGTTTAGAGGCATTTCAAAATACGGTATCCAAATAGTATGTAGGGAAATAGGAGATGCAGTTTGCTGTGTTGAAAAGTGCCTAGGAGACCAAGTCAGGGATTCTTGTTCCAGGCCCAAGACGATCTGAGATAAGATATCCCTTCACCTGTTTAAACTGACCTCTTTTTATAAAATGAAAGGATTAGTCTCTATGATCTTCAAGATCTTTTCCTGCTTTTCTATTTTATGATACTAAGATTTTAGTAATTTTTGTTAATTCCTTAAATGCACTGATACAGATATAACTTTATATAATAGATAGAATGCAAATTCAGTTTCTGCAAATAGTGTTTCTTTATAGTGCAAGGAATCTTGCTGTTCAAAGAAATCTTTCCATGAATATTTCCTGTAAATCTAGAATCTTTTCTAATGCAAATACGTATCCTCTAATGTCTCTGCTTTGAAAATTTGCATGTATTGTTTTTTCTTAAAATAAGGCACATCTAAATATTTTCAAGGAAAGCTAATACCATTTGGTGAGTGTACACAGGCCCAATACAGGAAACTAAGTATTTGGGGGTCTACATTTTTAAAACACTGTCATGTTTCCTGCCATCGAATTGTGTTCAGCTCAATAGTTTTCAGTCCAATTTTTTGAAACCAGTTAGCCTTAATTTTTAGGAGTTGTTTCACAGATTGCTCAAACATCTGATTCACCCTGACTTATAAGAGATAACAAATAAATATCATTATTTAAGCCCACTGTTATTAATGATGTGAGGACAGATAGTTAAAAAAAAAACTAGATAAGGTGCTTATCTCTTCCTGCAATCCATATGACCTCTGATTAATTTAATTATAGTTCTGTATCTAATGTTAAGGGCCTGACGCAAGTCTTCATTGACAAAATCTATTTCCTCCTCATATCCATTCAGGCCTCTTGGAAGCTAGGGGTTTCTGATTAAATTAAGCTATTTTTATAACCTGCAGAAGATCCCATATGGTCAGTCTCGAGTTCCCTTTGCTTCCAGTGTTTTTCCTAGATGTTTGTTTTGCTTAGGACAAGTGGGATGCTCTTTGTGCGTTTGGCGTTTGACCTTATCATATAAAAAGGTTTTAAGTGTTTTCTCTTTCAACTGACCATTTTCAAAGTTAAATTTATTGACTGCTAAGCACTTCAATGCATTCTCTCATTTATTCTTCACAGCAACCTGATGGAGTAAGACTACTATTAATCCTATTTTGCCTTTTCAAAAATAAGCCACAGAGGAACTGAATTTTCTCACTGTCATGCAGCCAGTAAGAGGTTGAGCCAGGTCTGAAATTCAGATTTATTTGTCTCCCAAACCCTTGCCTAAGCATTAAGATAGGCTGCCTCTTACAAAAACCTAAGTTGACAGAGATTGCATGCTGAATATATTTTATTTTAATGTTGGAAATGGTTTATTGATGTTCCCAGCATTCATATGGGTCATGCTGCAAAATCTGTTTGGTCATTTATTAAGAGACAGAGGCCAAATTAATGATGTCCTCTCTGAATTTTCCTTTGGCTTATCTTCTTGGGGGAGGTTAGAATGAGCTGAGATGGGGAAGGAGAGGAGAGAGCTGTGTGGGAAATGAAGCAGATGCCGGTGTTCTCCAGTGTGGAGTGGCTCCATACACAACACATATGAGCTGTGTGTGGAGCCCTGGGTTGAGTGCCCAGCCACAGTCATTCTCTCCTTTTCAGCCATTGTCCCCTGGTGCATAATCAGTGTGCTAGGGCAGCAGGGTACAGAAGAGTGTTCCTTTAGCGTCACTGACACTGGGTATTGCAGCCAGCACAGGTATTCAGTGTGGACCTCCAGCCTTGATTCCTACTCCTAGTTACTTCATTTCTCAGAAATTGATGCTCTTGCCTGTTGCTGGGCCTTGGAAGGACCCATTTTATCTGTCCCAACCAGTGTCCTTAACTTTAAATTTGGAGCACTGAGAGTTGGGGTTTTGCTTCTTTCCTTCCCAGAATTCCTTTGGGCTCCTTATGTGGTTTGGTCTATTTCTTCATAGGGACCAATTTTATATACCGGCACTTCCTAATCCCAAGAAAATGGCTTGTTACTAAATTGGCATTTAAACACTTAAGAGGTGCCTTTGCACCACCAAGAAAAATTAATTTGTTTTAAATAAAAAGTTAAAGGGAAAATCTCTCTGCTTTACCATGTGCCTCAGAGATAGTATAACCATACAGTGGTAAATGCTGGAACACAGGTCCAGTCAGGGTCCCAGGGGAGCACAGGAAAGGGCTACTTGGCCAAATCTGAGGGATTCAGAGAAGGCTTTCTGGCAGGATGACTGCTGATCTGGACTCTTGAAGAATGAGTGAAATTTAACCAGGTAGAGAAAGGCAGAAAGAGTTTTCAAGTAAGAACACAGTATGAACAAAAGAAAAGAGGAACAAACTGATGATGGTTTGTAAAGCAAAATCAAAATAGATTAATGTCACTAAAACACAAAGTGTGAGGCAGCAAATGGCAGAAGATAATTTTGAACACATAGGTAGAAGCCCTGATATGGAGCCATAAAATGCAACACCAATGAGACTGGAATTTATTTTAGGTAACAGGGCACCCCTGAAGAGTTTTAGATGGGACAGATGTTTTTCACATAGATCATTCTAATTGCGGTATAAAGATTGATTACATGGACAGTAGCTGGGGTAGAAGCACAGAGACTTAGTTAAGAGATCCTAACATAGTTTAAGTGTGAGATGAGAAAGGACCCACCTGGGACAGTGGTAGTAGGGATGCACAAGATTTTCGAATTATTTTAGAAGGGTAAATTGACAGGTCTTGATGATTGATTGTGACGTGTAAAGGAGACAGAGTAATTAACAAATATTTGTTGACTATCTATTTTGTGCCAGACACTTTAAAGGTCTTGGGAGATAGAAGTCTAGAATTCTAAAAATCTAGAGAATGGTTGTAAGGTCTCTCCTAATTAGTTATCTATTGCTGCATCAGAAATTACACCAGAATTTAGTGTCTGGAAACATTTATTATCTCACGGATTTGGGGGGCAGGAATCCAGGAGTGGCGTAGTTGGGGGTCTTTGGCTCAAGGTCTCTCACGAGGTTGCAGTCAGCCTTTTGGCTGGGGCTGCAGTCACCTCAAAACTTAGCTGGATCTGGAGGATCTGCTTCTAATATCCCTCACATGACTGATGGCAGGCCATGGTCCCTTGTCACAGGGGCCTTTCCACAGGTTTTTCATGACATAGCAACTGGTTTCCCCTATTGGAAACATCCTAAGAGATGTGAGAAAGAGTGCCCAAGTCAGAAACTGCAGTCTTCTCTTGGAAATGACGTCCCATCACTTCTGCTGTATTCTGTTTGTTAGAAGGAAGTCGATAAGTCCAGCTCACACTTAAGGGAAGGGAATTGCACAGAGGCGTGAAGCCCAGGAGATAGGAATCCTTGGGGGCCATCTTAGAGGTTGCCTACCACAGGCACCACACCTGTATGACTGAGTCAATGGCAACGCGTTAACAAAGATCTGGAATACAGTTGAAAGAGTAGATTTTAGGAGGCTAATGTAGCGTTCCGTGTCAGACAGAAACTATTGTTTATTCAAGTGGATATGTGCAGCAGCATTAGTACTGGAGATGTAGATTTGGGGGGGGGTGTGCGGTTAATAATCTTTTTATAGGTGGCGTATGAAACCATCAAAGTGGTGACCACCTTACCTCCTTCAAATCATTGCTTAGAAGCCACCCTTTCAATGAGGTCTGTCTTGGCCAGTCTATTTAAAATTGCAGCCCTCATGTTCATGCTTTATTTATTGTTTTTTGTCTATCTCCCCCATTAGAATCTAAGCTCCATGAAAGCAGAGTTTTTTGTTTTTTACACTGATATTTCCTTAATGCTAGTAGAGTACCTGATGCATAGTTGTCATTCAATAGTTATAGAAGGAAGGATGAAAGTCTCCAAAGGTAGTATATTCAAGCCAAAAGGTAGAAGCAGCTCAAGTGTCCATCGATGGATGAATGGATAAACAAAATGTGGTACATACATGCAACGGAATATTATTCAGTCTTAAAAAGGAAGGAAATTCTGATACATGCTACAATGTGGGTAAACCTTGAAGACTTTATGTTAAGTGAAAATAATCCACTCACAAAAGGACAGATATTGTATGATTCCACTTATATGAAATTCCTAGAGTAATCAAAGTCGTAGAGACAGAAAGTAAAATGGCGTTTGCCAGGAGCTGGGAGGAAGGCGGTATGAAGAGTGGCTGTTTAAGGGGTCCAGAGTTTCACTTGGGGAAGATGAAAAGTTCTGGAGATGGATGGTGGTGATGGGTGTACAACAATGTGAATGTACTTAATGCCACAGAACTGTGCACTTAAAAATGGTTAAAATGATACATTTTATGTAATGTATATTTTACCACAGAAAAACATTTCCAGAGGTTGTGGACATACTAAGTAAGATAAGGATTGAAGAATGCTTGTTGGATTTACAAACACGGGGTCCTTTGGTGACCTTGGTGAGATCAGGTTCAGTGGGATGTTGGAAGTAGAGGCTGGATTGCTATGGGTTGAGGAGAGTGATTAAGAAACTGGGGGGAGGGGGATGCAAGCTACAGGAGCCTTCTTTATAAGGGCTGAATGAGATTTGAGAATGTTTTCAGGCGGGGAAGAGTAGTGGTAGTGGTGTGTGTATTTGTGTGTGTTATGGAGAAAATCAATGCAGGGGTGGGAAGGCCATTTGGAGATATAGGTATTAAATCATAAATGAACAATAATACAAAAGGGGGACAGGAGGGAGTGAGGAAGGACAGTGAAGCAACCTTTCATGTCCACCCTTGTGTAGGAACAATGTCTGAAACTTGACAAATAGATAAAGATGTAGTACATGGGGAGGTTTGGAGCAAATATTTCAGTGGCTTCGGATGACTCATGCAGTCTGCATCGTTAGACTGGTGTCTGTCAGATCCCAGGAACTGCTTTTAAGACTAAGCTCTGCTGAGCTGTGGAAAGAGGTCAGTGGTTTAGAGCAATTAGGACCACAGGTTCTAGGGCAGTTATCATAGTGAAAGGCATTGATAGGAGGCAATAAACTGCTGAACATTCTTTTAGCATATTATATTTGTGAGAACCTCTGAGTTAGAATATTTGACTATAACAAATATGTTGTATGCAAAGTACTCAGGCATTGCAAATCAGGAAAGATTTAAAATGACCCAGGATTATGTACTGGAGCTCTATCACATAGATTCTGTGATATGAGCAAACTCAATTTAATACATCTTCATTGAAAGCCTATAAGGCTCCATGGAATGAAAGGCATACAAAATGTATATTTACAAATATTTATTGAAAAGTGATTATACATACTATTGTGAGACTAGTCACTATTTTGTCTATTAGCTAGTATTTGCATTGCTAGTAATAGCATAGCAATTGCCACATAGAGAAATCAATATTGCATATGACAGAATTGCAGGTTTTCTCAAGAACTGAGTGGGTTTTAACATATTGTTGGAAGATGGAAACTTTTGCTAAGACGCAAAAGTGTTTGTATGAATTAAAGACTATTTCATAACATGTACAATTCATTTAAAGTTACATGGTTCAACTAGAGCACAAACAATTAGTCGAAGGGAAGGCCTGATTTAGCAGAGTTTAGGACAGAGATATGGTGTGGGTTTTTATTTTGGGGACCAGCAACTCCGAGGTTAATTTTAGCAGATTGTTGAAGGTCAGATGGGTTAAGCTCCAAACCGAAGGTCTGTGGTATACTCAGCAGTGAGGCCAGATTTAGGAAGCCAAGAAAGCAAACTTTATGGGGAGCAACTAGTTCCCCCCAAGTCAAGGTTAGGCAAGGTGAAGGACTCGAGGAGAAATGTAAGTTGAGATAATGGCATTGCCATCAGAATACAGATGTGTATCTAATTTTGGAAGGAGAGGGTTTGGTCTGTAGTTTCTTTTAGAGTTGGAGGTGTACTAGTATGGTGGTACTAGGTAGGGCACATGTGATGATGATGACCATGAAGATCATACTACTGACAATAGCTGCCATTTGTTGGGTCTGTACTATATTTTAGTACCTGGTATGTGCCTACTGCTGGAGAAACAATAAACAAAACAGACAAAGTCTTTGTTCTCATGAAGCTTATGTTTAAGTGTAGGGAGGCAAATAATAAGTACATAGGCAGATATATAGGAAGTCAGAGGGTGATAAGTACTTTGGAAAATGGAAGAAGCAGAGTGAAGGGAAGAAGGCTGGGAAGGGGGTAAAAATTTCATGTAGGATGCTCGAGAAAGGCCTGGCATTTTGAACAGAGATACGATATTAGTATGGGAAGAAGCCAGGCAAATTTGGGGAAGAATGTTTTGAACAGAGGGAAGGGCAGGCATAAAGTCCGTAGGGTAAGGAATTGCTCAGTAAGTACAAGGAGTAGCGATGAGGCAGAGCAGTAGGAGATGAGGGCTAGGTCATGCGCTGCCTTGCTTGTGGTCAGTTTACAGCCTTTGCCTTTTAATCTAGTGAAATGAGAAGCCATTGGAGGCTGCCCTAAGCATTCTGAAATTTTAGCTTTATTATCCTCACCGCACTTGTATGAGATAGGTAATATTATTATCTCCTTTTTACTTTAATGAGGAAGCTGAGACAGAGAGAGCTCAAGTGACTTGCCCAAAATCAGCTTTGAAGTTTCCAAGTAAGGATTTTAATTTTAGCTCAGGTGGTTTGATTTTAGAGCACATGCAGGTTGCAGAGGAGGCATTACAAAGAAATGCAAGGAAGAATTGGAGGGTGAGGGATGTGTTCATGATCTTGACTATGGTGATGATTCATGTGTGTATATGTATGTTAAAACCCATCAAATTGTACACTTTCAGTATCTACCGTTTATTGTGTGCCTATTACACCTCAGTGAAGTTATAAAGAAAAGTCTTGTAAAAACGTGGGGGAGACCTTGAAGAATTTTAAAGCAAAGAAGTGGCATTTATGTTTTGTGAGGGATTGATTAGAGATCAGAGAACCATGACAAAAATCCAGGAAGAGGCTGATAAGGAACTGAACAAAGGTGATGTAGAGAGGAAGGGGGCGAGGGGCTTGATTGTAAAATTAATAAGACCTGGGGACTAATTAGAATAAGTTAGAGAAAGGAGTCTGGGATGACTGCCAATTTGGGGGCTTGGTCAGAAGTGAACTATGGTGCCCTTAGCCAAAATGTAAAATTCTAGAGGAGCAGCAGGTTCTGGGGAAAGATGATGGCAGTTGTAGACATGCTGAGATGGGGGTGTTCATGGGATATCTGGCCAATAGATAGGTTAGCTTAGAGAGACTTCTGGTTCAGAAATAGAGATGCGGGAGTCAGTGTGTGAGACATTGTTGAAGCCACAGGCACAAATTACACGATCCAGGGGTGAGGATGGAGTGGAGGATAAAACCCTGGGGGACGCCAATATTTAAAATGAGATTTAAAAATATCTGGCATGCATTTTGCCCTGTACTTCCTTTCGTGCTTATGGGAAACACTGCTTACCAACCGCAGCACTCTTTCCTTTAGAAATCTCTCAGCACAGTGTTCTTAGAACCCACTGCATTTGATCAGTGTCAGTAAGGAAGATGAATCCTCTTTTCCATCCCTGATTTAAGCAGTGAATGTGAAACCATTAAGGAGATGAAGGAGTGTGTCTTGGAAGCCAAGAAAACTTCAAGAAAAAGGAAGTAGTCAGCATAGACCTTAATCTTATAAGAACTGAAACATATTCATTCGATTTGGCCATTAGAAGGTTAATAACCACCTTGCTGAGAGCTGTTTCATTGGCATGAGAGGGCAGAGGCCAAATTAGAGTGGATGGAGGCGTGAAGGTGAGAACTGTTCCTCCTAGAAGCTTAGCTCCGAAGAGAAGAAGTAGGCGTTTTATTAAATTTCTTCTCAATCTTGTAAATTTCTTCTCAAAGCAGAGTTATATTAGTTTTATATTAATTTTGTAAATTTCTTCTCAGATCAGAGTTATATTAGTTTTTGTAGATTGTCACATTTGTTTCTTAAATATAGGATGATCTTTGGAACGCAAAGTAGATGCCCTCATTTCTGGGCAACATCCTGCCCTGAGGTCTGGAAGGAGACCATGTAAGCATCAGAGCCGTCTAGGATGGTTTCCCAAGTGCTGGTCCACCAGTCTATGCCCATCCTAGACCATACTGGAATAAAAAGAGGTGCTCATGGTGCGAAGAAAAGTGAGAAAACTAAGGGTACCACTATAAAGGGCACTACTTTAACCTGAGATTGTCATTTCTCCTATATTTGAGTTGAAATATCTTTACTTAGTATTAGTAGGTGGTATTTTTTCTTTTAAAAGCTCTTAACTTAGCAAAAGAAATATGTTGGCAACTATCAGGCACCCCATTTTTTTCTCAATTTTAATTTCGTATAAACAGCTATCTTTTAAAAAACTTTTTCTCTTTTCTGGGCCAGAATTAATTTGGACAAAGTGACCTAACCAGGATAATGAGATTATTGTTAGTCATTGGGAGCTACAGACCTGCTGCCTAACCCCCCAGAACTTCAAAATAAAGAACATGAGATTACCCGCTGAAATTAGATTTCACAATCAGTTATAACAGGGAAATGTACAAAGTCACCTTAAAGGGATGGCTCCCCTGCCAGTCAGACTTGACTTTAATGGGGTTAAAAGTATTAATATGTCTAAAGGAAGAATGTGTTAATAAGCAATGAGGTTGATTAGCCATGGGAACATGGAGAAACCACTGTGGCAAAGCTGGTGGTGCCTATCCAAGCACTGATTAGATGGGGGGGAACCTTGGCAAATGAGTGCCTTTGGGTACTTGGGTTACACTGGCAGAGACCAGTTGGGCACATTGGATCAGAGAGGCCAGGCCATGGGAATCTGACACCAACCCTTGCAATTATTGCATCCAACTTACCTTCATCTCTTTCCACCCTCACTCTTGTTTTTGCCTTCCCAAGTAGGAAGAGAATGCTATGGTGCTGGGGATAAAATGTTGCTTTTCATGCAGATTGAGAATCCAAGTCCCTGTGTGGATCTTTTCTTGACAGAAATTAATAAACTGGCATTCTGCATTTATTTCCAAGTGTCTGCTCTGGGAGAAGGATTCTTTAATGGGCTGACAAAGTCTGGTTTCTGAGCCTGGGGGGTTGAAGTCTGATTGAGACTCTTGTGACATTAGTCAGCAGGACTCAGATCTGTGACTTTCCCCATGCAGGAATAAACTTTGACGTTGCCACTGTTTTCTTTCTTTTCCCAATTTTATTGAGGAAAAATGGACAAGTATAAATTGTATATATTTAAAGTATACGTTGTGATGATTTTGTATATGTATACATTGTGGAATGATTGCCAAGATCAAGATACTTAACACATTCATCACCTCACATAGGTAACTCCTTTGTGTGTGTGTGTGTGTGTGTGTGTGTGTGCAAATGCTTAAGATCTATGCTCGGCAACTTTCACATGTACAGTACTGTATTATTAACTATAGTGACCATGCTGTGCATTAGATCCTCAAAATGTATTCTTCTTATAATTGAAATTTGTACCCTTTGACCTACATCCCTCCATTTTCCCCTCCCCCAGGCCACTGGTAACCACCATTTTATTCTGTTTCTATGAAATTGGATTTTTTTTTTAGATTCCACATATAAATGATACCATATAGTATTTGTCTTTCTCTGTCTGACATTATTTCACTTAACCTCCAGGTTCATCCATGTTGTCGCAAATGGCATATTTCTTTCATTTTATGGCTGAATAATATTCCACTGTGTGTATGTACCACATTTGCTTTATCCATTCATCCACCAAAGGAAGCTTAGGTTGTTTCCATATCTTGGTTATTGGTGAATAATGCTGCAATGAACATGGGGGTGCAGATATTTCTTCAAGATACTGATTAAGAGAACCCTTGTGCACTGTTGGTGGGAATGTAAAATGGTACAGTCATTATGGAAAACAGTATGGTGGTTCCTCAAAAAATTAAAAATAGAACTACCATATCATCCATCAATCCCACACTTGGGTATATATGTAAAGGAACGTTGCCACTGTTTTGGACCACATTGTGATGTGCCATAATTTTTCTTTTAAAGTTTCCCCCCAAATTACCATTTTGAGGAAAGTACCAAATTAATAGCATGTTTATTGACCAGACATTCTGCAGAAAATCATGTTAAAGAATAACATTTGCCATTTTTCACCAGGCAGTTTTCAGTCAGTTCAACATTTTTTTTGCTTCTTACAGGGAGTAGCTCCAAACTTCTGTAAATTTTTTATTCACATAATTGTATTCATGCAATTTGAAATTGTTCTATGATGACTGACCCCAGGCCAGTTCCCCCTTTTTTGTCCTTAATTCCACTCTGATAGATTATTTGTCTTGCAGATCTCCAAAGAGGTAGGTGGAGAAAGGCTTAACCATAACAATGTAGTTCCCTAGATTCCCAATTCTGACCACAAACAAAATGTTTTGCTATGAAAAAATGACATGTAGTTTTCCTCATGATTTGCAAATTATTTCACTCCTAAGGGTCAAGGCTGTTGACATGACAGTGGGCATCTGGGGGAAAAATTTTAAAAAAATTAGTCATTTGAATGTTTGAGTACAGTTTGAGAAGTTCACAAATTTGTAAACATTCTGATTTGAGTCATTTGAGTTCTTCTCCTACTTCTTTCATCTGCTTCTTTGATGTTATGTAAATAGAGCCCTACAGAGGGGAGAGAGAGAAATACCTCTTTGCCCAAATATCCCTTTCTTTGATATTTGATCAGAATGCCCTCTGTGCTTGACTCTGAGTGGTCCACGTTGGGTATGGAGAGGCTTTGCAGAGGAGCAGTGGGATTATGCTGGTGCTCTATGGTTGTTGCTTGAGTGGTTTTGCTCAAAATCTCTTTCTGATAACAACTTTTTTGTTGTTGTCATAAGGTCTATTTAGAAATGAAAATAAGGTTAAATATTAATTTGTCGAACATCTGTTCTTCTCCAAGATGAGTGGCATGGTGCTTGTGTTCCCCATTGACATGGGAAAGATTGGCTGGTAATTTCTGTCCCCTTTTCTCCCTTTTGTATGACTTTAGACACCTGATTATTAATGTCATCTCAGTTAATGAAAAAATTCCTGTTCCCATGGAAATGGCATTAGGAAGTAGCTTTGGGAGCTAAGCATCTGCTCTTAATGAGATAATATATTGTTTTCTTTTGCACATCTTGAAAACAACAGCACCTTTAACTATAACAACATGCATAAGTAGGTGCTTTGATAAATAAAATAGAAGCGTGTAAGAACTATTTCATCAAAGTTGATATCAGACCTGTAATAACAAAGTAGGAGGTCATTTGGGCATGAGGACTAGACTCCTAGGGGAAGTCATAAAAGCTCTACCAGTATGTGTAATGTAAGATTTTTTCGAGGAAATTAAAACAGAGGAAGTGCTATGCCATCAACATCTTTTATAAATCTGTATGGTCAATAGCAGAGGTCAATAGTAATATAGCAAGAATTCTTGAATCCTAAAAGATACTCTTTAAAAGGACAAAGTTTTAGAAATTCTTACCTAGTTCTTAGTTGACTTCTTCATGAAGTAAGAGTTGTTGATGATTTTGCCCCATATATGAATCCTTGATCTCTCCATGGAAGAACTCATAGTAAGAAGAAGAAAGCTCATGATTAAATCATGTGTGAATTATTAAAATAGAATCTGCATTTTTCTCAGATTTTCGGAACTCTCAGGTCTTTTTAGCAACTAGCATCATAATTCAGTAGCCTTATGTTTTGATGAATTATTTTGGTCTGACAAGATTGTTTTTGGTAATCAGAGAAATATCTTACCTAATTTTATTTTTCAGAACGATGTCTATGAGAAAAATATTTTGAGATTGGACTTGGATTGGAAGGGAACAGAATAAGAGAGACCAATTAGGAGGCTTTTGCAGTAATCTAGGTGAGCACAGCTTGGATTGGTGTGGGGGCAGAGGAGATGCAGTGAATGGAGAGCTCAAGATGTATTGTAGAGGTAGAATTGACTGGATTTAGTGATAATAGTTTGTGGAGGTTGAAGGTGATGGAGTCCTCAAGGAGGACTCCCAGCAACTGCGGGGGTGAGAGGACCATTAGTGGAAATGGAGGAAGGACCAAAAGTTCAGTTTGGGACGTGGTAGGTACAAAGAATCTTCAAGGTGAGATATAGAGCAGGCAGTGAGAAATATGAGTTGGGGCTATAGGGGAGGAAGACGAATCCTCTCCCCTCTCGGTCCTTCTGTCTGGGCTATGAATTAAATTGACATGAGACAGAATAACAGGAGAAAACCAAAGAAAGCTTTATAAATGTATGCATGGGAGATACTTGCGAAAACTGAGCAACTCACCAAAATGGTGGAGGCCCTAATCTTAAATACCATCTTCAGCTAAAGACAAAGGAGGATGTTGGGGTGGGAGAGTCAGTTATTGGAGATTACCAGAAAAGCACGGTAAACAAGAGTAAAGTTATTATGTAGATTTAAGTCCTTGCCTTCCACATTGATGTGTTTCTGGAGATACGATCATGCCCTCTTCTTCCTGGTACAGAAAGGGAGATACCTTTACAGATGGAGATTTCCCTTACAAATGTAAATGTCTCTTACAAAGGGTAAATTCTACTTTTCAGAGCTTTTCCCATATCTGCAGTTTTTAAAAGTAACCAGCCCAAAATGATCCTCATGCCAAAGAGACACATTCTGGGGTGGCCAATTCTGATTCCCCACAGGGCTTAAAAGAGTCTTTTGGACCACAGATATGGCATATTACAAAGCTGAAATTCAATGAGGATTTGAGTATTCTATTTAATAAATAATTTTAGGTACTATATGACAGCCATAAAAATAAGAGATGATATACTTAATAATACCCAAAAAACAAGGGAAAGACAATTTAGGTCCAGTAAAAATTCATCAGTAGACTTAAAGGGAATATTAGCTCAAAGAGAAATTTAAAACTTTCCATTTTGTTCTCTTTTGGTTTGATTTGCATGGAAATTTATGCTTAAAAGGGAAATAGAGGCTGTTATCAGAAGTCAAGGAACAAAAGTATAGGAAGAGAAAGTAAACACATTAGTTTACCACCACTCTTAGTTTGCAAAGGTTAATTAAATCTATTTATGTTTTATAAGGAGAAAAATATGACAAAAGTTTTTTTGTAAATTACACAACAATTTTTAAGCTATTTTAACTAGAAATACCTCTGCTAAATTCTTTTTCAAGCTGAGGGGAAGTTTTCCAGCAAGATCCAAGGACTTATTGTCTTGTGATGTCTCCAGGTCACGTCAGGGACATAATGACATAATACGGAAAACCAAACCAAGTGTTACAGGCCTAAACATTTAAATAATTGAGGGAAGATTGATTAGACTAGGGAAAATTTGGTTATTTTGACCATTTGTCAAGGTGGTCCCACTTGTATCTCTGCCCAGAAGAATATATTTCAAATATCTTGAGCTGTAGACTTCTTAAATAGCAAAAACAAGACCAAGAATTCCACTGATTTATCATTTCTCCTCTAGATTGACTATCTCTTGACTGGTTCTTTTCTTGGCTATTTAATACAAGTGCTTGCACATGTGCATACATACACACGTGCACACAAACATTTGGTGCAGCAAAAATGGAGACAGGAAGGAAAACTAGGGAGTAGGCATGGAAGAGAAACCACAGGCTCTGGGAGGGAGTGGCATTTAAGAATAAAAAGGGGATAATGCCAGCAGAATGCTTGTGATGAGTTCCTTTAGGAATCCTTTTCATACCTCGTCTCCTCCCACTCTCTTTTTACCTCTATAAATAGTTATTCCTCTTCCATTCTGATTTTCCTCCTCCATCACTGGTTGCTCCTTTTTAGCCTCTTTTGCTAGAACAATCTTGCCTTTCCAGCTTATAATTGTCAAGAGCCCCAGGGTGCAGGATTAGCACTTCTTTTCCTTTCTATTCCCAGCTGCTCCCCACTGGCACCTCATCTGGCCCAAAGACTTTAAATACCATTTATATGCTGAGGACTCCCAAATGTTTATCTCCAGTCCTTACCTCTCTCCTGAACTCTAGACCATCTATGTGACATCTTTGTTTAGATGTCTTACAGGCATCTTAGACTTAATTTGTGTAAAACCAAATGCTTGATTTCCACATCACCAACACTTGGTCCTCCCTCAGTGTTCCCATCTCAGTAAATGTACTACCTTTTGTCCTGAAACCTTAAGTCCTCGTTGGCTTCTGTTTTTCTCTCATAATCCACCTTGAGTCCATTAGCAAATGGCTCTGTTTTCAAAAGATAGCTTAAATCTTACCACCAACACCGCTACCATTCCAACCCAAGCCACCATTTTCTGGACTATTTCAGTAGCCTCCCGATGGTTTCTCTGATTATATACATCCCCTTCCACACATACTCAGATCTATTCTCCACACACCAGCTAATGTGATCCTTTAAAACAAATCTGTTCATATCACTTCCTGGCTCAAAAGCCTCTAATGGTTTGTTTTCACACTTAGAAAAGCCATAAAACCCATAAAACCTTCCATGTTCTGGCCCCAGATGCCGCTCCAGTCTCATATCCTGTCTCTCCGTCACTCATGGACATCCAGCCTCACCTACTTCCATGCTGTCCCCTGAACAAGACAAAAATCTGAGGGACTTTCCACTCAACATTACCTCTGTCCGAAACTCTCTTGGCTCTCTCTCTCACTTCATTTAAGGATCTGCTCAAATGTCATCTCCTCTGAGAGAACTTTATTAACACCTTATCTAGAACAGCATCCCTTATTCCACTCTCATTCTTGTTTCCCACTGCTGCTATCATGATTTACTCTATAGTAAAAGTGTATTTTTGTTGTCAGACTCTCCACCTGGCAGTAAGCTCTCTTAGTCAGGGGCTTGGTTGGACTTTTCTGTTCTATGTCTCGCATCCAGAAGACTACCTGCGCATGAGGCATAAGTATAAGCTCTAATATTATTAGCTGACTGGAAAGCAAAATCAGTAACTAGGGAGCTCAGTTTTGATTTATGTGACTTCTTATTTTGGCAGCCCTGGAAAAGGCAGTGAGTCTGTCTAGTGCTTGCAGGTGTCTAGCCTGGTACCTGGAGCAGAGTTTGCACATATAAATATGTGTTGAGTAAGTGAATGAATGATTAAATGAATGAATGCAGTCACATTAGTCAGTTAATCACTATCTACTCTTTAGACCCATTCATTATGCAGGGTTACTATGGCAAAGGGACCTAACCTTGTCAAAGGGGTCCATGAAGACCTCTCTAAAGAGGGTACATGATAATAATCATACTTAACATGTACTGAGCACTTACTAAGAGCCATCTACTGTGCTTAGTGCCTTATATGCACTAACAGATTTAATCCTCACAACAAATCTATGAGGTTGATACTATCATTAGTCCCATTTTACAGGTGGGGAAAATAAAGCACAGAGAATTAGCTTATCTTAAGATTAGCTTATCTCAGGATTTACAGCTAGTAAATGGTAGAGGCAGACCCAGGCAGTCTAGATCTGTGTTCTTAACCACTGTGCTCTACATCTAAGCTGAGGATTGACAATGCAGGAGTAGCGGGCTGGATGGAAGGTTGGAATTAGGTAGGAGTTAGTGTTCTGGGCAAATGGAACCCTATGTGCCAAGGGCCAGATGATGACCTGTTCCCTTGAGGACATGACAGAGGTTCAGTATGGCTAGAGTGTAGAGGGGGTGTGCCGGAGGGTAAGAGTTGACATGGCTGGTTATTAACCAAGGGCCTGATTGTGGAGGCCTGGTAGTCTATGCCAAGCAGTTTGGACTTACCTTAGGCAAAGGGAAACATTATGTGGTTTTAAGCAGGAATGTTAGGTGCACAGATTTGCATTTTTAACCAGTTACATTGGTGGCCCCGTAGAGGACAGGCTGTTAGGCAGGCTAGTGGAAGGCAGGGAGAACAGATCGGAAGGCCTTGCTGCAGTCCAAGAAAGGGGTCGTGGTGACCTGGTCTAGGGTGGTGGTGGAGGCAATGCAGAGGTAGTACAGATTTGAGGTAGAATCGACAGGACTCAGTGATGGGAGGTAAGGAAGAGGGAGGTGTAGATGGTGTCCTTTAGAGGGCCCAATTAATCAATCAGTTCACTTGTAGAGCTTTATTCTACAGATAGACTAGTTACTGGTACATATACACAGGCCTTATTTACAACGATTTTCATTGCAGAAACAATATAGTGAGGACCTTGCTTAACCCCAGGGGCTGCCATTCACATAGAAGACAATGTGGAGGGCTCCCTGAATTTGTGCCACTGGTACATTAATTACTGAATTACAGTACGTCCAAACAATGAAGTGTGATGCAGCAGTTAAAAAGTAGGATGCGAATCTTTATGTAGTAATAAATAATGATTGCCAAGAACAGTGAATAGTATGCTACGATTTACATTATAAAAAATCTATTTGTACACGCACATATATACACTTGTAAATACGTAACAAAGGTCTGGAAAGATACATAAAATCTTTTTGTGTAAATATTTTACATAAAATTGTAAAAGGATTGGAAGATAGTAGTAAAGATACTTTTTGGTACTTTTTTAATCTTCATATATTAACTGCTAAAATAATTTAAAAAATAAATCATGGAGACGCGATAATACATTGACAGTTAAATGATTAAGCAAAGGAGAATAAAGTAAACATGATATGTGTTTATAACAGTTTTTCTGTTTAAAAACCTCTGAAACAATAAAAATTTAAACCATGATTATAAATTCCAAGGCAAAATTAAATATGAATGTAATTAGCATGGGATTTGAAATAGTATGTATGGGAGGGAAAGCATATGAGATTCTTATTAAGTATAGGATAAACAGACTGTAGCAAAAATTTTAAATATAAAGTATTTGTAGTAACGTGAATGTAATTAATTGACCTTAGAGATTAATGTACATGTACAGGATTAAGATTTGAAAGAGTAGAAAAGAGCTAGATTTAGAAATACCATCACAGAAACTTTAAACATCTAATAATTTTACCAAAAATTCCCCTTTGCAAATTACTCTAAGGACTCGAGGTTCTTTTAAGTGTGAAAAATCTTAGGATTGATGGGTTTTAGATTACACTGCCAGTTCCAAGATAGCACTGTTCTTTTAAAAAGTGTGAGGAGCGCGGTGTCCTCCCGCAGGTGTTATAGCTGCCAGGGTAGCTTTGAGGATTTGCTCCGTCCACCAGGGTGTGGGAGAATCTTCTACAAAATGAATGCACAGTATAAACAAGAACAATAATGTGGGTCAGGCCCAGAATGCAAGATCGGGTTTGCCGTTCTGGATTTCTCTGTATTATCCTGTAGGTGATTGTGGACTTCTGAAAATGGGCGGGCGTCACCAGCCCTCACTTTTCTGCACCTCCATTAAAATGCTTCAGGACTGTGTTGGTGACTTTTTCAGAACTTTCTTCGGTTCTAGGTGAGCTTGGAATTGGCAGATTTTGTGGTTGCAGTAATAAAATTCACTATTGGCATTATATGGATGTCAGAAAACTTTAGAAGTAAGTCGAGTAAAAGGAACGATGAGTTAAAGGTGAATTCCAGTTAAAGGATACTTTTTCCCCTCATTCTTTTCCTATCTGTGGTAAGCTAGTAACTCAAACAGTTGAAAGTCTGATACATATAAATATAAAATGAAAATAAATATATTACACCATCTGATTATGGGGACCTTGGTGCTGAGGGGTGATGCCTCCCCAACCAGCCTCACATGAATCCTGTCAAGGGCCTCATTTGCGCCCCCTTCCTACACTGCCGTTCCACCTGGGGCTCTAGGGAGGAGCGTGGCTCCACTGGAAAACCCTGGTGAATTCGGCTTGGAAAATGATAGATTCGTGTTCAAGGGGGAAGTGGAGACATATTACCCTTAAACTCTGTGATCTATTGCCTAAGTGCAACAGGCTCACCAAGAAAATCATGCCACTTTAAGGGATACTCCTGAAAAAGTTGAGATAGTTGTAACTAATTCTTGGTGGAGGAGGCTGCTGTGAGACCCCTGCTGTGGGGAAGGCTCCTGTGGGGAGGAGCCACTATGTCCCCACGTTGCCCAATGCACCTTTTGACACAGACAGTGTTTAACTGTTGGCAATCCTAGGTGGCCTGCAAGCAAGTTAGGTGCCTTTTAGGACACATTTGATGTGGATTCAGGTTTGTTTAAATTTCAACAGCATCTTTTAAAGGTGAATATAGGATAGCAAATGGATACAGAAAACCTAGTTGTCCAAGACATTAAAATATTATGTGCCAAGACCAAGAAGCTTCTGCTGACCAAAATGCTGACAAAATGAAAGACCATGTCCCTTGTGTATTTTATACAGAAATCCATCCTGCTGAAAAATCTGGTCCTTTTTCATTGTGAGCACATTTGCCACAAATCCCTCCAGCAGGAAGGTTTTTGCTAATGTCAGACCGTCTTTAATCTTATATAGCATAGTCCAAATCTGTGCTCTCTAGGAGTCGCTTGTGCCTCTGGTAGTAGTTTCTCTTCTGCATTGCTCAGGGCTGGGAGAACCACTGTGGAGTCCAGAAGACCATTGTTCTCACTGCAAGGAATTACAGAACTGTGACTTTTCCCATGTTCTCTGCAGTCCTCCCTGGACGTCCTGGTTTTCCAGAGGGCTTCCCTTCTATATCTGCCAGGGTATTGCTGCCTTCGACAGTTCTTTTGAGGCAGTGCCACTGTGACTGGAGCTGTGGTGCCTGGAGCCTTCTGTGTCCAACAGAGAAAGCTCTGAAGTCCCACAGACCAGTCCTGAGTCAGGAAGCACTCTTCGTTTTGCTCCTTCCATTTTTAGTCATGATACCTCTTCGTCACTGGCTTTGGTTCCTTTCTCAGCCTCCGTTGGCAACACACACATCACACCTTATCTCAGGGTGGGCATGTCTTTGCCAAGAGGTTACCCTTTGGATTCACATCCCAACTCCATCCTTTATTAATGTGCAATTTTGGGCAATTATATAACCTCGCTGGGCCTCATCATATTTATATGTAAAGCTGCTCTCGTAAGAAGAATAATAATGCCTAGTGCTTGCTTTTTAAAAAACTCCTTATATATTGTCTGACAGAAAGTAGATGCTCAATTGATCATTGCTGTTATCCTCATAAGGCCAGGAGCCACCTGGCCAGTCATGTTGGTTCTTGTTTTAATTCACTCGAGATGCTGTGAGTGGGCAGGACCATTTGGGTGAGTCAGCACCCCTCATTCTCGATGGGGCTGCATTCTGAGCACGTTCTGGTGGAAGAGAACAGAGCTCATGATATCTCTTTCTGCTGGTGGATTGAATAATTTGCGAGAAGGATCTTAGGGGAAGTTTAAAGCAATCAGAGGTAGTGTATATGGAAACAGTTTGATAAGTACGCCCTGAGATATTTTTCAGCCAGGAATGGCCATTGGGCAGTGGGCTTTATACGAGATGGCTTCATGAGAAATTGAAGTATGAGCCCTTGTTCCTTGTATTCCCTTGTTAGAATTTCATCTTTTCCTTCTCCTTTCCTCATCTCCGTTCTACATAATATTGCTCTTTTAATTAATTTTCTTGGAAATTTAACTTAACATTTCCAAATATCTATGTAAAATATTAAAATGAAAACATTTCTATGTGAGTGTTACACACACACGCACATACACACACACAGTATAGCTGTTACTAAGCAGTACCAGCATTCAGTAGTAAATGAGTGAACAGACATATCTTTAAGCCTTGCAGAGGCTCCATAGCATCTTACAAAATGCTGATGTCACTTAAAACGTGCTTGTCTACTCTTGATTTTATTTCATTTTTCATTTTCCTGAGAACTGTTCCCTGCAGCCAAAATGCCAACTAGTCATTTTAAGTAGAGATCTGGTTTCTTCTAAGTTACAGAAACAGCAACAAAAAAATTCAGTTTTTCTTTTCCTTTCCCTTCTTGAGAGCCAAGAAAACGTGTCTGAGCCATTTCTGCCGATGATTAAATAATTGGGCCTCTCACATCCCCCAGGCTCTAAACCACCAAATTGAAGAAAACCACCCTTTTGGAGTTTTTCTGTGTGCAGGGCAAAATTTCTTCATGCACTTCCAATCACTTTGACATGTATTGGCCACCTACCATTTGCTAGTCACTCTGTGGCCCAAAATAAGACAGTCCTTGTCCCCAAGTGTTCTAAAATCTAATAAGAAAGATCAGAAATGGGAGCTGACCTTATCGTATAAGTGGAATAGGACAAGTACCATAAGAAAAGAGAAGAGCCAGTGTGGAAGGAGGGAGTAAAATTATCAGTGAGCAAAAGACTGTTGATATAACATTCTGCAAGAGGAAAGCAGGAATGGAGTAAAAACAACATTGGTGGAAAAATTTGCTTAGGCCGGGAGATAGAGCTGGTTGTTTTTTTTTCAGAGGGAGAGGCAAAGGAATAGGTCAGCAACGAGGCTGAGAAATGTTTAAATTTGGGAAGAGAAAGTTTAAGGAGGTACCCACCTTGACCTTTGGGAATTTGCACAGAGAGTCCTTAGCAGAGAGGGAGGGAATGGAGATGACGTTTGGGACTTGAGGAGAGAACCTTTCTTGGTCAGTGATAAAGTGTTCCCTCTCGGTGTACCTTTCAGTCTGTCAACACACGCTGCATGTGTTTGAGAGTCTACATTATCATTTGCTTTTGAAGATCATTAAGAGAAGAGTGATTTCAGTTTTAATTACCTCCCTGCCGCGTTGTCCTCCACTGGCGTCTTCGGCTTTGTGTTTGAGTTAACCTATTCTGCATCCAGCTGTCTTCAGGTTACTGGTGGAAAGTAGCAGTGAGTGGCAGGTTGTTATAGCAACTGAATGTGATAGCAGTTGGGGATATCTAGTGGGGTTGATCATGAGCTCGAATAGTCTGTAAGCTTTTCTTAGGAAATTTTACAGTCATTTAAAAGCCTTTCTTGCAGTTTTTATTCTGACATGAACCTTTTCATGAATGTTCAGATTGTCTAAAGATGTGACAAAATTATAATGAGACGGTTGTAAGAATGTTACATGATTCCCCGAGAATTATAACATTGAATGGATGTTCTATTGTAGTTCTATTAAAGTTGTGAATAAGAAAGATTTGACAGAGACCAGAGTGGTAATGGGTTCTCTTGTATATAAGCTTTGGTAGTTCCTGTTGTCTACGACCTGCTTCCTAGGCCATTCAAGGCTTCATCCTCCTGCCCTCAGCCATCCACTTCGTCCTCTGTTTCTTTCCTTCATGCTCCCTACATGTGAGCCCACTGGTGATTCTTTGTACCAGCACAAGACATTTCCTGTTACAGCTCTGAAGTTCTTCTCAGACTGAGTTCAAATGCCACCTCCTTGGAGAAGCCCTCCCTACTTGCCATCTAGGCAGAATTCACTCCCTGTTCTGTGCTTCTTAATATAATAAGTTGGGGGTTGTATCAAAATTATGTGGTTAGTCTTCAGGGAGCACAGAGCATTTCTGAGTAACACGTGATTTTCCTTCTTGCTTTGCGTATTCCTCTTCTTCTTTTGCACAAAACAGGGCACTGTTGCATGTGCCCACACTTGCTTATTCTGCTGGGCATATGCTATGGTACCTCCCTAAATGAGGCTGGGGTTTTAATAATGACCTTGTAAGTCACCATGTGATACCCAAATGATGTTTTGGATGATGTTAAAAGGGACATTGTTCCTGGATTTTAAGGGACTTTCAAAATGGGAGGACAAGAGGGCAGTAGGCCTCAAACCTTCCACCCTGCCCCACCATCAGACTGACACACTGTTTTGGCCTGAGCTTCTCAATCTGGGTTTGGGGAGAACTGTTTAATGATACAAATGCCTAGGCCTCAGAGCGTCTAATCTGGTAGGTCTATGGGTGACTCCTAATTAGGAGAATGTTTCCAAAGCTTGGCTGGTGACTCTGTGCAGCTGGACTGAGGAACATTGATCCCATGGTGGCTTTCATCCCCCACTGCACTTTTGATTCTCCAGGGAGGTTTTCCAAATATCAAGGCCTGGATCCTACCCACACCATTTATATCAGAATCTTTAAGACCAAACCACAAATCTAGGCTTTCCAAGATGTGGAAAGGACCAGGCCAGTAAACAGAGACGGGTGATTTTATTATGGGAAATCACAGAGAAGGCTCATGGTTTATAGTTCTTCTGGTGGTTATTTTTATTTTTGCTTTCTAATAAGAAAGGAGGGATGGAAGATAACAATATGAACAGCTAGAAAGTAAAAGCAAGGCCATTTCAGGTGGAAGGATTAGTATTTGTGAAGGTATGGAAATGAGCGACTTACTTTAGCTGATGGAAAGACCTCATAAATGGATTAATGAGGTAGACACTGGCATGAATGAATGCAAGGATGAGGTGGGTGGGACAACTCAAAGTCTAGGTTGAAAATATGGATTTAATGTTGGAGAGAACAGGGAGTTACTTTGTTTCTAAGCAGGGGAGTAATTTTATAGATAATATTTAATTTCAGTAAGATATCTTATTGCTATAGTTAGGATCTGTCTTAGCTTGGGCTGCCATAACAAAATACCATAGACTGCCTGGCTTAAACATGAGGTATTTGGGGGCCAGCCTGGTGTTGTAGTGGTTAGGTTCACATGCTGTAGTTCGGCAACCTGGGGTTCATGGGTTTGGATGCTGGGTGCGGACCTACACACCGCTCATCATGCCATGCTGTGGTAGCGTCCTGCATACAAAATAGAGGAAGATGCACAAGGATAGTGGCTCAGGGACAATCTTCCTCAAGCAAAAATAGGGAGATTGGCAACAGAAGTTAGCTCAGAGCCGGTCTTCCTCACACACACACACACACACACACATATACACACACACACATATACACACACACAAGCAAGAGGAATTTGTTTCTCACATATCTGGTGGCTGGAAGTTCAAGATGAAGGTGTTCATTGATTCAGTTCCTGATAAGGGTTCTCTTCCTGGCCTGCAGACAACCTTCACACCATGTCACTGTGTCCTCACATGGGGGAGAGAGAGCTCTGGTCACCTCCTCTACTAATAAGGACACTAATCCCATTATAGGAACCCCTCCCTCATAACCTCATATGAACCTGATTATTTCCCAAAGACCTCACCTCCAAATGCTATCACATTGGGGGTTAGGGCTTCAACTTATGAATTTGAAGGCAACACAGAGATTCAGTCCATAACAAGGTGGATTGAAATAAATGGTAACATAGAAGGATTTTGTCTAGGACCAACTTGTGTGGTAGTTGTGGGATGCTGGCTGCCTCCTATCTTGCATGTCAAATTTGATGAATCAAGATCAAACACGGAATTTGGGCAACCTGTACTGTGCTGTTTTCCCCTCTCTCCCTGCTTCTCTTTCCCTTTCCACTTCCCTGCTTCCCTTTCTGTGCTGAATATGTCATTGTCCTCTATCTAGGGTAACCATCTGAAAGTTCATGCAAAGAAATAGAGGAAAAATAAAAAAGCAGCGATTATGGGCACTCACATTTTTTTAGATGAAAATTGCCTTAGGACAGTCTGCATTGTTTAAAATATGTATTTTAAAGCAAGTATGTGTTGGATGTTTCTAACAATTTTGTACCATTGAAAGAATCCTAAAAGAAAATAATGTTAGAATTTTAGATCTTTAAAGGACATGGATTTTTGCCCAATATTGCTTCAGGTAATTCCACGAAGGAGAATTATCTCAAAACTAGAGGAGCGGAATAAATATTGATATTGGGAAAGAATTCAAGATCAAAAAGAACATATTTTTAAAAAACCTACTTTCTTTGAAGAGGGAAGGTTTCCTTTGATCACAGAACCATGGACCAATAACGTCTGAGAAATATTGAAAATGGTGGAGTACCTGGAAGAATGGTGGTAGGAAAATACTCCATTTGTTAAAGTTATGCAGGTGGAATCATAGCTTAGTAAGTTTAATGACAACCTATGCAAAATTCCCCAAAGAGTCCTTAAACAGACGTTTTATGTAGACTTAGAAAGGAAAATCACAATGAGCTAGTATGAAATAAATAAAATAAAATATGTTTAAATAAAGTATATGAATTACATAAATAAAAATATAAATTATATACCTATATATGTAAATAAAATAAATATATGTAATTAGTCTCATTTTATTTATTAGATAGGGTTATTATAATTGGTAAATTTATAATTGGTATTATAAATTGGTAAATTTCATAGATAATTTGTGTCTAGATTTCAGCAATGCATCTGATAGCTTTTTGTGGTTTCCCTATGGTCAAGATGGAAACCACCCCCACGAATATTATTAATTCCAAACTGGAGGCAGGTTTCTATTTGAGCAGGAATTCTGTACTTGGTCATGTCCTGGTTGCTACTTTCATCAATGACTTAGGTGAATCATGCATGAATGCTTATCAACTTATCAACTTGTACTGATTCTCCTCTGGGACAGAGAGCTAACGCGCCTGATGGTAGAAATCAGATTTTGGTATCTCAAAACTGCAACAGTCGTCCAATATTAACTAATAAGATATAACAAAAGATTATAAACTTAGAAAATATAGCAGTTAGATTAATGAGCAAGTATCAGTGCTCATCCCCACTCATGCTCTAGGGTGTTGTGTCTAGTTTTGTGTTACTTGGAAATTCGAAGCTGAGCTGACTAGCCATTTGTCTGGGTTCTTGGCAGAACTAGTTCCTGAGTTGTGAGGAAGCTTGGATTTGATTACTTTGCTAATCCTGGAAGTCCACGATTCTTTGGAGTTACTTTGAGAAACTGTTTCATGAAACACACCATTATGGCATTTATCTTTCATAGGGGCTAAATCATCCATCTCATCTATCAAAGGTGGTTTTTAAATGGCTTGTTACTGTTTGGATAAAATAAAATCTATCCTCAAAGGATGAGGACTGTCAACATTCAGAGTGTTCAAAAGAATGGTGGCAGGTTCAGAAGGCATTTCCAAAGAAGAATCTCTCGTGTTTTTAACAACATGCTGGAATCTCAGTAAAATGCCCTCTGTTATTGAGAGAGATTCTGCATGTATTTTCTAGGGTGGCAACTTTGAGTGGATAGCAGTACCTTGACTGTGTTAACCCACATCTCCCTTTTCTGTTTCTAGTTTTATAAAGTTTAAAATTGATTGTTTTTTCTTGAAGGGAAAGAAGATAGAATACAATAAAATATTTATAAAACGTAAATTATGAAGAATAATAACACAGTACATACCTGAGTATTCACTAGCCATTTTAACAGCAAAGGGAATACCAGAACCTCTGAAGTCCTCCTTGATGTCTTTCTTAATCCATCCTTAGCCTCCTCTAATTGTCCTGAAAATTTTACTTGTCATTCCCTGCTTTTCATTGTTTTTCTCACCAAATATTTATATCTTTAATGATAATTGAAGCATAACATTTTTGCATAGCGATTTCTGTATGACAGACACTTCGAAGTGCCATATACTCATTTGACCTTAAAACATTCCTCAGAGGTAGGTAGACTAGTATCCCCATTTTACTGATGAGGAAATTGAGGTATATAGAGGTTAAAGAACTGTCTAATCAGATAGTTAGTAAGTGTAGTAACCAGAATTCCAACCTACTCAGGCTGGCTGCAGATTGCGTGCTCTTTACCTCTATGCCATGCCGCCTCTAAAGAATACATAGTATGGTTCTATTTGATTTATTTTTAGTGTTGTATAAATGAACTACAAAGGTATGTCTTCTGTAATTGGCATTTTTCAATCACCACTGTGTTCCTGAGTTTTATCTGTTTCATTCTATGGAACTGTAGCTCATTCACTTTCATTGCTATAGAGTATTATTTCGCACTGTGAATATTGCAGTGTCTCTATCCATTCTGTTTCATTGGATGTTTGGGCTGTTCCCATATTTTTCTATACCAAACAGTGCTGATATGATGTTTTTGATATCATCTTGTGTGTATGTGCCAGAGATATCTAGGGTGTATAACTTGGGGGTGTACTTGCTAATTCTTGTGCTATGTGCACCTTCAGTGTTCCTATACAACACCTGTTGTTTTCCAAAGTGATTGTGCCATCTTGTACAATATGTAAATTCTGTATCTTTCCAAGAGTTAATATTTCCAAGAGTTAGTGTTAAGCCTGAAACTTTAAAACTTTTGCCAGCGTGTTGGGTTTGAAGTGGTAGGGAGAGGAATGAAATGGGGAGAAGGAGGGGGAGGTGAATTTCTATTTCTCTGGTTGCTAATGAATTTGAGCAGGTTTCCTCCCTCGGTCCCTCCCTCCCTCTTTCCTTCTTCTTTCCTTGCTTTTTTCTATTTGGGTTTCCCCTTCTGTAAAGTACCTCTTCAAATCTTTGTCCACTTTTTTGGGGGATGGTTTCTTTTTCTTTTTCTTATTGATTTCTACTAATTCGTCGTCAGTTATATTTGTGGAAAATATCTTTTTAATTTTGTGGCTTGTCTTTTCACTCTCTTCATAGTGTTTTTGATAGACACAATTACTTAGTTTAATTGAATTTATAACTTCTTTCTTTTTGGAATATCTGGATTTTTTTGTGTGTGCTTATTTATTAAATGCTTCCCTCTACTTTGATACAGAAATTACTTTCCTATATTCTCTCTTAAAGTTACATAGTTTTGTATTTCATATTTCCATCTTTAATCTACCTGGTATAAATTTGTATGCATGCTTTGAGGTAGGGTCTAATTTCATTTTTTTATTTTAAAGATTGGCACCTGAGCTATTAACTGTTGCCCATCTTTTTTTCTTTTTCTTCTGCTTTTTATCCCCAAATCCCCCCAGTACATAGTTGTATATTTTAGTTGTGGGTCCTTTTAGTTGTGGCATGTGGGATGCCTCCTAAACATGGCCAAATGAGCGGTGCCTTGTCCGTGCCCAGGATTCGAACCGGCGAAACCCTGGGCTGCCGAAGCGGAGTGCACGAACTTAACCACTCGGCCACAGGTTCGGCCCCAATTTCATTTTTTTCTATAGGGATAAGCAGTTTTTCTGGGACCATTTATTGGAAAATGTGTTTCCTCACTATTTTATAATGCCAGTTCAGTCATAAATCAAGTTTTCATATATTTTTGGTCTGTTATTGAGTCTCTTTTTTTGTTTCATTGGTCAATTTATCTATTCCTGTCTCAATACCACACTGTATTAGTTGGTGATGCTTTATAACGAGTCTTGATATCTGTTAATGCTAGCCCTACTTCCAACTTTTTTTCTTCAGTAATCTTGGCTGCTCTTGTTCTTTGCTCTTCTGTGTAAATTTTAGAATTAGCTTGTCAAGTTCATCCAGAAGCATATGGGAATTTTGATTGGAATTTTATGAGCCCATACATCATTCAGGGGAGCACTGACATCTTTAAAATATTGAGTCTTCTCCCACATGAACACAGCTCCCCTTTTATTGAGTGCTTTTAATGGCTTTCTGATATGTCTTTAAATATTACCTCTTCCCACTTCTCTCTCTTATCTTTCTGAAACTCTGATAGATGCATGTTGGATTTACTTTCTCACTGTTCTCTGTGTCTCTTACCTTTCCTTCCCTTTCATATTTTCTATCTCTATTATGCATTCTGGATAATTTACTTAGATATCTATTGTTGTTTACTAACTTTTCTGTTGATTTTGTATGATATTACACCCATTTGTTATTTATTTTTAATTATACTTTTCCGTATTAAAAGTTATTTTTATTCTTTTAAAATAGTTATTTATTTACAGTCTCTTGTTTTTCAATCTTAATTTTATTTATTTTTTTATTTTATTTTTTTTTATTAATGTTATGATAGATTACAACCTTGTGAGATTTCAGTTGTACATTTTTGTTAGTCATGTTGTGGGTACACCACTTCCCCCTCCGTACCCTCCCCCCACCCCCCCTTTTCCCTGGTAACCACCGATCAGATCTCCTTCTCAATATACTAATTTCCACCTATGAGTGGAGTCATATAGAGTTCGTCTTTCTCTGACTGACTTATTTCGCTTAACATGATGCCCTCGAGGTCCATCCACGTTGTTGTGAATGGGCCAATTTCGTCTTTTTTTATGGCTGAGTAGTATTCCATTGTGTATATATACCACATCTTCTTTATCCAATCATCAGTTTCTGGGCATGTAGGCTGGTTCCATGTCTTGGCTATTGTAAATAATGCTGCGATGAACATAGGGGTGCAACGGACTCTTGAGATATCTGATATCAGGTTCTTAGGATAGATACCCAGTAATGGGATGGCTGGGTCATAGGGTATTTCTATTTTTAACTTTTTGAGAAATCTCCATACTGTTTTCCATAGTGGCTGTACCAGTTTGCATTCCCACCAACAGTGTATGAGGGTTCCTCTTTCTCCACAACCTCTCCAACATTTGTCGTTCTTGGTTTTGGATGTTTTTGCCAATCTAACGGGGGTAAGGTGATATCTTAGTGTAGTTTTGATTTGCATTTCCCTGATGATTAGCGATGATGAACATCTTTTCATGTGTCTATTGGCCATATTCATATCTTCTTTTGAGAAATGTCTGTTCATGTCCTCTGCCCATTTTTTGATCGGGTTGTTTGTTTTTTTGTTGTTAAGCAGTGTGAGTTCTTTGTATATTATGGAGATTAACCCTTTGTCGGATAAGTGGCTTGTAAATATTTTTTCCCAATTAGTGAGCTGTTTTTTTGTTTCAATTCTGTTTTCCCTTGCCTTGAAGAAGCTCTTTAGTCTGATGAAGTCCCATTTGTTTATTCTTTCTATTGTTTCCCTCAACTGAGGAGTTACAGTGTCCGAAAAGATTCTTTTGAAACTGATGTCAAAGAGTGTACTGCCTATATTCTCTTCCAAAAGACTTATTGTCACAGGCCTAATCTTTAGGTCTTTGATCCATTTTGAGTTTATTTTGGTGTGTGGTGAAAAAGAATGGTCAATTTTCAATCTTTTGCATGTGGCTGTCCAGTTTTCCCAGCACCATTTGTTGAAGAGACTTTCTTTTCTCCATTGTAGGCCCTCTGCTCCTTTGTCGAAGATTAGCTGTCCATAGATGTGTGGTTTTATCTCTGGGCTTTCAATTCTGTTCCATTGATCTGTGGACCTGTTTTTGTACCAGTACCATGCTGTTTTGATCACTGTAGCTTTGTAGTATGTTTTGAAATCGGGGATTGTGATTCCGCCGGCTTTGTTTTTCTTGCTCAGGATTGCTTTAGCAATTCGCGGTCTTTTGTTCCCCCATATGAATTTTAGGATTGTTTGTTCAATTTCTGTGAAGAATGTTCTTGGGATTCTGATTGGGATAGCATTGAATCTGTAGATTGCTTTAGGTAGTATGGACATTTTAACTATGTTTATTCTTCCAATCCATGTGCAAGGAATGTTTTTCCATCTCTTTATGTCATCGCCTATTTCTTTCAAGAAAGTCTTGTAGTTTTCATTGTATAGATCCTTCACTTCCTTGGTTAAGTTTATCCCAAGGTATTTTATTCTTTTCGTTGCGATTGTGAATGGGATAGAGTTCTTGAGTTCTTTTTCTGTTAGTTTATTGTTAGTGTATAGAAATGCTACTGATTTATGCACGTTAATTTTATACCCTGCTACTTTGCTGTAGTTGTTGATTATTTCTAATAGTTTTTCTGTGGATTCTTTGGGGTTTTCTATGTATAAGATCATGTCGTCTGCAAACAACGAGAGTTTTACTTCTTCGTTACCTATTTGGATTCCTTTTATTTCTTTTTCCTGCCGAATTGCTCTGGCCAGCACCTCCAGTACTATGTTGAATAGGAGTGGTGAAAGTGGGCACCCTTGTCTTGTTCCTGTCCTCAGAGGGATGGCTTTCAGCTTTTGTCCATTGAGTATGATGTTGGCTGTGGGTCTATCATATATGGCCTTTATTATGTTGAGGTACTTTCCTTCTATACCCATTTTACTGAGGGTTTTTATCATAAATGGGTGTTGGATCTTGTCGAATGCTTTCTCTGCATCTGTTGAGATGATCATGTGGTTTTTGTTTTTCATTTTGTTGATGTAGTGTATCACGTTGATTGACTTGCGGATGTTGAACCATCCCTGTGTCCCTGGTATAAATCCCACTTGATCATGGTGTATAATCTTTTTGATGTATTGCTGTAATCGGTTTGCCAAAATTTTGTTGAGGATTTTTGCATCTATGTTCATCAGTGATATCAGCCTGTAGTTCTCCTTCTTTGTGTTGTCCTTGTCAGGTTTGGGGATCAGAGTGATGTTGGCTTCATAGAATGTGTTAGGGAGTTCTCCATCTTTCTCAATTTTCTGGAACAGTTTGAGGAGAATAGGTATTAAGTCTTCTTTGAATGTTTGGTAGAATTCTCCAGAGAAGCCGTCTGGTCCTGGACTCTTGTTTTTGGGGAGGTTTTTGATTACCGTTTCTATTTCCTTACTTGTGATTGGTCTATTCAGATTCTCCATTTCTTCCTGATTCAGTTTGGGGAGATTGTAGGAGTCTAGGAATTTGTCCATTTCTTCCAGGTTGTTCAATTTGTTGGCATATAGTTTTTCATAGTATTCTCTTATGATCTCTTGTATTTCATTGGTATCTGTTGTGATTTCTCCTCTGTCATTCCTGATTTTATTAATTTGCGATTTCTCTCTTCTTTTCTTGGTGAGTCTGGCTAGGGGTTTGTCAATTTTGTTAATTTTTTCGAAGAACCAACTCTTTGTTTCATTGATCCTTTCTATTGTCTTTTTTGTTTCAATATCGTTTATTTCTGCTCTTATTTTTATTATTTCCCTCCTTCTACTGACTCTGGGCTTTGTTTGTTCTTCTTTTTCTAGTTCTGTTAGGTGTCGTTTGAGGTTGCTTACGTGAGCTTTTTCTTGTTTAGTGAGGTGAGCCTGTATTGCGATGAATTTCCCTCTTAGGACTGCTTTTGCTGCCTCCCAAATGATTTGGTATGTCGTGTTCTCATTTTCATTTGTCTCCAGATAATATTTGATTTCTTCTTTAATTTCTTCAATGATCCATTGTTTGTTGAGAAGCGTGTTGTTTAGTCTCCACATTTTTGCACCTTTCTCTGCTTTTTTCTTGTAGTTGATTTCAGTTTAATAGCATTATGATCAGAAAAGATGCTTGATATTATTTCAACTCTCTTGTATTTATTGATGTTTGCTTTGGTTCCCAAAATATGGTCAATCCTTGAGAATGTTCCATGTGCACTTGAGAAGAATGTGTAACCTGCTGTTTTTGGATGAAGTGTTCTATATATATCTATTAAGTCCATCTGGTCTAATTTTTCATTTAATTCTATTATTTCCTTGTTGATTTTCTGTCTGGATGTTCTGTCCATTGGTGTTAATGGTGTGTTGAGGTCCCCTACTATTATTGTATTGTTGTTGATGTCTTCTTTTAGTTCTATTAAGAGTTGCTTTACAAATTTTGGTGCTCCTGTGTTGGGTGCGTATATATTTATAAGTGTTATGTCTTCTTGGTGGAGAGTCCCTTTTATCATTATATACTGTCCCTCTTTATCTTTCTTTATCTGTTTTGCTTTGAAATCTACCTTGTCTGATATTAGTATAGCGACACCTGCTTTCTTTTGTTCATTATTAGCTTGGAGTATTGTTCTCCATCCCTTCACTCTGAGTCTGTGTTTGTCTTTGGGGCTGAGGTGTGTTTCCTGGAGGCAGCATATTGTTGGATCTTGTTCTTTGATCCATCCTGCCACTCTGTGTCTTTTGATTGGGGAGTTCAATCCATTTACATTTAGAGTGATTATTGAGACTTGGGGGCCTACCACTACCATTTTGTGTCTTGTTTTCCGGTTTTCTTCAGTTTCCTTTGTTTCTCGTCCCATGGTTTAATCTGTTCTGATGTAGAGCTGCTAGTCTCTGTTGTTGTCCTTCTACTTATCTCCTCTGCTCTTGGTTTTGTAGCCCCTTTCCTTTTTTGGATTTTTCAGGAATGAGGGTTTTCCTGAGGATTTCCTGAAGAGGAGGTTTTGTGGCAATGAACTCCCTTAATTTTTGTTTATCTGGGAAAGTTTTTATTTCTCCATCGTATTTGAAGGATATTTTCTCTGGGTAGAGAATTCTCGGCTGTAGATTTTTGTCCTTCAGATTTTTGAATAAATCATTGCACTCTCTTCTAGCCTGTAAAGTTTCTGCTGAGAAATCTGCTGATAGCCTGATGGGGGTTCCTTTGTAGGTTAGTTTCTTCTGCCTGGCTGTCCTTAATATTTTCTCCTTGTCGTTGACTTTTGCTGGCTTCACTACTATATGCCGTGGAGTTGGTCTTCTTGCATTGATAAAGTTTGGAGATCTATTGGCTTCTGTCACCTGAAGATCCATCTCCCTCACCAGATTTGGGAAGTTCTCAGCCATTATTTCTTTGAATAGGTTTTCTGCCCCTTTCTCCTTCTCTTCTCCCTCTGGTATACCTATAATCCTTACGTTGCATCTCCTAATTGTGTCTGATAATTCTCGGAGAGTTTCTTCATTTCTTTTAAGTCTTGCTTCTCTCTCCTCCTCTGCCTGCAACAATTCTATATTGCCATCTTCCAAATTGCTAATTCTTTCCTCCATATTATCAGCCCTACTGTTCAGAGCATCTAGATTTTTCTTAATCTCCTCTATTGTGTTCTTCATTTCCAATATTTCTGTTTGGTTCTTCTTTATCATATCAAACTCTTTTGTGACATAGCTCCTGAACTCGTTGAGTTGTTGGTCAGAATTCTCTCTTAACTCATTGAGAATCTTAATGATGGCTGTTTTGAAGTCATCATCATTTAGGTTATATATCTCATTTTCTTTGGGATTGTTTTCTGTGTATTTGTTACTTTCTTTCTGTTCTGGAGATTTAATGTATTTTTTCATATTGCTTGATGTTGTTGATTTGTGCCTCCGCATGGAGATAGAGTTTAGTTGCTCCTTTCACTTGTTTCAGCTGCTGCGGTGGGGGGAGCAGCTGTTTATATTTCACCAACCAGGAACCCTGTCCGTAGTTGCTAACTGGGCCTGGGCCCCTCTTCGTAGCCACAGTGGCCCTTTGGATTCCCTCCTCTGCCGTGGGGGCCGTCACAGGGGGGCTTCAGGCTGCAGGTGCCTACTGTTGCAGCCCACCTAGATGTGCTCTCTCCTTGGGGTCTGCAACGGTGTTATGGGCTTTTCCAGCGGCCAGGGGTGGGATCACTTATATTTGTCGCTCTGTTGCTGTCGGCACCCACCGAATCTCACTTGTCCTCTATGGGTTGCAGGAGAGCTATTGGCATCTTCTACAGTCTGTGGTTAGTACACCTAGCTATGCTGCTTTTGCCCTGGGGTCTTCCAGCCTTGTGGCTGGCGGCTGGGTGCCTTCTACTGGTGCTGTGCAGAGGCTTTCCCTAAGGCTGCTGTGAGCCTGTAGGGTTTCCCCCTAGGCTACTAAGCTGGGTCTCTGGAACTCTCTCCAGCCCCAGTCCTCTCTGAGATCTCCGGCAATCCCTAGTCTCACGGGGTGGGCAACGGCAGCTGGGGGTCGCCCCGCCCTCTTGGATTCTCTCCGGGCCTCTCCCGGGAGCCCTGAATGCTGGGTGTGGCCCCTCTGCTAATGGCAGACAGAGAGTTTTGTCTGCTGCCTGGCGGAACTCCGGCGCTTCCCCTCCGGGTCGCAGAACCGGCCTTTGAAAGTTCCCCCCGCCCCGGTCCTCTCCGAGATCTCTGGCAATCCCTAGCCCCACGGGGCGGGCAACGGCAGCTGGGGGTCGCCCCGCCCTCTGGGATTCTCTCCGGGCCTCTCCCGGAGCCGTGAATGCTCAGCGTGGCCCCTCTGCTAACAGCAGACAGAGAGTTTTGTCTGCTGCCCGGGCGGAGCTCCGGCGCTTCCCCTCCGGGTCGCAGAACCGGCCTTTGAAAGTTCCCCCAGCCCCGTTCCTCTCCGAGATCTCCGGCAATCCCTAGTCCCACGGGGCGGGCAACGGCAGCTGGGAGACCTCCGTACCCTCCGTGACTCTCTCTGGGACCCTCTGGGCGCCCCGAGCGCCAGGCTGGGTCTCCCCGCCAATGGCGGGGAGAGACTCTCCCCGCGGGCTCAGGTGTGCGACTCCAAAGTTTCCCTCTGCGTTTAGGAGTAATTGCGGGGGGTTTAGGTAGGGTTCTGCTCACCTGTTTCCACCGTCGCTCCTCTGTTGTGTTCTCGCTCCTGCCCTAGATGTGTGTGGATCCTCTGGGGGCGTCCGTTGGAAGAAAGCTGCTTGCGGGTACTAGGCTGCCCGTCGGGGTTGGAGAGTTTTCACCTATTTCCACATCCTCCCGGAGGAAAGTCCGTCCGCCTTCCGATGTATAGTCGCGTGGGTGTCTCAGACGTCCTGAGTTGCTGTCTGGATATCCTTTGTCAAGCGATAAGTGTCCAAATAATTGTAGACTCGAAGGGTGAGAGACAAAGAGGACTACTCATGGCGCCATCTTGGATCTTCTCCTCTTCAATCTTAATTTTAACCCCATCTTTTATTTCTTTGAAGACATTACACATAATTATTTTATATATGACACTTTTAGTATTATAGAGTCTGTTGTTTTTGCTGGCTTGTAATCACTGAGTGTTTTTTATTCTCCTGTGTTTGTGGTTTTTGATGGAGAGTTCACGTGTCATGGTAGTTTTGGGGAATTCTTTGAGCCCAGGGTTTAAAAATGGTTTCTCAGGGGAGGAGTTGTATATTTGCTTCTTAGACACTCAGGGAAATTTACTAACCCAGTGCTACTTTATACTAAATATTTGGATTGAAGTCTTTTGGACATCCCAGGAAAGAAACCCATGTAAAGGCTAGCTTGTAGTCAAATATGAAGGGAAGATTTTTCCCTTTCATCACTCAGTGCCAATATTCAAGACGGACACATTTTTTGTAGACCCATGAATGGAGTCTTTGAGATTTAGCCTCCCTTTTTTCTGACATCTCTTTAGATAGTACACCGGAAATGTTTACATATAAATACTTCCTGATTGTGTCCTGTCTCCCCCTCCCACATGAAAACTTCTGTGACTCCTAGTACTCATAGTGGCCTATAAAAGTGAGAGACCCTAAAGTTTAAGCATCATTAGTTTCATGAGAGATCCACCTCTGCTTCAGAGTATATGTTCTTTATTTAATCATATCATGTACACTAGAGCTTTACAAATAAGTATTTTTATCCTATAAGGTAGTTTATGGTCTCTTTTTCTGCAAGATATTGTCTTCTCTTTTTTACAGTTGAGAAAAAGAAAGCTCAGAGCAGTCACATGGCTTTCCCAGAGTTATAAAATTAATAAGTATTGAATGTGGTTTTTTTTTTGTCTGGCTCTCTTTCCACTTTACAATGCTAATCCTCTATTTGATGATAGTAAATGCCTTTTTAAAACCTTTACTGTGTTCAAGGAAAGTAATAGGAAAAAGATGCCTTTAATCTTCTTATTTAATTGAATCTTCACAACAACTGTGTGTGGTATAAGTTATTCTTCCTATTTTACAGATGAAGAAACTGTCAAGGAGACATGAAGTAATAGATAGATCATGTATTTATTAAGTGAGAGAGCTGGGCTACTTTAATTCCTATTTCTGTCACCTCCTCATAGTAATCTTCCCTAATCAGTGTAATTCCCATTCTCTACCAATATTCCTATTGTTTCTTTCATAGCAGTTATGTGTATTAGCAATAATTCATGTGTTTATTTACTTAGTTATTGTCTGTCTTTTTTTAAACCAGGAGCATAAGCTCAATGAGAAGAGGGACTGTGTGTGTTACATTTCCTTCTGTACAATCAGCAATTAATTTAGAGCCTGAAACATAGTAGGCACTGAAAAAAAATACTGAATGTTTAAAAGTCTGATTCTGAAACTCATTTTATTTTTGTTAAATATACTGCCTACTCCTTTCTTAAAAACTCTCAGTGAATAGAGTTTTTCTGTTATCTTGGAAATTCAGCCAAGTCCCAAAGCCGAAACCATAAACACGCTGAGTATCCCACATTCTAAGTTTAGAGAACAGCCAGTGGTTAAGGCCAGATACCTACTGGGAGGGCTGAGACCATAAAATCATTCCTCCAATGCCTTCACCTCCACTCCTGTGGATATAAATCGATGTAAAGGGAGGGTGGAGGAGAAGATGCTGCTCTATTTGGAGTACTCTGTTAGTAAAGAAAGTTTACATGCTTCCCTCACTTCTATTGTTGTCACTAGGGGTAAAGGGAGAGGGCTCAAAGTGAGTAATCATACAAGTTAAAGGCATCTGCAAGAAGGGTCTATGGACATTTCAACCCCCATTAGGGTGTATGCTTAGTTGGTGGATTTGTCCACCTGGCTATCCAGTAGAAGAAATGATGTTGTGAAGAGACCACTTGGTGGCTGACTCCCAGGCAGAAATGGGGCACAAATTGGGTTTCCCTCAAGTATTTGGTTCCCACAAATTTTGGAAGATTGATTTCACCCATCCTTTCAGGTCCAGGTAGGTGAAATTTTTCTTTTTGCAGAGGGAGTCCAGTCTTGTTAGTATCATCATAATTTTGGCTGAGTTGGAGGCAAAAAAACAAAGAGACACCATGCATTAGGAGAATGCAGCAAGATGCTACTACCATCCCGGGATCAGCTGGAAGATAGGATAAAATCTTGGTCAGGATGGTCAGTGCTGAGGGAGCTAAGGGGATGAGCCCCTGGTTGGTGGAGCTTACTGAAGCTACCGCCAGTCCAAGACAGTGAGCTTGGCCTGCCCTCAGGCCAGTGCTGCTGCCAACCTCATCCAATCAATTGGTAATTTCCCAAGTCCTGAAAAATAAGATTTTGACAATTTTTTGCAGATATTCTACTTGCTTTTATGAAGGAACAGCTTTTCAGAGGTCCTGTTTCTACCATTTCTGCTGCTGGCACAGGAATGGAATGGCAGAGTGAGTAGAAATATCTTTTGATACTTCTTTTGATAAGTGGAAGTTTTAGATTTTCATGAAGTCCAGTTTATCAATTTCTTCTTTTATGGTTAGAACTTTCTGCACCCTATCTAAAAAAATCATTGCCTACTCCAAGGTTGTGAAGATATTTTTATGTTTTCTTCTAGAAGCTTTTAGTTTTAGCTTTTAGGTTTATATCTGTGATCCCTCTTGAAGCATTATTTGTTTACAGAGTGCGATAGGGGTCAAGATTAATTTTGTTTTTCCAGCCAGTTTCTCCAGCATCATTTGTTAAAAGGATATTCTTCATTGATTTGTTTCAGTGCCTCTTCTGAAGCTGTACATGGTTGGATCTATTTCTGGAATCTCTATTCTTTTCCATTGATCTAATTGTTAATTCTTTCTTCAGTAACCACATGCTCTTGATTTGTTTGTCTTTATAGTAGGTCTTGAAATTGGGTAGTGAAAGTCATCCAACTTTTTCTTCTTTTTCAAGATTGTTTTAGTATTTTATGTCTTTTTCATTTATACATAAATTTTAAAATCGGCTGGGTTTTGGTAGGGATTGTGTTGAATCTATGTATCACTTTGTGAAGATTTAAAATCTTAATAGTATTGAGTCAGTATACACACATGATATCTTTATTTATTTACAACTTCTTTGATTTCTCTCAGTAATGTTTTGTAGTTTTCAGTATGAGGTATTATACATATTTTATTAGATTTATCGCTTAATAGTTTATGATTTTGAATGCCATTGTTAATGGTATTTAAAATATTTTATTTTTCAATTTGTAGTTGCTTGTATATAGAAATACAGTGATGTTTGTATATGGCTTCTGTACACTATGACTGCAAAGTCACATGTTATTTCTAGTAGATTTTGGTAGATTACTTGGGATTTCACACAATCATGCCATCTGCAGATAAAAACAGCTTTGCTCTTTCCTTCCCAAACTGTCTGCCTTTTTCTTTTCTTTACTTTTTTATTCTCCCTTACTACACAGGCTAGGACTTCTAGCACAATGTTGACTAGAAGAGGTGAGAACAGACACCCTTCCTTTGTTTCAATCTTCGATGGGAAATCTTCAGTTTTTCACCATTGTGTATGATGTTACTTGTAAATTTTTGATACGTGCTCTTTGTCAGATTGAGTACATTTTTTTCTCTTTCTGGCTTGTTAAACGTTTTTGTCACTATTTCTTTTTTTGCAAGTATGCCTGCAGGACACGTATGAAACATAAGGATCTAGGTAGTGATGACTTAGTTGCTAGGGAGGCAGGGAAAATGGAAAGAACGTGTACACCTACAGGCCAAACTGGATGGGATGGACAGAGGCCATACAATGATAATGTAGACAAACTGGCCTGGAATGAAGAGACTTTATTTCTATTCCGGGCTCTGCCACCAACTAGCTATTTGACCTTAAATAAGGAACTTTGCTCTCTAGCACTCAGAGATACAGCTGAGAGCCATGTTGATCTCAGAGAGAATTTAGTAGAGTTGCAAATGTGCCTAAAAGATTTGAAAAATAAGAAATGTGAGAAGAGATGAATGTGTCTGGACTTCTTTGTCTGCTAAAGATAAGGCTGAGGTTTAGATTGGTTTTATATTACTTCTGGTTTACTGCACCAAGACAACCATTCACCTGCTGTCTAGTCTCTGAGTGTCTGGACGTTCCTTTCCCTTTTCTTCAATACCACTAGCTCCTGGTTTCTTTAGCTTTATTGTAAGTCTTGAGATCAGGTGGCGGTTTGTTCCCTAACCTTACTTTTAAGTAATTCGTTTACTAAAGTCTCCATCTGAAACATCTGAGATGAATTCTCTTTTTTGCCAGGACACTTGCCTCGCTGATACAAGTTGGCAGTGTCTTCTCAACGTGTAGGGATGTTCTTGGGCCTCTCTGTGAGCCTAGCCATTATGCCTGGGCCTGACTTTAAATTAGCTGGGTGGGTCTCTCTCTCTCTCTCTCTAAATCCAGTCCCCCATCCCCTATCTATATTTACAATATTCTGGATTGTGGCTTAGGAAAATTATTTGAGCTGCTTTGAATCTCATTTGACTCCATTCCTTTGGTTCCTGCAGGTTTTTGCATTTTTATGAGTCCCTTTTGAGGATGCAGATACCCTTATGAGGGACATATCCTAAACCATTTTCAGTTTACAAAATTGTGTTGGGCTATCTATTCAGTGATACCATCAGTTAAGCAAGATTGTGGTTGAGGCAGCGTAGGAGCCATGGTGATGAGAAATGAAGGGAGTAGGGAACAGTGTCTAGCATGGAAATGGGGAGGGGGTCTCTAAAGATAAACTTTTCCTGTTGATAGTTTTACTGGGAACAACCCCATGGAAATACAAATCCTTTCCCCTAAAATTTCTGTGGATTCCCAGAGGGCTTATGTTCTTAAGGTTATTTCTGTTCCCAGGCTTGTGCTTTTTCTAAATTTGTTCAATTTTGGATTATCTTTTTATCCCAGTAGGTAACGTCTATTCTATATTCATTGACCTAGATGTAAAATTCAGCCCTTTCTTTAGTTTCCACATTCATAAAATCCCACTGCCTTTAAGGCAAGGAGTAGACTTCCCTGAAGATTTAAGTGCAGGTGGGAAATATGGAGGAGGAGACAAAGGAGGCATTTTCATCACAGCAATACAACAACTTCCAACTGAATATTAGACTGTGTCCTTAAATGTTCTTCAGTGACCCTTACACTAGGGCATTTCACTGATCACTTCATTCCAGTGCATGCCCAGGCCTTGTGCCATCTTCAGATCCTTTCCTTCCTCTCCCTCTGTGACTCTTCTTCTTTTCTCTCCCTCTCCCTTCCAGAGGGAATGCAGAGTGATGGAACCATTGGAGCCAGACATCTGGCTCCAATCTTGGCTTTATTACTGTTAACTTATGGCTTATACAAGTTACTTAAACTTTCTAATGTCAGTGGTTCCATCAGTAAATGGGCATAATAAAATTATCTATTTCATAAGTTTGTCATGAGTATTAGAAGTGTGTAGTGGATGCTGTCGTTTGCTGCCCACATGCCTTCTCAGAACCATGTTCATTTTTCCAGCTTCCAGGAGTGCTGGATGTTGATGATCTACAGCTAAGCCCCTTTCCCAGGCATTGCTCCTGGCGTCAGAGAATTTCGTCCCATGATTATACTCTCACAAGGGGCTGCCCATACCCAAAGACTGGTTGATGTGGAGGTTCAAAGTCTTGTCTCTCCCTGAAGTTGTGGCCACTCTGAAGGGCCACTCTAGCTCTAGAACTTCAGGTGAAGTCAACTGAGACTTTTGTTGCAATTACATTACTGTTTAGCTTCTCATTTTGCCAATTCTGCTTCCCTCACTCTCCCACAAACTCTCCAGGAAACCTGAAAGCTTGTCTCAGAGTCTGTTTCCAACCTAAGAGAAAATGGTTAAACGAATGTCCAATGCATACTAGGTGCCCAATAAATTATTATCATTATTGTTTGGAGAATGAGATAATTTATTTTAAGAGATCTCCCAGAATATTCCAGACATATATAAAGCTACACAAGGGATTCTAATTAATAGTTTGAACCATGAGTAGTGAAAATAAAATTATCCCAAATTTTGACTATGGGAAAATAGTGTTTTTTCTTGCTGAAGATTTGCCCTGAGCTAACATCTGTTGCCAATCTTCCCTTTTTCTTTTTTTTTTCCACTTGAGGAAGATTAGCCCTGAGCTAACACCTGTGCCAATCTTCCTCTATTTCGTATGTCAGTCACTTGCCACAGCATGGCTGATGAATGGTGTAGTCCATGCCCAGGATTTGAACCCACAAACCCCAGCCACTGAAGCAGAGCATTCTGAATGTAACCACAATGCCATGAGGCGGCCCTATTGTTTGATTTTTTTTTTTTAAGATTGGCATCTGAGCTAACATCTGTTGCCGATTTTCTTTTTTTTTTTTCTTCTTTTCCCTTAAGCCCCCTACAGTACATAGTGGTATATTCTAGTTGTAGGTCCTTCTGGTTGTGCTATGTGGGATGCCGCCTCAGCATGGCTTGATGAGCAGTGCTAGGTTCATGCCCAGGATCCAAACTGGTCAAACCCTGGGCTGCCGAAGCAGAACATGTGAACTTAACCACTTGGCTGCGGGACTGGCTCCTATTGTTTGATTTTTTTAAATGTTACTTTACTAGAACATATTCTAATTAGCCTGCTCCAATAGAAGCATAACCTTATTACTTAGTAATGGACTCTTACCTGAAACTCTTGCTTACTGTAATTTTGTTGTCTCTGTATATTTGATTAAATATCCAAAACTGATAGTGGTGCTGGTAGTTTATAGCCCCATAAGGCTAGTGATTAACCTGTGAAAAGCTGGTATGTTATGATTTTATAGACCAAAAGAAAAGTTCACGCCACAGAGATTGAGATCTCATTAGCCAGTAGAAAGTTAACTAGTCTTCGATCAGATCTAGCAGTCTTTTAAGGCATTTCTTTCCTGACTGTTGTAAATCACAATTTCTTATATACACTTTGATTTTGCATTCATCTTCCCTGTTGGTTATCTCATTAATGAGTTAAATAAAACTTCGTCAGATGCTCACTATCTATTTGTATGAGGATGTTGTTTTTAACAGTAGTTTTTCATAGGAATGTCTTTCTGTTTAAGTATTATTAGTTTCCGAAGGGTAGACTTATGATAGGAAGGTATCCAAAGTCTCATGGGAGGAACTGGAAAAGAGAAGTCAACATTTTGAAGTTTGCCGAAACCTCTCCTACTAAATCCCGACTTTGGGTCTAGTTTTGAAGCATGTGTATTTGCTGGGGCTGCCGTGACAGAGTGCCACACACCGAGTGGCTTCTACAACAGAAATTTATTGTCTCACAGTTCTGGAGGCTGGACGTTTGAGGTCAAAGAGCCTGCAGGGTTGGTTCCTCTGAGGGCTGTGGGGGAGAATGTGTTCCAGGCCTCTCCTGTAGCTGCTGGAGGTTTGCTGGCCATCTTTGGGATTCCTTGGTTTGTAGATACATCACCCCAGTCTGCCTTCATTTTCAGAGGGTATTCTTGCTGTGTGTGTTTCGGTGTCCAGATCTCCCCTTTTTATGAGGACCCAGTCACATTGGATTAAGGGCCCACCCCACTAACTTCATTTTAACTCGATAACTTCTTTAAAGACCCTACCTCCACATAAGCTTCTATTCCGAGGCACTGGGGGTGAGCGCTTCCACATCTGAATTTTGGGGGGACGCACTTCAACCTGTCACAGTCTGATGCCTTTTTCTCCATTCCCAAGGATTTCTTTTTCCCTCAACTGATACCTGAAGGAGGAGAACATCATTTACTCTGGAGAGAATCCCATTTAAGAAATCTCACCTTGTTTCAAAATGTGGTTTATTTCCACATCCTACACCAAGCCTCTGCCAACACTGCTTTAGGAATGTGGTTCTGATGAGTTGGGCTTGCGAAATCAATCCTGTCTAACAGATGAGTTCACAAGTTCTCAGGGGCATTTAGCAGCCAGTCGGCTTTACAGATTAAACAAACAAACAAAATGCCTTTTTGGTGTTGCCTTCATTTACATGGATATAATTAAATAAATAGTTCCAATGGCATTTGGATTGCATTTTTTTTTTTAAATATGTTGGTAAATTTGTCTGAGGGGAGAGGGTGGTGCTTTTTAGTTTTGCATTAGGCTGTTTGGCAAGTTGAGGGAGAAGGACGATTTCTTTGGCAACCGTGGAATTCTTTCCTGTGACTAGAAGAATCATCTTCTGTTTGAATAACCCCTTTGAACTGCCTGACACGTCACGGAAGCTTGTTAAATGTTTATTGACTGAACAGAAGTGTCCAGGGAACTTGGAATATTTGAGAGCAATCAAATAAAAAGCACATATTTATTCAGAGATTTACCATATACCTAGCTCTGACTGCCAATGCCGTGTAAGAGAATGGTAACAGCACTGACTATTTATTGTGCTTACTATTGTGCCAAGCATCCCTCACATATTAAAAAAAATTATCTCAGCTACTCTATGTGTTGGGTAATATTGTTCTTATTTTACCTACAAGAAAGCCGAAGCTAGAAGAGTTCAGAGACTTGACTACATAGCTAGTGACTGGTAAGGTAAGGTGTGTTCTTAACCTGTGTACGCTAACGCCTTCCAACCTGGCCTCGCTCCAGAAGGTCACATTCTTGTTGTGGAGCTGGGGTAATTCTAATGGAAGCAATGACAAAATTAGCATGGTGAGAAGCTAACTGTATTCTATGTCTCTTTTGCTATGTGTGTGCTGTTAGCATTCTATAGAACTGTGGGGATGTGTAGTGGTTAAGTATGTACAATCTAGAGTTAGATGCCTGGATTGAAATCTCACTTGGACCTCTTCCTATCTGTGTGATCTTGGACAGGTAGCTTAACTGTTCTGTGCTATAATTTTTTTTAATTAAAAAATAGGGGATAATAAAAGTACCTACCTCATTGTGAGGGGCATATAAGATATGTAAAGTGATTCAGTGCCTGGCAAAATGTATTTCCTGCAAGAATGTAAGCTTCGCAAAGTCAACGGTTTATGTCTGTTTTATTCATTCATGTATCTTATGCATCTAGAACAGTGCTTGGTATTAAAGAGACGTTCTGTAAATACATTGTTGAAGGATTGAGTGTATTTCAATGTGTAAATTCCAGGGCTTAGTCACATTAGCAGACATAATGAAGTATCAGATGCCTGCAGATCTATGTAGAACAGTGGTTCTCAGCCCACAATACACATTAGAAATACCTGGAAGGCTTTTAAAATAGGCTGATGCTTGAGTTTCCCATAGGCAGAGGTTCATCACCACTGCTGGAGAATCTCTGTGAAAGTAACAGCTACAAAGGCAGACTAAAACGCGTGTTGAAGATTCAATACCAAAAGTGATTTTCTGAATGACTTAGAACCTTTTATTTTGATCATAATTATATCTTGAAAATGTCAATATGTATTAAATTGTCAAAAAATGCTTTGAGTTCATCTGCAATATGGGTTAAGATTTAGGCTTAAAGAATTACCCAAGGTTTGTTTCCCTGCCTAAATGTCTGGCGGGATATTTGGAATTTGAGTGGGGTTGGGGCAGTTTTTCATTGCAGGCAGCACGTCTAGATCAACCAGGCAGCATTGTGGGCTGCTTTGAGTATAAGCAAAGTTAGTGCCAATTTAGGACGTATGGGGGGAAAAACACACCAACACACAATGATTAAGATCCGCCTTGATGTACTTGGGGAATTAAACCAAGGAGCAGAGTAACGCTTTAGACAGCTGGTTCCTTTTCTAGAACAAGGAGGTGAGTTCTTCAATCTCTCATGTGTCAGTTGCTTATCTTAGGAGACTTCCTGGCTAAGGGACCTCCTGATACTCCGCAGCTCCTCCTCTCAGCAGGCGGGCTCCTCATTCTCTTCTCCCACCAAGTATCACTTGGAAAGGGAGTTGGCAAGAGGTGGATGGATGAGATGTGGGAGCCATATCAGCCTGTACTCAGAGCAGAACCAGAGAGAATTGAGAGAAATTTGCAAAATGGATAATTAGAGGCTATCTTGGCTACATGACCACTGATTTACATATTTGCCCATAGATTTTTAAAAATTCTCTTCATGAAGAGTGTATCTTGCATGTTTCCTTCAATAAACACAATAAAAAATATTACAAGTGTAATAATATTGTAACACTTTACAAGTGTTTTAACAATAGGATTCTATTTTAATGTCAATCACAAAGCCATTTTGACTGTCTCAGTCTTCCTAACAGTGAATTCTACCTCTGTTTTCCTTTATCTTTAAAGAGCTGCTTTGAAGGATTTCTGGCCCTTTCAGGAAAGAATATCTCTGAAATGCAAGGCCTGGCATATAATTCAAATCATCCTAATCAGATTTCTCAACACTTGATCTAATCAGCAAGCTGTTTTGCCTAGCTTCTTGGTCAAGTTCATTCATTAACTCAGAAAGCATTTATCGAATATATGCTGTGTCTACCCCTGGGCTAGAATGTAATAAGATTAGTAGATGAATTGAGCCCTGTCCTTTAGGAGTTTACAGTCTTATTGAATGAAGTGAGGGAAATAATAGAATGCTATTTAAAATGTATGATGGCTTTTATACTTTAAATATGGTACAGGTCTTTCGTGGCAGGTAATCAACATTAACTGTGACTTTGAAACTGCATTACAGAGTATTTTATTTTCGTATTTTAGAGTTCATATTGCAGTTGTCCTTTTCAAAGATTCTTTTGCCATTATAATCATCCTGCTGAAGTATTGTTGTAAAATTAATATAAAGAATCGTTGGCATTTCACGGCTTTACTGACTGTGGGTTTGGGATGATTCTGAGCAGGAGGAAAGAATGAAAAGTTGAAATCTCATTGATTTTTTATCAGACCAAATTGCAGCATAAAATCTCTGCCCCCTCAACACACACCAAGTTCTACCAGACTCTTAAATGTCACCTTCCACACTCAAGATGAATCCAAATAGAAAAATAACATCTAAGAATTTTATTTGAGGCCTGAGAAATGATGAAATTGCTTTCTTATTTTGGAAGAAAATGTGTATACATGTGTGAACTAATGGAAAAAAGGATTTTCTCCATGGTTATTTAGAAGAATGGAAAGCTGTAGCCAGAAGTTACCTCCCACCCCACTGGAGTACCTACATATATTTTTCCTAGTCTCTTTCTTATGGAATGTCCTTTTGTAAGCCCCATTTACAATTACAGACTGGCAGCGACTTTCCTGTTTCTTGCTTATTTTCCCCCTAATTAATGTTTCCATGTGTAGTAGATAGACACTTTTCTTCTATTAATGTTACAGAAAACCAACCTTAAATTTGCATCAGCAATGAGAAATAAACCATCAACAAAAGCCTTTATTTGCTTAATCATTTCTATTCACAGGCCAGAAAGAGTCCCTTTCATTGCCAGGCTTGGCCAAGGTGGAATGTTTGCATGTCTCTTATCTCATAGCCACTGTGCTTTTCTAGAGACGCATACGTGCCTGGCATCCTAATTTGATTATCTGAGCTATTTGCCCCTCCTGGCGGTCCTAAGGAGGAAGAGGAAGCAGGTTTTGGGAGTCAAAGTCTACATCTTTGGATGAGTTAAACTCATTAGTCCTGTGGTTTCTACTGTGACAGTAGAATTTTATTTCCTCTCTTCTTTTTCACTCTGATCACAACTCTCTGTGACTGTTCATGAAAAGATGAAGGGTTTGTATTTTCTCATTCACCCAAGATTTAGGAATTCTTCAGCTCTTCTAAGGCTGTGTGCTTAGGCACTGTTTGCTGTTTTTTGTTGGAATGTTTCAATTTAGGTCATGGTGACTGTTAAAGATTCTAGATTCAACAGAGGTCTGGTTTTTTTGTGATGAAAACTGTGACTCAGAATCATCATATGGAGTCCTTCAAAGCCGGAGAAAAGTCCTAATGAAAAATGCTAAAGAAGTTCCTTGAACTTAGGTGGAGAAAAATGCTTGGGGGATGAAGATCACCCCTTAAGTATCTTCCAATATTCTCTTCTTATTGCTCAATGAAATGGAATATACTTTGGGGTGAAGGGCCAAATTGATGTTGTTAATTATTTGTTTTCATGAAAGTGAGGATAGAGAATATTGTGTCTTTAGACTGTCTTCATTAAAGAACTGCATACTTGTAATGACCCTTTGAGGAATTATATAAATCAAGTACACTTCCTACTGCCCACTGGGAACTTCTGAAAATAGGCTACCGGCAAGTTTTTTATGATCACTTCCGATTACTCAAGACCTATCAGCGGAAAAAAAAGAGGGCAGGACATTTGTGGAGCTCTCAGACATGCCTGGTCGTTGATTAGTAGCTGCACAAGCCTAGATTCCTTTCTGGATTCCTACTCAGCATTTCCTTGGGTTTGGGGGCTGCTGTTCATCTTGCTCAACTTTACCCAACAATTCCATTTCTGGGTGAAGTTTGCAGAGATTAGTGGTAGTACAGAGAGCCCATCTGCCTTCTACCGGCCAACAAAGCTTTTAGATTTTGCTCTGACTCCTTCCCCTTTCCTGGACAAGTTCCCTTTCCTTCAGTGGCTTAGTTATGATGAGACCTACCATATATCTGGCCATCACTGCCTTCCTTTTCCCTGTCTCATTGTCTGTAGCCTTGTTGCTCTGTATAGTGAGATGGGTGAAGGAGTCTGTGCATCTGGACCTCCCTGGAGACCCAGTGTGTCTGCGGGTCTAGTGTCAGAGATGGCAGATTCTTACTGCAGTGTTAACGTCCTATGAGACAGGCTAATTAGCAGAGAGCTAATGGAGGTAAAGTGAATAGTGAGGTTACTGATGCTTTCCTTGGATGGGCCTGGATAAGTTAGTGCTCCCCCACCTACCCAAACATACCTGCTCCTGTCAACCTAAATAAAGAGGAAAACTGAGGCAAGCTCAAAATACCAGAAATTGAGTTTATTTGGGAATAGCAGATAACTGCAATTTGGGACGTGCAAACTGTAGGAAGCTATAGGTGAGTCCATTGATGGTTTGAGGAGAGCTGTTTTAATGGGCAAGGAGCGTAAAGAGAGGGGAGTCTATTCATAGTCCAAGCAGCAAGTTCATTGGCTTGAAGATGGGAAGGGATTTTTGGCAGCTGTTCATTGTCGAGGGTAAGTTTTGGCCTTCTGTAAATTAGGCATTTAGAGGAAGTCAGTCTCTCAGTTCTTAAGTTTCGTTTTCCTGAGTTCACATGTGTGAGATTCTCCATTTCATGTCCTTCGGTTCCATTTCAGATTAAAATCCTTTCACACTCCCGTAGAGCAGTTTGAAAACTCGCTCACAGAAGGAAGCCCCTGGGGAGTGTGTGTAAATGCAGACTCCTGGGCCTCACCCTGAGACCAATCCAGGACTCAGAGCTGCAGTCACCATACCCACCTGATTGTAGTTCAGGTAGTTCTCAGAGCACACGTGGACACTCCTGTAGAGGGAAAGCCCCTCCCGCTTCCAGGGAGCTGCTTAGTTAGTTCATGAATCAGCACTCATATTTAAGCTTGAGATACTTGTCTGACATTTTTTGATGGAGCTGTTCAAAAAGTGAACTTCTGTTATTCATGATGATGCCCCAAGATCTCCTGGGTGAGCCCTGCGTTCTTCCTTTATCTTGCTCTTCTTATTCTCTCCACTATGCTCTTATCTCTCCTCCCTCCTCTTGGCTCAGCAATGGTCATATTAGCTTGCAAAAGCAACTCCTCTTATTTCTTATCTTTGCAGACCGAGGTCACGGCTCACTTTCTCAACCTCTTCTCATTCATTCCCTCCTTTCTGACCTGAATTCTGTTATGTTCTACAAACCTAAAATCCAACCAACGTGTTTTAGTTTTCTCTTACCATGAACCTTGGTTAGCTATCTTGGTAAGGTCTTTCAGCATGTACAATTTCTTAGCAGACACCAGTCAGTTTTTTCCCATTTAGAACCTCGAGCAAGCTCTCTGTAGAAGTCCTCTGTGAGGGTAAGGGAGGATGTTCTTGAGACGAGCAAGAGTGAACTTGATGCTGTAGCCAGCTTTGCTGGCACATGGAGGAATTTCAATAGAAGACCTCAGGAGCCTACTTCTCTTGCTTTTGGTCTCTGGCAGCTTTAAAAGTGTCCAAGTATTGTGACTGCTTCAGCTCTAGATCCTTTTCTGTAAACAGAGAGACCTGCATTCTGCTCTTTGCCCTGAAAAGGGGCTTACATTTTAATTTCTGGTCCTGAAGCAATATTATCCAAAGGTGGTCCCCTCAGTCCTCCTGTCTTTTGAGACCTGCCACGCTCTACCTTCACCATGCCCTTTAGAGAGAGACATTCTGTTACATTTGCAAAGGTTTTCACACGTGGAAGACAAACACAGGCATCATCTCCACCCAACAGGAAATTTTTAGCTCTGTATTACCTTCTGATGTTGGTTTTTCTTTGTGTTTTTTCTTCTTGCTGCAGGAAAGCCATCTCCCGGGCAGGCCTGCAGCACCTGGCTCCCGCGCATCCCCTCAGCCTTCCTGTGGCAAACGGTCCAGCCAAGGAGCCCAGAGCGACTCTGGACTGGAGTGTAGGTGTCGGCGTTTTCATTTAAACATAATTCAGTTGCATGTGTGTCTTTCTCATCCTCAGGATTCCTATAGTTACGAGTAAGACTTATTTAATAATTTTCAATATTGCTGACTGACCCATCTTCAGATACCCAAGCTGTAGCTCCATTTTCCAACTCCTATGAAGTCAGTGTGGAAGACTAAAATAAAAATTTCATGAATCATTTGAAGCCCTGCTGCTTGGATTTGCAGCTGTGAGATGAAAAGTACCTCCATGCATGTGTTTTGTTTGGTCCTATCGAGTTGACGATGAATAGAGCTTACCCTTAGCAACATCATGGAATCAGGGTTTGATTTCCTCAGCTCAAGCTACCTTTTCTTTTTTGGTGCTTTTTTTTTTTTTTTTTCCTGAGAGAGGATGACCTCACTTTACATTCCAGACACTTCGTGTCCTCCCATTGGCTACCCTTCCTCCCCTCACCCAAAGGTAGATGGGTCCTGTATCAGTGGGTTGTGTGTATTAGCTGATTTTAACATTTGACCTGATAGACTTGTACAAAAACTAATAGTTTAAGCTGAAGATTGCAGTCTGAAATTCTTGAGTCAATTAGGCACATTTATTGAGAGTCTTCAGTGAGTCAAGTTCTTGGTCAAAGACATATCTAACTGTGGACTAGAAGGCTTTGTCCCTTCCTGAAGGACCATAAGGAATGGCATGAAGGTAGAGAAGCGCTGTTCTGAAATTCTGCCGGTCTGGTCTTGATGGTGAATCTTGTTTAGTATTTTTAGTTGAGTTTGAGCAGAGGAGATAACCGATGTTCTTCTCCCAAATGAAAGAGTATGGCAGGGTGGGGAAAAGGAGAGGAGTTGTTTTCTTATTTTATTTTAATTTTAGCACATATGCCACAGTTTAATGTCTTTTTGTATTTTATAACATTTCTCCCTCTTTCCCAAGCACACACTTATTAACATTCTTATTTTACATTTTGGACATATAGCAATGCAGGCTGCCAGCATTTATGAAGTACCTGGCAAAAAACCGGATCTAATTGAGACGCAGCTTCTCCCTTGATGGAGTCCTGAGAGTGCTCAGAGACCACTTGAGCACGCTGAATTGTGTTCAGGAAGAATGTTTCTCTCCTGGAGTTTCCTTTTATCACAGGACAATTATTTAGTAAACTCTTAACCATAATAGAGTATGGAATATATTTATACTAATGTTTACATAATTAAAATAATTAAGTATATAAACAAACAGATAAAATCAAAGGGGAACATGCATGGACCAATGATGAGAGTGTGTTAGGAATCAGGCACCCAAAAAAGTTACTTTCATGTTCTCGATGTCCCAAACAATTCTGCGATCTAAAGTAGCAGGACCCTATTTGAAATGGAAGATGCTAATGGAAGATAGTTTAAGTCATGTGGATGGAGACATACATTCACTCCCTTCTCTGCCAGTTGTGTGACATTAGTCGGGTCACTTGATTTCTTTCAGCCTCACTGTCCTTGTCTGTAGACGGGGACAGATGTGGCCTCTCCCTAAGAGGAACTTCATGGGTATTGTTAGGATCCAATGTGGCAGTAAGTGTGAAAGTTCTTTATAAACTGTGTAGCCTGCATATTTATTTTTTAAGAAATAGAGTAGTTGATGCATTCATTTATCCATCACACATTTGTTGATTACCTGCTTTGTTCTAGAACCTGTGTCAATTCCTTAGGACTTTGAGGTGAGGAAGATATGGTTTCTGCCTTCAAGAAGCTTAGAATGCAGAGGGCAGAAAAGAAATCGACAGTTGAAATATAGGGTGGTGACACCTAGAAGTACAGAGAGTCACTGGAGTGTGAGGAAGGATGCTCCAACCCTGTCTGATGTTGGAAACGGTTATCAGAAAACGCTTTTAAAAAGAAGTGTCCTGCTTGAGCTGAAGCTTGACTAGAACGTATTATTTTCTGATTCCTGTAGAGAGATATGTACTCTAATATTTCATAAAAATGGTATTTTTGGCTGGTGATGGGAGGCTGCAAGACATAGTGGGGGAAGAGCAAATAGGAACTAAGTCCTTTGTGCCTCCCTCTCCTTTGACATGGGCACCCTGTCATGGTGGCTTGTTGGAATCATGGCATGGCAGGAAACACTTTGGGATGTTTAACAATGGATGGAAAATCGAAAGCCTTGTCTGAAGATACTCCAGCTGAGGGCTTGTTTAGAGATCTGATGTGTGAGGAGTTATAAGATGTTACTGAAAAACACCGTAATTATGGGCTAATATTACTGTTAACGGAAGCCAAACAGTGACCAACCCTACAATTCCTTACTGCAATCAGGTAAAACATTTTTCTCAGAAGACAGGAAGAAGCAGATTGTTAAAAACATTTCAGTGACTTTTTTGCTAAGGCTCACCCTTGCTTCAAAATTTTTGGCTTTTCCTGACAAATGTGCTTTTCACCAATTTCATTTGTGTCACTTTAGTTTGCCCATCTGTTCGAGGAGTTAAACCAGTTCTGCGTAAAGTGTCAGCCCAGTCCTCTGGCTTGACCTCGCTCTCCTGTTCCCTTTATCCCACCCCCTGTCTGCTTCTCTGTGGGAAAGCAGTGTGACTACTTATCTCCCTCTGTCAACCCACTCTTCTGGATGAAATGTATTAAAATGATCAATCTTTACTTATTCATGGTAACCATTTATTGAGCACTGATTTTGCTTGGAGGCTCTTAAGAGTCTCCCAAATGAGGAGGAGGGTGGCAAGAATTTAAAAAATAAAATTAAAAAAAAGGAGGAACTCCAATTCCTTAGCTTTGATGAGGTCAAGGGTCCCAATAGTGCTAAGTGATGCTCCTAGGGGCTGAGCAGGGCTGACAAGAGTCACCTTGTTCCCCATCCCCGCTCTTGACTCTCTGTTGAAATTCTCTTTAGCTCAGAAGGATGAATGTCATCTCAAAGGCCTATAGTACTGTGACCCCCTGACTTACGTCACCTTTCTTCTTCTCATTTCACCAGTGAGAAAACACATACTGTTCATGGCGTGTCTGGAGTTGCAAGGCAAGTCAGAGTAAACTTGGAATTAGGATCTTGGTCCCCGATTTTCTACTTATTGTGGAATACTGAAGGGCCCTTTTCTGACTCTAGTATATGTGCCAAAGTCATCTGATGGGGCACAGTTGTTTCCTAAATATCCTTTGGCAAAAGGCTTTGAGGAGTGGCCTGCTTATCAGAGGCTGAAACACAGGTGAGCACTGATTTAGTGAGCCAGGTGGTGGGCGCTTGTGCATTTTGGCCAGGAGTATACTATTGCAGAAGTCAGTTTTTATGCTTTGGGTACACCAACTTAATAATTTCCTTCAAGTATTCCATTTTCATATTCTCATTTTCCTGCTTAGTGATATATACTATCTCTCTTTTATTTTTAGTCTGTTCCTCGAAGTCCAACAACTTCTCTCCTGCTGTGATTTACTCAAATGGTTTGTTATGACTTTTGGATTCTCTGCCCCACACAGTCTCATTTCCGTGATGACTCTTTGCCAGCATTTCTCTTGCCTGTGCACAGGGCTTTCTTACAAACCTTAGAGCCAAATTAGTGTTTTTTGGTTGTCTTTCTAGATTCTCAGTTAGCTTTCAGGCTCCTTGAAGGGAACGACAATGTCTTCTGTTTGTTTTTTCTTCTTTACAGTGGAGGGCACAGCATCATAGGCCTGGTAATTGTCTGGCTACTGATGTCAGAGAACTAATTGATTACGGCTTTTTTTGCTCAATCAGCAAGAAGGGGACATTTCAGTGGGAGTCGACAGGCATTCAAATAATCTCCAGTTCCTGAAAGGCTTCGTAGACATGAATCAAAAGCCTGCTTGGAAAATAAATAGATTTATGCTATTTGAAGCCCAAGTAACTCTTTTTAAATTTCCTTGCTAATACAGTGTATCGTGTTAAATCTTAAAGCACACACAGTTGTTTCATCTTCCCATTCATCCTAGTGGCATCTTCTCTTTACCTTCATGGTGACAACTTGCAGGGGCTGCTGCCTCTGATGCTGTGCCATGCATGTCAGCCAAGCCAGTTTCGGGGAAAACAAGCTAAATTGCTAGAAAGGGAGTAATACTTAAAGAAGGAAAAAATATTCTCATCTCCTGGGCTGGAATCCAAGTTTCTAAATGAGTGAGTTAGCCCATTTAGAAATGTGTCTGTTGCACAGATAATACGTGTCTTCTCTTAAATGTCACATGCCTCTCCTGCAATGGGGACTTAATTTGGACCTGGAGATTTCTTCCCTGTTTTTAATATTACAGTAGAGAGCATAGGAGGCGGGTCTCCATTCTGTCTCCACTGTTTTGTAATTTGTTTTGGCCCATTACACTGCCTAAAACAACTCTCAAAGCAATGGTGGAACAACCACCCTGGTCTTTCTTAGAGGGCACATTGGTTTTAAACCTTGATTTCAATTCACTTTCTCCTCGCTCACTGGAAAATTTCCTCCAGTCCCAAGAGCTTCGGAAATGAGAACGTCAACACAAACCAAGTCAGATGCTAAATGCAAACCACCTTTCCTTTCCTCTAGTTGACAATGCTAAGAAAAGAAGTGCTTTCTCCTAGGCAGGTGGAAACATAACACAGTTAGTGCACTGCATCACTGTTTGGGTCAGGGACAAGATTAGGGAAACAGAGTCTTCATGCAGGATTGGTTCAAACTGGGTTATGAAATGAGGTCATCTTATCTTTAGAAACCTTGAATGAAAAGCCAGGAAGAGGCAGGTGTGTGTGTGTGCGTGCATATGCACTCACGTACACGTGTTCTCATTTTAGTCTGATTTCCGATGGCAAGTCCTTGCAGACCTGTGCCTTCTTTATATGCTCTTTTACCTTCAGGTTTGGCTGTCATCACCGATGGTGACTCCCACCCCAAGATTTTGCCCCACTCCCATCCCCTTTTCAAAAAACATCAAGCTAATCAAGGTTTCAGATTGCTAAGCAGAGCATGAGGAACTAACCAACTATAAATCAGTGAAGGTCTTGGGCCCTAGTCAGCCATGTTAATAGAGGGACAGATCTAGCATGATTTCGTGCACCCTCACTAGTCATTTATTTTCCAAAATTGTGAGAGTCGTAAGTTAAATCACACTGGCTGCTGGGGGAAATCGTAGAATCCTATAATTTCACAGGTCAGTGAGAAGTATCTAGGTCTAAACTTCTGCCTCTAAGGAAATGATGATCTAAATCAACACTGTCCAATAGAAATATAGGTGAGTCATAAAGTAAATCCTAAGTTTTCTAGTAGCCACATTCAAAAAAGCAAAAAGAAATAGGTAAAATTAATTTTAGCACCATATTTTGTTTAACCAAAAATATCAGAAATATTACTATTTCAACATGTAATCAATATAAAAACTATCAGTGAGATGGTTTACGTTCTTTTTTCATGCTAAGCCTTCAAAATCTGCTGCAAATTTTACACCGAAATACGTCTCAATTAGTGCTAACCACATTTCAGATGCTCCATAGCCATGTGCTTTTTGGACAGCACAGATCTAAGCCCTCCAAGATAGATCTTACCTGTTATTATCTTGAAGATTTTCAGGGGGAGACAGTCCAGATAAACACTTTTTTCCTCTCTGAATTTATAAGGACATTTATATATGATACATATTTATAATTTTCTTATTATTTCAAAACATTTTTAGAAGTAAATATCTTCATTTGTGTAGATTATTTGCTTCTGGTGTCAGTGTACTCTATCTGTAGTGTTATTCAGCCTATAACATTCTCCCTGCCCCCATCAACTTTTATCTTTTTACCTATAACCATTACTAGGATTTCAGTAGAACTCGAGAGCAAGGAATCATATCTGTCTACCTAGGTGAATCTTTATTCTTAGGTAATTGGATTCATCTATATATACATCGATGCATGTAAATATATGTGTTTGTATAGAGAATTGTCTCAGCATTCACAAATACAGAAGAAATGTTATCTGCATTTAGAAATGGGAGAGCTATTTTTTCTGTCTGGCACAGATGGATGCTCTGAGATGATATTTCAAGATGGGTGTGTAGAGAAGAGAGAAAGAGGTTCCTGGGTGGGAAGAATGTAATAAACAAATATGTGGTGCAAAAAAGGGAAAATATGGCTATATTTAGAGAAGGTAAGGAAGGTTAAGAATAGACAGATTGGTGCCATTAAGGAGGGTCTAGCATGGGAGATTAAATTTGGATTTCATTTGATAAACAATAGGGAATCATTTAAGCATCCTGAGCAAGAGAGAGGCATAAACATACCTATATTTTAAGGGAATTAATTTTGCAGCAGTGTAAAATATCAGAGAGAATGTCAGAATTAGAGTTCAGAGCAGAAGAAACCAGGACTGAGATTAGACATACTGTTCAGTGTATGGTAAGTAATTTGGGGGTAGATGTAGATAATAAAAAGAAACCCAGACAAAAATATGAGTAAAGAAAAGAGGCCTGTATTAGTTGGGGTAGACTAGGCTGCAATAAATAAAAGACTCAAACATGTAATGGCTTTCTACAAGAGAAGTTTATTTCTCACTTGCGTAACAGACCAAGACTCTTTCAGGTAGGCTGAATGGGGGAGTGGGCTCTGTTCCATATAGTTATTCAGTGACCCACACAGACAGTTGCTCTTACATCTTTATCAGATGGCTTCTAAAATCAACCAAAGGTTGCTCCAGGTGTCCAGTATGGGAAAAGAGCATGGAGGAATGCACGTGGGATGTTTTAATGGGCAAAGTCTCAGAACAGTACATGTCACTCCTGTTCATGTTCCATTGGTTAGAACTTGGTCACATGGCCACACCTAACTGCAAGGAGGCTGGTTAATAAGGTCTAGCTGTATGTTCAGGAAGAAGAGAAAAATGATCTCGGTGAATGGCTAGCAGTCTTGGCTACAAAGACCAAGGAGATAAACTTGGATAATGCCAACATCTATGGATTAGGAGAGAGGAAGGAAAATGGCAGAGTAATTGCAGCAGTAATAACTATCTTGAACACTGATTGACTTCTAATTGTGTGCAAGGCATTGAAATTTATGCATTTTCACATTTAAACATCACTCTGATCTTGTGAGGGAAGGACGGTTATTATTACAGTTACAGTAGGGAGTAAACTGAAGTTCAGGGAAGTTAGAGAGGCCCTAGGTCATACACCTAGTAAGTAATAAGTCTGTCCAACTTCAAAGCTCATGTTTATTAATATTGAGCTAGAAAAGGATTCATCAAAAATGTAAGAAGAAAACCACAATAGTTCATTTGTCTACCCCATTCTTGTGCGAATGCCACCCAGGTGGATATCTTTATGCAGAATTCAAGAGTCTTTAAGACCACCCTTACTTCTGATATCAGTTGTAGGTTCAAAAATCCCTGAGACCACATTTATCATTCGATAATTTACTAGAAGGACTCATAGAATTTACTGAATGCTGTTATACTCACATTTATGGCCTATTATAGTGAAAGAATACATCTTCAGATCAGCTGAGGGAAGAGGTGCACGGTAGAGTCCAAGAGAGTTCCACACATGGAGGTTCCACTTGTCCTCTCCCACTAGAGTCCAGGATAGTGCTAACTTCTCCCAGCTACCATGTGGGACATATTGCCAACTAAGGAAGCTCGTCTAAACCTTGGTGTCCAGAGTTTTAATTGGGGCTTGGTCACGTAGACCTGGTTGACTGCCCGCATGGTTGACTTTAGCCTCTAGCCCCTCTAGAGGTTAAGCGGATATCATATAGCTCTAAGCTCCACCATGAATCATTGTTATCTTAGACTATCTGGCAGGGCCCAAGGCCCCCAGGTAAACAGAGATACTCATATATCAGGCAGGACCTTCCAGACACTTAGAGAGATTATCTTTTTGGAGCTGAGGACAAAGGCCAGACCTCTCTTTGGGTAAGGTTACTTCTTTATTATGTACTTTATTAGGCATCAGACAAGACAGATGTGCAAAAGGATGAAGCATGGGAAGAATGTAGTCTAACAAAAAGGTATGCTTCATCTTTTTCTTGTATGACTTGTTTTGTTTTCTTGCATGCTTTTTTAAAAGAACTTTTCTTCATTTTGTGATTTTAAAAGACTGTCATGTCTTTATTAGGCATCCATTCTTCCTTATCCCAGTTTAGGACTCCAAACTAATGGACAGAAAAAAGATTATCCCTTTCTACTCCTTGGAGTTGCATATAACAAGAATATGTATTCATTCATTTATTGATTGATTCTTAGTCTTTCATCTTTTCAGTTCCCAAAATTTATTTATCATCTAATACTTACCAGGCGCTAAGTTAAGTGCTGTACATTCAGGATTCTCATGGAGCTTAGGATCTAGTGTAAGAGGGAAACATTAATCAAGTGATCATGGCAATGAATTAATAATTGCCAACTGAGATAATTGATGGGAAGGGAACATGGTTTTATGAGAGAAACTAACAAAATAACTTGACTTAGATTTGGGGGTCAGTGATGGCTTCTTTGAGGAAGTAATAATCTGATGCCCCAAAGGTGAACAGAAATTAGCCACATAGAGTCAGAATAGAGAGGAGTAAGCCATTTGGAAATAGTAAACAGAATATGCAGTAAATGGCCTTTGATGTGGGGACATTTGAGCAGAGACATGAATGAAATGAGGAATGCAAAATGCAGGTATCTCATGAAAGCAATTTTTAGTTAAGGGAGCCGCAAATTCCATCGAACTGAGATGAGAGCTTCGTTAGCCTGCCTAGAAAATAGCAAGGAGACCAGTGTGACTTCCAGTCAGTGACTGAGAGGGAGAATGATAGAAGACAAGGTAAACGGGACAGGAAATGAGATTGCAAAGAGACAGAAAAAGAAGTCAGAGGCACCCAGGGACTGGGTAAGTGAGGACTTTGCACTCTTCCAACTGCATGGATAGCCACTGAAGAGTTTTGAGCAGATCAGTGACTTGATCAGATTTACATTTTAAAGCAATTACTTTGGTTGTTTTGTGGAGAACAGACCAAGGGGAGGAAAGAGTGGAGCAGGGACACCAGTTGGGGGACTCTTGGGATATTCCAAGCCAGAGATGTTGGAGGATCAGGTGGTAACAGTAGAAGTGGTGAGAAGTAGTTGAGTTTCATATAGCTTTTGAAATTAGAGTCAAGAACATTAGCTAGTGGACAGGCATGGGAAAGAGAGATCTAGAATGACCTCAAAGTTTTTAGCAAATATTTGAACTGTAAGAATAGAAATACCATTTCCTGATAATTCAGGGAGAAGATTAGAGTAAGGACAGATTTAGGGAGTAAGAGTTTGGTTTTGAGAATGTAAAATTTTGAGATGCTAATTAGATCTCCAAGTGGAGATGTAGAGAGGGCTGTTTTTTTTTATGAGTTTGAAGTTTAAAGAAGAGGTTCATATTGGATGAATAATTTGGGAGGCAACAATTAATTGATGGACCCTAAAGCCATGACAATTGAATGTAATAACCTCAGGACTCAATGTAGATAGAGAAGAGTGAAGATATGAGTAAAGATAAGAGGAAAGCCATTTTCATATGGCTAATTTTCATATTTGTGCTTCTTAATGACTATATAATATTCCATTTCATGTATTATCCTGCTTTTTATAAACATTCTTCTCCATTGCGCATTTGTGATGTTTCCAGTTTTTGATTATTAGGTGGTAGAAACAAACCTCTTAATGGATATAGTTTTTTTCTTCCATTAGATTATTTCCTTAGGGTACATTCCCCAAAATGAGATTACTAGGTGAATGTATGAATGTTTTCATTTACTCTATTGCTTCTTTAAAGGCTTGTGCGAGTTTGTTTCCTTTCAATTAACTTCAGGATCTATCTTGTTAGCTTTGAGACTACTCACTATATATCTGTGGTCTCAAGTCTCTTTCCTTAAAATCCCTCCGGGTTACCTTATGCCACATCTCTCTCCCTCTCTCACCTTCTCCTTCTTTGGTGATTGTACAAGGAGAGAGAAGTATCAAGTCTGATAGATCTTCAGTCATGGACGAGTTCTAAAACCTATTATCTAGCAATCTTGAAGAGGTAGGGTAGAGTCTACTGGATTATTGGGTCTCGGACTCTGCTGCACATTAGAGTCACCTCAGAAACTTTGTAAACTACTGATATCCAGTTTTCACTTAAGATTAGAGAAAGCAGACTCTCTGGGGATGGTACCTAGGTATTCTCAAAAACTCACCAGAGCGTTTTAATGAGCAGTCAGATTTGAGAACCAGTGCATTAGAACCGCTGTAGCAGGAGACCTCTGTCTTCTTCTGTCCCTCTTTTAAAAGAAACGCCAGTCTTTCTAATCAGATCCCCACTCAAGAGCGAGGTTAGCTAATCCTAGCAGTCCTGCCTAATATGAGGCAGAGTTTGTTAGCAAGCCTCTGCTTGCAAGGGGTGTGCAGTATGCAGGCAGCAAGCAGCCCCTGGCCTGGGTGAAGCTAGCCAGCACAGTGAGTTAGGGATGCGCTTGCAAATCTCTGAGTCCCTGGGTCTTGCCTGCCCCTGCCTATCTTCCTTTGACCTCCCAGGATTTAATTTCTGGCCTGCCTTGATTGGTATTATCAATGGTTTTTGACCTTTTCCCCACTGCAACATTTTATACTTCACTTTCTAGAAGAGTTGGCAGGATATTTACTGTGTTTAGGTTTCCCTAGTGTTTATTTTTAAAATATTGTCCTCATCCATCACTGTCTGAAAACTTTTGGGTCCAAACGTACAGCTGTTCTTCTCTTGCTTCTGTTATTTTTCCACAAGGTTGACTGTGAGGTGAAGCCCATTTTCCCATTGACTTCTTTAAAAAAATTGAACATGACTTCCTACGGGGAAAAATGACCAATAGAGAAGACAAACTTTTCATGAAAAGATGGTCACCCTTTGACATAGTGATGATTCTCATCAGCATTGCTTTCCTTTTTGGAATGGTTTTGAGGCACTCTGAGATGTGTAGGGCATGCCCCTATCTCAGGGTGTCCTTGTGCATTGTTCCCCATCCCTGGACATCTACATAGCTTGTGAATTTCACCTACTTCTTCATGTCTCACTTTCACTGTTCTAAGAGTTGGTGTCACCTTTTTTAGATTGTGAAGCATCTATAACCTTTGGTTATTCACGTCTGAAAAAATTTGATCTTATGGGTTCTGAAAAGAAAGGTGTTGTATTTGAATCTGAAGAAATACATTTACTTTATGAAATGGATGAAACTTGGTATTGTTTTCCAGCTTCTCCTTGGTGTATATTTCTGCTTCTCTATGCTAAGCTTTGGGATTCAGAGGGCTCTCATGTGGACATCTCTGTAGTGGATTATAATAAAGGTGACATGTATAAGATGGACTTCTAAATTGCTTGATAATTCTATAAAAGTCCTTATTGAAATCATCCTCTGTATTAGTTTGCTCAGGATGTTGTAACAAAATACCATAACTAAGTGACTCAAGCAACAGGAATTTATTCCTCGCAGTTCTGGAGGCTGGGAAGTCCAAGAACAAGGTGCCTGTAGATTTGGTTCCTGGTGAAAACCCACTTCCTGGCTTGTAGATGGCTGCCTTCTCACTGTGTCCTCACATGCTCTTTCCTTGGTGTGTACATGGAGAGAGAGAGATCCCTCTTGTGTCTCTCTCGTAAGGGCACTAATCTCAATTACTAGGGCTCTACCCTCATGACCTAATTACCCCCCAAAGGCCCCATCTTTAAATAATATCACATTGGGGGTTAGGGCTTCAGCATATGAATTTTGGGTAGGGGGGGACATGATTCAGTCTTTCCCCCATGGAAAAATACTTGTATGCCCATGTACTTATGATGAGCAAGATAAAACCAGAGCAGTTTTCCTGTGAGACCTCTGGACTTAATCACTTTCCTTTATGGTTAACGCAACATAATGTTTTCCTTAATAGCTCAGAGCCCTTTTTAAGCAAATGAGCACAATGTACAATTAATATATAAATCTTTCATATTTCTAAGGTAGTGTGCCATAAAAGGAATATGGAATCCTGTTCATCATCCTGTTTAAAAAAAAGTATTACACTTCTACCTCAATGAAACATTGCCCATTTCTGGACATAGGATTGTTGTACTTCATATCATTCATCATAACAGCTCTATTTACCATCAGAAGGATGTGAATATGTTAAGAAGCAAGAAGATCATTCAATTTGAAAAATTTAAAATTAAATGGGCAAAGGCCCTACTGTCAGTAAAATGTTTGAATTAGTAGAAATTTATTATGCTTTGATTACAAACTAAGTTTTGAGAAGCCTCTGGCTTAGAAGTATAATTTACCCATTACTGATATAAATGTTTTTTCAAACAGTCTTTACTTAAAATACTTTAATACTACTATCCTCTTTCTTAATTTGCTAAGTAAAAGCAACTTTCACTGGAATTTTGCCTTCAATGGTCATGCAATCGGCAGTATTGGGCCTAGATAAATAAGGCCTTACATCGAACAGTTTAAGGGTTTTTTCCCTCATTTACTTAATATCTATTTCACAGGTTACCACATTTGTGGATAAAGCATCTATAGACCTAATGTCTGTTTTAGTTATGGCTCAAACAAAGTTTTTCCGAACACTTTCTTCCATTGCTATAATTTTTGTAGGACCAGCTGTAGCAGTATTTTCAGAGGTAAAATGAGAAGTGTTTAAACTCCTTGGATTCACTAAATTCCTGGCATCTAAAATCTAAATTTGCGATCTGTCTCCTTTATGCCTGAAAATAAAACTGAATTCAGGCGGGTCTTTTCCTTGCAGGAGAATGCCGTGAATGGAGAGCACCTGTGGCTGGAGACCAACGTCTCAGGAGACCTGTGCTACCTGGGAGAGGAGAACTGCCAAGTCAGATTTGCAGTGAGTGTGCTCCTCCCACGTCCGGGCTCTGTCCTTTCTAGGGAAGGCTCCTAGTTGAGTCTGAAGGCAGCAGGGGTCACCATGACTGGATTTCCAAGGAGAGGTTTGAAAGAGCCTATCCCTTGTGAGACAATGGACAGGCAGTTAAGTTAACATGGCTTTCAAGGGGTCAATTTGGTTGGTTTCAGGGCTTGACTATGCAGGCCAAACCTTCGTTTAATGTGCTACTTTATGATCATACCCAGGGTTGGTTTTTGTTTGTGTGTTGGGGGTCGGGGAGAGGGTGTGTGTGGAGGAAGGGTCTCTGTGGGAGCAGGAAACTTGTTTGTAAGGCAGTGTGTGTGGCGGAGGGCATCCTGGTGGGTGAGGGTGGGGATGAGCTGAAAGACCTGTGTGGTGGTGGGTGTAGGCGAGCAAATAATTCAGATTAAGTTCTGGAGGATAAAATTCTATACAAACAATCAACACTCAAGTGCATTGGAGTATCCCCTGCGTTTTAAATTTTACTTTGTGTTCCTAGTTAGAACAATCTGTTTAAATCTTAAAATCCTCTTTATGTTCTGTGAAAAGAGCATGGTTGCCAGGCAGTAAGTTATGAGGAACTAAAATTTTAGTGTTGAGAAAATGAACCTGAAATTTTTGTGTAGTTTAAAATTAGAGGTCTGAAAAGAGGGTAATGGGAAACAGTAAAGAAGAAAGAAAAGATATATTCCTTCTTATTTGTGGAAATGGGCATCATAATCTACATGATCAATTATTTTCTTTTTCATGGTGTTTATCTATTATGTGCCAGAAAGATTTGAGGCAAAATGTAGGACTTTGGAATTGCAAGTGCATATGTTTCTGTTAATAACTAATAAGGAAGAAATTGAGTTCCCGCCAAACCTTATAGAAGAAGATAGCCCCCGAGAACTTTGATCAGGCTGCCTGGAATCCAAAAGGGGGAACCAAGACCTTTAAAAGTACATTAGCTGTTTGGATGCCTAGTTTATAGGTTTTGGTTGGAAAACTTTATGAGAGTTTTGGAGGACCAGGGTTTGTTTGAGTTAAATTGGGAATAGTTAAATGTCAGTGAAAGGCCCAGCTGTACAGGCTCTCCATTTAACGTCAGGAAACCTGGATTTGAATCTCAATGTTGCCACTCACTGTGTGCCATTGAGAACTCATGACCTTTGGATCTTGGCTACTAAAAGATAGAAAAAGACAGTAGGATTAAATTATTTTTAATTTTGCTTCCAACTCAAATCTGTACTTAATTGTTTGCATTTCTTTTAATCTGGTTGTAAATTCAATTGATTTAAATATAATTTCAACTTTATACATATGTATTTTTAATTAAAGTATAATTGCTTGGAATTTGATTAAATTAGCCAAAACTAAGAGAGGCTCAGCTGTTTGGACTAAAATGCTATAAATAATGAATTAACATTAGGATCCTCGTTAATTGCATAAACACTGGTCTCGGGATTTTGGATAATATAAAATGGAAAATATGAAAGCCAATCTTACTTGCATATATACTTTTGAACTATTATCTACTGATACTGCTGCCAGCTGATGGACTGTAATTTGTTATGGAGTTCTGCCTTAGTTCCAAATTACTTCCTTTGATCCTTTTCTGGTGCTCTTTTAGGGTCAGCCACATGTTACCTCTCTTGGCAAATATATGAACAGATACTCCAGATCCTCCTTAAATCGTGTATCAGTAAATAGCATTGCTGTCCTCTAACTGGTTGCAACTTGGACACTATTACCTCTAGGCCAGGAAAAACGACAAAGAGTAAAGGAACTTTTAGGTAGAAGTAAGGAAGTAATAGAGTTGTGAAAATCGCCAGTGTTCTTCTGAACCTTCCTCATAATTTTGTCCCAAATACTTGGCTCTATTTACTCACTTTACAAAGTGTCTGGAAGATGAAGCACTCTCCTCCAAGAAATGTTGATTAAATGAAGAAATAAATCAGTGAGCAAGCTGAAGATCTAACTGTATTTCCTCATTATAAGCTCCTGAAAGCTCAGTTTCTTTATCTATAAAGTGGGGGAAGCGTTGTTTTAAGGATTCGATGAGAGAATGCCCTGAAAGGACTTACTTGCCACAGTGACTGATATAAGAAATTAAAAGGAAAAAAAAAAAAACCCAGGAAGGACAGGAGTAGACAATTCACAAAAGAACTACCAGTGGCCAATATATCATTGAAAAATATATACAAAGTCACCCAAATTAAAACAACTATGAGGCGTCAACCATGTGTGCCCATTAAATTAGCAAAGGCTAAATGAGGCTGAAATGGGGACTCTTGTTGCCAGCTGGCGAGAGTGTGAATTGATCGATTTCACAAAATTGTCAGCATATAGTAAAAGCATTACAAATCTGGCACTCTCTCTCCACCTCCTTTGGGCATCACATTTTGGGAAGGACATTGACAAGCAGGAGGAGACCCAGAGGAATGTGTCCAAGTTGGTTCGGGGTAAGGAACTTTGTAGTAGAAGGAAGAGTTAACCTGGGCTGTGGGGGATTATTAAAGGTGTAAGGGAGAGAGAATGGACCCATCTTCCAGTGTTTGAAGAGCTGCCTTGAAGACTAGGAAGTGTCTTGCTCTCCATTGTTAGGAAGGTAGAACTAAGTTATATGTATAGAATCTACTGACTCTAACAGTAGATCTTACACTCTGGTGTAATAAACATCACCTGGAAAACCTGTTAACAATACAGATTACTGTTTCTGTCTTTACTCCAAATGCTGATTCAGTATGCCTAGAGTTAGACTTGGGAATCTGTGATTTTAACAAGTGCCTGAAATAATTATGGTGCAGATGGTCCATAAAGTTAATTTTGAGAAATACTGTATTTTAAGGAAGATCTTTAACAATCAGAGCTGTCCAGCAAGGGAACAAAGTGCCTGGAGAGATGGGCTCAAAGGATGTGTTTGCAAATAGGTTGGACGGCCATCTTTCAAGGATGCTACAGACGGGGGTGCTCATCTGCTTTGAGTAAAAGGTTAGACAAGGAAATCTGCAAGAGAGCCCCCAGTTTAAATGTTCTATTTGCAGCTTTCTTAGGATTGAATGACAGTTTTATAAGAAAAAAGCATGCATAAATAGGTTATGTATTATATTCTCATTTCTTTTAATGAACCACATTTGAAGAAAGCCAACCTGTTGGGTTGGGGACCAAATTACCATAACCAGATACTATCTGCAGGCTTCTAAACAGAATGCAGGCAGAGCGCTTGGAGGAGGAGTGAATCCACCTCTGAAGACGAGCCTTTCACTGCTTACCCTTTTTTAGCAAAGCAAATGTCACAAGTAGAAGTTAAGAGAAGGGAGAAGTCAGTGTGGGTTGAGATAGACAGAGGCGGCTTCATGGAAATGGGGCTACAGCACAGTTTTGAAAGACGGGTAAGATTTATATAAGTGGAGTTGAGGAAGGAGTACATTTCAGGCAGGGAGAGGAACATGAGCAAACTCAGAGGCAGGAACAAGCATTGTACAGGGGAGGAGGCAATCGTGAGACAAGCATGAGCACACCAAAGGGCGTGTGTTAGGTAAGAATGGAAATAAGGATGGATGGGGGTGTGTGTGTGTCCGTGCCTTCTGAATCGAAACTTGGAGTGCATGTCATAAATGCTCGTGTGCTTGTGAAGCATGACCATATAATATATTGTCTAAACCAAGACAGTTTTGAGGGTGAAAGTGGCTGCTATTAATAATGGTGCTGTAACATTAAGCGCAAGCCAGAACTGCGTCAGGGAAACTGTCACCCTAACTTATGGTGACATTGCAATAATCTAAAACCAAAGCATTCTTGCAAATCCAGGACCTCCTGCTGCCATCTGGATTGATATTTAGGGGCTGGTGTTGGAGGGCAGTGAAAGCAAGGCAGTGACATTACAGGACAGTGTAGGAGAGTTTGCTCCAAAGCCTCGGGGCTGAACCAGATGACCTTTAAAATCCTTCTTCATCTGTGTTTCTCTAGTGGCAACATTTAATACTGTAGGATGTCTGTGGACAGATATTTAATGGGATTAAAGATGTTCCCAAATCACTGACAGTCCCCAAATTAGTAACTGTTTCTTTTCCTGGCCTAGAGAGGAGAAAGGGATGCAAAAGTAATGAAATTGGAGCAGAAGGATGGCTGTTTCCCACCATGATTATGGGGGGAGGGGAAAAACAGAAACAAAATTCCAACTAGGACCGCTCTTGTTTGTGATATTTATTTAGATGGACATTTATTCTGTGTTTATGGGCTGAGTACCCAGTACCAGAGACTTCAGACAGTGTTGAGAATGACGGTTAATTGTAAGCGACAACCCCACAGCTTAGTTGGTACACTCTGTAAAAACCATTCTCATGCTTTGTTGATAGGATATACAAAGATGTTCAGCCAAATATTTGTTCTCAGAGAAACTCACGCCTCCGCTAATAATCCATAGAGCTCATACCAGTGCACACCTATTTTTATACTTAAAAGACACTTGCCGACATCAATATGTAGATATACACAACTGTCTAGATACCTGTGGACACAGGGAGGCAACCTGGGTAGGAGGAAGGAAATGGACTTCTGCTAAGACTGATCTGGGTTTGAAAACCCACTGTCCCATCTCTGTACTGAGTGGACTTTGGACAGATTGTTTCATCTCCTTTTACTTCCGTTTCCTGATTGAAAGTATTGTTATTAAGATCGGCCTCAGTGATTCTTATTCTGGATGAGCATTGTATTCACTAATGAAGCTTTACTTTTTAATTTTATTTTTTCAAATGGTTAGTTCCCAGCCTGGATCTACCACATCAGAACCTCTGGTGAGTGGGCCCAGGCATGAATATGTTAAAAAAAAAAAAAAGGAAAACCACTCTACAGATGATTCTATGTGCTGTCACATAGAGTGGATAGAGAGCCACTGATCTACTTCATAGAGTGTCAGGGCCAAATGAAGTGGCCTGGTCCTTGCATCTGGCACGTAGGAGCTGTTGTGGGTTGAATTTTGTACCTCAAAAAGATATAGTGAAGTCCTAACCCCCATTATCTCAGGATGTGACCTTATTTGGAAAAAGGGTTGTTGCAGGTTTAATTAGTTAAGATGATGTCATACTGGAGTAGGGTGGGCTCTGATCCAATATGACAAGGGTCCTTATAAGAAGAGGAGAGGACACACAATGATACACAGGGAAGAAAGAGAAAGCCACATAATGACAGAGACAGAGATCGGAGTGATCCAGCTACAAGCCAAGGAGCACTGAGGATGGCAGGCTATCATCAGAAGCCAGGAGAGAGGCCTGGGACAGTTCTTCCTCCAAGCCCTCAAAAGGGTGCTCTTGACACCTTGATTTCAGATTTCCTGGCTCCAGGGTTGTGAGAGAACGCACAGTTCTGCTGTTTGAAGCTACCCAGTTTGTGGCACTTTGTTAGGCAGCCCTAGGAAATGAATACAGTAGCCATTCTGTAGGGTGAGTTGCCTTATCTGGCCACACAGATAGCTCCACAAAGCTCACAGATGCACACACACACTTGATTGAGGACCATGGTTGAGAAGGATGTGGCTTTCTGGATAAGTGAGCAGACGAGCAGGTAGGTGTCAGAAGCTGAGAGCGCTGGGAAGAGAGCAGGTAGATGGTTAGGTGGGTGAGAGGATGTAGGTTGGGTAAGAGAAAAAAAAAGCTGTCAGACTTCCGAATGCTGTTACCAGATCTATCTTCTCTATTTTTAAATGTGCTTGTGTCACCTTCTTTTTGTGGGTAGGCAAATAGACACTGTTTTGCTTTTGTTATTGTTTCATTCATGTGTTTTGCTTTAATCTTTTCCTTGTGGGTAAGATTTAATGAAAATGGCAAACCCGACCTGTAACACCTGACCTGAATTCCAAGGTATCTCCCAATATCACTTGCAGCTTAATAAATATCACTTTATCGAGTAAATGAATGAATTGCATTGGGGAGGCCATGTGACATGGGGCTGAGGGGGAGTGGAGAGTCAGGAACCACACAGATATGGAGAGAAAGAGATCTGGGGGAAAATCCTGGCTCTTCCCTGCTTCTAAGTCTCAGGTTCCTCTGTAAAATGATGATGATTATGTCTGCCTCTCAGAATTGGTAGAAGGATTAAATTAGTTGACAAATGTTAATATCTTCCCTCCTTCTCTCCTATTCCTGCTTATAGTTCAGCGTCATTATGTTGAAGGAGCTAATTAGTAGTTTGGTTGGACTTTGGTTTCCACAAGACCTTATGTTTGGGATTATTCTGTCAAGCCCCAACACTGAGACTCCTATGCTTTCACCAATCGTTGTACTGCTGTGTGTAATATCCAGAGTCTCACTAGGTCAAGGGTGGGACCAAGTGAGTGTGACAAATAGGAGTAACCTTTTCTGGAAAATGTGTCACAGGCCATGTCTTCTTATTGGTGGGTCAGAAGCCTCATCATTGTAATCGAGTACCAGAGCATCTGTTCAACAGGTTGCTGTCCATGTCCCTGGGTTCTTGGGAGAAACTTGTAAGAAGAATACCAGGGCAGGAACTCTCTGCCCTATTTGAAGGAAACTTTGGGCTTTTTGTTGTTTAAAAAAAGAAAGATCCTGAACCTGGTCACTCTGTGTATTTCATCTCTGGAAGATGGGTGCACCGGACAGTGGCTGGTTCACGCACATCTGTGTGCTGTGGGTGAGAAGGTGAGAGAGTCAGTGCCCAGTGTGCATTGCTGGAGACTTTCTGCCCATCTGTGCCTTCAGGTCTGGCAGGTGTACACCGCAGAGCACCAGCACTGGACTCGAGCCTCGCAAAGGCCCAAGCCCGCCTGCTTGCTGCTCCTGTCCTGTCAGCCTCCCATGCCGGTTGTCCAGCACAGCAGATTGACGATCTGCACCTCCAGATGGCAGCTTGGCTGAGTGGGGTGTGGGCTGTCAGAGGGAACCGTGAATGCGGCAATAAAGCCCAGGAGGCTAAGCCAGCTTTCTGAGTTGTTTGGGTGCCAGTCGGAAGACTCTGTCTCCAGGGAGCTGCCAAGGCTGCTCTCTGCCAGAGACCCCTCCCACCATTAGAATATTAAGGAGCTAATGAATCAAGATGACTCAGGGAGAGCATAGCCATCAACAAAAATAGTTTGGAAAAAGCAATTGCACAGACAGACTTTCTGCTCCTGACACCCTAGTCAGTGGGTATGAGTGGAGGAAGGGAGTGGGACTGTTCCTGCGGGTGCAAGTGATGTTGCCCTGTATGTGTCTGGCCAGATGATTGATCATTTCCATGAGATCATCCAAGTGCACACTTAGAACTGTGTTTGGCACATGGCAGATCCTTAGTGTGAGCCATTGTTACTATTACAACTATTGTTACATAGCTATGTGCTGCACAACGACGTTTCGGTTGATAATAGACTGCATATATGATGGTGGTCCCATAGGATTAGTACCATATAGCCTAGGTGTGTAGTAGGCTACACCATCTAGGTTTGTCTAGGTACACTCTATGATGTTCACACAACAACGAAATCACCTAACAATGCATTTCTTGTAACGTATCCCTAATGTTATAATATCAAGTTACACATGACTGTAATGGCAATTACTTGGCATAGGGCCCAGGTATTTGAGGAGAATATAACACTGGTCCTGCCCACTTCATGCAGTAGAGATAATGATAGGATTTGGAACCCAGGAGCTTTGGGATTCTGTCACTCCCGCCTGGGTGACCCTGAATCAACAGTACCATTGTCTATTTGCACAGTACACTTTTTCCTTTAACCAAATTGTGTTCTGGAGAGCAGTGAACTCATGTAACAGTATGCAGTATTGTTCATTAAAAGAGGCTTGTGATCAAAGAAGTTTAGAAAACACTGAACACCTTTAAATACAAATATGTATTATGAAGCTCTAAGAAGGGCAAAAGGTTTGTAGGATTTCCTATTTTTTCTCAGAGGAAGGGATGATCGTTGAACCCATTATTTTTCCCACAAACACCTATTGGTATCTTGTGGGATCTCAGTATTCTGTGGAAAACTTTGAGAAATGCTCACACGATGCAGTTTTCCTAGAACTTGTCAATGTTGATCAATAACAATAGCCCTCTGGAGTGGTCATTAGAGGCCGTTTACTTCCACTCAATGGTAAAGGGAAGAAAAGTCAGAGAGGCTTAATCTCTATGCCGAGCTTCATAAGTTTTCTGTGTCTGTGCAATTCTCTTGCCTTTATGCTTAACTGTCATTAAGCCATGTGTGTGTGTCTTATTTTATTCTTAGAATTTGAGCCTCTGAGAATAATTATCATCTCTTCTGCAATGATAATTTTAGGCCGAGACTGTGTTTGTGTGTTTGTATGTGGGTATATGTTTGTGTGGAGTGGTTGTGTTGTCATTTAATATTGGTACCATCTTGTTACTTAATAAAAATAATTTGCATCTGATTCAGCATAGAGTTTACCTACCATCTAGGCAATGCTCAGGTGTACGGAAATGCTTTCCCTTCTTCCAGTGTTCCTCAGTGCCAGGGACCCGAAACAAGAGATTTTAGCCAGTATTCTTGTTGCTCAGCGGCTGCGATCTTGGCTGAAGCATTATTTGTGTTAGCAGTTACCCCAGACTACCATGAGCCCCCAAGTTGGCATTGTCTTTGTTTTTTGGGAGCTTGTTGTTGTTACCTACCTCATATACCAGGCAGATACAGATTTCAGAAGGGATGCCTTTAAAACACAGGAAATGGAAAAGGCTGCTTTTGATGTCTTCATTTGAGGAGGTGTGTGGCCTTTGGAATCAAATCACCTGGCTTTGAACCCAGTCTCTGAGATTTTCTAGTTGTCATTGTTCTAAGCTCTTTAAACCTCCATTTCACATCTGTAAAATGTGGGTAATACCTGCTTCTTATGGTTGTTGTGAAACTTAAATGAGATAATGCGTGTGTAGCAATTAACAGCATGGCAGGTCACAAACCCTCGATAAAAATTAGTTACTATAGTCGTTCCTCCTTGAGTGAAAATGGTTCCAATGAATTCTCAGAAACTGAAACCCACAGGCAATGCCAGAGTGCTAACTTTGGCGGACCTTATAATTATCACCTCTCTCTCACTGAGTAAAAGAGAGGATGGATCTCGTGGAGTGAAACAACCAGCCCAGCTGATAGTCTATCCTTGACTCTGTGACCCTTCTCCATTCTGTTGATCTTATGTAGCACATATCACTTTCTATCATTAAAAAGTATGTTACTCGCTTACCTGACTGTCTGTCTGTCTCCACCATTAGAACAGAAGCTCCATTTAGCTCTGGTACTCTGCCTGTTTTGTACTCTCCTGGATCCTCAGCACTGAGAATGGTGACTGGGCTGAGTAGTTATCCTGCATTTTTCATGGAATGAATGAATGAGTTCAATGATGTGATTGTTGAGAGAGACGCATACGCACACAGACACCTGTCACCAGATCAACCCTGCCATTTAAGTATCATTATACTTAGAATCCCAGACATTTGAATTCCTGCCTTATTTTTAAGGCTTTTTACAGGGAAATTCAACACTCACTGCTAGCAGGCTATTGTGAGGTTTTAAGCCGTGTTTAGCCAATGTCATATCTACTGCAGCCCATCTTATTTGATTCTCATGGAGGATAAAGCCTGCTGTTTACCATTCTTGGCACAGGCAGTCATGGTATGGTCATCATTAGTCCATCCCCATGGGGCTTTCATGAGAACGGATCATCTAAAACAATCATGTCAAATATGTTTATTGTCATCAGTCTTATTCCCCTAATCCATTACTAGGAAAGACAATGAGAGGGAAGTAATGGATTGTAATAGAAAGAGATGGCTTTGAGTCGGAAAGACCTAGGTTCCACACCTAGTTAATCTATCTTGGGCAAGTTGCTTAATATCATAGGGTCTCAGCTTCTTAGCTGTAAAGTGGGTGAATAGTACCCACTTGTCACACAGCTGCCCACCTTGAGTGGCTGAAGTGAGCTCTGTTTATAGTTCACATAATATATATATATCACACTGCTAGCCTCTTGGTAAATACTCTGTCTGTGGTAATAATGTCCTAATTGAAAAATGGTGTGGGTGAGTGTGTGTACGTGAGTGGAAACCACATTGCCAATTGGAGATACAGGGCTGGATGAACCACGATTGAAATAGTGGGATTCTTGGGCTAGATTGGCTGGAAGACCTTGTCTTAATTATGTCATCAATAGTTTAGGATATAGGAAATGGCAATGAAAGGACAGCTAATTTACCACGGCTTGGTATGGCTTCTTAAGTAGATATAATCTTCCAGATTAAAGCAAATGTCTCCAAATTATTGTTTAGAAATCTTAAACTGTGAACTTTGAAAACCAATTCCATCTATTTCCACAAAGTAAACTGATAATGAGAATGTGTTAGGATTCATGCTGCAGATAAGTTGATGCATATGGTACTATCACACCAGCAAGGATTAAAAGGCAAACTTTGGTGTTTTCTGGTTTATATTAAACCTCAGATCTCTGCTATGCCCTTGATATACTACCCCAGAACTAGAGAGAGCCAGTAAGACAACACTGAGATACCATTTCCTGTCAACTTATCTTCATTATAACGTCTGTAATATGTCCAGTCCCTCTCACTCATATCTTTCTGCTTGAAATTTGTGAATGCACATGTGTTTGGGTATGCAAGGCTCTAATTGTGTGAATTTCTACTTACTAGTGTCTGTGTACTTGTAATCATATTTATATACATTTTTTGCACATATAGTAACAGTTCAATTGATCTATTGTAAGATCTATGGCAACTTTGATCTGAGATAACTTTGAGGAGAGTATAAAAATTGAACAGGGAGCAATCACAAAAGCATCTGGAAAGAACCAAAGACAGGAAGATAGCATAAAATAAAGCTATTGACTGGCCCTGGTTGTTTAAGCCAGGACCTGTTGGCACCTAAGCTGAGAAGCATGGAGACAAATGGGCATAAAGAAATAGGAGAAGACAAGCAGGCAGGAGAAAAAATGAAGCAGAAACAAGAGATGAGAGCAACAAAGTACAGAGACAGTTCATAATAATAGTTATGGAAATATGAAATGTCCTAGGGTAAAATGAGAACCAGGAGTGGGAAACAGAATTATGGATTTTTGTAGATTTCTTCAAGTTCGTAAGGCTGCATCATGCATCATGCATTTATATGTCATGACCATGAAGGAGCAGACAGAAGGAATGTCTGTGCAGTATAGCACTCTCGGGCCAGTCAATGAAGGGGCACTCTAAGCGTTACACAGCCCAGCTCTGAGAGCAGTAGTGTGTTGGTATCTTTCCCTTAAACTTGCGCCAGCCTATACAGATTTATCAGGCCATTGACTATACTTTTCATAAGTGATAGCTGCAATATGTATTTGTTTCGTATCTCAATGACTGTACCTGAGTTTTACGTAGATTTACAGAGATAGTAGTGGTGTGCACTGCTTACCCAGTTGAGTTCCAAGACTTAGACTTCTCCTAAGATTCCCATGTAGCTTTCTCTCGAAGCCCATCAGTAACCTACCACTTTCTGCCTATTAAAAAAAATGTATTAAATTCACTAACATAAGCTACTTTTAAACCACTCTTAAAGAGGATGATTTGGTACAAATTTTAATATAAGTATAAACTATTGAGTTACAGGCATGTACCCTTTCTCCCGTTAAAATGAACCTTGTGTCATTCTGACTGTAGCTTTTTCCACTCCTAATATAATGATCACAACGTGATGAGGTATCACTCTTTATAACCAGTCATCAACTTTAGCTTTGAATTAACACAATTTCTAGCAATTTGGTTCTTAACAAATTGTCTGTTTCTCAGGTGAGCCCCGATTGGCTGCTTTTCAGGAGGAGGAAAGGTTTTCATAAGTTGCTCTTGTTCTCATGTTCAGCTCGCAAAGTCCTTTCCCTTCCCTTAGCTTTCTGCACTAAGATTTCAGTTTTCTTTCTCTTCAAATGAAAAATATAAACTACACTGGCTGTTGGGGAAATATAAAACTTCTTATTCTTTTCCAAAAAAAGATGTGAGAAGGCCCTTTTCTTCTTTCTCTGTGTGTCGTAGGGAAGCTGTGGGCTCCACCCTTCTGGGCCTGAGCTCAGGTGGGTCCTGCTTACCCTCTGGATTCACAGGCGCATCTGAGATACTCATGGAAGGCGTCTCTAAAACATAAACACTTCATGTGCAGATGGCTTCAGAGGATGCGTTCCTGAGAGCACAACAAGATATGCTGTTTGAAGAGCATATTAAGTGAGTTTTATTGCAGTGCTTTAGAGGCAGCCCCAGCCTTAGCCCAGCGTGGGATTGTAGTTTGTGTAATCAGAGGGTATACACACAGCACGCTGACCGGAGGTGTAGGAGTGGAGCCATCCTGGGCTCTCAGTTATTCTACTGAAAGACATGAGGCTCAGGTGTGAGAAATCTGTGTTAACCTTCAGGAGACTTGCGTGTGACTGGAAAGAGGGGTCTGCTTTACTCTGTAATCATTCTTCCCTGCCTTCTTTTCTGTTTCCTTCTCGTCACCCAGTTCAGGCCCTGATTGCCTAATATGTGAATTATTACTGTGGACTCTCATTACTTATTCTCTTTCAGAAAAAAAAAAGCCAAAGTCTTAACTGTGACCTGTAAGACCCTGTGTAATCTGATCTGCCCTTGTTGTCTGGCCTCATCTCCACCTAGTTTACTCCCCACCCGCATCAGTGGCCCCTTTGCCACTCAAACATCCCAAGGCCTCATGCCCCTGGGCTTTGCACTTGCTATTCTCTCTGCCAAAATGCTTTCCCCCAGATGTCTACATGGCACATGCCTCCACTTCCTTCAGGTGCTTCTCAAAATGTATCTGCTCAGTGAGACCTTTCCTGGCCAGCCTACCTACAACTTCAACTTTCCCCTCTTCCTCGAATTTCCTATTCCCCCGTTCTTTCTTTACTTTTTCTCTTTAGCACTTATTTCTATCAACATATTACATGTTATACTTATCTTTCTTGTTTATTGTCTGTCTCTCCCAGGAGAATGTCAGCTCTATGAGATCAAAAAAGCGCTTTTTCAGTGTTTTGTTCACTGCTGTATCCCTAATGCCTGGCACCTAGCAGGTGGTCAGTATTTATTGATTGACTGAATTAGTAAATTACTTATCTCATTTCCTTTTGTCTTCTTCCTTCTGCCTTCAGATAGTGCTGCATACTGCCACCAGATTAAGTTATTTTTGGCTATAGAACAAAATTTTATTAGTGTTCTGATGCCCATTTGGTTACAATTTGTATTTCTCAGCCTCGATTTAAGGAGTCAGCAATATTTTCCCAATCCACCTTTCTAGCCTAATCTGCACCACCCAACCAGGACTTCTGTTTGGGCAGACTGGTCTGTTTGCCGGCCCCACTTCTATCCAGCAGGTTTCTTCCCCAGCCCACAGCTGTTACCCAGACACGTATTCCAAGGTTTAACCAGCCTGCAGGTCTTGGTGGACTCACATGAGCAGCAGTACTACAGACTTTCTGTTCTTAGCTCTGCCCATTTATGTAAGACCTCGGCCTTCTGCAAAATAGTCTTTCCATTGAGTATTCTGGTGCTCCCCAGAAGACAGCTCATTTCTGCTCAAAAAAACTGTTGTTCAGCTGTAATCAGCATGAAGCCTCCACCCTGTTTTTCCCTCTATTGTTTGTAGAGGTCTTCTGTCCCTCGCACGCCTTCAGGGTGCCTCTTCTTCTGGGATTGCCTATTGTGAGAATGCCTATGTCCTGGGAGCGGGGTGGTTGTCTCATTATTCCAAAGCCACCAGTTCTCCAGACTGGGGCTGGGTTGGGGGCTTAAGTGGGGACCAAGGCTTTCTCTGCAAACCCTTTTTCCTTTCCTCCCTCCCTTCCTCCCTTCCGGAATATCTGTTGAGCGCCTATTTTGTCTCAGGAAGCGTACTTGGTGTTGGATTATAGCAATACGAAAACACACAGAGGAGTCTGCATCTTCTTGTACCTCTATGACTTTTAACTCTGGAGCCTCTTTGGAATAGTTCTGCTATGCCATTTCTCTTGCAGCCTCTCATGGCACAGCTCCTCTGGCTTCTTAACATAGCCAGTGTTCCCACTCCTCACACCTGTGGACACCCTACTCCACCAGATCCCCCCACCAGGTGCACACATAGAAGCTTCAGCACTCGACCATCAGACCTGGTGCCCAACAACTCATGGAAATGGCCTCCTGTGAGCCTGGCCACTCGGTACCCCATCTGACACAACAAAGCCGGTCTCAGTTCCTTTTAGGAGACATCAGTGCCTCCTACATCGTGAGACTTTGGATCTTCTCCTTGCTGGAGCATCCTCAATTTTTCAAATGTATACATCTTTTAAGGCCCAATTCAAGAATTTGCTTTTCTGTTAGGTCCTCTTTACTGACTCAGCCTCCAAGGTTTTACCCTCCTCTAAATTATAACTCTCATCATCTGAGCTGTTCATTTAGCATTTAGCCATGTGTGGCCTTCTCCTGTTTATGACCTTTTCTTTCAAGTTCTTCTTTCTCCTCAAGTGGCTCACTAGCTTCTCCTAGAATGGACAGAAGCTTCTTCCTCTCCATTTCCTGCACAGCACTCAGCATTGCATTATACACATAGTGGTGGTTAAAAGTATTTATTGACTAACTGTCCATAAATATTCTTTGGAAAAGTCAGTGGTTAACAGATTGTTTCAGCCACATGGAAAATTCATTTATGTAAGACACCTCAGACATCATGATTCCAGAGAACTGGCATATGCAGATTTAAGTGTATTGGTATATATTGGAACATTGCATGAGTATTTTTGTATATTAATTTACATGAGTTCCCCACCCAACCTCCTGTTGTTCCTGCTCCTTTTTCTTTCAGATGTTCTGAGGTAATACTGGCATTGTTAGGATCTAGGGTATCAATGGTGAGGGGTTATTTCAGAGGGATTCAGCCCTCATTGAGCCCTTGTCTATGCAGAAGACATGCACAAAATACAGGGTCTTGACAAATAAATGTCGTGACTCTTCAACATAGGCCAACAGTACTTGGGCTGAGGGCTGGGCCCCTTTAACACAGAGCGAGGTCTCTCTGCAGAGACCCTCTGAGGAGAGCTTCCCCTCGGGCCACAGACTTCTCTGAACATGTGGCATCTTTGCTCCTTGGTTTGGGGTCGTGAAATCTTGTTGTCACAGGCAGACTTAGTGATGTAGTGAGGAACCATAATAGGAATGTGCTGGAATTTCACTCATCCACTGTCCTGGTTTGTCCGAAATGTCCTGTATTCTGTTTGAAGAAAAGAGGAGCCAACACGAGTGGCAGTGGAGTCTGTGCTTCTGCCCTGAAATCACATTAATGGAACTCCCAGATAATGTCATTCTGCATTTTTCCTAATACCAATTTACAGATTGCATCCCAGGCTCCCCAGAGAAGGACAACTTGCCAAGTATGCTTGTCATTTCTTCTAATTAGGTTTTTAAATAAATCAAAGAACTCTTGTTTTCATTTACTTTGGATTATACAGCAGCATTTTTTGCTTGTTCATGTTGCCCATGGAGGCAATCCCCACTGAAAGGACATTGAATTCCTGACACTCTAAAAGCTTAGGAAGTTTCCTCCCCTCTACTTTCCTGAGCATTCCATTAAGCCCACCCTTGGAGAGGAAAACAGGAGGCCTTGCCTGTGCCCCGTGCCCCTCCTCTCTACCCCTTCCCCCACAGTGCCCAGTAGACAGAGCTTTGTGTCTGAGAGGGAGTAAGAAGGGAAGATAAAATTCTTCTCTCCTCCCGTGCTGTTTTTCCCTTTGCCTGATTCCTAGTTCTCCCTTAGTTTTATTCCTCAGCATGAATCTTCTGATCTGGGAAAGGTGAAGGGGCTGAGAAATCACTGGGGAGAAGACAGCTAGGTGGGAGCTTGAGGGTAAGTCCCTCCCACCAGCCTCATCTGCCCCCCTTTTCCAGCTTTTCTCCACTTGGTGTCTCCTCCAGTCCTTTCCCCAGAGTGCCTGCTCTACCCTCTTCCCCACTCCCAATGTGGTTGGGTTCCTACCTGCAGCCCCTTCCCTGGCCATTCATCCTTCTATCACTGTGGCCTCACTGCAGGGGTGAGGCTAAGTGGAAGGAAGCAGTGATTCCTTCATTAGGTGTGTGAGCCCAGGTCTGGACTGATGCTGCAAGCCCCAAACTTGGCTTGGCCAGCAGCAGGCTCTGGCCTCTGAGCTCTCCTGAGACAGGGGGACCAAGAAGGGGTTACCATGCTGGCCCTGAGGACTATAAGTATTTCCTCCTACTTTTCCACTTCTGGTCTCTAGTAATTGAACTTGTAGAGGTGCCTGTGTGGGTGTCCTTAAGAATACAGCAGGAGAGACATGGTCAAGCAGGTAGGATTGTTTGCCCATCTTCAGGGAGAGATAAGGTTTGGTGTGTGTCTTATTGAGAAGGGGCATAGCTAGCCTTGTTGAACCATGCTTCTTGGGGTCAAACTTCAGACTATTATGGGTGACATTTAATTTCAGTTACCTTGGGCAGCAAGGAGGCCCCAACTCTTTCACAAATCGTAGGCCTGTGAAACTAGGTTTCCTTTTCCTCCTCCCTTCCCTCCCTCCTCCCTTCCTTCTCTCTCTTTTTCTTTCTATCTGTCAAACCCTATTAACTACAACCAGATATTCATTACTACTTAGCAAAAATCACATCTCTTGCTCAAAGGAGGAAAAAATAACTTTCTTGGTGGTATATATGGATCTGGGTCTTACAACCAAAGGAAGTGGGTGGGTGGGATAAGATTAAATAATAAACTCTGTATCAGGGACAATTATATGCTTTCTCCCACTGCTTGCCTCTTATCCTTTTGTCCCCACTCCAGCCACCATCCCCAGCTCCGGTGGTCTAGGCTGTGACGATTTTATTCCCATGCTGGATATGAGCTGAAGTTTGGTGAAGAGCTGTCACTGCCTCAAATGCCAGCAGTGTCTGCAGCACGGGAAACGTGTAGGGCCAAGTCAGAGCTTTGAATGTTTTCTCTTAGAATCTCTGTTGTATCTGCTAGTTAGATTATGCCTGCTATCCTAGGGCAGAGTGTATCATTGTATTATTATTATTTAAGTAAGTGTTGATCATGACATGAAGAGATATGATCTATATTATATCCTATATTGTCTTAGTTTTCACAGATGTGCCACACACACACACACAATTACAAATTAATGGATTTCCTTTGACAAATCAGGAAACCCTTAGTAAGGGCAGTGAGATTACTTTGCTTGGTATTTAAAGCAGTAGGCATAAGTGACCTTTAAATTCTTAGAGAGAATGAATTATTAAATTTTTATAATTTTAATTTTTGAGCATGTTTGGGTCCCAGGCTGTATTTATTTTTTAAATTATATTTTTGTGCTGAGTTCTATAACAAGTATGTCCCGATATGAAGAATAACAACTCAGCTGCTGCATTAATTTTAATGACTTTTCTTGATTTATTACCTTTCATTGTAAAGGAAGCATTGGCTTAAATAAGAGTTTTTTAAGAACAAGCGAATATTTAACAGTATTTAGAATGTCTAGATTTCTGTGTTTTACCTTTGTATTTAGTTTAAATCTTGCCAACAAAAGTTATAACCAGGCACAAAAATTCTGTATAGTTTGAGCAGTTTCTGCCCAGAAGCTTATTATCCAGCTACTTCAAATCACTTTAACCCATTGAAACATAGTCATAAACCAAGAAGTCAGCAGTTAAGACTCTGAGTCACTGGAACAGTTTTCATGAGTTGAGGAACTAAAATCTGTGTATTTTATTACTATGGAAAAAGACATGAGGCCTTTGTTGAGAATTTATTCACTTAATTTTGCATATGATTATAAACCTCAATTATCTGGTTTCTCAGACTATAAACTATTTAGAAGCTGTCATTTAGGAAATTGGGAGAAACAAAAGACTGGCACATTGACTTTGAAAGGGTATCTGGTCTGACAGAGATTCAGGAAACAGAAAAATGGCTATGTTCTTTGTAGTGAAATGTATCATGTTTTAGTGTTTATTAAGAAAAAGTCAGATTATGCTTTTTTATATCCTGCCTCAAAAGGCACAGAAGTATATAATTTTATATTTTATGAAGGTCTTTTAAAATTCAGTACTGTTTAAATAAAATGAGTTTTGTAACTTAGAATCACTTTATTTCACTTATTATCATCTGTAGAACTTTGCACTTGGATTATTCCAGATGGATGATGTTGGTATATTTACATGTTGTCCCAGGAAGCTGAGAAACGGCGTCTTAACTCAGTGACTCTCAAGCTCTTCTAGCCCAGATCCTTTATACAAAAGAGATTCTGAGTTCAAATTCCAATGTGGAAAACAAGGAGAGGTATTCTGGTTTCAGAGAGTGCACGTGGATCCCTGAGCCTGCTGGGTGCTCTTCCCACCACCCTCAGTGACTTCTTTGGAACCTCACGGGGTCCCTGCAGCTCTTCAGAAGTTAATGCAGAGCACAGGGCCGGGTACAAAGCTAGACCAGGGCAGGAGTTACTCGTAAGGAAGGAGGCTTTTCACGCATCCTTAAATCATTTCCCATCAGTGGCTGTCTCCCATGAGGAGTGTTACTTTGCTGGTCTGCAGTGTAATCGACCAGGGGTTTTGTGCATAATGAGGAGACTGGAATCAACTCATTTCCGTAGCATCCATGTGACTCTGATTAGCCACATGACTCAGGTATCCCATGCATTTTCTGCAGGTGGCGCTTCAGCAGCCACCTGTGCCAGGAGACCCAGAGGAAACAGGAGAACAACAATAATTTGCTTATGGGCACTCTGCTCCTGAAAATTTGCAAATTCAAATTGTATTCTTGTTGCCTTGAGTGCTGCTGCTGTTCTTTTGTTCTCGTTCTTGTTCTTCTGCCCTCTTCTCCCTCCTCCAACTCTTCCCCCTCCTTCTTTCCCTTTAGTAGTAGACCTGAGACACTTTTCAGTAGTGTAGCTAGAACGCTTTGCTTTCCCTTATCCTTTGTTATTTGCAGAATAATTGATTGTCAAACTTATTTAATGTTCCAGACCATGTTCTTTCCTCAGGCAGAGGAAAGCCAAGAGTAATTAAAGCATCTGCAAGCAGGGTAACTAAACCTGTCGGCTGGGATCTAGACTATGAGCTTAGCGGCTATAGTACTGCCATGTTCTGGGTACTTTGTTGGTGTCTGACAACCCTCTGGATACCCCATGTTGAGTGAGGAGAGCCATCGGGGAGGCAGGAGGAGAGCTTCTTTCCTGATACTGCCCCTTCCAAGGTGGTTGTCTGCAGTCCTTCCAGCCTCCTTTGGTAGCAGCAACACCTTATTCCTTCCCATCTTCCTGCCACAGTTGGCTCAGAAAGTAGATGTCGGCAGGGGCAGCCATGGATCGGAGGTGGCGAGGTTGCCAGCAATCTCCGCCAGCGCCTTTCTTCAGGGAGGGACTCAGGGCCTTTACACTTAGATGCTTTGAGAGACGACTTCACAGATTGGCTTTGTTTTCATAAGTTTCCCTCAGTGTTCAAACCCAAAATTATTCCTGCAGATCCGCCTTCTCGTCTGTCCTTTGTCGAGAGGCCTGAGCGTGCCTAGCTTAGATTCTATGTGGTACTGGCAGTAATGAATCGAGATCCCACCGATTCCTCTCTCTCCCTGCTGCTTGTTTTTTATTGCTAGAGAAAAGATAAACCTCAAAAAGTATTTGCATTGTGAATTTAAACTGGTACTGACTGTCAGAGAGGCCAAATGGTATAATGCTTACAGGCATAAGCTCTGGCGCCAGACTACCCGGCTGTGTGGGCCCTATTGATCTGACCTCAGGCAGATCACTTACTGTACTTCAGTTTTCTCGTCTGTAAAATGGGAATAAGAATTGTACCTATTTCTTAGGGTCATGAGGATTAAATGAGTTGCTATTTGCGAAATGCTTGTGAGAGCCCCTGGCGCAGAGCAAGTACTAAGATCATATTAGCTGCTGTTGCTGCTGCCGCTGCTGTTATTATTATTGGGTGTAAAAGTTAGACTTGTCTTCTTGCTTTCTGGAAGATTTGGGCAGAAACTCAAGTAGATTAGTATAAATTTGTGCCTCGGATAGAAGCCTAAATTGACTGTCCCTTGAAATGCAGACTCTTTGGCAGTCGAGAAAGAATGCTTGTTTTTGTGTGTGTGTGTGTGAGGAAGATTGGCCCTGAGCTAACTCTGTTGCCAACCTTCCTCTGTTTTACGTGGGATGCCGCCTCATCATTGCTTGACAAGTGATACTAGGTCCACGCCCAGGATCCAAACTGGTCTACCCTGGGCCGCCGAAGCAGAGCACGCAAACTTAACCGCTACACCACGGGGCCACCCCGAAAGAATGCTTGTTTTGAACTTCGACCTAACTTTAGATGTTGTCTCTGCCTCCTAACTGCTAAAGTAAAAATGTAAAAAAAAAGAGAGTGTAATAATGCCTACATTGCTGGGTTATAAAACTTAGAAATAACAGAATAAAGAGCCTAGTTCATATTATATATACTCAATATGCGTCAGCTATTATGATTATATTTTGGAAGAAAATTTAAGCCACCCTAAGTCATGGAGATACTTGGTGGGTCAAAGGACTGTTGACGAAGTTTGTTGTATTATTGAATGTTTAAGATGAAATTTTAAGTTTGCTTTGTAGTATAAACAGTTGCAGTGTTTTCTTTATTTACATATACTCTCTTTGCTACCGAGGACCTCTTCAGGACAGACAATGATAACATTTTTTCTTGTGTTTGAATTGAACGTTGTAGAAATCGGCTCTCAGGAGGAAGTGTGCGGTCTGTAAGATCGTGGTCCACACCGCCTGCATTGAACAGCTAGAAAAGGTGAGACAGCGCCACCTGCTGCTAGTTTTGCTACCTTGTAGGTGTTTGGACTTCAAAAAGACCAGGTGTCCGTTTCTATTTCCAAATTTTGAAAACAATCCCCTTTGAAAAATCTAGACATCCAACATTATTACCAGATTAATACTGGAAAGACAAGGCTTAAGATTTATTCACTCTATTGTTTGCTGAAGTATAATTTGATATCATTTTATGTTGACTTGGGAAATAGAGAGGAAAGCCTGGTATGCGCTAATTTTCTTCACAATATTAAGAAATGTTATTCACCCACAGGATTTTCCACAAGATGCTTTTTCTTAAAGATGAAAAAAAAAATCCATAAGCTCTTTAAAATCCTTGTTTAGGTATGTCTGACCTTTGTGAGTTTACTTCTTCCTAAAGTGGCTGCGAAGGACAAAGCCAGGCCAGAAGCCGGTTCTCATTCCTTTCTCAGAGCAGCACTCCTGCCTGCACAGCATTTATGTGTGGGTGGGGCTGGTGGTGACATCCTGGTGGTGTCTTTCCTCCAGAGGAGGTGGAGTCTGCGTAGTCCGTTTATCTGTCACCTAGGGAAGTGAAAGGCTCCAACTGTGAGTTGTCTGCCATCCTCCTTCCTTCCCCGCCTCCTGCTCCATTTCCTCGTGCTGTTCTCTGTGCATTATCGATGCTCTTGAGCTGCTATGTGTGGAAACATTTGAGTCCCCTGTGACATTCGTTTAGTTTCACTGACATATTACCAGTTGTTGCCAGCTGATATTATGTGGGAATGACTACTAGTATTTTATCTTAATATTTTTTTGCTGTCCCAACCACATTTACTCATGTCCTTCATTTCTGCACTCCTTTCACCTCATCTAGCAGCTAAAGAAGATGTTAAAGGTATTGGGAGATCTCCCCATCTGAAAGAAAGGCAGTGCTGAATGCTCAAATATAAAGTGATTTTTGGTGTGTGTGGAAATAATCATTTCTCAAGTTTATATTTTCCTACTTTTCATATCTGAAATACAGCTGGATGATTTCAGCTGCCATATATTTCCTCTGACTCTTTATTATCTCAGTTTCTCAAATTTACAGTGTAAGAGCATTATTGTTTAAAGATACTTTGATTTCATCTGTGAGAATGAAGAGACATGGAGTGGAGATATTGAATCACTTGGAATCTCTGTAGATTATCTAAGGTGATGGTTTCAGAAGAAATCATCCTTATTCTTGGGGGATTTTGTTTTGTAGTCTCAATATCTGTCATTGTTGGTTTTTTTCAGATAACTCATTCTAGTGTGATGCTTATCCCTAATATAATGCACTTTTCTTTTTAAATGACAGATTAATTTCAGATGTAAACCAACATTTCGAGAAGGGGGCTCAAGATCGCCAAGAGAAGTGAGTATTTCAGAGCTCTATTTCAAATACCACCTTTTCTTTCCCATTTATTCATTCGATTCGTAGATGTTCACAGGGATTAAAAAAGTCTATCTCCCTCCATTCCACATCAGTTTCTTGTTAATACATCAACAAATACAGCCAATAAAATCCCCCAGTCTTTTCAGTGTGTGTATACTGCCCTGTGGAATTCCTACTGTGGAATGTACTGGCGAGTTAAGGTCTTACTGAATGAACCAGAGAGTAGGGGCAGGGGTGGTGGTAGAATTGAAGAGGTAAGAAAGAAAAAGCATTTTATTGTCTCTAGATCCATTTTAATTCCATTTTAAAATTTTGAGTGGGTAGACGTTATTCGGGGGGAAGCATAGTTACTGAGTATTCCTGTGAACACTGGAGTCAGACGTCTGGTTTCAAAATCAGCTCTAATGCTGTCTGATTTTGGGCATCACACCTAATTTCTCTAAATCTCAATATTTTCATCTGCTAAATAAACAAATGAACAAACAAAAAATAAAAATAATAAATAAATACACACACACATATATATAAAATTACATTTAGTGCTCAGCCCCTGACCTTACAGTCTGGTAGTGAAGACAGACAGGTAAACAGGAAGTTATAGTGAAGAGCAGTTGCGGCTCTGTTTTTGGTAAGCAGAGGTCATGACAGGAGGACAGACAGGAGGAGAGCACTCAGGCATATTTGTTTGTTCAGCTTTTATTTCGGGGAGACCAAGCCCAGCGTAGGAAAAGTTAGAGGTTGAGATGGTCAGGAGAGGATCTCAGCCCTCCTGGGTTAGCCTGGATAGCTCCAGGCCCCAAATTGCCCTTCCCAATTGGCAAAATAAAAGCCTGCAATTAACAGAACCCATCCTCCTTAGAATAGAGCTGAGCCTGCCCAGCTGTTAGCATCATATATGGTTCTCTCCATAAGAACGAGTGTGGTAAAGATAACTTTTGGAAAGTATACTTTCTCCATTCCATTTACATTCCCAGTGAGATTACTTTCATTTCCATGTAGAGATTTACCTCCTTGGAAACTCTCCCAGCTCATGTACTCCTCAAACTAGCCCTGTGTAGTGGTGAATCGGAGAGAGGGAAGAGGTCAGAGGAAGGGCTTCCTGGAAGAGGTAGCAACTAACTGAGACTCCAAGGAGTCATCTAAGTGAAGGTTGGGAGGAGTTAGGAGGTGAGTGAGAGCCTTCTAGACAGAAAGAACACATGCACACAAGCACAAAAGTGACATAAGAGAATATAATGAGTAAGACGTGAGATCCATGAGATGAGCAGGAGCTAGACCCTGAGGCTCCTTGTAAGCCAGGCTACAAGTTGAGTGTTTTCTCATCACAGTCGGTGGGGGTGGGGCATTAAACTATTTTAAGCAGAATATATTAGTCTGGCTACAGGGTGGAGGGACTAGCATGTAGTTCAAGAGTAGCAATATTGGAGAAATGGAGAAAATTTAAGGAGCTATTCTAGTAATCTAAGAAAGAGATAGTGATCTGAACTAAGAGTAACACTGGGGATGGAGAAAATTGGTAGATATGAATTTGAAGGCAATAAAATTGACAGGATGTAGTCCTTGATTGGATTTTGGAGACAAAGACAGAAGATCCCCAAATAAACCAGGATTCTGCCCTGGAAACCAATTAGATGTTGGAAAATGAGTTGATTTGAGGATGGAGTGGGGAGATGATGAGTTTAGTTGTAAACTCATCTCAAGTTTGAGGTGTCCTTGAGGCTCCTGATTGGAGATGCCCAACAGAAAGCCGAGGGGGTATATGAGTTTGGAGTTTGTGAGGAAGATTGAGCTACAGGTAAGACATTTGTGAATCATGAGAATACCAGGATAGTAATTAAAGCCATGAGAATACATGAAGGGGTAGAAGAGGAATAGATGTCTGCATACAAAGAGGATCACTGACTTTTTAGTGACAGTTAATGAAAAAGGACACTGTGAAAAAGAATGCTCTCATTGTTACTGACTGATAAAAGGAGATTGGGAGAAAAAATGGAAAGACAATATGCTTGGAGTGGAGGTTGCTGAGAGAGGAAAAATAGTTTTCCCCCTCAGTTGTCCTCTCCCAGTGTGCTTGTCCATTCTGATAGCAATAGGAAGATTACAAGTCGTACATAGGGTGAGGGAAGTCTAAGAAAAATGATAGGGTTGTGGGTACCCTCGATGCCACCCAAGTGCGCTATAGCATTGGCCAGAAAACAACTCAGTGATAGCTCAAATGAAAGAGAAATTTCATCTGGGAAAATAGATGGAATAGTTTTGTGTTTTTAAGATGGAGTTATGAATTTCCTACCAGGGGATCCATATGTCTACTTTTAACTCCCTGTCATTTGATCTCTTTCTCTCTGGATAGGTAATTGTAATTGCATGTTCATTTTACTACTGTAAAGTTTTCTGTTTTTTTGTTTGTTTGTTTGTTTGTTTTAGTTCAGTAGCTGTATCACTTCTAATCTATGAAGCTGGATCCTCCATAAATGTTTTGGACACCTTCTGTTGTGATCTTATCTAGAACTTGATATTTCTTCTTTTCCTACATTTTCAACTCCACCCCCCCTTATAGATTATTTTCATCACCGTAAACATGCTCTATTATCTCCTGTCTTAAACAAACAAAAATATTCCTTAACTGCCAACTGTGTCTTAAGTGCTGCTCTGATTCTCAGTTTTGCGTTCATTGCTAAACTTCTGGAAAGTGTTATCTACATAAATTGTTTTCAGTATGTCACCTCCTAGTCATTTTAACCTGTTCTGATCTGATTTCTACTCTATCAATTCACTGAAATTGCTTTTTGTCAGTTGCCAACATCACCCTGATGCCAAATCCATTAGATATTTTTCTGTTCTTTTCTTATTCAGTCTTTCAAATGTATTCAAAATATTCAATGTTCCATCCTTCTTGAAATGCTTTCCTGTCTTGACATCTTTGCTCATTTTCCTCTTATTTCACTGGATAGTCCTTCTCACTCTTTTTCATTGCTTACTCCCTCTGATTTCTACATATTCCTCTGGGCTTGGTACTTAGCCATGTTCTCTCTCTGCATACTCTTGTTGGGAGAGCTCATCCAGTCTCATGGCTTTAAATATCATGTCTAGGCTGACAACTCCTGACTTTACATTCCTAGTCCACACTTATTCTTGAAGTTCCATTTGACATGCTCATTGAATGTATCACAGTCATTTCAAATATGACACATTAAAAACTAAACTCACTATTTCTATCACCATAAAACTATTTTTTTCCAGTTCTTTTGCACCTCAGATAATGAGATGGCTATTGATCCAGCTCCTCAATCAAGAAAACTGAGGCGGGGGGGTCGTATCGATTCCTTCTCTCATATACTCCCCACATCTAATTCATTTGCCAGACCTATCAATTTTGTTTACAAAATATGTCTTCAACCATCCATTTATCTCCATTTCCATTGTCAGTGCCTTATACTAAGACACCATGATCTCTCCCCCTTGACCACTGCAATAGCTTCTCTGTGATTCCTTTGTTTTCCCCTTCAATCCACCATGATTTAAGGGTGATCTTTTAAAATCAAAGTTGGATTATGTTGTTCTCCAGCGATTTCCATCGCATTTAGAGAAAAACCACACCCCTTGTCTTGACATGAAAAGTCAGAAGTCCTTCGTTCGTATTTTGGCTCCAGCCTACCTCTCCACACCCATCTGGCTGCCACATGGACCCTTAGTTCTTGAGGCACGCGTCAAGATATTCCCCACCTTTAGATACTTGTGTATTTTATTGCCGTCCTGGAAATCTCTTTGCATGGCTAGCTTTTTCTTATAGTTACCTCAGCTCAAATATCATCCCTTCAGGGGTCTTCCTTGATGGCCACCTCTAAATAGGTTATACATTGTTCTTTATCAAAGTGCCCTGTTCTGCCCCTTGAGAGCACTTCGTATTTTGTAATTATTTATGGGTATTATTCATTTGCTTGTTTGTTGTTGTCCTCTTGTTGTGTAAGCTTTGGGAGGTCACTCTTGGAATTTGTCCCAAAGGCATTGTACTAGGACACAGAGGATGCAAGCAATGAATATATGTTGACTGAACGCATTTATAAAGGGATTAATTTCTCCCAAATGTCTAAGAACTCTTGGTCCAAGACAGCAGTTTCAAGATGAAACTTATGACAATGGCCCATTTGAGATTTTTAATTGAGACTTTAGGTAGTTTACTTAATGTAAATAAAAGAACAATCACTTTAGAATTAGTTTGACCTAGGTTCGAATGACATCTCTGCCTGTTTTCTACCTGGTGGTGTCTCTACAGCTGAGATCTAGAGCCCGGATTGTTAATCACCGCACACTGTGCTCTGTGGAGTGTCTGACACTTGGAAGTTTTTTAAATGAATGTTGGTTGGATTTCTCTAAGTTTAATCTTTCTGAACCTCAGTGTTCTTAGACATAAGCTGTATGGATTGGTCTGTAATTTCTAAGATCCTTTCAAGAGCTCTATGAATAATATTATGAATTGAAATGGCTGTTTGAAAATAATCGAGCAATTATAGTTCTGCTAACAATACTGAATATGAACGCTGAAATAATGTATCACTGAGGTTTTTAACACTCATAAGTAATAGCCCTTTCCTTACCCAGTTCTTGAAGATAGTATATGAATAATTCAGAGATTATTGGTGAACAATAAAAAGATACTACGGTCTTAGAAGCTTTGTTTTGCTATTCATATTTGCAGTGTAAGGGTCCTGAGTCTAATTTCAGTTTAGCAAACTTAGGAGATATTAATAGTCAAAAGGAAATAGTGTGAAAAATTAAAGTGCTTGGGAAATAGGATTAGAAAACAGCAGTGATTCCTTAGATATATTTTCCCCCCTGATTGATAAAGGCAATTGATGATCTTCCAAAAGGGTGACTACATGATTTAATCGTCAAAGAAATTAGGTTGAGAATTCCATTCAATTCAACACACATTTAATGGATGTTTACTTTGTTAAACTGTTTAAGTAGTGGTAAAATAAATTTATACTGGGGCAAAGAAGACCTTGAGTAGAGGATGATTGGCATCTCAAATTAGAGAGCTATAGATTGGAGGCAGTTACTTGCTTTCTTCTATATTAGTGCTTTTGTTTAAGTTACTTTATCTATGCCTTAATTTCCTACCTAGTATTTCCTGGGAAGGATGATATTAAAAATGTTTAACAATTTGCAGAGTCATAAATATTAATATTTAAATCAACAATTTAAAAATCTTCTCTTTTCTTCCCTAACTAAACTAAACTATATGGTATTATAAATCTGCTTACCAAAGAGTATATGTTACAGCACGAATGATTCATAAGTCAGTCATAATTTCTAAATAATTGTTGCTTTCTGGAAATTGTTGGTTTAATCTTTTGATTAGAGCTGTCACTAGCTAAATAATCCCATGAGTCAGCCATGATTTCACATAGGTAATTGCATCAAATTCTCCCAATGTTTCCCTCCTTAATTGATAGTCATTAGGTGATTTATAATCTCCATAAGCAGAGAATTTCTCTTACCATCAATGATACTGCTCATTTGTCCTCAGCTTCTGCTAAACTAACAGTAATTATAGTAAATTTCTCTCTTATAATACTGTCTGACATTTTTATATTTTCTGTATTTCCACTACTGACAGCCATTGAAATCATTTATTGAAGGAGCTTGAACCTGAGCTTTCAAAGCAGAGGAGAGGCATTAGTGTAAGAGCATGGGCTCTGCTGACAGCCTGCCTGGCTTTGAATCCTTGCTCAGACCCTTCTGTTTGAAGTAACTGCTCTGTACCTTAGTTTTGTAATCTGTAAAATGAGTACGATAATGATAATTCAAGTAAAACCTTCTGATAATATGTCCTACAATAATATGAATTGGGATATAGGACAATTGATAGCTGCCTCCAGTCTTCCCCAGCCCTTATTCCTAAACAGGCAGTGGGTTAAAGCTCTTATCACTCTAGTGGGTGCAAAGATGACGAGGTCAGCCTCACCTGTGAAGTAGAGAGGTGGAGGATCCAATACCTTCATCCTTAGTAGAATTTTTGCACTGAAATGATGGTATGGACACTGATAATTGGGCAGGCTCCTGAACTTGCTACCTGAAAGCCACAGACAGTCATGGGACCCAGAATTGTCTATGTTGATATTTAAGCTTGCGTAGATGACCACCATCAGTTGGGTGCAGCCCAGTCTTCTGAGTTAGCTGGGGGAACCCAACGGTATTGCCCAGGCAACATGATTTGTTTTCAAAAGAGAGCTCACTGGGACAGAATCCTGGAAACCTGTTACGCCAAAAATTAACATTCTAGTTGCTTAATAGTGAGGAAGTAGAAATGGTCTCCAGTGTTGAGGGGGTGGAGTGGGGTGGGTGCTAAGGCAGTCAGGGAGGAGCTGGGGGATAGTAGGGGCACTAAACTGCAATTTACCAACCAATATAGAAATATTTCAATATCTTTAACAACTCATGGGATTTACTGATACATATCAATTGAACAGCACCTCTACTCATGAAAATTCTCTCAAAATTAAAATTATTACATGTAAAGCATTTAAAAAAGTGCCTGGTACACGGTTAGTACTCAACAAATGTTAACTATTATTATTACATTCTTTTTGAGACCAATTTAAAAATCGTGTCCTTGTTTTATTAAACGGATGCAATGAGAAAAGACAAAAATTAGACTGATTACTTGGACCATTATGCTTCTTTATATCTTATTATAGTTAAAAGGCCATTATTATTCATCCAGGATCTTTGTTTAGTTTTAATTTAAATTGATTTGACATTATGAAGAGAAATAGAGGTGGCATTTTGGGATTGATAATGCTAATGCTTGTTAGAGGTGTTTTTGTCATTCTGAATTTCATGTCTTGCTAACATTTTTTTTTTCTCAACACTGATCTATTTCCTATGTACCTGTACACTTAGAACAGTGCCTGGCAGATAAGTAGGCATTTAGTAGTTGACTGAATGTGTATTAAAGGACCTTTTACAGGGAAAGTGTGGATTGTGGCCTGACAATAGGCATGTTAATCTCAGGTAAAGTACGTTTTCTAAGAAAAGGGCAGGAGAAAAAGAAGTAGCAAGTATTTTAGGTGTATTGGCCTAAGAGAGATGGATTGTGTGTAAGTTGTGAGGGTTCACCTGCACCATTAAGCCTGAAGACAACTTTCCTTCTTACACTGTATCCTAACAGCAGTAGTGATGGATGCTCCTTGACTCTGTGCCTTAGGACACATTATCTATTTGGGAAGAAAAGGACTTTCTGTGTTTCCTACAGCCCGAGACAAGAATAGACCTTGAAAGCTGGTCTAGTTCAGAGCACCCAAGGACAGTTTAAATACACTATTACTGCAAAAACTTCACGACATACCCACATCTCTTATCTTTATCAACTCTCTCCTTTAGCTTTTCTCTTCCTTCACTTTTGCTAGTGAAAATTCTCACCATCTATGTCCTGGTTCAGGAGATTCATTTCTTTCAGAGAACTTAATTTCTTTAGGTTCTTTCTAGCTTGAATATTTAGTACAGTGCCTGCCTGACGTATGAAAAGCATTAAATACATATTTTTTTAAAAAATTGGACGTTGTTTTAGCTTCTCCCCTCATCTTTTCAGTTCTCTAAGGATACCTCTTTTACCTGCCACAGTTTCCTTCCAGTATAAGGTCCTCTGGCACGCTCACACATCTGCACAGTGTTTTACTAAGAAGAAAGCAGAGTAACGGCAATTTTGATATGGCCATTTGCCACGAGGAAGACACAAAGGGAGGACAAGATAAATGGTTTCTACAAATCTGAAAGATCGCTGGAGATGGAGAGTTAGCTTTATTTTTCCAAGTGGATTCATGTTTATTGTTAAATCATCCATACACATTTGTGTGCTAATATGGGCTTGGATTATGCTTTATGGAAATCTGTATTCTTAAGTCATTTTAAAAACTAATATTGGGGTTTGCAAATTTAAACATATTCATTTACTTTCGTCTTCCCACAGAATTTTGTGCGTCATCACTGGGTGCACAGGCGTCGACAGGAGGGGAAATGTAAGCAGTGTGGTAAGGTAAGGCTCCAAACCCCATGGCCATCACAGGAGGCTTCCCAGGCCTTTGCAGGCACCTGAGGTAGATGAGTCCTGCCACCCGAGTCTAGAGCTCAGTACGTCACTTCCCTTCCGAAAGGCTTTATTTCTCTAGCTTCCCTTTCCTTAAGAGGCATTTTTGTTGTAGAACTCACTGCAAGAGGCAGTGGTCTTAAGACAAGGAATTAGCACATTTTAAGACAGATGGATGCACGTTTAAGGAGAATTTCATTGTTGATAGTTGAAATAACAACACTTCCTATCTTGTTAAAACCCCCTCCTGAGGCCTACTGGCCTATCATATTCTTTGATCACCAATAGAAGATCAATGAGTTGTTGAACAACACCGCTTCCGTTGATATATTATCATGGATGAGCAGAACTCTGTAGAAGAACAGCACAGAAGCAGGAAATGTGTTGCTCTCCTAGGGCATTATCCACTTCCTGGAAAGAGATGCTTTTCTCCTCTGTGGTTATTTTTGTCTCGTCTCTATCTTAGTATGACTGGTTACAGGCCCCTTGGGGTGTGGGGCTGCTGGGAAAAGTGAGGTGGGGATCTGATAGCTGCGTGCTGTGGAATTCCATAGATTCCGTGTTATTGACCCCAACGGATTTGGGTTATGGCTTTTTTCAGTGTACAGAGGTCTACTTTAGGAATGAAAGATCTTCTGGGAAGGTTAAACTGGTGGTGAATCACACTACAAAGATTTTTCTTTTAATGATATCACCAAGAAGCTGGGCTCAGTAAAGGGAAGTTTTGATTTGCTAGAGAGTGAGATAATTTGAGAGCATATATTCCTTATCAATTAATTCTTAATTTCTTTCTTTACTCATGAGTTTCCTTTGGGTCAAGCACTGGGGTGAGTTGAGCAGTATAGCATTTTTGACAACAGAGGGATACAAGGAAATACTGGCTGCCTGAGGTAGAGGTGTTGAGGGTGAGAGAGACCTGGAAAAAGTCTCATTAATTTTTCTGTTTTTCCCAGTGCTTGGAAGAAAAAAATCATACTGTAGCCATTGGTTACCAAGTTTTTCTTTGAAAGGCTACGCACCTTAGCCTCAAGGATATGGCCATCTGTTATAACTGGTTATCTCCTCCAGTTCAAACCAGTGACTCTCAGCTGGTTCCTTTCTAGCCTGTAAAGAGGACAGATGAAATAGGTTGAAAGGGGGAGGAGGTAAAAACAAGGAGATGAGGAGGAAGGGAGAGTAGAAAGAGTCATACCCGCCATTTTACTTTGCCGGGAAAAAGGAGGTCAGCCCTCTACTCTCACATGACCTTCCTTCATTGGGTTCATCTACCCTTCCCTTTCTGGTATTGCCTTGGGGCTTATGGATTTTCTCTTACTTAGTGGACTGTAGACTATCTACAACTTCCCCATTATAATGTGTGTTTGTGTGTGTGTGTGTGTGTGTGTGTATGTAAGAGAGAAGAAACAGAGAGGCACAGCTAATTTTGAGGGCAGAGATGTGAAGGGTGGGAAGGATCTAGATGAACAGGTTCTTCACTTTGGAAAAATATATTCACTGGAGAACAGTAGCTGGCACCTCCCTCACAACTTTTGAGCCATAAAAGAGTTGGAGGAATTTTATTAAAAGAAAATCAATAAACATTACATATATTGTGATAAGTATTCCCTAGCATCTATTACATTCCCTCCTCTGGCCCTGTCTTCTATTGGCGTCGTCAACTGAATGGGAAGAACTGGACTTCCTATACTCTGAGTTGCTGCGACCATGTCTCCTTTCCTGCCCAATGTTCTCAGGCAGCCATCTTGGAATGCTCACAGCTCTGTGCTTGTCACAGCTATCAGCAAGGAAGTCAGTGATCCCAATTCTTCACATAACATTCCCATAATCATGTACAATTATATTCATTTCCTGTGTTTATAATCTAGCTACTTATGAATTCTCAGAGACTCAAGCAATTATGGCATGATATAGTCTTAGACGCATGTCTCCTTGCTGTATGATAAATGACTCTTCTTTAACTCCTGGTTCCTGCCTTGGATTAGAGGAAAACTAGTGGCTCAGTTTCTATTCACAGATTAAGTGATTGAAAATTCATTTCAAACTTTGCTGCTATGCATAATTTTCATCAGTAGGGTTGTACATTCTTATGTATCCAGAGATTTCTAAACCACCACCCCTCCCCCCACACACACATCCCTATACACATTATTCCATAATTTTCCCATTGGGATGGGGTGAAAAATACTTCACTTGGCAAAACGTTTATTTTTAGAACTGGTGGTTTGCAAACTTTTGTAGTTGTTAAGGAGTGTTTATGGTTAAAGAGTGTTTGTGGTTTCAATTTCTACTTTTAAAAATCAAGAATAAAGTAAATATTTGGACTGATTTTCTCTCAAGCTTTGAATATGTCTTTGGCTGAGTGTGTGTGGCATTTAATGAATATCAGACGAAAGAGCTCAAGATTCAGTTGCCCAGTTGCTGTAACATTTGCTGACTACTACAGGCTGAGATGTTTATGAGAATTACATAGTTTTATTCATAGTCCTACGTTATGTAAGAGTCAGGGTCCAGGCGGAAAAGAGATGGCACACTCACACTCAAATTATATAATTTGATGAGTTTTTAATAAAGAGAATATTTAACATGTGTGGACAGAGTGTGGAGAAACTGCAAGTGATACTGAGGAACTCTGAGACTAGTAAGAGCTGGGAACTATGGTCCAGCCAAGTCAGAAGAGGCAAGGAGATGGAGAGGACCTCTTCAAAGGACTTATAAACTTTAGTCAGGAGGCTTAGCCAGGCTGAGGTGACCTACTGTCTTGAGGAATAAATATCCCAATATCACTCACCTTTAATCTCTGGTGGCCAAACCCAGTAGAAACCAGAGCATGAAGGATACTTTCGAGGCAATCCATAAAAGTCAACTTTTTACAAGGGGGTGTAAGGTAGAGAAAGATAGAGAGTGGATCTGCAGGGGCAGTGGGTTTAATCTGCCACATATTGTTTAATGTAAAGCTGTATTCAATCAATGGGTAAAGGCAGGATGCATACTTATTCTGCAAATGTACCTCTTACTGATCTTCACCACATACGTCTACATACTGCATTCATTCAATCCAAATTCACTCAACACTGAGTTATCCTTAGTACTCTAATTCATCAATATGTTAAGAAAAAGTATAGTCATGATTATAACTAATTTGACTTTCCTTTTTGAAGGAACCAAGCGTGCAAACTCAGCAGTGTACCAATCGTGGAAATATGCTTGTAAATCACAATTTGAAACTTTATCTCTTGTTTCTTCATTTATAAACATATGTAAAGTTATAAAAATAAATGAGTTAACTTTTTTTGTGTATGAGAAAGATTGGCCTTGAGCTATCATCTGTTCTAGTCTCCTCTACTTTGTATGTGGGATGCTGCCACAGCATGGCCTCAAGAGCTGTGTAGATCCGCTGCTGGAATCTGAACCTGTGAACCCTGGACTGCCAAAGCAGAGCACGCAAACTTAACCACTATGCCACTGGGCTGGCCCTAGAGTTAGCTTTTTGAAACTCAACATTTCTGAAATTTCAAACAGCAAATCTTGAAAGCAGTTTTTAATACAATAACACATAGTTAAACTTTGTCCTACATTTGTGATACCTTCCAGTTTCCTAACCAAACATGCCACGCCATCATGAATTATTTGTCCATAAATCATATGGACTTTCATATGTAATTAGTTTAAGTAAATTAAACAGCATATTGCATTGATTAAATGGGAAAATGCCAAAACTACTCTTTATTCTAATGAATGTTGTTAAAAACTAATTTAAAATGACCTTATGGTCAACTTTAAATATTTTAATATTTAAAACATATGCATCTAAACAAAGTATACTTAATAGCATTTTTGTATTGCAAAAATCACAAAATGATTAAAAACATTCCATGAGGGTACAGTTGAGATATTATATGAGTTGTGAAAGAAGAGTACAGAGTCTAAAAATAATGGAAAATATTGAGCTTTTGAGGATGTTTCCTTATCAACTTAAAGCACCATTCTCTGCTGATCTGAAAATATATGTGCCCTGGGGGTCAGCTTTCAAGAGACCCTGCAAGGTTAGGGACAAGACATGGAAGTTCAAGGATGAGGATCCATGCACTGGTTAGACAGGTTTGGTTATTTGCCTGTCTGTGTGTTTGTCCAGCTATAACAAAGGAGAGTTCTGCTGTTAGCCTCAGGAGGACCATTGAGGAGGTGTAGAGGGGGTAATACAACAAGGGCAAAGAGATTCTACCTCTCCATGGAGCCCCTGCCAACATAGCTGCCAGAAGCCTGACTTTTCCTTCTGTCCTTGGCTGAGTATCAAGAAAGGAGACAAGGGCAACCACCATTCTACTCTCTGCTTCTGTGCTTTGACTATTTCAGATTCCTCGCATAAATGATATCATGTAGTATTTGTCCTTCTGTGCCTGGCTTATTTCGCTGAGAATAATGTCCAGATTCATCCTAGGAAGGGGGAATGGGGAGGTATTAGTCAAAGGGTGTGAAGTGTCAGTTATGCAAGATGAATGAGTCCTCTAGATACTGTACAGCACTACAGTGCCTGTAGTTAACAATACTGTATTATATACTTAATTTTGCTAAGAGGGTAGATGTTATGTTGTGTTCTTATCACAAAAAGCAATTTAAATAAGGAGGACAGGAGATAACTTTTGGAGGTGATGGATCTGTTTATGGCATAGATTATGGTGATAGTTTCACAAGTGTATACTTATCTTGAAACTCATCAGGTTGTACACATTAAATATGTACAGCTTTTTGTATATCAGTCATTCCTCAATAAAGTGGGTTTTTAAAAAAAATTTTATTTTTCCTTTTTCTCCCCAAAGTCCCCCAGTACATAGTTGTATATTTTTAGTTGTGGGTCCTTCTAGTTGTGGCATGTGGGACGCTGCCTCAGCATGGCTTGAAGAGTGGTGCCATGTCCATGCTCAGAATCCGAACCGGCGAAACCCTGGGCTGCCGAAGTGGAGTGCGCAAACTTAACCATTCGGCTGGCCCCAAAAGTGGTTTCTTTTCAAAAAAGCGGGGAGATGGGGATTAAGGGCTCAGAAGCAGTGCTCCCTGCTGCAGTGCCCAGGTGGCTAAGTCACTCAGTTCTCACGTGTAGAGCTGTTTCTACTGCCACTGCTCCCCTGGTCTTTGGCGTGGTCAGTGTCCTAGTAATTACAGCTGATGTGATTCTCTGGTCACTCTGGTCCCCATTGCTCTTTCTTCAGAAGTGTAGGCACTAGGATTGTGCAGAGGGAGGAGTTGAACTGCAGTGGAACCACAACAAAGGCTGCAGCCAATCCCATAAGGAGCTGGAATAGCCCCTCAAAGTTACCCTGCCTTCACCAATCATTGGATGTGCGCTGTCCTTGGCCAAGGTGACTCTTTTAGGCTTAGGGCAATTCCTAAAGATGGAAAGGTGCCTCCTTTGAGAGCCATCAACCTCCAACACTCCTATCAACTAGAGGAATGAGATGAGTGAGAGGCCTGTTACTATAAGAGTGGGTGATATGGGGAGTCTGGACTATCTACTCATGTATCTTGTGCACTTTGATGCTTTTCATGCCAGATCCCAGATGTTCCCACTTGAATGTAACAATGATTGCAGCTGGGCCTACCCAACCTTATGAACTCGTGATCTCACAGAACCCAGCTTATGACCACCCGGTAATTTGTGGTCAGGTATTCCTCCACCGGAGCATAATAACATGCCAGGAGCTGTTTTTTGAAAATATTCAGTTCTTTCCTGCAGATGGCACACTTTTGTTTTCAGAATCCTAGTGTCTATGTTGTGATTCTCTTATTGGTGCTTGTCATAAACTCCACAGGGCATCTTTTCTCCTCCCCAGTACCTCTAATAGCATGGGGTCTGCTGGGTTGTACGGCCCAAGGGATGGGCTCTACTTTCATTGCAGACTGGACTTGCTGCAGAGCACTTTCGTGCTCTGGGCTCCACTCTAAGCTGGCAGCATTTAATATCGTCCAATAAGGGAATTGGGGCAATATCCCCAGGAGTGGAATATGCTGCCTCCAGAACTCAAAGAGGCCTGCAAAGTGCTGTGCTTCATTCTTAGCGGTCAAAAATGTAATAATTTGTCCTTTAGATTAGACAGAATATTCTAGCATGCCCTGGACCACTGAACCCTTGAAACTTCACTGATGTGTAGGACCTCTGATTCTTCATAGGGCTTGTCCCCCCACCTTCTGTTTTACCAAGACTTCCAATGTACTTGCCATTTCTTGCTCATCCGCTTTAACATGATGCCATTGATAGGGTGGACCAAGTGGTTTTCTGCAGAGTGTTCATATGGTTCAGGCCCCTTTGTGGTACATTTGGATAAAATTCAGAAGAGTTAAAAGTGCTGGCTCAAGACTGTAAAAGTCTACTCTTGAGAAACTCTGCTTTATCCAACTTTAAGTCCTGCCTCCTTTTCTCATGTACCCTCAGGACCCAGTCTCATACACACTTTCCCATTCCTGCTGGTATATATTGGTTAGGTCCTGTAGCTAGATCTTTTGAGATGTAGTCCTTTTTCTCCTTTAGAATCCTCTACACTTTCCTGGATGGGCACATTGGTGTGAAAAGGATATTAGGTCATTTGAGATACTAGCAGGAACAGTAGATGTAACCCTAGGATGGCATTTGTAAACTTGACCAAAAAGCAGTCCATGTTAAGTAGAAATGGCAGAATTGCTGTGATAGAGGAAGGAGCCACCAAAATCTCATGGAAATAGGCATGCTAGAGTTGCTATATTAGGCACAGCTGGAAAACTCATCAGTTGACTGTTAAAAACCCCAAAGTGAGGTCAAAACTATTTCTAGATAGCAGAATCCTTTCTTTCTCCAAGGCATACGTTATATGATGATATTACTATGACATAAATTCATGAAGACTGGAGGGACAAAATCTGAGTAACTTTCATAAATTTTGTAATTCTCTTTCTCAGCTGTCTGGGGGCTGTTACAGCAAAAATAGTCTCAGTTTACACAAAAAGAAAATGTAGATAGTTCTATCGGCAGAGGAGCATTTCCCTCAATTAGTTAAGGGTAAAGAGTACAGCCAATTGTTTCCTGGAATGTCGTATCATCAGCAATATTATAGATTATGTGACTTCTCTGAAAAGCTGGAATGATTTGCTGTTGGTACGTGTGGTAACATCAATCTTATCTTTTAAAAAAGCTGTTTTTGTTAAAAACAATTTTTCCAAAAAACCAGCTTGGTGAATATTATCAGCACTAAAATTATAATTTTTATTGGTAAGGTTGTCATTTATGGGTCAATCAGAGCTGGAAATTAATTTTCATGGATGATCATTATCATAATTGTAGCTGGTTGCATCATTAGGAAAAGACTTTCCTTTAAGGAACTTCCCTGATATTCTAGAACAAAGATAGAAACCCAACAGTTCAAGTTTTGTATGCAGTTTGGGTCATATTGACTAGAACACTAAGTATCTGTATAAAGCATTTTTGTCCCAGAATCAAGATGTTCATAAAAATATGAAATGTTAACATCATAGTTAAAATAGCTAACATGTAAATTAAAATATAAATCAGTAGCCATTGTTTTAGGCTTAATTCTAATTATACCTTAATTCCAAGGTCCCAGGTGAAGCTGTCTACTTCCATAGAGTCGTCTGCCTCTGCAATGGAAAACTTCTGGATATCTTGTTTTAGGCTCTTCATACAGTCTGACACATTTGTAATGTGTACTACTGAGTATCCTGTGCCCCAAATTTTGGTTTTTTTCCCCCTCAGGAGATTCAATTTATGATCTGTAGCTTGTAGCAGGGGCTTTCAGATCGATTAATGGAAAAAACAGAAACTGTCTGAGGATAATAAGGCTGATTGGCTCTGATTAATGTATTGTAATTACCAACATTAGAGTGGAGGAATGCAGAATGCTCTACTGAAAAATAACAAAATGTCAATCTATGTGTATAAGTCAGTGATTATCCTGGAGCAATAGCATATTATGGACAATAAGGGCACTGATAAATTTTCAGAGCCTTTAATCAATGCCATAAAATATAATTACACCAATAGACAAGCATTTAGATTTTTCAAAGATAATTCAAATAAAGTAACTGTAGCTTCACATAATTTGCAGCACTGTCAGAAGCTATAAAGATATTGCTTACTGTAATTCCATTTATAAAGACACTATTATAATTCAATTTAGATGACCACATATGTTTACATTTTGAAAATCTTGAATGTTTATAAAAAATTTTAGCTTAAGGCCAGTAAAATCAGTATAGCAAACTTAGGAAGTTCAAGTAAATTAGGATTTCAATGAGTAAATAAACCCTAATCTTGCACAGACTAGGATAGTAGTGCTGCCATTTTTAGAGTGTGATAAAACCAAGAAAAGCCATATTACAAAACTAGCCTCATATGCAGTGATTCACATTGCGAGGCAAGGGTACACATACCAGTGGAAAACTGAATAGTTCGTTGAGGGAAAAAAGTCATGGTGGCTTTGCTACTTAAAGATTGAAAGGTGCACTCTGAGTAGGACAGAATTGGTCCATAGTCTGAGATATCTGGTTAAAACTGGGGCCATTTTAGTCAGAAAAAAGTTTTCAATTAGATTTGTGTGAGCCTGCATGTGGTTCGCTCAAAGGTCAAATAAGTGCCATTTTTTTTTGGTTAGAAAAAAGTTTTCAATTAAGTTGGTGTGGGTCTGCCCCTGGGTCACTCAAAGGTTGAGGTTATTTATCAGCTTCAGCTGATGAGATGCTCATCTGGCACAGTTTCTCAGCTTCAGCGGCTTGAAAGCGGTTGCACTGAAACAGCACAACCAGTTTGAGATCGTCTAGCAAAGTTCTGCTCTCACTGGGGACATTTCCTTTTACTTTAGTGAGTTTCAAATCGCTGTGGTATTTATTTCCCCTTGGATACATTTACAAGAGTGGTATAACAGTTTTATTTTAAAAGTTCGCTTTCATTTTGCTAGAAATAATGAACTTTGCATCTAATTAAACCTATGATGAACATTTTAGATATTAAATATAAAATATGTAAAAGAGTATACATAGTTTTCAAATAGGATAGGGAGTATTTGAGCAAAAATGTTTGAAGCTCTTTGTTTTAAGATAATATTGATTTAGTCTTATTTTTAATTCCTTTGGGTTTGCCTTTTTGTAATACTTCGTGAGCCTTGAACGTGCGATTGGATGTGGAGAGGTGTATTTTGTTATTGTTTAAAGTTTTGGAGGCAAGAGCGGTATCGACTCTTATGTTAGGTCAAATCAAAAAGGGAATCAGGTCAGGAGATTCCCTCACTCAAACTTCAGTTAAATACGTAAACAATGAAATAATTTCAGTTTGATTCAAGTAAAGCCCTTTTTTCCGGTTGCAGCCAAGGCCATAAAACTGAGTTCCTTTGGTGTATGCCCTAGATTGTGGAAGAAAAAGAGACAACAAAGCTTTAGCTGCTCGGAATAAGTGTTTAAACTTTATTCCAAGGACTGAACTTGATTAAAAAACTCAACCGAAAAAAAAAGTGACCTTATTCCTCAAGGTTCTTGGTATTTATAATTCTCAAGTCAGTTAGATGCAGAGCATCAGACCTCACATTCCTATTTTCTTCTTTGATAATGATGAACAAAATAGCCCTTAATCACAGAGTCGGTTGAAATTCAGTCAGGGCATCTGTCAGTGCCATAATATCAGATTTGGGCCAGCATTTAAAATTGGGTAATTAGGAATCTGGCTCTTTTTGCTGTGCTGAGATCCCAGTCAAAATCTCCCCATTGCAGGTGGTCTGTGGGAACTTGGTCCATGAAGGCTCTGATGTGGTTCTATTTCTGTCTCAATGTCAGATGATAACCCTGAAGCCATGGCTGCTGTGACTCTGCCAGACTAGAATCCAAAACAAGGAGCAGAGCTGATTACCACTGGGCTCATTTCCAAGGGACCCACCACAATTCTGCATCAGCACAGTGCCCAGCGCCCCAGTTGTGGCTGGACTTGTTGTCTGTTTCTGGTATCAGCCTGGCTGTCAGGACTACAGTGTCTGTTTCTCCCTGAAGCCAGAAGGCCGGTATTGAGCAGGAGGGTGGGCTAATACACTCACTCAGTACCATCGAATAGAGTATTGCTCGTCACGTTAGACACTGTAAGACTTTGTCAGCAAGATGGTGGATGAGGTTCCACTTGATGGATCTTAGCAATAAAATTACTCCTTCATTTATACAGTATTATAAAGAACTTTTCAAATACCTTGCCTCATTTGATGCTTATAACTACTTAGTGGTGTAGGGGAGGTTTGTATTTTGATTCCCATTTTCAAGTGAAGGGAGAAATTGGAAAGGTTAAACGATTGATCCGAGAACTGTTCTCAGCTGTGCCATCTCTCCATCAGCTTCATTTTGATATACAATCATGATGTATGAATTGATGGAATAGTAGCCGGGTAATAGCATTTAAGACTGTTTACTGGGACGTTTGATACAGCAACATTCAGCAGATTTCTAGTTGTTGCTACTGCTGCTGTCATGCCACCAATTCTATCACATTGATTTTCAGCCATGCAGCATGTCAATATCACAGACTTAAAAATGAAGATTAGAATCCTATCATGTTTTCTGTGTCCATGGGGGTTGGAGGAGGGTGCGGGGAAAGGGTGGTTTCGGTTAGGAATTTGAGATAGCATTAAGTTTGTAATTGGATCAACCTGTAATCGGATGACTTTCTTATTCAATTAATCAGAAAATATTCATGTCATGCCTATGATGTTCAAAGAACTATGCTAAGTTGTGGAGACCTATTAAGAAATATTACAAGGACTTCTCTCAAAGAGCTTATAATTCTGTTAGAGAGATAATACATGTGCACATAAAATAACCAGGATCTTAGGGCAGCTGTTCATTAATACCAAGGAGAGTAAGGTAGTAAGGCCTATTGTTTAGGAGGAGAGATCACGGTGAAATGAGGTGATCTTGGAAGACTTTTTTACGTTTTGTAGTGAAAGTAAAATTCAGATGCTGTACGTGAAATAGTGGTAGGCATTCTACGTGGTGGGTTGGGAATAACAAAACAGCAAAAAAAAAGTTGGCAAAGTGGGCAAAAAAATGGAAATATAAAAGAATAAAGCATGTTGTGGAATATAATTAAACCCATCTCACTATAGACAGGAATTTATAATAGTGAGGAGTGGGAGATTGATGTAGAAAAATTGGCTGGGAAAATTATGGATGGCCCTGAATGCCAGTATGAATAGTTTGTTCTGTAAACTTGAGGAAAGGAGTAGTTATTTGAGTATTTTGAGATGGAGGCTGATATGTGGAACAGCGTTTTCCCTGGTGGCAGTACCCAGGATAGAATGAAGAATACAGGGAGAAACAAACTGTCCATGGAGAGACAAGTTAGAAATGGAGCAGATATCCAAATATGAAGAGCTTGATGCCTGCTGGACATGGGGTCCAGGTGGGAGCATCCAGCTGTGCAGCCAAGGTTGTCCTCAGGAGTCCCTGCTCAGGCACTGCACCAGCTTCAATATACTTCTTATTGGCTGCTAGCTTCTTTCCTCACATAGTCCAATTGTTGCTATAGCTCTAAAGAGAAATTCTATTCGGTTTTTATATTTACCCAGTTTATCAAAAGTTGCTTGAGAGATGTTGAGGAACTTTTCAAGTGACTCTCATGTGAAGTCTTTCCTGCATATTTGATGCCATCTTATTTCGCATTGAATAGTTTATGCCTCATCTTTGAAAGGACCTGCATACCTAACTCTTTGGCCACTGGACTTTGTGTCCTCTCTGTAAGCTGTTTCTGTCAGGCAGTTCTAACTCTCAGGTGTTGCATGCTCTGTGGGTTGTTGCTGGCCACCACTCCAGTAAACATGCAGACACCAAACCTGTTCTAATAATTCAGTCCATGTGTGTTTTGCAAACAGTGCATCCTTTTCTAGGGGAAATGATACTATCGTTGACAAAAGGAGGCATAGCAAGACTCATTGTTTGGAGGGACATGAGAGTGTTAGGGGTCCTGAAGACCACCCCAGTTTGGATGATTCACTAGGAAGACTCATAGCATATGTTACTCACAGCTGTAATTTATTACAACAAAAGGACATAAAACAAAATCAGTAATGGGAAAGGCACATGGGGCAGAGTCTGGAGGAAGCCAGGAGAAGCTTCTAAAAGGCCTCTCCTAACAGAGTTTCATGGGATGGGTTTAATTCCTCCAACATGAATTGTGACAACACGTATTAAATATTGTCTATTAGCCTCATTGAGACTCAGTGCCCAGGGTTTTTATTGGGGGCTCATTACATAAGCATCCTCTGCATAGCACGTATCTACCTTCCAGAATCCCAGAAGGAAAACAGGTGTTCGGCATCAACCACGTTGTTTGTATAAACAGGCTAGGCACAGTGACCCACCCTTAACTGTTCTTGGCATTGGGAAACCCTTCTAAAACCCAAGTTCTCAGATGCCAGCCAAGGGCCCACCTTGCAAGCCTGCCTTTGTCAGGATAGCCATCTCAGGATTGTTATGTTCACTGCTCTCTGCTGAGAGTGATTATATGATCACTTAAATTGTTGAGAAAGGGTTATTGATGGAGAAATTTTTCAAAATCCAGTAGAATCTGATGTTAAGAAGAGGTTATGTTTCTGGAAGTAAGATTTGAAGTTGGGGCAAAAGAGAAGGATTCAAGGAGAAATCGCAGAGCACAGAGGACTGAAACTGGTCCTGGTCTGATGTCCACAGGCAGGAGATTGGGAGGTAGAAGGAGAACCTGGATGTGTTTTAGGAAACCAAGAGAGGTGAGAGGTTCAAAAAGGAGGAAATGCTTTGCAGTGTGTACAGTGCTGCAGATAGGTAGGAATTATGAGAACTGCAAAAATGCCATTGGGACTTCTTTTAAGAATGTGTTGATTTTTTAAACTTAGAATTGTCTGTACATATCAAGCAAGACTTATCCAGCCAGTGCCTTAATAGCTTTCCTGCTCGTCACATCTTTCTGTGTTTCTTCTGATCATTCTACAAAAGCCCTGATTTAAAATGTTTTTGTCATTGCTCTGCATTAGTTTGTTTGGGTTTAGACTCCACAGGCAGATATAAATGGGTCAGCTTTGGGGAGGCTAAAAAAATTTTTGAGCATTACTGCGTAATTTTCTCTGGTAATTATTTAGGGACCACAGCAGCCCAAGAAGCACCTCTTCTTTTCTTGATGGAAAAGTAATTCTGCTTGTTCACTTAAGAGGATTGTGTTTGTCATTCCATTAATCTCATTGCTACTTGCTGGTGAAGAATAAAAATTGAAAGCTGCTGTTTGGAGTCCTGAGATCCCAAGGGGATGATGAAAGTGTTTGGATTTCCTCCTATGCCCTTGGACTTCTCCCAGACCCTGACTTCTAGGTCCTAACTCTCTGATACTTCATTTCTCTCTTTGTGGGTTCTCAGATGTTCAAGGTGTGTAGAATCTCTGAAGTGGATGATCATTGTTGTAAAGAACCATATGAACTAATAGTGGCTTTTCTTTTGCTTATAATAAAAACATGTCAGAACCACATTTATCTGGGGAAAAAAAAAGCCCACGACTCTTTCTGTGACTGACTTTGAGTAGTTAGTGATGTAGCAAAGACTGTGCCTCCTCTCTCATGCTCCAGGTGGTTCAGGAATAGGGAACTCTTGCGTGGTAGAGGGTGGAGAATGTGGCATTTGCAGCCCCAGTTACCTTGAATGGTGGGGACAGTTCTAGCTATATTCACTTCATTGGACTTTAAGAGGTCAAATGCATGTTGTGATTGAAGTGGTTTTAAATTCTCTATCTCTTGTCCTAACATCCCAGGGCTTCCAGCAAAAGTTCTCCTTCCACAGTAAAGAGATTGTGGCTATCAGCTGTTCCTGGTGCAAGCAGGCGGTAAGTTTTGGGAAGAAATACAACAAAGTAGACTCACGTTTTATCAACACAGGCTTATGTCATCACTTGAGTTCTTGTCTGTAAGTGGAAAGTTATCCTAATTTATGTATTATTTCTCTCACATAGGATCCTTGGAGGAAAAAAGACAGATTAAAACTGTAGAACTATAGCAGATATGAGCTGGGAGAAACTATAGAGATAAATTAACCCCTTCATTTACATACATTGAAGCCTAGGATCAGAGCCTAGAAAATCCTCTCCTGGTTTTGACCCTGGGTCTGGAATTGAGGACTTCTCACTCCTAGACCACTTTTTCTTTCCATTACACTAGATCGTTGACAATTCCTCCTTTGGTAGGAAGTGGCGACATAAAGCAACGTGCCATGTGAGATAATCCCTCTAACACAGGGGTCCAGGCATCTTGGTTCTTCTGTTTTTGATGTAGGTGACTTTCTATGGGGCTGTGTTAGGATAAGTGTGATCTTGTGCCTGTCGTTTAGGTTTGGATATTGTTATAGCTGTCTATCTACTCGTTGAAATGTAACTCTTCCTTACATTTGAACGTAAACAGTTGTGCAGCACATAACGTTTCAGTCAACGATGGACTGCATGTGCGACGGTGGTCCCATAAGATTAGTACCATGTAGCCTAGGTGTGTAGTAAGCTGTACCATCTAGGTTTGTGTAAGTGCACTCTGTGATGTTCCCACAGTGAGGAAATCGCCTAAAGATGCATTTCTCAGAATGTATCCTTGTCGTTAAGTGATGCATGACTGTATATTCATTAGGATCCACTGGTAATTTCCCTATTTTTTCTCTTTTGTCTATCCTTTTTCCATTGTTAACACCTCTGTCCCAACCAGATGGCTCATGTTCTTACTTGTTTGCCTATGTACTTTTCTTTTTTTAACCAGACAATACGTACTCTAGCTACTGGGTTAGCAAACTATGGCCCATAGGCCCAATCTGACTGACTGTGCTGTCATGGCAGAGTCAAGTAGTTGCAACAGAGGTAGTATGGCTCCATAAGGCTAAAATATTTACTATCTGGACTTTATGTAGAAAAAGTTTGCAGACCCCTGCTTTAATTTCTCAACTCAGCTACTCGTTTGAGTGACTGTATAACTGGGATACATTGTCCTCTCATTGCACAGCCAACCTGAAAAGAAAGGGCTGGCGTGTTTCAGCTGGTTAAGGGTTTGCATGAAGACTTCAGCCCTCTACACACATCAGATTTAACTAACCAAACAAGGCCATGGGGCAGGAGCAGATGCATTTAGTTGAAACACATAAAATTGACACTTTTGTGGATCAAAAACTTTTGACTTTTGGCAATTGCATAAGGGTCAACCTAATAACCTCTCTAGAATAATTTCCCTGGACCCCACGTGTCAGGAGAACCTACTGTCACTGGGTAGGGATGTATTGGTCTGGACAGTTCAGCACTTGCTGTGTTACCATCCTGCCACATTTTTTATTCTTGGCATCTCCTTTCAGTTAATTGTTGCAGATAGTCTTTGTGCTTCTGTTCAAGAACATGTTGACAAATATAAGGTCATCCTGGTCCTTGAATGAAACTATGCCATCAAGGCAATATTTCCTCCTGGAGAGGAAGAAGCAGATTCAGGGTCCAGATGTCCCTGGTGGTGTGCCACGATATCTATGCTGCTGGTTTCCCTGATCTGGTGAGACCTTACTTGTGGAATGGCATCATTGGCAGCAGTGGGCTCAGGCTGTATCTGCTTCCTCCCCTCCAGCTCCCAGGCTGTGGTTAGATGGTTTATCCAAGGTCAATTAATTTGGGAACTCCATCCCACTTTACAGTGAACATGTGTGCTGTCTTCATTAGTGAATAGTCCAATTAACTTACTACAAAGACAACTTTGACTTGACCATTGTGGCAGAGCTTTGGTCCATTCCCCATATCTTTGAGTTTCCCAGGGTCTCACACTGTAGAAGGTGATTTTGCAAGGACTAAAAATACAAAACATTTCAAGACATATTACAGTGGTGGTATATTTTAACACTACAGGTAATCCCTTCCAGGATATCTGATGTCAGACAAATAAGTGCCCTCAATGGGCACATTCTGCAGCAGAAAAAAACTGGGTTTGGAAGCTGGGTTTCCTGTGTTCAGGTCCTGACTCTACCACTTAAAAGTTGTGCAGTTTTGGACATACCTCTTAGTCTCTCTAGATCGGAAATTACTCAGGTATAAATTGAGAGAGTTGAAATAGGTCATCTCTGAGATCGCTACCGTTTTGGAAATGTAATGGCCATTCATTTTGGGGGTCTATTTGAATTGCTAAAAGAAAATCACTTTTGAAGAGGTATTCAGGTAGCATTTCTCTGGTATATCAAATTGTTTGCAGATCACAAATAACTGGTGGTATGGGGAATTATTAATTTATTAACCTGTTTTTCATGATTAATTGATTTAGTAATTAGCTGCTAGAGCATGTCAGATCTTGAGGATATGCAGAAATGATGAGAAAATCACCCTGATGTGATATCCTCAGAGTGGCCACATTTGCCAATTTTCCTGAGACAGTCGTAATTTATGTCTGTCGTTCCAGCATAATTATTATCAGTGCTCCCTTTTATTCTTAAAATTGTTCCAGTTAAGATGATAAATTATGTGATCACATTAAGTATAATCCGAGTAGAAACTGATGTTAAAGTTTTAAAAAATCACTATGATTAAAACTAAGACCCGTAATTATTGTGTAACGTGGATTTTATGTTTATTAGAAAACAAATGTTACCAAACATCATTATCACTTTACAGCCACACAAAAGATGATTGAAGATGTGTTTGGCCTAAGGTCACTCAGTGCATTGTGGTCTAGAGTAAAGCTTATGATCATTACTCTACATTTCTTTCCTTCCTTTAAACAAAACAAAACATTTAGACTTGCCCAGTGTAATAGGGCCACTGTATTTCTTAGAGGCCCTAGAAACCCAACAGAAGCAATGTCTTTGTTCTTTGTTACTTCTTGGATTAACAACTCTCTAGAAGAGGCATCTTCTTTCCTGAGTCTCTTAAACTGGAAGGACTACCTGGGAAGGATTTACATCTATGGATAGAGAAAGGACAGGCAGATGGTAGGTGCTGCTTTTCTGCTTGTCTTCATTTCCTTCTCAGCATTATCCCAAATCAGCTGAGTCTGTGACCAGCACAAGTCAAGTGAAACAAAATTATCTGCAAAGTTAGGATTAATAGAACCCTCCAAAGCTCTAACATCTTTGTGTAAATATCCTATTAAGAGGTTATGAAGTTTTCTCTGGCTTTGTCCTACAAGATTGATATCAACTGTTATCAGTTTGTAAAGTGAAATGAATTGGAAATCTGGTCTTGAGCTCCTGGAGCTGGTTGGGCCATGATAAGGAGCATGTGTCCTCGGTGTGTGCATGTGGTATGTGTGTGTCTCTATGCATGCATGAGCGTGTGTGCACGGACTTATTCTTTCTTTTTGCAGCTTGCCATTTGCACAGAATTGTTTATTGGCTTATTTTTTTCTTCAGTTTCACAATAAGGTGACCTGCTTCATGCTGCATCACATTGAGGAACCCTGCTCCCTGGGGGCTCATGCTGCTGTTATTGTCCCACCCACCTGGATCATTAAGGTGAAGAAACCTCAGGTAACTGCCGGGACCCTGGTGCTGCTGGGCCAGTGCAGAGAAAAAGTAACTGCTGCTTCTTGCTTTTCTCCCCCTGACTAGTCACTGGGTTCCTATGATCTCTGCTCACTCATCCCCATGGTCCCGTGCTTAGCTTTCCCAGTTCATCCCATTAGCATTGGGTTCTCTCATGGAACCAGCCTCCCTTTCCTAAAGAAATCAAAGTTCCACAGCAGGAAAGTTTCCTCTCCATTCATATGCTAATGATGCTCTCTTTGATGGGTGTTCTCCTGAGTTCCTTAAAGTACTGGTGGTGGGTAGAGCTAATTCCTTTACAGCTGATTCTTATACAACTCTCTTCTCTTCCAGCCTGGGCATCCCCAGGGAATGAATGTGAGGGCAAACTGTGCAGGCTTCATTGTTTGGTTGAGATTACCACCACTTCCAACCTGAACGGCAGACTGTGGGTCATGACCTTCCTAAATACACAAGGCCTGCTTAGAGAGCAACACACTTTTCTTAAGGCAAAGTAGAATTTATCCTCTTAATACCTAATCTCATTCTGTATTCAATCCTTGTTGTACTTTCTGTCCTAGATAGTCTCTACTGCAATATTCTGGGAAACCTTGGTAGTTTCTCAACAAGGTCATAATCTTTGATAGAAACATTTCTACCTTTATACTATACATCTTAAACAGCTCCAAGTTATGGGATGGCAGACTTAGTGCTACAGGGAGAAGATTATGCCTCCCCTAGGGTGCAAGTACCTTAGGAAGTCTTATTGAATGTAATATCTTTAAAAGATAAGGCAATCCGACTTCATATGGTCTGCAAAATCATCATGCAATTCATCCTCGTTGACTCAGTTTTACTTAAAAACTGGTGGATTAAGGATGCTGTTTTACTTTGTGTGTTTGATATAAAGTTTAGCCTTTGTTGGTGAGTAACATTTAGGAATAATCTTTTCAAGTTACAATCCATGGAAGCCCCTTGGGAAATCGTTTCTAGAGACAAGTACAGTGTCTACACATTAAAAAAGAGGGAATCTAGTCCTTTCATTTTCCATTTTAGAACCAAATGCCAGGAAACGTTAAATGAGTTGCCCAAGGTGACATAGCAAGTTAAGTACAGTACTGCATCCGAAATTCAAGGGTACTGATTTCCCATTTAGTGTTATTTTAAAATCTCTTTAACATTTTTACTTCTTTGTTTTTTTCTGTAAAATTCAGTAATCTCTCCATGAGCTTTATATTAAATATTCAGTTAAATCAACATGTTTTCATCGAGAACCATGATGGTATCAGGAAGGCTAGTAGGCATTGTGATGTAATACATGATCCTTGCTCCGAAGAATCATGTAGTTATCTTAAGGAAAGATCAGAGAGAGCTTCATGAAGGAGGCGGGGTTTATTCTGCCTCTTTAAAGGTGGGTGGGATTTAGATGAGTGGAGAGGAGAGGAAATAGCAGGCAGGAAAATGCATGAGCAAGGGTACCGGTCCAAAATTATGTTCATGGGACTATGAGGCTAGCTTGACTGCAGTGGAAGGTTTATGTAGGGGTGTGCCAGAGATGAGCCTAGGGTTGCTCACGCCTGACTGGGGGGAATTTTTGATACGTGTGAACTTATCCTTTTAAGCAAAGGCGTGGTAGAGTGAAAATTGTATTTTAGACAAAAACAACTAGCAAGAGTGTGTAGGATGACCTAGTGGTGTGGAATTTTGACAGACTAGAGATAGACTAGTTAGGGAAATCAGAAGATGATACCACTTTGAAGGGAAATTATAAGTTTACTTTTCTAAACTTTAAAAAAGACTTTTTCCTACAGAAAATTTCAAGCAAGTGAAGAGAGAGAAAAGATTGTAGTGAATTCTTCTATAATCATGAACTTGTCTGCCACTGTTGTTTCATCTATCCTCTGCCATACCATATTTTTTTTTTTTAAAGATTTTATTTTTTCCCTTTTTCTCCCCAAAGCCCCCCGGTACATAGTTGTATATTCTTCGTTGTGGGTTCTTCTAGCTGTGGCATGTGGGACGCCGCCTCAGCGTGGTCCGATGAGCAGTGCCATGTCCGCGCCCAGGATTCGAACCAACGAAACTCTGGGCCGCCTGCAGCGGAGTGCGCGAACTTAACCACTCGGCCATGGGGCCAGCCCCTGCCATACCATATTTTTTGTTTTCCTAATTAATTTTTTTTTTTTATTCTGGGATTCACATGCAGTTGTAAGAAATAACACAGAGGGATCCCATGTACACTTTACAAATTTTCCCCTCATGGTATTATCCTGCAGTATTATGTACAATATCACAACCAGGATGTTGGCGTTGATTCAGTCAAGATACAGAACAGCCTATCACCACAGGTATCCATTGTGTTACCTTTTCATAGCCACATCCATTTTTCTCCTGGTTCCACCTCATCTACTCTGTCTTCCTGGAAGTGGAAGTCTCCCCCTTTTTTCTTTTGCTACAGTATTTTAAAGCAAATTTTAGCATATCATTTAATCTGTGAATACTTCATTTTAGAGAAGCAAAAATAGCATTTTAAAAAGGCAACCATATACCATTACTTCACCCATCAAAATGAATAACTACTTAAAATATTTTCTGGTTGCCTCAAAAATAACCTTTTTACAGTTATTTTTTTCAAACCAGGATCTAAAGTCCACAACTGACTTTTTGTTGACATATCTAAGTCTCTTTTAATTTCTGACAGTCCCCTCTCACTTTTCATGCCATTTATTTATTGAATAAATTGGGTCACTTTACCTGTAGAATTTCTCATTTTAATTTTGGCTGGTTGTATCCTTATTGTGTTTTAAAATGATTTCCCTTATTGTCTACATTTCTTGTAAAATAATACTTAGATATATAGACTCAATTAGATACAGGTTTGATTTTTTGGCAAAAGGACTACACGGGTGGTAGAGTGTATTTCTATGGTGTTGCTTTCAAAGGAACATAATGTCAGGCTGCTCACTCTCAGTGGTGTTAAGATTGATCAGTGAATTCAGGAGCTATCATCCTAGTCCAGCTATTGTGAAGTTGTCCATCAGCCTTTCACCTGTTGTTTTATCCATTAAAGATTATTACCTAAAATCTTTTGTTTCTTTAGGAGTTGCCAAAGGGTGACTCCAATTTTTACTCCTCAGTTTTTAGCTATGATTTTCCTGTGGAGAGACCTTTCCCTTATTACCAGCAAATACATGACAAACGCTTGAGTATTTGCCTTTATTTGTAAATTTTCAGAATTATACGTTGATACCTTAGCAAATTTTATTAGGTAGCTAAGAGTGGTGGTGGTTTTTAGAAAGTATCATTATGAATTATGAACTTACATTATTATGTGATATATATGATGTGTTTCCATACACTAGCATCATTATTCTTCTTAAATTTATATTGTTTCGTCTTTGACCAGTTAGAACTCCTTCCGGGTGGTTCCTGTTTCCATTTTTCATGAACCATGAGGTTTGTGATAGCTTCCTTAGTTTCGGGAATAACACCATGTGCCAGGAACATCGTGTGCATTTCCTGTCCATACCTGGAATCAGCCATTTCTCTGAGGAGTCTTGGTTACTTTTAATGGGAGATGGTATTTACAGTTCACGGTCTGGATGCTAAAGTCCAGATTTTTTTCATCATGTGCCTTTCTGTTGTCTTCTGTGTTCAGGACATTTTAATAAGAATAAGGAGAGCTAACATTTATTGAATGCCTTTATATGTGTTAGGAAACATTTTAAGTACTTTACATTCAGTATCTCATTTTATCATCACTGTACTCTATGAGGCAGGTATCCCATTATTCCCACTTTGCAGCTGAGGAAAGTGAGGAATAGAGAAGTCAAATAAATTACCTGGGGCTATTTAGTTGTTAAATAGTTTGAGGTGGCATTTGAATCCAGGAATTCTGATTCTGGAAACCAAGCTTTTAATGATTTGCCATGCTGCCTCACTGTCTAACTATTGCAAGCCTGGCTGAATCAGATATCTTTAAACATTTTGGTGGTTCTTCCTCCTATGGGCTCCAAAACTATCAAGTAACTTAATCAGTTAACTAAATTCTATTTAAAAGCTGGTGTATGATGAGTTTGGGGGCCTATATAATAGTGGTTAAGAGTTCTAGCTCAGGACCCAGACTGCCTCGATTTCTAAACTTGATTTGCCACTTAATAACTTGTACAAGCTCAAACAACCTAAATTCTTGTTTCAGCTTCTCATCTGCAAAGTGTAAATAATACTAGTACTTAATGCATAGGGTTTTCATGAGGACTACTGAGCTAAGAAACAAAAAAATAAAGCACACAGAACAACAGCTGGCTCATTGTAAACACTCAAATGTTAGCTCTTGTTATTTTCCTTCTTGTTGACTTTTAGGAGTGCAGGGTGTATCAGGTGAAGCGCTGGAATGACAGATGACAACAGTGGATAGTCATACAGGGGTCAGGATAGGAGTTATTGATCCCTGAGCTATCTGTATTACAATCAAAGAGGATGAGATTTCTCATGGAGAGTGTAGAGAGAGAGACAAGAGTAGGGGCCACAGCATGGCGTCTCCTGTGCACTCAAGCACACCTTGCAATACGACTATAACTGTTGTACTTTACACTGTAGTGGGATTGTGTGCTCACTAGCATGATGCCTACCTCATGGGAAAAAGTCAATAAAAAAGTAGAAGAAGACTAGATGGGCATCCGCATGCAGAAAGTGAAAGGAAGAAGAGAGTCCTGCAAAACAGGGATAGAATTATGATAGTATGGAGTTTCATTATTAAAATTGGAAAGAAAAATAGGGCAGTCATCTGTTACACCCTGTAGACATTAGAAAAATAACAAGGGTTGTTATCAAAACTGTAGTTTGTAGAGTGTGGAGCATGGGTGACAACCTGTTGGCGATTGTGTGGAAGCAGTAAAATTAGAGGATTAATTGGAGACATGGGAAATGATTAAAAGAGGGAATTTGGAAGGTAGATGAAGAACAGCAGATAAAATGTTTTTCCAACTTTTAGAATTCATATCTCTTTTTTCTATACACCGATAATATTTCTATATTCTATTAACTGCTTAAAAATGATAAAGAAGATATTCTTAATTGAATTAAGTAAACATTTATTTAGCCACATTAAAAGATGCTGTTATATGCAGTGGGAGGTCCAAAGGTGAATCAAATGTTCATCTGATATCCACAAAGAGTATATACTCTCTAGTGGGAAAACAGATACAACCATCTAAATCGCTGGGCAGAATGTGGATTCTGGAAGAGGAATTCAGCCACATGTAAGTCTAATGAAAGAGTGGCCTTCTGGTATCTGTGAAGGTTTGCCTTTTTGATTCATGTGCATCTTTTAGGAGAGAGACACAGGGTGGTGAGAGGAAGGGATGAAACAGGTTGGTTAAATCAGCAATGGTCAGTGAGAGGCCTACACATCTAAGGCAGACAGTGGTAAGTGCTACCTAAGATGTGGGAACATGGAGTAGGGTTGAGCAATTTCAGTTGTGGAGATCAGTGGAGGCTAAATGGAAAATATGTCATTTGTGTTTGGTCTTGAAGGATGCAGGAGGCGTCACTGGGAAGAGGGATAAGGAAGGACAATGCAAGTTGACAGGTCATACTGAGCACAACAGTTAGGATGGATTATCAAATAAGTCAGCTTTATTTGTGATGTTTGTCTCTAAACAAATGATTCTGGAGAGAGCAGGAGTAAAGGAAATCTACTTGGATGTATAATGATCAGGAAAAGTGGGTTGTAAAGAGGTGGAATGAAACCACATATTTTCCTTCTCTGTTAAAAGATGGCTGGCTCTGAGTGGATAATTACTCTGTGACCAGTTGTGGAATTGGGAGCTGGGTGAAACCTCGATGGTAAGGAGAACGAGGGCTGCCTGGATGATTTGCTTGGTTTCATCTCCAAATTATTTGGAGAGAAGTAGAAGTTAAAAGATGATGGAAGTTAGATGACTGTAAGGAATTAAAATTAAAACAAAACTAAATTTTAAGAATCAAGCCTGAATCTGTTGATGTATTTAAAGTTACAGTTGTCAATGTTTCTCCTCTGGACTGAAAGTGTTAGAGGATAATATTTTGATTGGATAAACAAGTTAAAGACATTCGAACACTAGTGTAAGTGCTTGGAGCTGATGGAGCAAGACTTGCGTTACATGAATTTTTTGTCGGGTCAGGTTATAGGAGACCAGAGGTGTGTGTTTTTAATAAATGACATCATTTTACACATAATGCTTTAAAACTTGTCTTTCCTAGTTTTTTTAAAAAAAAGAATCTTGGAGAAAAGTCTCTATTAGTATAGATGGATTTAACTCATTTTTCAACTGCTGTATATATTCCATCCTATGGATATATTACAGTTTATATAGCCAACTCCCTACTGATGAGTATTTACGTTGTTTCTAATAGTTTGCTTATAAACAATGCCACAATCAGCTTCTTCCTAGCTTTGTATGGGCTGTCTTCATGCTAGTCTTTTCTTATTCCTTATGACTGGATAATCTTAAAATGCTGGAGGACCGTGGACTATAATGGCAATGACCAACAATATCCCTCAAAATTGCCCAAGCCATTTCCTTTGGTCAATTCTAAAGGTTAATTAATAATCACTGTGATTTAGCCATATATGCCTAATTGAAGCTGCTTAGACCCTGTCCTTACTTTTAGAATGAGTTTCTTTATTCTTCTGCTTGCCTATCTTCAGAACAACCTTTGTCCCAGTCGTGCAGCAGAAGCGGGACAGAGTGAGAACGTTCTTTAATAGACAAAGTCCATGACTCTCGGTCCTGTTATCCATCAGTTTTGTCCAGTGTATGATGGGGAACAACTTCATTTTGGATGATGAAATGAGAAATCTTCTCTTTAAATTGATTGTTAAAACTGGTCCTTTGTGATCTCTTAATCTGGGAAAATCCCTGAAGAGTAATAAGACGTAGTTAAGATTCATTCACAGCTGAATGATTCACCCATAGAAATTTCTTAACAGCCCAGGAAGGAGTCGTAACTGCAATAAAGATTTTGTTGATAGGATTATTTCTGTGGCAAGGTAATACTGCCCCGATACAAGAAAACAAAAAGTCTTTATCTTTTCTTAAGACTTTAACAAAACAGTGGGCACAGAATGCACAGGGGTTGAATGCTGTTGGAATCAGAAGAATGCAAAAATCCAAATGAGGGTACAACATTTCACTGTTTTGATAATGTTGAACTGGCAAATTGAACCCTTATATCGTGGAGTCAGCTGCCCCCGATAACAAGGATGCTTTGTTTTAGAACACAGGACAAGAACTGAAGGTTTCTTGAACATATCACCAACGATTCTACACAATGACTCCTTGGTATAATTTTTACATTCTTGAAAAGCATGCTATTTTGTTTAAATCTCACAATAATACTGACCAAGGCAGGGTAAGTCATATTGTAGAGGAGAAGGGCTAGGTGACTTGTCATGGCTGAAACACAATCCAAATCTGCCTTCACATCCATCTACTCCTCTTTGCATTATGCTGCCTTCTGAAACAAGTTATATGTTGAAACAGATACATATTCTCAATGAACAGAAGGGAGCCTCTGGAATTTTGATGTGTGCTGTGGCATTGCATACTACTTATCTTCTGCTATTTGACTATCTGTAGGGCTGTAACTTACTCAGAACTCACATACAAGCATCCAGATACTGTAAGTCAATCATTGTGCTCGATCTTTGCCGCTTCTTGTTCTGTGAGATGAAGAAGGCTTCAGATACATTTTGCTCAGCAAGGCTCAGAAACACTTGTATTTGCTACTTTGTGTTAAAAAAGACTGTTTTGTGTGTCTGTTCCCTATTAGAGTTGAGTTCCTTGCCTGCTCTGTTTTCAGACATCAAGCCTTATTTTGATGTGTTTTTCTGTTTCCCAAATGTGTTTGATCATCAGAATCACCTAGAGAGCTGTGATTTCTGTGTTCAGGCAAGTTTAGGAAGTAGTCTTAGCCTGACCCATTAGCCTAGCTCTTGGAGTTTAATTGTTGAGTCCTGTCAAGAACCAAGACCCATAGTGTGTTCCTGTAAGCACTTGGCATCCCGCATTGCTCTTGGCAGGAAATGAACTAAAACAGCAAAGAAGTTAGGAGACACGCATTCACTTCCTAAGGATCCTTTCCAAAGATCAGAAAAGGCTCAGTAAGTGTTGAAAATTATAATAATATTGATTCACTATTTCAACAATGATTTGAGTGCATACTATGTGCCAGGCATTTGTGCTAGGTGCTGGGGATACACAGCTGTGAACGAGGCAACTCACATTTATGGAAGTGCTTGTCATGGGATGGATATCAAGCTAACTGCTTCACATACCTTTTCTCGTTTAAACTTCACAACTGTTCTGTGAGGTAGGTATTATCAACTTCATTTTAAAATTGAGAAACTGTTATTTCAAAAGTTTGACTGACTTGGCCAAGGTCAACTGACTTGGCCAAGATCACTGATCTGGTAACAGGGAGATTCAGAATTCACACCCAAGCTGTCAGATTCCTCAGCTTATGCTTCTTATCCCATTGATCTTCTGCTTTACCATGGTATATATATCTCCTCATTCTGTCCTTTCTACTTTAAATAGAGTTCGCAACCCTGGCTACATGTTAGAATGGCTTGGAGAGTTTAAAAAAAGTATCTTTGCCTGGGCTTCACTCCAAACAGATTAAATAAGAATATTTGATGGTGCCCAGGTATCAGCATTTTAAAAAAGCTATCTGGGTGAGACCAATGTGCAGTGATTGTTGAGAACCACTCAGCATCATTAATTGCCATCAAAGAGAGACTGTTGCTGTGAGCCTAATAGTTTCCAGCATTCTTCCTGGATCATTTGGCTGATCAAACATTTAAAGGTTCTAAATTGTTTTTCTTCCCTTTCAAATAAACTGAAAGTAGTCAAAATATAACAAATACTTTAATGCAAAAGTTTCCCCAAAGAGGGACATGAAAATAGATCCACTTAAGGAGAAATACAGAAACTTGGAGATCTCTTTGCAGGAGAAGTATAGTCTAGAGTGAATGATGAGAAATAACCTGAGGTCTAGAACACCCATGAAGTTCTGGATCTCTTTTCTGGTGAGACTCAGAGAACCTGAAGATACATTCTTTAATCTGATGGGGGAAGAAAACCTTGGGACAAATGGTGGTTGAAGAAAGTTTCCTTCATCCTTGGTGAGCACATGCCACAAATCAACTTATTTTTTTTTTGTGGTCCAAATGAAAGTAAAATAAAAGTTAAATAGTTCCCATCATGTGTTAATATAAGTATAGACTAAGGTTTATTTTGAATGCTCTAAGAAAAAATACCCTAAGAAATAGAAGAATATATATCTAAGTTTCTTCAAGTTGTTTGAAAACCTTTAACTGCTCAAGCAATGCATGTTGTATATACATATATAAACTTTTAAGTTAAGAATTCTGTGTTTCAGGCTTTCAACACTTGGGTTAAACATCTATGATGTGGTCGTAATATCTTGCCTTTGTAAAGATGGCCATCTGTTACTTACTGACTCTCCACTAATTCAATCTGGTTTTGCTTTGTCTTCAACCAGTGAGTTGTGACTGTCCTGTAAGAGAAGTTCTTCTCAAAGCATCTGTATCAAATATTGAGTAAATGGTTAGTTAAAGTAATCACAAAGTTGTGGTCCATAAAATCCCTAAAAAGAGAAAGACAGGGAAAGTAAATTTGGGGTCACTGTATTTCAACCAATTGGAGGCACTTCTATGAGAAGAAAACATCAAGGCTACCAGGGGAGGGAAGACTTCTTAAACCAATGAGTCTTTAGACAGAGAAAGGGCAATGACTGCCATTCTATTATGAGTAACTTAAGGTGACTCTGTGTTTTAAAACTCAGCCCTCAATGCTGATCATAGGCTAGTTGGATCATAAAGTTCCATTGGGGTTGAGTCATTTTATAACTATTACTAGAACAAGTCATTACCAAAAAAAAGGAAACAGAAAAAAAAAAAGAAAAACATGAAAAATGGCCTCCTTTTTTACATTTCCACATAGGTGATCTCCATACCAGGAGATGAACTTGAACTTGGTTGGGCGGGAGACGGACCTGGTTGGGCGGGAGACTGGAGCCCCTCAGAGAATTTGGGATTCTTCCATTTTTACTGGGAGGGTTGGCAGGTATAACATGTGTTGTTATGTGAAGTCCATGAGAGCCTCCAGGGTTCTAACTCCCTGCCTCTCCGTGTGGTGGGGAGTCGGTCGCTCACTCTGAAGCACTCGACTGATTTCTGTCTGTGGCTTACCCATGAACAGTGGCTTGGAAGTGTCAAAGCATGAGAAGCATGCAGTCGAACAGCATGTGCTGCCATCATCTTCTACATGGTTCTGCATGGGAAAGCTCTTGGGCTGTCTGCCTCTGAGCTCAGGTGTTTGCTTCTTTTCCTACAGAACTCCCTGAAGGCTTCAAATCGGAAGAAGAAGAGAACAAGCTTTAAAAGAAAAGCCAGTAAAAGAGGAACTGAAGTAAGTGTTTCAGCATTATGTTCCAATGAAATACGTCCTCCTTTCCATAGCTGTCTCTGTCAGACAGGATGTGGCCCAAACTTATTTTTCTTACGTATCGCCTACCACTCTTTCCTCCTTCACTACACTCTAACCACACTGGAATTCTTTCTATTCCTACAAAAAAGGAAAAAAAAATAACATAACCTCCTGCTGCTTCAGAGTCAGAGCATTTGCACTTGCCTGGAAAATTATCCCGAAGATGATGATGATGAAGATGAAGATAAGAGCTAACAGTTCTAGAATACTTAATGTATACAGAGTAAAATCGAAAGCATGCCTTAATTCCCAGGGTCAAATTATAGTTTGAGATACTTTCTTCCCAGCTTTATATGGAATGTCCTATTAAGAATAAGCTCCATGAAATAAGACATAGGGTTTTTTTGGGGGAGGTGGTAGTGGTGGTGGTGGTGGCGGTGGTTTCCCACTTCCTTTGCTTTGGGGCTGCCCTTCAAGCCATGGGTGTATGTCTCAATAGTGCTGCTTTCTTCTTTCAGCAGGAAAACAAAGGTCGTCCTTTTGTAATAAAACCTATCTCTTCTCCTCTCATGAAACCCTTGCTTGTGTTTGTGAACCCCAAGAGTGGAGGCAACCAGGTGAGTCATTTTTTGTGAGTTTAACTTAGAAGTTTCAGTGCTTTTTTGAAAACACAATTCCCAGCACCAATGAAAATAGCGCCACTAAGGCCTCAAGCATTGGAAGACAAACTGGTTTCTCAGGGGCAAGGTTATCATTGCTCCAGCAGGGGATAGCCTTACATATTACAGGGTAAGCAAAACCTAGAGTTTCTATGATTCATTCCTTTGCTTGCAGATAAGATTATACCAGGAGTACTCCAAAAACTTAACTGCTGGCATTCTCCTTACAGATTTTCAAGAAAGGTCATTCTAGAATCTCTTAGTTAATGTTTCAGGGTTTCTCAACTCTCATGGTTAGGAAGTTCTTCATGAACTTATCTTTATTTCTTCCTATTGTTAAAATTAGGCCAGATTACTTTTGTCCCTATCCTCAGAGAAAAGAGAGAACAATGACTCAGCATAGCGATAATCATTCACAACAAACACCATTAACAACCAGCACCACCAATGCTATCAAAAATGTCACCTTCTCCAGGTTCCATCTAGTTCTTGCCCAAATCCTATAATGCAGTATCAACCCCATTTGAGGATAAAGAAATAGCTTTCGAAACGTTGTTTAATGGGGCAGGCCTGGTGGTGTAGTGGTTAAGTACTCTCAATCCACTTCAGCAGCCCAGGGTTTGCCAGTTCAGATCCTGGGCATGGACCTACACACTGCTCATCAAGCCATGCTGTGGCGGCATGCCACATGGAAGAACTAGAAGGACTTACAACTAAGATATACAACTAGGTAGTGGGACTTTGGGGAGGAAAAAAAAAAGGAAAGTTGTTGAATGACATACCTGAAGTGACATATCTGTTTAAAGGATAGATTTTTTTCTAGAATCCAGGTCTTTGTCTCATCTAATTCTCTTCCCACTCTCTGAGGCTTCTTATCAATACTCTCCTGTGGGCTTTGGTTTTCTCTCTTATTTTCATGTGAGATTGGGTGATAAAATATTTTCTCTGCCCATTAAGTTGTGTACATTTTACATTTTGAGGTAAGATTTTTTGAAGTTTCCCATGAAACAACTGAAGATTCAAAACTATTCAGTCACCCTAAACAAGGAAGGGAGTCGTATAATTAGGATTGACCCAACAGTCTGAGATAATGTCCTTACTGCTAAAGATAATGGGCATTTTCCAGATTGTGCTAGTTACAATCAAGCTTCTCTTATGGGAGCTTTTTTTAAATAAAATATTTTTTTTAAATAAAGAAAATGTTATCCCTCCTTTCCTCTATTTCTTCAAAATTCTTGGTCACTTGCTTTGTTAAAAATTTCTATTAACATTGTAGAGAACAGGGAAAAGAAATGTGTTGTAAGCAGAGAAATAATGTATTTTCAACGTCCTGCTTATTTTGAGTGCTGAGCGCTGATTGTATTGTGATGATGGTGATCCTAAGAGTATCAGTGGAGGAGCACCTGGAGAGGAGTTTCTTGGGAGTGAGGTTCAATTTGCCCTGAGCCATACCTCCTCTCTAGGTCTGGTCTCCCTGTAGCCTCAGAAGGGTTGGGGGTGAGGTTGGGGACCAAGGAACAGAGCAAAGCTAATATAATTGACTCCATAATTTTGGCCACCTGAGTACCACATGCTAATTAATGCCAAATATATTTTATCATAACAATCATTATATAAAATTCATTTATGAAATCATAAGCTTTTTTTCTAGGGCATACAGAAGCTTGTAGGTGGTTCCTACGTTTGAGGAGCAGACAGTCCGGTTAAGATGTAGCCTGTTCTTGTTCAGTCCCTGTATAAATTGTTAATGACAGGGACTTCAGAGATGATCTAACATTGCTTCCTATTTCATTACGTTGAAAACAGCTCAAGGGAAACTGAAGTAAATTTTGTAAGCATGTATTGTTTGTTAATGACACAATAGGGGAAACTGGGAAAAATAATTCAAGCAACATTAACTATATATGAGTTCTAAATTGAGTGGATCAGACCAAAAGTGCTGTGGAATTTCAGAGGCAAGCAGTGACTTGGGAGTGGTAAGGAAATGGTGTCATGGACGTGGCTGAAATTGAAGACAGACACTGCTTAGTTATGCAGAGGAGAGAAAGCTGGAGTAATGCCCCTTTCCTTCTCTCTACTGTGGCAAATTCATGTTCGTCCTTTAAGGCTCAGGAGCACCTTTCCGAACCATTTTTCAAAATTAATTGCCCTGTCTGCTATGCTCCCATAGCCCTTGGTACATCTGTATTATGTGAATCACAACATGAGTGCTCTACATGTGTCTGTATTGCTAAATATAAGCTCCATAATGCCAGGGGCTGCACCTTTGAACCTATGATTTCTAGTACATTGCATGTAGTAGTAAACAAATTATTGTCTAATAAACAATATGAATAGAAGAATGGATGTTGTGATGAAAATGATTCATTTGGAGGACAAAATGAGGGGAACAAGTATATTATTAGACATGGTTAAAGATTAGAATGAGCCTATGGAGCAGTGTCTTAAAACTTGGCTGAAGATTTTGGATTTGTACAATGGAAACGAGTCTTTTGCTGTTTAAAAAGTTTTTTAGTTTTTAAAAATATTTTATGTATTGAACAAAGGAGAATATGGTGGAAGCATTTTTAAGGAATATTGATTTAACACATTGAGAATATATGTAAGTCAGGAGGCGATCCACAAAGCTTTGGCATAAATTGGATAGATGGATAGATCCAATGGATGCGTGGATTGATGAGTGCATGGATGGATGGATGGGTGGGTGGATAGTTAACGGATGAATGGAAGAATGGTGGTTGGGTGGGTGGACAGGTGGATGGGTTGATGAGTGGATGGGTGGACAGATGGATGAATGGATTACTTAAGGGAAATAAAACATCATGATGAAGATTTTACAGCAGATTACTTGAACAGTGGCTTTCTTATTGATGAGTATTCAGGAAAGGGAAGGATTATTTTGGGAAAGAGGTTGAGATGTGTTTGAGGAATTTGAGGTGACAGTAAGGTATTCCAGTAAAAAAATAGGCAGTTGTTAGAGACAAAAGACTTAAATGACTTTGCTATCATTTTATACATTTTGGCTTGTGAGTGTGTTGTCCTAATGATGTTACTTCCGGAATGTCTAGGATTCACAGAAGTATGAGAATCCAAACCAAAAATGAATATTACATAACTTTAAATTTTTCTATATGCTTCCTCTGTAAAATAGAATTCTTTGCTAAGCCTAGTAAATATAAAGAACATGGTTTCTAACTCTAATGTGAAATGCTGAGAAAGCTGTAAAGAAATCCAGACACTCATGTACAACTGGAATCATTCAAACTAACTCCTGCTGCTCAATCTATTTATGGTTCCATCCTCAGTCTTAGGAATGCGCAGCCTGATGCCCTCATTGTAGTGAGTAGGGAAGACTTGTGGTCAGAGGTTATCTAACTCTGCTGTTGGGACCAGCCTTTCCCTGAGCTGTGGCTGTAATGTGCACTTAACATTGCAGGAGAGTGTAGATTCAGCTGCACCATGGGAAGTCAGAGGATGAATTAAACGATCCCTGTTTGGCAAACAATCAGAGGAAGAGAATTTCTCATTCCACAGCTCCCTTATTTCCTCTATACTTTTGCCCTCCCCTGCCCCGTTTTGTCCTTCTCACCCAAATGAACCATAGTTGAGACAAAGCAGCAAAAGAGAGCAGAGGGTGGCAGTGAAAATCAGGCAAGTGCACCCCAGGAAAGTGAAACAGGGGTTAACATCCCTTCTCACCTGGAGTTTCTCCTTATAGAACATTCTGTGCTCGCACCTTACATAGTATGATGTTCTGTTGTGAGAAGGAAGACCGTTCACTTTTATTTACCTCTAGACAAGTTAAGAGATTAGCAACATGACCTCTACACCTGTTTGACATCCTAAGTCATAAGAACCTTTAAAATACTACTCATCAGAATTCTTACTTGGAAATTTTCAGTTTCAAGAAACTTCAGTCCAGAATTAGTCCAGTGGCTTTCAAACTTTTGTGTAAATAAAAAACAAGGAGACACTTGTTAAAAATGCTCTACCCCATAATATCTGGCGCAGTGAGGCTGAGGTGAGGCCCGGGAATGTCCATGCTTACTAAGCATCTCAGGTGATTCCGATATAGGTGGTTTGTGGAACACACTTAGAGAAACATCATCAGTTATTTCAGAGTCTCTGAGAATACCTGGGGCCTGTGTGGGGAGCACAGCAGGTGGGAATTTATCTGAGATGAAAAGGTATTGATTTGTTTGGAAAACAGCATCTTCCCTTGTCCTTACTATCATCAAGGCTGCTCATCTCTTGGCTTAGAGCAGTGCTTTTCAACCCTGGCTGCACATCAGAATAACCTGGGCAACTTTTGATGTCTTCCCCACCACATAGTAATTAAATCAGAACCTGGAGGGGAGGACCCCTTATGTGATATAAGGTCCGCAGTTTCTTGTGTAGCCTGTGTTGAGAGCCCTGGACTTTTCTTCTCTAGCTTTATTGTGCCTATGAATGGCTTGGGGACCGTGTTAAAATGCAGCTTCTGAATCAACGAGTCACGGGGTTGCTCTAAGAGTCTCCTTTTCTAACAAGCTCCCAGGTGATGCTGTTGCTGCTACTCAGAGACCACGCTGATTAGCACAGGCTTACTGCAATTAACAGAGAAATACTGTGCTGTTTTTGTTATTAAATCTTAATTTTTGCCCTTTCATAAATTTATTCTGCTCATCTGCTTCTAGCTATAAAGCACTCCCCTCTCTTCTGTTCTTGAAGCTTAGACATCAAACTTTTTAAAAAACACTTGCTTAGGCCCCTGTTCTTTAAATAACTGGACTGTATTGCCATCTGCTGGCAAGTAAAATACCTCTTGCATTTTTTCCTTCCTACGGTATTTTTGTGAATGGAAAATTGCCAACACTTAGCAGGAATATATTGAGAGGAACACATATAGGGACTGCTTCTATGTCCTTTTAAACAATCCTGTCTTTTAAAGATAAACTTCACAATAATTTTCTGTTTCTCCAACATTCTTAAGGTGGAGACAATACTGGGTGTTTTGCAGAGCTTTAGAGGTTGGCAGCACTGCTGTTACTGCTGGGATCTGAATTATTTGAGGGAATAAGCACTGGAATCGGGGACCACGGTATCGACTTTGAGTGTCTCCTGTGGAGAAGAGGTAGTAAGTGGAAGATAGAGTTTACTCCCACATAATCCCCTTCTCTGTGTGGAAACCTGAGGGCTCAAGAAATACACCTTCTCTCTTAGATTTATCTCTGCTTTAACTTCAAAACTTACTATTTTTCTTGGATGCTCCTGACTCATTAACATCTTTCTACCTGAGTCTTCTAGTCCCTTCCAATATCTCTTGATGCTTCCTGCTTTCACATTCTCTCCCTCACACTCTCATGAACTTCATCTTCCGGTAACATCGATTATGAGTTCAGGGTTAAGCAGGTGTTTTGACCACTAGAGTGATTCCAGCTAGCCAGTCCTTAGAGTTGAGGGGTTCAGACCATGGCTTCGCACACTTTTCAATGTGAAATTCCAAGGTTGAAGTGTGGCTTGAGTTGGATCCCTGGATTGGAGCTCCCACAGACCTTCTCAGTAGGTGATAGAAGGAAGGGTGTCCAGTCTGTGGACAGGCTCATGCTGACCAAGTTCATACTACTATCTGTGGATAGGCTTCCCCAGACCAGGTCCGCCACTTCTAAGTCAAGTGCAAGTCAACCAAGATGGGAAGAAGGAGGAGACGAGAGTAAATAACCTCAAATATTTGAGTCTGCAAACTGTTTCTAAAAACTCGAGCAAACAACCTCAATGAAGATGTTATTTTCTGTGATGCTCAACCTGGGGATAAATCAAGAGTCATTATGTTTAGATAAAATTTTAGGCTCCTAAAGCTTAGAAAAGGCTGACAAGAGGGTGGAGGGGCAGTCAAAACCCCTTGTCAAAACCCAATCGCAAGATCTTCTTGTTGAGCCAGCCTCAACAGATGGAATTAAAGCAATCAAACAATAAATCTGTGGAAAATACCTTTTTCCAAGTCACAATATTGGGAATGTGGGGGCGGCTGTCTTAATCTGTTCAGGCTACTATAACAGAATACCATAGACTCGGGGGCTGACAGACAGCAGACATATTTCTCACAGTTCTGGAGGCTGGGAAGTCCAAGATCAAGGCAGCCACAGATTCGGTGTCTGGTGAGAGCCCACTTCTTGGTTCATAGACAGCCATCTTCTCAGTGTGTTCTCACATGGCAGTAGGGACAGAGGACCTCTTTATATAAGGGCACTAATCCCATTCATGAGTCACTAGTCACCTCATTACCTAAGCACCTCCCAAAGGCCCCACCTCCTAGTATCATCACATTGAGGTTTAGGATTTCACCTTATGAATTTTGGAGGAACACAAACATTCAGTCTATAGCAGTGCCTAAAACCCAAACCAAGCCATCTAGCCCCTTTGATAAGTCTGGGACCTGAGGTCTAGCTTTTTAGTCTGTAGCTAGACTGATGCTTCAAAATGTAAGTCTTAACTTCCCTGCTTAGAGCATTTCAGTGACTTATTTCCTGTAGAATAAAGCCCAAGATCCTTGGCATACATGACTTAATCTAAACTCTCTTGGGTGGTTTTGTCTCCCACCACTCCTGCCTCACAGGTCAAAGACTGAACAGAATGAAGTTTTTCATGGCGTATCTTGTTGTTTCACACATATTGTGCCTTTACCCTAAAACTTCTTCCTCTACTCCATGTGGAAAGAAATGGTTAACCCGTATTTCAAGACAAAGTTCAAGTATCATATGTAAAAAGCCTTCATCTGATCCCCAAATGTGGGCTTAGAGTATCTCCTCTGGCCACTCATACCTCTCAGAAGGCATCTCTACCATAGCATTTACCATTTTAGTGAGCTAACTGATTTCGTATTGGTCTCCTGAGTGTACACATGGGCAGGGTAGGAGCCTCCTATCTGTTGATTAAGTAAATGAGGTGTTCCTTTGGTGTTGTTTGGAGCCAGTTTGAAATAATTACTTAACCTCTTCCTCCCATGAATTTTAATTTTTCTTCAGCCTTTCTTATTGTCTGGGCAGTTCTTTCCATGATCTAGATAATACCTCAGTGACATAATCCAAGGCTTGCTTATTAACATATCAGAATGTTTCAGCCTACATGAGAAGATTGGTAAGGTATTTGAGCTGACCCCTTCTTAATTGATTCTCTATACCCCCAAATCATTACCATTATGTTTTCTTTTATGAATAATGCATAGAACTTCCTCTTGAGAGCAAGATCTTCTGTTTCATCCGTCTCTCTATTCCCCCACCTAAAACTGTCCTTAGCACATAGTAGGTGAATGGATGAATCCTGTTCATTTCCCTCTAGAACAATCTACCTGTTTTCTCCTGTCACACTCTGTTCCCCAACACATGGAATTGGAAAGAACAATTTTTCACACTGCTTCTTTTTGTCACTCCATAGAAATACCTGGTCTCACAATATCTTAAAAAGTTCTGTGGTCAATGAGGTATTGTATCTACAACCGTATGTATGGGAACCGTCTCCGGAGTGTATTGGAATTGATGTGTAAGCTATTTTTTCATTTAGAGAAAACTGGACTCGCGCAAAAGTTGCAGCTTTTGCATTTGGCAGATGGCGTGTGATAACTATGAGAGTGTTTGGGACTTGTTAGTGAATGACGCTTGTGTAAATGACTAAGTAGATTTAATCCTGCCAGTGAGAAAGAAAGAAATTACTCTTTTCTTAGTGAATTAGTATTTGTCGGACCATTCAGTTCTATTGAATAAATTACCTTTATGAAAGCTCTAAAGTAGCTTATGCTAGAGGTAACAGCAGAGGTAATAGAACTGACTTAAACATGTGATAGGCCTTTTTTTTCCTCCACCCACCAGTACTAATTTAAAAACAATGCAATGCTTTCATTCAGACACTTAACTATTTTTGCTAATGAATATATTTTAGAAAGATTACTTTAAAAAGAAGTAATTATATCATGTCTGAGTGTAGACTCTGATAGAGTAGCCATGTATGGTTATGAAGTTATCACCACACAACTCCAGAGGGCGTTATTCCAATAGGCTGCAATGTAAATGGTGCCTCCTAGAGGTGTGCAGTGCAAAATTTGCCTGCCTCAATACCCTTTCCTCAGAAGGATAAATGGAGATAAGTAGGTGTTCCTACTAACACAAATTGAAAATGAGCAAAAACAGAATGGTGTGGTCACTCAAACTTTCTGGAAAAATTTTAGTTTAAGAAAAGCAACCTCTAAATTCTTCTTATTTTTATTTTTTAAAAGATGTTAATTACCTAATATCATATGCCTAGTAGGAGAAGCTGAAGCTGAGAGATGCACTCTGCCGTAGCCAAAGATGGAAAGCAGTAATTAACGTCAACAGTTCATCTTGCCCCAGGAATCTAAAACTGAAAAATTAGTTTTCTAGCGAGTCAGTTGGAAATTTTTAATAAATTGATTGGTCATTAAAATGACTCTGGTGTTACCTATTAAACATAAAAGATTACTTAAGATAATCCCCAACTGACTTGATAGCAAGGCGTGGTGTGGGAAGAAAGAGATTCATCCAATTTTTAGTTAGTGTTGTGTAACTAAATCTATGTCTGAATTTTATAGGAAGCAAAATATGTCATTTGGTGAAACTGAAGGATTAGTTGTAATAATTAAGGATAGGATGCTATTCCTAAATTTATAGCAAGCACATGATAAAACAGAACTTTTAAATTATAGGTTTGGATGAACTGTGGAACAAAAGACCTGCATTGGCCTCTGTAACAACTGGCATAACAATATGATAATTATGAACTACACTTGAGCCCTCACACCCTTGAGTGTAATTTTATGAATAGACTAACAAGGAGCAAAAAAATAAAGGGACTAACATTTACAAAGGCCTATTTTGTACCGTATACTGTGCTGGGTACGTAACTATTACTAATTCATTTAATTCTCATAATCACCCTGGAAAGTAGACATTGCCCTCCTATTTTTGAATACCAAATTTCTGCAAGATTATAAATGCTCACAATCACCCAGTTAGGGCACCCAAGTTAGTTCTGAGTCAAATATGCTATTTCTACTTGGATGACCCTCAAATACAGTGAGGTAGGTACATAAACTTAGGAATATTTATTGCTGTGGTTGATAATGACCTAAGATGAGGCACACTACTCAATTTTAAAGCTCTTCTGATATTGCTTAATAAAAAGATATTTTTCCTTTCTTCTTTGCTCAATTTACTTTAAGAAATGATCTCCAGATCATTTGTATTTGCCATGATGGTCATCTTTATAAATGTCACAAGCACTTAAAACACTCCAAAAATGTTCTTGTGAGTGAGAAATGTTTGGCTTGGACAAACAGATATAGACATGGAAATTGAAAAATGTCAAAGTAAGGTTTGATACCACTAACTAGAGGAGTTATATATATAAATATATGTTAAATATAAATATATGTTATATATGTAAATATATGTTTTATATATATAAATATATGTTAAATATAAATATATGTTATATATGTAAATATGTTTTATATATATAAATATATGTTAAATATAAATATATGTTATATATGTAAATATATGTTTTATATATATAAATATATGTGTGTATATATGTATATATACACACACACACAAATGGGGAGCCTGTGATAATTTTGCTTCATTTAAAAAAATTATTTCAATAAAATTAGTGAATACTGTCCAGATTTCAAATTATACAAAGACAATAGTAGTGTTCACAACAAGGTAAAAATTGTTGAATTACATAGGCTGACTAATAACTTCCCTACAGGATTTCTATACATTAAGTAATGGTGGTAAAACCTATAGATACTATTCATTAAGCACTTATTGTATGACAAACACTGTGAGGTGCTCCTCAAACATTATTGCGTTTAATCTTTACAACAGGTCTGTGAACTAGGCATTTTTGTCTCCGCCTTAAAGAGAAGGCAGCTGAGGTTAATGAAATTGAGGAATTTCCCAGAGTTACATAGGTTTAACAGACGTCTAATCTGGGCATTCAGCCTATGTGTATCGATGGCCAAAGTCCATGATTTTAACTACTTCTCTATGCTGTTTCTAATTAGATATTATTTTAGATAACAGGATTTATTTTTATTTTTATTTATTTATTTATTTATTTATTTATTTTTAAAGATTTTATTATTTCCTTTTTCTCCCCAAAGCCCCCCGGTACATAGCTGTATATTCTTCGTTGTGGGTTCTTCTAGTTGTGGCATGTGGGACGCTGCCTCAGCGTGGTCTGATGAGCAGTGCCATGTCCGCGCCCAGGATTCGAACCAACGAAACACTGGGCCGCCTGCAGCGGAGCGCGCGAACTTAACCACTCGGCCACGGGGCCAGCCCCTTATTTTTTAAATGAGTAGCTAATATTTGGAAATTTCTTCCTATTGTCATTTTTTTTTCCTTCCAGGGAACCAAAGTCCTGCAGATGTTCATGTGGTACCTGAATCCACGGCAAGTCTTTGATCTTTCTCAGGAAGGGCCAAAAGATGCGTAAGTCTGGAAATACCCTCCATGGGCCATACTCTTTTAGGCAAGTGGGAAGGACTTGCTGCTTTGGAGTCATATTTTATTATTTGATTACCTTGTGAAATGTTTTCTGACCATCTCTCGTCTATTTTCTCATCTGCTCTCCTCTCTTTAATACTTGATCTGATATTTCCCCCCTTGCTCTTCATTGGGTTAATTCCCTTCCAAACCATCTTCTCAGCTGTTCACTCAGTGAATACTTCTAGTGTGTTTGCTGCTTATGTGCATGCAACATTATTAGCAAGTCTGTGAATTGGGAAAGGATTGGTAATTTTTCTACTTATGCATGTTCAACCTTGGAGATGTACATTAATGGGAATGTAAGTGTATCTTTGTGCAGAATGGCCATATTTGTTCATAAATATGTTCATGATTTGAATTCAAGGCTGTGCGTGTGTGCATCTGTGTCCATTTGAGAGATTAATTGATGGTACCTGTGGATTCTACGCAAGAGTAGGGGAGACGTTTTAATTCCTGCTCAAGCCATTTTCTGGGATTTTCAGAAGTTTTCATGCTCAGTTTTTGTTACAAGTATTGAATATAAAGTCTAGATGTAGGTGACGTGTATCCTGTATCTTCCCCTTGGTAGAGGGGTACGTGGTGGGAAAGAGCAGGGTCATTTCTTCTGTTGTCTGATTCTCTTCCTAAAACCCATCTATTAAGATGATTTCGATGTCATCTAATAAACATAGAACTTTAGGAATACTAGTTACTAGTTATTTTTAAAATAAGAAACAGTATCAAAGGTAAAGAAATATCGGTTTGGATGATTTCTAGAGAAATAATGTTCCTGTATAAAATGGATAAATTACATATTTTAAACATACAGGAGAACAGTAAATATGAAGATGTATTTCTACCATAATTCTCTTAATCTATGAACTTCTTGGCCACTAGGGTTTGCTATCAGACTTCTATAGTTTTTTCTGTATTTGGATGTACTAAGGCAAATCTGCTACCCTGGCTTTTGACCTGCTAGATGCTTAGTTTCTTAAGATTTGATCACTTTAGACTTTAGGTGGACACTTCATATATCACCACAAAGAACATGGCAGGACAGGAAATATTTTCAGAAAAAATAATATTTGGTTTAAGTAGGTGATGTTTTCTAGAACAGAACTATTAACCGCTTCACTTAAGCAAGCGTTTTAGCAGGGTTGGTATAATTGCATTTTCTTGAGAGCCTTTATGAAAGATAAATGATCTAACTTCAAGCAGACAAATTCAAAATAAAGGAAAACTAATAAGCTTTCCCTCTTTGGGCTGAGGAGTACAAATGGTGGTTTGAGTGTTAGTGAGTGAGTTGAGAGAGAGGTGGAATTTTGGGTGTGGTAGTGACAATGCTAGTAGGGTATCCTCCCCCCCACCCATTTCTCTGAAAAAGGTTTCCTGGGATTAAGAGTGGGAAGTATAGGTTTGAAAAATAGACAGATTCAGGAAAAGCTAATAAAATATGAGGAGGAGACATATAAGGACTATTGATTGACAATTGATGATTTGTCTTTGAGAAAGGAAGGAGGAGAACGATGGGAAAAGAAAAAGAAGTCAAAACTAATGAGGAAAATAATGTGAGCTGACACCTTAATAGGAATTATGGGAAATAAAACTCTAGGACACCCTAAAATCCATTCCAGTGTCAGCAATTTAACAATGATGTTTGCTGCCAACCTCTGCTCCAGTTGTTGGAGTCAGTCCTTTATGATTACTTGGTAACTAGTTTTGGTGGTATTGTGTCCCTGATTATACATTTTCTCTAGTACCCCCACTACCACTTTTTGCTGTGCATTTTCTCTCTTCTGTGTATGGCCAGTGCTGTGATTTTTTTGTTTACTTTTCCTTCTATTTCCTCTACAGGCTTGAGTTGTATAGGAAAGTACCAAATCTGCGAATTCTGGCCTGTGGTGGGGATGGAACGGTAGGTCCTTGAAATAGAATCCCACTCCCTGATTTCTTCCATCTTTATTTTGTTTTCCTTATGACAGTTCTCTTTCTTCATTCTCACCTCACAGTCTTTCCAATCCCCTAAAAAACACACGTCTTTCTCATATGAATCATAGGCTCTAAGGGTTAGGAGAGAATTTGTTGTTATCCTCATGGATTCATACTTGGTCTTTCTCAACTACGTTTCACTCCCTCAACTATACTGTATCCTTTCCTGTTCCACAAGGTAAGGATGTGGTCAGATCATTATAATGAAGATTATAGATGACTAAAATTCTTTTAATAATAAAAACTGCTTATTTCTATTTGTTCTTAATAATTGATCACAATTACTAAGGAGAAGTATGTGGACACAATTGAATTCTTGCTTTTTTGTTTTACTAGTAGAAATAAAACTTAGAATATTGGCTCACATTGGTTTGTCTTAAAGATCATTATTGTTCTTATTTGTGTTCATTTTTGAAGAAAAGGTGGAATTGGACTGAAGTTTGACATCACGGATATATTTTTCTCTGTCTTGTATATTTCTCCATTTTTCCCTCTACTTATATTGGCATATTTAGCAAAGACAAAGAGTTGAGAAAAATCACATTTAGATTCTGCAGTCCACTGACTTTTTCTTCTGTATTTGGAGTCTGCTCTCATAGGACCTAGGATTTTGTTATGAGCTATCTTTGGCTTTTCCTTAATCTCCCTAATTAGAATGTTTTATTCTCAAAGGTAGCAAGGAAATCTAATTTGATCTCTGATGGCACATGAGCATTTAATGCAGCATTGGACATACGTTAAATCTAATAAATGCAACTGGAAAAAATAGAACAGTGATCCCACTGGTCCATTTAGATATTCTGAGGAGAGGAAAACTTTTTTTTAAGTGAGAAAATAGTGTTTACTATTCGTCAAGATTTGCAATACACATTGTTAGCTTATAAATTTAATTATAAAGTCTTACAGCAAAGAAGCCGAACTTGTTTCACTTTGTTTAACCCAGTGTTTTCCAAAATTATTTGACCAGGGAAATTTTTCCCCCACGATGCCAATTAAATTTCAATCAATTGTAGTGTTCTAGGGACATATATTTAGTGATGTGCTAGAGTGGAATTTTCACAACTTCTTTTAGTAAAAATTACATCTAAACAAATCCTCTGGGGATGGAGATACACACCACACATACACACATGCGTGCACACACACACACTCTCTCTCTCATGCTGTGTTCTTCCTAGCTCAATCATCCCCCCAGATCAGTTATCTTTAATAAAAGGATAAACTCATTGTGACCCTTTATTATAGTCATCTTCCTTATTTTAGAATGTACTTGTTTTCCCATATGACTTCAGCATCCCACTCATGACTTTTCTAAGCCTTCTCTAAAACTTGGTGACAGCAGTAGACAAGTTGAGGATATGCCTGGTGTCCTGAATTCATATCTTCCTCTTTCTTAAGTGGCAATGACCTCAAATCTACATGAGCTACCCATTCCATCTCCACATCTTGGTCTTCATTGTCTTCCAAACTTCCCCATTATCCATTGAACCTTCCATCACTCTCTCTCGCCCCCACTGCTTTCTTCTTCCTTTCCGCTACTCAGCAGATATGTGTAAGAAGCACTGTTCTAGGTTATGTGGTATCGAGATGTTTTCTGCAATTAGATAAGTATTTGAAAATATGGGATTTCAAAGCATAAAGGACAAGAAGAGAAGACAGCCAAGCCCAGACACTTGTGAAACACCTATAATTATGGAGTCGAAGTCAAAATTCAAAAGAAAAATGAAAAGATAGCAGTAGAAGGACCATCAGTAGTCTATTCTGTCAAGAAAACAAGCCATAAAAGGAGTTTCCAGAAAGTCAGTGGTTATATCTGTAAGGAGAGACTGAAGAATTACCATTGAATTTGGAGACCAGGAAGTAACTGGTGGTTTTCAAGAAAAAACTTTCAATAGAGTGTCAGAGACAAAACCAAGCATGATGAGAGAGATTCGGTACATCCCTAAAGAATCCTAATTACCAGATCCAGTTACAGTGTTGAGTGTCTGTGAATACACTCTGGTGCCATTAATACCACCCTTCTTGACACACAGACTACTGATTCTCCTACATTTTATATCCTGTCTTTTCTAGCTCTCTTATTTAAATATACCATAATTAATGGGTATTCCACAAGGCTAAATATAACTTTTCTTTTATATTCTAGGTAATTTTTCCTCTTAGGGACCTTAACTATGTTCCTAACTTCAGTTTTCGCATTCTTCCACATAACTCACCAATGCACTAGACGTTTACACTTGGGTCCCTTGCAACAGGCATGTCTAAAATAAAAGTAATATATTTACCCTAGAGTTGGTGCATACTTTTGAACTAATTATTTTTGACAATAGTAACCTTTATAGTCCAATCACTCAGAATCAGACTTTGCTTATCTTGTACCTTGTTTATATTTTTAATTTTCTCAGTTTGGAATATGAAACTTTTAATTTTGAGTGAGGGTAGAGTTTATGTAAAGAAGAAGCATCCTGATAGATTCACGAAAAGAAACTGCTGGCAAGTGAAGTATAGTTCTTGAGAGTTTCAGGTGTATATTTGACATAAGGTATTCAGCCTTTAGTTGGGGAGCTTATCTATCACTGTCGAGGCTGTCAGAATTCTGTCAGTATCATGGCAAAGTTCAAGGAGGAATCCGAAATGGAATATTTTTGACTGATTAGCATGAGGATGTATTAACCCTTAACCGTATTAATTTAAGTATGCAAATTATTATTTAATATAGACATCTTGCAGTAATTTGGAAATAAGTTCTTAGGCTTCAATATTAGTTACTTTAGTTTTATGTTATTAAAAAATATAAGGATGCAGAGTGATGTATCTCCCAATATTGCACTTGGAGGTGGAAGAAGTGGTTCTGCCACTATTTCTGTGACCTTTGTCAGGTGCCTTAACGTCTTTTAAGACATTTGAAATCTGCAAAGGGATACATTTGGATCTCTAAGGATCTTTACAGCTGCAGCATTATAATAGTATAAACCATTGCTGTTCAAGAGAACTGTAATACAAGCCACATTTTCAATTTTAAGTTTTCTAGAAGGCACTTAAAAAATTTTAAAAAGCAGGTAAAATTAATTTATAATATTTTAACCCAATATATCTAAAATGTTATCACTTCCACCTACAGTCGGTATAAAAATCATTAATGAGGTACTTTATGTTTGATTTGTGCTATCTGTGAAATCTGGTGTATGTTTCATGCTTACCACTCCTCCACTTTGGATTAGACACATTCGAATGCTCAGTCCCCACTTGCAACCAGGGCCCATGCAGTGGACAGCACAGCTGTAGTCTCTTTGTAACTGGTTTACATAGTCCTGAGGTGGTCACATAGTTGCAGGTATCAGATGGGCTGGCCCCATCTTTGATCTCTAGGCTGAGAGAAAACTCAGCTAACTCTAGAATGATCGCAAACTTTCATGTTTATCACTCAGAAATAGTTGCTCTTTGGTTGTGTGGTAAATTTGTATTCTCTCCCTTCCTTGGCCGCGTCTTCACCCATCCAGCTCCCCATGGCTGTCACCCTGCTTAAATATTGAAGAGCATGTGAACCAAGACACCAGAGGCACACACTCTCCCTTTCTTATGGCTCCTTGAGGTGAAACATGATCACTACTTACCTGTCCCCTGACCTTGATGAACTGGGCTGGGTCAGCAGGTCCACATTTAACCATGTTATCATCTTTTCAAAGACCTGGAGTTAAATGAACTTTAGCCACCCAGTTCATGCTTACTTCATGTTCATTTTGGCTTCTGTAAATGAGGATACACCCTAAACATTAGGCACCCCCATGCCCTGACTTATTACAGCCACAGCATGGAAGAAAGCATTGTTTTCCTTTAATTGATAGGGGCAAGCAGACCATTCCAAGCCCCTCTTCTCCCTTAGCCTATGTTTGTCCCATCCTCTCTCAAGAGGAAGCGCATGGTACACCCTCAGTAGCAGTCATTGTGAATGTGTGAATGGATATCCTAAATCTACACTCTGTTTCAAAAAGCTCATACCTTTACTTTTATCTTGATTCCTTAGGGCTGATTTTAAACATTTCTTTTAACACACAGTAACCTTGTAAGCTATCAAGTGCAAATGAAAATGAAAATATCAAAGGGAAGAATCGTAGTGTACGTGTTAGAAAGGGACACCTGGGCATCGAATCCTGCATCTTGATTATCTTTCAGAGTTCAGAAATGTTGCCCTTGTTTTCCTTTGATTTCTCAGTATGAATAGCCTTCACTTTTTTGCCTGCCTATAAGGAAATGTAACGTGCATCTACTCTGTTCAAAGAAAGTGTCAATTCACCATCCTCTCCACCCCTCAGCTGCCTCTAATGTAAGTATATTGCAGAATGAAAGCATTGCTCAAAATGCACTTGGGAAACACACAGTGATAGCTAAAGCCGAACATGGACAGGTGGTGGCAGCATTGGCCAGCCACTGCGGCGGCATGGCTGTACTGCTAGGGGCAAAGCCAGGGACCTGGTGTTCTAACTCTGTCAGCCCCGCTTTTCCTAACACAAAAACAGGAAAGAACTCTGCAAACTGGAAAATGATTTTGCCCAGTCCAGATAGCTTTCTTCAGTCGTGATGGAAAATATGCCAAGTGCTGTGTGTTGCAACAAATTAAGTAATTTAATTGAAGGGGTGGTGGATGCGCTGGTTATTGCCATCATTTGGAAATTATTTGTATTTCATGGACAGTGAATTAATCCCCTAACTTTCCTGTCCATCTGAGTGTCAGCATTCCTCATGTGATTTAGAATTTTTCTGTGCAGGCTCATCTTCAGAGGAAGTTGTTTTGTTGTGTTTGATTTTTCCCTTTTCTTTCTCTGCATCACTTCGCTGTCGCTTTCTAGTAGTTTGAATGGTTTCCAGGGCTCTGAGACAAGAGTCAGGTTTTCTATAGGTGGCTAAGTCTCCCATCCAGAGGAGATGTCAGGGGTTTTTCAAGTATGTCGGTGAACTAGTGGGAACATGGGGCCACACATTAGAGAGAGGCTTTCTCAGGACCCTCCAGCCATAACAGTTCTCAGCTGTCTATTGGTCATGGTCTCAGGCTGGGGTTCTTCACACTCCTCCTGACCAGAAAGGGGCTTGGCTCCAGCACAGCCTCCTGTCAGCAAGGGGCAAACTTTTATTCCCCATTATCAGACAGAAGCCCACCTCCTGACTTCCTCCCCTTACTGTTTTGTTTTGTGTTTTGTTTGTTTCTGGTGCATGAAGCTTTTTTTTTGCTGTTATTATTGTGTCTAGAGTGAAATGGGGTATTGAAGGTGTAAACTCATAGCGTTATCTTTACCAAGAAGAGAGAGACACGTTAACTAAGCATAAGAAAAACGTTTCAAATTTAAATCTACCTAAAAGAAATGGACTGACTTGTGAGTACAAACCATAAAGGGAGGCTGCATGATCGTTTCTCAGGATTGCCTTCTTTTCCCTGCTCTGTATGGATGTTGAATTAGATTTCCACTAAGTGCCATTGCATTTCTGAGAGTTCTGGTTCTGGTCAGGGCTGTTTGCATCTGCTGTCAGTGATCCCTGATTCTTGGGATTTCTGAGTTTTCATGTCCTTTAAAGCCCCTTCTTATAGTTTAATAGGAGCATCTGCTTTTACTGTGTTTAGTTTGTGCTTTTAGCAGCACGGGAACAGTATATGGCATAGTCATCAGAACTATTTTAGCATCTGGTATTATTTTTTCTTTAGTAGCAAGCTTTGTTAGTATTGTGTGTAAAAGAAGAGCAAAAGCAGCACTGGGTCAGAATCTAAGGAGTTTTCTCGGAGTAAATTGCCCAGTTTGGGGAAATGGAGGGACTTTTCACTCTTTTGTAGATCCGGATTTTTAGTTCACCGCATTGGGTGAACATTGTGCTTTGCCTTTCTACAAGGTAAACACAATTTTAAACTTCTTGAGGCATGGGCAAGTCTTCCATCCTGGGAAGTAATCATTGTGGAGGAGAAAGGATTTTAGATGGGAATCAAGGGACCTGCCATGACTCTGCCACTTCTGATTATTTAGTCTTGAGCAAATTATATGATCGCTCTGCACCTCACTTAATAAATCTGCAAATTAACTGAATTTGATCAAGCAATTTCTAATATTTCTCCAGCACTCCAAAGATTCCAAAAGTCCATGCCACTGTCTCTGGGATGGTCAGGCCATATCCAGAACTGGGTTTAGTTTTTTATTTGAAGGTTCCTGGCACCAAAGTGGTTAAGAGGTTGGCCTTTGGAGCTTGGCATAGCTAATTTCGAATGCCAGTTCTACCACATGAACAATTTGATACTAAGGAGGCCATTGAACTTCCTTCCAAGTCTCAGTTTCCTTACCTATAAAATGGAGATGAAAAATATATTGATCTTTTAGAGTTCTTTTAAAGTTTAATAAGATACCTCATTAGAGAACTTGGCTCAGAGACTAGCACATAGAAAGCAGTCAGTAATGTCACTCTTTTATGTTATTGTAAACTCCTTGAGAGCAGTCATTCTACTTTATCTATCTTAGCCTAGCTCATTTATCTTTTTATTTCACTTGCTTAGTTCTGTGTTTTATATGCAGTAGTGTTCAATAAAGGTACTATTAAAGCATAATTTTCAAAATTTGAAAAAAATGACCCTCCTACACATCTAGAATGAATACATGTCAAAAATTTACTTAGCTCTTTTATGAAGGAACCAGCACTATGATAAAGCTGATTTATTGGAGAAGTAGAAAAAACGGATTGTGTAGTTTGTACCAAAATAATTTTCCTAAATTTGAGACAAAATTGATTAATATCCTATGGGGATATAAAACCATAACCTGTTAAAGTAATCTTCTCTTCTCAACATCTGTATCTCTAGAGGACAGAAACCTTCAAGTTAACCTACAATTGTAAAGTTCTTAGATCGGCCTGTGAAACACTAATATGACATTGTAAGGATATACAAGTTTCTTTTTGCTATTTCCAAGTTTTGGGTAATTTTTCTAAATAGTCGTAATAAGACTAAACTCAAAGTATTGTTTATCTCAAAAAAAAGATTAAATGAGAATATGTTTCTACTATATGAGTATCTATTTTCTGCCTAAACTTGTAATAAGCACTAGGTCCATCCACAATTATGTTTTCATAATGTTTCATTAAGAGAAATATAGGGATATTTAGGAAAACTACTATTTCTAAGATGATACCATGGAGGGTAACTATTTAACGAGCGCTTAGGTGGGCCAGGCACCAGATTACGGGCTTTAGATATATTTTTATCTATAAACAATCTTGTAGGTAAATATTATCTCCACTTTGAAAATCAGGCAAATGAGTCTGTGAGGTTAAATAATTTAATCAAGATTAGGCAGCCAATATAAGCCAGAATTGAAATTCAGTCTGATTCTGAGTCTTCCTTCCTTCCAGTGCCCTACGTTATATATCTCCCTAAATTTTAAACTCTCCTAAATTGTAGAGTAGATCTCTAGCTAAACATACAGATGAAGGGGTCCGATTTTGCTGGTATGATAGTATGTACAAAACAGTCCTTTTCCCTAAAAGAGGCTTGCCTATTTTTTCTTTTAAATTGGCACCTGAGCTAATATCTGTCGCCAATCTTCTTTTTTTTCTTCTTCTTCTTACTCTCAAAGCCCCCCAGTATGTAGTTGTATATTCTAGTTGTGAGTGCTTTTGTTTGTGCTATGTGGGACGCCACCGCAGCATGGCCTGATGAGCAGTGCCATGTCCGCACCCAGGATCTGAATCAGCGAGACCCTGGGCTGCCGAAGCGGAGCGTGTGAACTTAACCACTCGGCCATGGGGCCGGCCCCGAGACTTGCTGTTTTGAAACCACCTGAGATAGGTGGTCTTTCTGTTCCCTGGCCACTGGATCAAAACATGTTTTAAAGAAACATAAAATCATTTCACTAAGCTCTTTAAAGCTGCCTCCTCTCAAGTTGTCTTCTTTGTAACTTACCTCTTTCTTATCTCTCTCCTGGTCCCCAATATGTCTGTAGGTGGGCTGGATCCTTTCTATTCTGGATGAACTGCAGCTGAGCCCTCAGCCTCCTGTCGGGGTCCTTCCTCTGGGCACCGGGAATGACCTGGCTCGAACTCTCAACTGGGGAGGGGTAAGAACTGCTCTCACGGGCTGCCCATGTTATCAGGCATCAGGGTCCCCCAATCCACAGATGTCGTAATGGAAGGGGAAGATGCTGCTGCCTTCCATGGAATAAGTTAGAGTTGAGAATCCAGGTGCCCATGAACCATGATTTTATCTGGTAATTTTTTTGGTTTAAACTTACAATCATCTAGAGGAGAAGGGAAAGTTTGGTGTTAAAGAAAAAATTAGTGGCTAGTACACAGGCTTGGGGATTTTTGAGGTATCCATTAAAAGACAGTGGGTGGGTTGGCCTCAAGTCTTCCTGTAAAACAATCACACAGACTTGAGTTGATTCTGACCCTCAGCACTGGACAGAAGAGTAAATCTGGTTCAGATCTACAACCCTTACTTTGGGAGAGCTATAACCTTTTTTCTGGTCAGTGTCATCATGGCTTTGGCTGTATAGGTAGCCAGCTGTCCTCTCCACCATGGAGCCAACTTCAGGCAAGCTTAGTGGAAGTAGTTACCTGTCACTAAGCAGCCATTTCATTTCTTTATTTTTTATACCACTAAGATAGTAAGAGGGCACAATATGCTAATATATGCAGTCCCACCAACTTTTTATCGGCTCATATGAGACCATCACCTGGGCTGGGCTCCATCAAAATTATCTTTGGATGTTAGCAAATATTGATCTGGCCTTGGGTGAACAAACTAATCTCTCATAGGTCTTTTTTTTCAAGTAGGCAAAGTATATATAATAAAAATATTTACACGAAGCAACTAATGTGTTATCAGCGTTAACTCCTCTTATCCAAATCAATGACTTGACTATCCTTAATAATCATGCTGTTGGTAATGTCTGCTTAAGGAGTAAGTAGCTCCCTAACTGGGCAGTTCCTCAGTCAGACTTGCCTTAGGTCCTGGAAGGAATGGGATCCTACTACAACGTTAGGGAGAGGTGAGAGAAATGGATTGTTAATAGAAGAAATTGTCTGTCAGATACCACCTTGATCCTTTTCCCCTTTTCCGTACACACTTGTTCTGTATATTCTCCAAATTCCTCTAGTAGGAGGCCTGGGGAGTCCTGTTTTTACTCTGATAAGAACAACCATCCAGCGTGGCCCCCAATGTCTCCCAGTAACTATTGATTCTTGGTGCCAGCAAAAATTATTCCTCAGCTCAAGCCAGCGAGAGTTACTATTTCTGTGCACATTACCTGTGACTGTTGTCTTAAATTCTAAGTACCTCAAGGAAAATAGTTTACTCTCCCAGCCTTGCTAATTGCAAAATAAACAAAGAACTATAGCAGAAAGGCTCTTCCTTGTGTGAAATAGCTTCGGCTACACCGTTTACTACTCTAGATGGCAATGAGTGTGTTCTTTGATTCCTTAGGGCTACACTGATGAACCTGTTTCTAAGATCCTTTGCCAAGTAGAAGATGGGACAATTGTACAGCTAGATCGCTGGAATCTCCATGTGGAAAGAAACCCAGACTTGCCTCCTGAAGAACTTGAAGATGGCGTATGTAAGGTTAGAGAGTTCTTTCTTTAGCAGAGAGGAATGCTGGAGCATCTGTCTGAGGCACAAGGAATGCATTTCTGGCAGGAGAGTCATGTGCTGATTCCTTCCTATGAGATAACAGGATAGTGTTTGAGTTTATGGCTAATAGGGCTGTGAGTATAACACTTCCCAATGATTCTGCCCTGTAGACTTCTAAAGACCTAGATTTCCTAGCTGCTTCCAGAGCTCAGGGAGCTGTTCTGTCCTAAGCTTCCACACCAGAAAGACATGTATCCACTTTTTAATCTTTCAAATTCATAACCTATGAGAAGATGAAAAATATATATGTTTGGGAGCATTAAGTACATGGTCTTTCAATAGAAAGATAACCTCCTGAGATTTCTGGTCTGATTTTAAATATCCCTTATGTTTAGGAAGCATCAACTAAGCCAGTTGCATCATTTGATTGGGACTTGAAGACACCTAAATAAATGTTTTGACTTAACATTTTCTCTTCAGGGATTGAGCTTTTATTTCAACCCCAAACAGGCCGGGGAATATAGGTGTCAATGTGCTACTGTAGAGCTTCAGTGGAACATTTTGTTCTATGTTCTGGTCTCAATTTCAGATAAATTTGATAAGTTGCTAAGGAGCCACTTCCTGTATATTATTTCCCATTTTTCTTCTGTGACATTGTTTTCAAACTTCTGTGTGCACAAGTGTCTTCAGGTGTACCTGTTAGAAATGCAGATTATGAGGCTCAGTCCCCAGAGTTCTGATTAAATAAATGCAGGATTAAGCCCCAGGCATCTGTACTTTAAGTAGCATCCTGATCTATTGGATTATGCCTTTGATTGAGGCTGAGGTTTCATGGATGTTCCAGCCTTAAAACCTGATATCATTTAGACCAAACCAATGCCCATTAATTCATTAGCATCATGATCCTGATCAATCGTGATAGGTGCTCAGCTTTCTTATTTAGCTAAAATAGGTTAAAACATGTTTTGTCTTGTCTTCATGGTTTTTTCACCTAAATCATAATCTAGAAACTATAAGGTTTTTAGTAGATATCAAGATTGCTCAGCTGAGCTTGAGTTCATAAGGTCACAATGCTGTTTAAAAAAGTATCATCTTGGGATATGATATTTCTTTCTAATGTATTTGACTTACAGAAATTGCATAGAAGACTGCCAAAGTATAAAATAAGTGTATCATATGGAAATTTTAAGATTCTTTCCCCACTTTACTTGGAATGGCTAAACCCTCAATAGAAATCTATATTCTCTTCAAAACAGCTTAAGAAATGGAAAGACTTCTTGGTGCAGCCAGGGAATGTTAATCCAGATAATTAAAGAGCTTTGAAAATGGATTTTTGAGGAGACGTGTAGGAAATTGGGGCAACTTTTACTGGAAAATGTGAATAAGAACTTACTAACAGGCTAAATTGGGATTTTTTTAGGGGATGGTGACCAGATGTTCACCTAAGTTATGAGTAGATGTTAAGACATGGATTAGAATTGTAGCCAAAAAAACATAAATGGTAGAGATGAACATATCTGTACTTTTGGCAGGATTACTGACCCTTGCTGTCATTACTAAGGACTGGTATTTTGTTTAAGTGCAGGAACTGGACATTCTCAAATATGAAGCCAGGAGAGTGAGACATGGTTTTGGCATTGTCTCTCTGTGTTTAGTTTTTGTCTCTGTTCTCCAGTCAGTTGTAACCATTTCTAAGGGCTGATTTGATTTCTGAATCATTGTAAGCTCTGATTCAGGGCCTTCCGTGGGGGGAGGGAGTCATTCTTTATTTCCATTAGAGACCAAGGCAATCCGATTTCTGTATACTATCTCTCTTGTTCTCTCTCTCACTCTCCATCTCATTTCATTTTTCTCTTATGGGACAAGGTTCTCACTGTAGTCAAACAGAAAATCTTACTGACCAAGGGGCATATGAAACAATGTAATAAACTTACTTTTGACATCTTGAGGGTTAAACATTTATTTCTAATGGAAGAGAAGTGCATTTCTATCTGGAGGATAAACCTGATACTTATCTGGAAACATTATCAAACTGAGATAAAATTACCTCTCTATTTGCTTTATCATCCATTCTGAGTTGTAGAAGGAAAAGTAAAAGAATCACTATATCCCTTCTAGCATTTGCCACATGCTTTTCTAATTGTTCTAACATTGAACAGAAGCCGTAAGGTCACATCAATTTTGCAATTTTAATGCAGGACTTTAGGCACATAGTTCGTTCCCTCCTTTACTCAGCTTGCAGTAATAACAGCCAGGGACCCTCAGGACTCTGGGAAAGGGAGCCAAGGCTTGTGCGAGCATATGTGTGCCTGTGTTTGCATATTTTATGACCGTGTTAAAGATATAAGGTTTAATAGACTAAATAGGAATCTGAATACTGATGTGTGTGTGTGCGTGTGTCTATATATATGTTTGTTTTTTTTGTTTTTCCTCTAAGTCGAGAAGAGCTGAATGGCTTCCACTGCCTTGTTACTTATATGACTTGTCAAAAAATATGTTTTTTGAAAATAAGTGAAAGGTAAATAAATTAAACATTGCTCATTTTAAGTTGCAATATTAATATACTAAACAGAAACTCTTGAAAAAAGAGTATCCACTGATTAAGTAGGTTAGACACGATCCTTACTGAATTTACTTTCTAAGTTTGCTTAGGGAATCGTTCTTTATAACTATTGCAAATATGTATCCCTCCGCTTAATAAAGTTCCTTATTACCACATGCATAAGAATGATTCTCATTTAATAATTTGTGTTCGTATCACTTGTTTCCCATACTATTTAAAATTCTTGGGAGTATCATTTGAGTTGAGCTTTCACTAATGACTTAATTCAAAAATCCTGTGTTCCTTCCCCATAAACACCCTCTACCTTGAGTTATGACTGAGCTTTCTCCCAGGAACTGCCCCAGAGACACATGTCTGGCTTTAGGTCATATTTTTCTCTTTCTGCCTGGTTACACACAACTTTACCTCTGCCTTTGTTCATCATTGCAGCTTCCTCTGAATGTTTTCAATAATTACTTCAGCCTTGGATTTGATGCCCACGTCACACTGGAGTTCCATGAATCCAGAGGTGAGGACAACGTCTCATTTCCATCTCCCAGGGAGGAAGTTTTCAGCAGGTGTTTTGCATGTTCCCTTTTGTTTGCATATCACTTATGTGTTGACAGTGTCTTCCGTGTTGTTTCATTTTAACCTTCGGCATGACCCTGGGAGCCAGACCAGATAGGAACTTATTACAGGTGGTAGCCTGAGACCTAGTTGTTTAGGATCTCAAAGATGGTAAAGGACAGGATCAGATGTATGCTCCAGGTCTTGGGACTGCTAATCTTTAAGTTTGACTAGAAACTTTAAAGTTAGTGAACTACTAAGAAGTGATAAAAAGAGATTTTTTCACTAAAATCATTAGGATACTCACAGCTTCTCAAATCACCGATTAATAAAGTCCAACACTTCATAACTAGGGCCATTGAAATATGGTAGCAAAAACATAAAGTCCTCCCTGTGTGCATAAAAGAGACACCTTAGAACAATGGGGGCACTATAGGTGGTTTAGGTTGAAAGAAAAGGGTATATTGGTGATTGGATTAGTTGTGGAAGGTGCTGAGAAAACCACTGGATGAGATAGGTAGGAATGAGGCTGAGAGGTAATTTGAAGCACTACAAGAGATGAAGTCAAGATTGGGGGAGCAAAACAATTTTTTGAAAGAGAAATAAGATGAAATGATGTGGTTAAATATTTCATCACAATTTTCTTATGCCGTTCAGAGCTGAGAAAGTTTAGGGTTTTGGCTTGTGCTTGGAAGCCTCAATCTCTCGCTCTCTCGGTCTCTCTTAATCTCTCTTCCTATTAATATAACTATACTATAAATCTATGTCTATGCCTGTATCCATAACTATATCTGTACCTAGTCCCTTGTGAATATGTTAATATATAACCAAAATAATGGTAGGCTCTAGGTTAGTAAGTGATTTGTGAGATGAAGTCATAAAGGATCTTCTCCTCCAGATTCTGCCACAGCATATGTGGTTGTAACTCACAGAATTTGAAATAGAGTACTAAAAGCTGGGATTCACATGTTCAGGTTCCAGCAATATTGCAGAGAAAATTCTGATAAAACTTTTATGTACTAAAGGTCAAGAGTGAAGCTGTAGGATTAAGGTTGTTAGAATACAAAATAAAAGTGAAGTACAAACCTATAATTCTCTTACTGAAGTCAGCAATTTTGGTAGACTTTGCCTTCCTTGTTTCATGGGCTTTGAGGGTCAAATGCTGTGCCAAATAAAAGCAATACAGATTCAAGAGAGAGCCATAGTTTGGCCTGATTAGCCAGAAAAATCACAGATGGAAAGGTCGGTTGATAACAAAACTATAAATATCAAATACCCAAATCAGAACCACCACCACTCTCCCCACTTCTCTGCCATAGACAGTTCTTGGATATTAGATATTCAGAGGGTCCTACGTTAGGGCTGACATTTATAACCTGTTGCCCTTCCTTTATTTAAGGAGAGTTAATTTGGGCAAGTAAATGGAGATTTCTTTCTCTATTTCTTCCCTCATTTTTTTCCCTTATATTCCTCAGGAGACTCTGGATCTGGACTTTCTAATAAAATCTTTAAGTTTCTTAACAATCCTTGTAAAGTAATACAGTTATCACTGATGCATGAATCTCCCCAAATAGGCATCCTGGCATGAAAAGTGGCCTAAATGTGTAAGTGGCCCACAATGAGCTCATTCAAGGGAGCCTAATATTTTGCCTAATCAATCTGAAAGTTACGTAATGATACACTTCCTTGTACTATGATGAAACTTCTGTGCCTCACAGTGAGGGGGGAGCAGAGGGAGACATCAAGGTGGAAAGACCAGGCTTAGAAGGGAATTCTTGTGGGAAAGTGATGTTTTCTTTTATTTTGAGCTATGAGACTGTTTCATTTTAGAGAGGAATGTGCGAATTGTGGTGTATATGTGTAGATGCATAGTTTTATATGTGTGTGATTATAAAACCATTGTCTAAAAGATACCAAGTGTTAATCTTTGAGTAATTTATTGCTGAGGCTTGGTGTAAGTGCTTTAATGCAATATGAAATGGAATTGCAAACATTTGCCCTGCAGGGAAACTAGAACACTTGAGGCAAACCAGCCACTGAGGAGCTGATCAGGGAGAATTGATGTTGACTGAGAATAGTAGCTACAGCATTCTTGAAGATGGCATAAAGATGGTACAAGATAAACATCCACAAAATTTTGAAACCAGATTGTTGATATGCCTAGACCAGAGGTGTAGACTTCTTAGTATCTGTTTATCTATTCTTCCTGCGTTAAGTTAAAATCATTATTTGTGATGAAAAGTGTACTTACTCAAGATAATATCCTTTTTTTTTGTACTGTTTTTTGTTTGTTTGGATTTTCCATATTTTTACCTGGATAGTCAAGAAATCCCAAGCTCACCTGCAGAAGGAAAAGAAAGATAGCAAAGCCCCATTTTCAATAATGGTAGAGTTACTTATTTTTGTTGGTAGACAGTGAGTGGCTGTAATCAAGTCAAGAACACTCATGGTTGAGACTTCAAACTATTCTCAAACACAGACACTCACAGTTTGAGACTTTGTGACAAAACTTGTATCACTTACCATAAAATACTTGGAGGGCAACTCAAAGCCTCATGAGATCTATTATAAAAAATGACCTATCATATATCACTCAAAAAAATGTAGCACTTTAAATTGGGAATTACGTGAGTCCATCTACATGAAATGGGTAATAAATACAAATCTTGCTAAAGCAGAATCTTTAAAAATTGCAGAAACAATTTTTGGCATAGATGTGAAATGTTTTGTCAATTTGGGCTAAATGCAGATTTTTGCATTACTACCTATATTGTCTTTCTTTCAGAAGGGACAATTAAATAACATATATTTTGAGACAGTTTATTGGTGGCATCAGTGTGTAAATGCTTTTAGAATTATCAGGAGAAAATCAAGCAAAGAGTGAAGATAGTCTTAACATTTTGATTGACTGTATATAAAGAATGCAAATGTTTGAATAATTTGGGTTTCTGTATTTGATCGGAAAGAAGGTATACTCCATTTAATTGGAAAACAGGGATGCTTTCCTTTTCTCCAAGTGGCTAAACCATGCATGATTGAACTGCTGCTACTTGCATGTCAGAAAGCGCAATCATTTGGAACAGAATTTGGACATGTAATAGGATTGGTCATTTAATTGTCAGTTGGAGCCTTGCCCAGAACTTTAATCATTATTGCATTATGACAGTGCTTGAGGAAGTACGTTGAAAATATTCCAATCTATTAATGTATAGCCATGTTAACAGTGATTATCAGGTGGCAAAGTTAGGTCTCACTTTGACGCTATATGAATTAGATTGTCATTTTTTTGGATATGAAGGATATTAAACACACCAAACTCTTGTTCTGAGATTGGTTGCTTAAATTTTACTGCTTCATTGAAATTACTTATTGTTCAGAGGAGTTGACCCTTGTGCTACAAGGTCAAAGAAATACAATTATGACTCTAGAAGAGGCAGTATTTAAATTTGATTTAGCATTTACTATTTTCACTGAATGTACAGAGACATGCAGATCAGCACATTTCAAAGGATTATGAATGTTTCATGATTCATGTGAAGAACAGACAGATTTCTTTAAAAAGGTGTTATTTGCAGTGGATTGCTAAATTTCATTGTCACCATCCCTGCAAAGGACACACTGCCAGACTCTTGTCTAGGTACTGAGACTCAAGCATGGTTTGCCCTTGAGAAGCTCTCGCTGTCCAAGGTTCTCTGTCTGTAATCTTCTCTTCCATCTTGAACCTCTGCGTGGCACTTACTGATCATTCAAGATTCAAGTGTACCTGCCTCTGGAACACTTTTCTGATCATTCCCTTTCTGTGTTACCGCCACCTCATCTTATATAGACATCTTTTTCTGGCATATACAAAATGATGGTTTACTTTTCATTTTCAGACCTTTCTCCTCCAGTCTAAACTCCATGGGGGCAAAAGACCACATCCTATTTATTTTTATATTCCCTGTGCCAAGTCCAGTGTCTGTCTCAATAAGTGTTTGTTACAGTAATAGAATGTTTAATTGGAGGAAAAGCCCCATCTATAAAAGATAAATAACAACAGAAGGGAATACATAGAAAGGGAAAAGATTAGTTGTATAGGCAGTAAATAAAATAGGAATTCGACAGGATTGTTGCCAGGGGAAATGTATCGGGAAAATTTCCAGAAAGGGTAGGAGATAATACAACTGGGAGATAAAGGAGGAGTGTGACGTAGACAAGAAGTGAAGTGGGCGAGGATGTTTCAGACAGGAAAGAAAAGTACAGAGGGACAAGTCAACTTGCGATGAAGATGAATTAGATGACCAGTTATTACATAATTAAAGATTTTTGTAGTGGTGTTGGTGAAATGAAGATAATGTTGGTAAAAATACATGTCCTTAATGAGAGATGATATTGGAAGGAAGATTTTTTAAAATATGTATCGTGTGAATTGAAGGTAGCAATGTTACTATAGGTATAGATTTTGGAATCATTTATGTTTACATAACTCAAGTCTTAAGATTGGGTAAGTATCCAATGCAGAGAATATGGAAGATGTGTGAGTTATATGGGGTCCAAATTGCTTATTGATAAACATAGTGTTGAACTTATATTTACGAATTTCTTCCTAATTTGCAAGACAAATTACAGACGAAAGAAGGGTTTAGGAGCCCATTCTGATGGCACACATGTTATTGTGTTTTGTATGAGGATGGGATTGATATATTAAATCAATGGAATGGATTATACCCAGAGCCTCATCATCGTTATAAATGGATTACATCCAGAGCCAAATCATTTAGATGATTTAGATGATGAGATTTGGAAAGTTTGAGCTAGTGAGATTTAGATGAGATTTGTGGATTTTGAGTTGATGCCATATTGGGGATGAGACCTTTGGGGACCTTGGAGGAACTAAATGTATTTTTCATATGTGAAAGATGTGAATCATGAAGCCATAAGGGTGGATATTGGTAGGTAGGATTTTGGCCTCCATAACCTGTGCCATTTGATGTCATGTTGTTGTTAATATATGTCATGTAAGGTTAATAACTAGCTGGCCTTAAGATAGCAAGATAATTCTGGATTGTCTAAGTGCGCCCTTTGTAATAACATGAGCCCTTAAAAGCAGAAGTGGAAGATAGAACAGGAAGTGAGAGAGATGTGGCAGAGGAGGAAGTCAGATAAATTCAAAGTGTGAGAAGGACTTGATGTGCCATTGCTGGCCCTGATGATGGAGGGGATTGCAAGCCAAGGGATACAGGAGGCCTCTAGAAGTTGATAATGAACCCTAGCCAACAGCCAGCAAGGAAAAAGAACTTCATTCCTACAACTGCAGGGAAATAGATTTTGTCAACAACCTGAATGAGCTTGGAAGTCAATCTTTTCTAGAGCCTCCAGATACGAGCCCTGCAGGCTGACATCTTGATGTTGGCTTTATAAGACCCTAAGCGGAGGACTCAGGAGAGCCCAGTCCAGACTTTTGGCCTAGAGTACTGTAAGAAAATAAATGGATGTTTTAAGCTACCAAGTTTACAGGAATAGAAAACTAATACAGTTAATGTTGGTGTCCAGTCAGATTGTAAATAAGTTAATGGTGTAGACATACACAGTGAGTGTTTGGATCTCACTATCTCATACCTTCTTCTTGTGGAAGAAGAGGATGGGCAATTTAGGAATTGCAGCAATAAGCCATGGATACTTCCACTGTTGGGATCTTGGGATACTTTGAGTATTGGTATTTCTTGAGCATGGCTTTTCATGGTTTACCTCATACCAATTAACAGACACAACTTTCTTAAGGAGCAAGAACCTTAAACTTTCTTAATGGCCCTTTCTCAATTCTGTATCCCCCTTTTTCTTGATATACGTAGTTGGGATCTATATTCTTTGATCCTTTTCAAAGATATATCAGTTCTTACACATGCACATAGACATGTTCAGTCACTCAACCCTCCCCATTTAGTAGCTAGTGAGGAATGATTGAGTACTGTTATTTGCAGGCTATCCCTTGCTTTCTTGTGGCCTGGCTTCTGTAGGGTTAGTGGCAAAGGTCTAACACTAGCAGACATCTCTCTTAGCTCCAGCCAACTTTTGTTTCCAAGTCTGATTTGTTCTTGGAATAGGGTAGATATAAAAATGGGAAAAGGATCCAGTTGCTAAGGAGGCCTCAATATGGGAGTCAATTATATAATATACTATTATATTATTAGCGGAGAGATAACAGCATTTTACCTCACATCTTTTTTTAAAAAACCTAGCCCTAAGAAAGGATAAATGAGCATATAGGATAAGATAGCAGAGGGCGAAACATTGACAGTGAGTTCCTTTGGAATGTCTTAGAATTTTATTAGAATTTAAGGAAATGATATTTCTTTTAGGAATTTTTAATCCCTTGAATTCATGTGAACATTGTTTGATGCAGACTCTTGTTTAATCTTTTTGTCCTCAGCCTTAATAACATACAAGAACAAACTCAAAATTGAACCATTTTTTCAGCCAGAGCCTTTGCTGTCATATGCCCTGAGTCAATTCAGCAGGTCATCTGCAGATCTATATTTATATATCTCCACTAAATCAAATGATTTTTCAAGGCTTGTCACAAACAAGAGCACAGATGGTAGTTTTTGCAAAATGTAAAAGCAAATTTTCCGATAAGTTTTACCCAAATTCCCCATATTTAATTACATTTGGAAGCTGCATACCTAGTTTATAGTAGACATCCTCTATGGGGGTCAAAGCTAATAATCACCCCTCCCTCATTGTCCTCTCACCCCTGCCCTGTATCCCTGCCAACCCTCTAGTTTGGATAGAGTTCAGTGTCTCAACCTTTAATATGCATGCAAATTACCTGAAGAGCTTGTTAAACCATGGATTCCTAGACATCACCCCATAGACATTCTAATTCAGTAGGTCGGGGGTAGAGCCTAATAATTTGCATTGGTAACAAGCTCCCAGTTGATGCTGGATGCTGCCAGTTTGGGGCTACACTTTTATAGCGCTGGACAACTGGCCTGTAACTAAGGGAAAGATGATAATGAAGCTGTTGGGTCTGTTGGATCTGTGGGGGAGGGAGGGAGGGCAAGGAAGTAGGGGTGCTAATCTAAGTCACTACCTTTAATGAGGTCTCTATAACCAAACTGTCCTTTCCCTTTCACAGAAGCAAATCCAGAGAAATTCAACAGTCGTTTTCGAAATAAAATGTTCTATGCAGGGGTAAGTATATATTTCATTTTACAATTATTACATATCATTTAGTAGTAATTCGCTGTTGGTAATAACGTTGCTAACTATATTAAAAATAATTACAGACACATCTCAGATGTTTACATATATGTCCACATAAGGTTAACGTTTAATGTCTTGGTTTAAGAATAAAAGTAAGATGTATGTCTTCAGTTAGTTGGCAGAAAGAGAGCTGGTGTTTATCATCTTTGAATTTTAAAGCCTTAAGGCTCCATGTTGTACCGAGGGGATGATATTGAAGGAGTGATGTGAAAAGCAAACATAAAAGCCATCTAGAGAATGGGGAAATTAGATAGACTGAAAGAAGTATGGAAAGTCTTGGGGAGGAATGTAGTTGCCACAGGGGTATGTTTGCATCAATGTTTGGATGAGAAATTGACGGAGCATGGGAAGTCTTTGATGGAACCATATCTAAGAGAAAAGGGGGCTCCTTCTTTTTCCTTCTTCTCCTCCTCAGGGATGTCCCTGGGGGTGATTGGCCAGCAAGAAAAAAAAGGCTTCTAAAATATTGATTTTAAAATGTGGTTTAAATTTATATCACTGGATAGAGGGAGTCAAAGTAAAAGGGGATCAAGCAAGACATTCTCAGTGGCAAGTTAAAGATTATATCAGCATCTAATGGACAAATAGGAAAGTCAGGAAAGGTAGTCAAAATAGATCTCCATACTGATTCCTGGACTGATCTACACTTTCACTCTCCTACTGTGATCTTAAATCTTATTATAGGTTATAATGTGAAAACAAAGAGAAAGATTTCAACTTGACAGCCTCTGCACTACTTTACTTTGGATTCAGAGGAGGAGAAGTTGTTTTATATTTTTGTATAATTGAGAATCACTAGGAACTATCTATAAGATAGAAGCAAAGATTTGGCATGACCATGTAATTAAGAAATTTTTTCTTTATTTCCTTGTGGTGTAGGCAGCTTTTTCTGATTTCCTACAGAGAAGCTCTAGAGATCTTTCCAAACATGTTAAAGTTGTCGTAAGTATTGAATGTGTTGACTTATTTCATTTAGATATGAATATGTATGCCGCAACAAAGGAACTCCAAACATCAGTTTATATACTTAGATTAATCAGTGGACTACATAGAACATTAAGTGAATTAAGTGTAGTTCATTCAACATTTATGAGCATTTAACTATGTGTTGGGCACTGTCTTAGTTGCTGGGGATGAAGATAAATAAGATGACTAGCTTCATTTCTGAAGAAACTCACAGTTCAGTCATGGAAAAGGGCACATAACTCATTGTAGACTGATATAGTAAACATTGTTAGTTGACTACATATATAACGTGGTGGTGGCACAGACGGAGAAATGGAAACTGACCGTGGTAGGGTCAGGGAAACCATCAAAGAAACAATGTTGAGCTGGGTCTTGAAGTAGAAATAGGTGCTCACCAAACAAATACCTTTATTCCAGGGCTGTCTGAGGAATTTCCATTTTAGAAAAATGCTTTGATTTCATTATTTTGTCATGATTCACTCTCCAACCTGGTCAAGGTTCTTCACCACTGAATGGATTTTTTTTTTTTTTTTTTTGGTGCTGTTTCTTCCTGGGTCCCTATTCCAGGTTTTGAACACATACTGCTTGGAGGCAAGGGAGAGAGGAAGTTATCTTTCAGAGACTGTGTTTTAAAACAGTATAGAATTAGTTATTGAGAAAGAAAATGTTTTCTTATAGTAACCAAGTTAAAAGAGGAATGAACATGACATAGTTGTACATACTTGTATAAATAAAGGAGAAAATGGAAGACAGAAGAGAAAAATATATAGATGGGGAAGAAAAGCAATATAGCAATACTTGAACTTCTCATGGCATAGATAAAGACTAGAATATGTGACAAGAGGGGACAGAACAAAAGATGTCCATGAGAAGAGAGAAAAATATATGATCTTAAATTAGTGGGTATATAGAGGAATACAGAGGAGCATGAGAGGAACAAATTAAAATTTATGATCACCAATGAAGCATATATGAGACATGAATCTCCTGAATCAGTTGAAATAAGAGACCACTGGTGCTAACAACTTTTGGCATCTCTTTCAGATAGTTCAGCTCCCTTACAATGGCAATGAAAAGCAAGCATCTTTTAGTAGTAGAAACTCTTAAAAATGGACATACTGCCTTCTTAAAGCTAGATGCAAGAAAGACACTTGGTCCATTGAACTATGAAGATCTTTATTGTGGTAAAATTATGGTTAATAAATTTAAGTTGCAGAAACCTTACATCAAACTTCCCCTGTTTCTTCACTCCTTGCAACCCAGCCAAAAATAAACTTTTTCTCTCCTTCCACTATTTTTCACATTTAGAGGAACAGCAGCAACACGTGTGCAGAGAGCCAGTGAGCGGCGGACAGTGGTCATATTGAGCGGCATCCACTGTTCGAGTCAGCTGGATTGAAGTTAAACTCTATAAACTTCTTAACTACTAAAGAGTTTCTCTTCCACATCTGGCAGTCCTCTTGATGATGAATGTCTCGTACATGGTTGGCTATATAGCAAGGATTAAGAGAAGCTTGCGGAGAGGCCAAAATGACAGCCAAATAACTAGGAAAGATTTGATATAAGCCAATACATGTAATATTCCAGGTGGATTGGCTTATGTAATATCTTTTTTATGAGGAGAAAAAAACATTAGACACTAAGTCTAAACATTTGGGATTCAGTCCTGGGTCTACCCTTATGAGGTATATGACTTTGGGGAAATCATTTAACCTTTCAGAAGAGTTTAATTTCCTCATTTAAAACAGACATAACAAGACATGTCTTTGAAATGACAATTATTGACCAGTGTGCTGTGACACAGAGGGACACAAGGATGTTTATACAATGACATCACTGTATGCTTTCTTGAGTGTGGGATGGAAAGGATGGAAGGTTAGCCAGAGCAATTAGATGTATATTTAACAACAGACCATCTTATCTTTGCCACAGTGTGAAGTCAGTGTTTCTGAGGTAATAGTTAATAATCTCTCACATAAATGTAAAATCTTTATATGAATACTATACCACAAAACAGGACAATAACAAACCTACATACCCCATTATTTGCCCTATTTTCCATGTTTTCTTCTTGTTGTTTTATTGCCTTGTCACTATGTGAGCTTGTACACAGGAACATTTTTGCATGCAAATATTTTCCTTTGTGTGTGTTTGAAATAGGGGAAAATTTGAAAATTGCTGTTCTAAAGAGTTTTAAAGTTTAAGTGCAATAATGTGTAAGAAAGCACAATATATTGTGAGGTGCCCATCCTTCTATAATTTGATGAGTTCCCAGAATCACTGATGTGTTTCCTAGGAGGTAAAAGTAGAAAATTAAAAAGCGAATTCTGTTCTACATACAATAATATCAAGAATACTTTTTTCTGTAATGCAACAATACTGCTTTGCATGCTACGAATGTATCACTTCCTATTTTTAGAAAGTTTTAGTTGCTGACAACAATTAATTTTGATAATTTAAGACGTCTACACTTTTTCCTTCATTGGTATAGTCATCTATTGACTCATTTCAAGTCCTTAAATAAATCGGGAGACTTGATGTTTGCTTAGCATCTGAGAGTCTTGTAAAAACCCTTCAATCGAGGTCTAGAATTTAATTCTTATCTAAATAACATTGAAAGGACTTTGTTTATTTAGGACTATAAGATTTCCTGGGAACAATTTTTGAGAATGCTCATGAAAATTAGGCTACATCAAGATCAGCGGGGGAAAGAATGAGACCACCTTGACTGTGAGCAGAATCGTTGTGCTTAGATTGAAGCTCCTCCTAAAGAAATCTTTAAAAATTCACGGGGAGCTAGGGAATACTTCAGTCCTCTCTCCAAAGGAGAAGATAATGGGAAATTCTGTGACAAGGGTGTCAGGAGAGCAAATATAAAAGCAGGCTTTATACCTTTGACGTTGAAAAGTCTACAGTCGTGACTAGATTGTTCCTCTTTTGACTCTCGCCGCCAGTGGGAAATGAGAAAGGAAAATGAAAGCCTTTTCTCTGATTAGTCAGAGGATACTGTTGAGGAAAGCACTAACCGATGAGGGAAGCCACACAACAGCGAATTGAGGCCCAGCTAGCCTGAGGCCCTTGAGACCCAGGGTCAAGTCCAGACTTCAGTAAAGCAGTTTACCTTGGAAGACCAAATTCTGTAAGAGGTTAAATTTATAGGAGCAAATCACTAATGGAGATAATACTAATTTGTAATCAATATTTTTAAAAAAGCTTGCAGTGCATATTTCTTTTAAATAGTTTTCAAAACATGTTTAACATTTTCAAAATAAAAATTATCTCAAAAAGCAAATAACGTAAATGGTATATTCATAACTGTTGTTTGAATCGGTTGACTGTGGTGGAGATGGCTACGGCCTTATCTTGAGGCTTCATTATTTTTATTCTTAAAGCACTCATAAATCTTGTAGTGTTGGTACTGCAAGCCTAAATATCTAATAATAATCCAAGGTTAAGAATGACAGTAGTTCCTTTGCTTGTGAGAGCAGAGAAAAGTTGTTTTGGTCAAATGGAAGCTTTATTTTCACTTTAAATAAAAACAGAACCAATCTCTGAACCCTGGGTCTGGTGATAAATTTTCAGTCATAGTACCGGGCATTCACTTAAGCAGAGATAGGCACAAGGGGAAGATCATGATATATGCTATGGTGAACCTGAGTATCTTTGATAATTTCTTTAGACTTGTGACTACTTCCAAACCCTTGCTTTTTCTGTTTTGATTGTTGCAGTGTGATGGAACAGATCTCACTCCAAAGATTCAGGAACTCAAGTTCCAGTGTATAGTATTTTTAAATATACCCAGGTAAGCTCTATTCATATTGTCCTTCATTTGATGTGAGCTTTGTTTGACTTGGGGTAATCTGTTTTCATTATAGAAAATTTCCAGGAATAACCAATGAAAATGAGTTATTATAATGACTTATTAAGGGTTTTGGGTCTGATAATTTTGTTCTCCTGCTTGGTTTGCGTAGTGTTCTCTGTGGTAGGTGTTTTTTTGTGTGAGATGGCATGCCTAGTCTGCACTTACCAGTCCTTGTGAAACCCAGACTCCCTCTGAACTGGAACATTTTAATTTAATTCTCAATTACTGATCTCCCACCCCCCAAGAATGATAGATTTGAATAAATCCATGTTCTCAATGTCCCAAAAGCTGTTAGGACACTATCCAGGCTGATTTTAGTATGGAATTCATCCACAATTGTTGCCAGATGATTGGTATGAAAAAAACTAAGATCAATTAGAGTAGCATTTTCTAGCCAGGATGTCAACTCTCTTTGGTGCTATTATATACCTCAGGAGAAAGAGGTATTTAAGATTAGCTAGTCTCAAAATAAGCACATTATGTCCGTGGCATAAAATTAGATTCTAGGCTCCCTAGCCAAGATTTTGGAAGAGATGGATCTCTGACCCTTTGTTACTTGCAAACCAGACAACTTAGACACAAAATCTGTAAATATGTTCTATTTAGACTAAATTTAATTGAAATGAGAATTGTATGTAACTCTATGGCTAGGGAAACATATTATAGTCTCCTGATTACTTTGGCAGTGCTCAGTATAGCTGCTTACAATCCTATTCCAGAAGCATTTTCATCTTAGTTGTTTAAGTGGAGAGCCTAGATTCTCAGGAAACATTGTTTATTAGCTTTATTGAATTTTTTTCTCTTTTCCTTACTTTCTCTTTCTTCTTGTTCCTCTCCCTTTCGCCCTTGGATTTCACTTCCTCTACTTTTTCAATTTCCTTTATTTCCCCCTCCTTTTCTAATCTCATATCTTCTCTTCATCCCTTCTTCACTCTTTCATCTTCAGTTACTTTCCCCTTGTCCTGTGGGCACTTATTATCCTACTTATGTGTATAATGTTGAATGCTTCCCCACCTCAGTTCCCTTTCCTTTTTCTACTCGCATGCACATGTCTTCCTCCAAGACCAAATGCTGAAACCACCTATTGATAACTCACAATATGTCATAGAAAACTGACATATGAATCACTGAGTGAGAACTGTTGATAAATAATTACTTAGGAGAGAGTTGGGCACTATGGATTGCTTTTCTTGTGAAAACGTGGCTCATTTTCACAGATTCCTATTTTGGAGATGACATGTCCTTGTTCTTTTCTGTTGGAAGATGTACATTAAGAACAGAAAACTGTTCTTATATGAAATAAACACTGGATCTAACTATAAGTCACTCTCTAATGATGATCCTGAGGGGAATGGAATAACTTCGTTCTGTTTTTACTCTTGTCTTGCAGATATTGTGCTGGCACAATGCCCTGGGGGAACCCAGGAGATCACCATGATTTTGAACCTCAGCGTCATGATGATGGTTATATTGAAGTCATTGGATTCACCATGGCCTCCTTGGTGAGAAATGCAGCTATTTTATTAAAATGAAATGTTTAATCATTTCACAGGCCTTTGGTATAATTTTCTCTCCTGCTTTATCAATTTATAAACTTTATGCAATATAGAGTCTCTTGAGGAAAACAAGAACAAAAAGTTAATTCTTTATGTCACTAAGAAAATTGGTGCACATTTGTTTGAACTTCAAAAATAAATGAATATCATTTAATTTTCCTGATTAATTTTCTACCAGAATGAAATGCAGAATTTTCATGCTAATTAAAAAGCATTATGCTAGGGGCTGGCTCCCTGGTGTAGTGTTCAAGTTCATGTGCTCTGCTTTGTCAGCCCAGGGTTTGCAGGTTCAGATCCCAGGCAGGGATCTAGCACCACTTGTCAAGCCACGCTGTGTCAGCATCCTACATAAAATAGAAGAATATTGGCACAGATGTTAGCTCAGTGACAATCTTCCCCAAACAAAAAGAGGAAGATTGGCAGCAGAGGTTAGCTCTGGGCCGATCTTCCTCACACACACATACACAAAGCATTATGCCACAGACATATCCTAACATTGATGCAGAAACCTAGCCATTTGAAATTTTTTTGTTTCAATGAGGACTTGAGTGTTTAGGTAAAAATGAAAGTGATCATTTGTATTCATCTTCATCTTGCCTGCTTGAGCATAAGACGAGCATCTCTGTTATCACAAAATTCGTGAATAGGAATCATTATTATGACATTAATGAATATTCAGTGGCCACAGTATTGAGATTGCTTTGCATTTTAATTTCATTTGCTTGCATTAACAGAGTAAATTTATAATGTAAGTGTAATTTCAACCAGATTTTAGCCATGTATTTCAACTTATTATTGAATGATGAGGAAACCAATTAAACCAATTAACCAATGCTTATCATTTTATCTGGTGTAAATCAAGCCACACTATCAATTTATAAAGCAAATTAAAATTGGAGAAAACAAGGTTTTCAGTCTGATAGGAAAGCATAGCACAAAGAATAAATAATAATACTATCACTAAAAATAATAACTAACATTTAGTGATTCTAACTATGTCCCAGAAACTGTAAAATGGAAATGAATAATTCCTTCCTTGTAGCTTTGTGCATTGACCTAATGAGGTAACACGTGTAACACAATTAGTACAATGCCGGCCTATAGGAGGTGCCCAAGAAATGTTGTTTCCTAGCGTCTGCTCTGCTCCCACCATAGGACAAAAAAAAGAGAGATGAGGCTGGAAGATGAGGAAAGTGTGAGATTATCACAGATCTTTTATATCATGCTAAGGAGTTTGAATTTCAACCTGAAAAAATAGTTAAGCAGAGAAGTTATCCCATTGTGTTTGTGCTTTAGAAATAGGAGTCTGACAGCAGTGTTTAAGATGTATATCAAGGCCGTAAATTGTATCCAGGAGTGACTGGTGACCTCTGGCACCACAAAGCCTTGAGATCTTTATCTTTTGGGATGGGACTCACCCTCTTCTGACGTGGAAGATGGGCATGGAGACGAGATCACTGTCTGAAGGAGGGAGGTTGAGCCACAGATGGTGGTTTAGAATGGGAAATTCTGACAGCTCCCTAAAATCAGGTTCTCAAAGTGTGGTCCCAGACCAACAGCACATGGGAACTTGAATTTGCTAGAAATACAAACTGTCAGCCCTAAATACAACCCTTGGTTTGTGCTATATCTTATGCTTGAAAAGAAGAAGGTTGTATTTCTTGTTCTAAACAAACCAAAATAGTTCTTTTTCACTCAAGTGGATTCCAAATGACTTTTCCTCAATCACTTCAAATTAGTGAGATATAACAAAAGAACCTATTGTCAAGAATGTCCATTACTGATGACGTCAGCAACATGGCTGAATAGGCTCACCCGAGACTCTCTCCCCTCCAAATTACAACCAAAGAGGGCAACTGCTTTCCAACCAAAAAAAATCCTAATAACAGAAATCGTCAGAGACCCACAGCAGCCAAACAATGGACGGTGGAGAAGCTGGAGCCCCCCCTCAGAGGAGCTGGAACAGGGTAAGAGAGATCTTCGCTACCTCCCCTAGAGACTGGGATCATTGCTGCAGGTGAGGGAAGGAGTGGGGGAGGGCTGTGTGTCTGCGGGATCATCCAGGACTCCCACAGACCCATGCAGCGGAAACCCTTTAATGGAGAAAGCTTTCACGTGGGGAGACCTCATCAAGCCAGGGCCCCAGGGAACCAGAGAGCGAGAGCTGATTGGAATCCAGGTCTGCATGTGGGAGAAAGTGCCCCTCCCCCCCAACCCGTTTTGTGCGCCGCCATCACGGCTGAAGGCGGAGGGCTCAGAATGCACGGCTCTCGGCACCCATCTAGTGGCGACAGGCTGTAACTGGATCCAAATAATAGCATTATGCGCAAAAAATGCTCCTCTAGCATCCAGCAATGTATAAAAGTTCCAGATCAAAAGGAAAACCATAAAAACACAGAGTTATGTCCTGAGGACTTGGAAATAGGTAAACTAAGTGACAGTGAATTCAGAGTAGCTATCATGAAAAAACTCAATGAGGTAAAGGGAAATATAGAGCAACAAGTCAATGAGTTCTGGAGTTACTTCACAAAAGGCATTGAAACTATAAAATACTAGAGATGAAAAATGCAATAGATCAGATAAAACAGAATACAGATTCCCTGAATGCCCATGTAGACATCATAGAGGAGTAAATTAGCATAATCGAAGATAGACAGGCTAAATGGCTCCAGATAGAGGAAGAAAGAGAAGTAAGAATTAAAAAAACTGAAGAAAGTCTCTGAGAAATAGCAGACGCAATGAGAAAATGCAACTTAAGAATAATCTGAATTCCTGAGGGCATGGAAAAGGAAAATGGAACAGAAAGTGTGCTCAACAAAATAATAGAAGAGAACTTCCCAAATCTAGAGATTGAGAAAGAAATGTGTGTGGAGGAAGCTTTCAGATCTCCTAGATTTGTCAATGTAAGAAGACCTACTGCAAGGCATATAGTAGTAAAAATGGCAAAAATGAATCACAAGGAAAGAATACTCAGGGCAGCAAGGCAGAAGAAAATAACCTGCAAAGAAACCCCTATCAGACTTTCAGTGGATTTCTCTACAGAAACCTTACAAGCTAGGAGAGATTGGAATGACATATTCAAAACTTTAAAGGATAAAAATCTTCAGCCAAGAATACTCCATCCAGCAAAAACATCCTTCAGATATCAGGGAGAAATTAAATCTTTTCCAGACAAACAAAAGCTAAGGGACTTTGTAGCCAAAAGACCTCCACTACAAGAAATCCTCAAGAAGGCTCTCATTCCTGAAACAAGAAAAAAGGGGAGAAAGGGGTCACAAAACACAGAGTAGGGAAACAAATAGATAGAATCAGAATAGGATAGCAAATATTCAACTATAGCATTAGGATAAAGGGAAGGAAATCGCCAAAGCAAAGACAATCTTATCACTCTAACCACAAACTCACAACACAAGTTGGAATAGGAGATGAAAATAATAATTTAGGAGGGGAGGAGGAAAGGGACTGAATCAGTCTAGGCTAATGAAGTAAGAGACCACCAAAAAATGGACTATATTATACACGAGATTCTCAATACAAACTTCAGGGTAGCCACTAAACTAAAAAACAGAACAGAACCACAAAACATAAATAAGGAAAAATCTAAGAAACCCAGCATAAGAAATTGCAGAAGTCAATGGGTAGGCTAAAACACACAGGACGAGAAACAAAGGTAACGCAGGAAAACAAGCGGCAGAATGACAGCAGTAAGTCCTCATGCATCAATACACACCCTCAATGTAAACGGATTGAACTCTCCAATAAAAAGACAGAGAGTGGCAAAATGGATTAAAGAACAAGATCCAACAATTTGTTGCCTCCAGGAAATACACCTCAGCTCCAAGGACAAGCACAGGCTCAGAGTGAAGGGGTGGAAGGCAATACTCCAAGCTAATAGCAAACAAAAGAAAGCAGATGTTGCAATACTTATATCAAGCAAAACAGACTGGAGGATACGGCAGGTAAAGAGAGACTTAGAGGGGCAATATATAATGATCAAAGGGACACTTCATCAAGAAGAAATAACGCTTATAAATATCTATGCACCCAACACAGGAACAGCAAAGTTCATAAAGCAACTATTAACAAACCTAAAAGAAGATATCAAAAATAATACAATAATAGTAGGGGACCTCAACACCCCACTCACATCAATGGACAGATCATCCAGACAGAAAATCAACAAAGAAACAGTGGAGCTAAAAGAAAAGCTAAAACAGTTGGACTTAATAGACATATATAGAACACACCATCCAAAAACAGCAGAATACACATTCTTCTCAAGTGTACATGGAACATTCTCAAGGATAGACCATATGTTGGGAAACAAGGCAAGCCTCTACAAATTTAAAAAAATTGAAATAATAACAAACATCTTCTCCAATCATAATGCTATAAAGTTAGAAATTAATTACAAGAAAAAAGCTGAGAAAGGCACAAGGATGTGGAGACTAAACAATATGATATTGAACAAGCAATGGATCATTGAAGAAATTAAAGAAGAAATCAAAAAATACCTGGAGACAAATGAAAATGATAACGTGCCAAACCAACTCATATGGAATACTGCAAAAGCTATATTAAGAGGAAAATTCATCGCAATGCAGACACATCTTAACAAACAAGAAAAATCCCAAATAAGCAATCTTAAACTAAACCTAACTGAATTAAAGAAGAACAAAGCCCAAAGTCAGCAGAAGGAGAGAAATAATAAAAATCAGAGCAGAAATAAATACTATTGAAACAAAAGGCAGTAGAAAGGATCAGTGAAATCAAGAGCTGGTTCTTTGAGAAGGTAAATAAAATTGACAAACCCCTAGCCAGACTTACAAAGAAAAAAAGAGAGACAGCTCAAATAAAATCAGAAATGAAAGAGGAGAAATAACAACAGACTCTGCAGAAACACAATGGATTATAAGAGAATACTACAAAAAACTATATGCCAACAAAATGGATAACCAAGAGGAAATAGATAAATTCTTGGACTCCTACAATCTCCCAAAGCTTACTCAAGAAGAAGCAGACAATTCGAACAGACCAATCATAAGGAAAGAGATTGAAACATCAATCAAAAGCATCCCAAAGAATAAAACCCCAAGACCAGATGGCTTTCCTGGGGAATGCTACCAAACTTTCAGAGAGGATTTAATAGCTATCCTTTTCAAGCTATTCCAAAAAGTTAGGGAGGATGGAACACTTCCTAACACATTCTACGAGGCCAACATCATGCTGATACCAAAGCCGGACAAGGACAGCATGAAAAAGGAGAACTACAGGCCAATATCGCTGATGAACATAGATGCAAAAATTCTCAACAAAATTTCGGCAACCCGAATTCAGCAATTCATCAAAAGGATCATACATCATGATCAAGTGGGATTCATACCAGGGACACAGGGATGGTTCAGCATCTGCAAATCAATCAATGTGACACACCAGATCAAAAAACTGAGGAGTAAAAACAACATGATCATCTCAATAGATGCAAAGAAAGCATTTGACAAGATCCAACAGCCATTTATGATAAAACTCTGAACAAAATGGGGATAGAAGGGAACTACCTCAACATAATAAAGGCCATATATGACAAACCCACAGCCAACATCATACTCAATGGGTAAAAACTGAGCACCATCCCCCTGAAAACAGGAATGAGACAAGGAGGCCCTCCATCACCACTCTTATTTAACATGGTATTGGAGGTTTTGGCCAGAGCAATCAGCCAAGAAAAAGGAATAAAAGGAATCCAAATAGGGAGGGAAGAAGTGAAACTCTCGCTGTTTGCAGACAACGTGATCTTATGTATAGAAAACCCCAAAGAATCCATTGGAAAACTTTTAGAAGTAATCAACAACTACAGCAAAGTTGCAGGGTATAAAATCAATTTACATAAATCAATAGCGTTTCTATACTCTAATAATGAACTAGCAGAAAAAGAACTCAAGAACACAGTACCGTTCACAACTGCAATATAAAGAATAAAATACCTCGGGGTGAATTTAACTAAGGAAGTGAAAGACCTATACAACGAAAATTATAAGGCTTTTCTGAAAGAAATGGATGACAACATAAAGAGATGGAAAGATATTCCATGTACATGAATTGGAAGAATAAACATAGTTAAAATGTCCATTCTACCTAAAGCAAGCTACACATTCAATGCCATCCCAATCAGAATCCCAATGACATTCTTTACAGAAATAGAACAAAGAATCCTAAAATTCATATGGGGCAACAAAAGACCCCAACTTGCTAAAGCAATCCTGAGAAAAAAGAACAAAGCTGGAGGCATCACAATCCCTGATTTAAAAACGTACTACAAAGCTACAGTAATCAAAACAGCATGATTCTGGTACAAAAACAGGTGCACAGATCAATGGAACAGAATTGAAAGCCCAGAAATAAAACCACTCATCTATGCACAGCTAATCTTTGACAAAGGAGCTGAGGGCATGCAATGGAGAAAAGAAAGTCTTTTCAACAAATGGTGCTGGGAAAACTGGAAAGCACATGTAAAAGAATGAAAATTGACCATTCTTTCTCACCATTCACCAAAATAAACTCAAAATGAATCAAAGACCTAAAGGTGAGACCTGAAACCATAAGGCTTTTGGAAGAAAATGTAGGCAGTACACTCTTTGACATCAGTATTAAAAGGATCTTTTTGGACACCATGTCTTCTCAGAGAAGGGAAACAATAGAAAGAATAAACAAATGAGATTTCATCAGACTGAAGAGCTTTTTCAAGGCAAATGAAAACAGGATTGAAACAAGAAAACAACCCACTAACTGGGAAAAAATATTTGCAAGTCATACATCTGACAAAGGCTTAATATCCATAATATATAAAGAACTCACACTACTCAACAACAAAAAATAAAACAACCCGATCGAAAAATGGGCAAGAGACGTGAACAGACATTTCTCCAAAGAAGATATACGGATGGCCAATAGGCACATGAAAAGATGTTCATCATTGGTGATCATCAGGGAAATACAAATCAAAACTACACTAAGATATCACCTTACACCCATTAGAATGACAAAAATAACTAAAACAAATAGTAACAAATGTTGGAGAGGTTGCGGAGAATAAGGAACCCTGATACACTGCTGGTGGGAATTCAAATTGGTGCAGCCACTATGGAAACAGTATGGAGATTCCTCAAAAAATTAAAAATAGAACTACCATACAATCCAGCTATCCCACTACTGAGTATCTATCCAAAGAGCTTGAAGTCAGCAATTGCAAAAGTCCCATGCACCTGAATGTTCATTGCAGCATTATTTACAATAGCCAAGACATGGAAGCAACCTAAGTGCCCATCAACAGATGATTGGATAAAGAAGATATGGTGTATATATATATACAATGGAATACTACTCAGCCAAAAAAAAAGAACAAAATCATTCCATTTGCAACAACATGGATGGACCTTGAGGGAATTATGTTAAGTGAAATAAGCCAGATAGAGAAAGACAATCTCTGTATGACTCCACTCATATAAGGAATTTAAAAATGTAGACAAAGAGAACAGATTAATGGCTACCAGGGAAAAGGTGGGGTGGGGGGTGGGCACAAAGGGTGAAGGGGTGCACCTACAACACGACTGACAGACGATAATGTACACCTGAAATTTCACAAGATTGTAACCTATCATTAACTCAATAAAAATTAAAAAAAAAAAAAAAAGAATGTCCATTACCTGAGATGGTGATGTTGCTTGTTAAATCTGCCATCTCTAGGATGAAATCACTGTTAAGTAAAAAAGATTGGACTGGAATTGATTTACTTTTCAGGGTTGTAGTTAATATACAGTTCTTTCTCTCCAAAGCTCTTTATGCTAATTACAGGCGAAGACTCAGCCAAGAGCGAATAGGAATAAGTGCAAAGAAGAATTCTTGGAGGTGACCAAAAAAAGCCCCAGACCTGGGCAGATGTGTGTTACTCATTCATTTATTCACTGATTCAGTGAACATTTGTTGAATGTTTACCCTCTGCCAGAGCTTCCTAGTCCCGGCTGTGTGGTAGAAGGTCTCAGGGAATGTCTGAGAGAAGATGAGCCCTTACCTAGGCCTGGGAGAGCAAGGAGAATATTAGACACTTCCCCATTGCTCTTTGGATCAAAATCTAAATCTTTACCTAGCCTGCAAGACTGAATTTCTCCTCAATTCTCTAGCCTTTCCTATTGCCCTCTTTGCTTTCTTAGCTCAAGTAGCCTCTCAAGTCAAGCTTAGTTTTGAACAGCCCCTGCTTTTGTTGCACCACAGGGCCATTGCATATGCTGTCTCTCTAAAATGTTAAGTCTTCATCTTCTATAACTTCTCAGTCCATATCTGTGTCAGGTTCTTTTTATGGTCTTGTTTGGGTTGTTTTTGCTTACAATTGTGTAATTAGTGTCTGAGCAGGAAAGAGATGGCACACTGAAACTGGGTAGTTAGAGGAGAGTTTAATGGAGGGACTCTTTACAAATAGTGAACTAGGTTTATGAGAAGGAACAATGGGTCATGTGTCGTTTTCCTGAGCTGAAGGAGCAAAGGGGAGGGAGCAGTCAACTGTGCCAGAAAGAAAACTATTTGGGAAGGACTACCTGATAGGAGTAGTATTTGCTAAGCAGAAGCAGCCAGCCTGTGTCAACCTGGTGGGGAGGGAGCCGGGGACATGAATACAGTGACCTCATTCCTCTAGCCCTCCAGATCTTCCGCTGGTGCCTCCCTCTGGAGAAGTCTAACCAGAAGCCAGAGGACAAGGAGACCACTGAGATAAGTCAGCCTCACAGGGCAAAACAGAGGGCAGGGAAGGGTGGAGTGCCAGCCAAGAGTGGCAAATGGTAGATATCCATCACTGTAGTGTGTCTCTGGTACACAGTGGAGAGCCTGATACTTAAAGTTGGCAATGAGTAAATGTGACAGAATGAATGAATTTTGCTGGGAGGAGAAGGATGGGGCTTGGCATTCTGAAAAAAGGGAAATTTATGTATACTTGGAAGTATGAGAGATCACAGTCCCCTGTGGGAACTATAATTAGTTTTATGTAGTTTAAATGTAAGTGAGAAGTGAGAGTGGTAGATGATGCTGGAGTAGCAGGCTGGGGCCAGATCATGGAGCGCATTATAGAATTTATCTAGGAGTTTTGACTTTATTCCAAGGTCACTGGGGAATTAGTAAAGTGTGCTCTATAAAATACATATTTATTTTGGGCAAAGTTCAATGTAAAAATAGATGAAATAATATATTAAGCCTTTGTGTACCATCACTCAGCTTCTATAATTATCATCTCATGGACAATCTTATATGTGTCTCCATCTATGACCTCCTCCCTTACATTTTGAAGCAAATCCCAAGGATTATATCAGTTTACCTATAAACATTTCTGGATGTCTTTTAAAAAGATTTTGCTTTATGAACACAACCATATTATGCTATTTTTAAAAATTAAAACAATACCATCTGAATATCACTAAATATTTACTCAGCCCTTTAATTTCCAATCGTCTCCCAAATGTCGACTATTTATGCTCTGTTTGTTTGAATCAGGACCCCAAAAATTGATTTGTTGTGATTGATTAATACCAATCTTAAGTATCTATATGGTTCTGTTCATCTCTTTATTTTTTCATTTATTTTTTGAAGAAATGAGGCTATTTGTTCTGTAAAGTCTCCCTGAGTCTGAGTTGTGCTGATAACTCCCTGAGTTGTGCTGAGGCATCAATTAACATGTTCTTCTCTCTTCTCTATTTCCTCTAAGTTGATAGTTGGATGTTGTTGCATCAGATACATTTTTTCCCACAAATTTACTTTGTAGGTAGTGTTTTTTTTTTTCCCAAAAGAGGATAGGTGGTGTCTAGTTGTCTCTCTTTTTTTGTTAATAGTCTGATGAACGTCTGGATCCAGCAATCTGTCCTTCTTCATTTATTAAATGGAATATTTCTATAAAGAGAAATTTCTCTTCACCTATCGTTTGATTACTTTTGTGTTATATTTTCGTTACAGTTTGTGTAGGAAAAGCAGGATAAGTCATTCTTTTTCTTTACACATTTTCAAAACAATAAGTTAGTTCACTAGCATCCAGATGGTGACTGTGGTTTTAAAATGGCCTTGAATTTTTGGACGCTTATCCCATGAAAGGTTGGGTCTATGTTCCTTCCTCTTGTACCTGGGTGGGCTTATAAATACTTGGCAAATTGGGTACGGTGGAAGTGATGCTAGGTAACTTCTGAGGTTGGATCATTAAAGGCCATGTAGCATGTGGGAAATATGGGCAATATTGGTGGTCTCTAATAAATAGGAATTTTGTAAATTCAAGATAATACCAGTTATTTAAAATTTCTCCCTGCTTTCATTCATTTACTGTTAGTTATAAATATTTATGGAATGTTTGTTGACTCCATAAACATTTATTGAATCCATTAATGACACACTGCTGGGTAAAATGGCTACGAAATGGACCAAAAGACAAGCCCTGTTCTCAGGGTGCCCACAGGTCAGTGCTGTGGGGGGACACGAAGAAGTAAGCAAACAATTGCAGTCGGACATAGTGAATTCCAAGAGAAAGGCACATGTGAGGATGGAAAGGAGAACTGAAAGCAGAACAGTGTTTATAAAATGAGAATATCAGCAAAGATTCCACAAAGGAGGCAGGAGTCTCTGCACCTGAGGTTGCGAGTGGCCCTCCCATAGTGGGATTAGCCTGAGAGAGAGTGGTATACTGGAACTGCTAGAGTGGCTCAGAGTGATGATATATACAGGGCATAGAGATGTGGATGTGGAGAAAGAGAGGGCAGAAGAGGTTTTTTAAACTGTTAATGGAGAAGTTGAGCACGATGTCATGAGACAGGATCAGATTTGTGGTTTAGAAAGAGCACGGTGATGTCAGTGTGGAAGGCGACCAGAATCTCTATTGCTGGAGGCAGATGGATGAATCAGGATGTTAGTACCAAAGCCCAGGTGAAGACAGAAGGAGGCCTGGAAGCCTGAAGTAAGAAAGTGGTGATGAAGATGGGAGGGATTGGTGGATACAAGAATTATTTATAGTGACTTATTCTGGAGGATGAAAAAGGAGTACAAATGAATCCCAGGTAGTTAGCATGGGCTGTTAGGTAAAGGGTGAATATATTACATAAGGCAGAAAATGTAAAAGAAAAACAATATTGCCAAAAAATGAACTCTATTTTATGTAAGTTAAATTTGAAACCCCTGTGAGACCTCTAAGGCGATCTAAAAAAGAGCAATTTGAAATACATGGTTAGAGCTCAAGGGATCCCTCTATATTAGGGAGAGTGATTTGGGGGTCTATCAAATCCTTCGCTCTCCATCCTATCATTAGCAGGAAGGAGAGAAAAATAATAGTAGGTGGGAGTTGGTGAAGAGAAAATGGATTCCTAAAATTATATCAATTATTTTTCTCTCTTTACATGATATAAATAATAAAATACATACATACCAGCTAGCATCAAGTGTGTAATTAGACCTCAGATTCTAGTGACTCTAGAATGCTTCCAAGATAATAAAACATTCTACCTAGAGAAAGAGTTAAATGTAATTTATATTGCAGTTTTGAACACCCTATGCTCTCTAAATAATATTGGCATATGTTTCTATATTTCATGCACGCCTTGCTACTCCTATAGCAGTACACTTTTGTGTTTTCTTTCCACTCAAGATGAAATTTATTTTCAGCCCTTCAGTTTCACGTTTCTTGAAACTCTTCTATAGATTATTTTTCTAAGAAGATAAATTATTTGAAAACTTTTACATCTGTGTAAGATGATTACATAAAAGAAGAATGTAGTCATTTGGGTATATGTGTGTATATTTTTGTGTATTTAAAATATTCAGAGTGGTACTTTAAGAAAGATTTGAAATAGAATTACTGGAATGGGAAAAAAGGTTTGTTTCCTTTAGACTCTTTATCTTGTAATTGCAAATTTCAATGCTGAAGTCTTCAATTCATTTTACTGGTTGAAACGCATTCCTACTAATTAAGATGATTCTTCGCTGGGTGCTTGGTAACCTGATTACCTTTTCGGATTCTACACAGACCATAATCAGGCACTGTAATTTGTATTTATTTCTGCCATTATATTTGTGAAGGTCCTTTAATGTTGAGTCTGTTCTAAGTACCAATTTAAAACTTTTCAAGGCAGTTCAAAGCATTATTCAGATTGAGGAATTGGGAGCCTAATTTGCTATGCATTGTGAAATCCAAAGATTTCAGTTTCCTAAACTTTAAAGAGAGCATAGCCAGTGTTCTTTTTTGTTAATTGAAAGTAAAATATGTAGGCTCCTTTTAATGTATGAATTATAAAAGCAACAGGTTATTCAGTGAGAAAAATTACATGGAGAAATTCCCAGGGTTGAAGTTGTACACATACCAGATAATAAAACCTCTTATTTATTTTTTTATAAAAAAGTGATTTTAAATGTTTGCTTATTTTGATAATACACATAAGTATAAGAACTAAAAGTAAAAATATCAGTCATAAGCACATGATCCATAACTATTTATATTTTGATGTCCTTTCTTCCACTTGCTTTATATCTATGTTTTTAAATATATAGGAAATCTTTATTATAAGTAATACTCGTACTACAAACGGCTGCCTACTCTTCCATTGTATAATATGTCTCAGTTTGTGTAATAATTATTCCTTTAGGAAAAGTTTCCTTTATGAAACTTCTGGGTTTCTGGATTTGGGGTAATATAATTAATATAATTGTTCATAAACCTCTGTTCACGTTTCAAATTATCTTCTTATGACAAATCCCGAGGAAAGAAATTACTGACTCAATGACAAACATTTTAAAGCCTCTTAACAAAAAGTATAAAACTGCTTTCTAGAAATTGTGTTGTTTACTTGCCCAACAGCAATGTACAACAATACCTGATGAGGAGTGACTGAAATTTAACACCCACCAGCGCTGAAAATGTGTTAATGGATAGAGACAAAACTCTATTATAATATTAATAGTTGATGAAGCAGATGAGAGAATAAAATTCCATCTCTAGAAAGAAATTATGTACGTTTGTACAATCAATTATGTACTGCTAAACAACAAAAAATGAAAATAAGGACAAGTTGTTTATCTTTATCATTACCTTTTATGTCTTTTTTTTGAAGTGTCTGTGGATTTTGCGTATTTTAATGGACTGTTTATGTTTTATTGTTGAATTGAGGAAGTTATTTACATATTCTGAACCCAAGTCTTTTGACAGATATATTTAGTGTAAATATATTCTCAGTCTATTCTTATCTTTTTCCTTTCTTAATGTTTCTTTTGATGAAGTTTAAACATTTTTACAAATTCTGATTTTATGAAGTAGGCTTATTTTGTGTTAGAGCTTTTTTTGTCCTTAAGAAACTTTGTGTACTCCAAGAAAGGTTGGAAGATATCCTCCTTTGTTTTCTTCTTGGAGATTTATAGTTTTAGCTATTATGTGATTCAGCTCAGATTAGTTTATATGTATTGTGTAAAGTAGATATCAAGATTCATTTTTAAAAAAACATTTATTGAGTTATTTTCCAGCACTATTTGTTGACTAGACTTACCTTATCTATAGAATTACTTTGGTGCCTTTGCCCTTCAATTGTAGGTGGGTCTCTTTCTGGACTCTGTTCTGTCCCTTTGATTTATTTGTTTATCCTTATTCCAGTACCACACTGTTCTGCTTACTGTAGCTTTACAGGAAGGCTTCAGTCTGGTACTATGAATCGTTTCACTTTATTCTTAGAGTCTTCTGATTATTCTGTATTTTTTGTACTTGTATATAAATTTTAGAATCAGTTTGACTATGTCTCCAAAAAAACTGTTGAGATTTTAATTGGGATTGATTTGAATCTGTAGATAAATTTAGACAGAATTGGCATATTAACAGTACGGAGTGTCCCAATCTGTAAACATGTTATATTTCTCCATTTAGTCAGATGTTCTTTAATTTCTCTCAGCAACGTTTTGTAGTTTCAGGCCAAGTTTGAGGTTCTTGTACTCCCTTTGTTCAGTTCATTCCTAAGTAGTTTATGTTTTTGATGCTATTTTAAGTAGTAATGTTTTAAATTTCACATTTATGGTTGCTAATATATAGAAATGTACCTGGTGTGTATATGTGTCTGCACACGCACACGTACACATATATTTATTGACTTTGTATTGCAACTTAGGTAAATCCACTTATTAGTTCTAGTGGTTTTTTAATAGATTTCTTAGGTTTTTCTATATGCTCAGTCATGTTTTCTGTGAATAAGGACAGTCTTACTATTTCCTTACACGCCTTTTACTCCTTTATTGAGCTGGCAAGGGTGTTCAGTAATATGTTGAATAAAAGTGGTAAGAATGAACACGCTTGCTTTGTTCCTGATTCTAGGGGGAAGCATTTCATATTTCCTCATAAAATATGCTGTTTAGTTGTATTTTTTTAAATAAATGCCTTTTGTGTAATTAAGGAATTTTGATTCTATTCCTAGTTTTCTGAGAGTTTTTATAACAAATAAGTGGTGTATTGTATCAATGCTTTTTTGTATCTGTGGGAGTGACATGATTTTCTCATTATAAATTCCATTCATTTTGGGGGGGGAGGTTATACTAATCGTGCATCTCTGGGAGAAGCTCCTCTTGATGTATTATCTTTTTTTATATTGCTGAATTCAATTTACTAATATTTTGTTGATCATTTTATGACTATGATTATGGAAGATATTGGCCTACAACTTTATTTTCTTGTAGTATTTTTATTGGGCTTTGATATAAGATTGTGCTGGCCCCATAATTGGGATAGAAAATGATATTCTGCTCTGTCTTCTTGAAGAATTTGTGTAATATTTGTATTTTTTTCTTAAATATTTTATAGAATTTCCTAATGAACCATCTGGCCTTGAGATTTCTTTGAAGCAAGAATAGATAGAAAATTATTCATATTTTCTATTTCTTCCTGAGTCAATTTTATTACGTTCAACTTTTCAAGGAATTTGTCCATTTCATCTAAATTGTTGAGTCTATTGACATAAAGTTGTTCACAGTGTTCTATTGTCCTTTAAATGTCTGTAGGACCCTCTCCCCCATTCCTGATACAAGTAATTTGTTACAAATCTTTTTCTCATAATTTCTTGTTTCTTCCTTACTTTGTGCTATTTCCGTATATTTCACTTTTACATACATATAAATCCCACATTTCAATGTTCTTCATTTCCTCCTGTTGATCCAAGTTTCCGTCTGGTATCGTTTTGCTTGAGTTTGAGGGATGTCCTTTAGCATTTCTTGTAGTGCAGGCCTTCTGGAAATAAAGAACTTCAAATTTTATTTTTCTGAAAATGCCTTTACTTTCCTCTCATTTTTTCAACTGTATTTTTATGAATGTAGAACTCTGGATTGACGAGTTTATTAACTTGTTTCAGCACTTTAAATGTGTTATTTCATTTTCTGCTGGCCTCCATATTGTATGATGAAAAGTCAGGTATAATTTGTATCATTATTCCTTTATATACAGTGTGTCTTTTTTTGGTTTGTATTTGAGATTTTGTCTGTATCTTTAGTTTTAAGATTTTCTCTGTGTGGTTGTATTACTTTCCTGCTGCTGCTATAAATAAATTACCACAAACAGTGGCTTAAGCCCACACAAATTTGTCATCTCACAGTTCTGGAGATCTGAAGTCAAAAATGGGTTGGTAGGGCTGTGTTCTTTCTGGAGACTCTGCGGAAGAACACGCTTCCTTGTCTTTTCCAGCTTCTAGAGGCTGCCTACATTCCTTGGCTCATGGCCTCCTATCTCTCTGACTTCTGCTTCTGTCCTCACTTCATCGTTTCTGATGCTGACTCTCTTGGCTCCCTCCTTCCATTATAAAGATGCTTGTGATCACATTGACCTCCACGTAAACCCAGAATAATCTCCCTCTCTCAACATCCTTAATCTAATCACACCAGAAAAGGCCTTCTTGCCATGTGAGATTTTCATAGTTTCTGGGAATTAGAACACGGGCATCTTTTTGGTGATTGTGGATGTTATTCTAGCTTCCGTAGTGCTTTGCTTTGTAATTAGCTTCACTGATCTTCTTGGACCTGAAGCTTGTTGGGGTTCTTTTTTCAATGAATTTGGAATATTTTCATCCATGTTTTTTCTGCTCCATCCTCCCTAGCTTCTTCTGGCGTTGGATTACATGTATTTTAGATTGTTGCTACTGTCTCACAGCTCATGGAAAAAAATAAAACATTTTTGTCTCTGTTTTTCAGATTAAGTAATTTCTATCAACCTGTTTTAATGTTCACTGAAACTTTTCTCTGCAGTGTCCAGTTTGCTCTTAAATCCATACAATGATCATTTTAATTTTTTTCTTCATTAAAGGATCACATTTTCTTCTTTGCATGTCTGGTACAATTGATTATATGGTGAGTGGATGATATGTTATATAGAGTCTGGATTTTGTTTTATTGTGACCTCATATGTATTTTTGTATTATTACATTCTATTCAGTTCTTCTCTTCTTGCTTCACAAAATACAAAAATGAGTGTAATATAAGGGACTAATGCTACTAGCATTGTGCTAAAAAAAAAATCAATAGCGTATGTTTCTGCCCAGGTGTATAGAAATCTGTTTTATCCCATTACTACAGGATCTATTGTTGATTATATGATTATACTATGCTGACTCTCTCACGATTTGACTGATTTCAGAGGAGCGATTGTCTATGGAACTAGCTTTAAAGCGTGGAGGTGAATTTTTCCAAACTACACCATTGTGTCCCCCTCCTTTTTTTTTCAACTGTCTTCTACTTCATTGTATACATTGGCTGTGCATTAGTCCCGTGGCTAATATAGTCAAGGTAAAAAAGAGGACTCTTAGTGAGATTTGGTGGAATTTGAGAGCATGAAGTTATAGGTACAACCTAGAATCATAAAATGCTAGTATCAAACAGACTGTAGCAGCATACTGAAATCTCATCACTTTACATATACGGAAACTGAATTTCTGGAATTATTTTTGCTACAAATAGTTACTCATATGGACAATAATTAAGGAAATAATAACATTACTACTGCTGATAGTATTTAGACCCCCGACAGCGTGTATTGTGGTAGGACTTTAAAACACAGCCATGTCCAGAAATCTTAATACTTGATAAAATGAAAAAAGCAATAAAACTTAATGATATTGCTTCATGACAATAAAACAGCTTGCAAACACTTGTATAGAAAAATATAGGTTGGATGATAATGGTGCCACTGCAAATTGTGTAAGTAAAGTTTCTCACCAAATGACTAGGGTAGTGTATCGGAGAAAAAAAATCATGTGAGATAGTTCAATTGATGGTATTTAATACAGAAGACTAGTTATGGATGTAGAGGAAAAACTGAAAAGAGGGCAACAACCCTTAGATAGCAATCCATAGATTAGCAACTGCAGAAATTCTCAACCACCTCCAGGGCTGGAGGGACAAAGGGAGAAGATGGTGTCATTAGCACTCAGGAGCTAGGGCCGCTTGATGGTGGTGGAACCTTGGAGAGGTGGCCATTGACGGGCTATGCAGTGAGGGTCATCAGGCGGGAGCTAGAACTCTGGAGAGTGGAATCAAGCCATGGGAGTTGGAGCCACTGCTGGGGCTGCCCATCTGAGCTGGGACCATAGAGACAGAGGTGATCTGGAGAGAGTGCTTTCCAGTGAGATATGAAAGCACAGACATGAATCAGCCACTGTCAGAGACACTGCTTGAAAAGAGAGAGACAAGGAGAAATATTTTTCTCTCCTCTCTTTCTGCTGGCTAATTTTTATATCTATATTTTTGTTTCTTGTTCCTGGGCCTTTAATACATCTGAGTTTATACTTGTATATGATGTGAGGTAGAGTACTCATTTTATTTTTCTCTATAAAGTAGTATTCCTAACACCATTTACTAAATTACCCATTATTTCTTCCATAATTTATAATACCACATCAACATAGTCCATATCCTCACTCATATGGATCTATTCTGTTCTCTAGTCCCTTCCCTTGGCCTTTATATCTTGTCTTATGCAAACACCGCTGTTTGGATTACTGTATCTTTGAATGTTATATGTCTTAATATTTAATAAAGGTAGTCTATTGCTCTTATTTCTTCCAAAATATTCTCAGCCATTTGTGGACTTTCATTCTTTAAAATTAATTATAGAATCAGTTTGACAAGATTCCTCAAAATAGTATTTCTGATATTCAATTGGAGTTACATTGACTTTGTATATTCATTTGGAGGAAATTAGTATCAATAGAGTATTAAGTTGTCCCTTCTGTGAATATGGCATGGCTCTCCGTTTATTTAGGTCTTGCCTTATGTCTTCAATAGAGTTTTAAAATTTTCTGTGTAAAAGTTTTATGCATTGCTTCATTGTTTTTGTTGACATTATAAATGTCATCCTATTTTCTATTATTTTTTATTTAGTTATTGCTAGAGTAGGGGAACGCTATTGATTTTTTTATGTTGATAGTGTATCCAGCCATCTTTCTTATTAGTTTTAATTCTTGGCCTATGAATTGTTTGGTAATTTCTATGAATCAGCTGCTAACAGTGGAAATGTTAGCAGGTTTGCTTTTTTTCTTCCAAGATTTTTTTCTCTAATTTTATTTCCTTGACTTATTGTGTTGTTCAAGATATCCAATATTATTTTGAAAACTTTCCTAGCTAGTGAAAAACTTTGTCCTGTGAAAGGAGTTCTTCTAGAGTTTCTTTACTCTGAATAATATTGTCTCTATGTGTTTTGGTAGATGACATTTATTAAAGAAGTTACTTTCTATTTCTAGTTTTCTAACAACTTTTATCTTAAAGGCACTGAACTTATTTTTTCTGTGTCTTTTGAGATAACAATATGGTTTTTCTCATTTAAGCCATAAAGTGGTAAAATTACAATGATTTATTTTCTGATATTGAACTATCATGAATTCTTGCAGAAAACCATTATAGATCACAATTTAGTTTATATGTAACAGACTAGCAGAAGCAATTTTTGTTTTTATGATTTTGGTATGTATGATTATAAACATAATTTAGGCTAAAATTTTGTTATACTGCCCTTATCTGGTTTTATCATCTCAGAAGACGTAGCATCGTATTATCTAAAGCAACCTGTATTAAATGGACGCTGTCTTTTTAAAAATTTGGGTAGGATTGCTCGTACAACATAGGTCTGCTTGGCACATTTGGGAATGGGGGGTAGGATGAGATATATTTTTGATAACTCTTTCAATTTTTTAAATTGACTTTATCCAATTTCTGTGTTTATTACACCAAATTTTGCAAATTACATGTTTTTTCCTCCCAGAAGTTTCTCTTTCTTACCTAGGCTTTCCACTTTATTGACATATAGGCCTTCGTAACACTCTTATATGATTTTCAAAACTATTATATTTTTAGCTATCCTCTTTTGCTTATTTTATTTTTAAAAATAGATTGTCAATTTAAAAAATTGAAAGAGCTAGCAAAAATATATCTCATCCTACCCCCCATTCCCAGATGTGCCAAGCAGACCGATGTTGTACGAGCAGTCCTACCCAAATTTTTAAAACGACAGCGTCCATTTAATACAGGTTGCTTTAGATAATACTATGCTACGTCTTCTGAGATGATAAAACCAGATAAGGGCAGTATAAGAAAACAAAATTTTAGCCTAAATTATGTTTATAATCATACATACCAAAATCATAAAAACAAAAATTGCTTCTGCTAGTCTGTTACATATAAACTAAATTGTGATCTGTAATGGTTTTCTGCAAGAATTCATGATAGTTCAATATCAGAAAATAAATCATTGTCTGTTTTTCTATTTTTTTGTTGTTTAGCCCTACAAGGCTACTTTGTTAGTCATAAAAAAATAACCCAGGTTTTAGTATTGTTGATTGTCTCCATTGTTTATGGTCCACGTCACTGATGTCTGCCTTGGGCATTTCGTTGCAGGACTGAGCCTGGGAGTCAGGGGCTGGAAGCAGTGATGGGAAAGGAGGGAGAGGAGGATGTGCCCTTACTTCTCTTCTCCTCCCCCAACCCAGGATTGTCCATCCTTTCCATCTGAAGCAAGTAGAATAAGGCCTTGAGTAGTAAGAAGGGAGGGTAAGACTTGAAGATGGAGAGGAGTATTCTGGGGAGGACTATTGTGTGGAAAGATAGAAAGTCTCAAGCCATTCATGTGGAGGGAAGGAAAGTTGTTATGGGCCGAGGGCAGTAAATGGCAATGGATGTGCTTAGCTCAGGGCAATGGATGCATTTTCCTCTCAATCATATGCTACCAGAAAGGCAGTATTTGAAGTTTTCACAACAGTAATATGTACTAGGTTGAACAGATAATTGACTGTCTGACGTTAATAAACCAATGTATTATTATCAGTAAATGATTCATTCTAGCAAATCATGGGGATGCTTGTGGCTGTTAGGACCTGTGCCTTAAGAAGATAAGTCTAGACTGATCTAAGTGTTGAAAAGTAACTATTTCCAATAAATATTTAAAAATTATCTTTACTCTAACGTGTTCCAAAAACAGTAATGGAACTGTCTTTATCCTGAAAAGCTAATTCCAGTAGATCCTCTTGAGCCTGTTGGGTGATCTTGGATGGATTCTGATATGCAAGTGGGACTGTCATTGACAGCTGTTCACCTCTATACGTTTGTGGTATTCGCTGCTGTTCTATTGTGGAGGCTGAGAAGACAGCTTAAACGTGCTCTGCATTCCTTTGTATGCCTTCTGATCCCAAGAGGTTGAAAAATATTTAGGCAGTTTTCAGTCCTGTTAAACTCAGAGGAATAAGTTCTTACCTGGCAGGTTCCGCATTTTTATTTGTCAGTGGGCCTAGTCAAGACTGGGAAGAAAAGAAGAAAATGGGATTTCTTCTAGTGTTTGAGGGGATACAGTTTTGTCAGGTAAATATTGGGCTAAGAAGTCCTCAAAGGCAAGGGAAATATATTGAAAAGTTCTAGAGATGAGATAGTGGCTCAAATCCATAGATTAACTTAAATAGATCCGTTAAGTACAGCCCGAAAAACTTTCAGCTGAATAACAGAGGATCAAGTGATAGGTCAAAAAGAATTTTTGTAAATTCTCACTGCATTCTCTTCGGCTTTCTTGCTCTCCCACTAATTGAATAAAATTTATGTAAAGCACACAATAGAAGACTTTTTAACATTGAAGGTGTTCAATAATAAGTTATTTACTTTTCAGTTTTTATTCTATTTTCTTTCTCTCTTTTCTGTCCCTTGGTGTTCCTTCTCTCCTCGCATTTATAGATAATCAGGTTTCTGTTGTTCAAATTAATACAAGTGCAAAAATAATTCAAAACATCAGATAAATACAAATATCTGGCAACCAAATAAGTGGAAGTTGACTTCCAAAATCTCAGTTAACAAGATTTTTTTCCCATTTGTAGTGATGAGACATATGGAAACAAGCTGATAGTATATATTTTTTCTTCTTTTTATGTAAATCTTTTAGATTTTGGACTAGAGTTAGTATTTGCTTCCTTTTTTAAGTTTAATTCATTATAAATTAACTGATACTCAAAATGCATTATAATATATCCTTATTGAAAAACTATTTAACAGTATCTATAAAGTTAAGTATATGTCTAAACTTATGGCATAGCCATTCTACTCATTGTAGGGACCCAAGAAAGTATGTATCCACCAAGAGATACACACCAGACAGTTAACATCAATAATAGTCCAAAACAGGAAACAATCAAATGTTTGCCAGCAGAAGGTAGATAAATATACTTTGCTATATATTACTCAAAAGTAACAATGAGCAAAAGATGTCAGACACAAAGGGGTACATATTGTATGATTTATTTTACATGAAATCCAAGTCTAAACGAATTGAATCTCTGGTGATAGAAGT